>NC_073722.1:115412022-116662022 GCF_023634155.1 Falco peregrinus | reverse complement strand
ATCCAGCACAAGGCTGCATTCCTTATGGACTCCACACAACCCCAACTCTGCTCTAAGGAGTTAAAAGCTTCCTCCCAAACCTTCCAACACCAGCCCTCCTGACAGTAAGTATGAGTGTATTTTGATTTTGACAGCTTCCTTGGGAGATGAAACACAATCATCCCCAACTCAAAAGGAAAAATAAGAAAATTAATAGTTAAGATTTATTTTGGATGTTCAGTAAAAGAGGGCTTGAACCTCTTTTTAAGAAGCCATGTATAAACCAAACTTTATATAGCCTTCCAAATAGTATTTAATCTATTTTCATATATTTCAGGGACATGGTTTAGTGGTGGACTTGGCAGTGTTAGGTTTACAGTTGGGTTCAGCAATGTTAAAGGTCTTTTGACAACCTAAATGATTCTATATGCCCCAGTACTTCATGGGGTATGGACTAGATCCTGACAGGTCCCTTCCAACACAAACCATTCCATGATTCATTACACCCAGAGCACAGCCCACACCAATTTATGTTAAGTGCTCAAAACCTCAGCAAACTAGATCCTGCAACGCCAAATCAGACACACAGAAGGGAATCGCTTCTACAAAAGCTTGGTGAAGATGGGTCAACCACCATCACACAGAGCTCCAGGGCAGGAGCAGAGATGATAGTTTCATGCTCTAAGGCAACGTTTATCACAGAAGCACAGAATTGTTTAGGTTGGAAAAGACCTTTAAAAACCATTAAGTCCAACTGTTAACCCAGCACTGCCAAGTCCACCACTAAACTGTGTCCCTAAGCATCACATCTACAAGTTTCTTAAATGCTTCCAGGGATGGCGATTCCACCACATCCCTGGGCAGCCTGTTCCAATACTTGACCACCCTTTCAACAACTAAATTTTTCCTAATATCCTATCTAAACCTCCCCTGACACAACTTGAGGCCATCTCCTGTTGTCCTATCACTTGTTACCTGGGAGAAGAGACCTATCCCCACCTATCTCCAACCTTTCAGGTAGTTGTAGGGAACAATAAGATCCCCCCTGAGCCTCCTTTGCTACTGCTGCTGCCACAAAATCTCTTACAGCCCTTGCCTTATTCACTAAACATTTTCCCTCACCCAGAAGAAACAAGCCAGAGACCTTACAAATAGTTTTTGTCACTATGTCAATTCAACCCCAGAAAAGATCAAGTCCTAGCACAAAATTAGGCAGGGCCTGCAGAAAACCACATGCAGTCATTTTAAGCCTAGATATACATGCAAGAAGTGCCATCTAACGTCAATTTTGGTATTCCCCAACTTCGGAGTATTCATATTGAGACTAAGTATTGCACTGTTTAGACTGTTTGTGACAAAAAACAAGGTTTTAACACGGGTGTTAATTTTTCCCCTAAGAAGAGTTAAATCCAACTCAATAGCATGCAATAAAGACAAAACATTTCCCCAATAAAACTGAAGTTATTTCTATTCCAGACAATAAGCTCGGGAAGCAAAATAAAAACCTAACTGCACAGTATAAGGTCAGTCAGGCTATGGATAGTTATTTTACATCTAAGTATTAAAAACGCATGCTTCTCTGCGGAAGTTTTTAGAAAACCTGAACCTGCTGGTGCTCAGCCTTTCCCAAGGAATGCTGAACACCTTCAAATCCCAGCGACCGCAGGACTCAGGCCATCTCAGAAGGGGGTCAGAGCATGCAGGATTGTAACTCTATATGATGAAAACATACATTGTTTAGACTAGATGATGAAAATTTTTAAGATTTGAACTTTAATAATTTCTTATTTACAAACTAACCCTAACAATGACGTAATTCTGCCACACTCCCATTGATTTTAGTCTCGTAACTCAAACATATTCTGTACACAATGCTAATTAGTTTGTATTACAGCAAAAATGTTCTTAATAGACAGAAATGTGAAACAACTTCAGGGTTCCTTTTAGATTACGCAATAGCCATGTAAAATAATCTTTAGGAGAAGCATTTTACTGTCCATATACCAACTGGGCTATCTGCATGAGAGGCGACAGAGCTGTAGTTGAACACTGCCCTAGGAGACACAAATCGCATCCCTGCTGCACTATCATTTCCAATGCTATTTTCAACAAGTCTCTGCATCACCAAGAATACTTTCACTCACTTTCTTTGATTTTACAAGAACACTGCTCTGTGTTCAAAGCAACAGCTAGAACAGGGCTCTAGTCTCAACTGGAGTCTCTAAACTGCATTTTGATGGAAGCGCATCAGGTTAACAAAAATCCTGCACCAAGCAAGTCGCAGGCTTTGACTACTGAACTGGCACCGAATGAAAGGTTGAGCTGAGTCCACCTCGGAGGCTTGTGTGCCACCCACTACGGCCAGAGGTGACACAGCAACACGTATTTGCAAAGCTATTAAAAAAATTAAAACACACAATACTTCAATTTTTCGTTAGTTTTAGAAATTTCATTTTTACAAGAAATTTAAAATGTTACATAACTATGTAATTAAAGCAGCATTACAAGAGGTCATTCACTTACAATGTTCCATTTTGTTTAAGAACATCCTGGATATTCACTCTGTGTACAGCATTCTCTTGACCAGTAAGAGGACTTAAAACAGTGGCCTGGGTTTGCAGCTTATCTATTTATGAACATATCTATGCTCTGACATAAATTTTAAAGAAGCTGGAAGCCAAAAAATCTGTCCTCAATGGCGTATACCAAATAGAGTGCAACATGGTAGAAGTGCCAAACATGACAAATTTTGCAAGCTACCAATATTTACCATCCATCACAGAGCACTATATTCTCATGCAAGCATGTCACAATGAGAAAACAACATCTCTATAAGGGTAAAACAAACAGCATTCAGATTTTTTTTAAAGCCTTCTTCTAAAATTATTGCACTAGATTAGATTGCCTCATCAACAAGGCCAGAGGCCATTTACATAAAAAAAAAAAAAAAAGAGAGAAAATAGTGTAACAGATGAAAGGATTACAGAAAGTTTTCTGGGGCCAAATTTGGAACTAATGATGGGAAAATTCTTTTGCTAATCCCCCATCTCTCCCACTGCTAGCAGATGCCTGAGACTGGAACAAAACAGCGTCTCCTGGTACCCTGCTTCTACTTTGCTCATCAGTGCAAAATACTATGCTCAGGAGGTTTGAAAAGGACCATCAGCTTTGAGCAGAGCCATAAAATCTGAAGGACAGAGCTATACTGAAAATCTGATTACAGAACGACATGAGACTCCAATTAAAAGTTGGATGCATTGCAACTAAATCAGAGGATGGGACTCATCTACTCAGGGCAGATGTCTGCAAAGAATCACCTCCATCCCAGCCCAGGCTCACTTTAGATCGGTGGGGAAAAATGGGCTGTTCCAGGACAAGCTGTGCCCTGCCCAAAGGTGGATGTGTCAGGATCACACCTGAGCAACCCCTGCTGGTGTCTGCTGACTGCAGAGGAAGCTCAGAGAGACTGGCCGAAAGACAAGTGTCGAGGGACGTGAAGCTAAGGGAGGCTGGCGTCACGCAGTCTGCCCAAGGAGAAGGGCCAACTTCTGAAGACCACAGCCACCACCGCAGCTGGGCCCATTTGCAGGGTGCCCTCTTACAAACCTCAAACATTACTCCTCGTCACTGCCTGTCAGCCCACCAGCGAAGTAAAAATAGATACCGCCAAGTAACTACCCTTCTAAAAAGCAAAGTTTAATCATTTTTCAGTCATTTAACAAACACAAAAGAATTTACGTGTACCAGCTCTACTCGAGAAGTAAACTTTGCATAATTAATCGGGATGCCTCCACTACTTGTGCATCTGCAAATGCACAGCTACACCAACTGGCACTCAACGGAAAATGCCTCGGGCTACCTCAAAGAGCTGGGAAGTGCAAATATCTCAACTGAACAGCGAGCCTGAGCTGCTCGGGGAGGAAAAAAGCAGGTCTGAATAAAAAGTTGTCTGGAAAATAAGTACAGTTACCCAGCTCCCTAAAGTCCGTTTCATTAACTATCAGACATTATCAGCTGCTTCAGAATTATGCCATATTTTACCATAATGTCAGAACAAACTAATGTCAGAGGCACCTAATTACTTGCAGAAGGTGGGAACGTCCAAAACAGGTCAGGGAAGTGGAAGTCAAGCTTCCTGCAAAAATGGGTGATTTGATGGAAAACCTGACTCAAATAAAAAGAAATACTGACGCAGCACTTAATGAAGATGAGCTTCCCCTACCTCCCCACAATACAGACAATGCCATTATCACTCAGCACTAGGAAGGAAAGAGATTCCAAGTCGGGAAATTACAGGGCAGTTATCCTCATCAACCTGATCGTGTAACAGTGACATGAGATTGGCAGCACGCCTGAGAAAAATCTGTAACTAGTTAAGCACAGGGCACAAAATAAGACGTGCAAAGGGAAAATAGCCCTTGGAAAATACTGCTGGGGATTTCAGCTTTTCCAGTGTAATAGTGGCAACAAAATGCCCGACCACATCCCCCTGTACCCGGGGGTGGGGGGAAAGGATTTAATAAAATCAGAGAAAACATGGGAGTTGTACGTGCTCAATAGCGATGTGTGATCTGGTTCCCCCATCTGTAAGAGTCAGGCCATGTTCCACCTTTTTCAGACTGCTTAAACGTTTACAAACAATGCACTCTGCATGGCTGGCAAGTTTTATTCTCACGATTCTAGGAAGTGAGAAGCAGAAGCAACTGGGTGTTTTCTCTTCCCCCAGGATCTGGCCCACCGTCAGGAACAGGCAATCCTCGGCACTTTTTACTCTGAGCACTCAGGAAAGTTTCCATCTTTTGAGAAAGGCTTGCTTGGAGCTCAAAAAAGAGCTCACATGAAAACATGAAGATTTTTGCTCTAGGCTTTGTAACTATCTGTAAGACAAACAAAACTGGCATTATTTGCATTATTTGTAAAAAGGAGGGTTAAATGCATTCCCTATTTCACACATGTTTCAAGGCTTCATTGCTAGAAAAAGTCTGGCATGGTCACGCAGGAATGCGATGGTACTATACACATTACCTTCAGGGTCCCAAAAACATAAGGAGCTGGGGAGCCTTCCCCTACCCCCAACAGAGGGAAATGGGACACAGATCATATATTTTCTTGATGAGAAACCAAGGTTTCACAGGGAATTAGTAAACATGCTCATGCTTCCCACCTGTTTTCTATTTAGAGCAAAAAAGCAATTAATATGACTTTTTAAACAACAGTTAATAGAATAAACTTACGAAACCAAGATTTCTAATTGAAAGTGTCTTTACTCACATGAGGCAGAGGATCAAAATATGACAAGAGCACTAAGCATAGTTTCTGCCAGCTGCACAAACCGTTTCTTAACAACCTTAAGATTAATAAACAAAGACATATTCTAGACATTTCATAGCCCTCCTGGATTTAGCCATGTATGCAAGGCAAACACAAGAAAGCTGTCCTCTTACTTCACTCATTTGGAACAGAGCTCCCAAGTAGTACTTCATGTTACGTGATTGTTAATACGGGAACCCCCTCGCTCTGAGCAGGCATGCAGAGAAATACAACGGGGAAAAAATACAGGTCCAGGAAGAAGCAGATTTAAGCGTATCATTTATTAGCAAGTAAAAAGACATTTACCTTCTGAGTGGCTAAGTACAACACAACCCAAGGATAAACCATATGGCTCAAGCCTTTGTGCAAGGGAGAAAGCTGGCAGGGGTCCAAGGCTCTAATTGAACTATTACCATATTGTAAGAAATAAAAAAGTCAGAAAGACTGGAGGATCTGCTCTCCTAGGGACAGTTTATGTCATGCAAACAATTAAGTGAGTAACAAAACACATTTAACAGGACAGCAATTCCACCATTTGGATACTGGCTCATTTTAAAGAAAATAGGTACTCTTCTAGTTCAATATTGCACTTAATTTAATCCTACATTCAACGCCATGAAACCTCCAAAATCCAAATCATTTGTAGCAAACAATACAACGCTTCTCCTTCAATCGCTGTCTCAAGGCTTTTTCATTTAGTTAATAAGGAAAGACGCAGAATAAGAATGCTCAAGTGAAACCCAGCAACACATAAAAGCTTACCATAAAAACTGTCATAAAACTGAAAAATGCAAAATAGAGTACAAAATTAACTTTGTACTTCGTGCAAATAATCACCCATCTTTTCTTTCAAAAAGCAGGCTTGATAGAAATATACCAAACGTTATATGTTGTACATGCACAACAGGGTATGTAGTGAAACACGATAGAACAACCAGGCCATGAACAGATGGAATCTGTAGTGGTGGTTTGTTTCTAAACCTTTACAGTATTGTCTTGTTACTTTGTGGGCAAAAAGCAGTGCAGCTGTATGAGGAGCGGGAAAAAAAGGAAATTAATCACAATCTTACATAAAAATGAGGCAAACTGAGTATGAATCTTGTTCTTACCATTCTGTTCATCCAGCTCATTCCCAATTTCCTGCCCCATTTGCTTTTGCCGGGATATGATTGAAGAAAGAGCATCAAGTCCAGCATCTTGTTCTGCACCAGAAAAATATATAAAATTACATGAATAAAATTGCCAGTATGCCAGGCTATGTACCGTAAAAGATGAAAAAGTGAAGAAAAGTATCTAATCTGTGCTCAAAGAGTTATAATGAGTTAAGAAAAATATATCAACACAACATGAAAATTAATCCTTATGGCAACAGCACTCTTAAAATAATGTGAATGATGGGTAATTATTTTCTCTGCTCTGGCCAGGACATTTAGCTGAGGGTCCCCCACAAAAAAAAAAAAAAAAAAAAAAAAAAAATTCCAAGGGTTCAACATTCAGCTGTTACTCAATTATAAATGCAGGAGATTTTCTGGCACACCCAGAGAGATCCCTGATTAGCCTTTTTAAATTTTCCAAGAAACTTTTAACATTAATAAAAGACAAACAGGTGATGCAAACACCAAAGAATTCAAGCTGATTTTTAAAGCTGGAAGAGGATAGAGAGTGCATGGAAAAGAGCCTCAGACAGAGGGGACATGGGGGGAGCAGCTGAAGGCTGATGTGCTCCCACCAGCTCTGCAGACGCTCCTTTATTAAGAGCCACACTGCCTCTGCTATTCCAGTCCGCAGGTACCACGCTGCCCTTAGCAAGCACCTTAACCAAAACATGCAGTTGCCCGAAGTTGTCAAGTAGAACAAGGAGATAAGCTGGAGGCTGGACTGACACACTGCGAAGCAGCAATGTTCCATAGAGCAAGACTGCCAGCCAGCTGCAGCCCAGGAGCCAAAAACTGTACGGGATGGCCAGACCCCCCTTCCCTTCAACAGGAATACCTCTCAGCCTCCCCAGGGGATACCTACGGTGGAATCAAAAACCAGAGCTTGAGGTTTCTCCTGGACCATCCAAACAGAGTTCAGGCCGTTCTCCTGAACTGTAGCTATAAATGTTGTTTCACATGCAGGCTAAAGCGGGCTTTATCTGGAGCCTGATTTCATTTGATTACTTCCAGTACTTTGACTGCAGAGAAATTACCATTAACCACCTGATGTCCTCAGGCTGAGGTTTTCCAACACTTCCAAGGTTAGAGATTCCTTATGGGTCTTGAGGGCCAAAATCTAAAGACCCTTTTTAGAGTAGCTAATTCTTGCCGCATTCCAATTCAACAATACATCGAACACACCCCAGCCTGAAGCACAGCAGTAATACCATCACACTCACCGCAATTAGCGAGATCTCCACTGCAAACCAAAACCATGAGTATGGTCAAAGTCAGGGATGCCCTGTAAGTGCATCTCTCAAAATCTGATTTAAGATGCTTTCAGTTAAGAATATTGCAAGCACAATACTGCTCCTGCAAGTACAGGTAACAACCACCTGGAACTATCACATTTGACATCTCCAGGTAACAAAACTTCAGCATAGGTTACTGTATTGACCATCTAATAAGGGCTCCTCCGAGTCCTAGCAATGCTTATAAAAAATAGACAGACTCTTATACCTTCTATGATCCTTCGCTGCTGCTGCCTGAGATCGTCAAAGCCAAGCCCTCTGGTTTCCTCAGATTCTTCCATGAGCCACGGGTTGGTTACACCTCGTTTGACCCCTCCCGTCATTAGGCTAGATCTGAAAATAACCTCAGTAAGTAACTTTCAACACAAAACCCACTCATCATATAATCCGCACTTGCAAGAGTGGCTGACAGAGATGGAAGCGTACATATTCATTGCACTCCATTGTGTTTCTCTGCAATCACAGAAGAAATTAGCCAAAAAGAATCCGACGATCTCAATAACAAATACATCTTGCAGGCTCCATAACACTGCCTAGACACGGTAAAGCAGGGAGAGAAATAATTTTGCAGTGAACAATTAAGCTACTTGCCAAAATATACACCACATTGTATAACATATTCATATTAAATATTGTTTGCATGTAGAAAATGCATGTAGCATTCAAAACTGCGACAAAAATATTACGGTTAATAGGAATACACATATTATTCATGCATTTGCTGTGTGAACACAAACTTGTGAAAACACTGCGGTACAGCCTGAAAACTTCCAGTAGTAAAAGGATCAACACATTAGCACAGATGCAAATCAGATGAGACTACTAATTTTCTGCAATCCTGACCAAACCTAAAAGAGAACATTTCTGCATTTCAAAAACCGCACATGGAATTCACAGTTACTCTCCTGCACTTCCTAGTCTGGCATCAACATGAACAAGCAGCCAGGCACACACACTCTTAAATGAAAGAGCAATCAAGTTATGGGTTTTCTTTTAAAAGAATTATGACTTGAGGTTGTTCACATTATAGACACTTTCCTGGTTACAACAGAATACAAGTTTTTCACATCCAGGGCACATAAATTCAAGTAGTAAAATGAAATGCCACTTAAATATTTTTCTCAATACCAGATTTCTGGTTTCTACCTTTCAGCTTTTCATCGGTTTTCCCTACAAGAAAAACATCATATGACAGACTGTGAGCCACTTGAACCCAAGACTGCAACTCAGATCTGGGGTAAGAGTCATCATTCAGCAGCAGTGCAGAAGTAAGAGGTTTTGCTTTCAGCTTTGCTTTTTTTAAACTCTGTATTTTATTCTCATTTTACCTTCGCCCCATTCTTTCCCAAAGTACTTTCACAAAGAAAACAAAAACAGTAAGCACTTTTAGGATCTCTCATAATCTCTTTTTTTTTTTTAATTACACTAAGGCTTTTTTAATTTTTAAATCGAGTCCAGGTCCCTTCTCTGTGAGATATACTGGAATGCTGTACAATAGCATGCATATGCTCGAAATAATTTTGTGGTCAAAATTCTGTATCAAAAGAAGTTAAAAAGTATCTGTGGAGCTCGGGGGAGTTAATGCACCCTGCTGAGGGGTTCAGCTCTGGGGAGGGATGCCTGAAGTTTTACAGCAAAGGTATTCAAACAAAACCCAGAACTTGTGCCTAGGAGTTCCTGGAGGAATCACGGTGAACTAGAGACATCTCCTGGCCGAGAGACGAATCAACTCTGCTGAAAAATTGTCACCAGGCACGTTTTGGGCCATCCATAACTTCCAGGCACATATGCCCTCATCTGCGCACCATGCTCTTCCCATTGCACTCACAGCCAGTTAAACTCGAGAGCGCTCAGCCTCTTCGCACAGGACTTCCCCAGCTCCACCAGCACAAGAACTGGTGTTCCCATGTTCACGGGAACGCCACGTTGCTCTTGACACCATAATCTTTTTGTTCATTCAACTTCGTATCAAGGTAATGGATTTGAAAGAATAAAAAAAAATTATTTTTTTTTTTTGCTACAGGACTAAAAGGCATTTATGGTAAATCACAACATCTCATTTAACCATCCTGATGCTGCTGGAACCTGACTGCCCCGCTGTGCCCACCACCAGCTGGCCCTCAAGGACAACACCTGAAAGACAGGCTGGGGTTCTTCTGTATTCCAGCCCTTTGCACCTCTTCACATGTATTTTATCGAGGTAGGGAATCTGGCTCAATTAGACAAAGATACGCACATGAAATACAGTTTTACACATTACCTAGCTTTTTTTCATTGCTTTGGGGGATTAAATATACTGATATTTTCTAGTCTCACAACTGCTACCAGGTTCACAAACCTGAACACAATAGAAGCATTACACTTCTGAACACGCAAAGATCATTACAGTCCACCCAGTTCAGCAGTTCAATTAGCAAGCACACAAAACCTATGGTTAACAACATCTGACAGAATTACTTAAATAAAGCAAACTGAATATAAAGCTCTTTGCTTGCTAAAAAGAGCACAACTGTTTCTGCCTGTTAAGAAAGCGCCAAGGCAAGCAAATTTGAAATAATTTGCACCGTTCGCTCTCCCTCACCACTAATAATCTGCCCTATTCTTGTAGGTTGGGTCATGACAACTGGTCTGCTCGTTACAATAATCTTTTTGACATGTTTGGTAACTACCTTCCCACACAACACAGCATAACTTCCTACTTCCTCTGATCTTACCATGTTTCCCTTTGGTGGTGTGAAGATTAAAGCTTATCCAATTAGCCACCCACTGCCTCCGCCAAGTTAATCACATAAATCTTTGAAACCGTCACAGAGCAGTGGAGTGTGCGGATAGCTTTTGATTATAGGAGCAGATTTAACTAATTACGAGGCTTAGCAATGCGCCCAAGTATAAAAGATGATGGGGTTTAAAATCAGGGAGTTATGTCACCGCTTAACAAGGGAGGGCTTATCTTCCAGAAGGCATTGTTTCACTGATAATTCTGACAAAACTTCCCAAGTAACTCAGATTAGTCAACCAGCACTTACTTTAGACCAAGGCCACACATCAAGGCTTACAGCTTTAGAAGACTGATCAGCAAGATTGAATTTTAAACAAAACCTGGGTCATATGACAATTGGTTGGATGATCACTTGAACATTCCCTTAACGATACAGTTATACAAGTGGGGCTCTTTGAAGTGCCCAGGGCACCTCAGCTTGGCTTCACAGGTCACTCTCCAAGGCATGGCAAAGAAGCTGGGGTATTCTCTCACTTACGATTTAATTGCTCACACTGGCAGCCAGCGTACCTTAGGAAGCTCCAAGCTAGTAAACAAAACGAGTATAATTTTAAGATACAAAAGCTCTCTCTCCCCCTCCAAAAAAAACAGGAGAAGCCATACGAGCACAAGCACTTGCAAGTGCCCTCCAGGTACATTCCCAGGTGGAGACTTCCCCACAAGAACGGCTCCCAGTGGAAGCCCACAGAAGGAGCAGCATTCCCTGCAGCTGGCAGAGGACTTCCCAGCTCCACCAGGACAAGAACTGGTGTTCTCATGTTCACAAAACGCCACGTTGCTCTTAACACCATTTACCTGCAGTTCAGTTAACTGGTCCCACTGCCTTGCAATGACTGGAAGCTGCACAAGCTAGCTGCCACATGGGATGCCAGACAGCTGATTTGCAGGACAGCTGCTTTGCAGCACCTCCAGAACCACTAATTCCTGCCCAAAACACAGGCATGGCAGCTTCACGCGGCACAACAAGCGGCTCCCAACCACCTCATGCCAGTACAGGACGGCAGGTGCCTTCAGAGGAGCAGCACAAGGCAAGCAACAAGCTGGAAGTGTGTTTGCACTGTTGTACAGGCACACTTACCTTGGAAAAACACATCCATTCTGAGTGGCTGGGCTGTGGTAAGGAACTACACAGAGGAGGCATCCCTATGCCAGGGTAAGCATCCCCAGGGAAGGTTACCTTTATAACAAAATTTACACTCACATTTTATTCCACAGCAGTTTCACTTTCCTATGCAAACCCTCAAAATATACACTGCAAGAAACAATTCCATCAGGGATTAATCCTGCTATCAAATATTACTGTCTTCATTCTACACCGTCCCTTATTTTCTCTGCAAGATCGGACGTAGCATAATACTAAATATATTGTGTAACAGCTTTCATGGTCCCTCATTGAAACAGCCTCATCTCTACAGCCCACTTGCACTCCTTGGGAACGAAAGGATTACAGGAAAGAAGAATTTTCTCTAGAAAGAAGCTGCCTCTTGTATAATTACATCCAGAGAAAAGGCAAAGGGACAAATCTCCTGTGGGACTAGTCCCGTCCACAAAATGCTCAAAAATTCCATCACCTGTGACTTGCACCTCTGCACCCAGGGCAATGAGCTCCTCCTCGAGTGCCGTCCAGAGGGCTGCTTTTGGGACAAGATGCAGCACTACGATCATGCCTGGACATTTGCCTGACCACAACCAACAAGTACATGAACCTCCAAGCAGGTCTGGGCTTGGCATTTGTTCTCACTACAGCCCTAGCACACCCAGGCCAGAGGAACAGTGATGCTGCTGGTACAGAAAAAACCTCGGGCAGGAAACTTGGGTAGTTTTGAGCGTATTCAGGAGGCAAAACATAAAGCGCAGAGCTCAGCTTTGAGAGCTGCCCTCCTACTGATGTTTTTTCCTGAGGCTAATGAGCAATAAACTTTAATAACAGGCATGCAGGCACAACCTGAAGCACGATGCCTACAATTATGGAGTTTGACTTATTTTTCTCTGTGGTGTTAAGTTTCCTTTCTTTGCTGTTCCTTATAAATGCATGTATTATACACAGTTTTCCCATAACCACAGTCCCGACTTCAGCAAGGTCCTTAAGGAACTCTGGTATTCTCTGAGAGATAAGAGATACAAACTGTCCCTTAAAACACAGACCAACCCAAGACTTCACTATCTTACTGGAATCCTCCTTAAATTTGGGGTAGGCACCACTACCCCTGAGTTTTGCAGTAGTCGAGTAGGCGCTGTACTCTGCTGCTGCCGTCTGCACACACTGTAACCTACAGGGTGCTCCCAGGTGACAAGTGGTACAACAGGAGATGACCCAAGTTTAGAGACACAGTTCAGGGGATGAGGAGGGTGTTGAGACAATTACAAGCATTTTGGCTCATGCCTACACAGCCAAAGACACAGTAATCCTGGAAAAATCCTGCCTCAGCCCCTAAATTTGATCTTATGACTCAAGACAGCGGCGCTCTCAAGCATGCGTTTCTGTATTGACAATTTGCCTCTTCTTCCACCTTTTCTATCCATCCCCTAGATGCAAGGTTAACCACATCCCGTGTCAGGATGCCATAGCTGCAGCCGGGCAGGCTTCCAACAGTAACTGGTAGGGAGGAAGGAAATCAGGAAGGAGTTTTAAAAAGGCACTTAAACAACTATTTTTAATCTTATCTGCCAAAGAGTATTTGCTCCTCCATAAACAAGAGTCAGATCCCCAAAAGCATTTAAGCGCCTAATGGCTTATTGATTTAAGTCAGGCACTCTATGCCTATTTGACATTAGGCAAAATACCTGTTTGGATTAAGACTGAAATACCTCAAATCTGACAGAAATGTATTCAAACAGAAAAAATGGTAGCCCACATTAAAGAAAAAAAGAACATGGATTCTTCTATAGTTTATCCAGGGTAGCTATTACTTAAGGTGTTTTGTGTCCCACAGCTATCAAAAGTTTTCTCTTTTTGAGAAACTCAAAAAGAAAATAAGAAAGGCATGTTAATTTATTTACTCACTGGTGACTGACGTACACTTTACATACTGTACCTGGTCAGACAGGAAGAGAAGTATTCTTGATTCCTTCAACTCCACAAATGTTTAAAAGACCCATAAAAATTTGATACACAACTTCCAGAAAGTCAATGGTTTTGGTTGCCTTTTCCACTTCTGCATTTCAAATGGTGTGAAACCATGGGGATTTCTGCCCCATTAAAGCCTCTGTCATAATAACCTGCACAGATGTCTTTCCAAGGAGAAAAGAGGGGAGAAGATACTGAAACTGCTGAATGAAAACCAATTAAAAAAAATTTAACTGACCCTACTCAAGCAAAGTCATGTAAACAGCACAACCTTTCCCCTGGAAAATTCCAGTTGCATCTTAATTAATGCCGACAACGCCGGAAGGTAAACTCATGCTATACCGAAGTAATGTAGCGTCCTGCCCTGTGTTCTGGCCCAAGTTGTCAGTTAGGATAAATACTAAGAGCATTAAGGCCACTGTACTTCACAATCAGAAATAGCTTTACAGCAGTTTTCAAAGGATGTAAAACTCACTGAATGGTGACCAAATATAAACGAAGATTAATTCTAGTGAAACCCTCACAGCTATAGGCCATGGGGACAATAAATATGTGATCAGTGGTGCAAGAAGGTTAATGAAAGGAATGACTGCTGGAAAGAAAAAGACTTCTGAAAATGTGTGCTGTCACATCAGAGATGGATTAGATACAGAAAACCAATACAAAACCAGAGAAAAGTGTCACTGCTAGAACTTAATCAAACAACATGTGCTGATTTTTCTAATGCAGTGGGAAAAGCTGACTTTCAGGCTTCAGACACACTGAAGAGCGGCCTTTGCCGCCTACTGAAATCCAAAGCAGGCTGTTCCAGAAGGCTGCAAGTTTTAGAGAAACTCGGTGCTGTAAATAGCTGCTTAACCCTACCAGAAGCTGTTGTCTTCCGTCCCTGCAAGCAGCGCGGCAGGCAGGGGGGGACAAGCTCCTTCAGTACCAATCTACGTGCCGGCCAGGCTCAGGCAAGAGGGAAAGGTCTGACACACTGGCAACAAGCTTCAGGCCCTGGCTACATCTCTGCCTGTACCACTGAAAACAAGACCTACAAGGGAGAATATGGAAGGGGCGTGAATTCATCAGGCAGAGAATAGCTGGCATAGTTTTAACCATTTTTAATTAAAGAAGTTAAAAGAGAACTATAAAACTTCAAGCCTTGCAATACCAGCAAACGTCTACTGTCTCTGATGTTATCTTGCACTGGAAAATACTGGTTCCCTTGATCATTTCCAAAGGAGCTTGGAGATTTTGATATTTTCCTCCAATCTGCCTCGCCACCTTCACACCAGGGCAGCTCTGGGTTGAATCTTCACCCTCCGTCTGCTCCACAGCAGTAACATGCCAATGCTGCCCTGCTACAGCAGGGACAGCCACACTTCAGAAGGTCAGATCAGCTTCCGCACTGCTCCGAGCAGGTGATGAGAGCTTTCTCCCATCATCAGATCCCACAGACATTTTACATGTTTCGGTTGACTCAGCAATAGATGTAAAAGCCAGCACCAGTGCATCTCTGCACTGCACTCTGGAGAACGCCAAACCTAGCGCAATTAATGGATTCGATCAAAGCCTGCAGCTTTACCCTCCGCAGCAGGTGTTGCACTGACAACATCTGGTCACGCAAAGATGACAAACCGCAAAGTGAAACACGTGCTTTGGCCCTACCAAATACTGCACTGGAGTACAAAAGCCAAAAGCAACCAACCTCTACACCACGTTACTGAACAGACCCTCACAAAACACAAATACACACGTGAATACAGAAAACTATCAATTAAGTTTTTAATATCTCTTCCACCTGCTTCAAGGTACACAAAGTAAACAAGCTAGAAAAAGAAAAATATCTTATTTTCGACAGTTATGATAGGACACAGCACTCACACTGGTACCCGATCTTTCACTATACAGTAACTTCAAAACTGTCTCTGCCTTTTTTGAGAGCATAGCGCTGAAAAGGGACTGGTTCTCAAAGTACATCAGCAAAAAGGCTCACATATTTCTCCAAGAGTGTGAGGACTTACAATGAAGTTTTGTTCTAAGACTGAGGCCTGACATTGCAAAAAGGTGAGAAACTTTCTCAGGAGGGCTCTAACACTGTCCCCTCACACAAGTAACCTCACTTGTGCATGTATAAAATGCAGTGCTGTTGATTTGCTACAGAAAAGGTCCAGTGAATATAGTGTATTAGAAAACACCTGCCACTTGAAGCACAAGCTCAAAATCTTTTAAAATATGTATTCCTATTGCATGTCCATATTGCAGAAGTACAGGCGCACACTTCAGAGGCAGATCTCACTACGCCACGGGTCAGCAGAGGTGGGGAAGCTCCGCTCAGCCACATCGCATGACCCAGACCACACATGCGGCATTGTGCAGGGCTTACAGGGCAGAGCACAGCCCCCTGCATGACCCACAGCCAGCTTAAGAAGTCTGTGCCTGCTGCATTAAAGCTTGCCACACATCGGCAAAATAGGTGCCTGGGCCAAATGGTCGTGATTCATATAAAACTTCCAATAATTATGTTCACCTTTTTAAAAATACAAGGCTTTAAAACCAGGGTTTACCAGTCACAGTCTACACTCAGTACTATTTCATTGACCATGCAAATATAGCAAGCTCTGCAAAACTAAAGAGCCTGCAGCTCCACTTCTCTTCTGCATCATTTTGCAGGACAGATGATTACCTGAATCTGCAGGGGAAAAATTATGAAGAGCAAATGCAACTACCTGTGCTGGAATTTAGCCAAAATGGTAACTCTCACACTGAGCAGTATTTAGCGACCTGCATGGGGTCAGAAGACAGGTAAGTCACACTCTTTGATAGCAGAGCTTTTCATTTTTTGTGTGAATGTTGGCTCAAGACTAAAAGAGATCAAAGCACATCACCCCGTGAATCACGAGGATGCATCTGAAGTTGTCCCTCAACACATGCCACTTCAATTCCAACATACCATAGTCCTAATCCTGTGCTAAGGTGATCGATCTACCACCCATTTGCTCGCAGAGGAAAGAGGAAATGGCAGCTTCATTTTGTTGTCTGTAGCCTGGCCATGAACTTGGGGAAAAAAGCTTATTTACTGCTACCCCTTTTCTCCTCTCTCTCCTCCAGCAATTCATTCACTGGGTAGTTTAAACACATTGAAAGAAAAATGAGTCTCAAAGTGTACAACACAGATGAAGAGGCAGAAGAGACTAAGCCTCGTTAGCAGAGCCTTTAGATCATGTGCAGCACACACAGAGCTCCAGGCTGAACCCAGGATACTCCCCCTCGACCAGTGGGGATTTCACTGAAAACACAGGAGAGAAAACTGAAAACTCAGGAGAGCACAATTTGAAGGCTATTAACCATAATTATTTTTTCCAGCTGTGAAGGACACACCAAAATGGAAATTAAAATGTATTCCATTTGAAGGCCCCTGCTGACTGCTACACAATATGGTCTTTGGGGACCATTTGAAGCTTAAGCCTCACCCTGACAGTTCTCTTTCCAACAATTCATGTCAACCTTGTACAGTGGCACCCATCAGTCCAAGTCGGTGACTGACTCTACTAGATCAGTTAGTCAGCTATTACCTCCTCCAAGCAATTCCCCATTCCCTCGTCCTCCCCAGCTTTGTAGACATACATGATACTGTCAAAAAAAGCACACAATTTCTAAGCAAATGAAACCACAGTTCGCTACATGCAGAGCTAAATTATTTCAATGGATGCATTTAACATTATCTTCAGAGATAATCAAAGCACAAATCACACTGTTCATTTGAGGTGACAATGCCATACCTTATCACATCTGGTTCTGTGCCTTCATTCTTGTAAGATGCCTGGAGTTGTTTCTGTCGTGTGAGAAGGTCATCCACCAGATTCTGCCTCCTGTCTCCCTCCAGCTGGGTGCTGATGATACTTGGTTAAGGACCAAACTTAAAAACACTGAAAAACTTTAATTTTATATAATAAAAATAATACCTGTTATACATTCTTAAAATAAATCAGACCTCATGATCATCAAAAATTAACTAGAGTAACTATTTTAACTCAGGAAAAGGCTGTAACACCTAAGAAAAGGAGAGGTCATATTTTTCTGAATGAAATCTGCTGCTACTCTAAATGTGTTTCTGAAGTTTACATATCCCAGAAAACGTTTCATACAGCAACCACGGAGCGATCTTCAGGTAATCGTCTCAAAGCCGTAAGAGAACTGGAAGGCTATTTACTGCCAAATTAGCTTAAGTACTAAGAACAGCATTTTCTCCTCCAAATGCCCACATAATTCTTCTTTCATTTATTACTAAGCAGTCCTGGGCAGTTGATCTCATTTACAACATTACTGCACGGGTTAAGTTCAGGGAAGGATAAGACTTCTCAGAAAAGCTCCAGCTTACACTGTTATGATATGAACTGGGCAGGCCCAAACAGAAAAGAGCTTTTAAAATCAGCAGGCTCCCTCACATCTTATTTCACTGGAGGCTCCTAACACAGACCAGGTGA
The DNA here is from genome assembly GCF_023634155.1 of Falco peregrinus. Classification (NCBI taxonomy): domain Eukaryota; kingdom Metazoa; phylum Chordata; class Aves; order Falconiformes; family Falconidae; genus Falco; species Falco peregrinus. The sequence continues at coordinate 116,643,966 of NC_073722.1, read as the reverse complement.
GTAGCTCCCAGCCAAGTAGTCAGCAAACAACCAAAAGTTTACTTTGAGCACCTGCTTCCATTTGTAATTCATCAGCAGAACACCCCGATAGCTACCAACGCAGCAGAAAAACAATTCATGCAGTATTTCTGAAAGGCAAGATGCCCTGAAGTGCTGCAGCTTCAATGGGGGACATGTGTTTGCTTTTTTTAATTAATCTTAGTGACATTCTGAAGGACTACTAACCCTGTTCCAAGTACTGTGAAGAAGATCATGCAATAACTGAACTGATTTATTACATTTTCTGCCACAGTAGTAGCAGACGTCTGCTCTCAAGCACTCACTGGACAGGGAAGTTTTAACCCCAGGCCTTCAGGACAGCACTCGGGGGGCTCACGCTTAGAAGGGATTTCTGCTATGGTAGACTTGAAATTAAACATTCATTCATTCATTCTGGTATCAACCAGATGGCTGCTGGATACCTTCAGGGAGACAGATGACTACTTTGACTCCTTAAGCCTGACTATCCCAACACATGGAAGGAAAAGCAAACCCAAGCCAGGCCACAGGGTAACACTCCTCAAAGAAAACCTGTGATTTCTTTCTAAGGCACATTTTTAAGCATTCTAACATTATTCTGAAGATGCAGCCCCATCGCTCCCCAAGTTAGTCCAAGACAGGGCTGCCACATCCCTGCCCACACCCTGAGCAAGGCTTCGACCTTCCTTGTTGCAAGCAAGCATGGGCATTCCTGCAGCCAGCGACTGAGCCAAGAGAAAATAACAGATTAGCGTGTTTTCTGCTAGATGAGTGATCTCAGCTCACAAACCAGCCACTAAATCAGCTGTGCCAGCACAGTGCACAGGCAAGATGATGGCAGCTCTGAGATTATTCAGCCCATTTTGTTACGTTTCTCTCCAACACAAACATAACCAAAGCCAGCCTCATGCCCACCACACCAGAAACGCCCAGGCTCACAACTCTTCCTGCACTGCAGCTGCAGTGAAAATATTAAACAGCAGCACGGACAAAGTTCTAGTGACAAAGTCTTCTAAAAATGGAATGAGGGAAAAACCCCAACTGCATGGCAAACCAATTATAGCATATTTTTCCACTCTCTCACACAATACAGAAAGGTCAGTGAGTTAATGTTTACAGGATACATTTGGTGTGTTGACACAGCCCGAAGCAGTAAGTCCTTCAGCTGATCGATCTTCTCTCTGAGATTCTGCAATGACGATCTGATAATCACATTGAGCTGAAAGGGAAGAAAGAGATTTATCTAATTTTTTTTCAGTCTAAGTTATATTTGCATAAAATTTAATGCTACTGCATGCAGGTGACAATACATTTAACTTGAGCTATAGCAGCGTGAAGGACTCCACTCTAAACAAAGAAAGCCTGCCTCAGAGCCACCAAGGGAACGACACAGTTAATTGGTTTGGACTGCTTACAAAATAATGAGATTAATAGTACTAGTTTCGCAAACACTATTCTAATGCATTAACACTGTTTAATATGGGGAGCCTTCTTTCAAGTTTTTATAAAACACACTCCTTTAGATGGGCCAAACATTGCAGCACATTTTAATATTTTCCAGTTAGTTTCCCAGTTCTTTCCTCTATCTTCAAGCACAAATGCAGGCGCTAGCTTCTTCTGCCACCAGGTTTCTTTCCCATCTCCCAGAATTAGAGAGAAGGTTGCTACAGGATCAGACATTCCCTCCACTGAACTCCTCCAAACTTTAAACTAAAGATCCTAAAGAAAATCAGAATTCCTCCATTTCCCTTCTCAGTGGAACCTACAACTCCCCACCTTTTCTCGCAACTGACCTGCCCAAAGCAGTTGCGTCTGCTCCTACTAAAAACGGTAGTTAAGTCCTTCACATTCTTCCCTGCTGCAAGCAAGCTCAAGGCCTGTGGGAATCCTCCTCCTCTCTCCCCATCGCTTCCCAAGTTAGGCTGACATTATCCTCTGGGCTCTTCCTCCTTAAATGTTATTTCTTTTCATTCCAGTTATGCAGAACACACTAAGAAAAACACTAACTGCAATGAAATATGCAAGTCATCCTAATTAAGACTACATGCTTCACAAGCTATTAGCCTGCTGTGGGTTATAATGGTTAGCATCCTCAGGTGCTTTGTGCGATGACTAGTAATAGAGGAGTATTTGCTTTGACTCTCATTCCTATGTTCTTGAAGACACAGAGGCAGCAGGCAGACACCAACTGAACATCTCACTGAACAGTCACCGTGCTTCCAGGAACCTGCCTACAGCTAAACTGCACTTGGTATCTGGACAGGGATGGAGCAGGAGATCCCAAAAAATCCCCCGATAGCATCAGAAGTTTAAACCTGACTCTGGAGACTTGTTCTCAAACACTCCCAAATACAACAACAGAAAGCAGATGCAACGGCGCTGAGGCAGCCTTGAGAGCACACAGCCAAAATCCACCTTCAGACCCAAAGCAGCTGAACACTACGGCAACATTTCCAAAGTCAGGATGGGGAATAAATGCTTTTAGGAAAGTTCAAGCTGCTACATATCCTCTAGCTCTGCAGTCATGTAATAAAAGGACTTTTCACTTCATGTCTACTGAAGCCCAGGTGGAGAATGCTGCATGTAATTGACCCAGAACAGCAAAGTAACATAAAGGTATACAAGAATGTCATCTACGTACAGATACCCTCTGCTATTCTGGCCAGAAAGTGCAGCATTTTAACAAAAGATCTCCCCACCTTGACAGGAAAAAAGAAAAAGAAACCAATGGAAGTTTCAAGATCAGCTCAACAGAGCAGAGTTCACAGATGGTAAGCGCTGGCTTGAAATCTTTCCCCACAGGTTTCCGGGTTGGGTTTGTTTTTCTTTTCCATTTTAAATTTTATGTTCTATTTTTTGATTAGCAGTAAATAAGCAGTAAGTTTTTTTTAGCCACACTAATGGCAAAATATTATAAAAATAAAAACTTGTTTAAAATCTCCCTACCAGGCAAATATTGTACCAAGACTCCTTACTCCATTAAAACATTCAGGAGTCACAGAATATATGACTGCTCAGCCGTTGATTTCTCAACATGCATTTCTGTTATGAAAACAACTCTCTCATTGTTGGAAGCTTGTTTATAGTAAAATCAAACGCTGCCAAATATTCATCTTTAACTGTTAATGGATTAAAGAGAAACTGTGCTTGGAAAACACCGGGCATGGAAAAAATGATTTTATGAAAAAGTCAGTCAACCATGTAATGTTTCCATAAAACACAACCTCAGAGAGTTACAGTACAAGAAAGGCTTCAAACATTAACACAATGTTTTGTTGGGGGTTTTTGGGACACATCACTGATTGTGATGATGCAAATAGAGAACTTTGTCCTCTATAATAAATACAGACGGATTAAGCAGCAATCTTTTTATTAGTCTTCTATTGCTTGAGGATATCTATACAATTTCTAAAACTTCATTATCTTGAAAGCAGACCTAAACACTCTCAATTCTACAGCTAGAGAAAACATTTCTCTCAAATACCACTTATTTGGGCCTTCTGAAACCTCCTTTCAATTCGTGCCAAATTTGAGTCATTCATTAAAAAGCACTGACTACTGTACAAAGCCTACACAGTCTTCTTCAAAGGAAACATTTCAAAAAATATTTCTTTAATTATTTTTTAAATTTTATTTTTAAAGCTATCAAAGAGACTGGCAAAGATGATTTAGTGATCATACATCACATTACAACCTGCTATTAAGAGGGGCACAGTCTACAAAATAAATCAGTGGGGATTTAATTATGCAAATAATTACAAAAGACTAACTCAAGGGCTTGCGTGCATTTTTATCTTAGTGCAGTCAAGGAAGAAGCTAATGGCATGAAGCATGGCGTGTGCAATCCAGCAAGCTCCTACACTTCTTGAAGGAAAGGGTGACACTTTCAGTGCTAAAGAAAGCACCCTCCTGAAAAACTTTTATTTTTTAAACACGAAGTGTGAAAAAGTGGAGAGCATGATATTCCTGGGTAAGCTTTACAGTTCGTTATCATCTCCATTATATTTTGGTCTTATATTTTGTTAGAAGTGTAGCTTTAAAAGGCTGCAAAATTTGTCTTTTATCTGATCTACAGCCACTACAGAAAGGAAGCAAGCCAGCCTTGTGGGGGAAAAATGTCCATTCAGTATTTACACTGAAAGGAGAACACAGAAGCTGACATGCACCTCAACATCTCGCAGATTCAGATCTCTAACAAAAGTTCTGTTCCTGGCAGCAACAGCCCTGAGCAGTCAGCAGCACCTGCCCAACACTCCCACAGCTTCTCCTTTTCTCTTTTTGTAAAACCAGCATTGCTGCACACCTAAAAGATTCGTTACTGTTAAATCCAGTCATTTTTGTGACGCTGAAAAGCTACCATTAATTTAGAAACTATAATCTTGTTTTCTTTATGGAAATCTTAAAGAACACACCATTAATTACAGATTCCTACTACTAAACACAACTTTTAACCTGCAGATTCCCAGCTGGCAGCACCAGCCCCTTCCCCACCGTGCTCCAGCCCATGTTACTTGGGTGATGCGCCCATCCAGGCAGCATCCATGTCCCTCTGCATCCAGGAGGCAGGAAGCTGAGGACTTACAACTCCCTAGACACATCCAACTCCTGCAAATTTAATGTTTAACCGGTATTTAGAGCAGCTAAAAGCAAAATTTACCTAAAAAAACATATATATAATCCACGTTCACAAGCCCCAGAGCCACCGGCAGAAGAGTACCTTGGCTGAACTCTCCCCATTCCTTTGGTACCGGTTACGCTCCTGGATTTTCTCGGCGATCTCCTGGGCGATCTGGCAGGTGGCATCGTACAGCGAGAGCCTGCGAACGAGAGGCGGCAGCTGAGCCCCCCTGCCGGCCGCCCCCCACCCCCGGCCCGCCCGGCTGGGCCTGGCGCCGCAGGGACACCGCGCCAGCCCCGCACAGTCCGCGGCGCTGGAGGCGCTGCTCTTCACATTGACTTAAACGGAGGATTTGGGGGGCAAACGAGCGCTCCGGGGGAGCCCCCCGTCCCAGGCGGCCAGAGCAGGCCCCGCCGCTCGCAGCCGCACGGCCGCCCAGGCCTGCAGCGGCCGCCCAGGCCGCAGCGGCCGCCGCCAGCGCCGCCCCCGGCCCCACGTCAACGGCGGGCTCGCTCGGCCCCGGGGCCCGGCTCGCAATGCCGACGAGCGGCCGAGGGCTCCGGGCCGGCCCCGCGGCAGAAGACGGGGGGCAGGGGGCGGCGGCAGCGCGCCCAGCCCGGAGCAGCCCCAGCGCTCACCAGGGGTCCGGAGCCATCGCCGCCGCCGCCGCCGCCCGGAAGAGCCCCGCGCTTCCGGCCCGGGTCAGCCGCGACGGCGGCCGCCGAGGGCCAAACTGCGCCGCGCGCAGGGGCCGGGCGGGGCGGGGAAGCGCGGGGCGGGGCGCGGGCTGGGGCTGGGGGGCGGGGCGCGGGCTGGGGACGGGGCGCATGCGGGGTGCAGGGATGCACGCCACAGCGGTGCAGGATGCACAGCGCAGGGCTGCACGGTGCAGGGGTGCAGGTTGTGGGGTGCAGAGGTGCCCATCGCAGAGGTGCAGGATGCAGGGTGCAGGCTGCAGAGGTCCGTGGGTGCAGAGGTGCTGGGCGAAGGGTGCAGAGGTGCTGGGTGAACGGTGCAGAGGTGCTGGGTGTGCGGTGCGGGATCCAGAGGTGCTGGATGTGTGGTGCGGGATCCAGAGGTGCTGGGTGTGCAGGGTGCATGGTGCAGAGGTGCTGGGTGTGCGGTGAGGAATGCAGAGGTGCTGGGTGAGTGGTGCAGGGTGCAAAGGTGCTGGGTGTGCAGGGTGCAGAGGTGCTGGGTGTGCAGGGTGCAGAGGTGCTGGGTGTGCAGGGTGCAAAGGTGCTGGGTGTGCAGGGTGCAGAGGTGCTGGGTGTGCAGGGTGCAGAGGTGCTTGGGTGAGCGGTGCAGAGTGCAGAGGTGCTGGGTGTGCAGTGAGGGATGCAGAGGTGCTGGGTGTGCAGGGTGCAGGGGTGCTGGGTGTGCAGGGTGCAGAGGTGCAGGGTGTGTGGTGCAGGATGCAGAGGTGCTGGGTGTGCAGGATGCAGAAGTGCTGGGTTTGCAGGGTGCAGAGGTGCTGGGTGTGCAGTGCAGAGTGCAGTGGTGCTGGATGTGTGGTGCGGGATCCAAAGGTGCTGGATGTGCAGGGTGCAGAGGTGCTGGGTGTGCAGGGTGCAGAGGTGCTGGGTGTGCAAGGTGCAGGGGTGCGTGATGTGCAGGGTGCAGAGGTGCTGGGTGTGCAGGGTGCAGAGGTGCTGGGTGTGCAGGGTGCAGAGGTGCTGGGTGTGTGGTGCAGGATGCAGAGGTGCTGGGTGTGCAGGATGCAGAGGTGCTGGGTGTGCAGGGTGCAGAGTTGTTGGGTGAGCGGTGCAGAGTGCAGAGGTGCAGGGTGTGTGGTGCAGGATGCAGAGGTGCTGGGTGTGGAGGGTGCAGGGGTGCTGGGTGTGCGGTGCAGGGTGCAGAGGTACAGAGGTGCTGAGGCAGAAGGAAATCCTTTCTGGTTTAATTTTGCACGTCGATGATGAGCTTTGAACCCTGTGGCAGCTCCCAGGGCACTGATGGTCTCCTGCATGCAGCTTGTACCTGTCTCATGCCGTCAGAGCACCCATGTATCAGTATTGTGGTAATAATATTATGGTCTGGATTGAAATATACAGCTATAAGCACAGCAGTGGGGGAACATTCAACCCAAACTGTGCCAGGGGAGCTTTGGTACAGCGGGTTGGAGAATAACTGGGACAGAGAAAATTAGGTAGAGAAAGCGCGAGGACACAGGCAGCGTCCCCCAGGCTTGGGTATCCCCATGCTCTCGGGGACCTGGGAATGGCAGAAAGATGCTTGGGTCAGGAGCAAAACTGCATCCAAGCCTGCTGCTTCTTTCTGATTTTACAGGAGCCCTTTTTCATCTTCCAGAGAAGCACAAAATACACTGGAAGATGCGAAGATCCAGCCCAATGACAGGACCAGTTGCTCAGTGCTCAGGAATTTTCCCGGCCTCTGTAATTCTATGAAATAAGAGCCCTGAGTGTCAGAGTAGTTTACTTCTGAGTGGTGAAGTCTGGTGGGACCGGACAAATGTTGGGATGGGGGAATCAATCCTCTGCATCCCAACAGCATTACCCCCGTGTTACTGCACACCAGGATCCACTAGTGATTTGCAAGTTAAGGAAGGAGTTGCTTTCTTGTTTTTTCAAGGTTTTTGCGCCAGCGCTGAATACCAGTGTAACAGAAGAGGATGGGGAGCCTCCGCACTGCCGCCTCAGCCAGGTCACTGCTGGGACTGAGCTCTGACATGCGCCATCCAGCACCGCGTGGGACATGTCCTGCTGCCCCATCTCCCAGAGGGCTGCCTGCTCTAGTTAGCACCTCTGCAGCACACCCACCCTCCTTCCTCCCTCCTTCCTCCCCTCTTCCGTCCTGCTGCCTCCCCCCTTTCTCCCTCCGCCCTTCCTCCTTCCTTCCTCCCTCCCTTTCTCCTCCTTTCCTCTCTTCTTCCTTGCTTCTTTCTCCCTCCTTCCTCTCTCCTGCATCCCTTGTTCCTCCCTCCATCCTCCCTCTGTCCTTGCTTCCCCCTTCCCTCCCTCCCTCCCTCCCCTCCCCAGGTTCACATGAACCCAAGGCTGAGCAGCAGGTCACCCTGTCCCTCTCCCGCTCTGGGCTGCAGCTCCTGATGTTCAGGTGTCACTTCAGAACACCCCAGCAGTGCTGCCCACTGTCCCCCTCAGGCGCAGCTGCTCCAGCCCCCCGGGCTCCCCATGGCCTTTCCTCCCAGCCTCCTGCCTTTCCCTTCCTTAAGGCAGCTGCTGTTTCCCTTCCCCAAATCCTCAGCCCCATCCCCTGTCCCTGCCCGTCTCCAGATGACAGTGGCTGCCTCCCCCTGCCCTCCCCAGCCCGCGCTGGTGTCCCTGTCCCACTCATCCCTGTCCCTCATCACTGTCCCTGTGCCAGCAGCAGCAGGCAGGGCTGGGCTGCCGGGAAGACACCGTCACACTGGCCAGTGTTGACACTGTCAATATTTTGTTTGCAAAGGCTGCGAAGGGCTCTGCAGTAACTGGCCGGTGGGCGCAGGCTCTTGCTTTTGCAGCAAGCTCCTTCCAAGCCCAAAGAGCTTTTCCCACACCTGATCCACCAGGATTTGTCCTCTCCTTTTTTTTGGGGGGGTGCTATTGATGATGCAAGTCAATGCAGATGCAAACATCAGTAGGCGTGCTGGAAAAGCAGCAGTGAGGCACTGGCAGCGATGTTTTATTGCCCTTGTAACATGGGGCTGCTACTGCACCGCTGTGGCGTGTCACGATAACGAGTGCGTCCTCGCCAGCGGATTCACAGGTGGCTGCTGTGCCCACTGTACTCCCCACGAGTGCTCGGAGCAGCACCGAACCCGCTGGGATGGGGTGGCTGTCAAGCCAGGAGGAAGAGGAGCCACACATGCAATGGGGAGCAAGCTCTGCCGGAGAAATGCTGCCCCCGGGGCTGGTTTTGTGGGGTGCTGAGCACCCCCCGGCATCACTTCATTTCACATTTGCTCTGCTGCAGCAGCTGGGCAGGGCTGGGAGACATGGCTGGGGGGGCAGGAGGGATGTACCCCCCCTCCTGCTGCGGGACAGGGCTGCGGCACAGGGGCTGAGCCCGATGCTCAGCACCGAAAACCTGTGGCCGAGGAGGGCTCACGTGCCAGACATGTCCTGGGCACCAAGGGGAGCAGCATGGGCGCTGTGGGGAGCCCCGCTGGCCCTGGTCCCCCAGTGTGGACTGCGTCCCCAGGCTGGTGGCTCTTGTTACCATCGCTCACCCGAGCCAGGCTGGCTGCTCTCGTGGGCACGGAGCATAAAACATTTATGGCCTTCAGCCACGCTGTTCATCCGGATCCAGCACGACCTCTACATATTTAATTTTTTTTGCCATTAAAAACGCATGAAGAGATGATCCATTTCACGCCGTCCCTGATTCACTTCCATCTCCTGTCTTGCTGTGGAGCAGAGCATCTGCCGGGGAGCAGGGTGGGCGGGGGGCTGCGGGGGGCTGCGGGGGGGGGTCAAGCTGCTTTGAGCTGGAAGGGAGAGGCAGCCACTGCCCTAGAAAAAGCAAATGAGGGGAATGCAGCTGACAAGGTCCTGGGAAAGGTAGCAGGAGCTGCTGCTGTGAAAGCCTGGGCAAGAGGGTTTGAGTTGGAGAGAGAATAAGCCCTCCCTCGACACTGGGAACCAGAGTGGGGTGTGGCGTGGGGACCCCAGGAGCAGAGCTGGGGGGCATCACCCCCCGCTTCGGGTGCAGCACGTGGGGTTGAGCCACAGTCAAGCACACAGACTGACACTGGGTGCAGATGAGGAGCTTCCCACTGGGAAACAGCCCCTCGCCTCCCGCCCACCCAGCGCAGCACCCTGGGGGGCCCTTCGCTGACACAGCCCCTCAACCTGCTTCCACAGGCTCCCAGCTTCCCAGGAGCAAAGGCAGGAGAGGGATGACAGGACAGCCGTGCCACTCCTGTCAGATTTTGGCACATCGTGGAGGTGATGCTTTGTCCAGAAAGGAGAGGGTCTGCAGAGGGACCGCTCTAGCTCAGCAGATACCCTGAGACCCCTGGTGCGGCAGGTGCCCAGGGATGCGCTGCAGGTGCAGGCAGACCCTGCAGACATGCAGGCAGGGAAACAAGGCAGGAACAACCTGCACTTGCTGTTATCACAAGAGAAAAAATCCGATATTCTAAGGGGAAAAAGAAAAAAAACTTGAAAAAATTTAAGATGCCTATAAAAATGCCCTTTTTTATGTGCAGCTGGAACGGTGAGTTCTCCAGGTAGCAATGCTTGATCGGTGCAATGTTGCTGGCAGCATTTCTCAACTGTTTGAGGGTACCTTTCCTTCAAGTCAGCTCTTTTGTCTGTGAATACAGCATATGGTCTGTAATTCCATATCGCATTTTGAAGCTAAAAGTCAGTCAATAGCAACCATTTTCAGGGGGACAGATCAGGAATGCTGGAGCACCACAACTGTGCCTGCAACAATCATGCCCTGTGCTCCCGCTGGGCAACCGAGTACGTAGGAGGCATGGGGTGCTGCAGGGTGCAAATCACATCACCCCAAATTTCCCCTGGTGGTTTTGCCAGCCGGTGCTCAAGTAATGTGGCAAACACAGCCAGCATAGCCCCAGCGCACCCATCCCCAAAGAGCGTCCCCAAGGGTACACAAGCCGGTTGCAGAAGGACATGATTTGCTCCTCATGGCCCCAGTCTCTCCCTTTCCTCCTGGTTCCTGGCACTTGCTGCTCACATGTTTCTCTTTCTGACTCCTCCGGGACCATCCAGCGGGAAGCGGTTTTGCAAACCCACTCACTGTGTTGACGTTTCCATTGTTCAAGGGCAGGCGACGGCTGCAGCGGCCCCACCCCGCCACCCCCACCCCCCCCCTGCAGGACCCTCCCTGCCCCATGACGCTGGTGAAGGGGGTGAACCCCAGAGTGGGAAAATGAAGGTTATACTTGGGGAAAAAACATTATTAAGTTTAATGGTTGTGTTGCTGGTTTGATGGTTATCTCATCCCACGGGGTGTTTACATCCCCTTCCCCAGCCTCCGTGCAGAATTGGGGTGGGAAGGGGCGACGTGGGCATGGGAGCTGCTCCACCCCTCACTGTGTTTACCCCAAATAAACCTCCTGTGCCAGCGGGCTGGCACTCACCTTAAAAGTCAGGGCAGGTGATGGGGACAGAGGGGACCCGGCAGCGGCGTGCACCAGAGCCAGGGCACATGCTGCAGGTGGGGCTCAGCCTGCCCCGCTCCCCGGGGGGGGCGGCTGGTGGCTTCCCCATGGCCAAGCCGGCCCAGGGCGAGAACACGGGCACCGGGCAAGGTGAGTGAGCTGCAGCCAGGGCAGCCGCACGTTCGTGCAGGGGAGGATGCAGGAGGTTCTTGCTGGTCCTGCTCATGCCAGGATCACATCCAGCTGAGGAGAGGGGCTGAAGCAGACCCACATTTCCTTCCCCATCAGCCTCAGCATGTCCCAGGGCAGGCAGAGCTGGAGCCACCAGCCAGCACCCTGGGTCAGGGCACCAGCGGCTGGGTGGGCTCAGGATGATGCTCCTCGGTGCTTTGGGCAGGGCAGCACCAATGGTATGCGGCCAGCTGCAGGGACAAGGTGAATTTGGGGACCACGGTGGTGCAAACAGCCCTGCTTCAGCCCCAGTGTTCGTTTTAGCCTGGTTTCTATGGCTAGAAGCCTGCGTGGCTGCACTCTGGCTCTGTCTGTTCAAAGCAGGGATTCAGGCTGAGCAGCAACCCGTTAAAACGGCTGCCCTTTCCCTGAACCAGATCTGGACCTAATCTGCTGATTTTGCTGAGCTTGAGCAGGGGTCAAACTGAACTGGAGAGCAGGAGCCACAGCCAGACCCAGCATGGGAGCAGCCCAGGCACCCGGACCCCCTCGATGTGCCACCACATGCTGCCACACACAGTACACAGGGCTGGGACCACGCTGTCCCCCCGCGTCCCCTTGGGGCCAGAGCAGAGGCTTGGTTCAGTGCAAATCCATCCTAGACTCCCCAACCCAACTGAGCGCATCCAAGAAAAATACATCAGAGAATTAACGTGTATGCTAATCAACTTTATTCTTGCCAATTAATCACCGCCCAGCAGAACTCACCCACGCAAAGACAACTGTCTCCTTGTAGAGGGTCTGGAGCTGAGCTCTCCTGCAACCCCAGGGAAAATGCCACTTGCTTCGCTCTAGGAGGAGCTCAAACTCTGTTCTTCCCAGAACAGGGCTGGCGGCTGCCACAGCCCTGCCACGGTGCCATTGTGGGAGCCTCTCCAGGGGAAGGGGCTGGGGACCTTCTGCCTCCAAGAGGCTTCCCAGATGCTCTGCAGACCCTGCGTGTTGTCCCTTGGATGGGGTCTTTCCACGTGTATGGGGGCATGCAGGAAATGGGGACCCTTTGGCATCCCACAGATCATCCCCACACCCCACAGACCATCCCCACACACCTGGTGAGCCCCTTTTGCTGCAGCACCTTCTCTTTGCACCTTCTCTCTGGTACCCAAGTGGCCAGAGGGATCAGGAGACTTTTTCAGGAGGCAGTAAGAGAGAGGGCAGATACCCGAGGCTGGCTTTGCCTGCTCTATCTGGGCTTGTAGCAGCCTGGTCCTGGGCTGCCAGACCTGGACAGGACATTGCCCCCTGCCCTGCTCTGTCCCTGGGTGGTGACACAATGCAAATGGTCCCTCTCAGCTCCAGCATCATTTGTACCCCCACTGCCTGTGACGCTGGGCTCATTATACTCAGTGGCGTAACGCTGCTGTCCCATTGTTATCCCCAGGGAACCGGGACTGTGTCCCTGCTTTCTGCACCTCCCTCTCAGCAGGTCACAAGCTGGGAATTCAGGGGCTTTTTGAGGGATGCAAGGCTCCTCACAGTGTGGAGAAACACCTCTGACACCCAGCTGGTACCTGGCCCCATGCTTCCCTGAGCCCCTAGGCAGTGGTTTCACCCAGAGCCGGAGCCAATATGTGCAGGCAAGGGCAAAGCGAGCAGCTCCAGCCAGGCAAAGCCTTCTGAAAACCTCCCCTTGGCGTGGGGGGAATAACTATTGAAATACAAGACATTGCTGTAAGACTTCAAAGCGCCATCAGCCAGGGTGAAACGCTGTCAGCTGGGGCAGTGAAGCGTGTTGAATAAAAGGTCTTTGTCCTACAGAGATGTTTGGCTCATCTCCAGTCACCATCGTGATCACGTCCGAAGCTGACACCTGGGACATCGACGCCTCCTCTTGTCTGGGCTGTGGACAGTTCGTGGATTGGGACAGGATGCCAGACCCGGAGCAACAGGCACATATCCCCCGAGACATCCTCAGTAAGCCCCCGAAGGAGCTGAAGAAGCTGGCAAGAGAAGGCTACTGGGCAGCGAGCCGCGCTCTCAGAGCTCAGGTCTACCACCAGCTCATCCAGCAGGTTGCCTGCCGGCTCGTCACCCCAGATGCCCTTGTCTACAGGGATGTGGCCAGTCGGCTCTTTGGGAAGCCAAGTGTGAGCTCCCACCCTTTGCCTGAGTTCCTGGAAGGATGTTCCATGCCCACATACTGCCTCAACCTGGAAGGGGTCACCGCCTTGAAGAAGATCCTCATCTGTGTCGGCAACCTTTTTCCCGACATAACCTACAGCCCAATCCTCCCCTCTCTGGTGGCTCTGCTGCTGCACTACAGTGAAGACGAAGCTCAGTGCTTTGAGAACATCTCTCGCCTCATCGCCAGCAATGCTCCCCACACCAGCTACATTGACCAGTCCTTCCTGGCCCACCAAGCCTCCTGCATGACTTTTGGGGATCTGGCCAACAAGCACTGCCCAGCAGCTCACAAACTCATAGCCAGCACCTCTGAGAACGTCTTTGAGGTCTACTCTGAATGGTTGTCATGGCTCTTTCATGATCTCCCCTTCAATTACGCCATCCGTGTCTTTGATGTCTACCTGCTGGAGGGGCAGAAGGTCCTCTACCGCATTGCTCTGGCCTTGCTGAAGCAGTACAGGCTCTCAGTGACCACTGCCGAGCTGGAGGGGACCGACATCAAGGCAGACCTGCAGGCTTTTGTGCAGAACATTGCTGAGCACGTGACTGTTGACAAACTCCTAGAGAGAGCCTTTGGCATCCGGCTGTTCTCCCGCAAGGAAATCTGGCTTCTCCAGATGGCCAACAGGAAGGCGTTAATGGAGAGGGGCATAACCATGGTGCAGAGAAGGTAAGGAGAACTCTCTGTTTGCCAGCTCTTGGGGCTGAGCAGACAAAATATGAGTTACAGTGGAGATACAACATGGGGGGGGGGGGGGGGGGGGGGCTTCAGGTATCTCCCGCAGCTTTGGCTGTGCTGGGTGCCTCACAGCCCCTCATAGGGGACCTTGTCAGGAGGCACTGTGCAGTCAGAGCTAGAGATGTTAACAGAAAGCTCATGATGCAAAAAGTGTGACAAAATCTGATGCATGGGGGCTGCACCCCTAAAAGCAGACAGGCACCCCAGCTTGGCCATAATGGATGTCCTCCCTCATGCAGGCAGTCCTTCCACCTGGCTGTGGACATGCAGAACTTCAGCTCCAGCATTGTAACGGCTCAGGAGATGCGCATCATCTGGTCCTGGATCCCTGAGCGCTTCTCCCTCTTCCCCCCGCTGCTGCTCTTCTCCACCTCAGAAGATGGGTGCAGCCTGCAGAGGTAAAGACTCATCTGCCCATCGGGTCAGGTTGGGTCAGACTGATGAGGAGTAAAACTGGGTAGAGGTTGGTGTTGTAGAAAGGAGCAACATGTCGTGTCTGTGGGGTACATCTGACATCACCTGAGGGTTCTCGGGTTCGATTCAAGATCTTGAATGTGGCCTGGGCCAGTGCTGGCTGTAGGGGAGGGGGTGAAGCTCAGTCAGATGGCAATCAGCAACTCAGCACAGGGAACATCGAGCCCTGCACATGTGCTGTGCAGGGGAACATCCCCATCTGCCACGCCGTGCCAGGCATGCTACAATCAGCCAGGGCCAGCCAGCACGCCATGCCCAGGCCAGGGCTCCAGCTCCCTCCCAGTGGTGCGGAGCACAGGCATGCTGCTGGATGCTGCAGTCAGTGCTGTGGCTCGAAACTGAGCTGGGAAATCAGTTTGCCACTGACTTCCCAAGCTGTGAAGCAGCAAAAGCCTTCCAGTGGGCTGAGGCTGCCTTTGCAAGAATGTTTTCAGGCAGGAAACCCAAACCTGCTCCTCTGCAGGAGCATGTTAAGCTGAGAGGTTGCAGTCACAGAGCAGGCAGAGCTCAGGGCAGGGGCAGACAGTGTGTGGGTACACCCTGCAATGAGGAAGACATCAAACGCTTGAAACACAAGTTAAGAGAGCCCAAGCATCATGGCCAATGCCCCAAATTGCAATAGAAAGACCAGTGTGAGCACTGGAGACAAAGTAGAGCCCAGTGATGCCCACTGCCACGGTCATGGAGCAACGGGTGCGGTGGGAAGCAGGGACATCCCCGCAATGCCCAGTGCTGGAGCACTGCTCTGCTGAGGCGCAGCTCACGGCCGGCTGGGAAGGGATGCCAGGCTGTCCAGGGACTGGATGCTGCCCATGCCGCTCTGGTTCTCAGGGTGATGTTTAAAGGTGGGGCCACGATGGCAGCACCTCCATTAGCACCACGAGCATCACTCCCAGCCCATGAGAGGTGAGCAGGCACCCATAGCACAGCGGGGCAGCCCCACCCTGGGAAGCACAGCCCTGCACCTTCCCAAGGCAGCAACGGGATGCAGAGCCCAGATTAGGAAACACATCCAGATTAAAAACAAGGTCATTTGGGAAACTCCCCCCAGGAAGCATCCCCCCAGCCCAATGCCCCAGGGTAGGGGTGGGAGGATTTAATGTTTGGATTTATCTGAGCTATTACCTGCTTCACCAAGCAAAAATGATGACTTGAGAAGT
Organism: Falco peregrinus; assembly: GCF_023634155.1. Lineage (NCBI taxonomy): Eukaryota > Metazoa > Chordata > Aves > Falconiformes > Falconidae > Falco > Falco peregrinus. The sequence goes on along the minus strand of NC_073722.1, from coordinate 116,628,511 downwards.
CTCATAAGCCAACTCCCTCCATTCCTGAAATGAAGCTGCTGGAGCTACACAAAATCACAGAATCATAGAATCTTTTAGATTGGAAAAGACCTGTAAGACGATCCAGTCCCTATTAACCTGTTAGCTATTTTACCATAGTAATGCAAATCCTTGTTCAAAGCTGTTATAATAATTTCACAGAAATAACCACACACTGAGCTAGTAAGTCTAGTTTTATGGACCACATATGAAACTCGAAAACTAATGTATTTCACAGAGTTATCTGCTCTACATAAACATGCAAACTGAAAGCCTACTTCATAGAACCGCTAGACAAAAAGATTTTATTTTAAAGTGATAACTAAGAAAGTAATAATTTTCTCAGTGATTCCACAAAAATCTTACTGACGGCTTATTGTTAGACTTTTGGGCTGCTCTTTTCTATTTTACAGTCTTCTTACTCTTACCATTTCTCCCCTGGAAAAATGCAACATTTTAAAGTCAGTTTGCTACAAAGGTGCTGCAAGATGCTGGTTAGTTGAAGAATTCAGACAGTACACGGCACTATAGAGTTGTTCTGATTCCCCCACTTCCTCCTCCTTCAAAAAAAGGGAAGAAAATAAAGGCTGAGTTTTCATAGCAACATAGCAGCAATAAAGGATTGTTTGATGACAAGTTTCTGCTGCTGTCCTTCTGTGAGCTCCCTTGGGCCAGCTGCTGGCACAGCAACAGGCTGAGGGGCCACCACCGCTCCCCACTGTCCCTTTACAGCCCAGTGCTCGCCGCACGGCCAGGCTCCCTGCATGGCATGCTGCTCCTGGCCCCCAGACCGCCACTGATCCAGCCTCCTTGCTCATCTCTGCAGGTTTTACACATGCTGTGAAGGCTACGAACCGACGGTGCTGCTCATAAAAACCACAGAGGGGGAGGTGAGTATTTCCCCAAGCAGAGTAGTGGGCTGCGCTGGTGCAGCTGTGGGGAAGGGGAAAGGGTGGTTGACCACACTGGCACTTGTTGGAGCAGCTACAGGGCTGTGTGGTCCCTCTCCTGCCCTGCCTGGGGTCAGCCCCAGCCCCCAGGAGAGAGCAAACTGCACCTAGAGTCACCCCCAGCACCAAGAACCAGCTCAGACACCAGCTAGTCTGAAGTGTGCTGCTGGGGGGAAACAGGGGGTCAGTGAGGTGGAGAGAGTTCACAAGTGATACTCTTTTATTGTAAATACAAGCTAAATCATTAAGTCCTTGCTAAGCAGACTTCCCTGAAGTCAGCAGATGCTTTGCATGAGCCAGGACTTGTTTTCAATGCATTAAATGCAAGGATCTCTCTCTGACTGCAAGAGCAGACACACAAGGGAAATGGAGGAGAAATAAGGACAACTTCCACAATATTTGAAAGTCGTGAAATAACTGCAAAACCCCCTGAGCCAGACCTCTTCCTGGGGACTCTGAGAATGGCTCATAAACCTGTATTTTATGTCTCCACTCGTCATCAAACAGCGGGGGCAAGTTGTGTAAATTGTTCAGGCATCCCAAAGATTTATTGACCTACCAGTCCTATTTGCCAAGCCTGACACCTCAGCGTGGTGCGGAGATAAACACCCTGCTACCCCCTAGGGCCTTGTGCAGACAAGAGAAGGTGACTTAGAAAACCTTGTTTCCTACACGTTTTAGCTCATTTTATCCCTTAGCTAGCACCAAGGACAGGCATGAGGTCCCACCTCTCACTCATGACCCTTCAGCCATGGTCAAGTCAGGGATGTCCACGCCAGGATCAGGCTGACCGTGGGTGGAAGGACCCCTGGGCTTGGTTAAAAGCCTTCTAGGTCAAAAAAAAAAAAAAATGGTTACCGAAGCCTTTGCCATTTTAAACCACATTTTCTCTAAAGTATCATAAAACAGGTGACCACCTCGCCACTGTCCAGGGGTCACCTGAGGACAAGGACCTCCTATAGCCCTTCCACAGCATGATGCAATACTGTTCACACCATGCTTTGAGCCGCACAGTTGCTCCTTTCTCTGGCTGGGAGCTCGCTGGGCTCGGTGGGAGGCACAGCTCCTGCTGCTGGGGAGCACACCAGCACCACCGAACCGGCCCCCAGCTCACCGCAACCACCTCTACTGCAATGGAGCAACCCCCCCCCCCCCCCCCCCCCCAGCAGCCAGAGCCCCCCTTAAGCACTGAGGCTGAGCGGACTCACGCCCAGAGCACCAGCGACTTGTCAGCACAGGATTTAGCTGGCACAGCAGAATCTGGCTCTCCGATCCCCCTGAGGCCCTTGCAGAGCCCTTGCCCTCCTGAAGACACGAGCAGTGGCTGGTGTTTCTGGGCTTGCTCTGGTCCCAGCCGTCTCACCTGCTGACGGCTGCCTCCCTGTGCTCTCTCCCAAAGGTGTGCGGGGCATTTCTCTCCTCTGACTGGAGTGAAAGGAAAAAGAGTGGGGCAACATCAGGCTTTTTTGGGACAGGGGAGTGCTTTGTGTTCACTGTAAGTCACATTTTATTTCTGGGTTTACACTCATGGGTTTGTCTGGTAATTGCTTTTTCCTTTATCCCTCTGACAACTCAGGGCATGGTGGCACCGAGCTGCTTCCTTATCACGGTCCCAACTGCTGCCCCTTAGCCCTGGCAGGAGGCAGCAGCACAGAAATTGCTGTGCTGTATCAGAGAAAGAGAGAAGGAACTCCAGCCCCCGAGGCAATGTGCAGTAACCCTGGGTGGGTCTTGGAGCATCCTCCCAGGATGACAGCAGGGCAGCATGCGTGTCAGGGTGGGTTTCTGCCCTGTTTCCTTGGGCAGCTCCTGGATGGAGTACTGCCAAAGCAGCTCTGGCATCCCTGCAGAAGGAGCAGGCTGAGTTGGTCCAAGAGATCCTGGGGGCAAAGTCCAGCATTCATCCAGTACCCTGCCAGGATCCAACCAGCACCCACCTGGCAACATCGGCACTGCAGGTTTGCCCATCTCTGGCAGTGCTTTGCAAAGACAAAACCAACTTCCCAGCCACAGCTGCCTCCAGAGCAGCCCTGGCACTGCCAGAATGCCCTGTCCCTTCCCTACCCCAGGTCCAGACCTGGCACACAGCATCTGGCCCCGACCCACTGGGCCAGGCAGCACTGTCTCTCCTCAGCAACAGAGATGTCCCAAAGCACAGGGCTCACCACGTTTCTCCTGCTTTCCAGGTGCGTCCTGAGACAGAGAGGTATGAGTGGGTGTTCATCAAGAAGCCAGAGCTGGCCAAAGCTGTGCCACGCTCACGCCAGCGGTCGCCTTCCCCCTCTCCTGCATCCCTCCTCGGCTCCTCCCTGGAGAGCTGCAGCACCAGCTCGAACCGTCTTACTGTGCCCACGCCACAGAGGAAAGGCCGTCTCTCCCCATTTCTGGCCATCAGGCATTTCCTTCTGCCTTCCAAAACAGCTTCCATGTTCATGTCCGGGTCACAGGAAGGGATCGTTATTGGTAATGACCGAATGGTGGGCATCCCCCACTGATACACTGCTGCTTGGGCTGAAAAGTTAAAATCTGAGTTGCCTGTAAAGGCAAAGACCTCCTGGTTTAGGATATCAGTTTAAAGTCAGGCAAGTTGAAGTCAGTCACCTTAAATTAGCAGGAGTGCCAAGCTGCACAAGAGGGAGGATGCTCCTTCTGAGAGCCCCAGAGGGGCTCTGCCAGCCAAGGGGGAGCAGCACAGCCCAAACCTCCTGGTGAGGTTGGCACCCTTGAGGCTGGGTGTCCTTTCCCAGCTCTTCCCTCCGTTTTGCGTAGGATGCAGAGGAGATGTAGGTGGGGATCAGCCCAGGGAAGGGCCAGACACAGTCACCCAGAGCAGATGTGCCGGCTGCCTGCCTGCGGTGCTGTCTCCCAGGTCAGGCTTGAGCATGGAGGTTGAATCTTTGTGCCCCGCCACCACCGAGGTGGGTTCAGCAGAGGACTGCAGCAAGTCAGAAATGCCTGCAGCACTGACAGTTGCCTCTGCCTCCCTTCCAGCAACCCCCGGGAACAGGATCAGGACAAGCCTGGCTGCAGGGATGCAAGGAGCTTTACTTGTTCTCCAGCTCTCCAAGTAGTTTAATAATTCAGCTTGTGCTGCCAGGGCAACCTCTCGCACTGGCTGCTCTGCAGATAGCTCTCTGGAAGCTCTGCCTCCACGCTGATATCCCAATTAGCAGAGAAGGCAGTCAGGGCATCCCTAGCCCAGCGCTGCACTGTGGCCAAAGGACAGAAAGCTGAGAGAGGGGTGCAATCCTGAGAGACCTCATCGGCTGCGCCAGTGCCCCTGCTTGGGCAGCGGGATGGGGAGAGCAGAACCTGACCGTCTTGCTTGCACTTTCAGGTGGAGGGGGAGGCCAAGCTCTGTCCCTCGACACCAACCTGCTCTGGGGGCACACAGAGCACTGTGAGACCTTCGACAACCCTCCACTCTGCCAGGAGAACTTCAAGGTGCAGCTCTTGGAAGTGTGGGGCTTTCAAAATGCCTAGGTCCTGTGGGAAACAGCCCCTCACCGCACCGCACAGAGACGGGGACTGCTTGCCATTCTGGCCACCAGCCCAGCTGCCAGCTGTGGTCTCTGCCAGCAGCACCACAGGCACCTCCTCTCACCATCCTCCCCTCCACAGCCAGCCCTCATGGTGGTGTGGAGAGAGGGCAACACGGTGCCAGGAGGGCGCTGCCTTCGGGGACATTTCAGGTCCCTTCCAACAGTTTGGACCCAGCCCACTCCACCCAGTCTGTCCCGGTTTAGGATGCTGGAGGGGAGGTGAACCGGTCTAGTTTCTTACACTTCCCTGGCTTGTTTGCAGCTTGGGGCTCAACAGCAAACCAGTGGTACTGCAGCACAGGCAGATTATACAGGAATTCTAAGCCTAGGCAAAACCCAACACCAAGGCACAAAGCTGACCAGAAACACTCTCAGACCCCACTTCGCTGGGGTCCCAAGCCCAGTGCCACCCTTCAAGCCATATGCAGAATTTTGTAGCCTCTGCAGGTTATCAAGACTCCCCTGGGATCACAGACCGATCACCATCCAGCACAGTGCAAGAGACTCTTTTTGTCCGCAGTTGAAACTGCTGATCAGTGATTAACAAAGTCCTGCCTGGTGCTTACACACTGGCAGCCAGCAAGAACCCCCAGCTGTGCACCTGCCTCATCATTTTTGTATTAAACTGAGGAGCTATATTCACTGCAAAGGGCTGACCTAAGACTGCGAGCAGTGAAAACATATGAGCCTTAACCAGTGGGCCCTGACTCCCTGGGGTCAGGACAATGGGAGATGTGCCATTTTAAAACATGAAACGTGAATGTAGTTCAGTCAGACAAGGCAACCCTCGCAGGAGGCTTGTAGACCATAGAGATATTCTGGCTGCAGGATGAGAACATCTCCCACATCCAAATATACTTTCCACTTGTGGTTTTATCACTCATATATTCCACTTCTTGAGCTATTCAGAGCAGGAGCTATCGTTGCCTTGGTGCCTGCTTCCAGTGATGGCAAGATGACTCGGGCAGGAGCAGATGATGACAACAAGCTCAGACAAAACCAGCCATGTGGCAGACCTAGGAGTTACTTAGAGCCTTCAAAGGGTATCCATGTAAGATGAGGAGGTGAGATGCAGCCTTCCGTGCCCCTGTGCCTGGCCTTTGCCCACAGAGCTCAAGTGAAAAAACCCCACAGAATTACTCTTTCCCTTCAGTTTAAAAGGTCTGCTTGGGTGTCCTCAGTATGTATTTCTTTCTGTGATCATGTCCTGGACTTTCTCCCTGGCTGAAAGCTTCCCATGGGATTCCCTCTCCCTTCCCAAGTGGCTGTTTCACCTCTCCACCCAGAGATGTACAGGATGCAGGAGACGCTTGGAAATGCACAGCCCGTCATTAGCAGCCCAGCCTGACCTCGCAGCAGCCTTCAGAGCATCTCCTTGCAAAGAGCAAGCGCGCCCCACGTACTGCACTGAGGCACCGGAGGCTGGGTACGCGCGGTGCGGGTGCTGCTGACACGGTGGCTGGGCCCGTGAGCGCCTTCAGGCCATCGGTGCTGGGTACCGGCACGTAGTGAGCACCTTTGGGGCACGTAGTGAGCACCTTTGGGGCACGTAGCGAGCGCCTTTGGGGCACATAGCGAGAGCCTTTGGGGCACATAGCGAGCATCTTTGGGGCACGTAGTGAGCGCCTTTGGGGCATGTAGCGAGCATCTTTGGGGCACGTAGTGAGCATCTTTGGGGCACGTAGCGAGCGCCTTTGGGGCACGTAGCAAGCATCTTTGGGGCACATAGTGAGCGCCTTTGGGGCACGTAGTGAGCATCTTTGGGGCACGTAGCGAGAGCCTTTGGGGCACGTAGCGAGCATCTTTGGGGCATGTAGCGAGCGCCTTTGGGGCACGTAGCGAGCGCCTTTGGGGCACGTAGCGAGCATCTTTGGGGCACGTAGCGAGCGCCTTTGGGGCATGTAGCAAGTATCTTTGGGCTGTCAGCACTAGGCACCAGCACGTAGTGAGCACCTTTGGGGCGCATAGCGAGTGCCTTTGGGCCATCGGTGCTGGGCACTGGCACTATGCACCCGCCGCAGCCCAGCGCCACAGCCAACACCAGCTGCCGGCCATGCTCCCTGCCTGCCCCGACAGGCACCTTCGCTATGTCTGAGAGGGACGCCACACTCCGTCCTTCTCACACTTGATTCCGTTACTGAATAAAGTTCGAAACTCTTGGAGAATAAAGAAAAAGAAGCCCCTGAAACCACGCAGGGGAAGCAGAGGGGGCATGTAATGGGGTATAATGGGATCTTCCACGTGTCGTGCCGCCACCTGCCCACAGCGGGGCCAGCGCAGACCCGGCCGCCCCCCGAGGGCTCTCGGTGCGGGTGGGAGCGGGTGGAGCGGGCCGGAGGACGGCGGAGGGCAGCACCGGGACCCGGGGCGGCAGCCCGGCCTTCCCCCCTCGGCGTCCCCGACCGTGCGGGCCTGCACCCGGGCCCGGGGCGCCGCGCCTTAGCAGTGGTGGCCACCAGCTGCCGCCAGGCCAAGCCAAGCCCATACCCGGCACCAAGGGCCTTCCCGCCTCACGGCGCCCGGGCCCGGTAGCGGGCAGCCGCCGGCCGGCACGGAGGCGCGCGAAGCGCCCGGGGGCTGGAGGCGGCCGTCCCATAGCGCCCCCTGGCGGGCGGGCGGCGCGGCAGGGCGCAGGCGCGGTTACCGTGGCGCCGCGGCCCCGCGCCGGGCGATGGCGGCGGAGGCGGGAGCGGGCGGGCTGGAGCTGCGGGCGGCTATCGGCTTCAACGGTACTGCGGCCGGGGGCGCCGGGGGGCCCCGGTCGTGCGGGGGGCTGGGACACCGTGAGGCGGGCCTGGGGGCACTGGGGGGGCCTGGGGGCACTGGGGGTACTGTGAGGTGGGCCTGGGGGCACTGGGAGGTGGGCCTGGGGGCACTGGGAGGGCCTGGGGGCACTGGGGGGGCCTGGGGGCACTGGGGGTACTGTGAGGTGGGCCTGGGGGCACTGGGAGGTGGGCCTGGGGGCACTGGGAGGGCCTGGGGGCACTGAGGTGGGCCTGGGGGCACTGGGAGGGCCTGGGGGCACTGGGGGGGCCGGGGGCACTGGTGGGGCACATGCTGCCAGCACACAGGCTGAGGGGAGGCCATGGGGCAGCCGTGGGTTCCAGCTGGGGCCATGGTGCTGTGGGGTGGGCTGGGGGCAGTGGGTGCGTGGGGTCCCTCCTGCTCCCCTCGCCCCCTCCCCCTTCTCCCCATGCCGGACATCCGAGACACATGCAAAGTGAAGAGCAGGGAAAGTTTGACAGAACAGCAGGATTTCAGTGGTTTTTCTCCAGTTACCCAGCTGACCGGAATGAGAAGAGTTTCATCTCAAAATAAAACCAACTCAAGTTGCCCAAAATACTGGTGTAACACCCTGTGACTTGCGGCAGGGGCTGGGGTGTCTCTGGCCAGCTGCCTCCTTGGGAAATGGGTGGGTTTGCGCTCTCTTGGGGCAGGTCACACGATATGGGCTGGTGGGGGTGCTCCTGGAGAGCACCGAGCTGGTGGCCCTACCACTGGGCCACCCAGGCCTGCTGGGAGCTGTGGGCAGCACAGCACCATCCCAGCTGCGTCAAGGTGACCCTTGGCTTTCCACAGGGTTGTTCCGCTGCACGGCTTTGGGGGCGACTGAGAAGCTCTTGGTGTTGCTCTTCTTGTGAGATAAGCCCTGGGGAACAAGCCGTCCCCCCTCAGGGAGTGTGATAGGCACGGGCAGCGGCGTGGAGATGTTGGGGAGCGCTCAGCCTGACCACATGCTTGAGGAGGGGAGAGTTTGCCTGCAGCCCCAGAGCTGTTAACAGCCAGCAGCCCTCTCACTCCTTTCTCTTGCAGGGCATGTACCCTGTGGCCTCATCTGCCACCCTGATAAGGAGCACGTTCTCTATCCCCTGGGATGTACTGTAGTTATTCAAGACCTGGGCAGTAAGAAACAGACTTTCTTGCACGGCCACACCAATAATGTTTCCTGCATTGTCGTATCCAGGAATGGAGTGTATGTTGCTTCTGGACAAGTCACTTTCATGGGCTTCAAGGTAGATGATGCTCTATATTTAACTGTGTAGTATTGACCAAGGAAATTGGAGTTGGCTCACCAGAGGTGGGAACACGTTTCATTTATTTTTTCTTTCATTGGAAGACAAATGCCTATAGTGGGAGGATGTTGCAGAGAATGGGAAATTGTGACTAGTCCATTGCTGGATGTGCCTTTATGTTTTTGTAAAGTATTAAGCGTTCCCCTAGGATTGGGATAACTAGATTTAGGCATCCCTTAACTCAGGTCCTTCTTATCCAGTGTTGTGTGCATGTAGCAGCCTAAATCTTGTTAGATGTTAATTAATAAAGAAGTTGTATTTAAAGTTGTACCTGAGTTCCAGAGCTGCTTAGGGCTTTTGACAGGTACCTACCTGCATTTTTAGACCTTTGAAGTTCTTTATGGTTAAATTTTTCCCTATTTGAAAAGACCTTGAGACACCTGAATAGAATCAAGCATTTAGCACTTTCAGTATTTTAAAATCTAAGTCAAATACCCAGTGTCTCAGGGTACGTTTTGATTCTGAAACAAAGTGAAGCTACTCAACCAGTAAGCTGGAATAATGCTTTTTACAGCAGCTAATCTGAAGTATTTTTGTGTCTTTGGAGCCCTGGGCTGGATAGAAGTTAACCTTGGGCTGGGCTCCTTCTAACAGCTTTCCTGCCAGAGAAAGTTTTTATGCCTAATGCTCTGTGTTATATCTAATGCTCTGGCTTTGACCCCTTCTGCTTTGCACCGCAGGCAGACATCATTCTATGGGATTTCCAGAGGAAGGAGTTACTTGCTCGGCTGTCACTTCATAAGGGTAGAATTGAAGGACTAGCGTTTTCTCTAAACAGCCTTTATCTCGTGTCACTGGGAGGCCAGGATGATGGCAGGTAACGATTTCTGCTTCTCAGCACACAATTTCTGACAAGTTGTAGGGCATCGAAGAATGCTCTTAGGGAGTGCTTGCTCCTCCCTCTTCTGGCAGTCCGATTCTTTACCCTGCTTGATGTCTTTCCTCAATAATCCAGATCTGTCTGATGGGAAGCTGGGTGGATACTGCAGGCAGAGCACAGGGTACAGGGAAAGATGAAGGGAGCAACTAATTCTTAAGCTGCTGTCATCGCCCAGAAGCCTTATGGAGCCTGCACAGTTACCTGGCTTAATGCCCTGAAGAAGTATAGATTTCACTGAGAGCTTACTTTGACACACAGATAAGTAAGAGTTAAATAAAAAGTTATTTTAAATCAGATTTTACGAGTGGCCCAAGATATCATTCACATCTTGCATAACAGAAGGAATCCAGTAGCAACATATACTCTTGCTTTGGGAGCAGGGGACATAAACTGCAATTCCATACATTTGTGATAAGGCTTTTCTTGGGTAAAATCTCTGCAGAAGGACTTTTCTTGTGTACCCTGGTGGGAACAGACTGCAGGAAAATAGTTTTTGTCTTGCTTTTGGTTTTATGTAATGTTAAAAGGCAAAGCTATTTAAAGCCCCTCCTTCTCCTGCAGCGTGGTTGTGTGGCACATTGGTAAGAGAGAGGCTATCTGCGGGAGCCCTGCCTCGGCACGGAGCGCGGGGAACGCAACCATCGTGATGTGCTCCAGCTGCAGAGACGAGGTGTTTGTTACTGCTGGAAAGTAAGGTTTTATTTAGATGAAAGAACCCATCGACCTATTTCCTTTTACAAAGAGCCTTTACTTCAATACAAGGAAATTCAAGCAACTGTGTGCTTGTGTTTTTTCTTTTTGCTCTGAATGGACCCATGAATATCCATCAGCTTGTCCCTTTAAGGCATTTCTGCATGTTCTACATATAACAATATGTTTTCAAAGCAGCACACAGGGACCTGCATGCGTCACTTCTGTTCCTGATAGCAGGATTTTGTACTCAGCATTCCCCATGCAGTGTTTAAAATATTTAGTTGCCAGTGTTTACACAAGAAAAGCAGTCAGTGAGTGGCTCTGAACAATGGTGAATTAATGTAGAAACAATGATATCTTGCCAGTCATGGGATCATCTCCTGTCCGCACCAGATGTGAGGTGCAATTGGTCACTGGCTTGTAACAAAAGTTGGTACAAAAAGTCACATTTCTTATGGATTTGTGGCAGCTCCTATGTATCTAGTCTGGCATTTAAACATTTTGAGGACCTGCAACTCCGTTTAAATCAGGGAAGGCTTCAGATGCTCTTGGCTGCACTTGCACTTATGAGTGCTGGCCTTTGCAATTTTAACACTTTGTTCAAGGTAAGGGCAGCTGTGTGTAAAGGTTTTATATTGGCTCCGATGATGTCAATTTAATTGTGCTGGAAAATAGCTGAAAGTGTCCCGTACCATTCATTTCCCATTCTAGGAACTAAGATTTCCACAGTGCATGTCTCTTTGAGAAATGAAGTGTCAATGTTGTTACATGCTCTTCCATAATCCTTGTATATATTTTGCTGAACCTTTAAGATTTTTGATTTACCTGGAAAAAGCTACCATAAGAGACAGCAGAAAATACAAGAGACTTAACTTCTGGCGCCTCTGATATTATTCTTTTCCTCCTTATTAAAAATTCAGAATAATGTAGCCTTGTAAAGGCTTTTAAATTCTTCTAGTAGTGAAGAACTTGGATGTTTCTGCATATATGAAATTGATCCCACTATATTCGTTCTTGTAGTGGGACCATTCGAGTATGGGAACTGGATCTGGCAAATAGGAAAATCCGACCGACTGAATGCCAGACAGGGCAACTGAGAAGAGTGAGCACATGTGTTAAGGTAAGTTTCAGCCAAAATGATTTGGCTAAACTAAGAAACTCTCTACAGCCTAGAGAGAAACCATGAACATATACAGTAATGCTAGAAATGCCAATTGCAACTGCATGATAGCAGTGAAGTTACTAAGTGTTGGCTCATGGCAGATGGTCTCCCACAGTTTCTTTATGCTGAGAAAGAGTGTTATGAATGCTTCTGAAGAGAAGCAGCATGTGTTTTAGTCACAGGTTCTAGCACCCAGAGAATCCCACTTTTGATGCAAAATATTATCTGGGAGTTGGTTAGAAAGTGTCTTTCATTCAGCAGTGTTATGGATCTTTGTGACAGGATGAAAACATTGGCTGTATCCCCTCAGATTAAATCTTGGCAATGCACTGAAATAAAGCTATTTATGCAGCCTAGTGCTAGGCTTGGGACAAGTGTCTTACTATCTGGACTGTGATCTCTTTTTTTAATGCTTTCCTATAGATGACAGGTGATGATAATTGTTTTTATGTTGGCACATCAACTGGTGATGTCCTGAAAGTGAATACAAACAACAGGCTGATGACTGACTATGGGCCACAGAAGGAAAAGTTTAGCTCGGTGAGTAGCAGCTCTGTGAGTCTAATTTTTTCCTTGTCCTCCTCTTTGTAAGTAACTGTAAGTAGGGCAACCTGCAGGAGAACCATTACAAAGCTGATTCACAGACTAACTCTTTTTCTGTGCTGTTAGGTCTTGGTAAGTGTCTCAAGCTTTATCCTGAAGTCTTGAGACCGTTAGCTTGGCTTTGTTCAGTGTCATTTGCCTAAGAATTTGGGGTTTACCTGAATCTCATGTATCATCCCACAGACTCTTCCTTATACTAAATCTGGTAAAAGTCATAAAAAGTGGGGAAAAAGTGTAACGATGGAGTAGTTAGTGAGTTGGGTCTTTTTTTAGGGAGACATTGACAGAGAACATTACTAGAAAGACTGGTAGAAGTGCTTATTTGAGAGGCTTTCCCACACTTACTGCTATAAGGTCCTGTAGTCAAAGCTTACAGATTTGTTAAATTGCCTGGGCTGAATTTTTCTGTTTGCCACAGGAAGAGTATTTTGGAACAACTTCAAAATGCAACAACTGCTCTTAAAAAAAACCCCAACCCCCTAGATTTTTGTGTTTGTTCCACGTACCATTCCTCCCCCTTCCTTTCAGGAAGTTGCTGTTTTGAAATTCTGATTCTGCCCCTCATGAGGCAGAGGTTTGACTGGAAAAGGTAATACAGATAATATAGTTAAAGAGCTTATTATAATGTATATGCGCAACTGGGACAAAACAGGGTTGCATAAGGTACATTCATTCTATTGCTTTTTAACTTCTGAGTGCTTGATCATAACCCCGAAGTTTTTAACTGAGCTTTTTTTGTCTATAATTGGGACTCATGGGTCTTAATATGAGGATCCTGAGACTGGAGTATCTCCCCGAAAAGGAGCTTTTGGCCTTTCATTGTACAGTAATTCTTCATGCAGGGAGATGTAATGATAAACAATCAGCACCAACTACTACACTTGTTCTTGATTTCTTTTTATTTGTTGCTATAAAAAACTTTGTGTAGCTTCTTGAGTTACACCCAGTGGAGGGAGTGATACCTAAGGAATTTAAACGCTTCTTTTACATTCAGCCTTATGCAAGAAAATTTTATTTTGCATTGTAAAACTAAACGCCTGTCTTAGGATGCTGGGGTTTTTTTATGACAAGGGTGGCAAGGCACTGGCACAGGTTGCCCAGAGAGGTGGTGGATGCTCCATCCCTGGAAACATTCAAGATCAGGCTGGACGGGTCCCTGAGCACCCTGATTGAGTTGAAGATGTCCCTGCTCGTGGCAGGCAGTTGACTAGATGGGCTTTAAAGGTACCTTCCAACTCAAACCATTCTACGATTCAGTGGTTCTCTTAACACCCATAAAAATCAGTGAGCAGCAGGGGAAACAATGCAGATGAAAGTACCAAATGTAACATTAGGCATGCCATGGGGGAGCTGTCCTACAAAGAAGCAGATCTTGTTTGAGAGCAAACACAAGACTAACAAGAACTGTAAGAAAAATTCAGCAGTCAGCCTCAAAGAAAAAGCTACTCTGGACTTGTTCCTCTAAACCTCCTGAACTTTGCTTGTACCGACACATGTAGCTACAAACCATATACGTGCCCATTCAAAATGTAGTGTTTCTTGCATTACAAATGTATGCCCATTTCTCTGGGATAACTTGGAGCCTCTGAATTCTTTGAAATATATTTCAATTTTTATCTATTCCAGAAGGTTGGAGAAGTTATTACTCATTTTTCCCACTTGCATTATAAGAATGTAAGTAATTTAATTCTGTGTACATATTAAGTGACAAGAACATACGTATTTTCTTTTCCTGATCGAAATCATAAGTTTGCTGAAGGTGCATACTCTTGTGGCTATACCTGTACTGTCTGCTGTTAGGCTGGTCTTCCAGCAGTCATCCTGCAGGGTTTTGCTTCCACATAGGACCCACGTCCTGGCTGATCTCTGCTGTCTTTTATGCCAAGGTCTTGATGATTGAATATCACCTCCCCTTTTAAATGCTTGCATGCTTTGAGGAGTCCTGCATCTAGCGGTATGTGTACCTTGACTGGAGTACCTGATTGAAGCCACACGAGGTCCTGAGCTCCCTTGCCTTCAGGGGTGAGGGAAAGGTGCCAAATGCAATTGAAACAAAAATTTACAAAAAATACACTTCTGACACCACTGCTAAAGAAGTGATCAAATACGGTCATTAGCAGGATGCTGTGCAGTCTGGGGGTTGAAAGAGGGCCTAGGGCCTCTTAAAGAAAATCAGAGGCTCAAAGCCTGACCACAGTCCAATCCGTACTGTGAGGGGTTTTATCATAAGGCAAATCCATTGGAACCGCCGTTTGTGGCAAAGGCCTTTGAAGCATCGTGAGCTTCAGCTGACATTGCTTCTGGTAGTGAAAAGCTGAAGAGAAACAGGACCTTTGGCTATGCGAGAGACTGACCAGATGCTAGGGAGGAGAGAAGATCCAGAAGTGGATCTTGTCACAGCTGCCTGCCAGCCTTGTGGATGAGACCTGAGCTGGTAGGCATTAATCTGACCTAAACTTCATTAGTGTTGTAATGGAGCTACTTAAGATACTCCAGTGAGCATTTTGGGAGTAGGGAGAGAAAAGGAGACATTCACATTGGGTGGTAATGACAAGTACTCCCTCCAATCTCCTCCTTTATCCTGTTGCTTAAAACTGACATTTCTGTTCAGACAGGCTTTTCAATCAGACATATGTTCAGCCCTATCACTCCTTCTCCTCTTGCTTTCTTCCTCTCTGCTCTCTTCCCTCCCTCTTACCAATGTAGTTTCCAAATGCCTGAAATGGGAAATTCATCAGAGCAAACCTGTATTATTGCAGTCTGCAAGAAGGTACTGGTACATTTTTATCTCCGGCTACTGTCAGATTCACTTTCATACTTTCCATTTCTCCCTCTCTGGCTCCATACTGTGATTCCCTTTCCACCCACCCGTTGCACATCTCTGCATACAAATAATACCTTGTCACTAGACTGTCAGCAAGTCCTCACTGAACACACGTAGGATCTAATGTTTTATGGCAGAAATTTCCGATTGTAGCATAGCCTTCAATGCCAGAAGAGGTATTTTGCAGATGCTTTTTCAAGTCAAAACCACAGCATTTATCAAAACAAAAGTATTTACCTCCTTGTTTCTACACAATTTAATACACCGTATTGCTAACCCTGGGAGAATTGTTGATTTCTATTTTCCTCCCTGCTGCAGAGCTGCGTGTATTTCACAAGACATCTTTTGTCTCTTTCTTGAAAATGTACCGTGTATTAGTACCTGTAACAAAAGTTCTCTGCTCTCTAGCCGTGCAAAGCAGAGGTGCGGTGCAGCTTGCCTCGGTAGTGAGCCGTGCTGTTTAAAGTAGGCACGATGGCACCAAAGCAGGGCTTTTGGGACACGCACTGCCTTTCCTAACCCAGCATATCCCCGGTCCCTGGCGGGGGGGCTGGCTGTACAGCCTGCAGTGGTGGAACTGCCCTGGCCTCCTCCCTGTGGAACAGTTTTCACCACTTTGTTGCAATTCTGTCTGAAAAGATGCATATTCATGAACAAACATTATCCTCTATCTCTGAAAAACCTTGTTCATCAGTCATACCGGGGCATTATGAGCCAGTGGCATACCATGCGACTCTAAACCTGGAATCCACAGCCAGCCCACAATGAGCATATCTTTAAAGAAAGAATTTAGGCACTGCTTGGGTGAGGAGAAGATGTTTATTGAAAACAAGTTTGGTCAGCCTTAAAGGAACTTTGCCTTTAGATATATATAAGAATGTGTTTATTATGTAGACATGATCTGAAGATTTCTTTGTTTCTGTTTTGAAGAGGAGTGGCAGAATAGTTTACTGGTATGATGAAGCAACTTGTTTTCCGTCTACATGGAATTAAGTTTAAGTGCACTTCTGTAATGTCTATAAATACTGGAATAAACAGCGGAATTAATTTTTATCCCCGTTGCAGGCTTGAGGCACTATAAGGCACCCGTTCAGATGCAAAGTGGAATGTATGATTGCAAATACTTTTTTAGACATAGTTGGACTGATTTGCATTGTAAAAAACAAAACAAAACATACAAATATTTAAAGGAGGTGTGCTGGAAGAGTTCACAGGGAACTCAAGAACTTCACAAGAGATCAGAATGGGATAAAGAGCAAATATCCCTGCAGGGAAGGGAATGGGCAGGCTGGATTTTGGCTGTTACGTTTATTTATAATCATACTTCAAAGCAGTGGTTTCTTTTTGTAAGAAGTAAATAATGAATGGTGATATTTTTAACCTCCTACATTAGACTCTGCATTTCGTCTACCAGAAGTCTGGCAGCACGTAGAACTAGAGTATTCATTGCATTGTTAATGTGAACTGCTTGATTTCATGAATAAAAAGTGCAGCTTATAAAGCTGTTGGTTTACTCTTAGTGATTCAAAGAACAGACTGGACAAGAAAGAAGCACAATTATCAGGTTAGGGTTGAAATCAAACTGATGATTTTGAGAGCCTGGCCACTGTAAGGTTGGGAGTAGGGGGGTGTCTGTCTTATTAGTACCTGCTTCCCTCTCAAATTGAAGAACTGAAGAAAATACCTCAGAAAAAGCAAAGCAGTCTTGGCAGTGCTGCAAAATATTTATTAGCAAGTAGCAGGGAGCTGTAATCAGATAAACTATGTAGTCCTAGGTTTGATTTCCAATACCACCACCTGCCATAATGCTAAACACAAAGGGCATTTGAGGTGGAAGTCTTTTACAGGAAAAATGGCAAAACAGTAGATCAAAAGACAGTTCATGGGCCTGTGATAACAGAGGACTCGCAAAATGCTGCCAACACCTCATAGGAAATTTTTTAAAACATTGTTCAGAAACAGTTCTGTCTGTGGATCGTATTTCTAATTGAAAAGAATCCCTTTCTTCTTGTGCGTTTGCTAAGAATATTTGCATGAAAGCTGGCTTCCTGCCTGGTAGTGTTGTGATAGTATGGCATAAAATCCTCTCTGGAGGTTGTGTTTATCACAGTGATCAGTCCTGATACTACAGGAGACTGGATGTGCTACTGGTTGAGAAAGACTAATGGAGAAATCCAGTGCAATTAAATTACAAATCAGGAAAAAAATTTCAATTTTTTTTTTCTGCAATCCAGATTTATTTGATTCTGTAATTAAATAGTCCTTAAGCTGATGTGTAGGTAGATGCAAGGCTGCTTGTAATGACAGCACTGGAATGCTGTTATGTATACTGGTGATTTCTTTTTTTCCTTCAAAGAGTTTAAGCAAGACTTTAAAAACAATCAATTGCCTCTGGTTGGTTGGATAATCAAAGTAATTTTTCCAAATTCATCAGAACTTGTCTGTGGCTTTTGCAACATCCAGGTCTAAATAGTTCAAATGTCCATTTTGTTTTATTTTCCTTCTTCACTTCCTCTCTTACCTTCTTTAGACCTTCAGTCCTTTCCACACAGAAGATCAATGCTTTCTGGCTTTCATTCTTTTAAACACTCTGAAAGTATTTAATCCTGAAAATTTACTGGGGTTAGGTGAGATTAATGCTTGAAAAGAACAGGAATGCTGGGTGGTGCTGCTTAGATGTCAAACTTTTATCATAAAGTGCTGACACTTGTATTTGGTAAAAAATCACAAGCCAAGCACATGACAGTGATTTCTTCCTAAAGAATAAATGCAGAATTATTCTGATTTGCCTCTTGGTTGTTATTCTTGAGAATTCACTTCATCATTTCGCAACACTAAATGCTAGAGGTGTTTTCTTTTTCCCAGAAAAAAACTCCACCAAACAGAAGTTGTTGTTTTCACATAATAGCTCTATGAGCTCGGACTTCAAGAAAAAAAAAATCTAATATTGTGAAACTGCTGGTACTATCACAACAGTTGGCAGTACTGCTAATTAACCTAGGTAGTGCAAATGTTGCTGGGGTCTATATTGCAACTTGAAATGTCAAGCTCAACAGATTCCTTGCAGGTCATGGGGAGCCTAGAGCTGCTACCAGCTGGCCTGTGCCTTTTGTATGTACTTGCTTCGTGACAGAGCTTAGTTTTCAGTCCAAGTTTTGATGACATAAAGCTCCTTTATTTCCTTCTTTTTTTTCCTTTTGATTTCACTCATGTGTATGTACCCTCAAGCTAGTAGGGATGTTTTTCTGAGTAAGAATACCAGGATTTAACCCCACAGAATAGTTTCACCCTTCTTGCAACCTGTTTTGGGATCTCTCAGGTTTTCAAGAATTACTCTTGTCTTGTGTAGAGAAGAGTAATATTACTTCACAGGTGGCAGAATGGAAGTAGGGACTGACTCTTATACTTGAAATCTTGTGGCAAGGCTAAGGACTGGTTTTGTTTGCAGGTTTTGTTTGGCTTCTTTGCTGTAGTCTGGTACTTTATCTTCGGAAAACCTTTTCTCCTTTTTCTAATGGCTGGCCTCCTGTTGATCTACTCATCTTAGTAAATAGCGAAACCCATGTTGATAATTTTCAAAGCTTTTCTGTGGCAAATGTGGTTTGTTACTAATAGGTGGGAGATGGGACTGCATCTATCAGACAGGGTGAGAGGCCTGGGAAGCAGGTCTGACCTAAAATCAGCTGTAGGAAAGGACACTTAGGCTGAGTTGCATCCTCTGTTGTCTCCGTGTGTGACAGACAAAGAACTAGTGGAAGGAAAAACAGAGGCACTAATCCAAAATGTGTGTGTGTGTGGTGTTGCTTACTGGAATGAGCTAAGATTATGTAGGCTCATATGTGGTCCCAGCTGCTCTGAAGGATCCATGATGATGCTATTTACTTGCTCCTCATATTGTAGTAGTTCATATATACCTGTAATTAATAACTGTTTTTCACCCTTCTCCCTCTGTAGAGTCACTCTTTAGCCTAGGGCAGTCAAAGAATGCTGATAAAGCCATATCTGAGTGATGTAAGAACCACCTTTGGGAACATGATGGGGACTGTTGTGCTATTCAGCATGGCTGCAGCAATAAAAGGAGCCTCTGCCTCCATCCAATTGTGGTTTTAATCCTGTTTTCTCCTAGGGAGTCACAGCTTTGCTTTTGCTGAAGACAGGAGAATTAATAGTCGGCACCGGAGGAGGGATTGTAGCTCTCTGTAAAGGCTCAAACTACAAAGTAATGAAGTGAGTTTGCAGATGGGAGATTCAGAAGGGTAGAGGTGACACTTCCCCCAGAGGGTTACAGTATAAAACCCAATAATTTCTACATAAAGGCATAACCCAAATAAATCTCAGTTTTTCAGTCCTGCAGACAAAATAGACAGTGTGGTTCCAGCCTAATGAAGTTGAAGCAGACTGAAAATTACTGCGTGCATTTGCACAGAAGTGAATTGCCCTACTACTTGTTAATTTGAAATGACCATTGTTTCCTTTTGGGCATTAGGAGTCAGATCCTAAATTGATGCAAAGTGAGACAGGTCCATTGAAGTCAGTAAAATCATGCTCATTTATGCCAGCTGAGAAAGAATAGTATTTGCTGTCTAAAAAAAGGGTTTGTTGGAGGACATGGGGTTGCAAAGGAGGGCTCCGCTAATTTTATAGGCACATATCTGGAAGTGCTGGAGTATGTGCAAGGCTTTTTTTCTGCGTACAGAATAGCCGCAGGTGCCATTTCCCCTTATGTGATTTGAAAATTGGGCTTGCAGCTGTTCATTTTGCATTGTTTAAGTAGCCAACTTAAGCATACAGTTCCGCAATGTAAAATTTGAACTGTTCCCAGAAGATCTAAACTGTCTGGAAATCTTCTTGAATATGGGATATTTAAGTGCACTTGAGCAAGAATATCAACAAAGATGCTGTTACCTTAGGCCCTGGTCCAGAAAACAAAGTCTCCAAAGTATTGCCTTTGCATGCCCTGGCAGAGCAGCAGGTGGGACAGGCAAGATCATCTGAAGTATTAACATGTGGCTGGGAATGAAATGTTAGTCCTGACCACGTTCTTTCACGTTGATATCGCAGCCGAATGTGCTGCTTTTTGGGGAAGCAGGGAAGTCGAGACTAGAGGAAGTCGGGGAAAAGGGAAACTGGAAACTAGTACATCAAGGTCAATGTCAGGCCAAACCTCTGCTTTCTCTTAACAGGAAAATTCAAGTTCAAGGTGCTGTCACTTCCCTGACATGTAGAGATCAGGATCACCAGTTCTTTGTAGGGACAAATGCATGCCAGATTTATCGAATCAATTACACTGCATTTAAAGAGGAGCTGATTGCTGCCTGTCATAACGAAGCTGTCCACGACATTGTTTTTCCTGTGTGAGTATAACTGGCTGGGATGCTTTTGGCCAGCAAAGAAGTTTGAGTAAGCTGCAAGTAAGGTCAGAATACCTATGTGCACACCTTTTACCCAACAGGAACCCAAAGCCTGTTAGCATCCTTACAGGATGATTTATACTGTAACCTACCACTGAATGCAAGGGTGACAATGAGCGCTGCTCGAAGGCAGAAGGCAGCAGTTCAATTTGAGAGTTGGAAAAATCACTGATCAACAGAAAGAATTCTAAATAAAAAGAAACAATTATTTATGTTTGGGTAATGGCAGAAATAGCAACCTCCCCCTTTTCTACAAGGGCTGGTGCTGTGAGACTTGGGTCTCTTAGTCTGCCAGCAGTGTGAATACTGAAAGTCTGCTCTTGTGTATCCTGTCGCAGCTAGAATTTGTAGAGGTGTCTCCTTTACTACCCACCTGTAACATCAGCTGAAACCTGACTAAAAAATAGAGCTGTTTAAAGAGGCTTTTTGGGTCTCTCAGCCTCACTTAGATTTTCGTGTTTGACAATATGACGTGTTATAATAAATTCTAGGCTTGTGACAAGAGATGCTGGGTATTCCAGTGTGTCTTCTGTCTGCTTTTGTCTCATGGACAGCCAACATTCCCTCTGCCTGTATTGCAGGATCGTGACACTTTATTTAAAAAAAACAAAAACAACACACAATGGATTGGTTGTTTCCTCTCCAAATAGAGAACGGGAGGTTGATCCCAATTAAAGTTTTTATTTTTGCCATGTTGTTACTGCATCGTTTCTTGATGCAGCACAAAGGATCAAATCTTACCAGGGTACAGCAAAGTGCACAATGCAAGATGCCCTCCTGTCTGTTTGTCACCAGCCTGAAAAATCCACATCCTTGTAATTTAATGAGTAAATCATTAGAGCTTAGGGTAATTCTGACGCTGATATACCTGACTGGTGCATCTGTGTCACAGAGGTATCTGGATGAGCTGAATTTAGTGCTGATTGTAAGGACTACAGGACTGCATTCTTGCATGTATGTTTAAACTTTTTATCTGTTCACTGCTTTTGAACAGAGCATGTCACTGACTGGGAAATACAGGCTTAATTTCCCCGTTCTGGCTTATTTTAGAATACTTGAATTACTGATGTTACCGTGCTTTATAAAGCACCCGTGCAAGCTGGGCTTGAAAGGGGCCACACTTTTGTTGTGCCAGGTTCTCTCTGTCCTGGTTCATCTTGCTGGGCGTTGATGGTGATGTTGAACAAAAGCTTGTGGTACCTTGCTAGATTTCACTTTCTGTCATATCCCTAGGATGTATGGTTTAGAGCTTATTTCAAAGCATTCAGTCCCATAGCTTTTGAAATGCTGCAGGTCTTTTTTTATTCAAACATGTACAACAAGTATATTACAAACAGGCTTTTGCTGTCGTTTTTATTGCCTTCAGCAATGTTGAATAGAAATCATCCAGTAAGCAAGATAAAAAATGACATCTTTACAATATGAGGCTGCTGTGGGTCCATGATGTTAAATCTGGGCAGTGAGCACCTCTACACCCTCTTTTGTGTCTCTTATATGCAACACATAACATTGTTTAGAGATTGAATATGGGAAATAAATGTCACAACTTCCAAAAAGTAGAAAGAATCATTTTAGTTTCTCTTTAAATGTTCCTTAAAATGAATCTTTCAGTAGGAACCAGGCCAGAGGAATTTTATGTGAGAAAAGTGATCCTACAAAAAAGGCCTTTGTCTTAACCATGGTGATCCCTATTAGGAAGATTACAGTTGCACGCTAGAAGCAGCTGAGCTTTGAAGAATGATTTAATATCTGACAAAAGAAAGAAGCATTTTCTGTATGCCCCTCCTCATTATCTCTTATCTCTGAATTTTCCAGGGGAACTTCTGACTTGTTTGCTACCTGCTCCAAAAACGATATTCGAGTGTGGCACACCCCAGAAAACAGGGAGCTCCTACGAATCGTCATCCCCAACGTGACCTGCCATGCTGTAGATTTTATGAGGGATGGCAAGAGCATCATTTCAGGTAACTTGTCAGTCCAGACTCATGTCTTCAAGTATTGCCAAATGTAATAAACATCAGTATGTTAGAATGAAGAGAGGATTAAATTGGGAATGGGTTTAATATCAGTTCATTGCTTGACTCAAAGGCCTCTTTGCTTGCAGCTGGTCCGATGAACTTTGCTCGCAGCCCCCAGTATCCTGGTGCTGTAGTTACAGTGTACATGGAAGGCAAAGTTTGGAGATCTTGCTTTGGATGTGAATTCCAGCAATTCAGCATGTAGTCGTGTTCAAAAGACCTAATTCTAAAATATTAACCTGTTGTATGCAACAGCTTAACCTGTGAAGTACGTAAAGCAGCATTTGCATAAAGCTGCCACCCATTACCGTATGCAAATTGCTTACACAGGAACTCCTGCAGTCCTAGAGCAGCGATGCAGTCCCCCCATTGTTACCAAATCAATTTGTTCATAGCCAGAATCAAAAAGGAATTAAATATTAATAGTTTATTTGGGACTATAGGTCTCATCTACAGTGCAGTGGTTTCCACATGTGTACTGGTGATCTAACAGGGTGGGCCTTATACAGGAACTTAATAAAAATGGCTCGTTTGGAAAGGAAAGTGAGACAATAATAGGAGGAGAGTCTGTGTGCCTGGGTAATCTGTTTCTTTATATTCATCAGCTTGGAATGATGGGAAAATCCGTGCCTTCATGCCAGAGACCGGACGGCTAATGTATGTGATTAACAATGCCCATAGCTTGGGAGTGACAGCAATTGCTGCTACAAGTGACTGTAAACGGATCATTAGTGGAGGAGGTGAAGGGCAGGTAATTTTTGCTTAAAAAACCCAGAGCAGCTTTGTGCTTTGCATCACAGGGCCTGCCCATCGTCTGTAACTGCTTAGTCAGAAAGTGAGCTATTCTTAGCTTTCGCTTGTGCAAAGGACTGAGTTCGAAAATACTATCTTTTGATATATGCAAATCTCTTGTTCTCAGAGGACACAATGTAAAACAATGCCCCTATTTCTTCTGGCATGGTAGTCTTGGAAATCCTTCTAACGCAGAATATGCTCTTAATCCTTTTTGTTCATTTGTCTTTCCCCTATATTTGGCTTATCTGCATTAGTCATTGTTTGCAAGCCTCCATCTAACTGCTCTAGCACAGATTTTATTTCTGTCATTGCTCTGGACGTCCTGGTACTGTCCTGATTGACCTGTATGAATTCATTTAGTAGCACAAAGTTCACTTGATATTGCTATAGCGTTTATGGGGGAACTTCCTAGTTTTCTGGGATGGTTCTGTCTGCTTTAGGTGATGGTGTTAAGAGAAGACTTTAATAATAACTCCATTTCTAATACAGTTATGGAAACGTTCCAATACAAATAACAGTAAATATCAGAAAACATGTTGTAGGCATTATACCTGTGCAGTTCAACAGTATTCTTCCAGCCATACAAAACAAACACCACGTACTTTGGCTCTTTCATACTCTTCATATACAGTCTGTAAAAGTGACACTCCTAATGTTTAAGTAATTTAAATGCAGGGGTGTTATTTATATTAAAAATAAATAATTAGACTTGGAAGGCTCATGTTCAGTTTTTTGTCTTGTTTCGGACTTCCTCTCTGCAGTCTGGTGAGCACTCAGAACAAGACATTTAATTGTGAGTGGATTCCTGACTGTGATTTAACTGCTTTGTACTTTGTTTTTGTACCCTGAAAGTGTTCCGTGTGCCCCGCTGGAGATGGCATGGGAAGTCTTGAAGAGTGAAAAATTGAACTTAGGTCTTCCAAATCTCAGGCTAATGTCCTAATCATTGAACCATCTTTCTGAATCGTTCTGCACCTCAGCTCTCCTGTAGAGCAGTAACAGCAGCACTGCCTTGTCTTGCTGCATAAAGACATTAGAGATGATGAGCCACTTCAGCCCTTCACTGATAAACAAACAGTTAAGTATTTTGGGTGATTAGCGCTAAAGGATGCAGAAGACAGAGGACCTAGATTCTGTTCTGTTATCAGCACACGCAGAATGGCACAAGCTCTGGTTAGTTCATCTCTGAATTGAAAAAGGCAGCTGAGACAGAATTAAAGCTAAAGGTTGGTTAACTAGAAATGAGAACTGCAGGGGAGCACCTGCAGTATTCATTCAGAACACAAAAAAGGTGTTCTGAAATGCTAATGGTTCTGTCCAGATCAGTCATCTGGAAGTTGTGACTTTCAGGGTTACTTAAGGGTTCTGGGTACTCTGATCATTTAGCAAGTGGGAATTGGACATCCAGATCCAGTCAGCATCAGACTTGAGAACATGGAAGGTCAGCTCTCTGCTTTTGATGTCAGTGTCTAAATTTCTAAGTTTTCACTAGGTTTTGACATTAGGGGAATGTATAAGCCAATAGACACCATGCAGTTTGGCACTAGTGGGACAGTAGATGCAAGGTGTGAAGGATCAAGTCCTCAAAGCAGAAAGATTTTTGCTGTTACCACCACTGGGAAAAGAGGTGCTTTCAGGCACATATTTCACGTCAAAGATTTGAGGAGCTGTTCTGTATTTACTTACTGCCATTATGTGTAGCACAAATAGCAGGTAGCTTTTTTATATTCCATTTCAGAAGCCTTGCTCTTTGATCTTTAAAGCACCGCTGGAGCTATATCATGGACTAGATATTTTTTCCTGATTAAGAGATGAGTAAACTGAAACATGGGAGAGTGGGAACTTGGCAAAAACAAAGTCTGGGTTTAATGGTCAGGAATTCCTGAACCAAGTGGATTACACTCTCAAGAATTCAGTTCTGGTTTATGTGTCAGCTGTGTGAATAACCTACAGGAAAATAGAGACAGTCTGTTGAGATTGAGTTTGCTGTATGTGTTATAAGAAAGGAGTTCAGGAAAGCCTTAGGCATCCCTGAGCTCATTCAGGACCAGGTGGTACAAGAGCAGATGCTTGTTGCTGATTTTCAGGTGAGGGTCTGGGAGATTGGTGAAAGGACTCACAAACTGGGAGAAGTTCTGAAGGAGCATGTGTCTGCTGTGTCCTGCATTAAAGTTAAGAAGGACGACCGAGAGTGTGTCACAGCCAGCCTGGATGGAACATGCATCATCTGGGATTTAGTGTAAGGAGACAGATAAGTATTGCAAGGCATTTAAGAGTACTGGTAATGTCTCTGTTGGGTCACTGTGCCCTATTTGGGACACCGCATTATGAGGAGGAGGGGAAAAAGAGCATTAAGAAACAAAAATTACTAGAAGGAACAATCAAATCAGGAAATGCAGAACCTCCCGATGCTAGAAACTACTCAGAAAAGTTTAGACAAACATTTGTCTCAAGTTGTTTTCTTTCACTGGATCATGCATTGCCAAGGGGATGGAGCAGGTGATTTCCTAAGTTTCCCACTAGCTCCATTTTCCAAGCACTTCATGACTCTTGTCAAGGTATTGCAGATCTGCAGACCTTCTGTGTTGTGGTAAAGATAAGGAAGTTTTTCCATAGTGAATAGCACCCAGAAAGCATTCTGGATTAAAAAAATCATTTTTTATGGCAGCAGATCAAAAGTCTTAGAAGGCAGCTGTGATGAGGAACCAAATTGATGACCTTTCATGAAACCCTGAACTCAGACCAATACCTGAAAATATCTACGTGGAGAGATCTGATGTACAGCAGAGGCAGGAATAATTCAGGCAGTCAAAGTCTGGATTTTGACCCTATCATTTTATCCTGTTTTGGGGATGTTTTGCAGGCGTTTTATAAGAAGACAAATGATTCTAGCCAACACATTGTTCAAATGTGTGTGTTACCATCCTGAAGAGTACCAGATAATCACCAGTGGAACAGACAGAAGGGTAAGCTAAGCTAAACGGCAGGTATTATGTTTGCAGCAATTCCAAACACTAAGTCTGGCACTAGTTACATGGTAAAACTCCTGTACAGCCACAGAAGGCTGTGTTACAGAGCAGTACTGAAGTCTGTGTGCTGCTCATGCACAGCTGAGCCCTCCTTTGCTCTCTAGATTGGATACTGGGAAGTGTTTGATGGCTCTGCAATCAGAGAAGTGGAAGGGTCTGTATCAGGTTCCATCAATGGAATGGACATCACATCAGATGGGGCATACTTTGTCACAGGTGAGTGGCTGGATAAAACTAGAAAAGAGGAGGTCATTTTAAGACCAGGAAGAAAGAGGCAATGAACCAAGGATCTCAGTAAAGAAAGAAAAACTAAAAGAAGGGGTCAGCTAAAGGGGAAAATAAAACTAATAACTGAAGAAAAATACTTAGAAAAAGGCTGTGGTTCAGACTTGGAAGATACTATGGTTCAGTCTTGCAAGATGTAATGTAAAGGTGAAGACAAGGTTCAGGCGTCTCTAGGGGAGTACAGGGTTTCATCTTGCCCTGTTCCTCATTTAGTTCAGTGGTGTGCACCGTGCACTTGAATGATTTCTTCCAAGTGTCCTACTCCAGAAGCCTGGCAGTCTCCGTCGGTTTACACGTGGGCATGACTTCAGGCTTCATCCAGCCTCAGGCTCACATGTTTCCCACCGTTGTGACATCTCTTCTGGGAGCCTAGCACTAGCACAGAGGAGCCATGGTTTTGCGTGTACTGATTATAGTTAAAAACCACGGATTTGGTGTCAGCACCAGTTCTTTTAGATTAATCTGGTAAGTGGGTGCTGGTTCAGAGCATTTTGAAGGCCCCTCCATATGATTGGTCCCAATTGGCCATAGCTCGCTGGGATCTGCTGGTGTAGGTCCTGAGCACTGTGCTCACAGACTCTACTTCAGCTGAAAAGTAGTTTTTGCTGTAATGCCAAGACAATGTATCCCACCCTTCCTAAATCAAATCGATCCCTAAGTATTCCGTTGCCTGTGATCTGGGAACAGAAGGCAGCAGAGCTCCGTGTAACCGTTTGTTCTTCCTTTGTGCCCAATGCAGGAGGTGATGACCATCTGGTGAAACTGTGGGACTATAACGAGGGTGCAGTGACTCATGTTGGCGTGGGCCATAGCGGCCACATCACCCGTCTCAAGATCTGCCCCGGGAACAAGTACATTGTGAGTGTGAGTGCAGATGGTGCCATCTTCCTCTGGAAATTCCCAGACTTGCATTAACAGCTGGCACAGGAACTCCTAGGCTGTTGCTTCCTCGGCCAGTCCTAGCGATCCTTTTCTTTTACAGTTGAGGTTGCTTTAAAGCATTTGTTCTATTAGAAGAGATACTATTTTTATACTTTCTGGTATGCATTTACCAGATCCTTCAGCTATCCTTTCTAGCACTGAATAAATAGGTCTGATTTTTTCAGGGGGGCTAAGAATTTGTTGTTACTTTTAGATTGGTGTGAAAGGATTCGTCACTTCTGAAAATCATCTTGGCTGTTGTTGTAACGCTTGCATGTTGTTACTGCCACCTTTCCTGACAGTCTTACTTGTATGTCTGCTCATTTTTGTGGGCTGTCTTGTTTTCACATGGTCTCTCTTTCTCTTCCCTACCCCCTTCTGTCCCTTCCTTTAATGAATAACTTGTTGTGAAAATTCAGTCTTCTGTGTTCATTTTAATTTGTCTGGTCCTGATTAAGGAAAAAACCCTCAGCTCCAACTCAGGCATTTAACTGGAAGTTCTTTTGAATCAAGCTTCTAAATCCATGTTCTCAAAGGAATACAAGGATGTCGGGGCTTCTTCATTTGCACTGTCCAATTTAAAACTCTCTTCAGAGAGAGAGTTTTCTGGTTTTCAAGAGTGAGAGTGCAGTCATTTCTATAAAATGCCTGGATGTTTCCAGCTAGACACATTCGCATTCCTGGTCATTGGCCTAATTTTGCAAACGGGCTCCAAATTTGCATGAAATATATATTTAGTCTGAGAATGAGTACCTGGTATCATATCTAGTATTAAAACCAACAGCTCTCAAGATACTATTTGTTTAAAGATCAGGGTAGACAGCCAGCCTGTGAACTGATTCAAGTGAAGTAAGTACTACTTTTGCAGGCATTGAAGGTCTGTGAGAATACTGTCATGAATTAAAATGTTAGCAAAATGTTGCATTCTGTAATATTAAGGCTTACAGACGTTTTAGTTAACGAAGATGATGATGATTTAAAGGCACTGTCAGTTAGATACTGTCATGCCAGTATTGATAGTATTAGCTGTTCTGGTAGGCAACGGGGGATAGGAATTTAAAGGTATGACTGCTTATTATTCTTTATATGCCACTAAAAATGTTTACTGCTTGTAGCACAACAAGGGTGGATCCTTTTGGACTGGCTCGGAGGGTATCTGTGCACCTGTGTTGTCCATCAAACACTGTGCAAGTCATATTCCTTCTGGCTCATATCTCGCTGCCCTTATTGATGGAGTCTTTAGCAAAAGAATTAAGTCATTCCTTCCTCTTTGGAGTCAAGACTTGATGCTCTGCAGCGATAAACACTCCAGCAGGTTTTACAAGCTCTGCAGCAATGCTTGCTGTGGTTTGGAAGCCAGGATCAAACCACTGGAATGTGGGACAGACAGGCAAAACATTTGTGCTTGTGCTAGGGGAATCAAAACAGAAGTAAGAGCTAAGCAGACAGTCCTGAAGACCCATGTCACCACCAGCTCCCCGTGCTCTCCGAGGTGCGGGGTTTTGAGATGTAGGTAACTGTCCGGCTGAGTCCCACATGGGCAAAGCAATTCCATTCCCATCAGATCTTGCCAGACCTGTCATTAGGGGAGGAGGATCCACGTACCCGTCAGGGAGCCAAAGTCCTGTTCTGGTGTGGCTGTCCAGGGGTATAAAGACCAACCCCTGCACACTCGTCCTCACTAGCTGGTTCTTTGTGGCTCAGAGGCAGCAAAGTGAGACAGACTTTCCTGACTCACCTGGCCACCATCACCCGCTGACTCTGTGCAGGACAGGAGCTGGCACGGGGAGAGTAAAGGCTGGTAAACCACACTTGCTGTTTGTGACAGCCAGCCAGAAGGCTCAGGCTCTGTGTCTTGTCACCTTACAGACTTGAAAACTGAGAGTGCAGAATCTTTGGAGAAGTTGTGTCCTGCCCGTCTTCCTTTGCAGGGTGAAGCAGCATCACTTTATTGAAACCAGCCCAAATTTTAAGCATGGACACTGGCTGAATTCACGTGCTCCAGCACAGCTGGCCGATCTTGGTCAGGGTGCAGGGTGGTGGGCAGTGCGCTGCAGCATCTCCCGTCCTATGGCCCAGTGTGCACACTGCGCTGTGTTAGGCCCCCCACCCTAGCGTCCGTGCACAAAGCTGTGCCCTCACATCCTTGCTGCTGTCGGGGTAGATGATTTGGGGCACTACTGTATAGGAAATAGAGGCGATAACCACTCAGGCTGTGACTGCAAGGAGCTGTGTGACCTTTCAGTCTGTTAGTGCATTTGGAAAAGATGGATCCCCGTGGCTGAGCCAGGCGCTGACAAGCTCGTCTGCTTTCCCGGCAGTGCTCAGCCATGCAGCAGCTTGGCAGCGCTTGTTCCCCCAGCGCAACCTTGCCCCTCCCGGCACATCTCACACAAGTGCTAAGAGCCATACATGCTCCTCACCAGCACAGCCGGGGTCCCCAGGGAGCCCCCGGAGCTTTACAAATGGATGTGACCTACATGAATAATGGCAAGAAGCAGAGATGCAGAGCAACCTGTGCTGCTCTTCTGCCAGAAGTCAGGTTGTGTTTGGAACACACGAACCGCAGTCACAAATTTCCCCATTATGCATTTGCCTGACGGCAGGCACATTGTATTTTACAGCATGAATGTGTTCATTACGCTATCATTAGTGATGAAGAACGGCCCGGTTAATAGTGGAGATTTGTAACACTCGTGCATGGCATCGGCTGTAATGACTGTGCAATTACCATAAAGCGCTGGGGAGGGTCAGTGGCCCACTCTTGCCAAGGCAAAGGGAGCTGATGTCCATCCTGTCGTATCAGCAAAAGCAAAGGGGTGTCGCTAGCAGAAGGCATGTTTGCATACCTGTTGCATACACTCCCGACATCTCTGCCCCTGCATCTACTGAATTCTCATCAGCAGGAGGAGCAGCCAGGGGCAGGACAGAAATGCGTGGGCGCCACGGTGGCACCAAGCTCCCTTAAGCTGTGTTGATGGATGCCAGCGATGTTAAAGTGGAGTTAAATTCTGGTCCCTGTGGGCCTGTGGGAGGGGATGGAGGGAATGTCAGTGAAAGTCAGGCATGTGCTGGGTTTTGGAAATGGCTTTATGATCCTTATTGTTGGGGAGGGGAAGGAAAGTTATGTTAAAACAGACCAGCGATGGCTGACTCTGGCAAAACGGTCATCGGCTTTACGGCATTGGGCCGGGAGATGGGAGACCAGGTTTCTAGCTGTTACCATTAACACACAGCACAATGCTGGGATCAGAGCCTCTTACCACCAAGAATGTGGCTTCCAACCAGCCCTCTGATGCCATTCCCCCTCTGCGAGCTGCTTCCTCCTGGGCTCAGGCCACCGCTGACATACAGCCCCGCAGAAAGGCTCGCAGCACCCTTCTTGCTTTTCTGTCCTCGGCACAAAAGCTTCACCGTAAGGGGTTTTAACATGCTAGCATCTGAAGTTAATTTTTTGTTGTTGTTGATTTGCACATCCCTCAGTACCTCGGGGCATCTGCTTGTGTGGAAATGGATAGCTCAGTGCTCGTCCCAGCAGGAGCCCGAACACAAGCTGGGCTGGGCAGCTGCGCAGGAGAGGAGGAGCCCAGCCCCGGGCTCAATGTGGGTGACAAGTCCCTGGGGAACTCGGTGTACTCGGAGATTGCCAAGAAAGGTCACAGCACGGACATCTTGCTGGAGATTGCAGGGCAAAGCCATCGTAGTGTCACAGCTCTAAACAATGGGATTTTGAGCAAAGGTTGGCAGGAGGCACCCCTGGGTCTGTTGGCGCTGAGCAAGGCATCTCTGCTGGCTCCCTGGGGCTCGGACCGCTGCCCTGCGCGATTCCCAAGCAGTCTGGACTTCGTAGGTCCTCTAAGGGCTTGCTCAGGTGCATCCTGACCTCTTCCCCCAGTTACCTGGGCTCTCCTCTGCCAGGTAGCGGGGTGCTGAGGGAATGACAGCATTTGGCTCGGCTCTCCTCCAGCAGCCTCCAGGCCAGCTGGGCCGGGCGCTGGGGCTTGGCAGAGCCTGAGGCAGGGCGGCATTGCCAGCCCTCTGGAGAAGGTGCTCCTTTTCTGCGGTGTCTCAGCATCTCCGGCCAGCCAGGCCGTGGATTGCTGGGAGACCCGTGAGGAATTCCAGCGGTGCCTGGCCACAAGCGATGGCTTTATGGAGAGCCTTGCCGAGCGCTGTGTCCGTGCCCTGCCCTGTGGGGGTGGCTGGGGTCTCGGCTTGTGTGAGCTCCCCCGGGAAAGGGGGAGACTGCTGCAGCCTGTTACAGCCTCCAGCTTCCTCATCCACCTGGATGCACCTTCCCTGGCCACTGGCTCTTCGCTGAGTTTCTGGAGACCCACTTAACATCAGACCTGAATCGGCTCCCCATCCCTCCTCGCCCATGTACCTCGCCCTGCAGCAAGCTGGGTTTCTGCCGGTGCTCCCCGGCCAGCCCTGTCCCCAGAAGGAGCAGGGGGTCCTGCCTCCCAGCACCAAACCAGTGCCTTCCCAGTCCCCCAGCAAAAAATGAGGTTCCCGGCTGAGCAAAGATGGAGTTTAATGGACATAGCTTTGCAAGATGGTTTTGTTTATCCTGGAGACAGGCAAGGTGGGAGGCTGGTTCCCACCCAAATCCTCTGAGCTCCCCCAGCCTGGCCGTGACACCTGGGAGAGCCCCGGGTGGTTTGCGCAGCACAAGCCCTGCTCACCGCCGCTGTATCGGGGCTCGGCTCTTCCCTTCCCACCCCCGGTTTCAGTGCCTGCTGCAGAGATCACATCATCTTAGGTCAGAGGGGATAATGGGTGAAAAGAGCCCGGAGATACCTGCTCAGTGAAGCAGCCAGGAACCATACATATGCATTAAAAACAAAGCAAAATTGCTGCAAATAAAGTGCAGGAGTTCCTGCAGCTCAGGGTTATCTGCTGGCCTTTCATGTTCAAAACCGATGGAGCATGTTCATTGCTATTCATCAGCACGATGCGAGATCCCTGGAACAGCAGCGTTTACCTGCCTTGATGCTATTCCTCCTCAAACATACTCCCAAAAAAAGGCAGGACCCATGCATCTTTAATAGGGTACTAAATAACTTAGTTTGCTATCTATAATTTAATTATAGTCTGAGAAGCTGAATAAGGAGGTGTCTTCTGCACGGGGAAGCTTTCTCTTTCTGCCTTGAGTCATAACCTTGTGTGTCACCATTCGATGGGGGGTTGCTGGAGATTCTGTAATCATCCTCCCCATAACGATGCGATCAGATAATCAGCCCTATTTCACCAGCAGACCGGCGTTACAAATTTCCTTGGGACTTCAAGAATCTCTTAAAAACCACCGCAGGCTTCGCTCGCCCTAGCTCACGCCCAGAAAGC
The DNA here is from genome assembly GCF_023634155.1 of Falco peregrinus. Taxonomy (NCBI): domain Eukaryota; kingdom Metazoa; phylum Chordata; class Aves; order Falconiformes; family Falconidae; genus Falco; species Falco peregrinus. The sequence continues at coordinate 116,595,964 of NC_073722.1, read as the reverse complement.
TCTTGCCATTTACCTAAGCCTGCAAAGCCCTGCACCGAGACTGCCACCCCAATCTGCCCGGTGCAGGCAGAGGGATGGGTGGCAGGACAGGCAGCAGTGCAGGCAGTGGGACGGGCAGCAGTGTGGGCAGCAGGACAGGCAGCAGTGCAGGCAGTGGGACGAGCAGCAGTATGGGCAGCGGGACAGGCAGCAGTGTGGGCAGCAGGATGGGCAGCGGTGCGGGCAGTGGGATGAGCAGCAGTATGGGCAGTGGGACAGGCAGCAGTGTAGGCAGCAGGATGGGCAGCGGTGCGGGCAGTGGGACAGGCAGCAGTGTGGGCAGTGGGATGGGCAACAGTGGGCAGTGGGATGGGCAGTGGTGTGGGCAGCAGTGTGGGCAGCGGGATGGGCAGTGGTGTGGGCAGCAGTGTGGGCAGCGGGACAGGCAGCAGTGTGGGCAGCGGGATGGGCAGCGGTGTGGGCAGCGGGATGGGCAGCAGTGTGGGCAGCAGCCAGACCATGCTGATTCTCCGGGACCCACCTTGTCTCCCCCCCAGCTCACCCTCACCTGCCCGCAGGGCGCGAGCCCCGGCCGCAGCAGGGGGCTGTTGAAAGCATGTTTCCACTCCGCCACACAGATGTTCCCAGCCCGTGCCAAGAGAGCGGGAGAGGCTTAATAAAGAAAACATTGTCCTATGGCAAGGCCCAGTGAGCATGTACGAAGTTTTCCCTTTTTTCTTATTGTCATTGTGATTTGGCAGCATGAAAATGGATCTCCGCTGGGCCTGAATCAGCTCAGATATATTCAGGATTTTTTTCCTGCGCTCATCCTAATACCCAAGTGCCTCTCTAGTGTAGAGACTCTTGCCCAGCCAGAGGAGACTCTTCTAGTGCTGTCCTGTCACCGCGTCTCCCTAATCAAACCAAAACTGTCCTTGTTTTTATATTCATCCCAGCCGTCTGGTGTCCAAGGCACCAGGACAGTTCATGCCATAACAAAGAATTTTCCATGATAGCAAGCAAGCATTTTCCCCCCTCTCTTTGCATTTGATGTTTAGATTTTCCCCACCCCAAATTTGCTCCAAAGTCTAAGCCTGGTACAGAGAAACCAGCAGCTTGGAAGGCAGAAGCTGGAGACAGGCAAGAGATCCCAAAAAAGGCATTTTAGGGAAAAAGTGCTGACGCAACCCAGCGCTGCCGGCATGCTGCAGCGCCAATAAATATTTGATTTAGCCTGAATAGGAAGGCACCGCGTTCAGAATGATTTGAAGAGGGAAGATTGTAAATACGGTATTATTGAAAGGAAGGTGAGCACAGCGAGCATTCCTGGCGCTCACTCCAGTGTGCGAATTGCTTTGGATCGGAATAACGTGGCGTTACCTGTCAACAAGGTATTGCTGCCTGCTGCCGGAGCCGGGCTGTGCTGCCGCCAACCTGCGCCCCACTGCTGGGAAAGGCGCTGCTACATCAAAATCCGAGCAGAGTTTAAAGTCGCTGGCTGACGTGTGCTGTTAATATTCCCTATGCGTAGTGTTGTGGGGGGCAGCTGGCGATCGGAGAGGCTCTCGATGCTATTTAGCTGCCACACTTTGTTGCAGGTTGCTGGGGTCCCCAGGAGAGCCGCTTTCAGGATCTAATACTTTCTAATTCTGGCAGGTCTGGGTTTTTTTTTTTTTGACTTCACGCTATTTCACTGTCGCATTTGAGATTTTCCCTTTCATGTGTTCATCAAGTCTCGCCTCCTATCCATCCCCTCCTCACAAACACCGGTTTCTGATCCGACTCTCTCAATCAGGCTCCTGCCTCTGAGTTTCTGGCTCCCCTCGCTTTTTCTTTAAGTCTTTTTCTTGCTTTCATTATCAAGTTGCTTTGGATTTCTGGTTCCACTTAATTCAACATTAAGCCCTGCTCGGATTCCCTCTCTCACTCCCACCACTGCTGTTTTGGCTCATGTGGGATGCTGCCGGGCTTGAGTGTCCAGCCAAAACCAACTAGGGAGAAACAACAAGTACTTTTCTTTACAGTGAGCCAGGAGCTTTCTAGATTCGATAAACTTCATTCTGCCCACACTGTGTGAAGCACAACCCGCCTTTGTTAAATAATTCAGATAGAAAAAATCCCTGTATCCTGATGCAAAAGCTTCAGTAGACTCCAGTTTCCATCTCCTAGGGCTCTGCAGCAGGATGGTGAAGTAAGCAGGGCCATGGGGGTGGCTGGGGGTCCCAGGGAGCATGTGGGACTTTGCTTTATGGATTGTGACCTCTGTACAGAAGGGAGCCTAATTTAAGGATGCCTTTCCAAAAGGAGTAGTTTACATATTGGCTTTGTAAAGATGGATTTCACCGCACTCTGGCCAGGAGGATGCTGAGAAAAGAACTTGAACCATGGGTGCAGAGCCAGTTTGAGAGACAAACCACCAAGCACGGAGGTGTCTGTAGCTGGAGTTTCGGCTCACCATTGATGCCGTTCCCTGACTGCCTGAGACAGTGAGACCCCCCTGCAGCGCCAGCAGCTTTCCTCAGCCAGGCTAGAGCAGCAAGTCAACATGGTGCAGAGGGGTTTCTCCAGGGCCAGATCCTGCCTGGGGCTGCTGCACTGCATCCCAGCAGCCTGCCCACTCCGAGCACTGCCAAGCACTGCCAAGCCCAGGAGCGGATCCCCCAGGGCACAGGAGGGTCCACCCCATCCCACCAGGCAGGGCTGCATCCCCCCTTCATTCCCATCTCACTGGGAGGAGAGGAAAGACCGAGTGCCCAGGCTGGTCCCAGGGTGGCAGCCCCCCAGGATGATCTGCACAGCTTCTAGAAGGGGGCTGCTTCCCCAGGAGGCCTGGCAGGGGGGGTGGGGGGGCCTCCTACCAACGCCAGGCTCTCAGGGGACATCCCACAGCCATCAGGGCTGGCTGCGGTCAGGAGGAAAACTTCAGCTGGGCTCAGTCTCCTCTCCTCTCTGAGTCAGCAGCTCCTGAACCCGCCAGCACCCTGGGCCACCTGTCCCCAGAGGATGTGCGGGCAGCTGCTCTGCCTCCATCTGCTCAGCATCGCCAGGCCATGATGGATTTTGTCTGAGATCACGTCTGGCCCCAGCGGCAGCACACAGCCCTTTGCCTGTGCCTGCCTGCTGCCTCTCTGCCACCCACCACACTGACGGCCACCAGCCTGGCGTCCCCTGGGGAGGTCCCGTCTCCCTGCCACCACCTTGCTCGAACTCACACCCACAGCGCAGGGACACGCTGTGCCGTGGGGACAAGGGATCATGACATCCCACAGCACCTCCTGGCCCTTCCTCCGTCATTTTGCCCCATCTCTTCTGACCCCGCATCACCACCAGCTGCACCCAGGACAGTGCTTGCAGCATGTCCCCATGCCTGGGGTGCTCGTGGGTGCCCCATTCCTCTGCAGGGCAGGGCAGGCAGTGAGGAGGCTGCCTGGCACAGCAGACCCTTCCCCAGGACACAGGGAGATGCTGCTGGAGGCTGCCAAGACCTGCAGAGATGGAAGAGCACCCGCAGCACCCACAGGCAAGCTCAGCCCCCCAGGGACCCCCTCCCCAGCTCAGCATCAGCCTCAGGAGCTCCCTGGGGAGAGAAGAGCCACTCAGCTGCAATGGGGCCACTGCCACCCCCCTGCCCTGCAGCAAGGTGACACTGAGTGGCACCCCTGCCTGGCAGAGGGACCTCCTGCCTACTCTGTCCCTTGCCAGCCCCTTGGCCCTGACAAAGGACGACGGCAGCTGCCTGAGGTGTGCCTGGGCTGGCCGGCTCACAGGGCAGCCCTGCTGCCTCCAGTCCCCACTCGGGGCTGTCTCAGCGCCTTGTGGAGCCACCAGAGCAGCCCTGGGCCAGAGTCAGTGTCAGGGCTGCTGGTAGAGGCGAGTGGGTCCCAGCCCCACGCGGCCACACTGGGTTGGGGGATTTAAGTCTCCTGCAGCTGTTTGAAGCGCAACGTGCTGCTGCTGGGTTGCAATTGAGCGGAGGGTGATTTGCTGCAGAAACAGCCAGGCCCACTGCAGCCCCCTTCCCTGTGCCGGCATGGTGCCATGGGACGGATCCAGCTGGACCAGGGGGCTGATCCGGCTGAAAACCACCTGTAAAAACCACGGTGGGTTTCCTCTGTGGTGGAGAGCAGGTCACTGACCTGGTGGCCTCGGCCATCCTGCCTCCCTCGCGGCCACGCTGCACAGGGAGGGCTCCGGGGCTGGTCCCTACAGCTGGGAGCCAGGCTTTGCCGGCCCCCAAACCAGCACCCACACAGGGTGCCAGCCAGTGCGGGGTGGGCAGGAGGTGGCCAAAGCCTCTGGGCTCTGCCAGTGCTGGGCTGGCCACCCTCGTTTTGTGGCTCTGTGGGGAGGGAGCCACGTTACGTCCCAAAATATCAGTGTGGTGGGCACAGAGGTGACGTTGTCCCCCTGTGCCAGCTAAGAGCACCCAGAGGTGCAGGACAGGGGCACTACACAGTGACGCTGTGACACCCTGGGGCGATGCTGAGGGCAGCACCAGTGGGCATGGCTGGGACTACTGGGAAAGCCCCGGGGTGGTGCTGGGGGCAGATGGGGTATCCCACGGTGATGCTGGGGGTGGCAGGCAGGTATACCCCAGGGTGATACTGGCAGCAGGTGGGGGGTACCCTGGTATGATGCTGGGGGCAGGTGGGGGTGCCCTGGGATGATGGTGGGGGCAGATGGAGGGTACCCCGGGGTGATGCTGGGGGGGCAGGCAGGGTATCCCACGGTGATGCTGGGGGAAACAGGTGGGTGTACCCCAAGGTGAAGCTGGGGGCAGGCAGGGGTGCCCCGGGGTGATGCTGGGGGCAGCAGGTGGGTGTACCCCAGCGCGATACTGGGGGCAGGCAGGGGTACCCTGTGGTGATGCTGGGGGCGGCAGGCGGGGGCACCCCGCGGTGATGCTGGGGACGCCGGGGTTCGGCCGGCTCTGCCGCCCGCGGCAGCAGCTCCCCGCTCCCTCCTCCTCCTCCTCCTCCTCCTCCCGCTCCCTTCCCTCTCCCAGAGCCAGCCCGGCCGGGGGAGGAGCCGGCCGCGCACAAAACCTCCCGCCCGGCCCCGCCGGCCCCCGCACCGGCACCGGCACCGGCGGCGGGGGGTGCCCAGCGCCCGCCCGGGGCCATGCGCGCCGCCGCGGGGCCGGGGCCGGGGGCGGGCGGCGGCCGCCGGGGGCCATGAGCGCGGCGGGGGGGGGGCGGCGGCGGCGGCCCGGGGCGGCGGCGGGGCGGCGGGGGGAGCCCGGCGGGGCGGCCGCGGGGGGCGGCGGGGGGCGGGCGGCGGCGGCGGGCGCTGCGCTCGCTGGGCAGCCTGGCCGGGCGGCTGCTCCGCACCTGGGCGCGCCTGGCCGGGGGCCGCGGGAGGCGCCGCGCCGCCCCGGAGGACGACGAGGGGGGGTTCCGGGGCGGGGGGGGGCGGCGGCGGGGAGCGGCGGCGGCGGCGGCCCGGCGGGGCGGCCCCGGGGGGCGGCGGGGAGCGGCCGCCGGGCGCGCAGGGGCTGCGGAACCACGGCAACACCTGCTTCATGAACGCGGTGGTGCAGTGCCTGAGCAACACGGCGCCGCTGGCCGAGTTCCTGGCGCTGGGCCGGTACCGCGCCCGCGGGGCGCGCGCCGAGGTCACCCACCGCCTGGCCGCGCTCGTCCGCGCCCTCTGGACCCGCGACTACACGCCGCAGCTCTCCGCCGAGTTCAAGGTACGGCCCCGCCGCCCCGACGGCAACCCCGCCCGCCGAGCCCACCGATACCCCTCACGGGCATCCACCTGCCTGCAGAGCCCACCAGCATCCCCGCCCCAAGAACCCACCGGTACCCCCCACCGGCATCCCATCCCCAAGAACCCACCGGTACCCCCCCACCGGCATCCCCCCACCCGCAGAGCCCACCGGCATCCCCCCACCCGCAGAGCCCACCAGCATCCCAAGCCCCAAAAACCCACCGGTACCCCCCACTGGCATCCCCCCGGCTGCAGAGCCCACCAATACCCCCCACCAGCACCCACTAGTACCCCCCACCGGCATCCAACTGCCTGCAGAGCTCACCAGCATCCCTGCCCCAAGAACCCACTGGTACCCCCCACCAGCATGCCCCTGCCTGCACAGCCCACTGGTACCCCCCACCAGCACCCACTGCCATCCTCCCACCCACAGAGCCCACTGGTACTCCACAGCAGGACCCACTGGCATCCCAGCCCCAAGAACCCACCGGTACCCCCCACTGGCACTTACCAGCATCCCCCTGCCTGCAGAGCCCACCAGTACCCCCCACCAGCATCCTCCCACCTGCAGAGCCCACCAGTACCCCCCACCAGCATCCACCTGCTTGCAGAGCCCACTGGCATCTCAGCCCCAAGAACCCATCAGTAGCCCCCACCAGCACCCACTGGCACCCCTACCCACCCGGCACCCCCCAACGGCATCCCACTGCCCACAGCACCCCCTGGCACCCCCCACTGACATCCCCCTGCCCACCTGCAGCACTCTCTGGCATCCTCTGCCTATGAATCCCCACGGCACCCCTTCCCACAGCCCCCACGGGCACCCCCACCTGCCCTCAACACCCACTGGCACCCCCTGCTCACATCACCTTGCCCTGCCAGACACCCCCAGCCCTACTGCCGTCACCCACCTCTGCCTGGGCAGCCTTCACCTGCTCTGACCTCCCTGGGCAGGCAAGACCCCCACCCCAGCCCCCCACAGAGCCATAAGGATGGGCAGGTGCTGCCCGTGCGGGTGGGTAGGGCAGGATGGTGCCCTGGGCACCCAGTTCAGTGGCCTCAGGCCCTGTCACTGGGTGCGTCACACCCGTGCTGGGTGCCACACAGCGCGCTGTGGCCCTGCGCCCAGCCTGGGGACAAGGACAGGGTATCGGGCACAGGGCAGTGCTTTGAGCCTGGCATCACAGCTCCCCGCGCAGGGACACGGGTCTGCGGGTGACATTTCAGCGGGGACCTGCTGCTGCAGGTAACTTTGCAAAGTGCACGGAGGAGCTGCTGGGAAGCCAGGCCCCATCCCGGGTCAGGGCTCCTGGTGGTGCTGCCGGCACCTGTGGCATGGGCAGGGGCTGGGGTACCCACTGCTGTGCCCCCCTTTCCCAGGGGACCTGCCTGGGGGGTGGCAGCACCCACCCCACGGGGACTGCCAGGGTGCACTGGGCGCTCCTGCAGGAGCTCACTGCCTTTAATTTCCTCATAGCAAAGTAACGAGCCCTGGCAGTGCAGGGCACGGGGCTGCTTTGCCCTCTGCTCCCGAACACACACATTCCTTAGGCCCAGAGAAAAAAAAAAAACAACCCAAAACCAAACAAAGCTTCCAGCCTTCACTTTGAATTACCTCCCTCCGGGTGGTTATCTGCATCTTCCATGAATTTCCACTTTTTTTTTTTTTTTAAATATATCAGCCTACATAAGATTTTTAAAATAAGAGCTGAGTTTGCAGCTCTTTCCGCTTGAAGCTCATCCGTGGTGGCCTTGCTCCCTCTGCTTGTACCAGGATGCTTGTGCTCTGGGAGCAGGGCTAGTGTGTGATGGGGCTGGGGGAGATATGGGCTCAGGGTGTTAGCTGGTGATGCTGGAGGTCTGATCCCTGCCCAGCTGGTCCCGTTTAACTGTGCTGGTTAAAAGCAGCATGGATGGTTAGGGTTAAACAGCATCAGCTGGTTGAAATCCACATAGCTGGTTGGGGTTTCTCACTCCTCGTGCAGGGCTTGGGACTGAGATCCTAAAATTGTCCTTTCCTGTCTCTGAGCAGCTACTGTTGGCCGAGGCTTGAAGATGAGTCCTTGGGGACCCCCAGCTCTGCCTTCCTGGGTGCTCTCTGGGCACCCTCCCTGGGTTCCCTGCCGGGAGTGGGATTCCCAGCCCCATGCCGCCTGCATTTTGGGGTCAGGGACTCACCCTGGCTCACACCGCTCCCCCGGGAGCTGTTGACGCAGCTCTCACGGGTGGGTGGCATCTGCTGGCAGCACATACCCACAGCTGAGCCCCCCTGGGGCCACCTGAAACCCAGGCATGTAGCCCTGCTGGGACCTTGGCTAACTTGGCTGAGGAGCCAGCTTCAGCACTGGCTCGGTGGCCTGATGACATGCCGGTGGGCTCATCCTTCCCGGGCACCACTTCAGCCCCATGGCATTCCCAGCCCTGCTGTGGTCACCACAGCCCCTGGTGAGGGGGGAGCCCCCTGTAAGGGCATTACAGCGCTTACCTGGCAGGAAAATTAATGCTGATAAGCCAAAATGCTGTGGCGTGGCCGGTGGCTTGGTGGGGGGCCAGGGCAGTGGGACCTGATCCAGGCACGGGTGAAGTTGTGGGGCGGGGGATGCTGCGGCGAGTGGCACGGGGACCTGGGCTTCAGGGCAGGGTGCCCGCAGGGAGCATGCGGTGGTTTCATCAGCCTGTGGCTGCCCCAGGCCTGATTCCTGGGCTGTGCACGGAGCTGCACGTCCCAGGGTGGAGGCAAGGGGAGGGGGAGGTGGGGGGATGCTGCGGGGAGCCCAGTGAGCACCTCCCTGCAGAGCCAGGGGGAGGAGAGGTGGGGAGCAGAAGGCAGCCCTGGGTAGGGGCAGCTGGCAGGGCTTTGGGTGCAGGGAGAGAGCCTGGCAGGTCTGGCAGCACCCCCTCCCCAGCACTGCCCTCAGCGGGGGCTGGTGGGAACCCCCAGCATGTGGCTCCATCAGGGACATCCCTGGTCTCCCTCCCCGCTCACCTGCTGTGCTTCAGTCAGAGGGTGCTGAGTGCCAGGCTCTGCTGGGCTGAGCATCCCCAGTTCTGGGATGCAGGAGGTTTGCTCAGGGGCTTCCCTTCTGCCGCTTTTGCTTGACTGTATGAACATCCCTTGTCTCTTCTAGGGCCTTTGGTGGCTGGGCTGGTGCTGCCAGCATTGCCTGCCCGGGGGGGGGCTGCGGCATGGGGGAGGCACTAGGCTGGCTGCTGGTGGGGGGGCAAAGGGCAGGCAGGGCCTGGGGGGAGCTGCTGCCGGCTGGAGCATCCCCACGCTGGGCATTACGCCGCGTGCACAGGGCAGGTGACACTGGTGGGTGCCTCTGGGCTGGGCTTCCCTGTGTGGGCTGTGTTCCCTGTCCCCTCACCTGCAGCAAGCTGTCCCCCTCCAGCCTCATCCCGGCAGCTGAGGGCTGAGACACCACATTGATGGGCCACCGAGCTGCTGCTCGGCCATGTGTGCCCGTGTCCCCGCTGCTCCGCTGTCCCCGTGTGGCCACAGTGTCCCTGCAGAGGCAAGATGAGGGCAGATGCTGTTTGGGTTGGGATGGGTTTTTACGATGGATGCTAATGAACTGGCCGTTCGTTAGTGCCGAGTATGTATGGCCCAAGGCTCAGCGCCCACCCTGCCCATCTCTTGCAGAACATCGTCTCCAAGCACAGCTCTCAGTTTCGGGGCAACGCGCAGCACGATGCCCTCGAGTTCCTGCTCTGGCTGCTGGACCGCATGCACGAGGACCTGGGTGCCGCCTCCCCTGCCCTGCAGGCCCGTGTCCCCGAGGAGGTGGGTGGCCCCGGCCGGGGTGGCAGCACACCCTGGCTCATGGTGGGTGTCTGTGCCACATCTGGAACCGAAGAAGCCGTGATGCCCTGGGAGGGAGTGTGCTGGGCTTGTCCCCCCAACCCGCTACGGGATGGCAATGCGGGTGATGTGGTTTGGCTGGTGTGTGGGCAGGGCGGTGGTGGGATCTGGGTGCTGCGGGGCTGGGCACGGTGCTTGGGGTGCTGGGAGAGTGGGGGTGTCGGCAGGGGCCCATCCAATGGAGCACCCCGTTTCTGGTGGGCACCCTGGTTCTTGGTGTTGCTCAGTCAGGAGGAGATCTGGTTCCCCGGTCCCTCCCCACCTCCAGCTAAGCCCGCTGTAATTACAGCACAGCGGCTTTGCTGCTGGCAAAACGAGTAATTAAGTCTCCTTCCGTCCATCTGCGCTCGCGGCATCACCCTGGCCCTGCCTGCTGGCTGCCTGCCCGCCGGGGCGCTGCCTGTTGCAGCGGATGGGTTTGTGCAGCCGGCGTCTGTCGCGTTGGCTCGGCACAGCAGCGTGCTGCCCCTGCTTCAGGGTGATGTCCGTCTTGGGCACGGGGGTCCTGGGAACAGCTTCATCCTCCTTGTCCCCAGCTTGGGGCATTGCGGCTGTGGCTGGGGGGGCAGGTTGGGGTCCCTGCAAGCAGCACCTGCCCAGCCACCAGCCTCGCGTGGGCATGGCTCTGTCCCAGGTGGGAGAGTTTGGCTGTGGTGCCCATCTCCAAAGCCTCTGGGCTGGGGCAGCCCTGTGGCTTCCAGCCCTGCTTGCCCAGGGGACTGCAGCCATCCCTGCGCTGAGCTGAGCCATCCTCAGCCCTGCCCGCCTTTCCCTGGGCCACATAGATACCCCAGGCTGTTTGGGGGAGCCTGGCAGCGGGCAGCTCCCGTTGTTCGCTTGTGAAATGCGAGGTGCCAGTGTGTGCCATGGGCTGTGGCGTGACGCCGATGGTGCCCTCGGCTGCCTGCACGGCAGGTGGTGCGGTGGCAATGCCTGCAGCAGCTGCCTGGCTCTGGGGACAGGACCCTTTGTGTCCCCACTGCATCCTTGGTTTTGCTTGGCATCCTCCAGTCTTGGCTCCTTGTGGGGGATACCACCTGAGTGGTGCCTGTGCACCCATGTCCTTGGGGATGGGATGCCCAGTGGGGGCTGTGAGTCTATAAATTGCTTTGAAGTGTCTGGTGGGAGGTGGGCATGCATGTGCCTGCCCTGGTTTTGGGTAGCACGGGCTGGGGTAGGAGGGTTTGTGCAGATACTGAAGGATGGGGAGGAGGGGGATGGCTCCTGGCCAAGCCAGTGCCAAGGCTCAGCGACCAGGGGAGCTCAGCTGGTGGAAAGCAGAAGCTGAGGAGGTTGTAGCCGAGCAGGCTGCAGGGGTGGAAATACCTCCTGGATGTTTGATGGGTGCCCACAAGGTGTCTGCTGTGACACCCAGTGGGCTCTGAGGCTACTGAGGGAGGGACCAAGGCTTGGCTGCCAGGAGGGCTGGAGGAGGAGGAGGAGGTGGCATCCCCCTTGGCTTTTGGGGGTCACGTGGGACACACCCTGTCCAGGTCCCCTCTCTGCCACACCAGATGGACCCTGGCCCCGGGCAGGCCATAAGGACACGTCAGGCTCAGCAGGACTCAGTGCCAGCAGATGGCACGAGGAAAATCCACCTCCCATGAGCCAAATACCTCATTGATTTTCAGTCTCACTCACAGCAACACCAAAACTTCCCTGTCTTATCCCAAAATAGCCCAGTCCTTTCCCAAGCTACAGAGGCTCCCTTATGCAGCATCTCCTCTGCCGTCGGGCTCTGCGTGGCTGTAGCAGGTGGTGAAACCGGTGACTCCTGTCCTCTGTAAGCAGGGACGGGCGCTCCCCGCAGTTCCCAGGGCAGGAGGCTTTTCCTAACCAGGCAGGTCTGGCTGTGTAACATGGTTGTGTCCCAGTGTCCCCATTCCCTGTGGAGTGGAGCAGAGGACTTGGCTCTTGCTGGGGTCCCTGGGGCACATCTCACCTGCTGGAGCCAGTGCTGGAGTCCCCCAAATTTGAGAAAATCAGCCGCCTCTCCAGGCGGGGGTCCTGCCTTTCCTTGGGACAGAGGAAAGGATCCTGTGCCAGCCCTGGGAGCGAGCGGCAGGGACACGGGCAGCCTGCCGGCACCGTCCTCGGGGTCAGTCCCTGCCGAGAGCAGGGAGAGCAGAGGGTGTGCTTCAGTATCCCTGTGCACCAAGCAGGGGGCATGGAGAGAGGGCTCCCTTATTCGCCCACCCCGAGCAGTGTCCGGCCCGCAGAACAGCTGGATTCTCTTGGGGAAGGGGCCCTGGTGTTGCTCAGGGATGTGCCACGGGCTTGTGGGGACCCAGCTGTGGCTGCGGTGGCTCAGGGTGCCCGTGTGTCAGGCCCGGAGAGGGGTCGGGTGTTGGTGGTGTGGGAGGGGAGGTGGGCACCCCACTGCCCGGGGCTGAGCCAGGAGACGTGGTGACATGGGGAGGTGGTGGAGCAAGCACTCCCACCGCCTGCGCCGGACGTGTGGCCCCTGAAAGCCCAGCTCCGGGGCAGTTGGGGTGCTGGGTGCCATGCCTGGGCTCAGCGTGCCATGTACCGGGTGCCATGCCTGGGTTTGGCATGCTGGGGTGCCACGCTGGGGTGCTGTGCCTGGGCTTGACGTGCCAGGTGCCACGCCTGGGCATGTGGCTGGTAAAGGCACGGGGGAGACGGGCAGCACCGGGGCTGGTTTTCTGGGCGGCTCTGAGCCCCACGCTGGCCCAGCTGCCTGGGAGGGCATCGTGCCAGCCAAGGCTTTTTTTAGATCCCTGGTTCTGGTGATTTGCATGCGGTTAATTTGTGCCCAGTCCTGTTTGCCTCAGGCAGGTGCATGCATAGGAACGCGCACACTGGCTCCAGGGGCTAGTCTTGCAGGGACAGACAGACAGACACAGACACATGGACACTGCCCCCTGCACCATCCCACCCTTGCCCCAGCTCTCCCCACAGCACGGCTGCTCCCAGCACCCATGGGTGCCTTTGCCTGCACAGTGGGTGCCAGGGTGCTGTGGGCACCTCCCTGTCGGGGCTGCCCATGCTGCAGGGTGTGCCCGGGGGTACTGGGGCTCTTTGGGGGGGATGCTGTGGGGGACCAGCTTGCCCCCGCCCAAGCATTCCCCTGCTGGAGGGGCTGCTGCAGGCACCCAGCTGCCTTGCCCAGGACTTCCCTCCTGGAGGATTTCAGCCAGGGTGGACTGCGTTCCCAGCTCCAGTTCCTCGGTGTTCAGGAGCTGCAGTCGCCAGACTGCATTGGGTGGCCCTTGGGGGTCTTGCCACAGCAGACCCCCTGCCCATGGGCTGGTGCTGGGGCAGGGATGCGGGCAGGGGGATTAACCCTTAGCACCCCGTGTTGGCTGGTGGATGGGACATAGCCCAGGAGAAGGCATACAGGGAGCCCGGAGGGGACAGCAGTGCCGGGCTGGTGGGTGCCAGGCAGGGGGTCACTTTGGCATCACCTTCAGCCCATCCTGGTGCCGTGGGGACACCGAAGCTGGGCTTGGTTCACTGGCACATGTCCCCAGCCCCCACAGGACACCCTGGCACTGCACTCACCTGCCTTGTCTCTTTGCCCCCACAGCCCGGCGAGGACGGGGGCAGCGATGCCGGCAGCCCCTCGCCAGCCGCCCAGCATCCCGGTGGGCAGAGCTTCGTGCAGAGCCACTTCCAGGCCCAGTACAGGTGAGCGGGAGGGCTGGGACCTGCCCGGCCGGGGGCTTCGGCCTCCTGCCAGCTCCAGGCAGCACTGGGGGGGCTTCGCTGGTGGGTGGCCAGACCCTGTGAGCCCAGGGAAGGGATGAGCTGGGGAGCGTGTAGCCCTGCAGGGGGGCTCCAGCCAGCCAGCCCACCTAGCCCAGGCTTGGGAGCTGCTTCCCCCGCAGGTGGGGCAGCCACAGCGCTGGGTGAAATGCCGAGCAAGGGGGTTCAGGACATTTCTTAGTTTGATTCAATGCCAGCAAATATTTTTGTGAGTGCCAAGAAGGACACGGGGAGGGTCAGAGCCCGAATCCCTGCAGCAGTGAGTGGGGTGTCCTGCCCACTCCCCACCCCTGTTGCAGCCCTGGGGCTCCTGCCTTACGCCAGGAATGAGCCAGGAAGCTCCGGGAGCAGCACAGTTAGACGGAGCTGTGTTGGGTTGTGGGGTTGCAGCAGAGAGGGGGTGATGGGCTGGGTGACTTTTGGCTGGGCAGGGTGAGTTGGTTTATTAAGGACTGGTCCAGAGCAGGGTCTGAACTGCATCCCGGGAGTGGGTCCCCACATCTGGGTGATGGGACACCCCACGTGTTCATCTGGCTGGCACTCATGGGAGGCTTGGGTGGGCAGCGTCTGGCTACCCTGCCCCCATGCCACGGCATCGCAGGCGTGAGGGGACACTTCTGGCATCACAAGTCCTTCCTCCCTCAAGTAATCCCTCACCCTGTATGAAAAAAGACACTTGCACACCCTTCTGCGTGCCAGAGCTGTCTGTGTGCAAAAGGATTTATTGATTTGTGTGGCTGCTTCCCAGGGAGCTCAGTGGCTCTTTTAAGGTGACAGATAACAAGGGCTCAGGATTTTTATTTGTTTGTTGGTTTGTTTTTTTTAATTTATTTTCCCCCCTTTTTGTGGAATAAAAAGGAGGAAAAAAAAAAAAGAAAAATTAATTAAGAAGAAATAGGAGGTAAGGCGGTGGTTGACATTAAAATTTCGTTTAAACTGAGGTTTGGTGGAGCATCTCCTGTGGGATGCTGTGGGGGATGAGGAAGGGGTGGGAGAATGTGCTCCTCCCCGGTGGCCCATGCCCCCCAGCAGAGCGGATGCGTCCCCTCTTGCTGTCCCCAGGGCTCCCCTGGAGCTAGTGGCTGTGCCATGGCAGGGACTGGGTGGGCAGAGCCGGCAGCCCCTGGAAGGGTGCTGCTACCCCACCCCTGCCGGCAGGCTGGGAATGGGGGTACTGGGAGGGTGTTGTGGTGGGATAGGCTGTGGTGCTCTGCCCTGGCAGGAGCCTGCACAAACCCTGTGTGATGCTGGGGCCACCCAAGCCCCACGGGATGCAGCACTTGGGATGTGGTACCCAGGATGGGTGGTGCTGGTGGCAGGGCGCCGTAGCCCCAAGGTGCAGGTCTCTGAGGGTGCCATGCCCGCGCTGGTGACGCCCCCGGGCTGTGTTTCGCAGGTCCTCCCTGACGTGCCCTCACTGCCTGAAGCAGAGCAACACCTTCGACCCCTTCCTGTGCATCTCCCTGCCCATCCCGCTGCGCCAGACCAGGTGAGCCCAGCCCTGTGCCTCCCCAGCCGCTCGCCGGCGCGGCCAGCATCACGTCCGCTGCCTGGCGGGGCAGGGGGAAGGGCATGCCAACCAGGGTAATTTGCATATTTTGGGGTAAATCATTAACATGGGAAGTGGTGGCAGCATCGGGGATGGGTGACAGCTGCTGCCGCAGGAGCAGTGTCCAATGGGTGTTTGCTGTGGTGGCCACAGTGGGGCACGGGGTCCATCCAGCGCGGTCATGAGCGACGTCGGGCCTCAGCACAGCCCGTGACGGCTACCCCCGCTGAGGTGCGTGCGTGTCCCCGCGGTGTCCCCAGGGCTCTCAACGTCACTCTGGTGCTGCAATGTGAGCGCTGGCGGTTCGTGCGGGTGGGCTTGGCTGTACCCTTGCTCGGCACTGTGGCCCAGCTGCGGGAGATGGTGGCACGGGAGGGCTGCATCCCCCCGGAGCAGGTAACGGGGGGCTGGAGGGGAGGGGGGGGGGGAGCTGGGGGGCCGGGCCACCCCTTGGGGTGCTGAGGCCGCTGGGTGCTGTCCCGCAGGTGATCCTGGCCGAGGTGTCCCCGCGGGGCTTCCTGCGCTCCCTGGGTGACACAGAGGAGCTGGGTGCTGCGGGGCAGGGGGCGCCCCTGTACGCCTTCCAGCCGCCCCCTGCCCGCCGCGCAGGTACCGCCCCCCCGCCCCGATTGGCTGGTGCTGCCTGCCCACACCATTCGGATTGGTTGGGAGCGGCCTGGGGTGGGAGCTGTGCACGGGGATTGGTGGGAGGTGGGGGAGGCCCTCGCTGTGATTGGTGGCTGAGGTGTCCCCTGACTGGGGGAGGGGAGTGGTGTCGTGAGTGCTGGGATTGGTCAGGCACAGCTGCGCACCGCTGGGATTGGTGGGAAACTGAGCTCTTTAGCCGTGATTGGTTGGAGGCAGGCGTGCGCTGCCGTGATTGGTTGGAGGCAGGCGTGCGCTGCCGTGATTGGTTGGAGGCAGGCGTGCGCTGCCGTGATTGGTTGGAGGCAGGCGTGCGCTGCCGTGATTGGTTGGTGGTAGTCTGTTTCCCCCTCTCCCCTCCTGCCCGTGATTGGGCGGGCGGGGTGGTGCTCTGCTGTGATTGGCGGAGGCCATGCCCTGGGTGGTGGGAGGCCTGGGGGCAGTGCTGTGGGCGGGCAGGAGACCCCACACTGACACCGCTCTGCCTGGAGGACCCCACGCACTAATTAACTCCCGCACACTAATTAACACCCGCGCTAAACGAGAGCCCCTTAACTGCCCCCCGTCAGTGTGGGGGGCCGGGGCTCACCCTGCCCTGCCCGCAGGGTGCCCCCGCAGCCTGCCCGCCTCCCCCGGGACCCCCCAGCCCGAGGGGCAGCGCCTGGCGCCCGCGGCCG
Source organism: Falco peregrinus (assembly GCF_023634155.1). NCBI lineage: Eukaryota > Metazoa > Chordata > Aves > Falconiformes > Falconidae > Falco > Falco peregrinus. The sequence goes on along the minus strand of NC_073722.1, from coordinate 116,579,811 downwards.
CCCGCTCCTCCGACTGCCTGCACCGCGGGGCGGCCGGCCGCATCCTGCTGCTGCTCTGCAACACGGCGGGCACCGGCCCCCAGCTCGCCAGGTACCCGCCCGCCCTGCCTGCGCGCTGCCCCCACTCCTGACGCCCCGGGGGGAGGGGGCTTGGGGGTGTCCCCCCTCAGCCGGCTGTCCCCTGCTGTCCCCAGGTTTGGGCCACCGCTGGTGCTGCGGGAGGAGCGGGGTGTCTCTTGGGAGCAGCTCCAGCACAGCATCCTGGCTCAGCTGCGGGCCCTGCTGCGGGGGGAGCTGCGGGCACAGGTGAGCTGGAGGTGGGGCACTGCTGTCCCCTCCCAGGGCATGCTCAGCTGGGGCTGCTGGCACCTGCTGCTATCACGGCTGTGGTGGTGATGGAGCCGTGGGTGGCCCTGGTGTCTCCATGGGTGGCCCTGGTGTCTCCATGGGTGGCCCTGGTCGAGCCATGGGTGGCCCTGGTCGAGCCATGGGTAGCAGTGGTGTCTCCATGGGTGGCCATGGTGGAGCCGTGGGTGGCCCTGGTCAAGCCATGGGTGGTCCTGGTGTCTCCATAGGTGGCCCTGGTCAAGCCCTGGGTAGCTGTGGTCTCTCCATGGGTGGCCCTGGTGTCTCCATGGGTGGCCATCGTGGAGCCCTGGGTGGCCCTGGTCGAGTCATGGGTGACTATGTGTGGAGCTGTGCTTGGCTGCAGGGTCACCGTGGTTGGCCAAGGTGGCACTGTGGGTGACTGTGGTGGCCCTAGGGGTGTGTGTGCTCTTGGTGTTGGTGGCTTATAGTCACTGTGGGTGGCCATGCTGTCCCAGTGGGTGGTCACATTCACACTGCAGGCAGCCAGTGCTGTCACAGTGGGCAGCCACAGTGTCACCGTGGGTGGCAGTGGTCTCCCTTTAGCTGGTCACCATGGGTGGCCACAGTGTATGGCTGTGGTGTCTGTGTGGGTGGTCTCATTGTCACTACAGGTAGGCAATGGTGTCACCATGGGTGGCCACAGCATCTCTATGGGTGGCCGCAGTGCCACCCAGCTCCCACCACAGAGCCTCCCCAGCACCCAGGTGCCACCATCCCACAGGCTCTGGTGTCCCTGTGCCGCTCCCTTGCCCCCCAGCCACACTGTGGCCAGCAGGACAGGTCATCCCCCAGCGCGGCATCCCCGTCCTGGGGGGAGTCCCCTGCCAGCCCAAACACAGGGATCAAAGAAACCTGATTTTTGGGGACATTTTTCTCCCATGTCACAAAGCACAGCTCCCCCCGGTGCTGCCGGAGGGCAGGGGGGCTCTGCCCCCCACCAGCCCCACAGCCCCCTCTCCCCTTGCAGGGCACGGGAGCCCTCTTCCGCATCCGCCTGGCCGGGGGCTCGCCCCCCTGCGCCTACCTGTCCCCGCAGGACCCCCGCCCTCTCTGCCACCCTGCCGTCGACAGGTAAGGGTGCTGCAGGGACAGGATTGTCCCCAGGATGTCTCCTCACCCCCCCGGGATGGCGAGTGGTGTTGCTGTGGCTGGTCACAGTGTCCCTGTGGGTGGCTGTGGTGTCACCATTGGTGGCCAAAGGTGTCCTTGTGGCTGGCCACAGTGTCACTGTGTGGCCAGTGGTGTCACTATGGGTGCTACCACACTCCCTGGGCACTGGGTCTCTGCTCTGGGTGCTGCGCTGGGGGGGGGGGTGGCTGTCCCTGCCTGCCGCTGGAGGCTGGCATGGAGGTGACCCCATGGAGACAGGGGGGTTTGGGGGCAACTCACCTCGTCCTTGCCCCCCAGAGCCCTGCAGCTGAGCGGGGCAGGTGGCCCTCCCCACGTGAAGCTGACAGTGGAGTGGGACATGAGCACCAAAGAGCGGTGAGTCCCTTGCACCCATGGCGGGGGCGCACCCCATCATCCAGGTCACCCTTCCTGATCCCCCGTGTCCTGTCACCCCCTGCCCCCTCCCCCAAGCCTTTTCGGCAACATCCAGGAGGAGGTGGTGCAGGACGCCGAGAGCGTGCGGCTGCAGCAGCAAGCGCACCGGCAGCAGCACAGCTGCACGCTGGATGAGTGCTTCCAGCTCTACACCAAGGAGGAGCAGGTACTGGGCGCTCTGCCCGCACCCCGCCTGCGCCCGGCAGATCCGCCGCGGCACGGTGGCTGTCGGTGCTTGTGGTGCCAGGGGGGCTTTGGAGGTGGCAGGGGGAGTGTTGGGGAGGGAGGTGGCCGTGGCATGTGGTGTCCCCAGCTGGCCCCGGATGATGCCTGGCGCTGCCCGCACTGCAAGGTGCCCCAGCAGGGCACGGTGAAGCTGAGCCTCTGGACGTTGCCTGACATCCTCATCATCCACCTCAAGCGCTTTCGCCAGGTGGCTGAGCACCGGCACAAACTCACCACACTGGTGAGGTTCCCCCTGCGGGGTCTCGACATGGCCCCCCATGTGGCACAGCGGGGCCAGGCCAGTGGGCAGCTGTTGGGGCGCTGGGCGCCCTGGCAGCCCCCCCTCTGCCTGCCCCCGAGCTGCCCCCGCGACTACCTCTACGACCTGTACGCCGTCTGCAACCACCACGGCAGCATGCAGGGCGGCCACTACACTGGTGAGCATGGGGGGCTCGGGGGGTGGGAGCAAGGTGGGGGACAGCCGGTGTGCTGTGGGGCAGGGTGTGGGGTTTGGGGGCACTGCAGGGGGTATGCCATGGGGTTTGGGGGCAAATCGTGCTGTGCCGTGGGGCATGGGGTGGGGCTTGGGGTTACTGCAAGGAGGTGTACCATGTGGAATGGCTTTGGGTTGGGGGACCCTGCACGGCTGTGGTGTGGGGCATGGCGTGGGGTCTGGGGGTGCTGCAGGGTGGTGTGCCATGGGGCATGGCACAGGGGGGCTGGGGAACAGGGGGCACAGGGTCCTGGTGCATCCATGCCGGGGCAGGCCTGGAACTGGGCTGTGCCCCCCAGCAGTGTCCTGCGCCCCCCAGGCTGCCCCTGCACTGTGGGGCTCATGCTACCCACTGCACCCTGGGGCTGGGGGTTACAGGGCAGAGCCCACGTCCCCCCCTCACTCCCTCTGTCTCCCCCTCACCTCCTGCCCCCAGCCTACTGCTGCAACGCCCTGGATGGGCAGTGGTACAGCTACGACGACAGCAGGGTGGAGGGGGTGCAGGAGGCGGAGGTGAGCACCCGCAGCGCCTACATCCTCTTCTACCAGCGCCGCAACGCCGTGCCCGCGTGGTCAGCCGGCAGCTCCGTCAGGGGTGAGTACCCCCACCTCCCTGCACCCCAAGGCCACGACCCCGGGCACGCATGGCACAGCCAAGTGCACATGTGCCCACAGAGCACCGTACACGCGCAGCAGAGCCAGATGCGTGTGCATTCAGCGCGTGTGCGCACAGAGCACAGCTGCACGCGTGCACAGTGTGGTGTGCAGACACAGCACTGATGCACATGCACTCAGCACAGCTGCATACACATGCAGACAGACATGCGTGCACAGCCATGCATGGGCTGTATGGCAGGAAGACATGTATGCACGCACACACAGCACAGCTGCGCATGCATGTACACCTTGCACGGGCAGTATGGCAGGCGCATACGCACACAGCATAGCTCCGTCTGCACATGTGCTCGTGCATGCCGGTGCATGTGGGCACACACAGCACAGCCAAACGCGCACACTTACAGACGCATGTGTGAGCAGTGTGGTAGGTGCACACGCACAGTCACTCACACGGCACGGCTGAGCGCATGCACATGCATGCAGTATGGTACATGCACGTGCTGCAGAGCGAAATGTGTTGCATTCAGCACATGCACACAGAGCACAGCTGCATGTACATGCACGTGGACACACATGCACACCTGCGCACGGGTGGTGCAGTGGGCAGGCACACGAACACAGAGCACAGCCGAGTGTGCACATGTGCACGCGCACAGTGTCACACACATACATGCCGCTGCTCACACATGCAGGAACAGGCACGCATGTGCTGTCACACACACGCTGACCACAAGGGTTGGGGGCACAGCAAGACCCCTCGCCCGCCCCACAGCCCAGCCCAGCTTCCCGCTCCCGCAGGCTCCACTGCCTCCTCGCTCTCGGATCACTGGCTGGCCCGCCTGGGTGGCAGCACGCGGGCCACCACGGCTCCGTGTCCCCCAGCCACCCCGCCGTCCCCACCTGGCACCCCCGATGCCCCGGCTGCCCCGGAGAAAGGTGATGCTGCGCTCCCACCCCAGCACCCCAGGGTGGCTCCCCGCCCCTCCCGCTTACCATGTTTTTAATTGTAGGTGGTTTCGATGCCAGACCCTTGGTGCGGGGTGTCCAGGGGCGCAGCCTCAGCGTCAAGCTCTCGCCGGCCAGTGCCCCCCGGGCCATTCCCCCACGCTGGTCCTTCGCCTGCAAGGAGCGTGGCCCACTGGGGGGGCCGGGGGGGCTGGTGGCCTACCTGGAGTCGGGGCGCCGGCCCCGCTGCACCCGCCGCTCCCTGCTCCCACTCGGCACAGGTGGGGAGAGCGGCCCTGACACCCCCCCAGCCCCCAGCCCTGCGCCAGCCAGCCCCCCGAAACAGCCTGGCAAGGGGCAGGAGGAGCCAGGCACCCCCCGAGCCCCCCGCCAGCCCCTCCGTGTGCCCATGCTGCGGCGAGCCGCCAGCGCTGGTGCTGAGGGGTCCCTGCGCCTGCCCCCCAAAAGCCAGAGCAGCCCAGGGCGGAGCGGGGAGGGGCCGGGGGGGGCTGCGCCACACTGGGCTGCCACGACCGGAGGGGGATGCGGGTGTCCCCCCAGTCCAGCTGTCCCCCAACCTGGTGGCCATGGCACGCTCGCAGAGCTCGGCCAGCCTGCCCCGGCGCCCCGAGGGGGGCCTGCAGCGCTCGGCCTCCCTGGGCAGGGGCGTAGGGGGGCCCCACCTGCCCACCCGGGGTCCCCCTGGAGCCACACTGCAGCGGGGACGGCAGCTGGCGGGGTCCCTGCGCCACCCGGCCGTGCCTGAGTCCAGCTTCTGAGCCACGGCCGGCGGGCATCCCCCCCCCCGGGGCAGCCCGAGCCATGGGGTCCTGAACTGGGGGCTCCCCAACTGGGGGCTTCTCAACGCAAGGGCCCCTGAAACGGGATGCCAAACAGGGGCGTCCCAAAGCAGGGTCATCCCGAACCTGGGGCACCCCGACCTGGGGGGCTTCCAAACCGGGGCATCCCCAAAGTGGAGGCATTCAGGTATCCTGAAGCTGGGTCATCCCAAACCAGAGGCTCCCACCCCAGGGGCATCCCAAACTGGGAGCATCCCAACGCAGGGGTATCCTGATCTGGGGGCTCCGAATCCAGGGGCACCCTGAGCCGGGGGGCATCCCCGTGCCCTTCCCGGGGAGCAGATGGGCTGGCACAGGCTCCCCGGCTCTGCGGCGTGAGAGTATTTATTGTACCAGGAGAGTTTTATTCAGAGACGCTTTTTGTTTTCTAAAAGGCGACTATTTTGGGGGGGCGGGCGGGACCCCCACACCAAGGTCTATGCAATACGCGATTCCTCCAGCCAGCTTTTGTACGTGGGGGCTCCTGCCCCACCGCCGGCGGTTTCTATTAAAGACACAAGAAAGGAGCCCATGCAGTGCCTGGGGGCAGCGTCGGTCCCAGGGGTTGGTGGTGGTCCCGGCACTGCGGTGTGTGCTGTGCCCTGGGAGGGTGGGGCTCAGCCTGGGAGCTGGGCTTGGTAGGATCTATGGTGGCCTGATCCTGACCTGGCATGGTGGCTGTGTGCCCGGTGGGATGTCAGGGAGGGGGGCAGGGGGGGGGTGACAGGAGCACCAGAGTCACAGTACCATGTGGCTGTGTCCACCATGGCAGAGGATGGGAATGGCTGGAGAAACACGGTGAAGCCACAGTCGTAGGCAGGGATGGAGGTGGCGGACATGAAGGTGGAAGTGGAGGAGGTGATGGAGACGGGGACAGAGATGGAGGCAGAAGGGGAGGAGATGGAGGTGGAGATGGCAGTAAAGATGGAAGTAGGTTTGGGCTGAGGTGGAGGAGGACATGAAGGCAGAGGAGACCGTCTTTTGCTGGAGGGTTGCTCCGAGTGGTGTCACTGCTTGTGCCACAGCTGTGTCCCTGCTTGGCAGCAGGGGACAAGTGTGGGTTTGTCACTCGTGTCACCAGGCAAGCAGCAGCCCTAGGCACCGTAGGCTCCCCCAGGCACCCATGGGTGCCCACCATGCCCAGGACCACCACATGGGTGCTGGCAGTGGCATGGGAATGCTGCTCTGCACCGCAAAGCCACAGCTAGGAGGGGGTGGGAGCCCCAGTACGAGTGGCTATCCCTGTGCCAGACCTCGGGGATGCTGTGCCTACCTCCTTTGCAGAGGCCCTGCCTTGGACCACCAGCACGGAGGACTGCGATGGGATGCAGATGCGCTCCAGGGCTGTGCCACCCCAGCACCCTGGGCCACTCGGTTTCCCTACCCTTGGGTGCTGCCCTGCCCTGGTGGGTGTTTGTGTCGCTGGGGCTGAGCCATTGCCATGCTGCTGAGCTGCATGGGTGGCATCCCCCTGCATGGTCCCGGCATCCCATGGGGAACGGGGTGAAGGATGTGGCATGTCCAGGCTGGGGATCCCCCCCCCCCCCCCCAAAAAAAAAAACCATAACCAGTGCAGGCAGAGCACCCTACCTTCCCCGGCACCCATAGGTGTGATGCCCCAGAGGTGCCTCCATGCCTTCCCAGGCAGCAGCATCCCCCAGAGCATTCCCTCCCTGTACCTCATGGACATGCCTCTCCACGCCTTGCGAAGGGGAGTCTGGGCTCCCACCCCATCCCACCAGACTGGGGGGAGCTCCTGGTGCCGTACAACCCCACTGCTGCCCGTCCACCCTGGTACTCACCTCTGCACACACGCTGCTCAGCCCCAGAACACAGGCAAGGACCTGCTGCAACCAGGTGGGTGCCCACCCCAGGACTGGGACCACCCCAAGCCTGGCGCTGCCCCATCCCATGGGACTGGGACCACAACAGCCTGCACAGAGCAAACCCCATCATTTTATCAACCCAACCCTCACTAAACCCCATTTCCTACAGCAAAGTGCCCTCTGAGGGCTCATGCCCAAAATCCATCAGTAGGTACCAATCCAGGCTGGGACCATTCCAAATCTGGACTGGGACCAGCCTGAAATCTGGGCTGGGACCAGGCCCTGGATCTGACGGTGCCTCATCTCACAGGACCAGGACCACAACAGCCCACCCAAAGCAAAATCCCCATCATTTTATCGCCCCAACCCTCATTAAACCCCATTTCCTACAGCAAAGCACCTTCCGAGAGCCTCCATCAGTGGGCACCAATCCAGCCCTGGTGCTGCCCCATGGCAGCAGGACCACAACATCCCGTACCGACCCCCCACACCATCGCCCCCCCAGCCCTCATCCCCCCCACATAACACCCCCCGCCGCCGCTGCCACAGCCAGGCAGGGTGCTGCCGGCGCCGACAGGTATTAACCAAACGCCAGCGCTGCCGGGCAGTTCACAGCGGGTGGCACATGGATTTATTGATTGCTTTGGGGTGCTGGTGCCCCCCCAGTGCCCACCTGGGGCGAGGGGCACGGCGCGAGCGGGGCGGGGGCCAAGCGCTGCCATTTCCATCCTCCCTCTGTGCACCGGGTGGGCGGCAATGGCTCCAAAAAACCAAATCTCTATATATTTTTTCTATATATATATACAAATATATAATATATATATATCTCTGCCGATATATATATATATCTATCTCTTATCTCTCTGGAAAGGATAATTAATCTTTGTTAATTTGTCTTTGCATGCACAACCAAAGCCACCAACCCAGGAGGACAGCGGGTGCCGAGGGATGCGTACCCTCACCCGCCAGCACCCCGAGAGCCTGGGGGGGCCACATGTGCGTCCCCAGGTTATTGCTGGTCAGGTCCCATCCTGCTCCGGCAAACAAGCAGAGGGAGAAGAAGCCGAAGAAATGAAATCCCGCTGCAAAGCGCCGGCGAGCTCATTGTCACCTGGCTGGTACCCAGTGGCACCTGCTGTCAGGGCACCAAAGGAGATGGTGGCATCACCCCAGGACCATGGGTGCTGCGGGGTGGCGGGGGGGGCACAGGCACCCAGTCGAAAGGCAAAGTCTGGATAAGGCAAAAAAAAAATGAAATAAAGAACAGCGACTGCCCCCAAACCGGGCGCTTTGCCACCCAAAACTGGCGTGCCGGTGGCCCTCGGTGCCGGTGGCCGGTGCTGGCCCCTGGGTGCTGCAAGGATGAGCTTGGGGACAGGGACACTGTCATAGGGCTGTGCTCTCCGATTCCTCCTCCTCCTCCTGCCGAGCAGCCGGGCCCGGCCCCGAGAGTCTCTGCGGTGCCTCTGGCAGGTCCCGGCACAGGGTGGCATCCAGGGGGACGTGGAGGGAGGGGACCTCAAAACGGAGCAGACCTGCGGGAGGGCAGAACGATGGGGGACGCCAAGGTGGGGGCTCGGTGGCAGGACACCTCACCGGGGCTGGCACCGTGTTAGTGCCACCACCAGGGATGCCACTACCCGTCCCTGTTCCGTGCCACCCCAGCCTAGCCAGGGCCTGTGCCACCCGCCCGCTGTCCCCACGCTGCCTGCCCCCCGCGATGCTCTGCTCTCCTCCAGCGAGCACAGGTGACACCGCTGTCCCCTCTCCCAGGGGACCTGCAGGGCGAGGCTGCACGTGTGATGTGACAGAGGGGGTCCCACAGTCCGCGGCAGGCAGTGTCACCACTGTCCCTCGCCGAGAGCGGAGCAACCTCCCCCCAGGTAGCAAAAGTCCTGCCTGCACCTGCCGGGCTCTGCCACTGCTGCCAGAGTGGGGACTCCACCAGGTGACACCTCCCGCAGGCACATGGCAGGGACCAGTGCCACCTGCCACTGCCCAAGCGCCACCCAGACTGTCCCCCTCAACCAGCGCAGCCCCCAATGCTGCAGGGACACCGCGGGGGGGGACACCAACAAAACCCAGGGACAGGGAGGTCACCACAGCAGGACAGCAACACAGGCTCGCGGTGCTTCTTGGGGACGCTGCCACCTTCCTGGGGACAGTGTCACCTTCCTGGGGACAGCTCTGCCTTACCAGGAACATTGCCACCTTCCTGGGGACAGTTGCACCTTTCCAGGGTCATTATCACCTCCCCAGGTACACTACGACCTTCTGGGGACACTGCCACCTTCCTGGGGGCATCACCATCTTCCTGGGGATGGTTCCACCTTGCCAGGGATATTGTCACCTTCCCGGGGACATCACTACCTTCCTGAGGATGCTGCCACCTTCCCAGTGACACTGCCACCTCCCTGGAGACATAACTACTTTTCCTGTGATGCTGTCACCTTCCCAGGGACATTGCCACCTTCTCGAGTGCATTGCCACCTTCCTGGGGATATCAACACCTTGCTGGGGACACTGCCACCTTCCTGGGAACATCATCCCCTTCCCAGGGCCACCACCACCTTCCTGGAACAGTTCTATTTTGCCAGAGTCAATTGTCACTTTTCTGGGCACACTGTCACCTTCCTGGGAACGTCACCCCCTTCCCCGGGCCACTGCCACCTTCCTGGGGACAGTTCCGCTTTCCCAGGGCCACCAACACCTTCCTGAGGATAGTTCTGCTTTGCCAGAGTCATCATCACATTCCCGGGGCCACTGCCACCTTCCTGGGGACAGTTCTATTTTGCCAGTCACTGACACTTTCTCAGGGATACTGCCACCCTCCTGGGGACAGGTCTGCTTTGCTAGAGTCATTGTCACCTTCCAAGGGCCACTGCATCCCTCCTGGGGACAGCTCCGCTTGCCAGAGTCGTTGTCACCTTCCCAGGGCCACTGCCACCCTCCTGGGGACAGCTCCGCTTGCCAGAGCCATCGTCACCCTCCTGGGGACGCCGCCACTTTCCCGGTGACACCTTCCCAGGGCCACTGCCACCTTCCCAGGGATACTGCCACCCTCCTGGGGACAGCTCCGCTTGCCAGAGTCATTGTCACCTTCCCAGGGCCACTGCCACCCTCCTGGGGACAGCTCCGCTTGCCAGAGTCATCGTCACTCTCCTGGGGACGCCGCCACCTTCCCGGTGACACCTTCCCAGGGCCACTGCCACCTTCCCAGGGATACTGCCACCCTCCTGGGGACAGCTCCGCTTGCCAGAGTCATTGTCACCTTCCCAGGGCCACTGCCACCCTCCTGGGGACAGCTCCGCTTGCCAGAGTCATTGTCACCCTCCTGGGGACGCCGCCACCTTCCCGGTGACACCTTCCCAGGGCCACTGCCACCCTCCTGGGGACAGCTCCGCTTGCCAGAGTCATCGTCACTCTTCTGGGGACGCCGCCACCTTCCCGGTGACACCTTCCCAGGGCCACTGCCACCCTCCTGGGGACAGCTCCATTTTCCCAGAGTCACTGTCACCTTCCCGGGGCCACGGCCACCTTCCCAGGGCCACTGCCACCCTCCTGGGGACAGCTCCGCTTGCCAGAGTCATCGTCACCCTCCTGGGGACGCCGCCACCTTCCCGGTGACACCTTCCCAGGGCCACTGCCACCTTCCCAGCAGCGTCGCCCTCCCACAGGGCCCCCGCCCGCAGGGACGGGGCTGTGTGTGTCCCCCCCCCCCTCCCCCCGTTACCTGCCAGCGCGGCGTCCCCGGGGCCCGCGGCGTCCAGGCGGGGCAGCTCCGGGGGCTGGGGGGGCGCGGGGGCGGCCGGGGGGGGGCTGCGGCGGGGGGGGGCAGCGCGGGGCGCGGCCGCGGCTTGGCGCTGGGGCGGGACTTGGCGGCGGCGGCGGGGGGCGGGAGCGGGGCCGGCGGCGGGGGGGGCTGCCCGGCGGGCAGGCAGGCGCCGGGGGGGGCGCCGGGGGGGCCGTACGGGGAGGGGGTGCTGGGGGGGGTGGGGGACAGGCTGGCGGGGGAGGGCTGCCCCCCCCCCTGCTCCCCCGCGGCCGCCCGCGGCGGGATGGGCGCCAGCTTCTTGGCCACTGCGAGACAGAGACAAGGGGGGGGGGGGGCGGGTCAAGGGGCTGGGGGGGGGGGTCGCAACCAGCGGGGACCCCCCCCGGCCCCGCTCCTACCTTTGCGCGGGGCGTGCGGGCTCTGCTCGGCGGGCGGCGGCGCCCCCCCCGGCCCGGCGCCGGGCTCCCGGGGCTTTCCCGTGCTGGGGCGGCGCGGAGAGAAGAGGAGAGAAGGTGAGAGCGGAAAGTGAGAGGTAAAAGTAAAAGTAAAAACTGAAATGAGACAGGCATGGAAAGGAACGAAAAATAGAAATTAAAGGGGAAAAAAAAAAAAAAAAAGGGATGCAACTTAAAATTTAAAAGGCAAAAGGACTGACAGAAAATCCAGTGAAAACCCGAAACAAAACAGACGAGTAAAAGGGAATGAAAACTTCAAAAGGGAACAAAAGACAAAGGTAATGACATCAAAATGCAAGGAGGATAAAGAGTTTAAAAAATTAAAAAATAAACCGAGAATAAATAAAAAATGAAAACAAGAGAGAAATGAAAAGAAACGAAAAGCAGAAATAAAATAAGAAAAGGCAAATTTAAACTAAAAAAAAGAGAAATTAAAAGAAACGAAAACAAGAAATAAAATTTTAAAAAAAGACAAATTAGAATTAAAACAAGAAAGAAATGAAAAGAAACGATAACCAGAAATAAAATTAAAAAAAGAAGACAAATTAAAATTAAAACAAGAGAGAAATGAAACGATAACCAGAAATAAAATTTAAATAAAGAAAAGAAGGCAAATTAAAATAAGAGAGAAATGAAAAGAAACGATAACCACTCATAAAATACATAAAAAAGAAAAGGCAAATTAAAATTAAAACAAGAGAGAAATCAAAAGAAACGATAGCCAGAAATAAAATAATAAAAAAAGAAGGCAAATTAAAATTAAAACAAGAGAGAAAAGAAATGATAATGATAACAAGAAATAGAATGAATAAAAAAAGAAAAGGCAAATTAAAATTAAAACGAGAGAAATTAAAAGAAATGAAAACCAGCAATAAAATAAAAAAAAAGAAGGCAAATTAAAAGTGCAATGAATGAAAATAAAGTTAAAAACCAAAACAGAGTGAAAGTCAATGAATAATTAACAAACCCCCAAAATAACGAAATAAAAATACGATGAAAATCGAAAGTTAAAAAAAGAAAATAATAAAAATAAAATAAAATGATAAAAAAAATCAAAAAGTAAATATTAAAATAATAAGTAATAATAATAATGAAAAAGAAAGTGGCCAGTTGAAAGCACAGCGGGAGGCAGAAGCAGGGCGAGCTGCGAGGTGCCCCCTGCAGCGCGGCCCCCCCGGCCCCCCCGCCGTTTGGGGGGCACTGCCACAGCGCACGGCGGGGTGCGGGGGGGCCAGGCCTGGTGCCAGGGTGAGGGGCGAGCGGGGAGAAGGGTGGTGGGGAGGAAGGCTGCAGCGGCTGGGCCTGGGGAGGCCCTGCTCATCCTCATCCCGGGGGTCTGCGGTCAGGGGGAAAAATAATAAAAAAGCAGGAGTGCTGCCGGGGGGGCAGGGGAGAGCGGCGGTGGAGCCCTCATGCTGCCAAAGCCCCCCCCACCTCATCCCACGGCACCTGACTGACCCCACAGCACAGGGGCTGCCACCCCCACCCATGGGTGCACCACGGAGGGTGGGGGTGTGAGGCTCGCGGCCAGTTCCAAAGCTCAGATTCCCTTTTTGGGGCAGAAAAGTGGAATTTTTGTGCTTTCTCCCCTCTGGCCTGTGCAAACTGGAGCCAGACACAGACCGTGGCCAGTGTCAGGGCCCAGGGAAAGCTCAGCGCCCTCAGGCTTTTTCTGGCACCTTCCCTGCAGCTCCAGCCCCCACTCGGTACATCCCAGCGACACCCACTGCGAGCCAGGCGAGTGACCGCTGGCACATCCTCGAGGGCAGCGTGGGGCTGGCAGGCTGGGGACATCGCGGTGGCCGCTGGGATGCTGAGCATCCTCTCCTCCTGCTGCCCCCCAGACACTGCTCCCCACCCAGGGGTGCTGAGCATCCTCTCCTCCCGCTGCCCCCCAGACACTGCTCCCCACCCAGGGGTGCTGAGCATCCTCTCCCACTGCCCCCCAGGCACTGCTGCCTGGGGACCCAGGGATGCTGAGCATCCTTTCCTCCCGCTGCCCCCCCCAGGTACTGCTCCCTACCCAGGGATGCTGAGCATCCTCTCCCACTGCCCCCCAGGCACTGCTCCCCACCCAGGGGTGCTGAGCATCCTCTCCCACTGCCCCCCAGGCACTGCTCCCCACCCAGGGGTGCTGAGCATCCTCTCCCACTGCCTCCCAGGCACTGCTGCCCGGGGACCCAGGGATGCTGAGCATCCTCTCCTCCCGCTGCCCTCAGGACACTGCTCCCTGCCCAGGGGTGCTGAGCATCCTCTCCCGCTGCCTCTAGCATGGCCACGGAGTTCTCTCGCTGCTGGATTCACACATGGGGAGGATGCCAAAGTTGGGGACCTTACCTTGTCCGCTCGGCTCCTGGGGGGAAGCCGAAGCTGGTGGGAGGCGGGGAAGGGGTAGCTGAAATATCCGGCGATTGCTCAGGAATGGGCGAGTGGGGTGCAGCGGGGAGCTCAGTGGGCGGCGCGGGAGGCTGAGCGCTCGGTGGGGTGGACGATGCCTTGCGCACCACCGAGGTGCCTCGGCGAGCCACCCACGAGGTGTCCATCACCCTGACACCCATGCTGCAGGGGACACAGAGACAGGCTCTCAGCACCCGCCACGCAAGAGGGGACCGCCAGCACTGTGTCATGGCTCCTTTGGGGTGCCTGGTCCCTAAAAACACCTCTTCCACTGGGAATATGCTGGGCATGAACCTCCATGGCAATAGGGAAGGGGTGACAGTGTGGGATGTGCTTGTGTCACCCACCAGCCACGTCTCCCTTCCCCAGGTACCAGCAGGCACCAGCATCCTCCCAGCATCTTCCCAGCTTCCTCCCAGCATCCTCCCAGCACCTTCCCAGCACTGCTGCAGAGGATACAGTACCTTTGGATTTTCCTAAGGCTGCATGGGCAGAAACACACAATTATTAGTGTGAAAAAACCCTAAACCTTGACAGTGCACAGTGAGAGCCCGCTGCCAGGCTATGCCAGTGATGGGGAGAGCTTGGGACATTTTTTGGAGATGGGGAGAACCCCGGGGACATTTCTGGGAGATGGGGTCAGCCCTGAGGGTGTTTTTCTGGAGCCAACCTGACTGGCTGCAGTCCCCGTGAGGTGGCATGGTGGGGGCATGCATGGGTTGGGAGTGGGGAGTTTCCCCTGGGGCAAAGCCTGCAGACCCTGGGGACCCTAGGGCACCCAACCCCGGCACGGCACAGCCCTGGTGCACGCCACGGGCCACCCTACTCCCATCTCCAGTGGGCTGGGGGCTCACCTGAGCATCCCCAAGAGCCCAGCATGGAGAGCAGGGGGTTTCTCCCACCCCAGAACCACCCAGCCTCAAACAGCTCAGTACCACCTGCCCCAGGGTGGTGGCAACGCCACGTCTTCCCTCTCCCCAAACCCTGGCACTGCCAAGACCCTACCCATCCTTCTTGTAAAACTCCAGCATCATGTTGTCCGTGGCCACGCTGAGGGGCCGCCGCGCCTGGTCGTGCTGCCGGCGGTCCGCGTGGTCCATGTCCGGGGAGGGCATGGAGCTGTAGTTGGCGTTGTGGTTGATGTGCATGGGGCTGCCATAGTTGCCCGTCACGTTGAACTCGATGTCTGGGGAGGGAAACAAGAGCGGGGGGACGTCGGGAGACGTATGTCCTCAGTGAGGGGTGAGGTGGGGGTATCAGCACCAGGAATGCTTGCGGGTGCTGGAGCAGCTAGGTTGGGCTCACCGCTGTGATGAGACTTGCCAGATCTCTGCTTGAGCTCCCCTCGCCCAAGCCAAGGCAAGCAGAGGGGGCTGGCAAAAATAAATACGGGAGCTCTGCACCCCCTCCCCAGGGAGGGGCGGGAGGTCCCACGAAGCCCAGCCCAGCCCACCACGGCGGTGGGCACAGCCTACCTCCGGGGAAGAACCAGTCGGCGTGCTGGATGAGCGGCTCGATGATGCCCACGATCTGCAGTGAGACGGTCGTCATCATCTCCGTCATGTTCCTGCAAGGCGGGGGGCAGCAGTTTAGCAACCCAACTGCAGTCCAGCCTTATTCCCAGCAGGATTTTGGCCCCAGACCCTCCCTCCCCCCCTCCCCCAGCATCCCTCTGGCACACTTGCTTTCCACCCAGACACCTTACCCGTCCGCCTGCGGCCAGAGGAGGTTGGGTCCCAGCACGATGGCCACATTGCTCGGGGTCATTTTATTCGTGTCCTGGTACTCCGTCAGCTTGGCCAGGAATTTAATCACATACCTGGAAAGCGTGAGCTGTGTCGGTGTATCAGGATTGCACCCTCTCCGTCCCCTCCCCGGGTCCCGCTGGCCCCAGGCTCACCTGATGTTGTTGTAGTTGGCTTTGGGCAGCTTCTCGCAGGTGCTCCAGAGTGCCTGCAGCCGCTTCTCCTGCTCCGGGATGCTGTGGGGAGGTGGGTGAGAGGGTTATTCCCCATCCCCACCCCACCCCGGGGCTTCTGACCCCTCCAGCCCTGCTCTTGGGGACTCTGCAAGACCCTTGAGCTGCTGCCAACATTATATAAGTAAACTAACCCCCCAAACCCTGCCAAAAAGAGAAGGAAACCTTTTGGCAGCGGGTTGGATGCTGGTCCCCTCCCCACCTCTGTGCAGCCCCCCCGGAGGGTGTGTTTTGGGGATGTGTTTGCTTTGGAAGGGGACATTACTGCAAACAGCTCCCCAAAGCAGCCCGCTCTGCCACCTTGGGGACCATCCCCTCCAGTGAGCCACCTCCACGTCCCTGCCGTGCTCCAGCGCTCCCAGGGCAGGCAGGGGCATGGTCAGACCTATATTCAGGCACCACCAAGGTGCTTCCCACCTCAATAGGAGATGCTCCTTCTCCCACCTCCCTCTGCCCAACATTCTCCTACCCCAAACATCTCCAACAGCGGAACAGGCATGATGGTGCCACCTCAGCTGGCCCAATCCTGCTGGGTTTTGGGGGTCCCGTGGTGCAGAGCACCCCAGCAATGCAGGTGGGAGCTCCCTTGGCCAGCTGCCCCCCAGGGTTTGCACACCCATCCAGAAATGGCACCACAGCCTGGCACCCAAGGGCTTGCCCAAAGATGCTGGGAGAGCTCAGCCACCTTGGCCAGAGTGCTTGGGACCAGGCTGGGGACATTAGGGTCAGGAGACATCAGGTCCACCCTCAGTGCTGGGACCCACGATGCTCAAGGAACATCATGGGAACCCCCCTGGCTCTCACACCCCCGAGGAAACATCCTAAATTCTGTGAGCCATGTCAGAAATAACTCATGGCCCCCAACCACCCATGGGGACCCAAGATGTCATCATCTGCGTCACAGAGGAATGGGGGGGATGCCCCAGACTTACTTGGATGCCTGGATCCACTCCTCGTACAGCTCAAACGTCATGAGGGGCTCCGGCAGCTCTCGCAGGTAGGATTTGAGGGCTCCTGCGGCACACAGGGGACACGAGGCTCGGCACTGCGGGTGGCACTGGCCAACGGGCACCAAGTGGTTTCGGTCCTCAGCATTTTGACTCACATCCCTCCCAACCTTCCCACCCCTCACATCCCAAAGCACCCGCTATTCTCCCCAGCTTGGTGGAACCCATAGCATCCCCTGACCCTCAGCATGCACCTTGCCACCTCCACCAAGGCCTTCCTAGCTCCTCCCCGATTCCCTCCATCATTCTTGCCTCCACCACTAGTTACTGGCCTCCACCTAGACTTCACGCCACTGCTGACCATGCTCTGGGTGCCCATGGTTGGCACCGGGGGGGCTGGATGGGCCATCCCACTCACAGCCCCTGCCCAGAGGCAGCACCTACCTGCGATGGCGTGGGGGTCGGCCGAGTACTCCTGCACATCCACCACACAGCAGTCCAGGGCAGCCTTGAGCTTCTTCAGCTTGGAGGCCGAGGGAGCCACTCGGAAGAGACCCTTGGCAGAGGACACGGGAGAGCGTCGGACAAGCTTTGGGGCCGGGAATGTCCCCAAAGCCCCCTGGTTGCTTGTCCCTGCCATGTCCCCTTCCATCCATGCCCAGCCAAGGGTGGTAGGACATGGGACCCACCTCCTCCTGCATGCCGCACTCCAGGAGCATCGTCACGCACGCCTCCACGGGGAAGGCGATCTCCCGCCCGCTGACAGCCAGGTGCTCCTCCAAGGGCTTCCCGAAGGAGGGCTTCTCCATCCACGCCTCTGTGACGGGCAGAGGGGGTGAGAGGGAGGACACGGCGGGAATGGTGCCGGATCCAGCATCCCCTCCCCGAAAGGCCCTTGGATCACAGCGTTTCGGCAGCAAAATATTCCGTTTGGGTGTTGCTAAAACAACAGGACCCCGCACCTCTGTCCTGGGCAGCTCGGGAAGTGCTTTTTAAAGATGAAATCCAAACAAAATGTTTTCCAATCATCACACGGGACATTTCAAAGGGGCTGGATAACGTTTTCCGGGGGGAGCAACCACGGGCAAACCTTTGCAATATTTTCCCCCTTCTTCCATCACAGTTTGAGGCAGGAATATTTTGTGGGATCGAGAGAAAAAAATAAAATACAAATCACTCCCTGCCCCGCTGCAGCGATGGCAGCACCCCGAGCCCTGCCCCGAGAATGCGCTGCTCACAGAGCCATCGCGCGGGGCTCTCCCCACCTCGGTCTCCCAGCCCAGCTCCTACGGAGGTTGCACAGTGCAAAGTGAAGCCCCAGGACCCCCACCTTGGCGCTGGGTTCCCACCTCTGGTGCTGCTCTTGATGGGGATATTTGGGCAGATTTCCCACCCGCTCCATGAAGGTGGCCGGGTCCTGCCCCCCCGTGACCAAGTGGGATGGGGATGGGATGCCCTCCCCAGCAGCGGGGCAGGCGGGATGCAGGCAGGGCAAGCAAAGGGAGGATGCTCAGCCGCAAACCCAGAACCACGCTACACCACGGGGTCACGCCAGAGCCGGCTCATCACTGTGGCAAAGCCCCACGCGGCTCCGGCGTGATGCAGAGCCCTTGGCATCACATGCAGGAGTGGGACAGACCCCACGGGCACTTACCCTGCTGGGCTTTAATCTGAGGCAGGACGTTCTGCAAAAGCGCTAGGGATTTCCGATGGTACTCTGCCTGCACCTCGATCAGCTGCAGGGGGAGAGACGGCACCGGCTGTCACCCCTACGGCTGGGAACGGAGCCGGAGGAGTCCCGTGGGGATGGGTGGCACTTACAGTTTGAAAATAGTTTGCATAGTCTACTTCTTTGGCCACAAAATTGTACATGTCAGCTGACAGCTGGTCCTGTGGAGAGCAGAGAATTAGTTGCTGTCCCACTCGTGCTGCCCTGATGCCACTCTTTGGAGGCCACCAGGAGGGACCAGCTTGGTCACACCAGGAGTCAACATGCAAGGTGGGATGTTGCAGCAACCGCTCGAGAAGTGTTGGGACGTGGAATACAAGCAGCACCATGGAAGTTTGCTTTCTGCAGCAGTGCAAACAGCTCCACAGCACCTTCCGGAGCCCATGCTGAGCCAGCGCCTTGCAACCAGCTCTCTGGAAGTGAGAGCGACTTGGAAACAACCTGTCAGCCAAAGGCTGCATGTCCCGATGGGCTGAACAGCACAAATTAAACCCCAGGTTTACTCGTCCCAACACCTCACCGCATTGCTCTGTGTCTGCAAGTGGCTCATTAACAACAGCGGAGCGGCGCACATGGCGCAGCTGCCGCGGGTAGCATCCCAGCCCCTCGTGCGGACCAGCCTGATGGGCATCAGGCGCTTCTTGCTCTGAATTGCAACAAGCCCCTCAGCACCAGGACACGAGTCTCTCTGTCTCCACACTTGCGAAATAGATTTTGCCGCTTCCTGAATTGTGCCTTTCTGAAAATCCCCTTGGATAACTCAACTGGAGGAAAACCATCAGCATTTTAAAACACTGTGAGCACATCCCAGTTGCAACATCCACCATCAATACGGTGAAGATACTGGGGGGCAGCTCCTGGCTGAGCTGGTTTGTGGGAAATTGCTGGGCGCATGGGGCTGCTTTAAGAGGGGGGAGACAGCACGAGTTTGGCACTGGATTTTAAAGGCTACGTGGGTTCTGGTTGTGTCACTGGAGAAAAGAGTTGGGATTTGAGACACGCACCCAGTCCCACCTCCTGCCCAAACCCTAGAGCACCAGGTCAGCCCAGCCCTTTGCATTTTCTGCCCCAGGGGGAATTTAAAGCCACACAAAATTGCCTGTGGGTTTTGTTGACGTATGTCACAGCCTGCAGCAAAGGCACTGGCAGCAGCATTCCCCCTCGCTCAGACATTTTTCCCACCTAACATGATCAGCTGGGTGGGTCGTGCTCCCATGGGATGGTGGGGGGTGACATGCCAAGTGGCACTGACACGACTGGGCGTACTCGGTGCTGAGCTCACCGGCTTCTGCTGGGATGGGTCCCCTGGGAATGGGATGCTCTCTGGCTCCAGCAAGATATGGAGGATGGGAATAGAGGAACCGGGGATGTCCTGCTTGGCTGGTGAGCATCGCTCACTGCCACCAGGCTGTGTTTGGGGATGGTGACCAGCCAGAGGAGGGTTTATCATGGGTAATGGGGTAAGAAGAGGGTGAAGAACGGGGTGAAAGGAGTGGCTGCAGGTTTTCTGTGGTGCCTGGGATGCCAAGGTCCTCCCACTCCAGCAAGCAGCGATCCCCCCAGGACCCTGGGTACCCTGCAGATCTCCACTCTGTTGGCCGCCTCCTCCATCTCCTCCCTGAGAGCGTCGGCTTTGGCGCCCGAGGGCTGCAGGTTGCTGGCCAAACCCGAGGACTTTGCGGACTGCTGCCACCTGCAAAGAGCAGGCAGAGCTGTCATGGGGAGGGATGGGGACCCCTGCAGAGCTGTGGCTGGCTCCCAGCAGGCTTGGAGGGCAGCCCAGGGACCCCCCTCAGCCAAGCCCACCATGGTCCCCAGGGCTGAGCACCATGGAGATGGTCCCAACCCAGGCTGGGATGCAGCATCTGCTCCCAACCCTGAACATCCCCAGTCCTCACAACTGGCTGCACGCACTGGGCTCTAATTAAGCAATTACTTTCAGCAGGAGGATGAGCCTCATCAGGATGGGAGGAGAGAGGGAAGGTGATGAGAGAGCCTGGAAATGATGTTGGGGACTGAGTACAGTCACCTCCCAGAGCTCTCCTCAGGACACGCTGCAATGTGCGGGGCTTTGCCCCCTCAGCAGCCCCCAGCAAAACCCAAAGCGCAGCCTGCCGGCTCCCACCGCAGCGGCTGGAGCACAGGACGATCCCAAGGGTCATCTCAGCTCCCCACCAGCACTGCTCTACAGCAGCAGGAGCACCCAGCTCTTAGCCATCATGTAAGAACTCACCCAGACAGGGAAAAGAGAAAAAAAAAATGATTTGTGCCAGAAAAGAAGAATCTCTTCTGCAGAGGGCAGGCAAGGAAAAAGGGATCTGTGGATTCTGCAGACAAGAGCAGAAATTGTGGCTCGTTGCAGAGCTTGACACAAGGCACATGGTGACAGGGCCAAGACGTACTGTCCCAAGGGAGTCGTGACAGCAGGGCTCTGGGATGTGCCCTCCCTGGCACTACCCATCACTTGGGAATTTTATTTTTTTGTAAAGCAGCTTTGAAGCTGCTTCCTACCGTGTCCTGGAAGAGTCCATGTCCAGCACGAGCTTTGCCAAGTGCTTCCTCTGCTTTTGGATATTTGGGATTTCCACCTGCAGCAACACACAGGAACGGGAGGAGATAAAACACCCCAGGGAGGTGTCCGAGGCAGGTCATACCCGACTGCAACGCTGGGAGCTTAGGCCGGTGCAAGCCGGGCAGATAAGGATGCAACTCCTTATTTTAACATCATTAGGGAGATGACACAGCTCGTCCCCTCTTTGTGTCCCCACCCAGGCTGTGCCACCCCACAACAGCCCCAACAGCAGAACCCGCATCCCTGAGCGGAGCATCCTTGGGGTATCAAAGCCTCCGGCACTGGGGAGCCGGACAAAGGCAAGAAATGGGTTTTGGGGGATGGCGAGGCAAAGCCTCCCGTGCACTGGCATGTTTGCCACAGGATTTGGTAAGGGCTGAAAGCCCTGAACACCAGCAGTGCGATAAAGCTCTTGTTTCTGCTGCAAAAGATAAAATCAGAACTAAGTCAAGGACATTTTGCTAGATGTAAAAGTGTGTGTGGGGGGGAAGCATTGGGTAAAACTGAGAAACAAAGTTGGCAGCAGGGGGGAAAAGGAGTTAAAAAGAGAAATCCTAAACCACAAGGATATGTGTTTGGAGCTTGGAAAATGGGTCAGAAATATGAGTGTTAACACCTCTGCTTTCAGGAAAGGCAGAAAAAAGCAAGAGCAGCACGAGCGGGTGAAGGAGCCAGGCAGGACACCACCCCAGCAGCCAGCCCAGGGGATTGTGCAAATACTGCCTGCCAATTAAAGCAATTAGCAAACATCTCAAAGGGCAATGGTCTCCTGCAGGGGCCAGGAACCAAATACACGGCTGAAGTGGTGAAACCCCGCTTTCCCCCAGGCTTGGTTGGGATGCGAGTCCCTAGCATGGTGACACCCTGTCGCAGTGACACCCCTGCCCGCCGCTCACCTCAGCCAGCACGAAGAGGGGCTCGATGACATCCCTCTCCACCTGCAGCTCGAAGTGGATGAGCTCCTGAGCCAGCTTGTCCTCTGCCTCCCCGCAGAGCCGCAACATCTTCCTGCAAGGGCACGGGCAGTGCTGGGCACCACGGGGGCCGGTGGTGGGCAACTGGCAGCCACCCCGCACCCATCGCGGTAGGTGATGGTCACCCAAAGCCCCTCCTTGGCAGAGGGCTGGAGGGTGCGTGGCAGCCCAGGGACTGTGGGCACCCTAGGTGTTAGGGAAATCTCATTCCTTAAACTATTGTACCACTTATAGTTTGAAACTGCACAGAGTTTCTCAAGATACATCTATATTTTACGTTGTATACTGCATGACTGAAGGATCCCAGCTCATCACAAGGAGAACAAAGGAAACTCCTGGACTACAGCAATCACACAAGCACCCAGCCCCTCTGACACTGCTGTGAACCATCCCCTCCCACCCCGTTATCCAGCATCATGGATAAGAAACTGCTGCCATTCCTCTGGCAGCTGCATCCCAGCATCCCTGCAGCATGCCGGCAGTGGCGGAGTGCCGGGGGAGACCCGGGCCCCCCTTACCCCAGCAGGGAGTCGTCGCCCAGCACAGCCGATCCCTCCATCAAGCACTGTGCCAGCGTTGTCAGCGGCAGCTTCTTCTGCAACGAGAGGGTTGCGTTTCCCACCCTGCCGCCCCGCCGCCCCCTGCCCGGCATCCTCCGAGCCCTGCCAAAGCCTCACCGAGCGCTTGTCTGCATCCACGCCTTGCTGACCCTGCAGACATGCCGTCAGCTTCTTGTGGGTGCTGTGGGAGACCTGCTTCACCAGCTCCAGGCGCTTCTCCACCTGTGGATGCAGTAGTGCCCATCACCAGGGTATCCCGCCTGGTCATGCACCCACCACGCAGGGATGTAAGGGACCTCCTGCTTTTCAATCAAAGTGATTTTAATTGCTGCAGCATCAGATGCAACAGCCCAGGAGCCAAACCTCTTCCTAGGGCAGGGATGCCTGAAGCAGGAGAAGGTCTCACCAAGCCGATGCTGCCCCACCTTAGCTCTAACAACACTCTAACTTGGGGCTGAAAATTGCCTTATTTGCCTCTGCGTTGATTAAGTTAAGCAGTTCATCCCAAAACTCAGCAAGATGAGTCATTAAATATAAGCACCCAAGATCTGGTGAAAACCAAAGCTGAGAGATGCAGGGAAAACCTGGAAATCTCAAAATTTTGGGAAATTATCTGGAAAAAGAGAAATATTCCCTAAAGCTCAAAATCTTGGGAAATGACCTGGGGAAAAAAGAAGAAATACCCGCTACCCAGGAGAAGCGCCCAGCCTGCGGCAAGTCCTTGAGGCAAGAGGCATCTCATGGCCGCCTGGCACTCAAGCTGAGCCTCCCTCCACCACTATAATGATATATATATTACTAATACTATACACTATATACAATAATATATAAATATTATAGAAATATATAAATAAATAGATTTCCAGGATGCCTGGCTAAGGTAGAGCAGCCTCTGCCATCCCTGCAAGATATACATGTTCCTTTCACCATATACGCAGATGTGTGTGTATCTATTTAAAATATATAAATTACATAAATGATATACATTTCATATATACATATACACACACAGGTCTGTGTGTATGTTGCAAGGAAGGGGTATGATGTTCTCAAAGGCACTTATGTGGGTGCACACCCACCTAGATGTGGAGGCAACTAGATACAACGCCCTGGAGGGTCTGGGCTCCCCACCACCCCTGGAGACAGACCCCCATGAACATGACTGACTCTTGGGACACCCAGCCAAGACGGCACCGACCACTCTCCCCACTGAATTATCTCCAAAGGGTGTAGAAATCCCCCGTGTGATGTTGTTGAAGCCAGACATGCCCTCAGCGGTGACGGCACAGATGCTACCTAGTGCCAGGATGTCACCAGGTGGCTGTAAGAGCAGGGTCTGGCTCTCAGTGCCAAGGGGCCATGGAGACCTCAGAACTTGCAAGGAGAAACACCAGAATTTAAAATAGACAGAAAAAAGTTTCATTATTGATGTTCCCTCTGGCTGCTGGGTGTGGGCAGTGCTCAGTTCCCCTCTGCTCCAACCCGCTCAGCTGCCGATGGGGACTGAGCAGCACGGTGCCACCGCACCCTGCCTGTCCTGGCCACCAGCACTGGTGGTGAAGAAAGGAAAAAAACCCCAAATCCTGAAGGCTGGGGACTGGCTCGTGGGGGTGCACACTGTGAGGACAGTGCTGCTGAAGAGCAAACCCACCAGCGCCCCGGGAGCCCACGCTGCTGCTGGACTCCTCACCAGTGCTGGTGCAAGTGGAGACCAACCTCGCTCCCCCCTGCACGGGTCAGGCTGGTCCCAGCCACGACGGAGACACTGCTAAATGCCCAGTAAAGTAGCAAGCAGCCATGGGAGGGATTAACTGATGCACTCGGCCAGGACGTTTGCAAACAGAGCTCCATTCCACCCTCTTCCAGCACGGTTTCACCTTACCCCTTTAGTGATGGCTCACTCAAACCCTGCTCATGTTTTTGGCTAACACCCGGCTCGCTGAAGCCTGATGTGTGCAGGGAGCATCACCATTAGTTGCAAGCGAAGCCAACACATAGGCAGGACACGGTGGCCAGAAAGAGCTAAATGGCACTGGGCAGCACTGCTGCCTGCAGGTCGCTGTCTCCTGCCACCAGCATCCTTGCACACAGGTTCTGCTTGTTTCTGCTGAATCTGCTACCTGATAGCAATGGCACAGACCGAATTCCCAAGCTGGAAGGTGTAAATACATCAGCTTCCCCCAAAAACAGGTTTTTAAGTGGCTCCAGCAGCAGCCGGACTGGCTGACGCCAGGGGATGCCCATGCTGTGATGGGGGAAGAGGGGAGAGCTCCCTCCCCAAGGGCTGGGCAGCTGATTGACCCATCGGTGCCCAAGTTACAGGTGATGATTTAGAGAATGTGAGTTAGAAACCTCACGAATTCAGTGATGGATTTGTGAATACACATCCCTTTGCTGGCACCTGCTCAGTTGCCCCCTTCCCTGGGGGGCAGAAAGCCCTGCTCCCGGACCAAAGAGCACCAAGATGAGATGTCCCTGAGAGATTGTGACCCGAGCATCACAGCCGATGCTCCAAGGCACGATGTGAGGTTTTTGGCTCAAGCTGTTTTGCTGAAGTCTCCCAACTCCTCAACTTCAGGGAAAGCCCAACCCCTCAGCTTTGGGGACTGTCCCCTGCTGTCACATGTCCAGTCCCCAGGGCAGGTTTTGCATCAGAGAGGGAGATGCAGGCACCTGCAATCTGGCCGGTGTATCAGGTTGCCATCCTGGTGGAGACAAGATTGGATCCGATTCCAGCTGACCCGAAAACCAGGCTGGGAGCGGGCTGGGAGGGCATGTGGGAGGGAGATAGTGCCGCTTCCCACGCTCCCAACCCCCTCCTCCTCCTCCCAGCCCCTCTCATTGCTGCGGGACACCGCGGCACCGAGTGGCATGGAGCTGCTGCCGCATCCAGCACCCACGGGTGGGTGGCTGGGCACCCATGGGCACCCCGGGCATGGGTCGGACCAGCTGCAGAGGACCTCACCTGCAGGAGATCTTCACTCAAAACCTCTGTCTTCTCAGCCCTGCAAGACAAGAAAGAACATGAAGTGTTGGCGAAGGCTCCAGCGCAGGCGGCAGCGCCCAGGCTGCACGCCGCAGTACCGGGCACAGCTGAATGTACTTTCCCATCGGAATGCAGCTGGTGATTTAAAGTTCTCTGGTCCCGCCAGCCATCACCTCATCTCCTAAATAAGCAAAGGCATCTTCACAGCTCACTGTGAGCATGCCACGTCCCACACCAATTCATGGTCCACCCCAATCTCCCCCTTATTTTCCCATTATCTCCAGCAAAACAGGGATGCTGAATTCCCAGGAGGATGTGGGCAGTTCCGCAGAGGGAGGTGTGTGTCTACACACGAAAGCAGCTCCCTGGGCCGTGCCGGGCTCTGGCACACCCTCAGCCCCGCGGATTTCAAGGACACAACCCATCCGCACGACTGAGCCTTTCGGTCCGACACAGCCGACTGAATCTGTGGCGGCAGCTGCTGCCTGGGGCTTCACCATAACCCTCCCGCTGCTCGTCAGAGCTGGATTTACCGCTCCAGAGCTCGTGTCATCTGCTGTCTTCGCTAGCGAGGAGCACTAAGGATGCAGAAGGAGACACGAACTCACTGCAAGACCCTCCTCAGCCATGCACAGATCTGCAGCATCCCTGCCCGCAAAGCCCCTGTGGCTGTCCCTCACCAGATCTGCTCAGGCTTATTTAAACTATCACACTCTGGATCATTTGTTCATTTTCTTAGGGGTTTTTTACAACTTCAGTGCATCATCTCTCTTCAAAAAATGACCTCAGTCAAGATGCATTTGGGCAGCTGTGATTTAGCCCATTAGTCCCAAAAGGTTTTTTTAATAAACAATGCAAGCTCAGTGCTCTCATCCTTCCTAAAAACATTGCTTTATTGCCTGCACCCTGGTTGCTTTCTGCTATTCAAGCTGCTTTCTCAGCTTTGAGAGACTGAGTGAAGTATTGAAAAAGTGGAAATAAGGAGTAAGCACTGGGAGAGCAAGGTTCAATGAGCAAGTCCAGCACAGCAGCAGCACCAGCCAGAACAGGGTGGTCTATGGGCTCATCCACAAATACACCACGTCCAAGGACGTTTAAAAAGCCTAAATTAACTGCATTAAATCTGGTTTGTGTATGAAAGTTGTCCCAGTGTTGTAGAGGAATGAAGCTGGGTTAATTAACATTGATAACATACAGCTGTGGGCTGGCTTCAGGGGCGGTGGGTTGGCTGACGTGGATAAGGTGCAGCTGTGGCTGGTTCCTGAGAGTAGTTAAATAGCTCTAAGGGGGATGGAAGAGGAACAGCTAAGAGAGACCTGGAAGAAGCAGAGGGAGGAGAGCAAGTGCCCTGGTGGTAGAAGAGACAAGGAGAAGGATACAGCAGAGGCGAGAAGCAGAGGGACTGGCCTGAAGAGGTTGAAGAAACAGCACAAACAGTAGATGAACCTTTGAAACCTTGTGAGGGATCGGTGACTGCTGGGGCAAGGTGTGCCGACTACTTATTGAAGTTAACTCGGTATGGGATGGTAAAAGGCTTGTTGCAGGCTACTAGTTTGATAGTGCTGTGACACAGTGTCTGATTCAAGTTGGGTTTAAAAATGAAAAAACCCACCTCCTACTTATTTTGACTTTTGAAAGCAGCGATTTAAATGAATGTGTTGCAATATCTCTGTGAATGGCAAGCGATGCGCTGGCTGCCCAGGAGCAAGGGCTGCTCAGGTTCTCCTCCTCTCCTGCAAATCACCTTTGTTATCATCTATGGCCGGGGTTGGAAACGCTACAGACTTAACACAAATGGTGAAGAAAAGAGCAAATACCCACCAGCACAGACAAACAACCATCCCTGCTTCCTCACCCCAGTTCAGGATGTATTTAGCATCCTGAAGAAGGAGGTGGCAGGGATGCAGGCGAGCATCGCACACCCACGTGCAGGCACCACCGGCACACATCCCGGCTGCTCACTCTGCACTCAGAAATCATTCACAACTTTAAGGCATAAATAAGTCTCTCCTCTCATTGCACCTTTGGAAAAATGCTCCCCAAAAAGTGATGGGTTTAGCACACTTCCTCCTCTTTCCAGCCGAGCCGATGGATGGGTTTTGCACACCCCATGGCCCAGCAGCCAGAAACCCACATGTGCTACACTCTGATGTGCATTTGGGGGAAGTAGAAAAATGACATTTCAAACAGGAGAACAAAAATCTGGCTTTGTTCTGCTTTTCAGCATATACTCAGTGTAAGAAACCTCAGTGGCTTTAATGGAGAGCATCCCACAGCCCCAGCACACCTGTGCCAGCCCTGCCACATCCCAGGATGCTTAAGCAGGTTGGGGACCCTGCCAGCAACAGATTTGGTTTTAAAAAGGAGGGGTTCAGGGAAAAGATTTGCTGGGTTTTGTAGACAGGATTAAGCAAAGAGGCTGTTGGAGCCCCTTGACAGCTGCCTGGAGACATGGCAGAGCAATGGGCACGCTGCTGGGGCATGAGGTTCCCCATCTGGTTTTGGCATCCTTGGGAGCTGGGATGCTTCGTCCTCCCCTCCTGCTTGTGATGGGGATGGGGGTCTCTGCATGGCCCCAGGGACACACTGCAGCCACCAGTGGTGGCACAGACATGTGGTAGAGCTGCAGCAGAGTGGTGTTGCTTGTGGCAGCAGGAGCCGGGCACCACGTCCTGTCAGTGCTGAGCACCTGCACCCAGAGCCAGGCATCACCCTGCTCCCGCACCCTGTCTTGCAGAATGGGGTGGAGCATGGCCCCAGAAGCTGCCACGGGATGTTTTTGCAAAGCCAAAGCACAGGGGGCAACTCTCCTGCCTATGGGTGATGTCACCAGCAGCCATGGCAAGTAGCTCCCACGGGAGAGCCCGGCACTGCAGATGTACCGGGGCAGCAACCATCGAAATAAGGTTCAGCAGCTGCAAGTGGGACAGATCCTGCTCCTGTACATATGCACAGTCCTGCTGACAATGTGGCTCTGCTGACGTCCTGCCATCCCACCTAAGGCTTCCTATTAATTTTCCAGAGTGCACCAAAAAAATACAAATAATTCCCCTTGCCTCCGTACTTGCTACCACCAGCAGCATTCCAGAACGTGCAAATCATATTCAGGAGTGCAAAAACCAAGCAGCACCTCCAAACTCACAGAAAGCCCAGCCTAAGCCGCTTCACATGGCCATTTTACTTGTAAAGACTAAAACCCAACATCATCATACTCCACTGACATTGCATTGCATTACAGCTCCATGCTGCTAATGCCACCAGGAAAAATCCCATTATATCCGTTATGTTTCTGGAGTCTCAGCCTAAAGTTAATATGATTTTACAGGAGCTTATACAGTCTTATGAGCCATCCTGTGAACCTGCAGCAAGCAATGCTTGGTGGGAAAACACATGCCGTGCCAGGGAGCAGCCGGGGAGATGGAGACTCTCCTGCACAACCTGGGCTCCATCCTGCCTGGGGGGGGGGAATTTTTGGGTGCTAAGCCCTTGCTGATACTCAGAGATGCTCAAGGAGACCCCAGTGCCATCTCCCTGGTACCTAGGGATTTCCCCAGGGCACCCAGCGGGGATCAAGAAATATCCTGCTGCTTTTTCTAGGGGTGGGATGGCAGCATCTCCCCGAGCATCTTCGCAAAGCATCTTCAGGGTGCTCAGCCCTGCGCATCTCTGCTCAGCCCTTCCTCTTCAACAAACCTTTGGGGTTTGTGCCTTCTTCTCCCTCCCCATACCATATCCAGTCAGCATCCCACTTAAGGACAGGTGTGGGTCCCTGTGCCACCCCCCAGCTCTCTCACCTTGGCTTCCCATCCCTGGGAAGAACTGCTCACTGGAATCCCCTGGGATTCAGGAGCCCCAGGTCCTGGTTTGCTCTCAAGCACTTAATTCAGACCACATGGGACTTCGGAGCCCAAACCCCAAAGGTGTTTCCAAAACCACAGCATGACAGCAACCCATTAACAGTGTTAAGAGGAACCAGTCTGGATGTGACCGATGCTGGGAAATGTGTCTGGCTCCAGCAGAGATGCTCCCACTGTTCCAGTCTGGCATCTTGCTCCCATCCAAGGAATCCCCCAGCTCCTCTTGGCATCCCCAGCCCCTCCAGGCAACCCCAGTCCATCCCCAGCACCCCTTCAATCCATCCCCAGCACTCCTCAGTTCCTCCCCAGCACCTCCCAGGCAATCCCCAGCATCCCTCAGCCTCTCCTGGCATCCTCCCAGCTCATCCCCAGCATCCCCCAGCACCTCTTGACACCCTGCAGCCCCTCCCCTGCACCCCCCATGCATCCCCCAGCACCCCCAGCCCTTCCTGGCACCCCCAGTCTCCTCCTTGCCCTGTTGCTGGCTCTGTACAAGCAGCCAGAGCCGAGCAGGGATGAAGCTGCCCAAGGGGTCGCACAGACCCCTGGATTCAGCCTGTGCCATGGCAGGGATGGCTGCCCCAAGCCCAGGAGACCCCTGGACCTGCCTGTGCTGCTCCAGCTGCACGTGGGAGGCAGCTGAGCTCCTGCCTGCACAAACCCATCTCCTTCCCAAATCATCATCACTCTCGAAGGAATTCCTGGGGGTGCCAGAGCTCCCTTGGCAGGGGGGCATAAGGACACAGGCTCCCATGTCCTGGGGGAGCTACCTCAGCCCCCCCTTCCTTACATCCTGGCGGGGTTTGGGGCCTGTCTGTGTTTACCCCATAACCCCAGACCCATGGACAATGCTCAAGGGTCTGACGTGCAGCAGAGCCCTGGAAGGAGCGGTCTGGTGGCTGGAGCATCCCATGGCCCAACTGTCAGAGCAGGCAACTGGTGGCACCAGCAAAACAGCTCTGTGCACCAGTTTAAGCCAGTATCAGCTTTGGGCTGATTCTCTTCACATGGGTATTTCCATCCCCATGTCCTGCAAGGTGGGTGCAGCCAGGGCTCCTGTGCTGGGACAAAACCTGCCCTGGGGAACTGGAGACAGTGGGTTTTGCTCATACAAAGTGGCCTTAGCAAACAAAAGCACCGAAGAGAGGGGTGCAGGGACCCCCACAATTGCCCTGGCTGGTCCCTAGTCCCCCAAAACTTCACACCTTATGAGCTACACACATCCTCAGGAGCATGCCTTGGAGAGGCAGACAGCATCACCAGCTTTCAACACTTTCTTTCATCTTTCCTTTAGGCAAATAAAAGCCTGCTCCTCCCCTTCCCCTCCGGATTTCCAGCCTGGAGCTGTTTTTCTCAGCACAAATCCAGGCAATCCTCAGCCTCAGTCAGCACCCAGACACCCGTGTCCCAACAAACAGCTGGGAGAAAAGGGGCAATTAATATGGAGAGTTAAATGCAAACGAGCAGGGGATGCAGCTACAATTCAGTCCGGCATTAGCTTCTGCAAAAACTAATTGCTGCCAGCAGAAATCAACACTGATCAAGCAAATTAGGTTGATTTCCAGATAAATACTACATGAGCTTCCAATGTCTTGACCTGGGGAGCTACAGCAAAGCCAGTGCTCGCCTGGAGCATCTCCTGATGCCAAACATCTCCATCTGGCTGGACTGTCCATCACCAGTGCCTGCCTCGCATTCCCACCACTGTCCCCCTCTGATGCTCAAACCCCCAAGACAAGGAGCCCCCAGCCTCGGATATGACCCTGAGCAAGCAAAATGCAAAGCATGACAGGGATTTCACAGCAGTTTTCTCTCTGAATGGGAAAACCATCACGTCTGGCTGGCGGCGGCGCTTCACCCAGCATGGGGACGGGCAGGAGTGAGGATGCGTCTCCAAGGCAGAGCATGTCCACGATGCCTGAGGACCCCCTTGCCTACACCTCCTGCCACAAATACCCCTTCCACCCCTGTTCCTTGCCACCCTCTCGCTACAATATGCCCGTAAATATTTCATTGCTATTAATTACTGATGCCAGCCGGTTCCCCTGATTTCTGTTTGCTCCAGCCTAAAAATAGCTTCATGGTCGAGCGCAGGCAGAGGGAGGCACAAAAACCCAGCCAAGGCCATCCCGTGCTTGAAGCGCTAACTCCCACGATGGGTCTGCCCTGCCATCCCTCGTGGGCTCAGGGGTGGTGCCTGGCTCCATCCCGGTCCTGGTTCTGCCCGCATCTCCCTCCGGTGCCGCTGCACGTGCCTGGGGGCTAGTATCCGCCGGAAAATTCAAGGTCCTCAAGACCCCAAAGCTCAGAGGTGAAGTTGGTCAGGTGAGGTTCAGCCGTGCAACTTGGATAAGGTGCTGAGCATCTGTCGCGTGTGCCGGAGGGAGGAGAAAGACCCTCAGGTCTTGTCCATGCAACCCCTGGGAGCGCTGGGCATCACAGTCCAGGCTGGATGCTGGTCCAAGGACTGCGCCGTCCCCAGCTTCTGCCGCTGTCTGAGCTCTCCTTGCCACCGCATCCCCCGGGACACACAGCCCAATGGCTCATAACCAGGATCCAGCCAAGGCCAAACGGAGCTGCGGATTTTTCCTCGTGCCTTTTTAGCAGACAAGAAATGAAACATCAAATATTTATATCCTCAAATCGCTGCTCAAATTCCCCAGGGAGCCGACTCTGAGCTGCAACATCCAGCGAGACACGGTGAGACGGACCCACCAGCGCCTCCTCCAGCGCATCCTGGGCTCATCCTGCCCCGGCGGGTGATGCAGAGTGACGGTCCCCGTGTCCCAGACCTACAGCTAAGGGCAGCAATGCCCACCCAGCTGGCCCGGTGCCAGGGCTCAGCCCCTGGCAGCTCGCCCACTTTTGGCCGAACCAGGCTGGAAAAGTGGGATGAAACAGGCAGGGAAGGCTGGTCCAGCTTTCCTCCATCCTTCTGCCCACCGCTGGGAAATCAAAGGAATCAAAGCAAAATGGGGGACAGTTTTAAAGGCAGAAAATCCTTTTTTCTTCGTCTCCTGCCCATTTCCCAGATGCAAGCTCTCTGCATCAGCATCCCTTCGGTACGGGGTGCATGGGGCCCTTTGCTCCTTGCTACCAGCACATCCCCGGCAAAGAACCCCCCCGGGGTCGCACCCTGACCATGCTTTTGGTCCTGATTAGAAAATCGTGGAGAAACCCCTGCAAAGCACAGGGCCCTGACGCTGCTGGCCGCGGGGACGAAACCTTCAGCCCACGACATGAATATTTCAGTTTGTCAGCGCTGCCGCCTTGCGAGGAGGATAAAAATATCCCCAGGGCTGCGGGGATGCTGCTGGCACCATCCGAGGGGCGCGGCATCACTTGGCAAAGCCAAAAGAGCCTGGGGGTGTCTGCCGACAGTGAGCCACTGGCACCCCAAAGCGCAGACATAGAACCCAGCTATTTAAAGCATGTTGTTCCTTCCTGTAAATCCCATTGGAAAAATCCCAGGTGGTGCTTTTATTCCCTCTGTCCTTATTTCATACAAGCAGAATAAAATGTCCTTGTTTCTTGCAGAATATTCGTGCTGTGCAAAGAATAAAACCTCGGTGTTTAAAGGCTTTATATTTACATGCAGACAGCCTGGTGCTTGGAAAGCATCTGCCCTGAGAGCCACCTAAGTGACATCCAGCCCTAAATGCCACCACTGTCCCCTGGGATGGGGGACACATCTTGGGATGCTCAGAAAGGACCAGGAGGAAAAAAACCAATCCCCCAAGCTAACACTGTCCTCCCCGGTGTCCTCCCATCGCCCATGTGCCATCTGGGGACTCAGCCAGGCCATTCTGCACATGGCTGCAAGCGCCCGCGTTATTCCTGATGGAAGAGAACCCGTATCGAGCCAGTTCTGGAAAATTCACGGGGCTGTTTCAGCTGCTGGAGTGAGTGCTGCGGCACGCTCGTGCCCGTCGTCCCACAACCTCGAAGTCAGGGCGCAAGGTCCTACCAGCACAGCCACCAATGAAATGGATAAATAAATAAAAATAAAAGTGCTTTGCAGAAAGCATCTTCAGAATGTTTTACAGTCACTTACTGATTTCTCTTCCCTTTTTCCACCCCATGGAGATACATATTATGGCCCCTTACAGACTGGATGCAGTAATTCTCCCAAAGGTCAGGTACCAAGCGTGGGGCTGCGCTGGGATGAGCATCCCCAGTTCTTTCTATCTACTGAGATGACCTAAATAAAATAATTTAAAAAAAAACCCAAAAAACAACGTGCTGAGGGCACAGCAGAGCGCGCCGTGCTCCAGCTGGCCCCTCAGTGCCTGTGGGTGCTGCTGCTCTCCCTGGGCACCCAGGAGGTCCCCGCTCACCCGCAGCATCGCAAGGGGAGCAGCGGAGGAATGTGGCAGCGCCTGGGAAATGGAGCTGCAGACCGGATTTGGAAAGGTAAGGAAACGCACTCAGCACCCTCATCTCACCCTGACCCTGACCCTCACCTTGACCCTGACCCTTATCCAGACCTTGACACTAACCTTGACCCTGACCCTGACCCACCCCCGCCTGCTCCAGGTGAGCCCTGTCCCTTGGCTGCTGACAGCCACACCAGTGCCAGCTGCAGCCACCTCACAGGGACAAGGGCTGCTCCTGCCTGTCCCCTGCCCGCTCCCTGCCCATCCCCTGCCAGGGCACTCCTGGCAGCTGCTGGCTGCCTCTTTCCAAGGAAGCCGCACCACCAAAAGCAGGAAAAGCCACCCTGCCCTGCACCTCCCCCTGCACCCCCCGCAGGGTGGCTGAGGAGATGTCCCCACTGTCCCCTGGTCCTGTGGGACACCGCCCTGGCCCAGCACCCCAGGAGCGCAGCCACCCCGGCAGGCAGTCAGATCACTTGGGCCAGGTGCTGCTGGGAGGAGTGACACCAGCTGGATGCCACCACCACCATCCCATGCAAACTGTCTCCAACACCCCCACTTTCCCCCATGGGCCAACCTCAGACCCCAGCTCTGGGACAGCATCCCGCCCAGTTGGTCCCCAGCCCTGGACTCGGGGGTCTGGCACTGCAGGGTGATGGTGGCCCACTGGGGTTTGATGATGAGCAGGAGGGGACACCCCTCAGACCCTGGAGGGTTATGGCACATGTACCCTGGCAAGCCGCTCCCAGGGGAGACAAAACACCAGGTTTCCATTATTATTCCCTATTTCCATTTATTATTCCCTATTTCTTTTTATTATTCCTTATTTCCACTAATTATGCCCTATTTCCATCTATTATTCTCTATTTCCATCCATCATTCCCTATTTCCCGCTGTCTGGAGAGGGCTGCTCAGGGCTCTGCAGTGGGGAAGAGAGATAAAACATGGGCTCGCACTCGAGATAGGGACCAGCAGAGCCAGGCTGAGGAAGAGAATGAGCCCTGCAGAGACCCCAGTGCTGAGCAGAGAGATGCCCATGTACCCCCACATTAAACCCAGCCCGAGAAGCCTGGCAGCGCACGCAGCTCCGCAGGCAGCAGACATGCCAGGATACTGATGGAGCCTCCCAGCTGCCCGTCACGAGCCGGCGTCACAGCGAGCCCCTAAGAGGATTAGGGGTTTAGTGGCTCCCAGCCCCGCGGCCGCTGTTGCCGCTCCCCAGTCGGGCACTGCATGGAGCCCAGCACGGCCCCCGCGCTCCCAGGGGATGTGGGAAGGAGGATGCTCGCCTTGTCGGTGGCACCATTTTGAAGCCAGGCGAGCGTGCGGTGCCCGGCTCACATCTCCCACGCAGTGGTGGCGGGATGTGGGGGCAGCCCTCCCCTGCAGACCCCCAGCCACGGGTGGGAGACGTGTCAAACCGCCTCGGTGTGTCTGGAGAGCAAACCTGGCTCAATGCAGATGCAAGGACAAAATCACACGCTCTGTTCCCAAAACAGCCTCCTGCCACTCCTCCAAGGAAGGCAAGCACCAGTCTCCCAGCACTCCCGCACCGCATTCCCACACCGCGTTCCCTGTGCCATGTTCCCTATACAATGCTCCCACACCACCCTCCGCACTCCCGCACCGCGTTCCTGCACTGCATTCCTGTACCACACTCCTGCACCGCGCTCCTGCACTGTGTTCCCACACCGTGTTCCCACACCGTGTTCTTGCAGTGCGCTCCTGTGCCATGTTCCCACACCACACTCCTCCACCAGGTTCTCACACCGCACTCCCACACCAGATTCCTGCAGCATGCTCCAAAACCGCGTTCCTGCACCACATTCTTGCATTGCATTCCCGCCACCATGCTCCCGCACAGTTTTGCTATGCTCGCTCCCACACCACATTCCCGCGCCATGTTCCTGCACCACACTCCCACACTGCGTTCCCACATCATATTCTTGCACCACGTTCCTGCTACCCCTCTCCCGCACTGCACTCCCACACCGCGCTCCAGCACCGCGCTCCCGCACCGCCCCAGCCATGCCCTGCTGCCATCCCAGCCCTGTGCCCAGACGCTGGGGCCGGCCGTGTGACAGCACCGTGGCCCAGGTGGCACCGAGCACAGGAGCTGCTGCCACCAGCCACCTCCAGCCCAGCCCAGGACCCAGAGCCAGCGAAGTGTCCCCAGTTGCCATGGGTGGCACGGCAAGGGGGGATGCAGGGGATGCCAGCGGAGGTCCGAGCCCTTGGTTCTGGGAGGGGATGCGGAGCCTGACACCTCGGCCATGCCAATGCTGCTGCCCCAGTGCCGCACTGGGAAGGAAAAAATAAATTCTGCCTGCGGCCCCCGCCCCCCCCCCCCCCCCCCCCCGCAGCTGCAAAATCTCTGGGAATTACACAACAGCCACCACCAAACCTCGGGCCTGGCCGAGCATCCACGCACACGGGCATCCCCGCAGGCATGGCCCCTCCACCTGCACCCCAGTGTGCCCCCCTGCCCCCAGCCAGCTGGGGCCACCTGTGTTTGGTGTTTGGTGCTGGGGGAGCAGGCCAGTGGGGCACCCCACAGCACCAGGGCTGGGGTGCCCAGACAGTGGGTGTCCCTGTGGCCCAGCCCTGGGACATGGGGAATGGGCAGGGGCAGTGGGGCAGGCAGGGTGAGGGCAGGGAAGCAGGGGATAAAGGGGGCAGGGTGTGGGTCAGAGGCGAGGGGGGCAGTGTGCATGCAGGGGCGGGGGGGGGGGGGGGGCGCGACACGCCAAGCAAGGGTTAACAGGCAGGCAGGGTGCAGGCTGGGCTGCAGGCAGGGGAGGAGGCAGGGAACAGGCAGGAGGGAGGGGAGGTGTGGGCGCTGGAGCAGTGGGGCAGGTAGGGTGCAGCACTGGGGCAGGCAGGGAGCAGTCTGGGGGGCATGCTGCGGGCAGGGGGGCGGTCAGGGTGCAGGCAGGATACGGACAGCAGGGCAAGGGGCATGCAAGGAGCTGGAAGGTTGAGGACTGGGAGCACTGGCAGTGGGGCAGGCGGGCTGCCAGCTGGGGAGCAGGGGCAGTAGGGTGGGCAGGAACAGGAGCAATAGAAAGAGGGCAGGGAGCAGGCAGGGTGCAGGCAAGGAGGAGGAGCAGTGGGGCTGGCAGGAAGCAGCCAGGCTGGGCAGGGGATGGGCAGGGGGCAAGGGCAGTGGGGCAGGCAGGGTGCAGACAAAGTACAGGATCAGGGGCAGTGAGGCAGGCAGCAGAGCAGGGGGCAGGTAGGGGCGGTGGGGTGGCAGGGCACAGGCAGGTAGCAGGCAGGGGATCAGGCAAAGTGTGGAATTAGGGGCAGTGGGGCAAACAGGGGTCAGGCTAGGGAGCAGGCACAGAGCAGGGGCAGTGGGGCAGGCAGGCCACAGGTAGTGCACGGGATTAGAGCTGTGGGGCAGGCAGGGAGCAGGCAAGGTGCTGGATTTGGGCAGTGCAGCAGGCAGGGTGTAGGGTCAGTGGGGCAGGCAGGGGGCTGGTAGGGTATGGGGTGGGGGAAGTGAAGCAGGCAGGGGCAGGAAGGGTATGGGATGGGGGCGGTGAAGCCAGGAGGGGCAGTGGGGCAGGCGGGATGCAGGCAGGATGCAGGCAGGGTATGGGATGGGGGCGGTGAAGCCAGCAGGGGCAGTGGGGCAGGCAGGATGCAGGCAGGATGCAGGCAGGGTATGGGATGGGGGCGGTGAAGCCAGCAGGGGCAGTGGGGCAGGCGGGATGCAGGCAGGATGCAGGCAGGGTACGGGATGGGGGCGGTGAAGCAGACAGGGGGCAGGCAGGGTCAGGGTCAGTGGGGCAGGCAGGGTGCGGGATCGGGGCGGTGGGGCGGGCAGGGGGCAGGGTCAGTGGGGCAGGCGGGATGCAGGCAGGGCGCAGGCAGGGCCCATCCCCATCCCTACCTGCCCACGGTCTGGTTGGCGAGCTGGCGCATGCGGTTGAATTGCTTCTTCATGGTGGCGGCGGCGCGGGCGCCCCTTACGCGGGCAGGGCGGGCAGCGCGGGCAGCGCGGGCAGGGCGGGCAGGGCAGGCAGCGCGGGCGGGCAGCGGGGGGCCGCGGGCCGCCCCTCCCGCATCCTCGCCCGGCGCGCAGCCAGGCCGGGCCGAGCCGTGCCGAGCCGAGCCGGGCCGAGCGGGCCCGCCGCCCCTGCGCGGCTCCGCGCCTCCGCCTGCGCGGGCCCCGCCGCGCTCCGCGCCCCCCGCTCCGCGCCGCACCGCCCCGCACCGCCCCCGGCCGCGGCGGCCATGGGAAATGTAGTCCGGGGCCGCGCACCCTGGCGGGCTCTGCAGGGTGAGGGGGGCCTTGGGGCGAGCCTGGCCCCGGGCATCCCCCGCATCCCCCCGGCATCACCCCCGGCATCCCTTGGCCTGGCCCCAGCATCCCCCGGCATCCCTCTGGCATGTCCCGGCATCACCTGGCATCCCTTGGCATCCCTCAGCATCCTTTGACATGGCCTCAGCATCCCTCCAGCAACCCCTGGCATCCCTCCGACATCACCTCAGCATCCCTCTGGCATGCCCCAGCATCACTTGGCACCCCTGGCCATCCCTCAGCATCCCTTCACATTGGCCTCAGCATCCCTCCAGCAGCCCCTGACATTACCCTAACACCCCCCTGGCATCTCTTGGCATGGCTCCAGCATCCCTCCAGGATCCCTTGGCATCTCCGCAGCATTCCCCCAACATCTCCCTGGCCATCCCCTTGGCATCCCTTGGCACAGCCCCTGCATCTCTCCAGCACCCCTTGGCAACCCCCTGCCATCACCCAGCATTGCCCCCCCCCCCCCGCCCCGAGCATCCCTGCTCTCCGGAGCCCCAGGGATTTGGGGTACTCGGGGCTGGGCAGGTTTAAACAGCATCCATCCTGCTGCTGTGCATCCCTGGGCAGTGCAGGATGAGCCGGAGCAGGAGCCTGCCTGCAGCCCCCGGGGCAGGGCCACAGGAGCTGGTCCCAGCTGGGGGCCTCGCTGCCTGCCTGCTCTGTGCCACTGAGCTCTGCAGAGCCCGGGGGGAAGGTGGGGTGATGCTCTCACCCATACCATCACCCCGGCTGCCTGCCCAGGGCCTGCACGGCACTGAGTGCTGGAAGGGCTGCTCTGCCCACACTGGCATCGCTCCCGGTTTGAAGGACACTTGACTGATTTAACTGCTCTGTAGCTTCTTGGTGTGGAATTAAAAAAAAATCTAAGGGACTGATCCCTGTGATGACATGAAACCCACTTAGGAAAAGCCCTGGTGATGCTCTCCTGCATCCTCCCCATCCCAGCCTCCGTGTCCTGCATCTGGATCCAACCGTCGGAGACGTGCTCAGATGGAGACCCCCAGACACGGCCCCGCACAGCTGGGCTGTGCCAGTGGCTGCTCTCTCCCATGGCAGCAGCTGGGCCTGGCCAGCAGAGCCCTCAGGCAGCCCCTGCACCGGGCTGCAAGCCCCGCTTTGAAATCCCGTTAGCCCCAGAACTTTTCCATATGTCCATGTTTCGCTTTGCTGAAACACCGTCAGGGAACCCGCGCTCGCTGTTGGACCCTGCAAAGCATCTGCTCCATCGCAGCCCTGTGGCCCTTGGCCTCAGTCTTCCCATCTGCAAAATGGGGCTAGAAAGGTGCTCCCTGGTTTTTTTCAGCCTCTTTTAGGATCAACGGGATTTTCCTGTAGTCAGCAGTTCCCATGAGCTTCTAGGCACACTGTCAATCATCCCCCAAAATAAGACGATGGGATGCTGCAGCTATTTTGGTCAGTCTAAACAAGCCCTTGAAATAGCTTTTCCCCTGGCAGCTCCGGGGTGATGCTCGGCGCAGGCAGGGCACGCTGCCCGCCAGGCACCGAGGGGTGCCGATGCATGCTGGGCACGCGGATGTTCGTGGAGCACAGTTCCTTAAAAAAAAAAAATCAAACCTTAGCCATGCTCCTTCCAGCTCTCTGAAAACCCAGGGAAAAAAAAGAGATCAATGCTCATCTAATAGAAAAAGCTGATGAATTTTGCATTAATGGAGAGAAAAAGCTGCCCTGGGAGGACTGTGCGGGGCGTAGCACTTGTTTGCTCCCCAGGTTGTGCTGTGCTGGGGGCTGCCCAGCCCCTCCCCTGCCCCTCTGCTCAGGGCCACCTGAGGACATTCTCAGGCTTTTCTGGTTTTTACATTATTTGTAAAATTATGGTCTTTCTGCCCTGTTATCATTTTCTCGCAAAACCTGCACCTGCTTCCTGCACTCGCAGGCAGCACCACCCCACACCTCCGCGGTCTCGGCGTTCAGGCAGCTGCCTGCACTGCCTCTCTTGCAGGCTCCTCAAACCAGGCAGCTCCCAGGGAGGTTTTCCTGCGAGTCTAATGCACAGGACTCAAAAAACCAGGCTGTTCCTGGGCAATAACCCGCCTCGAGCTGTTTGGGGAAGAGCGAGGATGCTCTCGGTTAGTATCAAGGACCAGGGAGTGATGATGCGCATCTTAAGTGACTGAACCGCCCAAGACCACCAGGACAAAGCAAAAGTAATATTGGTGGGAACAGCATCGCTCACAGTAGCCCCGGCTCGAGCTCAAACCCAGCCTGATTTTGTGCCCCGGCTTTCCCCAGCCCTGCAGCACAGCTCCTCGTCCTGCACTGCACCCACTGCAGCGCTGCACCGGGTGCCGGGGGGACGTGAAGCCCCATCCCAGTGTCTCCCAGTCCAGGGGAGTCTGCAGCAGCCCAGGGATGAGGGTGGGGTCTGTCAAGCCCTTGGTCACACAGGGACAGTCCCCCCGGTGTGGGAGGGCAAGGACCGGTGGGGGAACATCCCTGTTTTGGGGTTCATGGACCTGCAGTGAGGAGGATGCTCCCAAGCTCCCACATGCACCTGCCACTAAATGTAGCCATTATCCCACAAGGGCTGAAATCAGGTACCACAGGCTCACTGTGATGGAGGGGAAGGTGACAGCTCCTCTGTTGGGCTGGGACATGCCAGGAGCAATCCCAGCAGCAACTCCAGCTCCACCCAGACACTCCTGAGTACCTCCATGCAGCGGGACGGGGGTGAGGGACTAGGGCTCCTGCTGCAGCAACACAAAGCCTCTGATGATGCCCCAGCGCAGGGTCTGCCCCTGGGGCTGTGCCCACGGGAGCGGGCAGGAGGCTGCACCTCAGGGTGCCTTTCCTCCCCATGCTGCTGTGATGCTTTTGGTGCATCACAAGGCACAAGCACAACCTGTCTTTTGATCCAGGAACATTTTGCAGCCAGGGAGCTCCTGGCATCTCCCCTGGCATCAGTGGGTGCAGGCTCAGTACTTTCTCTCTCATTTTTCCACTCTTACTTGCACTGTTTACTGTGGGATGGCAAAAGGAGATATTTTATGGGGTGTCTGGGGATGGATACAGGGAATTTTTGCTCCTTTGAAGAGGTACAGAGAGCTTCTCAGTTCAGAGCTGTGGTTCCCACCATGTGATGTTCTGAGACACCGCTGGCAAGATGCTTGACAGCCTTCCACTGGAGTGGGAGGGGTAACACTGATGGCCACAACCCTGGGAAGAACCCTGCAGGACACAGAAATGGTGCCTGCCTCCTGGTCCAAAGGCAGCTTCAAAACACCACATCAGGGTTGATTCTTCTTATCTTCACCAACGCAGTGGTGCCGGTAAGGTCAGTCTGACCACCCCAGCTTGCTTCTGGCTTTAATCCTTGCCTTGTACACATGGTGACTGAGCTGCCCCTCCCATCCACCTCCCCATCATCTCGGTGCCATTGAACCTCCAAGACCAGATAGCATTGGCCCAGGTGGGTCAAAGCAAATTAGCATCAAAGCAACCCATTTGAGTGGAAAAACCATATGACAGGTAACAGCCCTGACATGAAGCCCAGTTGCCCCTACCCACAGGTGCAGCGCAGGGCCCCGACCCACACCCACCCCTCCATGACCTGGCCTGCTCCCAAAACACGTCACAAGGAAATGTCACATCCCGCCATGCCTCTTCTGAGGCTTTGGTGGGTGCTGTGCTTGGGCTGCATGGCATGATTGTATTGGGAGCAATAGCCTCTACCAGCCACAGTGCTGGTGACAGCCCTGTGAGCACCAAGGATGCTCCCACCCAGCAGTGATGAAGCTAATGTCCTTTCTGCAGGCTGATAAGTTCCCCTGCAAAAGGGCCTTAATCATATCTCCTTGTTTTCTGTTCCAGGAGGTAGAGATAACGAAGGGCATGATGGAAGCACTGCCTGTGCAATCCTTGCAGCAGCAAAACAGGAGGAAAGGGAGGTGGGGCACAGGGGAGGTGACCAGAGAGCTCGCAGTAAGGTGCCATCCCTTCTCGTTTGGTTATCAGGCACCTGCCTGCCGCTGCCAAGCCCAGCCAAACCCAGCTGGCACCTGCTGTCCTGCGACCACCACCAAATCCCTGCTCTGTCCTGGCCAAGCTGCTGCTGGAGCACAAGCCTTCATCCTCCACAGGACACCATTCCCCAAAAACCAGGAGGCACAAGACTCTCCACCCCCTGGTTTATTGTGGTGCAAGTGTAAATAATTATTTGTGCACTAAGAAGCAACGAAGGAGCAAATTCCCAAGCAGCAGGGCTTCGCTGCAATGCCGTGCCTGGGCAACTGTGCAGCATCCTCTCCTCCCCTTGCCTGCTTGGATTTGGCCGCTGCTTCCTGGCATGCTGCCGTGCCCCTGAAGCCGCTCACCCGAGGAAGAGCTGCTCTGCTCCACCTGCCATCTGCTTTACCTGGCTTTGTGACGCCCATCCTGCCGTGCTGCATATGGCACCGGAGCTGCCCCTTTTTGGATGGGTAATGAGTGATGGTGCTGCTGGGGGCTGTGCCAGTGGCTCCGCCGACGGTCCAGCTCCCTCCCGCTTCCGCTCTGCAGGGATCCCTCCCGGCCTCATCTGTGGTCAGCGGTGACACAGCTGCCAGGGGTTAAATCACCTGGGAAAGGGGACCTGGCTGATGTGGCACAGGAGGTGCAGACATGGCCAAAGCACCCTGTCCCCAACACACAGCCCTAAAGGGTTGGTCATACAGGTGTGCAAGGCACATCAAGCTCCGTTCTGCCTCCCTGGCTGGAGGGATGGGGCAGGGAGCCCCAAGCCCAACTCCTGGGACCTGTTACCTGTTACAAAAACGCAGAGGATGGGGTTTGCACGCCCAGCCAGAAAGCCCCGGCCGAGGTGCTCCCTGTCCCCAGGGAAGATGCCAGCCCAGCCGCGGGGACATGATGCCAGTGGCAGCTCCTGGGCTGCACCTCTCCCAGGCACGCTCACGAGGGGGTGAGCATTGCACTCAGTTGCATCAAGTGCAAGTGCTATTTTTTCCCCTTCTTGGAATTAACATATTTTTATGAGGTTTATAGATGTGGTAAATACCCACAGACACAGAACAAGGGAACGGCATGCCCTGGATAAGGACGTGGCATGTTTGCAAGGTAGATGAGGAAGGGGGGGGGGGGGTAATGGATTTTTTCTCCTCTTCACAATTATTGCAGGAACAGTGAACAGCAGGATGGGAAGGTTTCAGGGCAGTGCAGCTGTTCTAAGAAATCCCATGTATTTTACCTCCTTTAAACAATTTTCATAACAACTAACATGCCCACCGGGATGCCCATCTCATTAAGAGGGAAAATGGGAGCATGGCAAGGCTCAGCTCATTTTCCACGAGCACGGTGAAAGATTTGCCCTCTCCAAACATTATTTAAAAATAGAGCCATGTTTACTGAGTACTGGGAGTGGGACCTTGGTCCCATTAGGGTTCAGGGAGAGCAGCGGGTCCCTTTTCTGGAGTGGTTCAGAGCACAGAATTGCACCCTTTGTCCCTAATCCAGACCCATTACAAGCAGCACAAACCGATCCCCCCAGCCACAGCCAGCCTTGTTCCCCAGGGAATTACAGGGAGGGATTAATGCTGAGTAATTAAGCAAGCAGAGGCTGTATGGGCAGTGCCTGGTGCGGCTGTAAATCCACCACGGCTGCTCCTTGTACCCAGCCACGGTCGACACGCATTGGACAAGGGGCATGGGGAAGTGGGGCAAAGATTAAAAATTAAAATGCTATAGGAAAGTTTAATCATAATTTTCTTTTTAATCACCAACACGATGCTTGAGATTGTTTCCCACAGTGGTGATGAATTTCCATCCATCGGTGATTCAGCAGGTTGATTTGATGTACAGCGTGGCAGCAGGGGTGCACATGCAGAGCAGGGCCACACTCTGTCAGTGCCTGTCTCCGGCTGGATATTCATGGATATTCATGGATATTCATGGATATTTGGGCTGCCTTCACACCCGCTCTCCTGGGCTGAGGGACCTCCAGGGCATGCCTGCCTTTGATGTGCACTGCTTCAGAGCAGGATTGATCCTGCAGGCACTTCAAACTCAGTCTACCTTCATTTGCCTTCTGTGCAAACTCCAATTAACGGGCAACATGCCTGTCTCTCTTTTTTTTTTCCTGACCAC
The DNA here is from genome assembly GCF_023634155.1 of Falco peregrinus. Classification (NCBI taxonomy): domain Eukaryota; kingdom Metazoa; phylum Chordata; class Aves; order Falconiformes; family Falconidae; genus Falco; species Falco peregrinus. The sequence continues at coordinate 116,535,931 of NC_073722.1, read as the reverse complement.
TGAAGGAATCAAAACAAAGCCTGGCAGTCCCTGATTAACCAGTATCTTTTCCACAGCTCATCCCAATGCTGGGATCATACTCTGCTCTCCTGTGCCACCGCTGTACAGTTCACCTGCTGATGCCTGTATTAGAATTAAAACCATGATAGAAGCAAGCTTTTGATGACATTTATTAAATGCAGATGGGAATTACTTCATCTTCCTGCCTGAATTATGTCTTCCTGCTTGGGAAGACAGGACACGGGACTACCTGCCTGCCCCTTATGCTTGCAGTAGGACCCATCCCCCATGTCCTACAGGGCTCCCAGAGACCTTTGAGATGTTTCATGGACCAGGAGAAATGATCTGGCACTGGAGAAAGCCTTGTCCTCCTCATGGGATGAGCAAGCCATGGAAAACCAGATGAAGCTCCTTGATTTAACTGTGGCGTGTAGATGGATGAAGGAAGGGCCCAATGCTCCCCCCGTGCTGCACCCCTGAAGAGTGCAGCATTGGCCCCCGAGTATCTGGTACCCCAAAGCCCTGCTCAGTGTCCATGCTGCCAGGCCAACTACCAGGAGCTCAGAGCACAGCATGCTGATGCCACCCATCTCCAGCGAGCATCCACCACGCTGGTGGCTCAGCTGAGGACCTCAGCTGTGACACACAGGCAAGGATGAACAGCACAAGGACAGTGATGGATGAAGGGGACCTGCTCCCCTGCATTGCCTGCCTCACACTGGAGAAAGCCCTGGGACCAAACAAAATACTTTTTTATTACTGAGGCAAATCAAACCGTGCCTCTCCCACATGCTGGGGCAGGTTTGGGCTGGTGTAAGACTGGATTTTCTTGAGGGATCCCATAGCAAACCCCAGAAGTGACCCTCAGGAGTGTGACAGGGGCTTTAGCATCACACTGCTGTGGAGCTACATCCCAGTGAGAGGAGATGACAGCAATGACAAATGACACTTGTCCTATAATTATGGCCAGACTCCGATGCAGTGAGTACTGCTGCATTATTAAGAGCAACCAAAAATACTCCCAGCTGGCCTGGCTCATTAGCTGGCCTGGGCTACAGAGCGAGCAGCTGCTGGGGCTGTTTCACTCCTGTGCTTGCAGAGGGGAAAGGGGAAGAAATTAAAATGGTTTGCAGCTATTCTTATGTATCCTTCATCCTGCGCAGCCCGAGGCCTCGGGGTGAGCAGAGAACCCCCAGAGGCTGCGGGTTGCTGACAGGGGAAAATTGCATTAGAATAGTATTAATTGCCTTAGCGTAACTGTAACAGCTTACTCTAAGCCAGCAGAGCTGAAGCAAAGCATGAGATCAGGGGAACCCACAGGCGTAGCTTTGCTTCGGAGCCAGGGTGGGATCTGGGTACCAGCCCTGAAAAACAGTTTCAGTGTGAGGGGTGCGAGGAGGGGACATGGAGGGAGGGTGGGATTTACAAAGCCCAGGCTGCAGCCTCCTGGGGTGTACCAGCTACCCACTGGTGCTGCCAGGAAGGCTGTGTTTGAAAGCCTGTGCACCAGAAGTCTCCAGAAACGTTGTCTGACGTCTTCATTAATGACCTGGATGATGGGGCAGAGGACATCCTCAGCAAGGTGGCGGGTGGTACCAAACAGGGAGGAGCGGCCGATGCACTGGAGTCGTGCTGCTGTCCTGACCTGGACAGGCTGGAGAAATGGGCAAAGAGAGACCTCCTGAAGTTCAGCCAGGGGAAGTGCCAAGTCCTTCCCCCTCCTTGCTATTTTAGTTTTTGGGGCAGAAAGGTCTCACCAACTGCCCCTGAAGGGACCCCAAAGCCTTGCCGCAGCCTGCTTCTCTACAGACCCCTGCTCTCCAAAAGCCCTTATAAGAAAATCAGCAGAAAGATGGACAAAGTACCAGTGGTTTTGGGTCCATATGAAGCGATTTGGGCCCTCTTTATGTCCCAGCCCAGCAAAGTGCCAAAGCGGCTGTGCCAAAGCCAGTCTGTGCTCTTCCCTCCTGAGCTATCTTCAGGCAAAGAGACATTCAGCTGCTGAAAGGTTAGTCATCAGCTCCTACCTTTCCATTTTTTTTCTGCACACTTGACAAGTGATACTACACAGCGTTTTGGGTCTTTTGGTTTAATTTATCCTATAGCTTATGAAGAAAAACTTAAAGCAAAGTTTCATCAAGCAGTTCAAGAAGACAAATGCAAAGTTTCATCATCCCTGGGAGTTATTTCTTGTTAAACTTCTTGTCTGGTAACATGGACTCAGAAATTCCAGGGTTATTTGTTTGTTTTCTCTATTTCATTAATAAAATGTGATATAATAATGCTTTTTTATTGCATTACATTCACCTTGCAAAAAACCTGCACGTTGCACTGAAATGCTGTCAGTGTCCAGGCAGGCAGCCGTGGGCTCTGCCTCAGCTTGCCCTCCAAAGAGGGAATTTTCCATCAGATTTCAAGTTTACAGCTCAAATGAATCCCCATGGCTGTTTCTTATCCTGTTGTTCCAGTGATTCCTTTGTATTGTTTGGCTGCCATGGCAAAAATGGTGTCAGTCACTGAGAGGCTGTTCACCTCCCTGCCAAAATCCTGGTCACTACACCACCTCCCTAAGCAAAGTTCTGCGGTAAGAGCAGGGGTGAGACAGGATGGGACGGGGTAAACAAGTGAGTCACGGTAACCTCCTGGCCCCAGCCCCAGTGGGACTCAGCTGTGGGGCTCCTGGCACTGCTGTGGGGCTGCCTATCTGGCTACCACCACTCCTTCCCTTCAAAACCCCTTTTGTTGAGTGCGTTTGCAGTGCTGGTGGAGGTGGGAGTCCCCTCTGGCCCCCAGTAGCATGGGGCAAGGGGAGGAAAAATCAAAATATTGAACCAGAGTAGCGCCAGGGCTGTGGGAGGGTCATTACCTGTCACTTTTTGGTGATCTGAGAGGGATTTGGTGTGTACATGTGAGGAATCGCACCACAGCCATGGGAGAACATCCCCCAGCGCCCGGCTGGAATGAGCCTGGCCGGCAGCACCGAGCATCCCTGGTCCAAACATGTGAACTGCCCCACTATGGGGCCAAAACAGGGTGCAAGGGCAGTGGTCCTGGCTGTCCCTGTCAGCCCTGCCCAAAGGCGATCCCACTGCCCAGCCATGCATTCCGCAGCTGGATGCTAGGAGATGCTCTGTCTGGGTGAGTGTTATAGTTCAGGCTCCTCTCAAAGAATGCTGAGGCTCTTCTTCCACCGCAGGGAGTTGTGTGAAGTGAGACCTCCTCTTTCTTTTCGTCCAGCCCTCTCCTCCAGGAGAAATCACATCCTTTGTGGGGACCTGGCTTGTGACCAGCTCGCTTGGCCAAGGGCTGCAAGCACTGTTGGCCAGAGGTGATGTGGCTGAGCCAGTGCCAGAGGTGCTCATGTGCACCCAGATGTGCTGGTGCTCAGAGCAAGACACTCACAAACCTTGGAGGAGCCCTGAAGAGGCCGGAGGAGACTGGGGAAGGGTTAACCCTACCTGCAACAACTGCAACACCTTGGGTTGACATTCCTCCCAAACCCAAGCAGAATCCCAAAATATTTCAGGAAAAAAGGTGTGGGTTTCCTATTTTCTGATCCATTTTCCACCAGAAAGGAGTTTGATAGAAAACTGTCACCCAACAGGTACACGACCAACCATGCATGCCCCGCTCCCAGCCTCCCTCGGTTTCTGTTTACAAGAGTGTCTCCTCGGGTAAGCAAGGCAGCGACAAAACGAGCAATGACCTGGTGGTGACATGCAAGGTTCTGCCGGGACATCGACAACTTCTTCCATCACGTGCTGCCGAAAGGGAGCACTGAGCAGAAGGTGACTCAGCAACACGAGCTGGGGGGGGGGGGGGGGGGGGGGGGCTGCTGTCTCCCCCAGCACGCCTGCAGGGTTTTGCAATGTTTCCAGCACACCATATCAGCACGGAGACCTGTGTTACAACACGGCGGGGCCAGGTATGTGCTTGGCTGGGAGAAACCAGCGTTTCCGTGTCACTGACCACCCAGTGAGTGGCAGGAGGACATGTGGATGACCCCGGGGTTGTGGGAAGGGCTGTGACTATATAGAGCACAAAGAAGGGCAGAGGCAGCAGGTTTTGGCTCCTCTGCTCACTGCTCAGTTGTGATTTTCTCCCTGGAGGAGGAATTTCTCAATTTTTTTCCCTGCTTGGCAGCACGGGTGAGGATGGATGCTGGATCGGCCGGGATGCTTGTTACTCTCCTCCTTCTCTCCATCCTGTGGTTCCTGATCTGGAAAGTCAGCATGAAAAGAAGCCAGCTGCCTCCTGGACCAGCCCCGTGGCCCATTCTGGGCAACCTCTGGCAAAAGGATGTCCTGCCCCTCTACAGGACCTATGAGAAGGTAAGAGAAGAGCTGACGGTGCTGGACCCACTCCCAGCCCAGGCAGGAGAGAAAGCGTGACTGTCCCATGACAAAATAAAAGGGGAACTGTGCAGGTGACTTTTCCTACGTTTCTTTCCTCTTTTTCCCTCCTTCCTCTTCTCTTGCTCTGCCAGAATTGCCTAAATCCCTGCGCCTGGCAGCATAGTCAATACTGTTATTGAAGCCCTTCACCACCTGCAAGGAACCCACGGTGGCGACACTAACCCCTTTCTGGGCTGCAGCACTGCCACCACCCGGAGCTGCTTCACAGAGATGATGCTTTGAACCCCCAAAGTGGCACTGGGATCAGAACCCCCCGGAGAGGACTGGGCTGGGAGCGGGGCGAGGGTGCCAACTTCGAGGGAGGCACTTCCCCTCCCTGCCCGTGCACTCACCAGCATTGCAGCCATGAGACTTAATTGAAAATTAAACGAATGGCTGGGGTGTGGGCCCCTTATTCACCGCAGCTTCTCCATCCTCCCCCCAGCTCAGCAGCACATACGGCCCCATCTTCACCGTCTGGCTGGGGCTGAAGCCGGTGGTGGTGCTCTGCGGGTACGAGACGGTGAAGGATGCTCTGTTGGGCCACGCCGAGGAGTTTGGAGGGAGACCTGAAATACCCCTTCTGAGGCAGCTATCGAAAGACTACGGTAGGTGTCTGGGTTTCTTCTAGACACTGTTGCTCTCTGGGTGAGTAGAAAGTCCCCAGCTGCAGCTGGCCATGTTTGAGTCCAGTGAAGGAGTCAACACCCAAGACCTCAAACACCCATTTCCCACCCTGCAAGTCCCCCCAACTATTAAGCCTCTTGTCCAAGAACAGTATTAATTCCAGTTAGCCAGTTCCAGCTTTGTTCTGAGTTTCTGTAGAGCCTTTCAGGGATGCTGTTAGCACACCAGGGTCATTCTCTGGCTTATTGCCCTACCGCTCCTCAGCTGGGCTCAGAGCAGGGTCCTCGGTGCCTGGGGAGGAGCAGCAGGGCAGGCAGGTGAGTGGTCTCCACTGCTTCCCTCCAGGTTTTGTCTCCAACAATGAGAAGAAGTGGCAGGAGCTGCGGAGGTTCACGCTCAGCACCCTGCGGGACTTTGGGATGGGGAAGAGCTCCATGTCACAGCGGGTGCAGCAGGAGACCCAGCACCTGGTGAAACTGCTGGCAGAACTCAAAGGTGATGTGGGTCATGTCCACCTTGGCCCCTGCAGCAGGCAGAGGGCACACGACAGCCTCACAGGACGTGTGTGGTCCCTGGAGCTGTTTGCAATGGCAGGTGCGAATGGCCCTTGTAGACCTTATGGGCTTAGCCCCAGCCCCAGCCCACCCAGCGAGAGCTGCAGGGATGCGGTATGGCCATGGCTTACAGGGCAGGGTGGGAGATCCTGCTCCTGAACTGGTGCAGGGAGTGGCAACCACTGCTGAAAGAACAGAAACAGAAAACTAAACTGCATGGCAGAATGCACAAATAAGATACTGCCCTGGTGACACGGGGGTTATCAGGGTGATGTCCTCCTCCCCAGCAAAGCTGAGCTGCTGCCAGTGCCACTATCTCTTCTGGGGCTTCCTGAATGTAAGAGGAGATGGAAGCTCGGTTGTACACAGGCTCCTCTGCCCCCGATGTGTGGTGCTGGCAGGGGGCAGGTTGCTGAAGGGAGATGCTCTGCAGCCCCCCAGATCACTAGGGTACGTCGGCAGGAGCCCAAAGCACCGGGAGATGCCTCTGCTTTCTTCAGTCCCAACCACTGGGTAGGGGGCTAGGAGCAGGGAGGTAGATGTAGGAGCCCACAGCTCAGGCGGGCTCTCTGCTTTGGCTGTTAGACCCGACAGATTCAACCAGGGCTCGGAGTTCAAAGGACAAGGGCTCGAAGGGGCAGGAAGGTGTTTTCTGTGTTGAAGCAGATACATGCTGACTTTTGGAACCCTTTCTTGCCTCTTTTGCAACTGCAGGAAATGCCTTTGAGCCGCTGACGCTGTTCAGACATGCAGTTGCCAATGTGATCTGCTCGGTCGTCTTTGGGAACCACTACAGCTACAGTGATACGGCCTTTCTGGAGCTACTGAATGTGATCGGGAATTACATCAGCTTCTTCCTCTCCCCCATCGCTGCGGTAGGCGTCCTTGGTGTGCTCAGCACCCTCATGCCTGACATGCTTAGGCAGGAGGGTTGCTCCTTGGCTTTGACGGGACAGCATGGCTTTGAGGGAAGGTGTGGGAAGCTCCATCCAGGCACCTGAGCCCTCCTGTGCCTTCTCCATCTGCAGGTCTACAACACCTTCCCCAACATCATGCACCACCTCCCAGGGCCACACAGGAAAGTCCTGGCCAGGTGTGAGAAGCTGAAGGACTACATCAGAGAAAGAGTTGAGCTTCACAAGCTCACGCTGGATCCCAGCTGCCCCCGGGACTACATCGACTGTTTCCTTATAAAAGCGGAAAAGGTAGAGATAGTACAAAGGGGGGTGGGGGGTGGGGGCGGGGAGCGAGGGCTGACCTCCAGACCTGGCTGCAGCCTGGTAAATCACCCAGATAACACTGAATCCCCTCCCCACGGCACCCTTGCAGGAGAAGAACAGCCCAGAGAACATGTACAGCCACGAAGACCTGGTTATGTCAGTATTCAACCTCTTCGGCGCCGGGACCGTGACTACTAGCAATAGCCTGGTCTTCTGCCTCTTGATCCTGGCAAAATACCCCCATATTCAAGGTAAGGGCAGCAGAACGTGATGGCTCCTTGTGCTTGGGGGGGTCACGGTGCAGCAAAGGCGCAGACAGAGATCCCAGCCCTGGACCATCCTGTTGGGGGGAGACCAAAATCATCCTGCATGCTCACCCCAGGCGACACAAGCCATCAGACACAGATTTGCACAGGCCGGAGGGATCTGGGTACCTGCTCCCTGCTGTCCATCCCTGCCTGTGCAGGTGGCCCCAGACTGGCCTGGGAGAGATGCTTTGAACCTGGCTGACCTGGGGAGGTATGCGGGCAGTGACCCTATTTCTAGTCTCTGCCAGGGGTTGCTCCCTCTCTGCTAGATTATCCTTTGGCTCTAGGATAGGTGCCCATGGAGGCCAGTAAGAAATTATGGGGTGTTTTGCACAGCAAGCAACGCAGTTCCATGCCTGCCCTTTCCCCAGCCAAGGTCCAAGAGGAGATCGATGCGGTGGTGGGCGCTGCCCGTGCTCCCAGCACAGAGGACAAGCTGAAGATGCCATACACTAACGCAGTGATCCATGAGCTGCAGCGCTTGCAGAAGTCCCGCATCGAGAACTTCCCACGGATGACCACGCAGGACATTGTGTTCAGGGGCCACACCATCCCCAAGGTAGTTGTCATGGCCCTGGACTCTCTGTGTCCGCGAGAGGAGGGGTGGCAGGGGGGCTTGAATGGCATTCGCCTTTGCCCCCGGACTGTTTGTTCCCTCCTGAAGGTCCCAGCTCTTTCCCAATCCTCTGTGGGTGGAGATGGCGATAACCTTTTAGCAGAGGAGTAGAGGGAGGTGAATGCTGCCCACACCCCCGCGTCCCTTGCCTGTCCTGGAAAACACCTCTTTCCAGCAGAGAGATGTGCAGGGCTGCTGGGGCTGGGAGCCTGAGCTCGCCCTGGCAAGAGGCCAAGCCAGCCCCCCACTCCTCAGCAGATCTGGGGACAGCCGCTGGTCCAGATTTGACTCCAAGAATTTTGTACAGCGTCCACTTTGAAGGAACACCTCCCTTCTTCGGGCTTTGTGCAGCAACAGGGCTTTTAACATAAATCAAGCCATTGCTCCAGGCTGCCTCCCCACAGGCGTCTGGGTGGGCATCGGGGTGCGCACCCAGCCTCCCCCCACGCCCCCCAGATGCTCCTCACTTGCTAGTCACCCTCAGCAGAGCCCTATGTCATGGCACTGATGTCCTTGCTCCCCTGTCCCATACCTCTCCTGCAGGGCATGGTTGTTATTCCGGTATTATCTTCCGTGCATACGGATCCAACCCAGTGGGAGAACCCCAAAGAAGTCGACCCAGGCCACTTCTTGGATGAGAAGGGCGAGTTCAGGAAGCACAAAGCCTTCATGGCTTTCTCGGCAGGTCAGTGCTCAGCCCTGCACACACCCTTTGCAGCAGCTCCATTCCAGGGACTGCCAGCACGAATATCGGTTGGCACCAAAGTTATATCCTCAATATGAGCTTTCTAGTTACTTCTTTATGCTGTTTTTTCCCCAAATGCTGGATGAAGCCATCAGCCCGGTGCTCACCCTCCCCTCTGTGTGCCCGCAGGGAAGCGCATGTGCCCCGGCGAGGCGCTGGCCCGCATCGAGCTCTTCCTTTTCCTCACCACGCTGCTGCAGAGCTTCACCTTCCAGCTCGCCTCCAAGTACGAGGAGACGGATTTATTGTCCCTGTGGCTCAAGATAGAGAGCAGGGCGATACCTTGCAAGTTCTTTGCTATTCGGCGCCCGGTATCCTCCTAAACAGAAAGCGGCGGGCAGAGGGAAAGGGTCTTCCAGGTGCCTTTGCTTCTGGAATCAGAGCAAGCCACGCGACCATGAACGCTGCCGCGGCAGTCACCAAGCAGGAGGGTCACTTGGAGCTTTGAACATCCCCTCAGAGAACTGCCAGGTGTCTTTGCCACCAGCTCTATGGGCAGCCTGCTCCCAACCCTTCCCCACGTCCCAGCGACACAAGGATGGCAGCACCGGTTTTGTTCCCCTGCACCGGCCAGCTCTGAGCCTCTCTCCCCGTGGCAGGGCTGCCTGAGCCCCCCAGGGCTGTGCTGGGGGCTCCCTCCTTTCGGTGAGAGACTATGAGAGTGCTTCTGCAATAAAAATAACCACCATAACTGGATGATGGTGTTTATAAGGACACTCGTGAAGCCTCTTGACATAAGGGTGGTGATGCTCAGGCTTCCCTGCCCTTCATAGGTGGTGTGTGAGCTGGCCGCAACAACCAAGGTGACAGGCACCTAACGCTTCTGACACCCTGCTTTGCCCCACCTCTGTACCCTCCAGCACTGCATAAAGTCTGTGACACTGTAAATCACGCTCACCCCCATCCCTGCATCCCACTGCATAGGGATGAAACCCTTACGAACAACCTTTAGGCCATCAAAACATTAAAAAATTCAGTGCGGGGGGAAATGTGCCGAAGGAGAGGGGTGCTGTGCTTGGGAAGCCGGAGGTGTTTTGCCACTAAGGTCACAGCTCCCATCTCAGACTGCTCAATATGTCAACTGTGCTTGTGGTGCTTTAACCTCCCCTGCACTGAGGGGGATTTACTTGCTAGCCCCCAGGCATGCTCCAGCCTTTATTCCAAACCACTGGGACTTCAAAGAAAAGGAGGTTCTCTTTAAATAGCTGTGCAAGGGAAAAATGACGCTGACGCATGCCCAACCTGCCTGGCCTCAGCGATAACTTGGGCTTCTCCTTCCAGTGGCAGGAATGTGTCTCCCAGCCTTGGAAAACCGGTATGTTTCCCAGTGCATCCAGTTCTTCCCAGTGCAAACCTCCCAGATATGGGACTTCATCTTTCCCAGGTTCTTGTGTGTCCCAGGACAGACTGAGCCAGGAAAACATTCAGTTTGTTTTAGCTGATTTGCCTCCACAGCTGTAATCTTCAAATGAATTTTACGCATCTCAGGAATTTATTGCTTAGTTCAAAACATGAACCCCCATGGCTCTGACTGTGGGGAGGGCACCCCCAGGGACAGGCACCCCCAGGGACAGCAGAGCCACCTGAGCTCTAGCAGCAGCAAAATGATTTCAGCTGGAGAGGGAGCACAGGTTTCCAATAAAAGGGCTGAGTTGCAGCAGGGAAGAGCTATAGCTCAGGGGGGCTACGTGGGAGAGTAAAACAGATTGAAAAAATAATATTTAGCTTGTTACCTCAGCTGCTGGGTTGTGCTTCTCTGAAGTCCTTCACATCAATATTTACCTCTAAAAAACACCCTCAGGTGCTAGTTCAGCTCTGTGTGCTTTTTGTAGCTGGTAAAGTAACTCCAGGGGTTATCTGAGGAGTCGGCAGGGTGGGACATGCTCCCAGCCCTCCTGCTTCCCTCTGGCCGGGGGGGTTATGCCTGTTGCAGGGGGTGCTGTCTCAGCAGTGGGGCTTGGGGTCTCTAGGGAGCCTGGGATGGAAGGGCAGGGAGGCAGCTGAGGTGACGTGGGGGTCTCAGGGCTGGGTTTGGTGGGTGTTGCTGGGGTGCTTGCACCTGTCTGCAAGCGTGGGAGGGGGGTGACAGCAGGGACCTGCCCTGGGCGGAGGTGGCTGTGCCCTCCCAGGGAAGGTAGGTGAGGCTGGGGGCTTCTCTTGCCCTGGGGTAGCATTTTATCGATGGTGGGTGCTGCTGTCCTAAATGGATAATCTTTGCTCGCAAAATGATTTCCTAGATACTACTGTGCCTAGGGAGTGAGACGCATCCCTGGGAGGGGTTGTGACCTCTGAACCGGGGAGCTCCAAACCTTGATTTAAAGAAGCAAGTAAACTCAGGCAGCCTGTTGCTGGGTGTGGGACTGGTGAGAAGGGGTGGATTTGCCGTGAGTAGCTCTTTGGCAGGAAAGCAGTGCTTCGCTGGAGAAGAACGGCTGAGGCTGGAGCCCTGCTTTTCTCCACTCGCTCCACAAAAGAGTTGCATTAAAATCCCACGTGGGGATCTGCGTGGGATGGCGGCTTGGGTGCCTGAGCCCGCAGGGCTGACAGCTTCGCACAGCATGTTTGTTCTGTGTGGACCAAACCTGAAACCACTGTACCTGCAGCACCGAAGCCTCTGCAGGGTGGAGCACGCAGTGCTCCCATCCAGCGCTGTCTTTTCCACTGCTGCCTACAACAGGGAAAGAGCCAAAAGGGCAAAGAGGGCCCCAAACCCGCTGCGCACGGAGTGAGACCCAGGTACGTGGCCCTGCTGTCCTAATGCATTTGTACCTGTCCCCGTGAGGGATGTGGGGGTATGAGTTTATTGTCACCTGCCTGTTCTGCTGCTTTCCCACCTGGGCTGCTCTGCAATGCTCTGCCTTCTTGCCAAACATTTTTTTTTTTCTAATGACCTAGTTAATCCTCCTACCTTCTCTCAAATGATGGATGAACCACCCTTTACTCTTATTGTACGTGCATTTTTGACTCATTAGATGACTAAATGAAGTCTTTCTTATCTTTTTTTTTTTTCCTCCCCAATCTGGGGAAGATCAGTAAAAAATACATTTGAGCAAAGCAAGCCGCTCGTGAAGCACTTTTGCACAACCCCTTTCCAAACCCTGGCTCAGTGCTGTCCTGCTCACACGTATTGCCTCTGGGTTTCTGCCTCTATAACCCAACCGCGGTGCCCAGGGGCCAGCTGCGCCCCTGCTTCCCCAGGACTTTTTACGCCCTTTGCTTTACAGAAGTCACCCCCAAACCCTTTGGGGGGGGGGGGGGGGGGGGGCGTTTAGCAGCGGTGTGCTTGCGGTCGGTCGGGGAGGCTATTAGTAGCAATCCGGCATGGCGCTCGGAGGTTTACGGTAGGGGTCTCCTAGCAGCAGCGACGCGGCGGGGATGGTTGCCGGGGGTGGGGGTGGGGCAGCTCAGCGGGGCCGGGGCTCCGGCAGCCCTGGCGGTGTCACCGGTGTCACCACTGTCTCCCCGGTCGCGGGGCGCAGGGGTGCGGAGCGACGCCGCAGGTGATGCTGCGCTGCCCGGCGGAAAGTGGCGCCCCCGAATCCTCCCCCCGGGGACGCTCGGGGCTGCGCCTTTGAGGTTTGGGGGTGCTGGGGCTGTGGCGGTTCTCCCGTAGTGCCCTGTGAGGCTGTCGGCACAGGGAAGGTGGATACGGCCCTTGCTGGGGCTCTGCTGGGTCCCCCTGGGCTCCAAACACCCCCCCTCCCCCACCCCCCCCGGAGCTCCAACCCCGCGCCGGATTCTCCCAGCTGGAGCGTGCGAGGCGGCTGGGGGGGGTTGATGCTAACCCTGCCCCAGGCAGGGGGATGTCACCCACCACCAGGGCACGTGGCTCTCAAGCGAGCCCTTCCCTGCGGGGCCAGCGGGGGAGGGGCAGCCCTTGCTGGTGTTCTCCCTTGTCCGGGGATGGATTTTTGTTGGCAGAGTGCTAGGGCTGGGATTATCAGCTGTTTGTGAGTGTATCTGGTGTCCCTCGGGGAAGGGGGAGTGCTGCAGTCACCCTCTCCGGTCCTGGAGATCCAGATTTGCCCCTGAACTTCCTTGGGTCATACTCTGGGCTGGGGGGGATGCCCAGGCTGTGCCAGAGCTGCAATGAGGGTACAAGCACTATGGTCCAGGAGTGATGCTAATGGAGGTAACGTTACCCAGGTTCCTGGCTGTCACCTGCAGCAGCCTGGCAGCTCCTGGTGCTGCTGCTCTGGCTGTTCCTCTCTAGCAGGTGATTTATTGCATGTGGCAAAACTCCCCATGCAGGTGTGCAAAGGGTAACTGCTGAAAGAGACTGCCCGCCCTGCACAACTGTTAACTGTAGAGTTATTTGCCTTGTGGTATTAACCTTCTGGTTAATACAGCAAATCTGGTAACGTTTAAGGTCTTTTATCCTTCCAGCTGTAGGGAATGAGTGAGCAAAGCCAGGGGTGAGGACAGGTCATGGAGGGAATGGGGTGTTCCTGGCAGTAGGAGATGGGGCCAGATAAGACTCGGACCCGGCAACTTTATCCTGACCCAGCTCCACTGCAGTGCCAGTTGTATGTGTGCACCATCACGCAGTGACCCTGTAAATGCAGTCATTGTTAAAGGGAAGAGGAGTAATGGAGTAATAGCTTGTAATGGAGTATGGCTGACAACAACATAACAAAAAAATACAACTTCCTCATGAATTCTTCCGGGCAACACATCTCAGGAGGTGTGGCTGTGAATGGAATGTTTTAAGTAATGAAACCTACACTAAAGAAAGTACTGAACGGATTAATTGTGCATAGCTAGAAGGGATAGAATAAATAATATAGCATAATTTATTTTTTAAAATGCCCAAGATACTATTCTAATTTCAGCAATTCCGTAATTCAGCTCTGAGATGCCTACTGTAAGGTTTAACGTGACTCTGTGCTTAATTCTTCCAGAGGAAGATGTAGATGGCTCATCAGCTGAATTCCAGAGCAGCTTCCAGGAAGACAGCTGTCCTCAGCCCAGTACCAGACTCTTTCCACTACAGTCTTCTAGCACTTCTCCTGCAGCTCTTAAAACCATATCTGCTGCAACGGGCCATCTCAGTATGACAGGTACCACTACCTGAGTATTCAGTGCTGGGGGTGGGGGACGGGAAACCTGTGGTTTCATACCAGGGCGCTAACAACTGGCACTGCCTAGGAACAAGTCAGTTCTGGGTCACTTTGGAAAAAAAGCAGGGAAGACCACGGCAATAGTTAGCTGGGAAGTTCGAAGTGCCATGCAAGAGGAGGTGATGCCATTCAGCAGGTGCTTGTCTTCGCTCTGAATCACTTCCCATGCTTGCCGAGGTGCTGACAGGACTCGTAGTGAAGGGCTGAGGCAGTGTCCCCCCTTCTGATGGAGATGCTGTTCTGCCAGGGGTAGGGTCTTTCAAAACCCAGCCCTGCAGTGGGTGTTGCACCTAAAAGGAAGGGAAGCCTTACACTGTGGGGGCTGAAGTTTGGCAAAGATGCTAGAGGTATGCAGGCACCAGCAAAACTACTGATGTGAGAAGGGTGTCAGCTGTGTCTACCTTCTGTTCTTGGGGACAACAGAGAAATTTGTCCCCCTTTCTTCTGCCATGTCATAAATCATGTTTTTATTGAAGAAAATCTAATGGCTGCAGGAAGAGGTTTCCCACTGTTTGCAGGAAAGAAGTTCTATGTCCTTGGCATGAGGTTTTTTGTCCTCCCTTAGTCTGGGACGGGCACCCTCACACCCTCCCATGCTGGTCACTGCTGTAGATGGAGGTGGAAGAGGTAAAGTATTCTATGTTTGTGAAAGGAAAGCGGTCACTGCATCCCCACCAAGCCCACCCAGGGCCTCCTGCATCCCCTCTGATCACCTGGTGTGTCCAGCTGTGAAAAGCCCTCGCTATCCATCAGCATCCTCTGCCTTCAGACACCACAGGTGTGAGCTGTCCTGCAAGACCCTGAGTGTTTTCAGCATTTTCCTTGGAATGGTACAGTACCAAAGGGATTAGCAGAAGAATCAAATTAAGGTCAACTAACTCTTGCAGTGCATTGCTAACAACAGTACTGTTAGTAGTCACCAAAGCTCAGGCACTTGCAAGACTAAATTCCCCTGTCTTCTAGGTGCTCAACCACCAGCAATGTGCTCCTGGCCCAAAACCACTGACTGCCTCACCCAGGAGGGTCCTGATGCAGAGGAAAATTCACCTATCACGTCCTTAGCCGATCAAGGTGTCACTGTGGCTCCTGCATCTCTCCAGTCACCCTCTAATGTCAACCAATCCAAGGATTTAATTCGCTGCCTGCCACCTCACCTGTCTATGTACATCCTGGGTAAAGCTGCTTTGTTTTTTCCAAGGGTGGTTTCCCCTATGGGTAATGAATGGTCTCTAGCGTGGATAGGGGTTAGCCAATCTGTCCCTTTAATTTCTTAGGGCTTTTGGATCAAAAATCCCTCGATGCCTGTGCTGCTGTGAGTAGATGTTGGGCTTTTCTGGCCAAAGAAGTCAAGAGGGAACATGGTTGTCGAAGTGTAATACAGAAGAAGATCCTGTATTTACAGGTAAGATGCCTGGGCTTCTGCCATCATTATGCACTTTAAAAAGAGGGTGGTTTTCCTGCTACTGCCCAAGCCATTAGATGGAGGTGCTTCTGCTGGAGGCTACCTCCCAACTTGACCCTGTTCATTCTTTTACCACCTGCAGAGCAAAGCCAGGTTAGATGTTCATGCTGTCACAAGCAAGCACAGCAGAAGAGCTTTTACTGACTTTCAGAGAGCCTGTGACTCTAGAAGTGTATGAAAACATTCTTGTAATCAAGAAAGCAGAGTCTGGTCACAAATGCAAATGCTGGACTTCCCGGTGCTAGTGGAAATTGGGCAGAGCTCCAGCGGCTTCCTGAGACAGCTCAAAAATGCGATTTATTTGCCCCACATGGGAAGATGGAAATGCTAGGTGGCTTTGGGAAGCCAGAGCTGGGGCGGGGGGGGGGGGGGCACGCTGAAGCAGAACTTCTAGGGAAGGCTTGTCCTGGTTAGTACAGACCTGCCATGCACCAAGGGAAGTGTAAAGGTAAATCCCCAAAGAGATAGTTAGGAGTCCTTGTACGCTTTGATTTGTGAAGAGTGTAGAAGTCTCACCCCTGTGCTAGCAAAGAAGGCTTAACGGAAGGTTTCACGCACAAAAGATGTCTTGAGAGCCTCTCATCTCAGTGGGTTTGGGTTCTGAATCAACAGATTGCTCCAAAGATGAGATGAACTGTGAAATTTTGCAGCTTATTAAAAGCTGAAGACTAGAGTTTGGAAAAAAATAAAAAGCAATTATTTTTTTACAG
Organism: Falco peregrinus; assembly: GCF_023634155.1. Classification (NCBI taxonomy): domain Eukaryota; kingdom Metazoa; phylum Chordata; class Aves; order Falconiformes; family Falconidae; genus Falco; species Falco peregrinus. The sequence continues at coordinate 116,520,175 of NC_073722.1, read as the reverse complement.
GGAGTTAAATCTTATACTGACAGAGCGGTAAATGCAAGCCAGGTCTCTTAATAACAACAACAAGCCGGTGTGTGCAGCTCAGCTTTGCATCCCATGGAGATGCTGAAGCATCAGCACATGAGCAGCATCTGTTGAGTGCCTGGGCTCTGCATGACTGTGTCTCTGCTGGCTTGTTCCAGGGGTTGTGCCCTAGAGGAGCAGTTTCAAACTATGCCGAAACAGTCAATGTGACAATTCCACAGTTAAACGAAGAGGGTGATGTCATCAGAGTGAAACGTCACAAAGGGGGAAGTAAAACAAAGGTATGTTGGCAGTTGTTTGCCTTCCATGGATCCTGCATGTCAGTAATGGGGGAGGAAGGAGGACATGGTGGCCTTGGAAAACAGAGCAGTGAACTCTGAGCTGCTTTGCTCTTCTCCTGCTTCTGGCTTGCACCATCGTGAGCAATTCATAAGGACCAGTGCTTGCTCAGCACCTTGCATGGGAGGGAGCCTGCATCCCTGAACTCCTGCCTTCTCCCAGTGCATCCCCCAGTTGCATGCATAGCCTGTAGGCCAGGGGTGCGGGTGAGGCTGGTTGGCATCGCAAGGACATGGCCTTTTCCCAAAGTATAAAGGCTGTAACTGTCAGGTCTTCCTTTTTTTTTGCCATAGAACACTGCATGAGAACAACCCTTGTTTCTGCACTAACCAGGGAGTTCCTGCGCTCCAGGTGCTCCTTACCAACACATTCTGTCTCTATTAGTCTCATCACTGTAGTGATGACCAAGCTGATGTTCAACGCTATGAAATAATGCTGCATTCCTCCCTCCCCAGGTTATTTTCCCCTATTTTTCCTTCCATTAGGAGGAACACAACCTGCAGGCAGCCTATCATGATCTGAAAACTGACACAATCCAGCTGGAAGAGAGAAATGTCTTCTGTGGCTCCTACAATATTCGTGTCCTCATGGACCAGTGAGTAGACTACCTGGCTGTAGGGCCAAACAGCAGCTTCTGGAAGCCTGTCCCACTCCCTGTGATCCTTCTGTGGGAAAGTATGGCTGGAGAAGGGTCTCAGCATCAATGTTAAGAAATCCCCAGTGTCAAATCCAGCTTTTTTTATAAAGATACCAAGATAAGCTATTTTTAAAGACACAAGGGTTAGTGATCCACAGCCCGTCACAAGGGATATGGGCTCTCCCCTCTTTAAACTTACCTTCCAGTACAAACTTGGGTACGCAGAATCGGGGACCTCAGTTGTGGTGCCTTGCAAAGGATTCACACTCTCAAGTGTATTGCTCATCAAGATGCTCAATGAGGACCATTAAGCATCAGAAAAATGCCTGTCCCAGACTTAGATCTGTTGTACCTTGTTAGCTGGCTAAAGCCATCTCGGTCACTGTTTCTTATCCAGATCAGATGAAAGCAGAATAATCCATTATAATGGTGGAAACTTGGTAGCCATCGGCTCCGCAGACCGAAAAGTGAGGCTTCTTGATATGTCGGGAATGAAAGAAATGCTGCCTCTGCTCTCTGGCCATGCTGGAAGCATCCAAGTGCTCTTCCTCCACGAGAAGAAGGGGCTCGTTCTCAGCGCAAGCGTTGACCTCAGCATCAGGTGAGCAGCACTGGGACTGTGCCATGGGATACCAGCCCCTTGGTGCAGATAGGAAAAATGAAACTTTATTCCTTCCACTCCAATCTTTAGGAAGCCTTGTTCCATCACTTTTGTTAGAGTAATGATGAAAGGACAGAAGATGAGGGAACACATTCCCCACTCATAAGGAGTTTCTGTTGCCCAGTTTCATCCAGTACCAAGTGATTAAAATAGGATACAGAGGTTTTCCTAAAGTACCTTAAAACACCAGAGAGGTTTCAAATAAACACTCACAGTGAGATTCTGGCCTTGCTAACATCAGCATCGGGTTCTGGAAGGCTGGGTTTCTCTGTGATGTTCTAGATGGTGTGTTGTGCTAAGCAGGCTCGACAGCCTGGTACCTGCTGTACAGCTGCTCCTGCCCAGGTACCGCACCCTGAAACAAGGGTGGAGGCGATCGGCTCTCCCATCTATCCCTAAATCCCGAGAGTATCATGATGAGGGGCGAAAAGCTAAGCAGCGGGTCGTCTGGCTCTGGCATGGCAATTGCACAATTTCGTCAAAGGGGAAAGTTTACATGGATCCAGGGTCTGTCCTCCCTGCTCCAAAAGGGCTGTTTATTTAACTGTGGGGTTGAGTTCTTTCGATAAAGTCATCTTGGCACCGGCCAGCAAAGAAACAACCTCTACGTTTTAAGGTTAATTGAAAGTAACTGTGCCAAAGGTGAAATCTAGCTATACCTTTCCAGACAGTTTGGAGGCAGATGAAGAAAGTACCTGGGTAAAAGATTTAAAACTAAGCCTGACTGGATCATTTCAAATCCTCTGATGCCTTAGTGGAATGAGTCCTGAATTTAACCTAGTGTGTATGGAAGAGTTGGGCCCATTAAGCAGGAAACAACGAATAAGATGATTGTGTTTCCTTTTTGACTGGTCCTTTGTAGATGCTGGAATATATACAGTGGTGCTTGTGTGAAAATCTTTAATGGTCACTGGGCGACAGTCACCTGCTTGGATTTCCACGACGAGCAGTTTGTGTCAGGAGCCAGAGATGGGATGGTAAAAGGTGAGAGCCAGGACTAGGAGCTTCCCAGCGGGAGGCAGGTGGTAGTGAACAGTGGGCACAGTACGTGGGAGCTGTGATCAGTGTGATGTGTGAGTATGAAAGTAAGTCTATAAATAAGAAGGTGAATTTGTGTGTCCTATTTTGTGCTTCCAGAACAGCCTAAGCTGTGGACGCATGCACGTACAAGGTCTCTGATTGGGTCACTGAATAAATTCTCATTATTTCTGCTTTTATTCAGTTTTAAAGGCTTAATGGCTATAGGGCTGCGCCAGCTCTTGGGAAAGGGGCATTAATTTTCAGCTTTGTCAGAGGTTTCCTTATTACTTAGCCTATAGAATAAGGATGAAAAAAAAAGTGCTGTTTTCTGGACTTTGCTTTTAAAACTTTTGCCATGTCAATTATACTTTCTAAGTCAACACCTGGCTCCGTGCAGAGCTGCAGGGTAGAAGATATATCTGTAATTCCAGTAGTGCTTTTTAATTCCTGTTGTACTCAGCAAAACTTATTGTTGGGGCATATGTATTTTTAATATTCCTCCCCTTTGCCCTTAACAGTGTGGAGCCTGGAGAGTGGGAAATGTCTCAAGACTCTGAAGCATGACAGCACTGTTTGGGTAGTTAAAATGCATGGCAGGCGTGTTGTCAGTGGGTGCGACAGAGGGCTGGTGAAAGTCTGGTGTGCTGATACGGGCACTCTGATCAAAGTAAGTTTCTTAGGTGCATAATTTCATGTTAAGTGGTCAAAAATCTTCTGTGCTAGTAAACTAACTGGTAAATCGTAGCTTTTTGCTTTTGTCAGAGGCTTTCTTAAAAAAAAGCCAATCCCCCAAAACAAAACCAAAAGCAGTCTAAACTGATAAAAGAAACTGCGGATTTATTTGTAAGGAAATAATATAAAAACTGATTTGCAAACAGCTGTCAGTTCTAACCCAGGGTTTATTTGCCTGCCTCAACCCCCATCATTACTTGTACTCTGTAGATCATTCATCTCTGTTCCTGCAGAAACATTCAGAATCAGCAAAGAGGTTGGGAAGGCTTCACTAACAGCTCTTGGGGTTGGAGGCATCAGGGGTTAGCCCAAAATACGAAACTTGCTCTCGAAACCCGTTTATAAAGCTGAAGCAGCTGGATAACTGCTCTGCAATGCAAAGATTGAGGCCAGAGTCTGCTAATTACACTAGCAGGCACCCAGAACTAGCATTAGTCCTCATCTCTGAAAGGAGTGAAGCTCTTTCTACCCATGGGGGAGAGAGTTGCAAACTGAGATGCATCTTGAATGCATGATATCCCAGCTCCGGCTGAGGAAAGCTTGCAATTGCTCCTTCCACTGTAGTCAGGGCAGTCCACGATCTTCTCTCCTGGGCGAACATTCAATCGATCACCAAGGTCGTGGTGCAGTAACTCCAAGCACGTTGGCACAGGTAATAGATAGGGAAAATGGATGTTAACTCCATGCCAGTAGCTAATCAGCAATAAGCCCAGAATATGTTTTACAAGTCACTACAAAACTAACACAGTTATCCATAGGGTGTATTGGTATGGTAACACCCAATAAAACTACAATGTGGTTGGTATATAAGGCTGGTATTGTGAATGCTGTAAGGTATCTTAGCATATTTACATGCACATTGCTGACAGCTTTGCACCTATTTCTTTTACTTTGCAGACTTTAGAGGGGCACCAAGGCCCAGTTAAGTGCTTGTCCTTTGATCAGTGGCACCTAGTCACAGGAAGCACTGATGGATATGTTCTAGGATGGAGCATGTTGGGAAACATGAAGAGATGCCTAACAGCTTTCTGCCACCCTAAGTAAGAATCAGCTATGTTTCAAGTTGTATTCAACCAATTACTAAATCTATAAAGAAAATGCCTCCCCTATGGGAATAGAAAATGCTTTAATTACCAGTCCTGGTTTTTGAAATATCCTTGTTTTCAACAACCTTCATCCTGAACAGTGTCAGGCACTACGTGGTCGTAACCGTTTGTCAGTTAAGACCCGTAACAACCTCAAACCCAAATACACAACCGCTTGTTCATGAACAGGAGCGACTGACAGTGCATAGTCCAGTATTTCAAGGATCCCAAGCCATATGCAACAGGGTATCATGCTACCTGGTCAAGAATTGACCCTTCCTGTTGAAGGTGGCCGTAACTACGTGCTGATCCCTACCAACTGTATGTTATTCTATTTTTTAATACTTTAATTGTATATTGGAACCCTGAAAACTAGCATCATATTGTTTTCATTAGCTTTTCTAGACATAAAATGAAATGTAAAACGCAGCAGATAACCGTAACCATACTGGTTGCTATGAGGATGCATTGGGTGGGTTGGTTTGGGCAATGCGTGATTAGGAAGGATCTCACTATTAAACCTCTAAAACATTTTGATCAGCTCCTCTGTTCAGCCTGTTGATGGGGGCAGACCTTTGCACCTCCTCCAAGACAACAGAAGTAGCTGATCGTGCCTCCTTGTGCAAGCACAGCGAATGCACCAACAGTGACGTGTTGTGTTTTCAGGGAAGTTCTGTCTCTGGAGTTCCTCTATCTCAGAGTCGTCAGTGGCTGTGCTGATGGAAAGATTCGTATATTTAACTACTTAACTGGAACCTGCCTGAAAGTGTTGACGGTCAATAGCGGAGGGGGGCCCGTATCTTTTTTCTGTGCTGCAGGAAACAGGTTGGTGACAACAGCTGTCATCAGTCTCTGAAACATTGTAGATGACATTGTGATTTAAGGAACTGTATATTTTTCCTTTTTGTTGTCCTTCTCAAAAATAAGTTTTAAAGGGCTCTACCACTTACTGACTGCTTTAATAATCTGGTTTTGTTAACAATGGATGAATTTTCTTAGCCCTTTCAGCTATGTACAATCTCCTGTTTCTATACTACTTCCGATATAGACACAGCTGTAAAGCTGAACTCAACTCCCAAATTCCTTAAGAGGTTGGAAAATCAAGGCAAGGCCTGACAACACCTTTGTTCCCTGACCTACTGCCTCCTTATAAAAGTCAATAATGGAAAATCCTTCCAGGTGCATTCACTCCTGCACTCTAGAGGTATTTAACAGCTTCTGTGTAAGCAATAGCTAAAATACTGGGGTGTTATTGGTGCTGGTTTGGTCAAAACTCTACAACACAGCAGTATATGGGCTGCTACAAAGAGAACTAACTCCAGCCCAACCAGATCCAGTACATCCTTCCAATTTAGGTTTAAATGTCCCTAATAATATGGTGTTTCCAGTTTCTTTTGGCATTGCACTGATCTAGCTCGGTCCACTCTTGGCAATTTTCACCCTAGTTATTTTAAAGCTAATTTTGCCACAGAGATGAATGAAGAGAGCCCCACAGAGCCCATACAGAGTACGAGTTAAAATGTACAGAGTCTGACTGATGGGACCAACTGCTACGGCTTCCTTAAACAAGGGATGGGTATCCCGGATCTGTGTAAGCGCCCTCGGGTTTCGTACTGCACAGAAGCAAACGGCCCCTTAGGTGGCACCTGCTGCGTCAGTGGTAGCTGTGCTCTTAATGGCTTTTCCTTTTCCAGGATGGTGATCAACTTGCCAACTAGTCTGTTGATGTTCCAGTTTGAGGATGCCAGCTGGGACTGCACTTCAGATGCCGATAGAGAGACGGTGAGGAAGGAAGGACAGCGCAGCGGGACTCCAAGCAGAGCACTGCTTTGCCTTCAGCGAAAGAAACACCACGACCTCAGCCGGGTGTATCGACTTGCTCCAGAGACACAAGATGCTGACCAGCTCATGCTGTCTTGCTGGATCCGCTGCCAGTCACCAAAAAGCTGTGGAACATCTCAAAGTAGTACATACAGCCTCTGCAATATGTTGGCATTTTCTAAAATGAGTTAGAAACAATTTCAAGGACCCACTGCCTTCATCCTCATCTGTATCCAGGCTCACTGCTTTTTTTTTTTTAAGTGCAGTCTGGTAGATGTGCTGCTGCGTTTCAATGGTTCTGTCATTTTTAGCCTTTTGTAAAACCTTTATACATTTCTAAAACGTTTTGGTATAAGTTCAACACATTTGTCAAGACAGGCACTGTCGTTTTCCAACTGACTAACAGAGATATAGTATTATTCATGTTCTTACAGCTGGCGTGCACAAAAACATGCTGCTGATTCAGTGCTTGAATTATTTATTAACAAATACTCTAGGAAGTCACAGGACACCTGCATTCAGGAGCTGCCATCACTGGGAAATGCAACTGCACACAAACAGGCAACTTTTTAAATTGTAACATGGTGATATTGTTTTTTAAAATCAGAGTTATTTAATACAGTATGTGTCACGTCTTCTAGCTCGACAATCAAACTGTCTGTTGCAGATAAACTAATGGGCTAAGAAAGTTTTCATGCTTTTAAGGCCATCGGGTGTTAACCTCCTCTGTGCAGCTCTACTTGGTAAAAGATCTACAGTTTGTAAAACAGGGGTGCACTATAATTTTAGTGGCAAAAAAACCCCTATGGGCTGGGTATACATAATATTCAAAAAGAAATCAGCATTTGCCATCATCTTTGAATTCTTTGAGGTTTTCTGCTAATCAAGTATCTTTGGATTATTTCTAACACCTACACCTTTAGAAGTTGTGGTAAGAGGCAAAGCAGTAACTGAACATTTGCAATCCCATCGGTTATAAAGATTTTATATAATGAATGTTGAACACCAGTAAAACTTAAGGAAGACTTATTCTTCTGTTTTCTAGCTCTCTGCTATGAACCGATGAAATCAGCAGCTTGCCAGCAACAGCAGCAGCTTTGCAAGATGGAAAAGGCTTTTCGTATTCAGGCAGAGCAGCAGAAAAAGCTTTTCATTCCTGGTCCTAGACAGCCCCATGCCTTTGCCTCAGGAAAGCTGGCGAGAGCACATTCTGCAAGAATCCGGGCAGATGCTGGTAAGGGCTCCTTGTAGCTAGGTAGGACAGTAATTCTTCAAACAAGTGCACCTAAAAAAAATTAATAGTATAAACAAAAGGTAAGGAACTCTAGAAGCCAAGCCCTCTCTGGATGAAAGGCTTGCAATGCTACAACAGATATCTTCCAAACCCATGGTGGCTACAGAAATTGCTTTAGATCAATCCAATGGGACAAGTGCTCAGCTCCAGCTATAAGGCTTAATTCCCTGGAATCTAGGGTTTTTTTCTTATGGTAGCCTTATTCTGTTTTTGATTTCTTTATCAGGTATAGGAGAATTGTGCACAAAATTATTCAAGTAGTTGGTACCTAATAGCAGCAACTCAAAAAAATTGTTATAAACTATTATATGTAAATTGTCTCAGCCAGCAAAGACATGGCAAGCTGAAACTTGAAAATGGAATGGTACTGAGATCACAAACAGCAGGGTTTTTTTTCAAGTTTTATATTGAGAATCTGTTGGGATCTTAAACCTTAAGACAACCCTGACATCTTAGTTCAAAAGAGCTGTGCCAATGGAAAACTTCTAATCCCCAAACTCTCGGTGTCTGTAACCAAGACGCAGGGTCATATGTATGTGCAGATCAAGCAGTTCTAAATCCTGTGAGAAGCAAGTAGTAATTTTTATTCCTTTTGCTGTATTCTGCTTTTCTGCACTGTAACTTAATGTTCTCTGAAATACATTTCTCGAGGGTAGAAGTTTCAGTTAACCAGCCTGGGAAAACAGAATTGTATTGCAAAGCAATGATACACAAACAGCGTGACATTGCAAAGTGACAAATGAATCACTATAGCAAGGTCGTGGGACTGAATGTCTTACACAGCTTGTGTCATAATCCTCATCTAGTTCTTAGTCCAGGGCATAATCCTACAATCAATCTTGTCTGTCATACAGCACAGGTCACCCTCCACATCCCTAGAGGCAGCAGAGCTAGGCTATGGAGCAAGTCTTGTGATTTCCAGTTCAAAGGCAGCTCTGAGTAGTAACGGTTCACAGTGGTTCTTGGATGTTGGCTACTTCAAAGATTTCTACCAGGAACCGACTTGTCTTGAAGCCTTTTCCCAAGCACAAACTGTAGGACAAGGGGTGCAAGGGCAGAGGCGGTGGGGAACCTCATTCCTCTTAGAAACCATAGTTTTAAACAAAATGGATACCAAACCATCTGCACGCAAATACAATGTATGTTACAGAACCTGACTTTAGTTTGACCCGTACAGACTATAGCAAGGAACACTTCCCAGTTAAGCAGGACAGAATTATCTCTGATGTTGGCAGCAGCACTGATGAGACCATGGATGGGAGAACAGAGATGGGCACCACTGGCTTGTGGCTTCCCACGCTGCCTGTTCTGTAGATAAACCTGGACTGTCCATGTGCCCGTCAATCCAGCACCCATTCCTGCTCTTGGAGTACTACCCTGCCAACAAATGATCACAAAACCTATCCCCAGCTCCAAATGTATTATCTTATTTTGTTGGAAACAGATAGCAGACTTGAACATGGCCCTTCTCTTGATGTACCTGCACATCCTGACAGAGCAGAAGCCACTTTGCAGCATGAAAAGAAAAGAGGCTCAGGTTGCCCAATGTCCCTTGACAAGCTTCTCTTAAGGGTCAGCATGCTGCAGAATGCCTGCAAGTCAGCCCCAGTCAGCTCCAGCATTAAGCACACTGCAGAAGTCAGAGAAGCATGGGAACATCCACGGGAGCATCAGCAACACCGCCCTGAAAAGGCACAAATATACAAACCCCCTCTGCAACACAAGAAGGATCAGACAGTCCAGCTCCAACATGTAAGATTGCAAAGTGATCCCCTGACCATGAAAAGAATCTCTGTACCCTCTGAAACCAAAATGCTGCAGCTCAAGCTGAAAAACTCTTTGCACGGACCCACTGTGAATTCCTCCACGCCTGCTGCCCCAGTTGTGTGCCCAAAGATGTGTGGTTTGCAGAAGAAAGCTCACAGTGGTCACAGTAAAGCTGTTCCTCTCCTTGAAGGTGGAGTTCAGCTTACCCATCCCTTTACAGCTTCTTCCGAACTGGTCAAATCAACACATGTCATGATTGCACAAATGAAAAATGAAGCAGTTTCCAGGAGAAAAAAGGCCTTCTGTCTGTACGGTGGAGACCCTTCCCCAGGTGATGGTGGGTTCAGGCTTCTGACGGGAAAACAGAAGGAAGCGTGTGAGGCAGCCACTGTAGCTCAGTATCGGGCAGCACAGACAAAGCTCCTAGAAGATCAGCGGAGAGCATGCAAGAAGGTCTGGTTAAGGAAAATTAAAGGCCTACCTATAGATTCTTTTACTGAGGAGAGGAAAATAGCTGCTCCTGAACTTGGGCCTAATGTGTTTATCTGATGTAATCCCAACAATTTGTCCAACAAAGAACCAGTATCTGAGGATCCTGGTGTCCAGCTGAGTCTGCCATGTCAAGATCCACAAGGATCTTGACATATACATTTCTAAGTGTAAAAGACTTCTCTGCTGTAAGTTTTTTCTAAGAAGTATTATTGGTATATTCAGCTATTTCTCAAGACAGAGTGAAGAGACAGAGTCCTCTCCTGGATTTACCTTGCTTTTGCTACAGACACAGCACTGACACTATAGCTTGACATATGGCTCAGCTGTGTGTGAATAATAATAATAATAAAAAAAATGATTAGAATTTATATGGATTGATTAGAGTTTATAAGCTGAAGAAGTGTGGACTGAAAACTGGCTGAGCAGCTGAGGCTGGAGGGTGGTGATCAGCTGCAAAAAGTCTAGTTGGGGGCCAGTAACTAGCAGTGTAGTCCAGGGGCTGATACTGGGTCTGATTTAGACATCTTAATTAATGACCTGGATGATGGGGCAGGGCACACCCTCAGCAAGGTGGTGGGTGGCACGAAATGGGGAGGAGTGGCCGATGCACTGGAGTTGTGCTGCTGTCCTGAGAGACCTGGACAGGCTGGAGAAATGGGCAGAGAGAGACCTCCTGAAGTTCAGCCAGGGGAAGTGCCAAGTCCTTGCCCCTGGGGAGGAACAGCTCTAGGTACCAGGACATGCTGGAGCCACCCAGCTAGGAAGCAGCTTAAAAATTATTTTTTATTAAGAAAAAAGAAGTCATGGTTTCTGTTTTTGTGGATAAAACGCCTAAATGTGCTTATGTCCACCAATGCTCAGGACTTAAAATTGATCTGAGTTGGGAAGACAAAGACCTCTTTAGTTGTCCAGCTTTGAGTGCCTGGGCCAGTGTACCAGCAATCTTATTCTCTTGCACTAGAGGTTCAAGGCAGGACACTCCTGCCCATGGTCACATAAAGGGTCCTTTCAGCAGCAATGAAAGTCTGCGAAACTCTTCATACAGAAGGGCGGTGATTAGTTTTGGTTGATTTTAATGTCATCTTCAACTTCCAAACCCTGGGGTTAAGCCGGACCTTGCTAACAGCGCAAAATAATGTTACCCCCCTGAATAATAACAAAGAGGTTATAAAAACTAGAGTGTCCAGATAAAACAGTGAGGAAGCCAGAAACTAATGCAGATGTGGGAGCTGGACTGTTGCAGTTCAGCTTTGCTGCTGAAAGGTTGTGCAGGCTGGGGATGAGCGAGGGTGGGCAGCTGGCTGCCTTGGACAGCTGTGCTGTGGTACAGGGAGCGTAGCTGGCTGAGGTGGCTTTGCCTGATGTTAGTTTTCAAACACAAAGCAGCAAGGATTTCACGCTTAGCCACGGGATGGCACTTTCTTACAAGAAATCAGGCGCAAGCCCAGCCCAGCTGCAGCCAGAGGCCCTCTGGCACAACCCTGCTGGAAAAAAGCATCTCATAGAGGAAGCCCGATGGAAAAACATCACGGAAAGGCTCACGCCTTTTTAGCCATGCTGAAGTGAGGAGGATTCGAGTGTTGTCTTCCTGCTTGGAGTCAGTAAATCAGCATCTCCCTGCAGGTGTGAGTGCTTAGGCACTTGCAAGATGCTACAGCTGACAGAGGTGGTGTGGAATTACCTGCAGGGGCAGAGCTGGACTAAGTCCTGTGATCAGCTTTAGCCTAGCACAGTGGATGCAAAGCTGGGAGCAGAAAGTCAGAGGCGCACTGGAAAGGAATTAACGTATGGGGAGATGTCATACACGGTACGTAAACTCACTTAGGAAGGTAACTAAGAGGAGGTTGTTTGCCCGCCTTAACTTCTGAATTAAATTGACTTTTCTGCGTACCTGGCCTTTGGGTGTGCAGAAGTTACAAGCTGGGGATGCTGTGGGCAGCGCTGCTGCTGTGCAGGGCACGACACAGCCACAAGCAAAGAGAAAGCCAGGCACAGTGGTGGCAAGGTAGTTTCAACAGAGTTTTGTTGTAAGTAGATGCCATTTATGTTGTACTTGTCATCCATAAACTGTAGATGATATTATCCTGATGTGATAATACCATACTGACATCCCAGCAATTTTGTCTGTATAGCTCCACAGGTGTTCCTAAACAAAACGTGCTTTTGCTTTTATCTGAGTGGTGGTTATAACTAGAAGTGTCTGTGTTTCAGCATAGGAATGGTGCCTGACACTTGACATGATGAGCAGAAAAGGAGCAAGAGAGTACTAAAAAGAGGCAACAACAAAGATATAAAGAGTAAATTAAGTTTTTATGTAGTACTGTATTAATCAGTAATAGTTTTTGATTGCCTGTGAAATGGCATGCTGACTTCAATAAGCATTGCAAGCGTACTTGTTAATTAGGTAAACAAAATGGACTTTTTAATATTGTCTTTAAATTGATGTGAAAATAAAACCGCAGACAGGCAGTATTGAAGTGAAAGGACATTTTACTTTTTTGTGGCTGTACCAGACATCATGAGATTATATCGTGTATATCAGATGTAAGATAGAATTAAGATAAGGTGATTCTAATAACTCTATAGCAGCCCCTTCTAAATAAAAAAAATAAATAAATAAAATTAAAGATGTATGAAAGACCATTAAACAGCTAGATGTTTACATGATGAACATTAAGTTTCTGACTTGCAGTATAACAGGCTTATTTCTATGGTGCCCTTATGCTGTGGTTTTTCAGGTGTTAGCTTGAATCCAGTACAGTTTGGGGGAAAGTCATGAGAGGGAGGGCTGTGTCACTCATGGCACTAGCAGAGCTCTTTACAAGAGCGGGGGTGTTAATCCTGGAGCATGGGTGAATCTGAGCCCCAGGGTTACAGTCTGCATGTCTGGGGATTTTCCCCGTAGCCACAGCTCCACACCACACCTTGCTCTTCCTCCTGGATGGCTCCAACTGTGGGGTCTGGGGCCCCCCGCTGTGTTTCAGGACAGTCTCACACTTCGTTGCCCCCCGCCCCCGCAGGCGCCTGGGGGTGAGTGGGGTGGAAACTCCGAGAGCCAAAGGAGCTGTGTCGAATGCCAACGCCAGAATACGGTGGAAGCAGCAGAGAGCTGCTTCCCAGCTCCGGGTGAGTCCTGGCCCAGGTACTGAACAGCACCTTGGGGTCATCTGGGAGGAAATGCTGTGTGTGAAAATGCTGTATCTACCACAAAATACCAAAGCATAAAGTACTATTAATATTTTTATTCCTTTGTCTTCAGAGCAAATGTTTGGCAACATGCTTTAAAAAAAAAGGGGCCGGGGGGGCGGAATCCCAACCAGGTGACTTTTCTTCAGAGGTTTTCCAGTAGAATTTTTGTTTTGTGTATGCTCACAGATGGCTGTAATGAGGAATTTTATAATCGGGGCACTGTCGACTTGCACTTTTTTTTCTGCAAGCTCTGTGTCTTTCTGTAGACTTTGCACAAATTGAAGCTTAAAACTTCCCCTTTGTTTTCAGCACGGCTGCTCAGTCCTTCCTCACGTTCTAAAAATACTGATCTGAGGGCGTAACTCCACTTTGAGCTTTTTCTATCACATTTTCTAGACATTCAGTTGTTTTTGACCTGTCCCAGGAGCACAGACTTGGTGAGCTACTCGGGAAGGGGCCCAGTGAAGTGAGAGCTGGGTGGTGTGTACAGGCAGCTTTTGCAGAAGGTACCAGCCTGTGTCAGTCAACACAGACACCCACCAGCCCTGCGTGAATGATGGTGGTGGCTAAAAACCTGAAACCTGGCTTGGTACCGTGCTCTTCGCCGTGTTTCTCAGGTACGTTACGGATCAGGAAAGGTGAGGCTCTAGAAAAGCCATTTTTCCTCTGAAAGCTGTCCCTCTGGCCGACTCCCCTCGGCATAGAGTCTGGGTGTAACGTGTTCCTGCTCCACGGCGCTGCCGTGGCTCACGCAGCGTCCCCGTGGGCCCGCCTGGCTCCCGAGTGCCGGAGCCTCTTCCCCGAGGACGAGCGCCCATCCCAGAGGCCGGTCCACAGAGAGCTGCGGGCCCGGGCCCTGCCCCGTGGGGAGCCCCAGCGGGGCCGCCTCCCGCTCCCCTCCGGGCCCGGCCCCTCAGCAGCCGCCAACGGCCTCAGCGCCGCCCTGTGACGTCACCGCTACGGCAGGCGAGAGGGGCGCGGCAGCGCGCATGCGTGCGGGGCGGGGCGTGTCGCGATTGGCCCGCGGCCGTGACGTGGCGCGGCAGGCGGAAGTGAGGGGGCCGCGGCCATGTTACGGCAGGTGAGGCGGCCCCCGCCGGGAGGGGTCAGGGGGCAGCGCGGGGGGCCTGCGGCCGCCGCACCGGGGGAGCGGGGACGGTAGGTGCTGCCGGCTGCTATCGGCCCGCAGCCCCGGGGCTGCCCGCTGGAGCCCCCAAGCGCTGGGAACCGCTCCCGAATCGGTTAAACACCCGGGGGAGGTGTTGGGGGCCGGGGCAGGTGGGTGTTGTGGCGGGGAAGGCCTCTGGGGCAGGGCCGGGCTCAGGGGAGACGTTCCTTGGGTGAGGGTTGGAGTCACGTAAGGCCTGCGACAGAGACCGGCCTGCCTGTGACAGTGATAATTCTGTTCCCGTCGCCAGTATCTGCACTGAGATTGGGGTGTGCGTGCGTGTCTGTCTGTGCGTGCGTGTCTGTCTGTGTGCGCGTTGCCTGATTTAGGAACAGCTTTTGTGGCAGGTAATGGGTTCTCTGGGAGGAACGATGAGTAAAGCACCCGAGGCAAGGCTGTGCGGTTAACTGCCGGGGTGCAGCAAGGATCCTTGGACTCACGGTGTGAGTTTATGTAGTTTTGAGAAAGCACAAATCAAAACACATTGCATGTTTTGCTTTGTATGTGGTTGAATCTTCACATTCATTCCAAATTTATTTTGATTTTAAAGGGCAGCTGTAACATTCTGGGTAATCAAAAGCGTCACTGCTTGAAGTTGGAAGTGGATTATGTTTTCTCATGTAGCTTTTTGCATCTGTTCCCCGCTTTAGGACAGCAGTGATGACATTGAAGATGTGTCTCTCTTTGATGCAGATGATGATGCATCCAGGAGATCAAAAAAGTCAAAAATAAGGTCAGTGGTCATAGAGAGAGTTTCTAGATGAGTTCTGGGCAGAAGCATGAGAAAGAAAGGACTGCCGTATTACATCAAAACATGGAATGGCAAATACCTTCTTTATTTGGAAGTAATGGAGAGTAATTTCTGGGTGACTGGGAGCACCAGTTCCAGAAGCTCAGTTGGAACTTATAGACCTGTGCCTTCATGCTTCTGGGTCCCTCATGTTTAATATGTGTTCGTGTTCCTGCATGAAAGGAATCTACACTGATACGACAACTCTAACAGGAGGTTCTCATCGTGTCAAGCGCTGGTGTGGCCTAGTCTGTTGTCCCTTCCCAGCCTTTGTTCTTTAATACATTTTGTGCTGCCCTGCTGTCTGCCGTGTCCTGGCATAGCTAGCCCAGCCACCTCCTTCTGCCCAAACTCCTGCCCCACAGCAGTGTCCATACCCACGTGCTGTGGTGACCTCAGCTCAGTACTGCGTGTTTCTGACCTGGAAGCTGCAGAAATAAGAAAGAAGGGCAAATCTGCTGTGTTGAGAAATACCATTTTTCCTTCAGAGGTATTTCCTCTGCTAGAATCTTTTTAAACTTACCCCATAAAAACTGTCTTATACTGAACACGAGGTAAAACTCCCTGTCCCCTTCCACCCCAAATTCTGTCTGCATGTGGGATATCACTGCATGTGGAATGTGTCTTCCTTATGATGAGCTTCTAGTCAATTTATTTCCCATATTTTCAGAAGTCATTACACACTGGGTTGATGTTATGATGCTGATCCTTATCCTGTGAGTTGGTGGGAGATCATGTGGCAGTGTCATTTCTCTGAAATTGCTTGGTGTCTTGTCTGAAAGAGCTGTGACTGTACTGTACTTCATTCCAGGCATCCAGTGGCATCATTTTTCCACTTATTCTTCCGAGTCAGTGCGATAGTTGTCTATCTGCTCTGTGAGCTCTTAACTAGCAGCTTTATTGCCTGCATGGTGACTATTATCCTCCTCTTGTCATGTGACTTTTGGGCTGTAAAGGTAAGTTCCTCTTACACTTTTGTTATCTTCGTCTTACTGTATAGGAATAATTGAACAGTGGTATTCATGTCACAAGGAAAGTAACTTCTTCATGCCTTTGCCACAAAATGATACCCCAGATACCCTCAAGTACTGTGATGTATTGCAGAGCGTTATGAAATAACTCTTAAATCTTTGTGTACTTAGTTTCTTTTGAAAATCAAATGGAGGACATGTATATTAAGCTTTCTTTTAGCACAGGCTTTCTTATCAGAGCACTTTGGAATCACCAGAAGTACGCCTCACGGTAAATTAGTGTTGTACTGGACATATTAGGAAATAGATTGTTGTGGACATAAGAGCCTTGTAATCTTGTTTTCCCAAGTGTAAGGCAAATGATCACCATTGACAGTAGCAACCCAAACAGCTGAACCTTGGCAAATGGTTTCTTTTAGCAGAAGATATAAAGCTCATAACTTTTCTTCTATTTCAGAATGTCACAGGGCGACTGATGGTTGGCCTTCGTTGGTGGAACCAGGTGGATGATGATGGTAGAAGTCACTGGATATTTGAAGCCAGGAAGGTATATTTCTTTTTTTTTTTTTTTTTCTTTTCATGGTTTCTGTTTTATGAAACCCCTATTAATTGGCAGTTATGCTTGTGATGATAGATTGCACAAGGTAGACATTTACTTCCAGCCACAGATCTGTAACCATGGGCTTGTTTCATGTAGGCTGCTGAGTGAGCTTTTTTTGTTGTTGAATTGTTTAAAAATTCTCATGATGTATTGATCTGGCTTAATGTAAGTAACTTAAAAGTTCCACATAAAATGCAGTAAAGGTTCTTATGTCACACCGGTAACCTGCAAGTTTTCTGGTGTGGACTTTGGACAGCTGACGTAGGTTTTATCTCCTATAGAAAACTATTGGAAGTAGGAAGAAATGTATAGCATTCATCATGGCTGTTGCTTTGCCTTTGTGTTCATGGTGCCTACTGCTACCTCTTTAGCATCCCATCTGTCAGGCATCTCACAGAATGTCACATGTTTACCCTTTCTATCCTTATCTCTTACCTCTGTATGGAGCTAATGGCATACAAATCTGGAGGGAGGTAAAGATCGTTTCCTTGATCCCATGTGCCCTCTGCGCTGGTGTAGGGACTCGAACTTAAACCTTTCTTCAGCTGAGTTCGTGCACTCACTACAGGCACATTCTTTCTCAAAACTGCTAGTTTAGAAAAGTTAAAACATACTGGGGAAGAGAGAGAGAGGTAGCTGAACTGCTGTAAGTTTACCTGTAAGTTGTTAACCCCAGCCCAGATGTTTTAATTTACAGGAAGAAGTGAGTGTTTGCTTAGGATCTTCTGCTCTGTAAAGACCTTATAAAATCAGTAGTGTGATGTGAATGAGACCTCTGCATGTGTAAAGAAAAAACTACCCTACTTTGATGCCTAAGATTATCAATATTTAGTTCTGCCAGTGCTAGGATTGGTGAAATTCTGGTTGTCTGTGCAGTGGTTTGGAGGTAGAAAGACATTACCTGTTTGGCTCTTTCTAAGCTTTGTAACTGAGCCATGCAGTAAATGTCATGTTGCCCAAACCTCACCTTTTAGCCCCAAGCATTCCAAGAGGATTTGATGCAGCTGCCTCCACACTTTCTGATAGAAAATTGACAAAAGGGTCTCTTGAATGGAAACATCTTCTGTTGCAGAAAGATCTGTGTGATGTAGAAACTGATCTTGAAAGCACCCAGTACTGTTGTGTGGAGGCAAAAACCAGGGGGCTTGCAGATTCTGGACTGTTTTAAATGACAGTGTGATCTATACGATGGAGCAGCCTGTTAATCTCCCATTTCCTTTCTGTTTCTAGGTATCAACGCAAGGGAGTAAAGCCTCATCAGAAGCAGAGTCACGAATTTTCTGGTTAGGTCTAATTACCTGTCCCATGATCTGGGTGATATTTGCTTTCAGCGCTCTCTTTTCTTTCAAAGTGAAATGGCTGGTGAGTTGACTCCCTCAATCAGTAATAGATCTTGCATGTTACAAGTAAGGCAGTGCAAATTAGTGACTTTACTTTCTTGTGTCTTAGGCAGTGGTGGTGATGGGAGTGGTGCTTCAGGGAGCCAACCTTTATGGTTATATCAGGTGTAAAGTTGGCAGTAGAAAGAACTTGACGAGCATGGCCACCAGCTATCTTGGAAAGCAGTTCTTGCGGCAGGTAAGATTCCCAGGGTTTTGGAAACCCTCCGGTTATACTCCTTTCTGTCCATAATCTTCTTTCCTGCCTAGACATGAAAGGAAAAACTGAAAAAGTTGTTATTTAGAGTTCTGCAGTGGGACCCTTCACACCTTACATCCTTGTGAATTTGAGGCTCTTTAAGTCACAGAGTAACTTGCCAATTATTAGCATCAAGTCCCATTTGCAGTGTCTTGTGAGCTCGTATTATTTGCTGGTGCCGTGGACAAGTGCCAGAGAAGTTACTGGGATATGGTTGGTGTATTGGAAATAGGGAACACGGTGAATGTGGTCACAGAATGAAATAGCTTTTGGTAAACTCTGCTCTTGGATAACACATTGTTAAATTACTCCTTTCGTCACACTGCTTCCTCTTCAGATTGTGCTAGCCACAAAACCACGCATCTGGAGGGATGTTGCCTTGGTCCTTGTGTGTCAGTGCACGGCTGCAGCGTGCATAGCTCTTAGCCAAAAGGGCTGCCACTGCCTCTTGCATTTTTCTCACTTCCAGCCAGCTCTTCTCGACAGTCCTTTTCTGCTCCATCACTGGGTTTTCTTTCTTCCATAGGTCCCTGCAGCAGGAGGCACAGCCCTCCTTCCTTCTGCTTCCAGGCTGTCATTTAGCTTTTGCTTTTACTGAGTTTCTTGATGGTGTTACACAGACAGCTCGGGGGGCAGGTGGTTTGGCTGCCACAGGTTCACAAATGCTCACTGGAAGCTCAAACACTGATAAACCTTTCTTGACTATCTGCTGCGATTGTCCTCCTCTGTGGCTTGCTTTGCTTCTGAATGCTTTTACCACTGCAGTGGTTAACCAGAGGCCCAGACCAGTCTTGACCTCTGGCAGAAACGAATGTCTTGCCCAAGAATCATGGCAGTGAGTCACACAGTTTTCTGATACTCCTTTTATTTATTTTTTTTTTTTTTTTTTTTTCTTCTTCCTTCTGTAGACTGTGGCTAAAGAGGACCAAACAGCATCCTGAGTGGTGGAAGCCTCAAGACAGACTTGATTCACAGTAGGGAACGACGGAGAATGTTGCTCTGACCATGAGATTTGGGAGCTGCATACATGAAGTGTGAATTAAAAGAAGTAAATAAATTGTGCAAGACTTCAGGTTAACACTCCTAGCAACTTATATTCGATTTTCTACTAGCAGTTTGTGTTTAAGTCCTTTCTTTAGTTTGATTAATTAGAATTAATTTGCCTAAACTTCAAACTAAAAAATATCCTAGGTGGCTATCATACAGGTTTAAAACTACTGGATGAATTAAGAGAAAATTGCTGGACATCCTTCTTCAGAAAAACCATGCACAAGCTGAGCCTTCTTTCACCAAGAATTTCCCAACTCTTCCAGCAGTTGATGCCTCACATAGTTTCAGTTGTGGACGTTGTTGCATTTTGTTCTTGGAGGTTGTTGCTGCTTCTGTTACAGAGTTTAGATAGTGCTCTTTTGGCTCCACATCTCTCTGATTCTGTGACTTGAATGGCACTGAGGTGGGCTCAGTGAAGAACATCTAAAGGAAGTGTTGCTGTTGGCTTAGTGGGAAGATAATTGGAGTCTCATGGAAACTGCAGAAAGTGACTTCTGAGCAGCTCTGGTCTTTTATTTATCTGAAACATTCTTAGAGGTCTCGGTAACATCTTAAACCCCTGGATTTATGGGAAGTCCCTCTGCCACCTGTAGGTCTGTGTCTGTATGGAGAGTGTAGTAAGAGTAAAACCAGTTTCTGGGGAAGGTTGCACACACAGTTTCAGAAACAGAGTGAATCTGGGAGCAGGTGCTGCCTGACTAATGCTGTTGAAGCAATGCCATCTGGTGTCGTGTTGGCGCTGCATTTGGTGCCACGGGTCTTGTCCTCTGGCCAGGAGGGTGTAGGGTGAGTGATCTGCTGTTTCTTCATTGGTCCCTCAGCAGAGGGTCACGGGGAATGCGACCAGCGACCAACAGGGTTTTACGTTTCTTGAATCCATGCAGCATGCTGTCCTTAAGCTGTGCTCCCCCAGGGGTCTGCAGGGTGGAAAAAAAGCCTTTTGTAGGATTGTGAAATGTTGGCTTGCAGTGTGTTCACTTAGGTGGCAAAGTGGTGTGTTTTGTGTGACAAGCTGTATGAAAGGGGTCCGTTCCTTCTTGTCATGTGATTCCTGTTCAAGGCAGATTGTCCTTTCGCAGTGGCAGATGTTGTAAAGTTCAGATGAGGCGTTTTAAATTAAGAATGTGGTTTCTTTTTGAATAATGGGTATTGTAAATTGTGGGATTGCATTAACATGATTCCTCTCCCTGTACTGTAGCAATACTTGGGAGCTGTACATTTGTTTAACTCTTTGGATTGATACCTTCCTTTTGTAAATATGTATTTATAAAATCTTGAAATTAAAATAATGCTTTGTTTAACCAGACCACATATCCCTTCTATGATTCATGGTTGAGCTCTATTTATACACCATGTTCTTGTAATGTAGTTTTAACAGGGATTACTTGTCACGTTAAACGGTGCTGTTCAGTGAGCTCCAGCACAGTTTGTTCCACCCAGGGGCTTTCAATGGTTTTCCCTGTGCAAATGCTTTCTTCTTAAGGATGCTGGAGCTATTATCACGCAGAGCTGGAGTAATTGTCACCCTGTGAGGCTCAGCTGGAGTGGCTAAGGTGCTGCTTCTGAGGGCACTGGTAGGGCCCCTCTGTCCTGTTCCTGGCTCGCCCCTGGCAGGTGGCAGTGTGCTACCATAAATGCTCATGCCACGTGTGGCGGGAGCTTCTAGTCCTCATTTACATGGAAGGGATGATTTATTTCTGAGAAACGAATGTAAACAGGCAAAATGAAACCAATCACTGAAGAGAGGGTGCTTTTGCAGCCACGCGGGCATGAGCAGGTGCAGTATTCGGCCCGTATGGTGCAATGGAATGGGAATCATTTCTGCTCCAGCCCAGGATTCCTGCTGGATGCTGCTGTCGGAGGGATGCCCCTGACTCCAGCACAGCTCCAGCCACGAGGTAGTTATTTTAA
Organism: Falco peregrinus; assembly: GCF_023634155.1. NCBI lineage: Eukaryota > Metazoa > Chordata > Aves > Falconiformes > Falconidae > Falco > Falco peregrinus. The sequence continues at coordinate 116,498,988 of NC_073722.1, read as the reverse complement.
AATGTGTTGAAAGTTTTGGACTTAACATTTATTCTCCTGCTGCCAAAGCTCCCCCCAAACTGCTGGAAAATAGAGTGTGCTTTTCTGGAAGTTGCAGTTTATTTAATCAAGGACAGAGACATTTATTAGTATGTACCTTTAAATATAGTCCTCTTTGGCTTATTTTTAGCCTTTTGGCAAGCATTCAGTCTTTTGGCTTCTGAGAAGCTGTCATTTTATTGCATTTCTCCACAGCGTGGATCAGAACCAAATTTCTTATCACTGCTCCGGCTGGGTGTGAGTCTTGTTTGATTTTTACTCACTATGTGCTGGGGTTTCCTGTGAAGCAGGAAGTGGGAGTTGCTGCAGAATGGGGAAATTCTCTGAATGTGCTTTTTTTTGACAAGCCTCAGGAATCCACGCTAAGCCAGTTTTTTGAGGATTAGCTGTGTAATGGTGTCTCCACCCAAGACCTCCACGCCTGGGTGGTGGCTGGACTTTCAGGGTTTACAGAAGCAGAAATATTCCAAGAGCAATAATAAAAAAATACTATTTGCTATAGCCAAGTACGCCTCAGATGTTGCAGGCGCAGCTGAAAGGTGGGCTTGAAATCATCCTGTTTTTACAGGCAGAACCATTTTGAGTCCTTGGAGCTTAGTGTCTTGGGCCAGCGGGGAGTTTGCTTACAGAGCTGGGGACAGAACGGGCCCTGGGGGACATTTGCTTTGGGGTGTGTGATGCCTCATCCTTCCCCTGTGTCCTAGGGATGAACTGCTCTGTTGCTCTTTGGCCACAGCAGGGACCTGTCCCCTCCTGCTGCCACCAACCAGCCTTGGTTTGTCCTTGCCCACTGTGGCACTGCCGCTGTGCAGCCAGCTGGCTGCTGGAATTCCCAGGGAAAGCACCTGCTTTCAGGGACAGAAGCAATCCTTTTTCTGCCTCTGTACTTTAACACCTTACAGTGATGCATCTGGGTATTCTCAAAACACAAAAGCTTTACAGGCAGCTCTGCCCTGTCCAAGGCGCCTCCCCATCCCTCTGTGCTACCCGCTGCCCTGGGAGAAAGCCAAAGGGAAGAGCGAAGGATTGATGCTAAGCGTGCATGGGCAACCTGGCCCTGGGCATTTGGAGCCTGCCAGTCTTTTCCTCTACAAATATCCTGGAGGCTTGCCGGGCCCAGAGGGCTGCAGGGGACTGACTATTGTAGTTGCTTGGCAGAGGCCGTGGTCAGCCCTGCTCACACGGGACAGGACATCCCAGTGGTATTTCCTAAACAAAAAGCTGCACTGACTAATGGGGAGTGACCTTTGGGAAGACCAAAGGGAGCGGCACTGGGGGTGAGGAGGGGGGGTGCTGGCTGAGAACCAGCGCTGCTTCCAGGGCTCCTGGCAGGAAGGCGTTTCATGCTTCCCTCCTGCTTTACTGTGCAAACAGCCTCAATTTGGGAGCAGGAGTCCCGTCCCACCCTGCAAACCCGCAGCAAACCAAGAGCCTCCCTGCTGCCCTGATAAGACAGGCAAAGGGTAGGAAGAAAGGAAACGCTATTTCTGTTTCACTGATAGCAGCATTTTTATACCACAGAGGACATGTGGGTCCATCATTATCTGCCTGTGCGTGCCGAAAGAAACTGGGGGTGTTGAACGCGATTCCAGTTCCTTCCTGTCCTCCCTGGTGCCAGCATGTGGCTCAGGGCAGCTGACAGCGGGGATGTGCTGCACTGGTTTCCACCGCTCAGCCGCAGGCTGCAGCGCTTGGCTGCTTGAATTTCACTCCTGTTTCTCAGTGGGAGGCATCGCCTTTGGGTACTGCTGTGGGAACAGCCTCTTCCTTGGCTGGCAGCAGGTAATCTGCGCTCCCGGCTGTGTCGTGAAGTTGCAAGAATGCTGCTTGGGTCAGACTCAACCCATCAAACCCGAGGTTTGTCTCAAGCAGTAGCTGTTTTCATGTGCCTCACAGCCATGCTTCCAGGAACGCCTTTTGTACCTCCAGAGGTTTGTGGCTCGCTCTGTGTTACCTGAGGGATTTTGCTGCCATGAATTTGACTGATTCCTTTCCGAGCCCACACAGATTTCTAGTGTTTGCAGTGTCCTGCGGCAGAGAGCTCCACAGATTAACATGGGTCGTGGAAAAGTGCTTCACGTCTTGTTTGTGTGGAACCTGCCTCCAACTTAATTTGGTGCCCATCTGGTAAGGGAAGGGAAAGCCAGGTGTGTTCTGTGTCTGCCACTGTACATGACAGAGAGATGCTGGGTTTTGCATTAAACATGGGGTTTGAAATCCCCAGACAGACTTAAACTACTGTTGGGATCCTGCTGGATCAGCTCGCTGGAGATCCAGCATCTCCTGTCTCAAAAGGCACCAGCTCACGCTACAGTGCCAGGAGCATCCTCTAGGACAGGGATTACTGTTTGCCAGGATGTGTCCTGGTAAGGTGACAGTTTTATTTGGGTAAAGATGTCCAGGAGTGGTTTCATGTCTAAGAGGACCTTTCTAAGGAGGCGGTTGAGTAGTTGAACTGCAAAGAGTAGATTTGGGATGTTGGGAGATGTGGGGTTCTTGCCTCTTCCAACTATCTTTGCTTCTTCTCTTACCCCAGTAGGGCTAAGGATGGCTCAGATGCTCTGCAAGGACTGGAGGGTGCTTTGATGCCTGACAGAAAGCGAGACTGTGAGGAGGAGCGAGCAGACCTGAGGCTGAGACGCTATTTTTTTGCATTTACATGTTCTGGTCTAATCCCAGCTCAGTGCCTGCTCCTCTACTGGGGCAAGCAGTGCAAGGATACACATGGTTTTGCAATGATACTCAAGAGAAGCTGACAGGGGTTGTCCCCATTTCTCAAGAAGCATAACAAGGAGCAAAATAACTGCAAGTGCTCCAAGCCTTGCACGAAGTCGGGCTGGGCCAGGGCCGAGCAGTCCTGTTGTGGGGCAGGAGCCAGCCCAGGGGAGGCAGTGGGGCAGCACGAGACAAGACAGGGTGTCTCCTACAGCGGACAGGCTGTGACTTCCCAGGTGTGATGGCAAAGGACAGGAGTGACCCTGGGGTGAGGAGCACCCAGGGACATGGCTGCCAGCCCCTGTGCTGCCCAGCATTCGCAGCGTGAAATGAATCCTGGGGTGACTGCAGGCACCCCATCCCTGCAGCGCTGTCCTCACATGGGTGCCCTGTTTGCACTCGGAATTAGGCACCTCTTTGAGTCTAGACTCAGCTTCCTGGGGGAAGCCTTTTAGCAGGAGGGTTTCCTTACGGCGGCAGGTTCCTGCAGGCTCAGTTGCAAAGCCCTGCTTGCCTGGGGTTGCAATTTTTAACGATGCACTAGTGCAATGAAAGAGCAGGGTCTCTGCTAGGCATCTTCTATGCTGCTGACAAGCAGCATCTCCGGAGGCAGGTCTGTGGGGGCTGTGCACCCCCGGTTCAAATTAACGGAGTAAGTTCATTTTGACTTTCCTAAAGACAGGATGCTACAGTGGACTCTGGGCTTTTAGAGCGTAGTGAAGCATCCAATGAGCAGGTTTTATACCTGCACGTAAAAGCAGAAGGGTTTTACTGTGTTGTCCTGCTTTCTTTCTCTTTATTTATGAAGCCTGCACACTTTAAGTTATAAAGTGTGCCAGAGCAAGCCTGCGATCCCCAGCTGGTGGGTACAGCTTAAATCCCAGAGGTTTCTGGAGCCCCAGAGATGGGCGGAGGACGGTTGGATTTCCCTCTAATGGAGCCTAGGTAGGGAAGCATCTCACTTTCCTAAGGGATATGTAAAGAGAAAAAGGAGACCAGTATTTAAAGCACAGAAAGCAAACCATAGTGTAGTGTAAGGTAGAAGTGGGCAGCAGAGATGATTTTGGGCAGGGAAGCTGTGGGCCACGAGGTATAGGCTGTGGAGCTATAGCCCTCTAAGGTCATGTCGTGCTACTGAATTATTTTTTGCATAGGTGAACTATATCTACTTCACACAGCTGCGTTTGTTCATACTAAAGTGGCTGCTTTGGGTCAGGCCAAAGGTCACTCTAACTCAAAATCCAGTTTATGACCCTGCTTTGTGACGCTGATGCTGAGGAAATGGTGATATAAAATAATAATGCCCCTCTGGCACCTGTGTCAAGTCTGACAGTCTGTGGAGTAGGATCTCAAAGGCTGTATCTGCACTGTAATTTCTAACAGCTATGAACTTGTCCCAGAACTTACTGGCATGTGAACCCTCCCATGGCAATGAAATTAATATAGAAATGACGTGTTCCCAGGGAACCCCTTGGGTGACCTTCCCCAGGTATGAAAACTCCCATTTTATTCTGATCCTTTCTAGGAATTTTTTCACAAACTATTCATTTGTAAATTATCCAATTGACGGCTGTTAATGCCAGATCATCTCATGTCCCAGCTGCTTACTACACATTTCAAAGAGCTTTAATATTTGCCAGGTGGGACTTCCCTTGGCAAAAGCCACACTGATGCTTTTCAGCTATTTCTTCTCTCTGTGAATCCTGGTCTGTAGAAGTCTGAACAGTTTACTCAGTGTAAGCATTGGATTTTCTGGTCTGTTGTTCCCCATATTCTTCCCAGAATCCTTAAAAACCCCTCAGAACCCCTGTGTCACACTTGCCACCTTCCACCCATCTGGCACCAGGAGAAGCAGTCGGTTTGTCTGGGGATTAGTGGCTCAGTCCCTGAGCCCTTTGGACTCCTCCTGGAAACCTCCTTGGCTGCTGAGTTATTCCTCTTCGCGTTGCCAGCTTGTGCAAACCTCCTCTTATTTAGTTCATTTTAGGCGAGTTCTTTAGGTTTTTTTCCTTTTTTTTTTTTCAATCACAAGGCAATGTGTAAACAACTCCATAGTAACCACTGGAGTACATGAGTCATTTAGCTTTTCTGCCAGAGGACATACTCGCTTGCTCTTGCCTACTGTAATGTTTCCAGATTAAAGGAGGCTTTAGTTGTTGAGACAGTTACTCACGGTTTCCTACTGCGTGTACTGATGTTGAGACTGGCACTTTTTGATGGTTTGTATGATTTCTCCCCCATCAGACAGATCCCTACCCCTGCGGGACCTTCCATGCTTGTTGTCTGTCCCCTCAGCTGTAAGGTTTAAAACTCCATATACGTTTCTTTTAACTAGTAGCTGGATTATATTTTGCTTTTGTTGGAGCCCTCCCTCACATCTGGACCCTGTTTCGGAAGGAATTTGAGTAGCGCACCAGAACTGCCTCTGGTCTCAGGAACTTCTACACCTACCTCCCAGGATCCAAGTGCCCGCCAGGCTGGAGGTGCCCAAACCCACCTGCGGGCAGAAGTCCCGACCCAAAACCTCACCTAAAATCTCTTCAGATGAATTAAAAACTAAACATGCTTTTGCACAGCTCTTGGGTATGTCAGCCCTTGATTCCTCATGTTTTAAATGGCAGGATTGTGCCCAGAGGTTTGGGTTAATTAGGATCTGGACTGGAGAGAGGAGGGGATGGGGACTTCGCTTGGATCCTGCACCATCCCCAGCTCAGAGACCCAACCTCATAGGTGGGAGCTGGCGGGTAGCTGAGGGACAGGACAGCAGCATGGATCTGGTTGCAGGGTGGGGGATCTGGCACCGGCACCTTCATCAGGCATCAGGAGCCACGCACGGGTTGATCCCCTGGAGCTCTTCTGCAGCTGCTGCGAGCGGGACACCCCAAATCCCGCTGCTCCCAGCTGCTGCAAGAGTGGGACACCCCAAATCCTGCTGCTCCCAGCTGCTGCAAGAGCGACCGCAGCAGGAGGAGAGGGAAAGGCAGCATCTCTTAACAGCCCAGTGGGATTTTTCTCTGTCTGTGGCAGGGTGGGGAGCGCAGCATCCCCTGGTGCTACCAAACTGGGCAGCCTTTAGGGGACATCTAGGGGACACTAAACCAGCCTTTTCATTAGCACCTGGCCAGTGATCCCCTGGGCAAAACCTTTTAATCCCTCACGGCCCTTGTGTTTTAAGGACAGCATCAGCAAACATCTGGAGTGGCACCGCTGGGCTGATCCTGCCGTCGGGTCCCTCCAGCCCAGACAGCTTCAGTGTGGTGCAGACTTCATCCATCTCCCATCTAAACTCGTACGGCGGCAGAGGGAGCTCTCATGCTTTTTTTTCCTTTTAATTAATTATATAAATTTTACCCCCCAAAAATAGAGCAAACAAAGTTTTCTGGAAGGTCTTGTTGGAAACGCCTCCGAGGATCAATCCTGCGATGTGAGAAGCGCCAGGAGCAACCTGCCAGCCCAGCACATCCCGTGCGAGTGTGGGACTGCAGCGGGAAGGGTGTCACCTCCCCAGGCGTCACCCCTGGCCGTGGCTGCCCGTCCTCTGCACCTCACAGAGGGGTGACAAAGAGGAAAACAATAGCCAAACCCACCTCTCCTTCCATTAGTGGTCCCCCTGAGCTTGCTGGGGATATAATGGGAACAGGATTTCATCACCCTGATGTTACAGGGTGGTGTGAGCAACCACTCGAGTTGGAAAAAGTAAGTAAAAACCAAATTTATTCCCAGCTGCATGTGTGTGTGTGTAACCGGCTGACTGGGTTGCCTCCTCAAGCAGACCTGGCACCGTACCGATTTTGGGGAATAAACTCTGATTTAAATAAATGCTTCCCTAGCAATCGCCCTAGGAGGCGATTCAGCCCTGCACCCAGCAGCAGGTGCTTGTGTGTCGGGGGGCACATCGCACCCCGCTGCACCCCCGTGGGTCCAGCACCCCTCCCTGGGGCACAGGCTTGCTGTTCCTTGAGTGTGCACTGGGTTTGGGGTGTAGGCACGGACATCCCTGCCAGCCCCTGCTCCTGGTTTGTTAGCTGGGAGCATAGCCCCTTGCTCCTCACCCTGGAGATCATCCTATTTTTAAGTATCTTGGTGGGGATTTGAGTTGGGAGTCCCTAAAGCTGAGCAGAGCTGCTCCACATCCACCAGGGTTCAGCATTCTGGCACCCACCAAGGTTAGCCCAGATAAACCCTCTTGGCTTAGTTTTGCTCCCAGAAACCAGAAGGGAATTTTAGCATCAGTTTTAATGAGAGCTGCCAGGTTTAATTGCTGGACAACGCAATAAAAATCACATCTACTGCTTCCAGGCTCAGCCACCTATCGTCAGTGCTTTGAAGCAGCAGCTAAATGCTTTCCCTGCCGTTAAAATGATGACATTTTGGGATGACAGGACAACCTGGCACCAGTGGCTGCCAGGTCACAGCCCCCAGACCAGGAAAGTGCAGCAGCATCATGTGGGTGCACTTAACCTGGTCCAGTACAAAGCAAAACAGATCAACCCCCATCTCTTTTGTGGTTGTGGTTGATTCAGCTTTATTTCACGTGGGTGGTGATGGGGAAGGTGGTCCCATGGTCCGTGAAAGGGCGGTGATGAGTGATGGTGAAGAGCCAGGGCAGCATCTCATCTCTCACAGCCCATGCCATGTGTCAGTTCCTTGCTGTGGTGATCCTGCGGGGTGCAATGCTGCTCCCCAACACATCTGTCCCATTTCAGTGGCTTTCCTCAGCTAACAACATTGGGGCTGTGGCGCCTTTTTGCAGCACAGCCCTGAGCCCAGGTTCCCAGAGCCTTTGGGAAGGTCCTTGGGAAGGACCCAGCTCCCTCAGGTCCTTCCAAGCCTCCCGCTCACAGCACTGGGTCTGGCTGGTTTTGGTGGTGGTGGGTGAGGAAAATGTCACCTGCTCAGTGACATTTCAGTGCAGAGTCACACATTCAAATCTGCCAGCACTCATCAGGTCTGCATATCCCCCTGCCACAGTCGGTTCCTACCCATCCATCGATTCCCAAATCCATCATGACCTGGTTTTGCGGTTGCTCCTCACTCCTCATGCTTCAGGCAAACAGTTTGGTCCCGCTACTCGGGTGGTCTCACCAAGAGACATCAAATACAAACTTCCCCAGTGTAATTTTTGGCAACATCAAAGTTTCTGGCTTCAGATATATCAACAGGACTTGTCATTGCTTTCCCCTGCCCTCACTCTCACAACACCTTGAAGGGCTCTGACTTGATTTTAGGACATCCACAAAACAACCAACCTGTTATCCAGGTCTGGGATTTCATTTTCGCAAGGTGAGACAGCAGTCTGGCCTCACCCAGCTGACATCCCCATCCCTGCAGAGCTCTGCAGCACCCTCATCCTCACCCTCACCCTCATCCTCATCCTCCACCAGCCTGGCAAACACCATGACCCATGCATGTCCTGTGGCTGCTGCTCTCCCAGGTCTCTCTCCAGATGTGGGGCCGCACGTTGGGGGGTGGGGCTGTGTGTAACGCAGGGGTTGGGCTCTGTGGGGTTTAGGGGTTTATATTTCTCTTAAAAGTAGCGAGAAATTATTTCCTCTCCCCTGTGCCCTGTTGCTATCACTACACGTGAGTGACTGTGGATACCAGCACTGATTAAAAAAGTGGTACCCTGCCCTCCCCCACCACTACAGCAATGAGGGTGAACCCCAGATTCTTGGTCTTCAGCCCCAAGTTTGAGGTCTTTTTTTTTTTTTTTTAGCAGGTGTGACACGACATTAGAGGACTTTGCAAGCTTTCCATCCCATTTATGTCAGCACCATGGGCAGCTTGGTGGCCTTGCTGAGCACTAACGATACTGGCTGTTGGCACTGATGTTTCGTGGAGCCTTGGGGATGGGACTGGAGCCACCCAGGAGCCGTGGCAGGCGAGCAGGGAAGGAGCTGCAATCTCTGGGCTGGGCTGATGGACTTGCTGCCGTAGATCTAAGGTGGCTGGAGAGGAGCCTGGGACCTTCTCTGTCCAGGATCCCTGTGTGCTGGGGTCCCCGCCCTCATGTCTGCACCAGCACCTTGACCACCAGGTGATGAGCATCAGGGACAGCCCCCAGCTTACAGCTGCTTGAGCTGCTGCAGGCACTGAGGTGGGAACTGCAGAGGAGGCTGAGTCCTGGAGCTCGGTGGACACGTCCCACAGGACAGCCTGCAGGGCCATGGGACAGCACTGGCTGAAGAAAGGGAATTAATTCCCTCCTCAAAGCTAAAGGAAGGCTGTCCTGTGCCCAGGTTTTCAGTGCTTCTAGGTGCTGTGGTAATGCCTACCAGCCCCAGCCCTGTACCATGCGTGTGGGCACCCCACAGGCACTGGAAGATGGCTCAGAGAAGAAAGCGGTTCTTGATTACTTGGACAGGAGGAAGGAGCTCTGCAAGGACCGCAGTTCATGGGACTTTCTTTTTGCAATATTGGTTTGTATCCTCATCAAAAATTCTGACTTGCTTTCTCCAGGGTTCTTGTTCTTGGAAACAGGTGACTTCATGGCTCGACGAGAACCGGGGGGGCTTTCTCTCTAGAACTGACAATGACTGGAGAGCCCAGGCATGTCCCCCCTGCCTGCCTCCTCCAAAACACACGGCAGCAGCAGGTATTCTCTGCTCGCAGCCTGGTGAGGGAGTCGTGCAGCGGCCAGTTACCCAGCCTTTTACCCTCAGCTGAGTGAGATCCTTTCATACAGGCAAATCGGAGCCCTGTGCCAGAGTCAAACACACCACGGTACTGAGCCCTTGAAATCAAAAGTGTCTCGCGCATAAAACTCACCTAGCTGAACTATAAATCAGGCCTCTGCTTCCAGGCAAACCAAGCTTGCATACTTAACGATCCTTGCTTAATCACTTTGTGTTAAGGACATCTTAAAATGAACGGACTCAAGTTTAAAAATCCATTAAAAACGAGAGCCCAAATGACTAAGGGAGGCTCTTATATCTGCATCCAAGTTTGCAAGCGAATATGGGCATTTGTAGGAAGAGCAGTCATCCTCCAAATATTTATGAAAAAAAAAAAAAAGCAAAAAAAAAAAAGTCCAGGCAGGGAATGACTAATGGGAATGGGCAGGAACAGGCTGATCCGTGGAAGTGCTCGAGCGAGGAGCCTGCAAGGAGTTGGGTTGTAGCTGCCTGGCGGTACCTTGACCTATGCAAATCTTGTTGGGTGAAGGCAGATTTCTTTGGAAATAAAAATTTCCCTGCTTTCTGATGGCCCTCTGCCGACAGAAGACCTCAAAGAGGAAATCGTGCAGCAGCGCAGCAGTGCTTTGGTTCAAAGGGTTTGTGCTGGGCTGAGGAACATGACAGTCAGTGGGGTTGCAAACGGAGGGTGCCCTCTGCTTCTAAAACAGCAAGTCTACCTTTTTTCTCCTGCTGAGAAAGTCCTTGTAAAATCTTGGCCATGCTCAGGACAGTCCTGCAGCAGTAAGCAGGAGAAATTCAACGTTCTGCACTTTCTCCGCAGCAGGTGTTCAGGGCCTGGGATCTCCATGGGGTTTGGGGATGGGGGAGCCGGCACCCCAGGGCAGGCACAAGCAGAGCACATCTGACCCCATTCCTCCTTGAGAGCAGGAGAGGGAGATTTCATGGCAGAGCAGTGCAACGCACCTGCGGCTAACCTGGCGGCTGCAAAGCTCTTGATGTACCGATGCACGGGAGGGACGTGCACCCATTCCAAATGCAGATACCCTTCGCAGGCAGCGCTTGGGTGAACCCGCTGGTGGCAGAGGGCAGGGCTGCCCAGCGGTTTGCTGTGTCCCGTGTGCGCACCGTGCCCGCGCAGGGTGTGCCAAGCACCAGCCGCGGTAACCAGCTGCCCCGCTCCAGCACCGGCTCAGCCCTGTGCTCACTCCCCTCCCTGCGCACGTGTCCACCCGGCTGGGGCTCGCTTCGGATGTAATTGCTCCCAGGGAAAGGTGGCTTGGGGATAGATCCACATCTCTGTCTTGGATGCTGAGGTTTGGAAGGTGGAGCACACATCGTCCAGGGGATATGTGCCCATCTGGGGCCTGGGGAGCCAGGCAGAGGGCACCCCACAGAACAGGGCTCTGGTGCTACGACCCCCCGCCCCAGCAGGAGCTTCCTGGCAGTGTGCAGACCCTTGCGCCACTTGCAAAAGCCACTTTATCCATCCTCTCCTGGCTGTTGTGGCAACTGTAATACCCGATGCCTGTGGGCAGATACCCTCAGGCATGTGAGGACACAGCAAGAGCCCTGAACACACCAGGACAGGGAAGCCCAAGCAAATGGCACCAGTGTCCACACAGCACCTGCCGCCCAGGTGCCTGGTGTTGGACACACACGGATGCACAGAGGCACAACCGGGCACTAAAAAGCATCCAGCGTGGATCATGGCTGGGGTTCAGGGCGTGCACCCTGCATCCAACACAGCCCCCCAGCCTCGAGGTGCACTCACATGCGTGCACACATACATGTGCACACACACACGTGTTCTTCACAGCAGTACAGTTATTTTTTTGCTTGGCCATGGCTGCTGTGAATTTTTGAACCAAAGGCAAGGTCTGGGCTTTGGGCTGTCAGCGGATCCTCGGGGAGGTCTGACAGCCTCCAGCTGCAGAGATGAGCTCAGCACCAGCTGGGCCGAGTGACTTTCCACCTTTTGCAAGCCCTGGAAGTTGGGATGGAGGTTGCTGCTGTTCTTATCAGGCAGCTTCTTAACATCAAATAACCTCCACTCCATTCCTCGCCTGCTCAGCCCCTTGGGTTCTGCCAGGTGAGAGGGGTTTTGTGGCCATGCCCATGCAGCTCTCGTGGATTTGGTACAGATTTCATGGAAATTTGAACTTCAGTGACTGCTTAACTTTAGCTCAGTGATACCCAAAGGTCAGGAGGCAGCAGGATCTTATAAGCCCCAGCTGGGGTGGATAATTGCAGTGCGCAGGCACAGCCACCTCTGCCTCCTGAGCATCCTCCTGCTAGCCTGGGAGCACCCTCAGACCCAGATGTGAACTCTGCAGCTCAGGTCTCTCCTAGTCTAAATATGTATTCGAAGGAAATTCCAGCTCAGACCCCTCCTGGCAAAGCTCTGTGGCTCTGCTCTTGTGGTTTGAGTACACGGGACCTCTGACATACAGCTGCAAGTATCTCATAGTTACACAAGAGGAAGCAGCACAGCTAATGTGCATGGGAATTATCCCATGTTCTAAAACTTTGCCGGGCCTGGAAGCCATCTGTATGACCCTTCCCGGGGTTGGAGGTGAGACATTCCATTTTTCCTGTGTCATTCGGAATAAAAAGCAAAATATTGGCTGGTGATTGCTGCCTTGTGAGACGCTAAGTACATGCATCAGGGCGCTGCGAGCTATTTTCTTTAAAGATGATTTAGCGATGCAAAAGTGTGTCCAGTGAGCAGCCGCTGAGTCCTGCAGACACATGGCTGGGGGGGATGTGTCACAGTCCTTCAAGGAAAGGGCAAAAGAAAATGAGCACAACTGAAGGGTTGAATCCTTGCAAGTCTGTAGGACACAGCAGCTGCAAGGGGAAATAGTAATGATCTCAGTGTCTGGAGAGAATTTAAAATGCGGGACATGGATAGAAAACTGCCAAAGCAGCGGCTGGATGCCAGTAAACTGCAGCAAAGATGTGCAATTTATTACAATTCATGACATACATTCGCTGGTGGTGGAACAGTATCAGTCATTAGCAACCAGAGTGGCAAATTTTAGTAATTTGATTTAAACCAACCCCTGACAGGTGAAGTCAAGCCCGCCTAATTTTGACCCCATGGACCACCCATGAGCATCTCTCGGGACACCCACCCACGCAGGACACCCAAGGAACCACAGCAACCCAGGAGCACTCTGCAGATGGGTTTGAGACATCCAACTTGAAGTGTGACAAATCGCCTCCCAGAGCCTGTTTCTCCCCAGTTAGAATAGAATTGAATCTTGCTTTTAACATTTAATTACTTGAGACAGAGCTGTGCGTCTCAGAGCTGCACCTCCCCTTCCCATCAACACAGGTGCATGCTGTGGATGTGCCGATAAACCACGGCACGTCCTGACCTTCCAGGAAAGGTCCTGCCTGTGCTCCCTGTGGTGGGCTCTTTGGGGGAAGACCTGGCTGGATGCATAGTTCCACGATAAGAAAGGTCATCGCGGGCTTGTGGTGTTGGACCAGTAGCGAAAACCTTGAGCTGGAGCCTTCTACCCTGGGGGCTGCCCAAACAGGGGGCAAAGGTACAGACTTTGCCTTGACGCACAAGATGGGGCGCAAGAGGCTGATGTGACCATGGGTGGAAGCAGTCAGACCATGCCAACCAACACGGGTGACAAAGCTCCCTGCCCATGCTGGTGGGTGCTGGGGTCCTTGTTTAAACCTCCCAAGCCTTCTCCCGACCCACCCCATGGAGGTGGCACTGCCAAGATGGGGTGGTGAGTCCCAGACTGGCACTTTCCTCCCCCAAAGAAAGAAGTCCGAGCCATGACTCAGGAGAGGGAAGGTGGGCTGGCTCACATTGGGATGTTTCCTATGGGGAATAAATGAGGCAGCGCAAGGAGGAGGGGAGGAAATCACCCTGGAGAAGCAGCTTGTTTACCACAGCTCATGCTGGTCCCGGACAGGAAAAATGGCGCTTGACTTCCCCTGTCCCCTGGCAAACCAAGAGGTTGTTTTGATGTGTCGGGAGAGGCGCTGGGGGCCGTCTGAAGAGCTCATTGAGAGACGCAGGTTTCCATCACTCCCATCCCACCGAACAGCCGCGGGTGACTCAGATTTCCTGGAGATGCTCTTATCTCGTCCTGCCCAGCGCTCGCTCGACAGCGAGGGCAAAATAGCAGCCCCTGGAAAGGCTGCCCTCTGCCCTTTCACAGGGTGCCGGAGGTTTCCTGGCTCGGTGGCTCCCACACCGCCGAGAGCTGGAAAACCCCAGCAGGCACGGCCGGAGCTCGGGGCTGCTGCAGGCACCCAGGGCTGCGCTGCCTGGAGGGTGCTTGGGTGCTGGGTGCATGTCTGTGTCCCCAGCTCAGCTCCACCGAGCAAAGAAAGGTCATGTTGAGATGGGCACAGCTAAATAACCCTACAGAGTCCTCGACAAACCCCTCTGAAAGCTATGGGACATTTACATGAGCGTGTCAGGACATGGACCGCTCTGGCATCGCTGTTAATCAAAACTAAATGAAGGCAGAGCTGGGTGGGCAGGACAGCTGTTTTGCTGTCCACATTTAGATTTGTGACATTAACCCATTTCTGACTCCAGGTTTCCATCTTTTGCTTTTTAGTTGTGCAATTAGCAAAATACCTGTGTTGGAGCCCACAGCCATCCGCCTTCACTGGCACGTGGTGGCCATAGCCACCCCGCACCACTGTCACCTGGACACCACGTTTGCTGCTTTCAAAGACTGTCTTTTCCTTTGCAGGAAAAAATAAAAAAGTTTCCATCACACTGTGGAAATCAAAGCCGAGGGGTTTGCTGGAGCTCTGGGAAAGCCAGGATCAGAAATGCAATGTGACATTCGGGGTCTCCAGGCCATTACTCTTCAGCTTTCCCTGTCACCTGGAGCCCTTGTCACAGTGACCTCAGTCTCTGGTCACTGTGCTCCTGTCCAAGGTGTGACAGTTTCTTAGCAGTAACAAGAACATCAGGAATAATCAATATTTTTTGGAGCCGTTTTGCTCCAGATACTCCCAGTGTGTCGAGAGAAGCACCATGCAGACAGGGCAAGGCATGTGAGGAATGAGTAAAATGCACAAATTTAGGGGAAAAAAAACCCAGACATACAAAATATCATGTCCTGGCAGTGTCAGCAGCTGGGGGCAGCTTTGGTGTGTGTGACACTGTGTGTGCACATTCCTGTGCTGGGGACACCTTCAGATGTGAGACTCCAGCCCTTCCCTGCAGCCAGAGAGCTTCTTCCTTTTGCCAGCCCAGCCCAGAGGGGCTGCTGAACCAGGCGGCGGAGGAGGAAGGTGGGTGGTGATGGGGTGGGAAGGGTTTTTTTTCAAGGCTGTGGATATCACCAGCTGGACTTTTCGACTTACAGTGTTCTCTGATCATGAAAAAAGATCTCCAAGTTTTAACCACAGCTCCAGCATCAACTCTTTCTATGGGATGAGGCTGCCTCTGCTCCCTGCCTCAGTTTCCCCAAACTGGGCTACCATTGTATCTCCCTCGCAAAAGTATTTGCGCAAGGACAATGTCGTGCTGTACACACTGCCACTGTGCTTTCCCTCCGTTTGGTAAGTCTGGACCACACCAGCATCCCAGCACACCCGTGTTCCTCGCCCGGTGAGCCCGCTCCGGCAGGATGCTGAGCCCGAGAGGCCATGGGGTGGCTCGGAGGAGCCTCTGCAGGTATTACCTTGCCGGATCCCTCTCGCCATGCACAGCATTAGCACCTCTGACTATAAACAATAAATCCTGGAAATGGTTATGTCTTCCTTGCGCATCGCAAAGGCGTGTGGAAAGGGCCACAGCCCAGGTGAGACGGTGGTGCTGGGTCAGTGCCACACACCAGGCTGCTGCCTGTGGGATCTGGCTGTGGGGGGACGGGGCTTTAGTGTGAATGGTGTGGCAGAGTCTGGCCAGGACGGGCCGGATCTGTGTCACACCAGCAATGGCTTTGGCATCCCGCCCTGCCGGAGGCCAGCCGGGAGCCGGGAGCCGTAACGGGTCGGATTGTCTTCTTGCTGCTTTTTCCAGACCAAGGCTGGAGTGCCTCTTCCCGGGGCAGGGGGCTCCCAGAGGAAGTGATTATTCATTTCCAGGAACATTTGAACCAGAGAAAGCTCCTGGAAGCCTCTGTAGTGCTCAAGAACAATGTGTTTCCTTGGCACCGTGATTTCTGTGTCCGAAGGGGCCGGCGGACCCCTCTGCATCCCTGCCTGGTGCCAGCGGGGCTGCCAGGGCAGCTCCAGGCTGGGCTGATCCCTGGAACAGGAGCAACCTCACTCCCCAGGGGTGGCCAGAGGCAGGTGGTTGTGGAGCTGCTGGACATCACCTCCACCTGGCTGGGTCTCCCAGGGCAGGGACTGCTCGAGCTAGGAGTTAGGTTTCCAGGCATGTAGTTAAATAACCTCAATGGATACCCCTTCCCTGAACTCCTCTGCTCCCCCTTACACTGGCACGGGATTTCAGCAGCTGCAGGACCCATGCCAAGGCATGTCGCAGTCTAACTGCACAGTAAAAAAAACAACAATCCTTTTTGCTTATTCTGAACCTGCATCCTCCTACTTTCATTTATACATCCTTGCATGACTAAGACCTGGTTTTGTCTGCTGTCACATCTCCCCTCTGTGGCTCCCTTGGTTGCTCCTAATGAGAGCTGTTCCCTCCAGCCACCCCTCAGCTATCTTCTCTCTGGGATGGGGGACCAGTATCCATGGTGCAGGTGACTCATGGCTTTTTCAGGTGGAGCAACATCATCCTCAGCTCTGATCCTTTTTCCTCCTCCCTCCCTTTCTGCTCTGGTTTGGGGGGAGCTGGGTACACCCACTGGTCCCCCTTCCCTCTGTCCCTGCACCTCCCAGCACAGGGCTGGGACACATTGGGGCTGGAACAGCAGAAGAAGTGACCTCAGCGTTGAAACTCCTGGCTCTGCAGGCAGGGCTCTGCCTGTTGTGTGTTTGCCAAGCGGGTCTTTATTTATGATGCTCCACGAAAACAGTTACTGTCACTACCACAAAGGCTTGCCTGGAGGAGCACCCAGGTGCCCTGCTGCTGGCTGGGGAGAGGGATGGAGGTGCCAGAACATGCCCAGGCACAGCCCCTGAGGATGAGGATGGAGATGCTGATGGCTTGTAGAGCCCCAAAGCACTGCCTGTCCCGCAGGAGGGGCTGCTCTGGGGCAGTGACTGGTCCCGATCCCCATTCCTGGGGTTGTTTTGGGTGGAATTGCTGGGCTCAGTTGAATTTACTGGTTTCTCCCCGCTCCCTTTTTGGGCACATTCTCCCCATCCTGCCCCACCTCCTACCTTGGTGCCTTCCAGCTCCGACCCTCTGCCTCCACCATGGGTGTTCCCCCCCAGCTATCTGACTGCAGTCCTCATTATTGTGATTATTAAAGTCTGCTGCTAATTAAGATGAAGATGTGCTCTCCCTCCTCCCCAGCTGGCCAGAACAGCTTTCACTCTTCACTTGAGCAGAGAAGGGCCACACCGCGTCCTGGGGCAGCCCCGGGGTGACCCCACGGGAGGGGAGGCTGGCAGGGGGCAGGCAGGATCCGTGGGTTTTGGTGCAGGATGCGCCCCAGCACCGCCAGCTCCTGCCCCACGGGAGAGCCCGGGGCAGGCAGGGGGGAGCAGGCAGTGCCTGCCCAGTTCTGCCTGCGTGGGTGGTAAGTTCACCCCTCCCCTTCGTGGACAGGCAGCCCGCTGAGGCTCTCGTGGCACGAGAGGCACCATTACACACTTCCCAAACTCGTCTGCTTCTTGCCAGAAGTATTACTCAATGCAGACATACCATGAGCATCCAAATCCCTTTCCCGTGTGCAATCGGGTAAGGCATTACACCCAGCATCCCGCAGGGAGTCCTCACCCACCTGCTGCAGGTGAAAATCACCTGCTTTCCACATGAGCTCTGTGTTTCAGTTAGAAAACAGCTATTTTGTGCCTAAAGGCACTTGTGGCAGGGACTGACCTGGTAGGACATCACAGACAGCACGTGGGGCTGCAGGGGGAAGCAGTCCCATATCCATCCCTTCCCCAGCCCCCATGCAGGGACCAGGAGAGGGGAACACAGCAGCGCTGGGCTCAGGGCACAGAAATTTGTGGCACGGCAGTGGGGAAGGAGGATTAGGGATGGGCTGAAACCCTTGTAACTCCCTGGTGAACGGTGAACAGGGTCTTGCCCAGCCTCCTCCCACAGACTCTCTTCTTCGCCTGCAGTTTGTCATAAGAAGCAAACTGGAAGCTCTGGGAGGGACTGCAAGCTCCTCAAAGCTTTCTGTCGCAAGTATCTATGAGGTCAGCTCATTCTTGCTCCTGCTATTGCAAAACTTTTTCCTCTGTGGCTCTTCAGTATAATGTGCAGACACAGAATCTGTCATGAAATCCACCTCCTGCTTCAGCAGGCTGGAGCTCCTGGTTCCTGGCTGGCTATTGTTAAAGTATATGGAGATAAAAGCAGAATATTCAGAAGTCCTAAGGGTCTGTCAGTTGATACATAGACAGCACCAATCCATGTATGCTGGCGATGCTTTGTGGCTGTGCTGGCACGTGGTACTGCTTTGTAGCCTCTGCAGGGATGTGCACACCAGTGCCTGGTTTGCTGGGGTTGCAAAGACATTTTAAAAGCACCGGCTGAGCTGTTGTTTAGTGGTTAAGACCAGCAGCCAGCTTTTACTAAGAGCAGGTCCCTGTGCCTACAGAGTTAGTCTCATCCCAGTGTCAAAATGCAGCAGGGATGTGTGTTGCCTTTGCTCCTGTGTGGATGTTCTCCTGGTTATAGTGGTTTTCCTACACCAGCATCAGCAAATTCCCTGGTGTACCCAACCCTTTCACCTTCTACTACCTTTGCCTGTCAGTAAAATAAGAAGATGCCCTTCCCTCCCTTGCTGCTTAATGCCTGTGCTTAGAGTATATATTCCCTGCGTGGGAACTGCCTAGCTCCAGGTGATTAATTTGATAAAAATCATGTGTGAATGCAAAAGCTGCAGGCAGCACCCACCCAGGTCCGCTGGGCACCCATCCCTGACCCCTCATCCACTGTGGGGCTGAGCCCTGGGGAGGCTGCCCAGGGAGTGGTGGAGTCGCCACCCCTGGAGGTATTTAAAGGCCGTGTAGACGTGGTGCTTAGGGACATGGTTTAGTGGTGGATTTGGCAGTGTTGGGTTTATGGTTGGACTTGATGATCTCAAAGGCCTTCTCCAACCTAAATGGTTTGATGACTCTATGATTAAAAAAAAATTAAAAATTAGCAAGCCCCCCCTCCCTTCCCTGTGGCTGGGCTCAGCACAACCCCCGGCTTTCACCTGCAGCAAGGGATGGATGCTCAGCAGCAAACTCATCCCAGGGACAGCAGTGATGCCCGGCAGCATGTGGCAAGCGACAGCACGCCATCCAAAGCGAGCAGATACCAGCAGCTTTCATCGGCTGCCTGTGAAGGGATTGTGTGTTGGGAGTCAGAGCCTCTCTGCCCGGCACAGACGTGACCCAAGGCAAATCAGGGGATGTTAGCAACTGTAGCAGCATTTCCCAGCAGCAAACCTTCCCCAGCTGAAGGTGGGCTTGATGCTGCCAGTAACCAAGAGCCACCAAGAGGACAAGAAGGTATTTAAAGTGGTTTTCTTCCTGTAAAAGGAAAATTTCCCCTTTCTCTCTCTCTCTCTTTTTTTTTTTTTTTATTCCTTACTAAGGGTCATGAAGTTGACTGCCAGCCAAAGCACCTAGGATCCATGAAATACCTGAGCCAAAATTTACTTTTTATTCTGGTGTCTCATCAGCATGTCCTGGTTAACACTGGGTTTAATGGGAATCCCACATTTCTGTGAGCCAAAGGAATGAGCTGGGTCAGCGCTGCACGGAGGCACCATCATAATGAGAACATTTTGGGTTTTTTAGGGTTTCTGGTTTTGCCTCAAGTCTCAGCGGTATTTCTGGATGTACCATATCTGATGCACCAAGCCTGTTTGGTTGGAGTGGCTTAACATATGTTCCTGCTACTAATTAAACTTCCCAATCTGTCAGCAAAATAGCATGTTTGCTGGATGGAGCAAGGGATTAGTCTTAGCTCTTTGGACACCCAGGCAGGTGCAACAACTGCTGGATGGGCCCTCGTGTCATCCACAGGGCAACAGGTACTGCAGGCTGGTGCCCTGCTCCAGGCTGTGCATCGGGGCCAGCTGGCATCTTAGGCATTTAAATTGCTGTTTCTTTCAGAGGGCTGGATGTGGGTATTTTGTTTTATAAGGAAGGATGACATCAAACTGAGCTGTGTGCGCAGCGTAGGCTGCAGGGATGGAGTCCTAGAGGGAGCAGCACCAAAGGGACCAGGAGGATTTTTTCTAGCCAAGATGCCTAGTTGCTGGAGAGCTGTCATAGGAAGAGGATGGTGATATGGAACCACCACTGTCACAGGAGTACACGTAGAGCTTGCATCCACTGTCCAGGAAAACACACATCCTTGTGGGCAGGTAGCCAGCGTGCAAAGAAACCTTTGGAGAGGCAGGTGAGCCTCTTCAAGGGCCATACGCAGGACAACAGGAATAACTGGAAACATCTGGGCTAATTTTAGGCTTGTTACCTAAGGAAGTGAGCTCTGGATAGATGCACTGAGTGCCTGCCTCTTCCCCTGTAGCCTTAAACCCACCAGCTGCTTCAGCTCAAACTCATCAAAGAAGGACAAATTCCCCATGTCCTTTAAAAGCCCCTTGCTGTTGCAACGTGGTATTTGAAGGGTGGGGGTGGGCACTGACTGGGGAGGTGGCTTTGGGCCTTAAAAGCACCTCCAGCAGCTGGGTTGAATTTTTACCTCCCATTTTGGTGGGTGCTTGAGGTGCTTTATGCTGTCATAAGCACCCGGCTCCTAAGCGTGCCCTGGGGTTGTGGCTGCCCCAGCTCAGGCAGAAGCTGCCCTGCTCCTTGCTTGGCTGCTGCAGCAGGTACTGGGGGTTGGGAAAGTGCTGGCAGGGCAGGGACCGGGAGGTATAAAAATGGGGATGGGTAAGGTGGGACTGCAGGGAGACAGCAGGGAATGGGGGAGGGGATGATGAACTGGGGGGAGGATCGGCAGCACAGTGGGAGAGCAGGTACTGGAAGGGGAAAGCAAGGGCTGCCTGCGCCCAGCACCCAGCTCTTGCAGGGGGTGAGGCTGTGTTTGTGCGGAGTACTGTGCCTCACACTTTTTTTTTTTTTTTTTTTTGTGTGTGCGTGAAGCAAAACTAATTGCACCGAGTAAGGGAGAGGGTTGTGGAAAACTGTGTGTGCCAGGGTAACTAGAGCTCAGCTAGCTTGTGTATGGGCGAGGCTGGGGGGGCTGGAGGCTTACATCTATCTCATCAACTCTTAATTCTGGTGTTTTCTTTAAAATGCATGATTTTGCAACCTGCCCGGTGCTACTCAGAAGCGGTGAGCTCTGTGGGAAGCACTACTACTCAAAGCCAGCTTCGAGCCGTTGCAGCCAGGTTCCCGGGGGCTGTGGGAGCCCCCCGCAGCCGGGTGGGGGGTGCGAGCCGCCGGCTCTGCCCTCCGGTCGCTGCGGTGACGCCGTGTTTGCTGGCAGCGAGCAGCTTCCTGCAATAAAGCTCCTGGCCTGGGTGCCCCTGAGAAGGGGGGAGGAAAAAAAAAAAGGGGGGGGGGGGGGGAGTTTTGGCCACTTAGCATCATGTGATGCAACTTTTTTTGGTTGGTTTTGTACCCCTTCCCCCCGTGCTCGGTGGGAAAAATGGATGTTTTTCTAAAGGAAATCCTGGAGCCTTCGGAGCAGGACGTGTTTGATGACTTGACGCGGATGGAAACATTTTCCAGCGACACCTTCAGCAGCCCGTGCGCAGGTAAGGGCTGCCCAGGGTGGGTGCCCTGTGCCGGGGTGATGGGCAGGGATGGAGGAAGCTGGAGGATGATGCCCTCTGTGCGCACAGCCAGCACGGGCATTGCCCTTGTGTGGGCATCCTGCAAAAACGTTGGGGTTGCTTATTTTCTTATTCATAAGCTTAAATATCCCCTGGGTTGACATTTAAACGTGGCTGGAGAAATCCTGGTGAGGCTGCACCCCGCTGCCTGTGGCTGGCCAGGCTGGGCTGTTGCGCTGGGAACCTGGGGCTGTGTTGTGCTGAGTGTGACCATTTAATGGTGTGTTTGAACTGGGTTGGTTCTGCGGGGTGAGCTGGGGTCAGCGCTCGAGGTGCGAGGCCTCCAGCACTAGGGGAAACTTCCAGCTCACCCTGGATCTTTGCAGTGAAGTTGGGAGTTCCCTCCTTAGGAGATGTGTGATGCGTTCCCTGAAATACCTGAAAATACTAGGATTTTGTTATGGGCAGCTCAGCAGAAAACAGTGAAGAAAATTTAAGTTGCCTGTGGCAGGTTGCTTCCCCGGGTGTAAACTCCCTTCTCACTGATGCCCAGCAATTGAGTTTGATTAGTGGCTAATTGCCGTCCTTAGTGGCTCGTTTAAGGCTTCAATTCACTGCCTGGGCAATGTCAAGCTGGTGGTGGGGCCAGGGAGAATTTGCAGTAGGTAACATAAAAATGATTTTCTGCGTAGCTTGGTGTGGGACATGTAGCATGAGATGTGGTAATCATTAAACTTCATGTGTTTTAACCAGCCTCTGCAGGGGCGTAAGAGCGGGCCTGCGGGTGTGTAACACAAACAAGTTAAGTATTGATGGGGTCTACAGGATAATTTTTGGTGCTTTGCACTTCCCTGGATCTTTTCTACTTTCTTGCAGTTATGTATTTGCATGTACCTGGTACATCACTACCTGCTCTTGGACTTGTACCTGGGGGTGAGGATGTGCAGGTAGAGGAGAGGTGCTCTTACAGCTAAGAGGGTGCCTGATGCTGCAGGTGACCCTTGCTGTGCCACAGCCTTGTGGTGTGATTTCTGACAGATCTCCAGCTCTCCCTAGCTCTTGGGACCTTCCTATGACATCTTCCGTCATCTCTCTGGGTAGTGACCCCCCTGTGTGATCTCCTGCTGGGTGTGTGCAGCCCCCACATGCCAAATGCAAAAGCAGGGCTGCTGTCCTGCTTGTTTTCCAAGCAGGGGTTAGCACAGCTGGAGAGGTTGGTATTTTGGATTAGAAAGTTGGATTAAAAAATTAGGTGCTGTTTTCTCTGCCTGCAGACAAATGGGTATGCAGTTGCTCCATATAGCTGTACTCTCATTAATTCACAAATAGCTGGGGTATTCTTTTTGAATGGGTCCTTCAAATAAAGTTTCAAGATCATGCAAACAAAGTAGGAAGTAGCTGGATGATGGTGCTTAGATGGCCCATAATTACCTTTGCATAGGGCTGGGAGCTGGATTGATGCCTGTGCGCCTTGGTCAGGACAGCAAGCTTCTCTGTGCCACCTCTGTAAAATGGGAGCAGTAGAATTTCTGCACTTGTGTTTCCCGTGGATAGGCTGTGGAAGGCAAATAGCTCAAGGAGCTGTAATCAGCTCTTGGATTACCTGTTGGTGGCTTGGGCACTGCAGGTGACATGTCCCTGGGTGCTGTACTGAGATGCCCCTTCTCAGCTCTGGGACACTGCGGTGGTCCTTGCAGCGGTCCAGGCCACCCGTGATGCTGCAGCACAGATGGCTCAGCACCCCCAGGGCTCCCTGCACCTGCGTGGCTGCTCCGGAGCTGAAGCCACTGCAGCTGGCTGATGGCACGAGCCCTGCCCCGTGGTTTGGGGGTCCCTGCCTTGTGCTTGCCATCCTGAAGGGGATCAGTTGTTTTTCATCAGCACTAATGTGTGACCCTGCAACAGCATGGGCTCAGGGAGGGTTCAGGCTGTCCTGAAGCTAGACAACTTGCCGAGGCGCAGTCCTGCTCCAGACACCTTGAGGTGGGTGGGACTGGCTCCTTGTTGACCACTTATTTCCCCTGGTTCCTCCAGCCCTGTCCACGCACCAGCCTGCAGATGTTTCTGTTGCCACCCAGGTGGAAGGGTTGTGACAACACTGCCTGCTGTGCTCGGGCTGTGGATGGCAGAGATGCTGCTGTGGGGAAAGGATGCTCGCTGTGGCTCTGCTCCTTTTTTACTTGGTGACGTTAAGCTCCTTTACAGCCCTGCTTCATGGGTGGGGATCACAGCTGCTCCGCTTGTAGCTTTTATTTTGTAGACTTGCTTTGTCCCGAGGGATGAGGTGTGTTTCTTGGGGAGCTGCTTTTTACTCCACTCTGCCAAGTTTTGCTGGGGTCATCGATCAGCGGTGCCGGAGGAGACAAATGGCATGTGCTGTATGGAGACAGGCAGGCAGATGTATATGTTATGTGTTTGGAGCCTTGCCCAGGGGAACATGGAAAGCAGATGTTGCATTGGTGACCTGCTGGATAAGCCATGGGCTGTCGCTTCCTCCTGTGCCTCTGTGGTCTGGCTTGGACGGAGCTGGAGCGAGTTAGCTCTGGAGGCGCGGGTGAGTTCAGCACAGCCCTGGCTGGTTCAGCTGGCAGGAGTGTCTGTTCGTTTTAAGGGTTGTATAGCAGAAAAACAGATCCAGAAGTCATGTGAAATAGGAATTGAAACATGATCAAGAAATTGAGATGCTTTGACTTCTTTTCTCTATTTTTAAGGTCGTGTGGAGTCTGCTCTAAGTTATCTGGGGTGACTGGTGCCAGCTGGAAGTGGCTGGGGTGTTGGGTGCTCCTCTGATAGTCTGTCCTGCCCATCCAGAGCCACCCCCACTGCCTTGTTAGACACCACTTGGGGCCAGCATCAGTTATCGGCATTTAGGAGCCAGCCTCTGGTCCATCTACTAGTCATCTTCTCCATCTATCCACAGAGCTGGACAAGAGCTGAGGGTTTGGGCCAGATCTTCACGTAAACTTGAACTTCAGACCCGAATGGGTGAGATCCTTGGCTGGGCTCCACAAACTTCGATGTCCACTAACAAAACAGCAGGAGATGCCACACTTTTTTTCCTTTGTATGGTCCTCTGTGTCACCTAATGCTTGTTCACTAGACACTGATAACTAAGCAGTAAGGGTAGTATCTTGCTCTGGGCTATGAAAAGCTGCCTAAGTGAATTTTGCATGGGGCCATGCTGCAGTCTGGGCTGCTGCGTTGCCTGGGCGTGCTGGCAGTGTTTCTGGGGGTGTGTGGTGTGTAAGGGCTGCTTTGCATGCAGGGCAGCAGTACTTGCTGTGGCTGCTGCCCTGAGCATCCCAGCTGCGCTTGTTCCAGGGCAAATGCGCAGCGCTGGCCCCAGGGTGTGCCAAAACAGGGGTGCAGCCTGCGTCCGCTGGCTGCCTGGGAATAGTGTTGGGGTTTGGGTCCCCACTGCCTTCATCTGCTGGCCTCAGGGCATGAATATAACAGGAGGAGCTGGTAAAACTGGGCAAAGAAACCTTTGCCTTCCCAGAACATGAGATCTAGCAGTTCCAAGTGTGCAGGGACCTGGGGTGTGCGTGCAGCCCAGCCAGGCTGGTGCTGGTGTGGGGCAGCATGGGTCCCGGTGCTGGCTCTGGACACTGCTGCTGTGTCTGCCTGGGTGGGGTGTGACATTCCTCCCAGCTCTGTCTGGTCCTGGCTGCAGCTCCGATGTGGCAAGCGAATGGTTTGCAGAATAGGGAGGTGTCTGTCAGCCTGCTGGCTTTCTGCATCCTGGAGTTTCTTTGCTCCTGAAAAAAAAAAATTAAGGAATTAATTTTAGTCTTGCCTGTAGGCTCTGCTGTTAAATTTACAAAGGGGTTTGATAATGCATGGCTGGAGAGAGGAGGCAAAAAACCTGCTACAGTGGAGGCATGGTCAGTTTTGCTGAGAAGGGAAACTTCATAGTAGTGGAGTGATATATATATTTTTTTTTCCCCCCCCCTGTTTGGAGTGGGGAGCAGCACGACTGTGAAATACATGCTAGCGAGGATGTTTCGAGGGACTTGTCCCTTAGCTGCACATATGGCCTAGAGCAGGAACGGCCTCAGCCCTGGCTGACTTTCAGGGCAGCTTGGGAAAACTAGTTGGATCCAAATGCCCTGATTTGGCCCCTCTGAACATGGAGTATGTCAAGTCCAACGGGTGATCCGGGGAACCAAATGCCGCTTGTCTTGGGCTGCATCCCACAGGTGATGGGCTGGGTGTGCCTGGTGGCTCAGAAGGTTCCGGGCTCTGGAAGCCCAGCATCTTGGGGGGCTTAATGTTTTGCTAAGGAAAGTCCAACCCAGGGTGTGTCATGGTTGGCAACACAAATCTCTGGAAGCTTTTGGAAATAGTCATCTGTACTTCATTTGAGGGTGGTGGGGTTTTTTTTTGGGTTTTTGGTTTTTTTTTTTTTTTTTTGGAATCAACCAGCTTTAGGAAGCATTTATCTGAAAAATCCCTTTTCTGCCAGCTCAGGGAAAGGGCAGCTTTGTGGGGCACTTGCTATAGCAGCTCCTTGCTTCTGTTTTTGGCTTTTACCCTCTTTCTTTGCACCTCTGGGAAGATTTGTGTTCTGATTTTCACTTTCATTTTCTATGCAACGGAGATAATGGCAGAAGCAAGCAGATGGTGTTGAAAGCTGAAGAGAGCGCGCTGCAGAAGGCTGAGCTGTTCTCCAGGGTCAGCTACAGAAATTTCAAGTAATATTTTCTTGATCAGAGCTTAAGGAAAAGAATGCTGGAAGTGATTGATTCAGTGATGAGCACTTTTGTTTCTGAAGCAACTTGTGTTTCTTTGGTGTTGGTTTCCCTTGGAAATCATATCAAAGGCTTCCTTGCAGGAATGTGTGAGGAATGCAGGAAACTTGCCAACAAATACCTTGGGAATACTTGTAGAAAAGCAGTGAGCAACTTCTTTTAAACTGTGGGTGACTGATCTGAAGGCTTCAATGTGAGAGCGTGTGTGTCCTGCTGGGACCTCTGTCCCTGCTGAGCAGCTGCCTGGTGGCCCCTGTCACACCAGATGGGTCCAGGGCTGAGTCCTGCTGATGGAGCAGCCTGGGTGCAGCAACTCATCTGCAGAAAAGGATTAACAGTTTCCCTGGCAGTTGCTCTAAATTGCCACAAAGCTCTTTGGATCATTTTGGATGTGCTCATTATGTTTATGTGGCCCTGTTGGCCAGCCCTAGCAGTGTGTCCATCAAGTCTGTGTGTATGTCTGGGGAGTGTGTGAGCACTCTTAGGTGACCTCCTTCTCACTTAGTCATCTCATGACCTTCAGACCTAAATCTTTTTTTTTCCTTATCCATTTATTTCCACAGTTTTCAGAAAGCTGCTACCATCTAAAAGGCACAAAAAGGTTGCTCTACAGCTACAAAACTGTGGAGGTGGTGTGCCCTGATTCGGTGTGTCCTGGTTCACAGATGCTGGTGAAGGTCTCCTTGGGACTAGATATGTTCTTCTGGGAAAAACCTGTGCCCGATCTCCAGTTATGGTTAAAAGCAATGCTGAGTGGCATTGACCTAAGAGCCAAATGCCTAAAAGCTTGACCATGTGTCACTAAAGTGGTTGGGGGCTTAGTCATGGGCTTTGCAGAGCATCAAGATCAGGCGTGCTTTGGGTTTGTTCCTAGGGCTCAGAGCTGTGAAGGATGGTCCTCGGAGCTGGGCTCCATGGGAGCCTCAGTCAAAGCCAGACCTGGTCTCTGTAGGAGAGCAGGCATCCACTGGTAACAGGGAAGTCTCTATTTGTGGAAAGTCATCAGGCTTCTATAGGTTTGTGTACGTGCTTACCAAGCCAAAGGTAAGCAGCACAAGCAGACCCTGTGTCCTGAGAGAATGTTTGGTTTGGCTCTTCATGGCTTGTCCCTGGGACTCTGTGAGCACTGCTTTCCCTTCCAGTGAGATGTGGTCAAAAATGGGGAGAACCTCCTGTGCCGAGTGAAACTGTTAGTTGCCAGAAAGTTATCCCAGATGGCAGGTATGGAAAGGGTCACAAGAGTGGTGACATGAGTGCTTTGACTCTTTTTCTTGTCAGAGCTGTTCACAGCTGCATTGGCTAAAACTGGCTTCCCGGCTCTGGGTCACGAAGGAGAGGTTGGGTTAGAGAAGGGCTGCTCAACCACAGGAGCCAGTTCTCTTGGGGGTCCTTCTGTTATGCTGCTGTGGCATTCTTGGGGGATATGTGGGCCTGTATTTTGTCCTTCAAGATAACTAAATTGTTCTGTGGTGCACGGCATCCCTCAGGTCCGTTCAGGCCAGGGGCTTGCTAACAATTGGGAAAATGAAGCAATCAAGAGGCTGCTTCAAGTGACCTCAGTCACCTTGGTCATTCCAGAGGCTCCCTGAAAGACACAAATCCCATCGTAACTCAGCAACCACAACTACCTGAGGGATTTTCTTTCCTGGACTTGTGAAACCTTTATCCCTGTGTGCAGACTGCTGCTCCTTTAGAAGCATCGCAGGCTGCAGGGCAGGGGGAAGCTGCGTTGGGGGGGAAATGAAAACAGAAGCAAGAAGCTGTTGTAGCTAAAGCACTTCAGAAAGTCATTTGAGTAAATAAATATGACAATCCATGGAGATAAACTAAGCCCATGTGCAAGAGGGGTCTCGCTGCTTGCATGCACTGGCTCCTTCCTGGGTTATATTTGGTGGCAGGTCCCTGCAGGGTTTCCTTTTATGCCCTTGCCTTTGTTCTGCTCTTGCTTGTTTAGGGCTGAGGGACTGGGAAGCTCCCCCTCGGGTCATCCTGGGTTTCCTAAGGGCGGGCCAGGGGGATGTTCTCTTCCCCTGGAAGATTAATTGTACAAACCCAGTATTTCTGTTCTCCGGGCTGATTTGGCTGGATACTGAACATTCCCGCCTCTCATTTTTAGCGTGGCAGGCGGGTGTCACAGCCTTGCAGCATCTTCCTGCT
The DNA here is from genome assembly GCF_023634155.1 of Falco peregrinus. Taxonomy (NCBI): domain Eukaryota; kingdom Metazoa; phylum Chordata; class Aves; order Falconiformes; family Falconidae; genus Falco; species Falco peregrinus. The sequence continues at coordinate 116,470,866 of NC_073722.1, read as the reverse complement.
AAAAACAGATGCTATTTCAGCCCGTGGGTCATGTTGCATGCTGCATCCAGAACAGCTTGTGGACAGAAAAGTGTGTGCACACACCCTGCTCCTCTGAACGGCATCTCTGGGGAATGCAGGGCACGTCATGGATGTGCCCTGAGCTCTCATAACAGGCACGTTTAAGGTAGTTGGGTGGTGACATGAGCTTGTCCATCCACTGCTGCTCCATTTCGAAGGGACAGGTTGCTCATGAAGGGCTGGAGTTTGCAACCCTGGGTCCAACGAAGCCAAAAGCAGGGCTTGGGCATCACTGGGGCAAGGATTTTTGTGTACAAAGCAATCCTGCTGGCTTGGAGTTGTGGAGATATTTGGGCAATAACTTGTCTTGTGGGTCTCCAGCTGGAGCAAAGTGCTGCTCGGTGGGAGGCAGTCTGGGGCTGTGCGAAACCCCATCCAGGAGCAAAGGCACGTCGGGGTGCAAGGGCTGATGCAGCACCCTGTGGCAGGAATGCCGTGCTTGAGGCAGGCTGTCACTTCTTGGGCTGGCAGAGCAGCCCAGTTGCTAATTGGTAGAGCTGGCTGGGAAATGTTTTCTTGTACTAAGGAGAATTTAATGACAAAATGAAAACAAACGGTGCAAATTCTCCATTTTGAGAGGCCATTTTAACTAAAAGGCAAAGTCGTCTGTTCTCTTGCCTGATCAGGTTTTTAATGCAAAGTGGATACTTTCCAGATGGAGTTTTTAATCTTGTCAAACAGTCAACAGCTCTGAAAAGCAGATTTATTCCAGCAAAATAGTTTCTAGCTGAAGCTTTTCCCCTCCCAACTCATTTTCAGCCAGCTTAACTTGTTGTTGAGATTGGATGTTGCCTGATGTGAATGCCTTTGTACAAAAAAAAAAAATATCTTTTTTCTGTGATTAAAGAGTGGGATGTTAAAGCAGAAAAAACAGTGTCTCCATCCTCAGGGTTATTAAAAATCTGACCAGACAGTCCTGAGCGACCTGCTGCTGCTGACCCTGCTGTAGGGAGATGGGTTGAAGATCTCCAATGGTGCCTCCAGCCTCAGCAGTTCTGTGAGCCGCTGCAAATAAAGTGATGTGCTTAAGGCTTAGGAGCTGCCTGTGAAAGGAAAGTACTGGAAACCGCAGAGGCTTGACCTCTTGCTCAGTGGAATTCCTTCTGGCCACTGCTAGACACAGTGGCTTGCAAGCAGAGTTCTTCATGGTACTTCCAAAAGTCTGGAAAAAAGTGGATTGTCATACAGCAAGGTCAGATGTGTGGCAGAAGCTGGGGTCTGTTGGCTAAACATGGACCTTGCTTCAGATTGCTTCCAGGCTGGGCAGGCAGGGAAGGGAGGTGAAAGCCTGGATGAATGCTTTGTCTCCTGCTTCTAGCCACGGGGGTGTGGAGAAGCTGACTTGCATGGCTCTGCCTTCCAGCTGAGGCAGTGTCTGGAGTGCTGTGTTCAGTGCTGGGCTCCCCAGTTTGAGAGAGATGGGGAACTACTGGGGAGAGGCCAGCGGAGGCTACAGAGGTGATCTGTGGACTGGAGCATCTCCCTTCGAGGAAGGGCTGGGGGAGCCAGGGCTGTTTAGCCTGGAGGGGAGAAGACTGGGAGGGGACCTTGTCACTGTCCACAAATACCTTAAGGGTGAGGGCCCAGAGGACCAGGACGGGCTCTTTCCAGTGGTGCCCAGTGACAGGACAAGGGGCACAAACTGCAGCACAAGAAGCTCCAGCTGAATATGGGGAAGAACTTCTTCACCTTGAGGGTGGCAGAGCCCTGGCACAGGCTGCCCAGAGAGGCTGTGGGGTCTCCTTCGCTGGAGACATTCAAACCCACCTGGACGTGGCTCTGTGCAGCATCTCTAGGAGAGCTGCTGCAGCAGGGGGGTGGGCTGGGTGGGCTCCAGAGGTGCCTTCCAGCCCCGACTGTTCTGTGAAACCCATGGAAGAGTAGCTCCATCTCTTGGTCCCCATCTGATGGAAAGTGCACAGCTGCATGAGGCTCCTTCCTCTTTGAGATGAATTTATATCCCAGCACCCTGACCAGCCAGCGGGCTGCTTGCAGTAGCTCAGCCCACTGCCCGGGTACCAGACTGTCCCTGTCAGTGTAGGACTGCGGGGCACCTCATGCCACCTTCAGTGCTGTGTCCTGGTTGTGTGATAATAGCAGCCAACACCACCGAAGGGTGGTTGCTAGCTGACGTGGATGGAAGCATTCCCTTTGGGGAAAGGTGGCTTCTCCTCCAGCCCCTCTGGGAGCAAGCCAGTATCACCCTGGCTCTTGGACCAGGCTGCTGGGTGACAAAGGAGATGGTTTGTGTGTTTGAGCTGATCTTCTCTGTCCAGCATGCAAGTGAGAAACCATTTGGGGTGAGAAATGAGGGTTTCTCCAGAAATGGATGTTGGAGAGGGTTTCTCCAGAAATGGATGTTGGAGAGGGTTTCTCCAGAAATGGATGTTGGAGAGGGTTTCTCCAGAAATGGATGTTGGAGAGGGTTTCTCCAGAAATGGATGTTGGAGAGGGTTTCTCCAGAAATGGATGTTGGAGAGGGTTTCTCCAGAAATGGATGTTGGAGAGGGTTTCTCCAGCAGCCACTCGACGGCTGTTAGTGGGGACTTGCCAGGGCAGCATTTGAGCCGCTGCTGAACCGTTCAGTGTGAATGATCTGAGCTCTCCTCATCTAGCTCAGAGTGCTCCAGCCAGCACAGAGATAATCGCTGAGGTTATCGAGTGGAACTTGGAATCTGGGCTCAAGCCACGCCGGGAGTCTTGCACCATCCTTCCTAGATTGCTACATGTGTGCTGTCTTTTACTCTTGTGTTTGGCTGAGTCATGTTATAGTGTGTCACCGTAAAGGGGAAATATGTGGCTTCCCTGAGTAATCCGCTTCCTCTCTGTGAAACTGTTGGGACTACAGATGGTAAAATAAGGAGGACGGTGCAGGGAGGGCGAGAAGGCAGGAGCCCAGAGCATCCTCCTTGTTCCCCTGCAGTGCAGGAACAGTCACTAGCCCATCGATGCTCAAGTTAACTTATGGCTATATTTTAAATGACAAAAGGGCACCACTAAGCACCCGGGTGGACCCCTTGGAATTGCCTGTACTTCCCTGGTGTGCTTCACAGATGTGGAATACACATGGATCCATCCAGGATTTTTTCACAGGGAAGGTAGCCTGAATTTAATTGGCCAGACAGACCTAACTGTGGCTGTGGCAGTAGATAACTGAGTGAGCATCAGTAAAAATGACTCTTCAGTAGTTACTGTTGGCCGCCAGCAGGATCTTGCCTATCAAGTTAAGTTTACTGCAGAGGCTAATAGCACAGTAATTAAGGTAAAACAAATATTAGCTTGAAGCTGTGCCTGCAACTTGAATCACATAGCTCTACTTTTGATGTAAGGCTTGATTGGAAAACCTTATGTTTAATTTGTGTTGCGTTAGGCTGATGGCAGCTGGTTTTGTGGGCTGAATTTGAGCCAGATCTGCTGCTGTCATAAAGTTCTGGCTCCGCTAATACCGTGCTGATTTATGTGGGGGGAGAACCTGGGCCAAGTCTCTTTGCTGTGTTGCTGTAACCTGTATTGTTCAGGCATTTGCTGGGGTGTTGTTTGAGGACAACCAAATAGCAAGGAGGCTGTGAGGAGGGAGAAAGTAGTTTGTGGTTTTTTTGGGTTTTTTTCTTCCTGTGGGTCAGTGTTTTTATTTTTCTGTGTTATGGACAGGCCTGTCTGTGAAGGAGGCCAGGTCTGTGCTTGGATTTGAAGTTTTGTTTTGCCTCAGCATCTCCCTGTACCTAAATCTGTGTTAAATGTGGGAGAAAATGTCTGGGGCAAGAAGATGCCTCTCTTCACTGTAGCAAAAACATACTTGGTTCTCCTGTAGGACACAGATGCAGAGATGCTCAGGGTGGGCAGCTCCCAGGGGAGGAGGTAGAAAGGACCTCTGGGAGCAGCAGTGTATGCCCTGGGGCTTGCTGCACTCCTCCACAGCAGCAGTTTCATCCCTCCCATTTACTACCCGAGGAGCAGGGTGACGTTTGCTCTAGTTATGCCCGAGACTCTCCTTGTGCAGCTTGCCTGCTTGCGTGGCAGCCTCTTCAGCCTTGGCAGAGCCAGGCTGCACAAGGTCATGAGCAGGTGTGAGGTTTGCAAACATCCCTCTGAGCTGGGTCTGAGCTGTTTCTGTGAAGTCCGTTCTCATCTGTAGAAGATCCTGGTCTGCAGTCCCATCTCAGCTTTATGCTCAGTCTCCAGATTCAGAGCATTAGCTCTCAAGTTGTCTCATCCCATGGCGCATCCTGGACTTCAACTCAGCTATATGTGGTGTAGCTCTTCCGGAGGCAGCAAAAGGTTTGGTGCAATGTGGGTTTGGTGCAGGACCCTGTGCACGTGCTGTTGGATGATGAAACTAAGTGGGCTCCTGCAGAGTGCTGATGGAGATCCTGGCCTGGAGAGCTGCCTGGGAGGTGCAGGACCCTGTGCACGTGCTGTTGGATGATGAAACTAAGTGGGCTCCTGCAGAGTGCTGATGGAGATCCTGGCCTGGAGAGCTGCCTGGGAGGTGCAGACCCCTACCTGGGTTTGGGGGTTGGCTTGCCTTCTGTCAAGTTCTACTTGGGACTTCATCCCCGTGGAGAAAGGGCAAATGGTATGTTGTGAGGGGGAAGCCCTCGCTGGGAAAAATCCTCTTTCCCTCCTGTTGAAGTCCTTAACCTGAGCACAGTGCCTTTGCAGAACTTTTCTGCTGTGGGAATAACGTGAACTTTTGACTCTTTCTGACTAATACTTAGAGCTGCTATCCCTCCCTGCCTGTGCTGCCAGCCTGGTTTCTCTCCCCTCATTTTTGTGATTTCATCTGATCCCAAATCCAGTCCTTGCTGTGTGCAGAGTCACCATGGTGTGTTTTAACTACTGGCGCTGGGTTTTTTACTGCTTGTCTGAATACCGGAGGTGTTGGAGCTGTGACAGGACGCCTGGGAGGGTATTGCAGGTAAATGCATGTTGCAGCCTCCCTGGAGCAAACAACTCCATATATTTGTGCAAGAGGAGCCCTCTGCAATGTGGCTGTGACAGCAGGAAGCTTGGTGTTTGCTGCCTAAATACTGACCTGGATACTGGGGGAAGGCTGGAAGGAGTCGGTGCTGCTGGGGTCTTGTACACAAGCTGTGCTTGGAGTGGGCACCCTTGGGTGGGCCAGGACCCGCATCTGTGCTCTACCCTGGCTTCAAGAGTTGGAGCATCACCACTGAGGTGCCTGTAAGCCCTGCAGAAGAGACCGGGTGTGTCTGCTGGAGAAATCTGGATGGAAAATGTTGCATTGAACTGGTCATCTTGCAGTGAAAATGACCGTCCTTTCAGCGTTGTACTGGCTAATGCCTTGGGAAAATGATTACTAGGAAAAATGTGGTCATTAATTATACTTTAGCACTAAGACTCTACTTAGCTCTGATATTCCCCACTGTCAGACACCTGAAGTATAAACAACAGGGTGATGCTGGACTGAGAAAGCTTGCAATGACTTCTGGAAGTTTGTTGCTGATCAAGCAAGAGAGTGAAATTATTGGTTGGGGAGCTGGGAGGTGAACAACTTTTTTCTGGAAAGCTTTCCAAAGCAAGGCTTTTGGATGTCAGAACTGAGGCATCCCTTGGTCACAGGGTGGCCTTACTCTGCAGTGTGCACCTTGCCACCATGTGTCCTGGAGCTCTCCCTGCTCTGGCACCTCTGGGTTACCAGCCAGAGCGCTTGGGTAGGTGCCATGGAATTCCTGGGGGATTACTTTGGAGACAACATGAGAAAGTACAACCCCACATGACTTGAAAGCTACAAACACTGGGATTTATGGTGAGGTTTCCAGCAAGCCTACCAGAGGAGCGTCCCATGCCTGTGTCATAACATGTTGGTGGAGGAAAGAAGTGTAGGAAAACTGTGAAAGCTCCAACTCTGATGTGTGTTGTTCTGTAGCTAGGGAATGGCATCTCTAACTTCTCTGGTAAGGCTTATATGGGTGGAAGTACATGTGTGATTAAGCTTTCTGGAAGATCCAGCTCACAGCAAGGTTTGCTGCATTGCTTGGTGTGAGCTGTGGGAGTCTTGCAAGACTAAAATAACCCCCCAGGCCAGCTCATTTCCAGGCAAAATCATGCTGAGTCACAAAGTGTAGCTCAAACTAATGGTCTCTACAAATGTATGTATTCATAAACATATGAGGTATCCTGGTTCTTACTCTTAAGAGTAGAGCATCCTGTAGGGCTTCCAAGGGGCTTGCTTTAGCTGTGACTCGATGTGTGTGGCTCTGCTGCAGTGGGTTTGTGTTTATTACCAGGGTGTTTACAAACATCAGAACTGAAAGGGGGCAGGGTGTGAGAGGCTGTAATGTGTAGGATAACACTGGGGTGCTTTTAACACAACTTGGGTTAAGTGGAAACAATGATAGCAAGCCCCCAGTCTGCTGGGGTTGGGGTCAGGCGGGTGAGACGTGACAGGGGTGGCAGGTAGGGAAATGCAGCTTAGGAGAGGATGCTTCTGTTGGGACAGATTTGTCGCCCTGGCCTCAGGAAATGGCCTGTCTGAGTTTGCTGTGGAGTGGTGATGGTGATGGCTCTTCTCTGGTAGAGCTGGGTGGTGTGGGAGGGTGAGGAGCCCCCTTTGAGGCAGCCTACCCCAGCTGGAGCCTCCTACCAATCCTTTCCACTCCTGGTCAATCCAGCAGTGGGAAGAGACTGGAGGGGAGCCTGGATGGAGAAGGAACTGCTGCGGAGCCTCTGTTTCTGTAGAGGTTTAAGACTCTTACAGCCATCAGTGCTCTGAGGCCCCTGGAGCAGCACTGGCTGCTATCTCAGCAGTAGCTCTCTCTGCTTTGCAGTGGTCAATTGAGTTTCTCGAGCCAACAGCTGTCCCAGGCAGCTCCTCTGGAAGGTGTGGTAGGAGGTCAGATGTGGGATGTGATGTTGGCTGCATCCCTTCCCTGCCACAGACAGGTGTGCCTTAATGTTGGGCACTGGGTGGCCGGTTGGTATGCTTCTGACTTGTTCTGCCTCTTAGTGGAAATCTGTATCACGTTTGTCTTTGAAATTTCGTAGATTCTCTTTAGAAGATGCTTTTGGGAAGCAAAAAACCAGACTTGATTGTACAAACATGCCTGTGTGACAAAGTGTATTTGTAAATGTGTTCTTGTATAGTTATATACATACACACCAAAAGGGTTGATAGCACTGCCAGTTGTTCTGAAAGTCCATTTCTGGTAAGGGATGAAAAAATATTGCCTGGCTTTTCTGTTTGGTCACTGAGATCGGGTGTGCAATAGCAACAGTCTCAAAGAGGCACTGTGCACATCCATGAAACCTTGCAGAGCTCCCCATCCCGTCTGTTCACATTGCAGTAGTTAGGTAGGTTGCATGTTGGTCTAATCAGCTGTGGGTGCTGCTGCACGGTGGCCTGGTGTTACGGCACGCAGAAGGTGAATCTGAATTCCTCGCACTAGTTCCTTGCAGCCCTGTGCTTTGTACAGTTTGCACAAGCAAGAAACTAGGGTGTGCTGTATTGCAGGGGCATTGGGGTTTGGATGGGGCTGGGTACTGTGCTCCCGCAGGCTGTCAGGGTTTGCCCCCCCCCCCTCCCCCGCAGCTTACCGAAAAAGGCACTGAAGGCATATAAACCAGGAGAAGGTTATTCACTCCCTGTTTGGGGCTAACAAAGGGTTAACTTCTGCCTGAGCTCATAGATCAGTGTTATGGAAGTCGAGCCGTCTGGGATTTATTAGGCAAACTCAAACTGGGAATTAAGAGAGCTCCAACCAGTAGGAAAGCTTTCTCGGAGGTTTGAAGAGAGATTTCTTCTAGCTAAGCGCTGATTTGAAGGGGCAATGCCAGAATTTCTTGCAGGGGCCTCCAGGAAGCGAAGGACGAACAGGCTGATCAGTCTGAACCATCCCACCAGCTCAGCGTGCAGCTTTTATTGCTCCATCATGTCTCCTGGCCCGGGCTGACAAAGCACCCATTGTTCGCCCCAGCTTCCTCCTCTGCACGCTGGGGCTGCAGCCGCTGCTCCCCATCTCCTTCCCCATGGACAAGGAGGTTAAGTCCTCCTGGAGGATGCACAGTACCCCAGGACATCAGATGTGTAAAACCAGCTGGAGACATGGCTCCTGGCCAGATGCTGGGGACTGGGAAGGGCTCCTCTTGCTTCCCAGAGGTGGCTTTTTCCTGTGGCTGGGCTTCTAGGTGGTCAGGAGTTAGTGTCCATGAAAAGTCTCCTAAGCAGGGAGAAATAAAGCACGTGGAACTGTGGAGCAGGCGGCTGGGGAGGGCTGGATGGTGCTGGGGCAGGCTGTGCCCAGTGCCTTGGGGAAACAGGAGCTGGTGCTCAGTCCCAGTGGGGCTGGGACCAGTTGCCGCTCTGAAGTGCCTCCATCAGGTGTGGCTGCGGACATACTCTATTTTTGCTTTCATCCCGCAGAGTCTCCCAGTTAACAGGGAGAACATTCTGCCAGCTCCTCCGCTGCTCCCCCTGACGGGGGGGGGTCCTCGTGTTCCACCACCACACTAGTTTCTTGCTTGTGCAAACTGTACAAAGCACAGGGCTGCAAGGAACTAGTGCGAGGAATTCAGATTCACCTTCTGCGTGCCGTAACACCAGGCCACCGTGCAGCAGCACCCACAGCTGATTAGACCAACATGCAACCTACCTAACTACTGCAATGTGAACAGACGGGATGGGGAGCTCTGCAGGGTTTCATGGATGTGCGCTCTGCTGCCAGCACTGTACAATGCTGTGCTGTTCCCGGGATCTGCCCTCTCCTCGGTGGGATTACGCGCTTTCTGCTGGCACCGGGGTCATGCTCGGCGCTCGCTGCAGGAGAATGGGGGGTTTATTTTTGGTTGTCTTCAGCCTTTTGTACCAGGGCTGTGCTAAAACATCCTTACTGCCCTGGCTGGGTGCTATGCATGTTCAGGAAGGGGAGAACGTGGTGGATCTCCAAATGAACTTGGGAGGTCTCTGGTTCTGTCCTTGCTGCTGAGCGGGTAAGGCGGGGGGCTGCCTGTAAACAGCAGGAGTTGCACCGTGCCCTGGTATTTATGGGACTTTCATCCTATAAACCGTGGCTGCTTTGTCGGCATTGGGCTTATCTGGTGTTTCACTTGAGCGGAGGCGTTGCTCTCCTGCCAGCACCCATGGCAGTTTGGCTGCCTGCAGAGGACAAGCTCTTCCTATCATCTTGTGGGCAGAAAGTGCCTTGGGAGTGTAAGGAGCTCCAGGATGAGCAGCGTGGTGGGCTCTGTGCCAAATTCTTACAGTCTTTGAGGTGGCAGGGGTTCACAGAGGGTCAGGTAGCAGGTATATTCATGTGCCTTCATGAACTTGTCTTGGCAGAAGCAGAGATTTCTCCGCGGTGGCGAGCTCTGCGGTGTTGTAGAGGTGCCCTATCCACAACTGCCTGTGTGTTTGGCTGCCTGGTTTTGGGCTGGTCCAAGCCCTGTGGGCACTGATGCAGGAAACATTCTGGAGCCAAACTGTGTTGTGTAATGCTTCCACAAAGAACGTGTCGAGAGATGTCCTCAGCCGTGTTGGGAAATGCACTGAGGAAGCAGCAGCACATGTATCCTGGTCCTTGCTGGGACAGGAGCATGTGCAGGGAGGGGGAGCTGGGCTGGCCTGGCAGTTGGTGTGGGCTTGATGCCCCTCTTGGGGATGGCTAAAGCTGGAGACATGTGGGATGACAAGTCCAAGGCAACCTGTCCTGGCTTCCAGGCTGTGGCCTGAAATATGGTGTTTGCTGGATGTGCAACAACAGTCTGGAGCTCCCCGGCAGGGTGGGTGTGGGAGCTGCAGCCCCCTTTGCAAAAGGGGGTGCTTTCAGCAAATGGCTTCCTGCAGGATTTGCAGCCACTCCAGGCACGGGTGCAGCTGCGTGAGCCCTGGTCCCTGGTGGGGCATCTCTGAGCTCTGCCCCTCTGGCTGCTGCCAGCAAGGGCTTCTTGGGGGTGCAGGGTCTGGTGTGGCTGTGGCAGCAGGGGGACAGGAGATGGATGCAGAGGCACATATGAACATCTTGTCCTTTGCATCCTGCTTCGCTGGTCGCCTTGGAGTGCGGGCCATTGCGTCTCTGAGGGGAAAAAAATGCCCAGAAATTCCACAGACCCTTCAATATCGTTTCTGTTTTAGAGAGAGACAAAAAAGGTCCCTTTGTGTGAGGGCTGAAAGAAATAGCCCAGTCCCACAGCCTCCTCAAAATCTTAATGTCAACTATTTGCCTCCTTGTGTTTTCGCATAAACAAGCACTTTCTCCTGAATATCTGCTCTGGCTGCTCCCCCAGCTCGGTGGTGCCCGCGGGACGGGCAGCCCAGCCTCCTCATCCACCCCCCAGCCAGGCTGGCGCGGCTGGAGGGATGCAGGACTAGCTGGGGAGGGGGCTGTGGGCCAGAGAGCAGCAAGAAAGGCAGCTGAAACTGGGTTCGGAAAGAAATGAACAGTCTGAGCTGCTTTTAATTCAAGGGACTGCTGCTGCCTGATTGCAGGGGGCACGCTCTTGCTTACAGATCTGGGCACAGCCATAGGGAGGCTGGTGAACTATCCCTGTTTACGCTGAATGATCCTTGTTTACACCAGCCTGGGCCAGTACCTTGTTCTGCTCTTGCCAGGGCATCATCCATCCTGCTGTGGGGTCAGATGTTCCCCTGGTTTAAGTGACTGTCAAATGAACAGCACTACACGGATTGCAGCAGCTGAGAAACCGCCCCTTCTATTTTAGCTGCTGTTTGCATGTACACACTGGAGTGACTTGAGTCCAATACTGAAGGCTTCTATCCTGGAGGCCACTTTTTTTTTTTTTTCCTAGCATGTTCCCTTCCCCTTTGTAAGAATCAAAATTAGAAGCTGAAAGGGGTCTGTAATGTTGCATCTACATTATGAAATGTAGTGCCAGCAGTGTTCCCAGGATGATTGCTCATTCAGCTGTGCCACACAAGTGTGCTGCTCCGTGTTCCTGTGCTCAGCCACGTAACCTGATAGATCACTGAGCGCATTGTAAGACATGTTCAGTGAAGCTTGGGGCATGCAGTGCCTGTGAGCTGCTGCTGCTGTGGAAACCCTTTTGTTTCTCCTCTGTTCCTGTCCGCTGAAGGTAGAAGCTGGTCCTGGTAGCTGAAGGTGGATGCTGGGGTTGGGGCAGCGCTTGGAAAGGCCGCTCTGGAGCGAGCTGAGGTGGTGGAAGGGATGTGATCCATGTGGGTTCATCTCTTGCCTCCTCACCTCAGCACCTGTCTGGAAGTATTTGGGGTGATGCGATGGTACCTCCTGGCCTGGGGCTAACTGTTCTTGGGCCAACATAGTGTACCCCGTGGTTCAATTTCCAGTGGATCCAAAGCCCCTTGGAGGCAAAAGTCAACTCCACCTGATGTTAGATCAAGCCCATCCTGGAATACACAGAAATAAAACACTCCTCAAGCTATTAGTTTCTTCTATTAGCTTTTCGCTATGGCCCTAGCACCGAGGCAGGGTTTTTCCCCTTCCCTGGGACCTGTTATGGGGATCCCGAGTTTCCACATTGCCTGGCTGCCTCTTCTGTTGATCTCGTTCTCCTCCAGCCCTTTCAGAGCCTGTGATCATCTGTTTCCATCTCTATCCCAGCTTCCCGATTCACATGCATGGGGAGGAGTTTGGGCTGCAAGCAGTTTATGGAGAACCTCAAACAGTAACATCAGATGAATGAATGAATAAAGGGCGGTTTTGTTGCTCTTATCCTTTCATCAGCTTTATGTGTTTCCCAGCAGTTCATTTTGCAATTGCTGTTCCATCTGGCTTCTTGCTGAGGGTCAAATTAATCCTGCCTAAGATGAGAGCAAACTGCTGTTGAATTGTATAGGACTAAGTAAGGTGTAAAGTTGACTTCTGGCAGAGTAGCACTTGTTGCTTTTCATGTTGCTTAAACTGAGAGCTTGAAAAATCTTTGGACAGGAACCTTGGAGGCAGGAATTCCTGTCCTGAGGATCCCCCAGCAAAGCAGGGTAAGCTAAGATTCTAAAACAGTGTTAAGATATGCCCAGTGGTGCTTGTCAGCTTGGAGGAATGGATGTGGTTCCCCTCAGGACTGGGGCAAGAGGAGGGACATCACTTGCTGCTGTCTTCCTAATTTAGATCAGCAGCTTTCAGTTTGTTTGTAGAAAAAAACCCAGATGTCCCAGCTCAAATGAAAAATCCCACGCTGGTGGAAGATGATACGGTCTGAGACATCCCAAGCCTGCTGCAGGGAAGACCTTTTCCACCAACCTGGGTGTCCTGTGGACTGACCTTGTGCTGCAGGAACACCTGTGCCTGCAAGCTGCTGGGGAGGGATGGTCTGCACGGGTTCCCATGCCCAGAGCAAACCAAGTGCTGCATCTTCTCCACCCCAGCCCTTGGAGACGTCTGCTCCTGCAGGCCAGCGTGCCCTGGCCAAGAATATGCGAACCACATGGCCAAAGCCAAATGAATGGGAACCAGAGGTTGGGGGCCCAGAGCCTGTCAGCAGGGGCTGGCTTAAAAACAAATGAAAGAACAGAGGAAAAAATTGTTCTAATTATGGTGAACTTTTAAAAACACAAAATAAAAGCTTATTATTTTGCAGAGTTCCCTTTGCAGCATGTAATTTCATTTCCCCCCATTTGCTTTTACTGCTTGCTCTGGGCACTGTCAGAACAACCTGATTTATAAGTGACAGCTTTGGCTATTTTTCAGGCTTGTCTCTCTAAATAGAAGAGTGTGAAAACTGTCCCGCTGCCAGCAACTCTCTTAGCATTAAAACTCACATGAGTTGTAGCACGAAGCAAAGTGCTGGGCGCTTTAGGACTTAAATGTCTTTCATAAAAAGCAGCCCTCACTCCTTTCTCTTGGGGTGATTTTTCCTTTTATTACATCGAATATCTCAACCTGTAGTTGGGGAAAATAAAATAAAACAAGCAGTGGCTGTTACCTTACTGTTTCTCTGCTACCGGCTCCCTTGTGTACTATCAGCAGAGTTGTAGATCGTGAGGGAGACATTTATTGACCGAGGGTTTCAGCAACAGAGCTTTGTCTAAGGTTTTCTTCCCATCCTGAAGAGATAAAGAAAATGAGCAGCATGAAGTGTAATGCAGTGGCAGGTATACAGCCTAGCCTGCTAATTTTAAGTGAATTAATAATAATTGAAAACTGGGGAAAGCCTTAATTGGCAGCCTGAGCAAAACTTAGCATGTGCTTTAATGTTCTGGTTAATAAAATATAGTTGTGTTCACTGTGTGATGTTACTTCTGTGTCTCTGTCTGCAAGTAACGTCCTTTTTTTGCCCATGGAAGCACCTGGCTTTGGTGCTGCAGCGCTTTTTGGATGCAGTCAGAGAGAAATTTGCACCTCTGACAGTGTCTTGAAGCTCGGGAGCATTTGATTTGTATTTAAAGTTGGCTGCACGTGTCCCCATTCTCATAGGAATCATAGCGCTTGTTGGTGACTTCTGTGTGAAAGTTCCGTTTTTCACTCAACCTCTCCAAAGGATCGCTGTTTGAGGGGGTGTGTGTGTGTCTTTTCAAGTTTGCCCTCTGCAGTGTGCTGCTGTGGTATCCAGACAACCTGAATCTGATTTAATAGCCTGGTTGGACTGAGCAGGCTGGTGGCTCGTGCTGCCAAACCTGTGGGATGGGACTGGAGCATCTCCGTGGCTCTGGTCTGGTTACTGAGCCAGCAAAGCTGGATAGGGGTGCCAGCTTCTTGTGTACAAAGGAGGCTTTTGGATTTGATTTTTTCACCTGGATGTATCTGCTAGTGCAGTGGTGCTCCTCAGGTGGTGCTTGTGGGTGCAGGCGGTGAGCCTTCGTATGGCTGTGGCAGAGGCACAAGGCACCGTTCTGGTGCAGGGGGCTGTGGCAGCTCCCACCCAGACCTGAGGCCAGAGGAAGCTCTTGGCTGCCATACTCAGTCACAGGTGTGACCCAGGGGGGCGGAGGGTGCTGCACAGTGAATTCCCTCTGTGGTAACTTGAAGGACATAGAAATAGCTGCAGCCATGGCCCTATGTTGTATGTGGCACGTGGGCAATCAGGAGCTGGGTCTTTTGTTGGGGAGAAGAATGGAAACAGATCTCTGGATCTTAAACTTTACCAGAACCTTGGCGGTTAAGAGGATTTCCAAGGCTGAGGGCTGCAGTGCCCCTGTGAAGTGCCCTGGCTGAGCCTCTAGAGCAACTTGGAGAGCTTTTCACATTGAGGGGTTTGCAGAGGTCTGCCAGACAGTAAATTCCCAGGAAGTACCGTCACAGGTGTAAAATCAGCATCCTTGTAAAACACATGCTGTGTGTACATGTGTCTTGAAGCTAGGGCTGTCCTCACATAAATTCCACCTGATGTTAAGATGAAAGTTTGGTCAGGTATGAAGTTAGGAAGCTGCCGTCTAATCTGAAACTGCGCTTGCAAGCCCAAACAGGTTAAGCTCATCTGTTATAGATGATGACAGGTCTTTGCTTGCCTTGGGTAGTAGATGTGCTAAATAGTAGTACTTGGGTAGTAGATGCCAAGTAGCACATTGGCCCCCATCCTAAAGGGAGCTGCACAGCGCAGTCTAGCCCAGGAGCAAGACAGAGACCCCAGCACTACATAGCTGCTCACAGGCTGCGTGGGCAGCGCTGGAGGTTGCCCATCGCTTAGGAACGTTAGGTCAGGCTCCTGAATTATTCTGTTTAGATATCATTCCACTGATGACACTTTTTTAAAAAATAAAATTTGATCAATGCTGCTTTTGTGGATGGGGTTTTCAAAAGCACTCTGAAGTCAATAGGGAATTTTTGGGTTGGATGAGTTTTATTTCTGGTGGAAAAAGTTAAGCTAACACAGGGTGTTTTTACAGTCCCATTCTAGATATTACATCCTTCAAGGCCCTCTTTGGAAGGCTTCCAGGTGGGAGATTTCTTTTGGTTTTATGTTCTAGGGCTGGCACTTTCAGCAGAGGCACATGAAGTTCAACACTGCAAAACTGAATTTTTCAGAAATAGCTGTGTGCTGTAGGGGCCTGGCACTCATTTTAGATGCTCCCAGCTGTCCCAAATTAAAGCCAGCTTAGTATTGCCTTTCTCACTGCACCTGAGCAGGTGAGGTGCCCTGATGCACTTGGTCTCATGAGAGATGTTTTTAGCCATTGTCTGATCTTGCTGCTTCAGTCGGGTTCTGTCTTTATATTTTGCATTGGCTGCTTATCTCGGGGGAGGGAATCGGCACATTCAGGTGCGTACTGAGTTTGAGACCCAACAGAAGCGCAGGCTGGGATGCGAGTGGAGAGCCTTACACAGCCTGATAGCCTCTTCTCGCAGTGCACCTGCTGCCAAGGATGGATGGTGGGAGCAGGCGGTGAATGGCACGAGGTGGAAGCAGAGATGGGAGGGGAGTGTGTGGTTCTGGGGGGAAGCCCTGGTGCTCGTGGCTGCAGGTTGTTGTGCTTTGCAGGCCAGGCTGGTGGTTGTGCTTTGCAGAAGGAGATGGGTCTCCCCATGTGCAGTGGGCTGGTGGCTTGTGACAGGCCAGGGAGATGTGTCCCTTCTCAGCTGCATCAGGTGGTGTGTGGCAGGCCAGGCCTGATGCTGACCCGGTCCCTGTTACCAGGCAGGGCAGCCCGTGTTAGCATCAGGTTTGTTGCTGGAAACCACAGTTTGGGGGGAATGTGGAAATCCCACCCTGGTGCTCCCCAGCGCAGGCTGGTGAGGTCCCAAGCTGGCATCAGGATGGGAGAGGAGCATGCTGGAGCAGTTCATGAGCAGGTACCACAATGGGTACAGCTTCAGGTAAGCCCCAGGCAGGGGATGCAGAGGCAATGGCAGGCAATAATCATGACACTGTAGTGAGAGGGAAATCAACCCAGTTCTGCCCTGGAAAGCCTTTTCCAGGACAATCCTGGAGACAGGTCTCACTAGCAGGTGCTTACGAAGCAAAGGAGCTGATTGCTTAGAGGATACCCAGGGTCATTGTGGAGCGTTTTCTTCCTGGGCTCTGAAATCACTTCCAGGCCAGTAGCCAAACACAGGCTGTAAATAACAAATGATGCCTGATGATCCCATCTTGTTTTGCTTTGAGATGTTGTCAGCTCTGGGATTTCCCTTGGCATCTTTTCTTCAGTGCTTTGCATTCCCATCTTCAGCTCCCAGTGCTGTTGTGGCATCTGGCTGTCTCCTGTCATGCCATCAGTGTGAAGGAGTCACTTGTCTGTGGCCTCCACGGGGATGTAATGCAGGAAAAGCTGATGGATCTGGGCTCTGTAGTCAGGGTGATGTTTGTGTCTTCACTCACTGGGGCCTTTCGAGTCATTGCTGGCTTGCGAAGGGCTGGAGATAACGTCAGAGGATAAATGTCTGGGATTTGCAGCACCCTCTGTCTCAGCACTCCACCACGGGCAACTTGGAAGGCAGATCTGGTGGCCTTATCTGAGGTTCCCTGCACCCCCAACTAGACGGGAGAATTCATTTGGTGGGTATCTAAACTTTATCCTGTCACCAAATGTTCCCACCTCATCAAATATCTGAGCTGAGCTGCTGTCCATCACACTGCTTTTTCTCCCGCCCCCCCCCCCCCCCACTGTTCAGGAAATTCTAAAACCCTTTCATTTTACTGCCCTCCGTGATGATGCTGTAGCAATTAATCAATGCAGCTGAGGCCAAGGCTCTTTTGAAACTCCAGCCTACACAAGTATCACCTAAGTAGCAGTATTTATCCAGGGTCAAAATAATACTGTACAAACACTGAAAATATTAGGAGACACGCCTAGCACATGCACATGTCCCCCTGTCCCAAACTCGCGAGCTTAGCGAGCCTCACCACATCAGGAGCTCTCTGAGCTGGGAACATCTGGCTCGGGGCAGTGAAGGTAAATGTTCCAACGAAAACACCAGGCGTGCAAGCGAGAGGCGCGGGCTGGAGCCACACCTCAGCACCGTAACCCTTGTCCTTCCCGGTTCCACCACCTCGTTGTGCTCATTCCTTGCCTTTTCATTACACAATTGATTGTTTGGGTGAGGGACTCAGCTGGATTTTTTTTTTTGTTTGCTCTGCAAAACATGCAGCGCGGTTTGTTTTGTGGCTGTACGCGGGAGCAGCCCACCATCCGTGTGCGGCGTGGTCCTCACCCACGGCACCTTCGGGTGTGCTTGGTGAGCAGCTGGTGCTGCTGGTTTGGCTGTGCCCTCGCTGCCCCGCTCCCTGGCCCCCTGTCACCCATCTGGCAGCTCTTTGGGTCCAGCCGGGAGCAGGCGGGGTGGTTTCGCTGAGTTCTTTCCACCGGCTTTGTTACTGCTGAATTAAATTTACAGCCCAGCCCCGCGCGGTGGCTGGGTGCCCGGGTTTCGCTCCGTGTGTTTATTCGTTTTGCAAAGACCTGAGCTGCAGCCTACAGAAGTGGGGAAAACTGCTCCAGATCAGCTCTTTTTGTGCTTGGCTGGTGGGGTTTGGGGCCTGAGCCTGCTGTTCCATCCACCGCGGTGCAGCGCTTTAGCTTGCACGTATGCACGCTCACAATTGTGTGTGCTTGGAGCAGCCCCCGGCGTGACTCCTTCTGCCGGGGCTGGGGGTGCCTTGCTGTCCCTCCCAGCTCTCTGGAGGGTGGGCTGAGCCAGAATCATCAGAAACACTTGGAAAATAGTTGAATTGTCCTTTAACAAGACTTTTTTTTTTTTTTTTAACCCTCTGGTGGTGGTATTTGCTGCACGTCAGCCTGATGAGCTGAACTGTAAACCGGTTCTGTAACAAGGGTTAAAACCTCCAGATAGTGAGTCAGAACAGGCATTTGAAGAGACTGGACTATCTCAGCTTGTCAAAATAAACATTTTGTTTAAGCACAGCGTGTGCCACTGTCCGAAAGCTCATAATTTAAAAAAAGACGTTTTTTAATTTGACTTTTTCTGATTGTAAAGCTGAGTGTGTGTGTGTACAGCATAGGTACAGGATGGCGTAAGTTCACAGCAACATAATTGCAGTGCAACTTTTTTTGGTATGGAAACTTTTTTCTGCAAACACGTCAGGCTGTTTCTATTTATAACCTTTGGGGAGAGCCTGGGCTGCCCATCGCTGATCGTCCCCCTTTGCCGCCACCCTGCTGTCACACCATGGTGCTTCATGGGGTTGTCCCGGCTGGATCCGCTGCTGTCTCCCCAGCGGGGGAGGCCAGCTGGGGGTTTCTGGAGAGCCTGGCTGGAGCAGGCGAAGCCCCAGCGCCTGCCCTTGGGATGCGATGCACATTGCTATATTCCTCGGGCGTTCGCAGGGGTGCTGGGCTGGGGTGCTGGGCTGGGGCCGGGCAGGGGGAGCGCGGGAAGGCAGAGCTTGGCACCAGCCGTGTTCCCGCAGCGTGAGCAGGAGCATAGCTTACGAGCAGGAGCATGGCTTACGTAAAAGCAAATTCCTGACGTTTTGCACACCCAGAGCCCGTTTGGCACCAGCCACGCTGCGGGCAGGGGCTGCAGGAGCGGTGACCGCGGTGCACGTTCTTGGGCTCGGGAGCCCGTGGGATGTGGCTCGGTGCAGAAGCCACTGCAAATCCACTTTTCTTCCCTCCTTCTGTCCGTACAGCTTTAGCAGAAGATAATCTGAAGCAGCTTTTTGAAGTATTTAAGCTGTTTCTGTAAGTGCTCTCATTTCTTTAAAACTCTCAGAGCTCCAAGCTTTTTGCTTTTAATTTCCACCAGGAGCCTGGTGAGAAACGCTTGCGGCTCTGTCCCTGCATGTCCCCTTCTCTGAACGCCCAGAGCTGGCACACTTTTCTGATGAGGACCCTGAGTGTCACAGCTGAATATCAGAGCCAGCGTGCTTTTCTTCTGGCTGCTTCCCTGGTATGCATAGCTTGGTGGGAAAGGACTGACCCTCTGCAGGAAAGAAGGGGAGGAAAGAGGCAGTTATACCCAGTTTGTAAAAGAAAATAGTACACGATGAGAGGTCAGGACCAGGCTTTCCACCAACACCTGGCTGACTTAGGAACAGGGAGGTGTGTGTGATGTGGGCAGGTCTGTAAATCCCAGCTGAAGCAGCTTGCCTCCTTCCTGCTCCGCTGCTGGCTCAGCCCAGCTTGGGGAGGGGTACCCAAGGGCTGCAGTGCTCTCCCGGGACCGCTGGTGAACAGGGCTGTGGAGGTGATGAGTATTTATTGGCCTCCACCTGCTTCTTCATGTGTGAAGTGGTTCATAATGCACCTGAGGAATAAGAGTTAGCGTCATTTAGTGGATCGGGCTTTCCACACCTGTAAACCAAATAGCTTTGCCTTTAACAGGACTGTGTTCTGCCTCTGCTGCCCTCCACAGCAGCCACGTCTTGTCCTTGCCTGTTTTGAGGGCAAACGAGTCATCCCACCTCCTCTCCTTAGGAGTGCCCTGTCCACCATGCACGGGGGACTCTCAAGCGCGAAGTATGGATATCTTAAGCAAAAGCCTGATTGCAGGGTGGCTGCTCCATCTCTCCATCCTTTCTTGCATGCAGGCTGTTGTTCAGAGCTTGCTAAAGACCAGTTCTAAATATACTGTAGCATGGAAATTCATCCTCTTGACAGCAATGGACCTTCAGGGAAACCTTTATCAGTAGGACTTTCCCATCTTATTCTAGCTTGTTTGCGCTAAGCAAGATTGCATTTTACTACTTTTTCTAGTCATAATTAACTGTTGCGTTAAGCAAAGGTATTGAAAAGTGAAATATTTCAGATGGAAAATTCTGCTTTTTTGCTATATAACTCTTCAAGGACTAATGCCATCTAAGCGAAAACAAGCTGGTTTTATGAAAAGCCCTGTATCTAAAAATGCTAATACTGATGATCTCATTTTCCAAGACCTATTTGAATGCATCTTCCTTTTCTGAATGTTTTTTTCCCTTGGATTTTTGGCTTTGAAGTTTCCGTTGGGCAGACATCTTCCCAAGCAGATGGGAAGCCTAATCCCTCCAGCCTTTCCTACCAGCCTGGTAGCTTTGTGTTTGAGGTGCAAGACTTGAGTGATTATGGGGTTTAGGGCAGAAAGCTGAGACTGGGAAGATCTTCAGTGTGGTCTTGTCCTGCTGTATGCTATCTTGGCCATTGGTCAGTGCTGCAGAAATGAGAACTGCTGATTATTTTTTTCATATTAATTTTTTTTTTTTCCTTTCCCACTGTGCTTCTCTGTGTAATACTGACCTGCAGCTCCTCCTGGTCAGTGCAATCGCACCCTGTGCTCAAGTATAGAAATAAAGGTACAAAGGCTAGAATTTATGGGCATCATCTGTATTTCTTGCATGGGTTACTTGAACCTTGATGCAGAGTAGCCACCTGGTATGGCCTGCTGTCCCTTAGTGCTGCCTGGCCCTCCATGGCCATAGCAAAGCCATCACTAATCCAAAGAGCATCCTTAGTGTCATCAAAGGCATCCTTCTTTCTAACCCTTCCCCGAGAGGGAAGAGGCTGGGAGGTAACCAGCTGTGCGCTCATGGTGTCTGTTTCTTGGGTTCCAGAGTATCTGCCACCCTCAGCCAACGTGGGGCTGCCCGGCCACCTCATCCAGTGCCACCGCCCCCGGCCTGCCTACACCACTCACACAGCCCCCGTGGTCAAGATGCTCGTTGAGCAGGATGAGCGGAGAAAGGCTGCATCCAACCGCCCAGCAGAGACAGAGACAAACGGAGAGCCTCAAGAAGCTGAGGAAGTAACTCAAGTGCCAAAGCTGAGCAGAGGTAGCAGCACCCACGGGATGGGGAAGGACTCTGTGGGGATGTCCACGGCTGAGAGCAGTTTGCCATCACCAAGTGTTTGCAATAGGGTTATTTTTGCAAGAAAGCCTCCCTTGCGTGTGCTACCAAGTAGCTCCCTGGCATGTTCCAGCAAGAAGAAATGATCTGTTTGCATCTAGAAGCAAAGAATGAGATGCATTCGAATGTTTTCCAGAGTGCATTAAACCACACATACAAATAGCATTTAACATTTTGACTCTTCCTAAAAGCCCCGTTTGAATGAAAGCAGACAAACACAAAAGGTGGTGGTATTGCATTTTGCGCTTCTCGGTTCTCAGGTCTAGAGAAAACCATAACCTCTTCCTAGTGAACTTGCTTCACATGCAGTGCTGGCTGTTTGCTACTTTGCTTCTTGGAAATGCCCCAGAATGGGTGCAGTGCAGAGGCAGGGTATGGAGATGTGGATGCCTGCATGCCCACGCAGCCCGGCACACACACAGGACCCAGTTCTCTGCTCTCCTGCATCTTGTGACCCTGCTGGCATCAGTGCTGAGTGCCAGTAGTTGTCATTGAGGGTAATGGCTTCTGTGGACCCTGCGTCTGCATCCACTGGAGATGCTGGGTGACTGGAGGAAAAGTGCACTGGGAATAAGTGTCCCCCCTTGCTGAAGCTGTGTGTTGCTGAAGGAGCATGAACAGGAAGGGAGAGGAGTTTACAATGAGCGCTGGCTTGTCCTTCTATCCTTTCCCCTGGCCTACCTGTCCTTAGGGTGTGAGGACTGATGAAGCTGCAGTTAGTAACTTCACCTATGTGTGTGTCTGCATGTGATACATGCACATAAGTCAATTAAAAGCAATGCAGCAGCCAAGCTGGTCAGTCAGCTGGTAGATGAAGTGCTGCTCCTTTCTCACTTAAACAGATGAGCAGAGACTCTAAGGTCGAAATTGCTGGGGGACATGATTGTTTTGCAAGTCCTCAGCCTTATGCGCTACTGGAAAGCATGTACTCAGGCTCCCCAGCTGCTGGTGCGTGCCACCTCAGACCCTAGGCGCTGAGGAATGTTGCCAGATTTTCTAAAGCTATTTGCAAAGGCATTGTCTCGTTGTTCTTTGACTGACAAGAGGTAGAACCCAGTTTCCTAGTGCCCTGTCTATGGCCACCTTCCTTCATTAGGAGCTTCCTACTTGGGCAGGGGATCCTGCCGGCACCTTGGATGTGTCCATCTGCTGCAGAAGGTGCACCCTGTGCGCTGAGCGATGCAGGGTTCCGAGTGGATGCAGGGCTGGGTGATCACTCAATTGAAGGCTCTACCAGCCGGCACACCTGAGAGGTGGCTTCTCCTCCCACCAGAGCACTGGGCAAGGAGAGCACCTGAAGGGGAGCAGGGGGCTCTGGAGAGGTGGGATGGAGGGTGTCCAGCTTAGCCCTCTGTGCCTGTATCCCGGGAGTGTGCTGCTGGGATGTGACCTCACATTTCTCTGGAGTTTCAAACTCTGGCAAATATGGTTGGGAATTTTTGTTGTGAAGACTTGCTGTCTTCCTGCAGGGGTGATCCCTTCTAATTTCACGTTCTGCTTCTGCAGGGACTGAATGGGTGTGTTAGATCATTTCAGCATTTAACGCATTTGAAACATCTTTCTTGTGATGGTGAAAAAAAAAATTGTCATTTTTTTTCCCCTATAAAAATTAAATTTTTTTTGAGGAAGCTATGTGCCCTGGAAAACTTTGCTGAAGTTATAGACAACTTATCTAATAATCAGGAGTGTTTGCTGCTGCGTCTACTGCACTGTTCCCAGCTGCTGCTGTCAGCTCATGTGATTTTGGCTGAGATGGGACCAGTGCCACCCGTCAGCTGAATGCTTTGGGAAACAGTGTTGGGCCTCTGCAGGAAAAAAAAGTATGTAAAGAATTAGAACATGCAACAACAAAAAAAGGTAGATTATTACTTTCTGTAGGTGTATCAATACATTTGTTCCTTGCCCTGTCTGGAGCCTGGGTATCTCGCACCCCTGGTGCCTGCGCATGCACAGACGTGGCGCGTCACCAGCCCCGTGTTCAGTCGTGTGTCTCGCCTGCCAACCTGCAGCTTTGGTCAAGAGCCACAGAGCTGGGAAGGAATAAATAAACCCTAGTTTTCAGCTCTTCCCTCTGCCTTCTCTGTTTGTTGTGAGGGATCCTGGAAGAGGGAGGCGGTGATGTCCCCTCCTTACCTCTTTGCCGATGGGATGACTATGGAAAGAGTTGGGAGACCCAGCTGGGGCTGTGTCTTTCCTGATGGTGGCCGGGGGGGGCTGTGGGCACTGTCCCCCTGTAGCCCCTTGCCACCCAGCCTCCTGGGTGTGGGGCACTATCTGCAACGGCAGTTGATGGCTTCTATTTAATAGCATCAATGTATGTAGCTGACACTGGGATAGTGTTGCGTGGGAGTGCTGAAGCAAGTGGAAGAGGTGTAAGGTGTGACGTGAACCCGTGTCCAAGCTTTTCAGCGTCAGGGTTTGCTCTGCAATCGCATGCTCCCAGCCAAGCCGGGGTAAGGGGCTGATTTCTCTCGAGGTTCACCGTAGGCCAGCCCTGCCTATGCAGAGGATGCTGAAGCATTGCTTGCACAGTTTGGGGATGGTGAGAACACCCACCTTCCTTTTCCTGGCCATACAGAGGCTTTACCGAGGCTGAGATTTTGCTTATACCTCTGTTAAACCATTCTCGCTATTACACCTCCTCCCTTGGGGAATGGCTGCCTCTTTCTGCAGGTGAAAGACCAGAGTTATTTATAGGCGGTTCTGTGGTGAGAAATAGTATAGAAAAAGGTTGAAATCATCCCTAGAGAGCAGAAGTGGTAGCTGAGGTGACTTGAGAGAACACTTTTGTTTTTCTTTTGCGTCTGCAAGTGTTTGCACATGTGCTCAAATGCATTAGAGTTGACTGTGGGAAGGTGTCCCAGGGCATCCCTGAAGCAGCGTCTCCCCAGCTGGGGGACCCCTGTCCCATGGTCAGGTCTAGGGCTGGTGGGGGCATTGCAGGCTGCTCTTTGCTCTCCTCTTTTCCTCACCACATACATCAGTTGATTTTTTTTTGGTCTCAGTTTCTCTGCAGCAGGGACCGTGACATGTAGTTGGATTAGATTGTGCGTGTGCGTTTGAGGTCAGGTATGTTGAAGCTGTCTTGAAAATGTTCTGGCAGTACAGCTTGCTGCAGCAAAATGGCCAGAGGTGTAAAAGTTTCAAGGAATTGAATGATTTTATCTTAAAAAAAAAAAAGAAAAAAGTTGAGAATGGATTATGTTGTTAGCAAGGGTTGCAGTGTTGCTTCTCCATAATGAGTTAAAGTGAAATGGAAACATTGAAAACCAAGTGTTGTAAGAAGCACTTGGAGAAAAAAAAGGGGGGGGGAAATCCCCAAACCAAAAGAAAAATCCCCCAAACCTAAACATGCTGGCTTCGGTAATTGTTACAATGATGTTTTCAGTGACGTCACTTTATGGGAAATACCGACTTTTCTGTTGTCACTGGGGATTAAAGGGACCTCTCTAGAGCTGCAGATTCACCGGATGATAATTACTGTGTTTCAGCTTGGACTGCCCACTAGCATTAAAAAATACTCGGTGAGCTCTGTCCAGCTCCAACTGAAATCCGTCGCTATTATTTTGGAGCCCCGATGTACAGCAGTGCGGGGAGCTGGTGAGCCCAGGGCTGCGATGGGGACGGTGTAGGTGGCACTGGGGATGCTGCGAGGGCTCATCACGCTGGTGAGCTCTGTACTCCAGACATGCATCTGGCGAGGCTGAAACCCATAAAGTAACGGGTGTCCTGGTGCCCTGGGTGTGTAGCCAGGCATCACAGAGCTGTGTAGGCAAAGCTTCGCTGTGTGGTGCAGCTGCAGGGATCCCTGCCCACGTGTAAGGTGCCATGGCAGAGCATCAGTGTAACGTTGGCTGTAGTACAAGGGAACATTGGGGGTCTGAGGACAGACCTACATGTTATGTAGGGTGTCTCTTGGAGGTGGGGTGGAACTGACCCCCCTGCATCTGTCAACAGATGTAGCAGCACCTACTTAGTCATTATAATATACGACTGGGGGCCCAGAGCTAATTGCAGCTCTAAATGACTTTTATTATGCTGTGGCTGCTCCTTGCCTGCTGTATTGAAACCAGATGCTCAGGTTATTAAATAGATATAAGCCAGGTGCTGACTGCCTTATTTAAGCAAAATAGGAGTTGATTTCCTGCAGGAATGAGTGTGGTCATATATATGCCAGCACCCAAGAATGGGATGAGGCAGCTGGGGAGAATGGTGGCCATTGTGGCTTGGGGACCCTGGTGAAGCTTTCAGTGTTGCTTTGGGACTTGTCTGATGGATTGGCTGGATGCAAAGCTGCTGAGGGTTTTGGGGAGGTGACTGTGCTGCAGAGCTGTTCCCTGAGCGTGTCACCAGTGTGCTGATAGGTGTTCAGAAAGGTGTCTGGATGAGACACCTGCCCCACTGAAAGGCACGTGGGTCTGACAGCGTGGCACAGAGGTGACAAACCCCCAGCAGCATGTGGTGCTGATTCTGGGGGGAAGCTGCAGTCGAGTCCTTACAGCAGGTCTGTGGGGTGTCTCTGTGCCTCTAACTCAGTGCTTTAACCCACAGAGTGTTTCGCTGGAGAATTTGTCACTGAGAACTTCTCTCTGAGTGCTTTACCATGATCATGAGCACAACAGGTAGAAATTAGAGCTGGTGGTGAGCAGAGCTAAGGGTTGCCCAGCTAACCCCAAGGTGTTTCTAAACCAGTTTCTCAACCATTTTGTTTGCATTTACCGCTTGACTCATCTGTCATTACGCAGCCGCCTGTGCCAGCAGCAGCTCCAGGAGTTACCCTCTGCGAGAGCTTGTGCTTGAGCCCTGGAGGGAGGGAGCTGCTGCCGGCAATTACAGTTGGAGATCCTGGCTCGTGCCAAGCGCTGCCAGCAGTGCTCAACCTGTCCTCGCCATCAGAGGGGAGATGCTGCAGATGCTGAGGTGATGGAGCTGCCAGTGCCCGCTGCTCTGATCATCTGCGGCTCTTCACAAAGCCTGGGGCGAGAGCTGCAGGGGTCACAGCCTGCTGCAAGCTGCCCTGTTCTCGCTGGGATGGGGGTGTCTTTCTGCAGAGGCAGCTTGGGCTTGGTTCTGTGGGATTATATGAAACTGAGGGAGGGATGGCACAGAACCGCTTGCTGTTTGGCTGGTGAGGCTGAACCTGGGTAGCTGGAAGCTTCTTGGAGTAGTATCAGACCTGAGGTGAGCCTAGGGCAAAGCTGTGACAGCCTGGGCTTAGGCTTTGCTGAGTCATTTTTATTGGAATCAAAAAGCAGTGGAAAACCTGCCATTTTCATGCAAAAATTCCTCCTCCCCAAGCGCTGCTCCGTCTCTCCTCCCAGGCTACAAAGATGCTTTTTTTCCCTTTCCCCAGCATTTACGCTGGGTGTAGTTGCACTGCTCTGGGTCTCAGGAATGACTCTGTCTCAGTAGGAGCTTGGTATGATGTCAATGTTTCAAGTGGGTGAAGCAGAGGAGGCAAAAATAGACATTAAGACATTTTTCCAGTTATGCCTTTTCAATAAAGGAATATTTATAGCTCGGTGCGTAAACACAAACTCTCTTTGTGAATCTGCTAGCAACTGCAACATGGCACATTACCCCCTGGGACCTTCATGCTCTCAGCCTCAGGGCTGGTCTAGGCAGCTCTGAGCTTCTTGCAGGGCAGCCTCAGCCTCCCCGTACTGCACCGCAGCGCTGGAAGTGTTGTCCAGTCCAGGTGTGAAGTACCCACAGGGTTCTCATGTTGCTTGGGGACTTGGATCCCTCGGAGCGAGCTGTCCTGGCTCATCTCCAGGGTGGGGATACAGCCCGCTGGAGTCTGAGCCTCAGTTCTGTGATTAACTCTGAAGCGTAACGAGGACTGCGGTTGGGGTGGTTTTATTGGGTCACTCATTGCTAGGTGTGGGAGGTCCAGATCACAACATTTCACTTTACCTCTGTTTCCCTGTCTATGGAATTTGGATAATGGCCTTTACCGCCCAGTTTGAAGTGCTTTGAGACTTTTTCAGGGTTTCCTTTCACAGCAATGCTGCCCGAACCACCTCTCAAGGTCTGACCTTGCTTGCAAGGAGTTTGGGGTCTGTGAACATCATGTGGTGTCAAAGCTCTCTAGCTACTGTTGTCTCCACTGTTGCAGCCGGAATGGGAGGCTTGATGTGGGTGGCAGGTGAAGAGGTTTTCTGAGGCCAGTACTGGTTCTTCAAAAATTGTGTGAGCTGTATTTTTCAAAAAGACTGTCCTGCAGCCACTCGGCAAGAAGTGGCATTTATTTTTGGCCATGCTTTTCATCACCCTCTGCAATCTGAACTGCAGGGAGATGGTTCCCTGAAGGGCTTCGTCATGCGACGCTTGCCGGAGTGGCTGGGGTTTAGATGTTTGTGTTTGTGGATCTGGCGCGATGCTTTGCAGAGCAGCTTGGGGGAGGGTTAACGCTGACTTCTGTGGGAGTAAAACTCCCAGGTCTTTGTGATATGAAGAAGATGCGTGGGCAGAAAGGTGGGGCTGGTGATGTCTAGATGTGGCGAGAATCTCTGCAGGTGGATGGGGTTCAGTGCCTGGCACCATCAGTCTCCTGGGATCCAGGGGGATTTCACTTTTGCACCTTAGAGTCTTTAGTGGCAGGAAAGATAATCCTGATGAGCAACAGGTTTAAAGCCTGGTGTGCTCCATCGTGCTCACCGTGACACGTGGCTCTGAGGGTGTGCCTGCAAAGCGTTGCCAGAGATCTTGATCTCGCCTCAAACTATTTCTCATCAAACCCCGGGCTGATCTCTGGCCTGTTCTCCAAGCTGCTCGAGTGGAACAACAACCTCCGTTCCTATGCCTTGTCTCGCTGTGCCTAGCTACGTACCCACTCATCAGGTTCCCCACGCGGCATCTGCAGGCTGGCTGCAGGCTCTGAGGTTGGTGCTGCCTGCCCAGCTCCTGCATCCCTGCCCAGCTCCTGCATCCCTGCCAGCGCCTCTGCTGCATCAGCAATGGCATCTTCATTCCTCCCCTGCAGATGCAAAGGCAAAATCCAGAAAGATTTAGCACGGCAGCCCTGTTTGGAGTTCCTGAACTGCTCAGGCCTGAGCTCTGTGCTTAGCTGGAAGCTCTGGGTGCAGGGGGACTGAGTGGCTCACAGATGTTTGCAGCGTGTGGGTACAGAGGGGTAGCTTGGAAATGTGGTTCCACCCCCAAAACCCATCTGCTCCAGTGAGACCATCACTGCTACAGGGATTTTGCTGTGTTCCTGCTTTTATTTGGGTTCAGGGCTCATCTGGATGTCGTAGCATGAATGGGGATCACAGGTAGAAAAGCCCTAGTGCTGGAATTTCAGTCTTCCCAGGCTGATCATTCTTCTGTTTATTCTCTCTCCCTGTCCTCCCTGTGTCACTGCTTGTTAGCACAGCGAGGACAGGAGCAAAGCTTAAAGTCTGGATGAGATTTCTCTGGCTCAAATGTAAGGGTGAATCCCTCCACCTCTTTCTCACAAAACTCCAGGCATAGCTGCTTTTAGTCCCTGTCTTCAGTGGGCGGCATCTGCTTCTTCAAGTCCAGCCTTAGTTCTGCAGTGGGAATTTTGAGTGTGTGGTTTGGGCTGAACAAGGGATTTTTCTACTTTTTTCGTAATGGAAATTTCTTACTAGCTAAATGAAACTGTTAGATGTTTTTTAAAGTTTTCTTAATGCACAGTAGATGCTTTCTTAAAGGTGTTATAGTTTCTTGTTAGAAATCTGAAAACCACAAACTGATTTTGGTTTGGTTTTGACCACAGATTTTCAGTTTTTAAATAGATAAATAAAAGATCTCTTCCCAATGAGCCCTGGGGAAGGAAAGCTAGACTTTCTCCTAGATCTTTAGCTGGGCTGGTGTGAGACTCAGCGTTACCTGTTTAGGAAGAATAGCATTGAAAATAAGTGATGCCTCCTCTAGAAAACGCAGATCATCTGTTGAGCTGAAGGAGCACAGGCTGTGAGCCTGGTCCAGGACTGAGGTCCATGCTTGGGGGAAAGCTCCCACTCCAGTACTCTGCGTGGCAGTACTGGGGTGTGCTGGTGGGACTGCTGTGGGCTGAGAAGGTACCTTGCTCCCCACACAGAAGTGGGGAGCTGCTGCAGTGGAGCTGGAGCTTAAAACTGCTGATGGGGTTTGGAGCTTAAAACACCAGTGGTGAGAGGGAGGAGACCAGATCACTTGGTCCTTGTCTATAGAGGTGGGACCACCTGCCCTTACGGGGATCCCCAGTTCCACCTCTGCCCATCCACCTCGCTGCTTGGCTGCACTGACTGTATGCCAGGGACTAGCACCAGCTGCACGTGCTGGACGAAGAGTGGTGGCAGTTACATTTCAGCCCGTGGTCCTCTCCGTGTATGCCAGATTACTTACAGCCATCAGGAGCCAGAATCGGACTTGTTGCTCCCCAAACGTGACTCCCTAAATGCCATTGAGGTGCCAGAGCTCTAAGGGAGGATGGCACAAAAGGCAGCAGCTGGGAAAAGTCTTTTGATAGGCAATAGAGGATGACAATTCTTGCAGGACTCCTGCTTTGGGGAGGGGTGGTTGTGCCCAGACCTCACACGAGGACCTGCCAGCCTCTGGGCGAGGTGCATGGAAGGCCACTCTGCTGCAGTGCCTCTGTGGTCAAGAGATTTCCCCCCCTTGGGTGCTGGCATCCTGGGCTCCCTTTTAGCAGGCTCAGGAGATAGATGGCATTCCAGCCACCCACAGAAATCTTGTCAGCTAAAGGCAGCCAGAGACTCCGGGAGTCAAGGGGTCAGTCATGTGCCCGTCTGCCGTTGCATCGTACACTTGGTGCTGCGGAGCAGAAAAGAGCTCATCAGATGGTGCAAGGTGTTTTGTCCCTTTGTCCCTTTGTGTTCTTCCCCTAAGGCTGCTCTTTCTCACTTGTTTGACTACGTTGGGCCTCCAAGAGTTTATGAAATGCTTTAAAAAGAGAAAACATTGCTGATCTTACTTGCAAAATCAGCAGAGGTAGCAAGGCACCCGCGTCCTTCTTAGAAGTTGTTGTCTGAGGGCATGGTGGTGGGGACTACAGGGCACAGATGCTGCCACTCTCAATCTACACCCTGCCCTACAAGCTCAATAAACTCATCAAAACGTGGTATAAACTCTCTTGGGGAGCTGCCAGCCCTGTTTATTTAGCAGACCCTGTGTCCACCAGGATCTCTTTGCATCTCTGCACCAAGGCAGTGAAGCATGTATGTCTGCACTGCTGCTGGCAGCCACGGGCAGCAGCTACCACAGCTAGAAATCACCTAGACTGAGAACTTCTTCTCTCAATTTTAATTTAATATTTCTATAAATATTACATTATATTTATATAATTAATACCTGAATTTAATAAAACCTGAATTATATAAATTTAATACCTGAATTTGGGGTGCTTTGTAGCAGGGTGACAGCCACGAGCTCTGATGCTCACCATGTCACTCCTCTCTTGTTTTCCTTCTAACCATGCCTGGATCCAGCAGCACATTTCCTGGAAGATGCTCTAGCAATTAAATCACCATTGATCTCTCTGAGCTGGAAGCGGGCTCTGCTATTAGCTGGGGCCACTCGCAGGGCCATGGGGAGCTCATTGTGGTGGAGATGAAAATATGCTCGGGGAACAGAAACTCTCTGTGGCCGCCCCAGCTGTTCTGGGCTCCTGGCCAGACTCCTTCAGCTAGATTAATGGCAAAGTACAATAACGATAACGAGAGCTATCCTTTCCAATGGAGAGCTAATCTGCCACAAGCAGGGCTCTAGACTTGCTGATTCACTCCCTAATGGATAAACAGGGATGCTCTGCCCATGCTCCGGTGTCTAGACAAAGCGGGGTGCGCAGGGAGAGGTGCTGCTGCGAAAAGTTTGTGGTGGGGCTGTGTGGGTGTGTGCCAGCACTTCCCCTAGAAATCTCCTCCGGGGAGGATCTGATAGCGTTAACGATGCAGAGGTGATAGGGTGAGCCTCTATAAAACCTGGGTGGTGCAGGAGTTAGAGGAGACCTGTTGTAACGCTGACCTTGAAGCCAGGTAACAGCAATCGTGAGGTTTTGCCTGTCTGCTCTTCGGTGTGATCAGAGAGTGCCGTTCGCTTGGCAAGCAGGAGCGAGCAGAGGTCGCATCGCTGCCCGGGCAGTGCGGGTCATTGCGTACTTTGTTTGCTGTGGGCAAAGCTTGCAGAATCTGGTGTACGATGCTCTGTTTTGCACAGGGCTTTGGCTGTAGCTTAGCATGGAAAAATGCATCCTGCTTGGGACAGGTTGGTCCGAGGGGACCCCGAAGAGCCTCAAGTCAGCAGAGGGAGACTTCACTTCATCGTGAGCTTGGTGCTTGCAGCCATGCAATGATGCAGTAGGTTGCGTGAGGATTCATGCCTTCCCCCATCTTTAAAAGTGATTTTGACCCATGAAAAATGGTGAAGGCAATTGGCTGAGGAACCCGAGCCTGTTCCTGCCTCTGCAACAGAGTCAATTCATCTGGTGGGAGCGCATCCGGGCTGGGATGAACCCGGGCATCACGGAGGTGGGTGGCATTTGTCCTGTCCCTGCTGCAAGAGTCTCTGCTGGGGTGTGAGCAGTTGCAGCGTTTGGTGCCTCCTGGGGGGATGGTCAGACCCAAACTGAGGGAAGGGTCATCAGTCTGGGGCTCGCTGTGAACCCCCAAGCCTGGGACACATCCTGGGTGTCCTGTCCAACCCGTCATTTCTAGGACATTCATAGTGGTATTGGTACAAGAACATAACATCCAATAAAATGCAATTTCTGACCTAAGTGTCTGTTTTATGGGGGAAAACCAAACCAGTTTTAATTAAAGCCAAAGCTCAGTGGGATACTCTTCACCGCAGATGGCCATTACTCTTTTAGTGACAGTCCTGCTGCGGTCACGCTCAGCTTGGCCATGCAGAACAGCTCCAGGTCTCACTTGCCTTTGTGCTGACTTTAACCTTCAACAGCTCCTCTTACCAAGCTGCTGAGGAGCCATCAGCTTTGGATCCAGCCTCCCGCTTTGCTGCCTGCGGGCGGGCTGGCCAGGCAGGCGTAGCAGCGGTTTCTTCAGCCAGAGACCGAGAGGTGGGATTTCAAGTAGGTAGAGAGTGAGTCTTCACGCAGGAGGGAACTTCATGCCACAGTTTGCCCAGACCATTGGCTTCCAGCGCTGCAAATGAGGCAGATCAATTATTTTGAAACAGAAGGTAAAAATTACGGCTTTGTTCCAGCCTCTCGGTTTGCACTGCAGCCGATGTGCTCCGTGCCACGGACTCCCTCTGGGATAAAAGGCATCCTGCTGTAGAACCTAGGGCAAGGGGGTTGTGGCTGGTGTGTTTGCTTTGGTGTCAGACCCCCGTGGGCCTGACCCCGCAGCCTGGCTCATGTTAAGGCTGAGCTCCCCCAGCCCCAGGGGTTGGGCTGGGGTCTGCTTGGTTGGTTCACGTGGAGAACTAGGGATGATGTCCCAGGCTGGGCACATCAGGGCTGCTGCGTGTTAATGCTGTTAGGATGATGGCTATACAGTCAGTAAACCTCAGCCGTAGCCTCGTGAAACTGAGAAAACACCAGAAGTGGGTGGAGGGAAGAAGCAGAGCCTGTGGCTAAGGAAAGGACAGAATAGGAAAACTGTGTTTAACCCTTCCTTGACTGCATTTGGGTCGCAGAAGCAGCTTGGTTGCTTCCTGGTCTTAGGCTGGCATAAATTAACCTTGTTAAAGAAAGCAGAGATAATGAGGGCTGAGGGGTATCTAATAAAAGATGAAAGTGCAAAGGCAAACCACATCTCTGCAAGGGAGATGCCTTGATTTCTTGAGGCTGCCAGCATCTCTCGGGGCTCAGAGCAGCAGCAGGTGAGGGCTGGGCAGGAGGGTGAACTCCTCTGCTTGGAGCTCGGCTTTTCAGAGCCTGAGACTTGGAAACTTGGGGACTGGAGGAGGCACGCACAGCACTGGGCTTTCACAGCCTCGGGTTCTGGGGTGATCTGGGTAGTGCCCCAGGAGGCGGAGGTTGGTGTGGAGCAAAGACCCAGGCCAGCACGGTGGTCAGCCTCTGCCTGTGTCCCTGTGATCAACAAGGGGCCAGGCAATAGGTGGAATTTAAGATGCCTATGTTTAATTTTTAACAATCTTTTATTACTCCCCCCCCCCCAAATAATCAAAAACCCAACCCAACAAGAACCAAAACAACAAACAATCCTCATTTTATTTGATCTGTCTTAAAGGCCAAGACATGCAGGCTGTGCTGTCGAACAGACACCTGGCAGGAGCAATGCAAAGTTTCCTTTCAGTGCCCCAAGATGCCCCAAGTTCATGCATATGGGAAATGCTCCTTTCTGACACGCAGCAACTCTCGGTGCCTCTCCGATGTGTTTATCCACCAGCATTTACACTGCGGTGGTAGCTGTGGGGATTTTTTTCTGAGGTGTGGAAAGAAGCCCGTGTCCTGCAGGGTGCAGCTGCCCCAGCAGCAGGACGGGGGCTGCTGGATCCTGGATCCAGCCTGGCGGAGACGGGCGCTGTGAAGTGGGAGCTTCAGGCTCTCTCTGCCTGCCCTTCCCTTTGACGAACGCTGCTCAGCAGTGCAACGCAAGCACGAGGGGTGGGATGTGAGGAGCATCTGGGGATGAGACTTTCTTATCACTCCAGAGCAGTAACTCTAAAGGTTTGTGATACATAAAGCTGGGATTAAATTCATTGCAACAGTCCAGCTACTCCTGGAAGCTTTGGTTTCTCCCACACGTGCCCCTCTTGCTACAGGCAGGAGTACAGCAGTGGGCTCTCCAGGACAGCCCCAACAGCGTGCTACAGTCCCTGTCCTGCCCAGACACATCCCCGAGTTCTTTTCTCTCCTGCAGTTCCCTGCTGCTCTCCCAGCTGGTCTTTCAGGCTTTCTCTTTTGCTTTCATACAGATCCCTCCATCCCACCACCCTGAGGCTTGCTCAAGCCCGTGCTCCCGCAGCTCTGCAGGTGCTGGTGGCACTCCTGGGGGTAACTCAGTGACAGTTTGGAGTACTAAGATGTCCCATGTGCTGTGCTTCCCAGGCACGGCAGCCCAGGTGGGGACTGGGGCTACACAGGAAGAGATTTTTCCCAGCTACTGTACTCCCAACAATTCAGTTTCTTTTCCTGCAGCAGGGCAGGCTGAGGCTGGGACAAGTTTTCTGACAAAGAAGCAGAGCCAAGAAGCAGAAAGGGAGCCCTGCCTGGGACGGACAGTCCCACAGTGAACTCCTGCCCCCAATCCCACCTCCTGCAGGGAGGAGAAACCTTTCTTCAAAGTTATGTCAGAAGAGGGATGTGCTGAGGAGAAGTTTCACTTCTTCTAACAGCTGGGTTTTGGACAATTTCCAGAGAGTTCTGGTGATGAATAAGCACTTATGCCTTGGAAACCTCTTCCTCCGCCTCCCTGTAGCAGCACAGTTCTCCAAGACTAATGGCCACATTGCCCGAATTCCAGGCGAGCCACCTCGCCTTCCCTCCCCATCCCTGCAGTGCACCACTGCCCAGGGCTGACACAGCTTTTCTTGGGGACAGAGGTCTCCTGAGGGCTATGGGTGCCTCACCCCCGGGCACAGGGACCCTCTGTGAGCTCCCAGCCAGAAGCCACTGAGCATTTTCTAGCCCTTCTCTTGGTGGGGTTGCACCTCTGGTCCTGAGGCTGGTGACAAGCCGGGATCACACTGAGTGCAGCTTCTGTTGTAATTTGACTGAGGTCAGCTTAGATGGGCTTGTGGCACCTGCTCCTTTCCTTGGTGGCAAACCAGGGGTTTCCCGTTGATGTTGGAGAGGGTGTGGGTATCCCAACAGCACCAGGACCGGTATCTCCTGCCCAGGGCTTTTCCTTGACCCTCCAGGACAACCGAGTATCCTCCCTGTGTGCAACCTCTGGCCATTAAGGAGGCATTTCAGAGAAGACTCTCTGCTTCCCGTTCTGCAGCATCCCTCTCTGCTGTTGTCCAGGCAGGACACCAATGTACCTGCAGAAACTTTGCTGGGGCTGGTTGGTTTGTAAAGGTTATTGATGTTTCCTGGGCCTTTCAGGCTCCAGCTCTCTGCTTTTCCTCCCTTCTCTTTCACTTTTGCCTCTTTGCTTTTATATTTTTGTGCGTCTGAGGTCTAAAAGGGTGACTCCCAGCTGAAGAAAGCTTTCAAGGACATAATCTAGGCTTTTAGAAAAAGCAGTCATTAAACATCTATGTGCATCTTCCCCTAAAAGATGTAATGGGCATGGCACTAAGAGGTGGGGTAAAGCAGAGTATCCATAGAGCAATATAGCGCTAAGCATACAGAGGCTAAAAATGGGCAGGAAAACACTCCCAGGGAGCCAGTCCCCGCTGCAAGTCCCAGCAGATAATTGTTTTTTTGCAGCATGCCTTGAGCATTAATGTTAAGGGATATTTTGGACCGAGAACTCGGAACCAATCCCAGGATGCCATAGCCTCCATGAGAACTGCTGGCAAGCGCTTGCTCTTCTTGAACACAAAATATTTGTGAGTCCTGCAGCGCTGCCTTCCCGTGGGGCTGCAGGCGTGGATATGTCCCTCTCGACGGGGCTGGACGGGGCTCGGCGAGCACCCAGCCCGCACGGTTCATTCACCGTAGGGTCACGGAACCAAATGCCGGAGGTTTTCGCTCTGAAATGCAATCTCCTTATGGAACGTGGTTTGTGCCATGGGGGGGATTGGTTTTCCTGCCGTGA
Source organism: Falco peregrinus (assembly GCF_023634155.1). NCBI lineage: Eukaryota > Metazoa > Chordata > Aves > Falconiformes > Falconidae > Falco > Falco peregrinus. Next base: position 116,435,482 of record NC_073722.1, on the reverse strand, counting down.
CCTGCCAAATGGCAGGGGGTGATGTAGGCAGCGAGCTGGGAGCAGAGGAGGAAAAGGGGCAAATAGCAGGGGCTGACCAAGTGTCTCTGTCCTTGCCCTGGCTGAGGTCCTGCTTTGGGGAAGAGATTTCTGCTCCAAATGCTCTGGACTTCCACTTTGTATTAAGTTGAAAGAAAAATGTGTGTCTGAATCGCAGAAATAGGATCCTTAGTGCCTGAATCTCTTCTGAAAGTAGGTCTGGGGTGGTTCTGTCACTGGCGGTTTGACTCCCTTTCCTTCGGCCATCAGCGTCTTGGGTGCTCTGAGACGGGTAAAAATGACTCATCTTTGGAAGGGGTTGAAGCTGGGGATGGATGCCCCACTCGGAGGTTGTTTGTGTGGTATTTTTTTTTTTTTATTAATCTGATCGGAAACAAGGAACCCTATTTTGGCCAGTGGTTGGATCCAAACACAGGCTGTTTCAGGAGCCGTCCCTGAGAGCATCCCCAGTTTTGCTCAGTGGAAAATTCATTAGCAACATGTTTGATGAATGAGGCTCTGTTATGACACAAACGTTTCAGAAACCAGCAAAGCCCCGTTGGGTTATATAGGATTTCACGATGCTACGTAAACATCCAAGAGGGCAAGCAAGTGGGTGGGTGGTGCCACCGGTGCGCGGCTCAGCACAGCCTTTGCTGTTTTTCCTCTTCCCGTTTTATACTTACTGAAGCGCTCGGTGCTGCAGCATTGCTCTACGGATATTCTGCTTTACCCCACCTCTTAGTGCAATGCCCATTACATTTTTTAGGGGAAGATGCACAAAGATGCAGCAGCAAGGGCAGGGTGTGCGGCAGTTGGTGAATGAGCATTTGGAGAGGAGCGGGAGAGCCCGGGTGGGCTGTGCCCACGCAGTGCGGGCAGGGGTCGTGCTGCCTGCACCCCAGCCCTGCCAGCCCCTGGCCCCCAGCCCCAGCCCCCTGCTGCTCCCATCCCAGCCTGCTCCTGAGCAGCTCTTCTGATGCTCGGGGGGGTCCATGCTCAGGGGGGTCCATGCAGTTTGTTTCTCACTTTGGGCTTTGACCTTGTGCCTCTCCAGTTTTGCTTTCAGATTCCAACCAACTTGGATAAATTATTTTTTTCCAGGCTTTTTTCCCCCTGAAGTTTCTTCACGTTAAGGGGAACAGTTTCGGGGGTCTGAATTCTTTTCAAACAACTGGTTTCATATTGACTTAAGCGCAAATATGCTGTCTGCAATCCAATGTAAAGACCCGTGGAGCCAACAGCTCCTTCAGAGTGCTCTGCAGTGTTAAAATGAAGGACCAGCCTCTGTGTCCTGCCCTGGCACTTGTGAGCAGCTACTCAAGTGCATGGTCCTGAAGCTTCTGAACACGGGCCAGGTGTCGGAATAGGTCATCAAGGCTCCTTGTGTTTGCACCCAGCGCTGAGCGAGGCTGGCACATCACCTGGAACAGAGGATGAGAAGTGCAGCCCCTGTCCCCCGCAGCGGTGGGCTCGGCGTGGTGCGGGGCACTGCCCTGGGCCAGGGCAGCCTGGTTTGCTGGTGGCAGTTTGTGTTCCTGCACTTAGCCGCTCTCGGCAGCGTCTGCCTCTGGCCCTGGCAGCGCTGAGCACGCTGGGCTGGTCGCCTTACCCCGACCTTCTCGTGTTACAAGGCTTTTTTTCACTAGAAGCTATAAAAAGCCTGTAGTGAAATTAAAACCACAGCGTAGCTCCTGACTTCGCTGGAGGGATGTTTCTTTTCCTTTATAAATGGAGCAGAGGATGGGGAGAGGGGATGTGTGTGGCAGTGCAAGGGGCGTGCGTGTGTGCATCGGGGGGAGCGAAGGCTGGCGGGGCTGTGTCCGTCCGTCCGTGACTCCCACACTGTCACCACCAGCTCCCCAAGGAACCTCGTCTCCTTATTTAGCAAAGTGCCTAAAGTTAGGCGAGACAAGTCTGGTCCACTGAGTCATTTAAGACCAAACTTCAAGTGTGACATAAGCAGAGACCCTCAGAGATACTCCTGGGTGGATATTCTCCAGCCATGCTTCCCTGGACATGAGGCTTTGCTGGTTCAGATCGGACTGCATCGGCAGGGTATTTGTGTGCAGAGGGGGTCCCTGCCTGTGCTGGGACAGTTTGCCACAACTTCTATACAGCTTCTGATGCCTCCCTCTCTCCGTCCCGCTCTGCTGATGTTTGGCTGTCGCAGAGGCGTGTGCAGACGCGCACATTGATGTGTTGTGGACCAGCTCGGGGAAGGCAATGGAGAGCCCTTGGGAGTCCCCAGCCTGCTGGCTGTGAGGGGCCTCTGCCGTCTGGAGGTGGCCTTGAAGCCGGAGTGGGGACAGCAGGCACGCTGCTAATAAGGCAGAGCACGTAAAGAAGGGGGAGGATGAGAGTGAGGTCCGTTGGTGGAAATAATGGTGGAGAATATAGGAATATGCGTCACGTCTTCCAAAGGGTGGCGAGATGCCTCACTGATCCCAATATTCCTGTGTATTTAAATTAGTGGTGGCTCTTAGGAATAAGCCAAGAAACCTTGAAGCTTATTGTTGAAAAAGTTTACTAGGTCTTTTTTTTCCTTTGGAAAATGTCAGTTTCTTGAAATCTCTCTGACCTGGAAACACTTTTGCCCAGAAGGTTTCTGAGTTTCAGAGTCAGAGAGGGCAGATGGACACCCATGGGTCAGACTGGCCTTGGGCCAGAAGTTGTGCCCAGGCATACCCAGCCTTTTGTCCTTGGAACTGAGGTCTCTTCCATGCCCACACCTTCCTGAGATGTCCATATTGCCCTTAGCTGTTCCTGAGGGGATGGTGAGAAGGCCTGAAAAGGGTGAAAGCTGTCCTAGATGTCACCAAAAAAGGCCCTGGAATAAAACCAAGGCTGGGAACCTAATTTTGTTCCCATGAATTACTGTTTCTCAAGCTGTCAGAGCTGCAACACCATGAAGTGACCAGGCTCAGGAGGGAAGGACTGTACATCCCCCTGGTCCACGATGCTGGGGAAAGACAGGGAGTGCCCAGTTAGGAGAGTCTCCTGGAACAGCGTGGCTGCTGCATGGGTCATGCCTTGCCCCAAGGGATGCCGCAGCATCCTCTCCTCCTCTCAGCTCTTGTTTCTCCCTGGGCTGGCAGTACATGGAGGCATGATGGTGGCAGACTTTTCTCCTTTCTCCTTTGCTATCTCCCTTGCCCAGCTGTAACCTCCTGGTGGTGACACGTATCCCTCTGCTCACCCGCTCCCCGGAGCACGCTGTACTTTGCTTGCAGCTGTTGTTCCAGCTGTGTCCTGCCAGCGCAACCCAAGGCGCAGCTTCATGAATCACCAGTCGGCCCTGTTGCTTGGAATGAATTTAACTGTCGCTGGCCGTCGCAGGGAGACGTGACCTTTGCGGGGGCTTTGTGGGTGGGTGGCGATGCCCTGTGGGGAATGGCATGCCCTGCTGACACCCTGGCACACACTGTGCCTCCTGGCTTCAAACCCCCAGACGTCTCCAGGAGCTCCTGCTGCTCCTGGCCTCTCTGTTCCCATTGCTGCAAGCGTGGCAGAGGGAAACCTTATGTTTGGCAGCGCAGGATTTATCCGTGCATCCTGCATGGGGCCGGGGCCAGCTGGGGTGAGAGATTATGGTGTGAGTTGTCTGCTAGGAAATACAGAACGCTGTGCATCTTGTGGGTTTCTGCACAAGTTTTTCACTCAAAAGTAATTCCCAGCCTTGCTAAGCCATGCGTCTCCTCCCTACAGAAAGCTGGGTCTGTAGCAGAGGTCCTGGGACAGTAATTTGCTTCCAGCTGTGGCCTGGGACAGTAATTTGCCTCCAGCATGTGCTTACATGCCTTCAGCACCACCAGCAGCAGCCTGGCTGTGTAGTGCCATTGCTTGCTCCCAGGTGAACCTGCCTCCATGCCTGTCTTCTCTGTTAGCGATTGCCGCCACGGGCAGGAGGCCATCAGTCCAAAATTGGCCCCTAACCCAGAGGGCATACGGAAAATTCAGATGAAAATCAAATGGAAAAGATGCCAACTACATGCTCAGGAAATAGGGGTGTCACTTGGTATAGCTGGGTTTTACAGCAACATGCTGCACAGGACTGACAGGGCTTCCAGCTGGAAAACCTGGGTGATATATGGGACACAATAATTAATTTAGACAATAAATATTGGTTCTTCAAGGTGTACACAGGGAATGGGGTGGATGCTTTCCACCCTTTTGCTCCTTTTGTCTTTGAGAGGCTGAATCAGTGCTGGCTGCGTCCTTATCAGCTTGCAGGTATCCCCTCATTGCTGCGTCTTGCTCCTGAAGCCGGAGGCTTCCAAGGCTGGTTCTGCACAAGCTGAGCCCCTGGTTTGCAGTAATGGCAGTGTTACAGCTGTTATAAAATACAGTATGCCCGCATTCATCTTTCATGTATTGGATTTTTCTACTTCTAAAGCAGGGGAGAAGTGAATGACAAGCACGATGAAAGCTTTTGTCACTTGGCAAGGTTGGAGATGCAACGTGAATGCAGACGTGTGGTTCTTCATCGTAAGTGCAAATCTGTGTAGACACAGCCCTTGGTAAAGTCTGGCGTGGAAGTAAAATACACTTTTTAAAATTAAATACCAGTGCTTTTCAATTGCAATGTAAATGTGGAATAGGTCTCTCTTTTCTGTAGCCCGAGGGTAAGAGCATTGTTGTCTCCAGTGTTGTGGGATTTCCAGGGGGCAGGTTGTGCTTCTGGGGCCATTCTTGGTGTTGGAGGAATCCAACCTTTGCTGAACTGTGCTTTTCTTTCCATCCCATCACTTTTGGGCTCTGTTTTTGTTTAGGACCTGCGTGATCTGGGGAAGGCCTGTGTAGATGGGCAGAGAGGAGAAGTTGGGGCCTACCCTTATTTTATGTCTTTTCACTTGTGGCATCCAAGGGCTTGTCCCACTGTGCTCCACTAAACCTTTTCATCTGGTTTCTCTTTCTTTTATCCTATAAAAGTTTTGAGAGGATCAGCTGGAAATATCCCACCATAGTATGGGGGGTCTGAAATCCCCAGATGCTTCAGGGGGTCTCCAAGTGGCAGATGGTTTGAGAGCCTTTACTGAACCAGTTCCTCGGCATGGAGCTAGGGGGAGGTACCGACTTTCAGATGAGATAAAATCAAAGTCCTTGTGACCCTTAAAAATTCTAAGATGCTTTTTGCAGGAATAGTGATGTTAAGACCATTTTTATGGCCAGATGCTTGTACACCTTCCTAGTAATTTTGGTCCCAGCTATCGGTGTCCTGTAGCATTATAATGTCTGCTACTTCTTCCCCAGAGATGTCTGTGCTTTCTTTAGTGTTGTGTGATTGTTGCAGAAGAGATGCTATATTCAGTATCTTCCAAGCAATTCAGGAAGCTCTGGGATGAGAGGCATTAATTATGTAAATGACAGTGGTGGGGGATTTTCACAGACTGGAGCAAATGATTCACTGAGGAGTTCCCTTCTGCATCGCCCACATGTGCTGCTCTGGTCCCTGCTCTGGCTTCCTTATGTCAAGTGAAAGCGTTGGTCTGACAGCAGAGAGGTTTGGAAAAAACCCATCCTGGGGGGAACTCCCGCACTGGTGCAGGATGGAGACACCATACCTGGCACTGTGCCATGCCTGGCCTGGCTGGAAGGCACACTATGGTGGTCAGTGGTGCCTGTAGGCATCTCCTCCTGATCCTCTTGTGGTCCCGCAAACAGGTGCAGAAGTGAGATGATTTTCTTGGCCCAAAACATGCTGCAAGTCCGGGATTCCCTCTAGAAATGCAAAATCTTTTGCTTTTGTCTCAGCGCGGTTTCATTTTGCACTTCTGCGGAGAACAAGTGGCTAAAACCGTTAGCACAAAACATTTAGAAGATGTCACCATGAACTATAGAAGAGCCAACACTTAATACGTTAGTTCCACCATCCCTCTGTTGAAATGAAGGTATCTGGTGCTGTACTGCCGTTGTAACGTTGGAACCCCAGCCAGTCTCAGCACCTCGCTCTTGCAGACAGCTGGTGTTGGTGTGTGGGGGTTTCTCTGCAAGCATGGAGATGTGAGGCAATGGGAAACGGACCCCGAGCTCCTGGGTGGGATGCACCAGGCTGGGGCCATCAATGCTGGGGGAGCGGGCGCATAGGAGCGGTGGCCACGGCACCCTGCTTGTGAGCAGGGAGCGCAGACCTGAAGAGCAGGGCTCCTTCTGCAGTCGCCTGGGGACTCCCCAACCCTGGTGTATTTTCGTTGTTGTTTCCTCTTTCCCCTGGTACAACTCATTTCCCTCCAGAAGCCGGTGTTGCACCGTGCATGTGTTTTTAATCACATGCACGTGATGAAGAAAACAACCAGAGGTGTTATGTGTTACAGCTTAATTCATGGGCTCTTTTTATTTTTTATTTTTTTTTTCTTTAGGGCTGCTGCTCCACACCTAAGGCTTCTTGGCTTTGATTTTCTCTTTCATGAATCAGGTCTCAGGGGAGGAAACTGTTGGATAATACGACCATTTGTTTTGGCAGTTGCCTGCGGGTGCCGGCCCTCCAGCCTTCCTGAATATGGACCCAGATGTAAACTGCTCAGCCCAAAGGGTCGGCAGAGCCTTGATCTTTAACCTTAATAAAAAGCCGGTCAAAATAACAATAAGGAAAGGAACCAGCCTGTTGGTGTTCGCTGTGCTCGGCCACCTCTGAAATGCAGACAGAGGCCAGCACCAAGCCACCTACTCCCTGGGGGACCTTGTCTCCAAAGCTGGGGTTCCTCGTGCCTCGAGGGCTACCCCTGCCCCTAACCCCACAGCCAGGACGTGATGTTTGGCAGCTGCCCAGGAGGGACCCTGTGCCCACGGGCTGCCTCCATCACTTTGCCATAGCCACAAAGCCACGCTGAGCATTTCTTGGTAGCAAAGAAAAGACGCCACAATTTCTCGTGGCCCTTGTTCCTAACAAAGCTGGGTCCTGTCTGTGTGGATGGGATCAAACCCTTTTGTAAACAGTTGTTGTTATTACTCTAAGCCCTGTTATCACGGTTTCGGTCAGCAGAAGCCTGTGACAGGGTCCTCTCCCCCACCCCTGCTGCTGTGCGAGGCTGCCCTGTGGCTTTGGGGTGCCCGAGCACCAGGAGCTCTACCCAGCCCTGCAAGAACAGAAATCTCCTCCAGAGAAATCTCACCTGTGACCTGCACGCTGCAAAAATAAGACACAGAAACATTAATAAAGACATTCAGTGTGCCCATCCCTAATCTTGCAGCCCCTTGTGGGGTGGATGTGGCATCTCCCGGGCTTCTGCCCTGCGGCACCAGGCGCAGGGGTAACGGGGACAATTCGCACTTGTTTCAAGCAGCAGAGATCTGTCAGTACAAGCTGGGAGTCTCCCCGAGATGCTGCATGACTAAGACTTCTATAATGCTGCCCACAACTCGAGACAGTGTTTTAGGGCTAATGAGCTAAAGGTAAAATATGTGTATGCTTCCCTCCCAGGCAGGGTGCCTGGAGGGACCAGCCCAGGCTGTGTGGCACATGGGTGACTGCATGGGCTGGTCCTCGTGGGGAGCAGCGGGTTTGTGTCACCGATCATAATGCAGGCGAGGTGCTTGGGGAGTGCCAGCGCCTCTGGCACAACCTGTGCCCTGCCCTTGGTGCGTGCAGGGAGCATCATCCTGCCGGCCGTGCCGTTCCAGTGACGTGCAGGAGGGGCTGGGCTTTGTGCTCAGACTCTGTCTCCAATTATCCCAATAAATCACTTTGTGTGGCTGATACCAGTAGATAAGATTGCAGTTATTGCCCCCCCCAACCATCCTACCTGGGAGGTTTCTGCTGGTTTTGGAGTACTGATCCCATTGGCATGGGTGCTGCTGTTGTGCTGCTCTTGTACAGAGATGAAAATTATTTGATTCAGCCATTGAAAATAATGTTATTAGCTACAGAAAAATCAGAGCTAGTCTAAATGTGACTGTTGTTCCGTTATAAAACGTTTTCATCAAAAATTATTGGGGGGAGCTGAAGAGAAGTAAGGTTTCAGTCAGGAGAAAGCTCACAATTTCCTCCTCCTTCCTCTGTGGTCTTTCCCTGCTTGTTTATCTGTGGAAGTTTTTTAAAGGTGCTTTCACTGAAAAGGCCAGTCTGTAAACTGTAGTGCAGTTAGCTGAAAACCCCTGGCACTGACTCTGATGGTGCAAGGTTCGGCCCAAGGCAACTCTGCCAATTTTTATTAGAGCCTTTTCCCCTCTGTGGGACCTAAACTGATGCTCACTGGCAGCCTTGGAGCTAAATGCAATTTTGACAGAAACCGTTGGTGTGAAATACGCAGAGTTCAGCAAGCTGCTTCCGAATCCACAGCAGCTTTTGGGGCTGGGTTCCTCTTACTTCTGGACTTGTCTCTGCCCCCGTTTGCATTTCGGTCAGCTGGAAAGGGCTTGCACAAAAATCTGCTTGCTGGCAGTCCAACGCCCACAGGCAGCTTCGAATAGCATCGATTCAGATCCTAATTGCAGGCAGCCCACTGCCGGCCAGTGTGCTGCCTGCTGCAATTGCAGCCCTGTGATGGATGGCAAAGTAGAGCGTAAGTGAATTAGAGAAAGCAAGAACATAATTAAACTAAATTGATGGCACAATTAGATCTGGTCTGCATGAATGGAGTTCTGGATGCCAGCCTGCATCCCAAGGCTGTGCTTTGGATGCTGAGCCCCTTCTGGTGAGCACACAAGAAACTACCTGACAAACAAGGGTGCAAAAAGGGGTGTGCACGTGCATGCTGTGGCCATCACAGATCACTTTCTTATAAGGGCAGTTTAATTTGTTTCCCTAAACAGGGAAATCCTGTTGTTACCTGACCGAACAGCTCCATGCGTGGATCCCCAACCTTACTTTTAGATCTCACCAACTGTGCCAACGCCTGAGACGTACCTATGGGGACAGCATCGTGCTTCTGCTTCCTGTACATCAGTATTAGACAAACTTCCTTCCCTGACAACCATTTCAAGGTCAGCGTGTTACTTATGCCACACATGGGATTCAGTTGTGAGTGATGGCCGTGACCCCAGGCAGCAGTGGCTGTACAGGACCTGTAAAGGTCCCAAAGCCTGGGATGGTCCAAATGCCTTTGAAATAACCTTCAGCTTCCTGGTGGTGATGGTGGTTGTTCAGCTTTGGTGCAGCAAAGGCTTTAAAGGCAGGTTAGAGAGAACAGTGTTAAAGTGATGCTCCTGTGTCGCTGGTCGAAATGCCGGTGACGTGCCCGGGTGCAGCAGTGCCAGCAGGAGAAGGCTGTCCCTGTGGTAGGTGTATGCTAGCGGCGTGCAGGGGCTGCTTTCATCCTTCCTGTGAAGGATCGGTGTTGGGGACCACTTGGCACAGCCCAGGGGATGCGCTCACATACCCAGGCTGCCCTCAGTGCCACCTTGGGTTGGCAGAGCCCTTTCAGCCTATCTCTGCACCACGGAGGGACACGTGAATCACATAGGCACAGCATCCCAGTGGGCACTGCTGACGGCCCTGCCCTTGCTGATGCCCCTGCCCTTGCTCGTGCACTCTGGCCTTCTCTTTTGCCTGTGACACACCACAGTCATCCCTGAGGAAGGTTGTGGCTGGAAGCCAAGGTGACACTGGGTGCCATGTGGAGCTGTGAGCCCTGCTGCCTGTGCCCTGACCCTGCTGTTTCAATGCACAAATGTCTGTTTTGCTCTGGAGACAGAGATCTGTCCCCATACAATGTGGGAATCATGCTACTGATCTGCAGGAGCTCTGCTGCTGAGGAGCATGGGCAAGGAGCGACGTGGGGTTCACCAGTGTCTGTGGGTTTGGGTGGGTTGAGGGCTGGATGTGTGCTCAGCACTTGGCTGTGTGCGCTTCAGAAGGGAGAGCAGCGCAGGGTTTGCACCTCACAGGGGAAGAACCCCCCCCTTTTTCCAGTAATACTGTGCTGCCATTAGAGGTTGTGACAGAGCCATCAGGATTCATCCTGACCTGGCACAGCCCTAAAAATGGAGGGGGAAAGCCCATAGACTTCTAAGTCGCTGGGAGGAGGCCGCTCGTGATCTTTAGTTAGCTTGTAAACTGGATTATGGTGAAGAGGCTAGTGCCGTGCTGGAGGGGGTGCAACCAAGAGCCCAGAAAACCGCAGAATATCACCGAAAATATGAGTGGAAGCGTGAAGAAAAGGAAATCAAGGAAAGAATGGAAAGAGTGGAGAAGGCTGGACGGAGGAGCAGTGTGGTCTGGCCTCTGGAGGAAGGAGAAACAGCACGGACAGTAGAATCTGACCGACGGTAAAAGCCTTGTTGCAGCCTGATAGTTTGCTTGTGCTGTGACAAAACTGTAGATAAGTAGAAGCCAAATATTGTCCTTTTGACCAGAACATCTCCAGTTATATGAGGAGTTTGGGCTTTGTAACATTTTCCACTCTGAAGTGCCTATCTACGTGCTTTCTGTTGGGGATTCCTAAATGCTCTGCAGATGATCTCCAGGCTCTTGAGGCAGGGCACTGAGCGAGGAGCCAGAACCCCCCCAGCCCTTCGCCCGATCTCAGCTCTGCAAGCAGCTCCGCTTACACCAGAGACTGCTTCTGCTGGGCGCAGTGGGAGTCCTGCCGTGTTTGTCGTCAAACAGATGTGTTGAGTGCAGGGCAGGATTGGGACCTCCTCCAGCCATCAGCTAAAGCAGCCCAATGTGCTCGTGGGAAGATGCTGCCTTATATGATGATGTTAAATGCACAGAGGGAAGAATTATTTCTGATGTAGCCACCTAAGAGCTGGATGTCTCATCTACACTACCCTTCTGGACTCGCTTTATAGTCACTGGAAGGAGACCAGTATCACTATCCATTTCTTAGGCATCTACCAGGTGTCTCCTGGTGGACACTACCGGTGTGGGAGAGGTTGGGGATCAGGCCACCAGCACACACCTTCACTGCAGGTGGCCCAAGGTAGGAGTGAGGAGCCCCACTCTCCCACCAAGGGCTGGCTAGGCTGGGTCCCATCCCCATCCCAGGGGCAGAGCCCTGTCTCTGTGGAGCCCTCGGCATCCCTCCATCAGTGGCACGGCTGTGGATGCTTCCCCCTGCTTTGCTGCTGTGTCCTCCTTGCATTCCCAGAGTTGTTTCGCTGGCAGAGGCAGCATCCCAAGCCTGGGTGTCTCGGTGGGAGCACGGGGCTGGAGGCTGGGACAAGGGATGCCTCTTCTCTTGGGCTCCGGGGCTCTGCAGGAATGCGCTAATTGCTGCTGGAACAAAAGCCGCTTCTATGCGGTGCTGTGCACGGCTGCGCTGATCCTTCCCAGGCCCTGCGTGAACGCTCCCAGCGGTTTCTACTGTGTGCTCTGCACACACTCCTAGCATATTTGCAAAGGACTTAAATTTATCTTTTCTCTTGCTGTTCTACTTAAAAAGCATATTTGGGGCATGCCAAGAGCTTGCCTGGAAAAAGCATTTCCTCCTCCTCTTTGCAAAATAACAGAGCTGTTCACTCAAATCTACCTTGAATAATGCTACCTGAAATTTCAAGAGGTTTTTTTAAGAAAAAGGCCCCCCTGCTCCCCAGCTGTATGCTGCTGTCATGTTTATCAGGCTCCCTGGTGTCTGATGATTCAGCAGCACTCCTTGCTCGTTGATATATTTTTTTACCTCCGTTCTTTGTGGAGGCAGCGTTATTTCCTTTATCTCCATGCCAGCACCTCTGGGCAGGTCGCTGTGCCTCTCCTCCCTCTCCGTGGCCTTGTGGCGATCAGACACAGTGGATATGGCTGTGGGTGCCCTGAGCAATGGCACACGCATCCCACAGACATGTGCTGTGATTTCCCCAGGACCACGGAGCACTTCAGCAGCCTGTTTTAACCCCCCCCAGCCTCGCTCAGGGTAGCAGGGAACAAGGTAGTGGCAGCTTTCTTGGAAATTAAAGGATGAAGAGTGAAGTTAGGGCAACACAGTGGCTTTTCCCAGGGAAAAGGAGCAAAATTGTATGTGGGTAGTGGCAAGGACAGTTTAAGTCACCCTGGGAAGCTTCTTGCAAGCATGTTGGATGTGACTCCCTTCCCAAAGACCCAGATTTTTGCATTGTGATTCAAAAAGTAGGTGTTCGTTGCAGAAAGCCGTATATATGGAAATAAAGTGAGTGTGTGCAGGAGCTGGCCCATGGGTGTGTGGGCTGGTGGCTCGGCTGGGTGCACCCACGCCTGCAGGGTGGCCACGAGGGGACAGGAATGGGGTGGCCGTGTTGTGCAGGGAGGGGTCCCGCGGGAGGTGGCTGCGCTTCGGTAGCAGGAGAAAACTTCTTGATATGGACGTTCCTTTCTGTGCCAGACCCACCATCCTGGCTGGGGCTCTCGGAGTCCCCCAGGTGCTGCTGTAGTTGTTACAAGCCGCCTCTGCGCAGGGGTGGGCTGCGGAGGTTGAACGGGAGAGCCCTGCATTAAACCCCTCGCCACGGTCCCTTCGCCAGGACGGGTGTCCTCACGGCGGGGAGGAGGGAGGGACGGGGTGATGCACTCTTTTGTTTCTGTTTAAAAATCTGTCAAGCCAAGGCAGTGGCCAGGCAGCCGCGGCATGGGGAGTGCTCTGCTGGAAACGTCGATCTGCCGTTCCTGAAGAGCGTGCTGAGCAGGCAGGGAGGAGCTCGGCTGGGGCAGAACTCCTCTCTGCCAAAGAGGCAAAAGTGACATTGGCTCTGGCATTGCTCCCGAGCCCTTACAGTGTGTTTTGTACGTACGCTGGCACTTTATGAGCCCTCAAAATAAGCTGTCTCCAGTCCTGAGATTAGGCTTTATTGCAGGTGGGGCTCATAGCAACGTCTCTGGCTGTGTTTGCCTAACAATGTCCATCGTGTTTTTATTCGATTATAAAAAGTGTGGCCATTAGCATTTACATTGTTCATGCTGTGTGTCAGCTCTCTTTTTTCTTTCTGGAAGTTTTCCAGGGAAGGGTTTAGCTGTTGGGAAGAGCAGGGCTGGGGCACTGCCCCTTGTACATCTGATCACGTCGCCTTTCAGCAAGCGCCCTGGCACCGCAGTGCGTGGCCCTGACTGTGTGTCAGGGTGAAGCTCTGTACCAATATTTCTGTTTTCACAGGCTGTTTATAAAAATGCTGGGACATTGTGCTCCTCACCTGGTTAAGAGCCATGCCTGGGTCTGCAGTGCCAACCCCTCGGCGTTGCAGCCCCACTGGGGCTATGCTGTTGGTTGCTTTGGGGGATGCAGGCATCTTTCTGCATGCAGGGAGGCAGGGGATGATTTTATCCTGTCTTTGCTGCGAAATGTGATTTTCCTAGAGGCAGTGCAGGACTGGGGCTTGTACTCCATCCTTGTCTCCATTTTCCTGCTGGCTGGTCACCATGCTAACCTGTGCGGGCAATGTGTCCCTTTAAGCTGGCATAGCACTGCTGCATTTGGGCTGCACTCAAATCAACCCAGCCTTGGAGAGAGGCTCCTGGTTCTCCTTCCCCTAGGATTAACGCAGGAATGTCTGTCAGCGGCAGGAATAAACTGCAGAAAACCAAATCTGTGCTTAGTTCCTGCAAAAGATAAAGATTTAGCTGCAGGCTGAGAAGGAAGATCTCACGTGGCCAGGGGAGGGGCAGAGCAGACACGGTGCTGGGATGGATGGATGGATGGATGGATGGATGGATGGATGGGTTGGATGGCAGGGCTGTTCCTGGAAGGCACCAGCCTGGCCTGGCTTCGCTCAGCCTGACCCTGACAAATGTAGCATGATGTAATTACTTCTTTTTTTTAAGTGCAATGTCTGGAGCTCGCTATTAGCGAGGTTTACAAATAGCCGAGGCTGCAGACAGACACACAGGTCACTGTTGAGTCATCCAGCCCAGGGGAGAGCGTGTAGCACATTAGCTGGTGAGAGGGTCCCCATGCAATGTCTCTGCTGGCGCCTGGCCGGTTTGGTGATGCTCCATGCAGGGCTCCAGGGTCTGGAATCCACCAGCAAACTCCTGTGTGCCCTGGCATAGCCCTGGTGAAGGTGCAGAGCTGCCCCGCGGCTTTCCCCATCCCACATACCGGATGTTGTACAGGTGCTTTAGGAAATACCGTCCTTGTTTTTCATGAGAAGTTGGTCTTCTCCTTGCAGGTGAGACCCACCCAATGCTGCCGTCATGGGCAAGGGGCTGCTGGGGGTAAAATACATTTGAAAGGCAGCTGGTTTTGGAGGTGGTGAAAAAAGGCAGCTGAGCGCCAAGTATCAATAGCTGTGGGAAGAAGAGAGCGGTTTTGCTATTGCAAGATAGTCTGTAATGCACGGGTCAGCGTGGGGTGTTAGGGCCCTCATGGAGAGGGCAGGGAGATCTGTGCTGCCCATCGTGAGCCCCGAAGGAGACACCAAGACACCTCCTGGTGCCCTCAAAAGATTTGCCCTTCCCTCTTGTCCGTGGGGTGTTTCCAACAGCAGTGTTTGCTGCTGAAAACCCTTTGAAGGCAAACAGAGCACCAAGAACCAGGTGCTGTGGAGTAAACAGAAGTGGCGTTTTCAGTCACTGCAACTAATCCGTCTGCAGTCCCGCTCCGTTCGGAGGCGGCTTTGATCAGCGTTTCTATCCTGGGGATCCCAACGTGCAGCAAATGCCCCTCACTGATTGTGCTCTTGATGTTCTCCCTTTTTCCCCCTCCATGTTATCTCTGTGAAATCAAAGTGTTCAAAAGACCTTGTGGGTGCACAAGTCTGTGCACAATCCAGCACAGTCGTTGGTGTAGAGAAGTAGAGATTTTGCCTGTGAAACCTAGCAGAAGTTAGTTATTTAATCCAGAACAGCCCATGGAAAAGCGAATGGGACTGAAATTGCTCTGAGCTGAGCCTCTCCGTAGCCTTTTTGTGCCAGCTTTGGGGGTTGGAGTATAAGGTTGGAAAAACATGGTCTCAGTTTCTGTCTTCCTTGCTTATCTGTTGGCACAGCATTTTAACATCAGGAAATAAAAGATGGGTGAGAGTGTTTTGGGGATGAGTAGTATAAGAGTATCTCTGTTATTAAAGCCACTGAAAAATTGTTCTCATAGAACTTTCCATATGAAAAAGCAGGTTAATTGAACTTGAGCCATATAGTAGAAATGTGCTGATTACAACAACATTTTCCAGCAGCAAAAAAGAAGTTGAAATATTTTGTTTGGACAGTACCAAAACTCCAGCAGAAGTAGAATGTTTCTGTTTTGTCACTTAAATTAATTTCATGCAATGCAGACTGTAAATTTTAACATTATGTTGTCTTTATAGACTGTATAATTCCAAGCGCATGTAGTGCATGGTTTAAGAAATGCATAGGAACGAAAAGAATAATGAAAAGAGTTACTGAAGTGAAACATTGTAATGGCCCTAAAGTGATTGCTGGGAGGAAATGTTTCCTGGCAAACACAAGAATTCTAGCTTTTTATGCAGAATCAGAATCAATCTCTCCCTTAATGTCAGGATTTCCCAAGTAATGGAAATTGCAGCTCCCAGCCAGCTCTGCTCAGGATGTAGTCTGTGTTAATTATTCATCAGAGTCAGATAATATAGGAGATAACTTAGAGGAAACGTGGGATAACACCACTGCTTTAAAGTCATGTCACATCCCTGGGCTGGCTGGGGATGCGGAGCAAAGGATGCTTGGCTGGCAGTGCATGGGACGGACAGGCTGCTCTGACAGACAGCCCTGGTCTGCTGGGGGGGTGGGTGGAGTGTGGGGGGGTGGCAGCAAGCTTTTCAGACCTTGCAGGGCTGGAGGACACCTCAGCTCTGTGTGTGACCACAGAGACCCAATTTGAATGCTCCAAACCCCTGACGTGGGCTGGAGAGCCCAGCAGCCCGTCGTGGCTCTTGGCTCTGCCTTGCAAAGTTTTAGCCGGCGGCTGCTAAAGCAATAAGGGGGCTGCAGCTGCCAGCAGCCAGAATCAGCTTTCGTTTGCTTCATTTAGCAAAATCCTGAAGTCCTTAGAGAGAGTGTGTGTGTGTGTGTGTGTTTGAGGGAGGCAGCAACAGTCCATGCTGGTTTGCAGGTGGACCCCAGGGAAGATGTACGGGGCGGGGGGGGGTAATGTGCCTGGGCTGAGCATCGCCCAGCGATGGGGAGCGTGCCGGAGGCACCCACCACCTTGGCGTGCTTGTTCTGCGCTGGGGCTCTCCAGCACCCGTTGAGAAACAGGCAGCGGCAAGAATTTATTGTCAAGGTTTCCAGAAAAAATGTTGCATTAACATTGCTTTCGGAAAGGGAGAATGTGGAGGAGGGTAAGAGCGAGAGCCCGGGGCCCCCCATGCTGCATGGTGCCAGGGCTTTGCCACGTAGCTGGCTTGGTGCCGAGCCGTGCGGGGACTGGAGGAGGCTTCTGTGGGTGAAACATGGCACTTCGCTGCAGCCCCCATGGAAAGAGCTGCTTCCTTGGTCCAAAACTTGCTGCCTCTTAAGTTTCTGCCATGGAATTTCATCTAGCCGTCTCGAAGGAAGGTTTTGCTGCCAGCTACTTTGATTTTCTGGCGAGCACTGAGCTGTTTGGGCTTGTTCCTTTCGAGCCCCCACATCTTGGAGTCCTGTGGCTACGTCAGCATCTCAGGTGCTGTACAAAACCAGGTCCTCGGGGTAATAGACTTGAAAGGCAAGGTGAATCCCTATTATTTTACATTGTCTTCCAAAAATCTCACTGCATTGTTACCTGTGAAAAGCCACGTTCATTTTGGCATTCGAGACACCTTTGTACATTGACCATAGAGCCCTGTGGAGAGCTGTAGCCATGGGGGAAACCTGCATAGGGAGGAAATACGCATTTCATCCTCGGTTTAAGCTTTGGGTGTTGTTACGTAGAAGGAAGAGAGTTGCCTTATTGCCCCAGGTTGGGGTAGGGGAGCCCGGAGGCTGCGATGCCTGAGTCCCCAGGGGCTGCTGCTGTCAGATTCACCCACTTTTGCAAGCGATTCCCGGTCCAGGAGTGATAACTGCAGGAGAAATTTTCTGGTAATTCCACAAAAAATTTGTATTTGCCTTGAAAAAATAACATCTTTTGCATCAGCAGTACCGTCCCAAAAATGTTTCAAGGAGGAAAACAACTCTGAGTTTCTAATAAAGGTCTCCAACGTCAGCTGAGCAGGTTTTATTTTATTATTTTTTTTCTCCACAAAAGTTTCCTTTGTGTCCAAAGGCATTTTCTG
Organism: Falco peregrinus; assembly: GCF_023634155.1. Lineage (NCBI taxonomy): Eukaryota > Metazoa > Chordata > Aves > Falconiformes > Falconidae > Falco > Falco peregrinus. The sequence continues at coordinate 116,418,415 of NC_073722.1, read as the reverse complement.
TCAAAAAAAGCTTTGATGGAAAATGTTTTACTAAACCTATTTGAAACCAATACAAGGCATTGCCAAGAAAGAAGGAATGAATAAAGCCTGTGGCAGCTAGTCATTAAAGGAGCCATCACTGGAGTGCCCAGAGCCTCAGGAGGTGGTTGGGTGGTCCTGGTGCTGGGGCGGTGGGGCAGGGCACATCACAGCCCCCAGTACATATTAAGCTAACAAATAAATCTGCTTCACTCAGCAGCCAGACCGTAGCCTTCAAACCGGGGTGAAGCTTTCGAAATACCGTTTGGCATGTTTTCTTTAAAGGAAGGAAGGATCTTAATTCCAGCATTCCAACCCAAAATAGACGTCTCTAAGAATAGCCATTCCCCATGGCGGGGCAGGATGCTGTTAGGAGGAAAAAGGGTTGGGGGAAACGAGAAGTATTTTCCCTAAATAGCCGGGCTCTAATTGCGAAGTGATGGGTTTCAACTCTGACCGCGGGTGATCGCCCCTGGAGCATCCAACCCCACTGAGGTGGTTCAGAGCTGCGGACAGCTGGGGACCAGGATGGCTCACTGGCTCCTTGGGTTGGCAGAGCTGTTCCTTAGGGACTTGCTGGCCACCCTGCAGGGAACACACATTGGCGTCCTGCACCCCGCTGCCATCGGAGCCCGTCGCGCAGCTGGGGAGGGTGTGCGCCCATTGGGCAAGCCTGGAGCAAGGAGAGGATGCCCCAGCCATGCTCGGTGTGTCCTGACAGACAGAAGTGAAGGCGTCCCGTGGAAAAAAATGAGGTTGGGCGGCACGACCTTCTGAAGTCTCCTCCACTGTGAGTTACCCTATGATCAGGTGCTACCAGGCTGGAAGGCTTTTGTGCGCGGCTCTGTGTGTCTGGGGTAGGGAGGACTCTTATTCCCATCTCTTTTGGTTGGAAAAGTGCAGTGCTGGGGCACCCCAGGTCCTGTGACGTTCAGAGGTCAGATTGGATGGACCCCCCTTTCCATAGAAAATAGAGGTTTGCATAATTGAAACGGTTTTGACTTTAATATTCCCCTTTTGGGGTCATTTTCTATGCAGTTATGAGGTTTAGAGAGGAATCTTGGAGCGAGAGGTGAGTTTCTCACATAGTCTTACAACCCCAGGCATTGTGGCTTTAAGAAAAATACTAATTTTCATGGAAGTCCTAATGAAACAATAAAAACAGACAGCACAGGCAGGTCCTTCCGCCCCCATTTCCTTTCTTTCAATGCTGGCAGTGGAATTTAAATCTCACAAGTTATAAACACCCGCAGATGCTGAGAGCTTAACATCTCCTGGGGGTGCAAGCTGCACCTTTCCCGTTCCTATCTATTGTACCTGTTCCTGGTACATCCCTCCTGGAACTGTGCTTGAAACTTTTTCTCTGTGTGACATGGGTGTTGCATTTGGATTGAGCCTTTCCCCAGGAGTCAATAACCAGATTCAGGTGATGCTCAACACTAAATAACGTAATCCCAAGTTTTTCAGGAGTGCGTGTCAGACCTTAAGTATCATGCATGATATCAGCTTTATAGAATCACACCTTTAGTTTAAAACCAACGTTTTTGGTGCTGCCGTGTGCCTGGTGGAGGGTGTCATTTGTTCTTGTTCCTGTCTACAGGGCAGGTGTCTCCGTGTGAGCCGGTTGGGCAGACTCCTTGGCACTCAGTGGACAGAAACAAGACAATTTTGGGGCAGAATCACTCCCTGCTGTGATGGTATTACATGTGTAAGAAAGTGAATGAACTTCTCTGCTTTTATAGCCCAGCTTCGCAACTGAGATGATTTATGTGTTCAGGTGGGTTGAAAAATGTTGGCCTAAAACCAGGCAAAACCCACTGGGTTTGGCCAATTGCTCGCTTTGTATTTTGGTCCCTTCTCAAATAAAACTCAAGGTGGGTGTAACGAAACCACAAAGCCCCAAATCTGAAAGATAGCTTGCACGAAACCCTGAAAAGCCCTCAGGAGCTGAATCTCACGCTCCGGAAAGAGGGAAAAAAATAATAAGGTGGAAAAATGTGAGCTCCACCAAGCTGCAAAGCTGAAACCCTTCGGTGCTTGTTTGCAAAAAATCCAGCCAAGGAGCCGAGCTCCTGCCAAGGCTTCCACTGCGGGAAGGGCTGGTCCAGCCCGAGCTGCCTCCTTCCTGCCGCTCGCACCCACCAAGGAACAAACCCTCCGCGGGGAGAAGAGGAAAACACAGCTGCCAAGATGCGCCTCCGTGAGCCCACGCTGCGTGCCCATCAGCGCAGGGGGTCCGGGGGGTCGGGGCTGCAGCCTGCCCCTCCGCATGGGTGCAGAGGGCCCTTTGGGGCATCCCTGCTCAGGGTGCCGGTGGCGAGGGTGACGCACGCTGGAGCTGGCTGTGCCAAAGAAATACGGACTCTTCTTGAGGCAGCCAAAGGTTTCTGGTCCACGTGCTGCTCCTGCCCTTGTCCTCAGACCCAGCTGCTGAAGGACAAGGACATAATAGTGCCAGGCTATCTCCTTCGACTTTTTTTTCCCCACCTTCCTTTCTGTTTTTTTGGAAATCAGTCTTACCTGCGTACATCTCCCTTGCAGATCACCCAAATCACTTCTTGTGCTGCAGTTTGTGCCTGTTGCCCCTTGTGCTGTCACTGGGCACCACTGAAAAGACCCCAGTCCCATCTTCTGGGCGCTCGCCCTAAGGTATTTGTAAGCATTGATAAGATCCCCTCTCAGTCTTCTGCTTTCCAGGCTAATTATTTATTTCCCAGTATGTGCACCTCTGCTCCTTATGTTTGTCCCTGAAAGTGGGTTCGAAGGGCTTCTCTACCACAAAGCAGGTGGCCTAGCACCCTGGTACTGGGTTTTATAGCTGCTTGGCTCAGGGTAAATATTTATTTTGCTCTAGCCTGGAAGTCTCATTCAAGGAGTCGCTGCCCGTAGCTCCAGCCCCAGCAGATATTGCTGCTGAACTGGCATCGCTGAGAAACCTCTCACAGGTCTTGCTGCACTCTGGGGAGCGGTGGCCCCGCTGACAGCCCTGAGCTTTGTTACTGGTTTGTCTGGTGTCAGTGGTCTCTATAGGTGCTATAGTTGTTAGTGCTGGCAGGCAGTCAGGGCAAGCACATCACAAAAGTGTTTCTCAGCAAAGGGTGGGAAAATGCAAATTTCCTGGCATACTTTTCCGGCTGTCATGATTTATTTCACATCTATTCCAGTTATTTTTTTCTTCATTATCTTTATCTGTTTTGGTTTTTTTTTTTTCTATTTTCATCATTGTTCTAAGGTGAAATCAGGGTGTTTTGTTTTGCTTCGTATAGCTGACGGGCAAAGGCAGAACGTGTTCTGGCTCGGGCTCCCCAGCAGTGGGGCCCCTCCTGCCCACCCTCTGGTTCATGTGTGTGAGGATTTTCTGGGGGCAGGACAACTCTGTCCAGCTCTTTCTTTCTGAGGACTGTTGGTGGCACTGGGAATGCCCAGCCTGGCTCTCGGGTCACAGGAAAAGCTGCCGTGGAGTGGGTGCAAAAGAGCAAGCAAGAGGCCGCAGGATGCTCTTGTTACCGTTGGTTATCCGCATCTTGCTACCGGGAGAGACTTGTATCGCTGTTAGTGCTGCATGGTACCAGGCAGAAAGCATTTGTGTGCAGTTTTTTTAATGCAGGTTAGGAAAAAAAAATGGTTGAAAACCAGAATGGGTGCTGTCTGCCATATAGCCAGTCTGCATTGGGTAGGGGATGAGTCCCGCTTGCAAATCTCAATGGAGCTGGGCAGCAGGGACCAAAGGATCTGTGCAGCATGTGCACTGGTGAGGCACCAGCACCAGACTGGAACCTGTCTGCATGAGGATACCCTCATGATCACCCCCGATGTGCAGGTACCTGGCACAGTTCCCCTGTCTGCCTTGGGCAGGAACCTGGCAGAAGGGGCTTTGGGGTCCCTGTAGATCTTTCCAAGCACCAGCCGGTTGTCCGGAGGGATTTTCCCCCTGGGCAAACCCCTTGGGATGGGTTTTGCAGAGCTCCCTGCAGCTGCAGCAGAACAAATCCTGCCGCACACCCCCAGACCCACAGAGAGGGGGCTTCGGGCAGTCTGTGGCAGTAAGGAGTCCTGCCCTCGGTACCTGTGCTAAAACACATGGGCTGCATCTCTGGGGAGGCTGCTCATTCCTTGGCTGCTCTGCACCCTACTCCGTGGCCCAGGGCTGATGCAAAGTGTTTGTGCCTTGTATTTTAATTGTGTAAGGCAAGATTCAGGAAGAAGCCATGGATTTAGAAGAAAACTGAGGGGCTGGCCCATCACTTTTGGGGGATACAGGTGAAAATCCCAGCTGCTGACTGAAGCCCCAAACCAAAATAGCTCATAGGTACCTTTGGGAGCAAACTTTAATGAGGGTTCAGTGTGCAGAGACCTCAACAACTTTCATCCTCTCACCCATTAGTCTGAACAACATTTGTCTCTCCAAAATGTGCTAGAATTAACCCTTTTCTGAAGGCTGCTCGGGATACAATCAGAAAACACCTTTTGCTTAAACTGCTTGAAAATATTTGTCACTTACAAGGGAAGAAACCCGTCGATTCAGCCCTGCTTTTATATTTTCTTCAGCAGGCGCCGCGTACTCCATCTGGCTAAGTGGACCACAGTGTTCCAAGGATAAAAATTACATGTAATATGAGACAAAGGATCAGGCAAAATATTTATGTGATGAAATCTTAATGATAGCTCTAAAGGTCTGCAGCAGGGCATGGCAGAAAAGAAACACTGCTCTTGCTGGCTTGTCCCAGCGGGGACAGAAAGACGCTCACAGGGGTGAGAAAAAAGGGCGGTTTTAGTAGGAAATGTAATCTGCCCTTTCTAGGAAAAAAAATAAAAATCTACCAAATGATATCAAGTAATTTATGGGATCTAATCTGATTGCAGCTGTCTTAATGATTTGTCAGCTTTACATGGAAATGGTTTCCCTTTGTTTCGAAGTAGTAAACTTCCTCTGTGATCCTGCTGGTGTGCGGAAACTAGAACTGACCGAAACCACCAAGGGCCCCGAGCGTCACGGGCTGCAGCTGGGCTCGGATCCAAATCCATCCCGTCCTTCGCTGGTGGGTCCGTCTCTGGCATCCTGGCTGGGGCTGGGGCAGCTGTAAGGGCCGGTCACAAATGTGGCTGAAAGGAAAAGGCAGTTCAGATTCAGGCTCCGAGTCCAGCCAAACGTTTGGCCAAACCAGGTAGGCTGCTTTCTTGTCCTTATCCAGCAAGTAAATGTAGTTGGAGTTTTTTTATATTGCCTATTGAAATGGCTTGTAAATACACACACGTTGTGCTTATCAGAGCTCTCAGTGGCCAAATCTGATAAAAGGAAATTTAGTCTGGAGTTAGACAATCCCTTGAGTGATCCCGGTACTGAAATGTGGAATTAGTGCTTTGTTTTTAGCAGAAGTAACTCTGTAGGTGATCTCTTTGCAGGAGTATTAAAATCACTCAAGCACAGCTTGGGTGGTGTTTTACAATAAGTTGTAGTCACGAGCACTTTGTGTGTTTTGTGTGTACGTCAGGGACAGGCCAGCCGAGACCACCTGTATTTGGGAAAGTTCAGGTATAAGTAAGTGGTGTGGAAATCGTTGTGTTGTGGCTGCAGCCCTCTGAGGTCCCGGGGCAGGTGGCCGGGGCTGAGCCCAGCAGATGTTCCCTCTGCTGCTTCTCAGCTGTGCACCCAACCTGCAGGGCTGGTTGTGTCCCAGACCTGGGGAGGAGGCACAGCAGAAAGGCTGCGGCGAGCGCTGGCCACCTTCTCCCCCTGGCCTGGGGGGAGTCAGGTCAGCACACCCCCATGTCTCACCTGGCTTGTTGAGAGTGGTTTTTCCCTGAGCTGGCTGCTGATTTCCTGAGCTGGCTGTGCCACACGCAGCCCAGCTCGGCTGCAGGGTGTTGCTGCTGCAGAAGCAGCACGGATGCGCTCCGGGAGCTGAAATGCAACAAAAGTGGTTCCCGCCGCTGTGCTTAGCCGGTTTGCTGCAACTGTTCCTTACAGGAATATTTGCTGCATTTGCTGCGTATTTACAGAAGTAACGGTGCTCTGGGAAGACTTTTTCTTCCCCCTGAGCCAGGCAGGTGTGACAGCAGCGGCGAAGGGCACCGCAGACCTCCCCAGCACCCCGCTAGCACCGCGCTGCGCTCATGGAAGTGCTACGTGGACCTTTTTCTTCTGGCGCTCCAGCAGCCTCAGGGGTTGCTGCTCTGTTGAGATTGTTTGGTATTATTTCCCCATCTAGACCGCCCTACAGCCCAGGAATCGGGAGCTTTTCTGCAGCTAAGGCTCCTCTCCAGTCGTGTCCTTCTGAGCAGCAGCCGAGGCTGAGCAAGGCTCTGTGCCGCGGGACGGTGCAGGGGCTCAGCCCTCCTTTGCAAGCGTCTGTGTGACCATGGAAGGAGCACCCTGGCAGTGCTGCAAGGGGAGCTGAAGTGAGGAGAGAGAGAGAGACAGTTCTTTTTCTTTTTAGAAGCAATTTCCATGAAGGCTGGTTTGTTGTTTTTTTTCCAGACAAGCTTTCTGGGCACTTCTACAGTGGGGCTGCATCCAGCCCTCGCTATTTCCTGAGGAGGCAGAAACTGAGGTCATTTCTATCGGCTCTGCAGACTTTGAGATCCTTCTGCTGTCTGTGAAATAGTAGCCTGAATATGATGACAGAGAAAAAAACCCCATACAACTCTCCCCTCCCCTTTCCAACCCAAGCCCTTGCCAAAGCAATAAAAAACTTTAAACAATAGCCAGTCATGACATAAACCAGTCCTTGAGCAGCCTGCCAAAATTCACCTCAAGAAAGTAGGTCCAAAAATAAACACTGACCTATAAAAAGCCCCACAGACTTAAAGATAGTCTTCCCGTTGTGCTAATTGCTTTCACATCTGGCTCAGAAATGAGGAGTATATATGAGCATGGAGAGGCCACCAATAACTCACTTCAGCTAAGCACAAAAGCGTGTGCGTAGCATCAATCACGCGAGCCATCTATTTCTACTCAGCACATCTCAGATGCTGGGGCTCAGTTTTAAGTTTGTGTTTAAATTACACTGAAATTATGGGGCTGATCGTGATGTTAACAAACAGCACGTGGTGAAATGCTTTCACGGGTGGGGTATTTCAAGGCAAATCTGGGGAAACTGTTTTCATTTCCCTTCTTCCCCCTCCATCAGTTATCGGACCACTGTGCTGTCAGCTCTGAATGTTTTTTGCCTGGCTTTTCTCCTTGGAAAGAAGTCAGCCCCCGGAGTGGCTGGAAGGTTGCACCTCTGGTAAATCGAGGGCCACAGCAAGTGGGATATACAAGGGAGAAGTAGCTGGGGATGGTTTCATAAGGCCTTTTCTGTGTGCCAAGGAGGTAACCCCAAAATGTGACCTTGTGCGAACTTGGCTGGAAGATCACAATTCCCATCAGGCTCCTGGCAGGTTCCAGGGAGCCAGAGATGTGGTGTGATGCTCTGCATCCTCAGCTCTGGGCACGCATCCCTCTTTGTTCATGCCCATGTGTAGGCCTTTTATACGACTGTGAATCAGTGGGTGTGCATAAGGCTGTCTCCTACTTGCTTGTATGCCTATTTCTTTGTGTAGTTGATTGAATTTTATGGTGTGAGCAACCCCTTTGCTTGGTAGATGCAATTTTAGTACACCTTCCCCACAGCCTTGGACTTTGCGGTGAGGCCAATGCAGAGAGAAAAATCCAGGGCTCCAGCTACAAGGAGGCTCTTTCCAAAATCACTGGGGATTATTTCCTATAGCTCCTTGGGTACGCTGAGAACATCACCAGTAAATTGTTACATTTTCCGAGATCATGATTGCTGTGATTACATGAGTTATCTGTGTCTTACCCTTGGGGATGTGCGGAGCAGCCTGCCCCGAGCATCTGTGGTTTGCTGGTTGTGACTCATCACGAGAGCTCAAGGAGGGATTTGTAATGATTTATTCATGCCACATTTATTGTTTGGAAAGCTCCATCAAACGCTACTATTGTTAGACTGAATAATTCATCCACCAGTCTACTTTTTGATCTCTTTATTGGTTTCTCTCTTCGTTAAGAGTCTCATGTTTGGAGGTGAAGATTACCTTCGTCTAGAGGCGATTTTCTGTGCCCGTTATCTTTGGAACCCAAAACTTCAAGGGTAGATTTTCAGTGAGTCTGGCCTTGCTGAAGGACTGAGGGTGTTTTTGAGTGGGTCCGGGTTCATCTGCCCTGGGTTGGTCAGATGTCCAAGTCTGAGCATCGCTCTGTGCATCTCTTACGGGATGCTGAAGAAATGCGCCTTCCCTTGCACCATCTGCCTAATGCTAAAAAAAGCACGTAAGGTTGGTCAGATAATGGCCTCTGGAGAGACCTATTTCTTCCTCCTGACCGTAAAGGAAAATTATTTAGACTGCAATGTCTAAACTTAGGTGAGGTGACTCGCATTCAGCATGTCCCCCATGGGCCAAACGGGGGCACCTGGGCTCCTCTCACATGTCACACGCAGCTCCTGAGCGCCAGGGCGGTTTTGCGTGGGGACAGAGAGGTGTGTTGATGTAAAATGGCATTTGTGTCTCCACACAGCAGCTCGCGCTGGTTTAACGCCATCATTTTCCTAGTGCCTTTGAGAAATCCGATGAAAAGTCTTCCTGTAGAGGATAGCCGATCCCTCGGCTCTGAGGCAGGGCTGGAGGTGGGATGTGCTCGTTCCATCAGGAGAAGGGTATGAGCAGGGTGGGAATGGCCACCCCACCTTTGCACCAGGGATAATGGGGGGGTGGGCAGGGCAGGGCAGAGGTTTTGCTTTGGCCTCCCCTCGCTGCAGCCTGCCCGCGTCCACTTGCAGTTGGCTCACATCTATCCCCTTGGTTTATGGATAGAAAAGTCAGGATGGAAATGGAGATGTGAACTTTGGCAGAGAGCGCAGGTTCTGAGAAATCAATCACTAACCTCCTCAAGAATGTGGGGGGAAAGAAACGCGCTTGAAACACATGCATAAGGAATGATTCACTTGGGCAGCTGTCACTGATTTGGGCAAAATATTTGGCCTGTTGCTCGTGCCTCTTTCAGGGCAGCAGGGTGCGTGCAGCACGCTCCCACCTCCGAGACTGCTGTAACGGCTCCTGTGTCAGAACCGAGCGCAGCGCCAGCAGCCCGAGGGGCTTGCTCAGCCTTTGCCAGCACGTGCAGACGGTCCCGGCTGCGCTGAGGCATTAACTGCGGGCTGATTCTTCCTTAACTTACACTGTGTTTACTCTGGTGCAGGCTCGTGAACATCGCAGAGGTCATCCCGCCTTAAACCAGAGCAAGGGAGAGGAGTCAGGTCCTTCTGGGGCAACCTGCTGCTGGACCGTGTTTTTGTAGCCATTTAAGGATATCAAGAAAGTGACTCAAATGAGGTGGAATTAATGACAAATTGGAATTTGGCATTGCCCCTTATTTATAGGTGGGTATGTGCCCTGCTGGGGCTGAGCTGCCTGCCTGCAGAGCACAGATGGGTGCCGCTGGGCTGGGGAGCGGGTTTGTGAAGGAGCCCAGCCAGCAGGATGGTGGCACTCCCAGGTGCTGCATGGGGTTGTGGAGGGGCCAGCACGGACTCTTGAGCTTCTCTGAAGAGCACAAGCTCTTTGAGGGGCTGTTGGCAAAGGAAGGGAGAGCCCCAGATGATCTCCAGTGGCTGCCCATGTCCAAAGCTGGCTCTTTCTCCTTGCCGACCTGCCCAGCCTCCTCTCCGCTTGCTCTGGGTTTGGTGTCCAGCCCCTCAGCCCTCCTCCTGCCAGTCCCAGCCTCTGCTGTGGCAAGTGAGGGCTCAGAGATGGTCACAACTATCTTTTCCCATGGGCTACATGCAGAGATCAAAGCAGCCCAAGCCTCACCTCGAGAGTCCTTGGCACACTCTATTTTATGGTCAACTCCATTTTCACCAAAACGCAGGAAACTCAGTAATACCCTGGAAAGTCTCATGTTTCATGGGCAGATGGAGCCCGCTGGGGGTCCCCACGGCTGCAGCTCTGTGCAGCTCATCCCTAGGAGCCAGCCTTGCTTTTGTAAATAGATAACATCTCGAAGCCTGTTTGAATCCCTAAAGCAGCCCTAGGCCAGGCTGCAGCGTGCACTGCCTGTGAGCATCCTGGTCCTTCAGTGTGACAGCAGGGGATGCAGGGTGCACAGTTTAAATTTTTTTAAGCCTCCATAAATGAATGTGGCTTTTGAAAATTATTCTGCTATTGAATAGACAACTGATCCCTTTCAGGCAGGTACAGCGTTTATAGGAGGGAGAGGAATGTTCAAAAGTGGCGTAAACCTGCATCTGGGCAATGTTATAGGTGAATGTAGACTCATGACGGATGCTATAAAAGATCTGGATCTGGATATTTTCAGAAGGGCAGCTTATGATCCAGCGTAATGCTGTATTAATAGCAAGAATATAGAGCTGTGACAGAAAGATTGACAGCTTTTGGCAGTAGATTTTGTACTTAGCCTTTGAAATTCCAGTTTAGTCAACTAGGCAAACCTGGGCTGACATGCTGAAAATTGTCCCCCTGCTTAACGTCAGCCTCGCGTTCTCTTGTTTTTCTTTTTTGATTCTGAGCTAAAATGGTCGAGGCTTTGGGACAAACTATGTTCCTACGTGCCCACCAAAACTGGGTATGCCCCACCAGAACCGGGAAGGGTAGTTTTGTAATTTCAGTGAATTTGCTGCTGTGGAGTTGCAGCCACAGTGAAGGAACCTAGTTTAATTACTTGTAAATGGAGATGATGTAAATAGTCTACTTAATTTGGTGTGGGACCCAGGCATAAGGGATTTGGAGACCCCTTACTGCATGCAGTCGATAACTTCTTGCTGGAGAGTCATTTAGCTTGTGAATGTGACTATTTTACCCGTGCCAATTCTCCTCATCTTTGTAGCTTTTAGGTATGTTACGAACCCTTCGCTCGAAGAGCCGCTCCAGATGCTATGGTGGGACCAAAGCTTCTTCGGTTTTGATGTCCCCAGCTGTCCCTCTGCTGCATCATGGTGCTTGTGGCTGCTTCCCCAGAAAGTCCTGTTCTGCGTGCTTTGCAGCGCGCCCGTGGGCCATTTACAATATTATCTAATTATTATTATTGCTTAATTTAGCAAATACTTCAAAACCCACGTGGTTGCCTACAACAATTAGTGGTGTCCCTCGTTGTGCAGTGATTCATCTACACAAAAATAGCTCTGGGCAGGGATGAGAGCGGGTGTAGAGGGAGGCTGGGAGCACGCAGGGACCAGAGAGCGGGGCTGGTCCAAGGGGGTGTGCGTGTCTTGCCCAGGGGTGGAGGTTGGCTCGCTGTAATTGGAATTATTTTATCTGATTTAGCTGTAGAAGGATACAACTTAACGTGCTGAACTTTTTATTTCAGTTTGATTAAGTTGATTCTTCACCCGGTTTAAACACCGTAACAGACGTGTGTTTAAAGTTAAATCAAAGTGTGCTAAACTTTGTATACACAAAACAGTTTGAGTTATTTTTTGTGTCAGGTTTTTGGCAGTAGAGGCACGGCTTTCCATGGAGAGCAGCTCCGTGTGCGTGCATGGAGAGCAGGAGCGGTGGGGCAGGGTGTCACTGCACTCAGAAGCTGTAAAACATTTTGGTGCAATCTCAGTCTGCAATGGCTGGGAAGATGAGAGGGGACTGAAAACGACTCTGAGAAGACGGATGAATCAGCCTGGGTGAGCCATCCACGTAGCTCACAGTTAATCAAAGTGGTAAAATGAAGCAAACGGAAAGGTTTCCTCTGGATGAAGTGGGACCCAAGGTCCTCACAGCAGGACCTGATGGATGTTTTCAAAAGTTGGAGAGAAACCCCCTTGGGTTAGCTGGAGTGGCTGTGCTAACCCCCACCGGCACCACCGGGCTCCTCCTGTTCCAGTGCCTTTTCTCAGGCTAAAGCTTGAAATAACCAAGGAAGGTCCCTCTCCTGGGGAGTGTTCCCGATGTCACCAAGTGCCTGCTGCACGCTGCCCTGGTGCCACATGAGGCTGTGCCGTGGTGGGGCTCCTGGGGACATTGTGCATCTCCTCACCTGGGGTGCCAGCACCCCCACCGTGCTACATCTGCCTGTCCCAGTAAGTCCTCGTCTTGGCCGCAGGCTGGCCCAGGAGCACCAGGGCTGCCACTGGGTTACCCAGTGAGGGCACTGGTTTGCCCGTCACAAGCACTGGTTTGCCCGTGCCTGGCACTTTGTTGCCCAGGGGCTGTGCTGGGTTGCCCACTGATGGTACCAGGGGTTGTCCAGGGTTGCGATCAAGTTGCCCAGCAAAGGCACTAGGTTGCACAGATTCTGCACTGAGTTTCCCAGGGGTGGCACTGGGTTTCCCACTGAGGGTGCTGAGTTCATAGGATCATAGAATATCTCAAATTGGAAGGGAGCCAGAAGGATCATTGAGTCCAACTCCCTGCTCCATGCAGAACTACCTAAAATTAAATCGTATGACTAAGAGCATTGTCCAGCTGCTCAACAGCTGCACCTGGTTGCCCAGGGGCTGCATGAAGTTGCCCAGCGAGGGCAGTAGGTTGTCCAGGGCATGAACTAGGATGCCGTTTGAGGGTATTTTCTTGCCCAGGGGTGGCCCTGGGTTGCCCATTGAGCTGCTGCACCAGGTTGCCGTAATGGCTGCAGGGAGTCACCTAGGCAGAATCCAGTCACTGAGCAACCTGCGCCCGTGGCAGCGTTCCCCTGGTCCTGTGCCTGACTGCACCGGGGATGCTGCAGTGCCTGACGGTGCTGCCACCGAGCCTGACAGCACAGCGGTGAGTATCAGTCCCCCGACTCCGGGCACCCCAGCCCCCTGGAACGTGCACCCCTCACCCAGGCAGCTAAGGGGGAGCATGTGCTCTAACTGGGAGGGGAGGACTGAAAAAGCCAGTATTTCTCCTAATCGCCCCCAGTATCTCTTATATCGTCCAGATGTACCCAAATGAGGTGGTCGGTAGCTCCAGGCATGTGTCTGTGTTCAGGGGTAGTAGAACATGTCACCCTGGGATGGTTTCTCCCCAGGGAGATGGGGCATTTATTTCAGCTGGAAATGCAGGGAAAAGTAACTCCAGTCCATTCCCAAGGGTTTTTCCTCCCTTTCTTAAATGTGTGTCTGCCAGTATCTGAAAGGGAGTAATTTATTGGCAAGGGTGGGAGCTGGGGAAGCCATCTCCCATTCTCTGAATGCTGTTTCTCAGGTATAAATAAGTGGTGTGGAGCAAAGGAAAGTGCACTCGTCTATCCCGAGCAGGGACAAAAGGGCTGAAATGACTGGTCTGTGGGAACCGGCACGCACAGTGGTTTTTGTTGGACCTGAGCACAGACATTTTGTCCTCAGTTCTGCCAAACTGGCTCGGAGGGTCGTGTTTGTGAGAGTTCTTTTGCTAAATGTGAGGGTGTGAGTTTCCCGCTGCCTATCCCACAGCCTCCTTGGCCAGGCTGGATCTGGGGCGAGATGCGGTGCCAGCACGGTGCCCAGGCAGGTACTGGGGCAGCCTGTGCCAGCGCGGCCAGACTTGGGCAAGGCTTACAGCCTGAAAGTTCAAAGATTTCCCAGCTGCAGGCTGTGCACTTTTCCCCTCTGACTCATCCCTATTTTTCTGCAGTTTGCCCTAGCTAAAGGACCTGTTATTCTCCTGCGTTTGCTGTTTATTTAATAGCTGCGTTTTGAGACCCTGGCACTAGCTCGAGAGCAGAGCTGCCTGGCTCTGTGTCTCCCATCTACCACCCATTAAGCTTTCCAGCAAGAAAGCCTGAGTCCTTGGTCCTGCCCTTGTGCAGAAAGATGCATTCTTTGTTGCAGAGGTGACTAAAACGAAAGCAACTGTCTTTCCCAAGGATTTTTTGATTTTTAAAACAAGCCAGTCTCTGCCAGCTCACCTACACGTGCAAAGTGATCAGGGTAGCCCAGGAGGAACAATTACACCTCTAGTTACGTGATTGCTTCTGTGGATGCTTAGTTCCGGAGTGAAAGCAAGTTTATTTCATGCAAACATCCCATTTTTAAAGGAATAAAGTTGATTTCATGCTGTTACAAATAGGATTTAGCGCATGCTTCGTGTCAAGCCCCACTCCCATCCATGATCACAGGACGCCAGTGTCCTCATCTGTCACTGGGGCTCTGAGCCAGGCTGGGAGCAGTGGGGACGGGACGGTGCTAGGGGAAGGACACATCCCTGCAACAGCGCAGTGGGTGACAACAGCCATGGAGACTTATTCTGCCAGTGGGAGACACCTGTAACCGCACAAGAACTTCATGAGTACAACGTGCCCTCCTGAGCATTTGTCCTCGGGTTATGTGTGTTGGGTGCATTTGGTGGCCCTCTGCATTATATTTCTGGTAATAATTGATAGCCTCCGTCTGAAAAGGGCAATAGCACCCACAGTGCTGTCTGCAGTTATTGGTAGCAAAACTTCCCTGTGTGGCCATTCCTCCTAGGCTTACCGCAAGGCTGGTGTTTACGAGCCGCTCTGAAAAGACTTTGTGGGTGATCTCCTTTCCAAGTGCATTTATTTTACATCAGGTGAGCCAAAGACATTTTTCTTCCTTTGCAGGAAGACGTGGCTGTTCTTTTTAGGTTGAAATAGGAGGGATTTTTCAAATTTGGATCTAGTCCTGTAAAACTCAGCTCACCTGCAGACTCCTCGCTTGAGCATTTAATGCAAGTGAAGGTAGAGATGATGAGGATGGAGTCCCTCACCCACAAATCGTGCTGGGTGGGTACCAGCTGTGTGTCCAGCGCTGTTGGGGCTGGTAATGGAACTTTTAAAGAGAAAATTGTATCTGGAGTACTCTAAGACCAGCAGTACACTAGCCGAAAGAAACAAATGAACAGCAGAGAATCAGCAACTCCAGTTTGACTGGACTGACAGATTTAAGGAAAATGGAGGCATAATATCTGTCGTCCTCCTTAGCAGCCGTGATTTGTTTCTCTCTGTATTTCAAGACCTGACGCTGGATACTAACAACAAAGACAAATCCTTATGTATACAAATGCTTGGGATGCTGACAGAAGGGATTTGTTTTCAAGAGTTTTAGGCCTGGACAGGCGCTGTGTGGGTGCTGTGCGCATCACTGCCTGTGTTATAAGTTGCGTGTGTTGCTGTAAGAAGTAACACAAGTGCAGGAGCTTTGTCAGTGAGGTTGTCTCCTCCTGTTGCCTCTGTGCAGGACACGTACCCAAATAGCAGCACTCAGGAATAGAGCTGGATGGCTCTCCCTTCCCAGCAACGTATGCCCATCGAAGAGCAAGCCCTGCCAAGTTCCCGCCTCCATCAGCACCATGGCTTCAAGCTATAAGAACTGTTTTCCTCAGCACCCCTTGCCCCAGAGCTTCAGCTTCCTCTGGATGCTCAATGCCTTCTATAAAGCAGGTGCCATCAACTCAGCTTTGGCTCCCTTTTCCAGAAGCTCCCAGGTGTTGGCTCCCAGCAAGACGCTTCCTTTGATTTCCAACAGAACAACCCCCTTTCACCCAGTACACTCCCGATGACTGGTACAGCTCCAACCTGACCAACTATGAACAGTCAGAGGCTTCCCGGCACGACGTGGAGCATCTGAGAGTTGAAACCTCCCGCGTGATACAGGGTAAATTTCAGCAAACAAAAAACCCCAAGAATAAAGCACCAAAACTCAGGGAGAACATGCCGCTGATACAGGATTTTGGAAGTCAGAACTGTGCCGTGAGCTGGAAGAGGTGGCTGGGGCAAGCAGTGCCCTCACAGACATGAAGAACTGACTGGAGAGAGCCCTGGCTGGGATGGAGACCCCTCTCCGGGTACGCCCTGTCCAGTGGGCTGCAGGCTGTAGCCTCCTGCTGGAGCATCTGCAGCCTTTCAAACGTCTGATGAAGTTTCATTACAGCTCTGTAACATCTAGAAAGTTTTTATTAAGAGGCCATTAATTAAGTTAGCGATAAACAAATCCCTTGCCATCTGCTGCATCCCCGATCAGCGCATGCTGAGCGCATCGGAACAGTATTTGCTTAACCAAATATTTTTATAAAGCGGTATATCCAAAATCACGGTTTGGGAGACAAAAGCCCATGCCTTACTACAAGGCTCTGGCAAGGTCAGCGTCAAGCCTGACACAGGTCCCTGCATTCAGCTGCGGTTGCACCACGGACACGTGTGCTCCCTCATGTTGATTTAATGCTGATGTTGCAGCTCAGCTGCTCGTTGTCAGCTAAACCAGCTGCCCTGGGCACTTTTCTCCTGCGCTGTCATCTCTGTGACCACCTATAATTTCTTTTCTTACATTACTTGGCAGAGGGAGCATCCCTGTAGGGAGCCCTGCCCCAGCAGCCAGCAGTGATGGCGTGTCCCCAACAGGTCACTCAGGAGTGCGTGTGTCACCAGGAGAAGAGGATGGGCATCGACCTAGTCCATGACGATGTGGAGAAACGGCTCTTCACAGTAAGTTTGGCAACACAGATTGTGTATGAAGTTATTTTTACCTAAACCTCCCTAAACAGGTTTTTCAGCCCTGTTCCCTCACTGGCTCCTTAGTGCTGCTGAGGTATAAACTCTTCCCACCCCCAAACCCTGTTGAGCCGGGGGGCGGCGTTCCCCCACACAGTGGGAGTAAGACTTACCCTTACAGAGGAAGGACTAGGTGACAACCATCTCTGTGTGTGTGTAGTATATCGGGGTCCTCTGTCCCTCTTCAAGGAGTCTGTGATCCTTTCCTGCCTTCTGGAGCCCTGCAGAACAGGTCCTGTATGTATCTATGTCACAGACACGTATCTATATGTATTACACACATATGCACACACAGGTATGGAGAAAGCAGCGAGTGCCTGACAGCTTGTTTGGTTTTCCCAACTCTATGAGTTGGTCTGATAAAAGATATTACCTCTCCCCCCAGCTCTGCTTTGCTCAGAGCAGCATGGCTGCAGCAGGGCCGCCGCCGTGTGTGCTTAGAATCACAGAGTCGTTTAGGTTGGAAAAGACTTTTAAGATCATCAAGTCCAACCATTAACCAAGCACTGCCAAGTCCACCACGAAACCATTTCCCTAAGTGCCACGTCTACGCAGCTTTTAAGTACCTCCAGGGATGGTGACTCAACCACCTCCCTGGGCAGCCTGTTCCAGGGCTTGACCACCCTTTTGATGAAGACATTTTTCCTACTATCCAGTCTAAACCTCCCCTGGCACAACTTGAGGCTGTTTCCTCTTGTTCTGTTGCTTGTTACTTGGAGGAGAGGCCAACCCGCCCCCTCGCCTACACACCCCCTGCCAGGCAGCTGTAGGGAGCCATCAGGGCCCCCCAGAGGTGCCGCCTCTCCAGGCTGAACCCCCCCAGCTCCCCCCTGAGCTCCCCATCAGCCTGGTGCTCCATACCCTTCAGCAATGTATTTTAGAGAAATCATAAAATGTGCACTCCTGCCTGTCTTTATATAGTCTGCTTTGAATTATGAATAAAAAGCAAACACGATGAGAGCTGGCACAGAAGATGAGATGCGAACGCGGGGTACAGCGAAGTACAATCGTGCAAAGGCATCGCGGAACTGGGAAGGACATTGAAGCCCCTGGGACTGTGAAGCCACTGCTCCGTTAGAAGATTTTTTTATTTTCTTATGAGTCAGGCCCTGAAAAATTAAAGGATTAATTTAAAGGTCATGAGATTTTAGGAAAATAATCAAAGCTGATATCTCCGTAATGGCATTTTGGATTTTAAGTGTCTGGGACATGTTTGGGCTGTGCTTTTTCAGCTGGCACCTGCAGACAGGAGGGCTTAAAAATTCCTGGGTTTGGAGCAGGAATCACCTGGCTCCAGCAGCTGGGGCTTTACGAGCGCAATAGGTTCGTGCCGCAGTCCGTGAGCTGAGAGCAGCACATGCCTTCCTCTGGTGGAACTGGGGGTTTCTCAGAAATAGCTGGGGATTTACACCAAAGTGAAGTGCATCTCCTCTTGTCCGATATGGATGGGATTTCTCATGGGGAGGAAAAAATTTTGGGAGCCAAAAGGGCAAGTAGTCATTGGGGATGGGGATGTGAAGCGCTGCTGGTCCGGGGAACCACTATGCCTGTTCGTATTAGGTCAGGATCTGTCCCTGTCTCGATGTAGTGGAACTAAACACTTGACATTGATGTCAAGATGAAAAAACACTTGCCAATCCACCCCGAAAGTAAATTCAGAGGCCGCGGCCACAGCAGCTTCCCGGCCCCTCCCGGTCACTGCGGGCGGGCTCAGCTGCACAAGCGAGTGTGCTGGGGCTGGGGGGCACTTTCTCCACTCCCTGCCTGTTTGCTTTGGGCAGAAAGACAGGCAGGCACGTTCTTGCTGTGTGCAAGGCTGGAGGGACCCGAGGGGATGAGTGTGACCAGGAGGATCGAGCACGGACGCTGATGGGGTCACGCTTTGCCTTCGCCCAGGAAGTCGGCGTCATCGGGTCCTGCCAGGAGAGGATGCAGAGGTGCCTGGATGAGGCAGCAGCCCAGCTCATGTAAGGGGGAACTCCTTATCTCCTGCTGCAGGGCAGGTGTGCATTGACAGCAGTAATTGAAACCCCCAGGTGACCCCCGACATCTACCCACATGCCACAGGTGTAAAACCTGTGCAGGCTCCCTGGGAAGTGGGCAGTGATGCTCATGGGAGCACGTAGCTGTGGGAGTTGCAGGGAAGCGGGATGGGGAGGGTAGAGTTCCCACCCAAACATCCCCACCCATGGCTGTTGTTTGTGTGTTGAAGGTCCAACTGGGTGGCCCAGCATGAGCTGGAGAGGGACCTGGCCAACAAGCGGATGGCCCACCGCATCGACAGCAAGTGCCACCACCTGAGGAACACCTCCGATGGCATCGGCTGCTGCCCAGGGCTGGAGCAGGCTGACGCCACGTGAGCGCATGCCAGGCAGCCCGCGAGTGCTGGGCTGTCCCCGGGATGTGTGGTGCCTCTCCCCGGCAGAGAACTGGTTTTCCTCAGCCCACTATAAGGGCATCACATCCATCCCACCCAGAGACACCCACCTCGGAGGGGCCGTTTTTCACCATAAAGGGAGAACACCACTCTGCTTTCAGCTGGATGCTGAACATCCAACGGGTAAAAACGAGTCCCACCTAATTAAACATTATATCAGGGTTCAGAGATCAGCCTGGAAATGAATTCAGTCCAGCACCTCTGCACAGCTCATTAAGTTTATGCATATTTTCAAAGATGTGTCAGTGCTTGCCTGAGCGCTCTTCATTGACGTAAGGTCGGGGGGGGTTCACCCCTGCATGGAGAGGGCCTGGCAGGGAGCCGACATGACATAGAAGATAAAGAAATAGAGAGCATGGTCCCGGGATAGAGTTCAGCTGCTTTTGGGTGCCAGGAATTCGGCTTTGGCTCTGCAGTAAATGAATGGGGACCTAAACCAGCACTCGCAGAGATATGCCCCAAGTGGCAAAGGGCTGAGGGAATAAATCTGCTGCTCGCACAGGCACGTGCAGTTTATGGAGGGGCATAGATTGATTCAATTTTTCTAATGTTTTGATAATTATTCACAGCAGAGCTCAGACATATTTAGACAGGCAAATGAATTGCAAAGGATTGACGCTAAAATTCAGAGGGGGGTAAAATGTGCCGAGGATCAGCATGTTTTAAATGGAGCTTATGTGGTATTTAAGTCTTTTGTTGACCTTGTTCTGGACTACTGCACAGGCGTGAACTTCATCCTGTATGCACAGACAGGGAATCGAGTATCATCTAATGCTCGTTCAGTTTAGTGTGAAACTGAGCAAGTTATGAGCAAAGTGAATCGACTGCAATCTGCGCGCTGTTGTGAAGCTGGGAAGCACTTAAATGCCTCAAACACGTAAACATGAGGTCTGATTAAAATACCTGTTTTTCTGGGATAATTGTTTTTTTGTCTGAGCTTTCATAAGTATCACAGTTGTCTTCATGGACGTGGAATTTTTTGATAAGTATTCTTAAACAAATGGTGTCCAGATATCTCACTTTCCATGTGGTCAAATTAAGAACACAGGTTTGATCTATGTTTAATCCACGCTGCTCCCTGGCAGGGTCCGTGCCTGCCCACAGCCAGCAGCAGCACGGGCTCACCAGGGGCCTGTCCCTTCCCTCACCAGGATCTCGGTGCCGGAGTCACGGACCATGTTCACGGACAACAACCTCCTCCCCTCCCAGTGTGAACAGGCGGCCTCTGCCAAGCTGCAGGACATCAGGAACCTGCTGATGGTGATGGCCAACGAGATGTGGCAGCATTTCAGCGGGGTGAACGTCACCTTCACCAACCGCATCTCTGAGACTGCTGAAGCCAAGAGCAAGACCAGACCCACTGGCCAAGGTAGCCTGAGCCCCTCCTGTTTGGTGTGACACTGTCACTTCCCCGTGACGCCACCTTCCATGCAGACCTGGCCCGAGGATGGTCACCAGAAGAAGTTGGTTACAGTATCATTTTCTGTTTGAAACTCAAAAGTATTGGGGACTTTCTTCTTGGAGCAGGATGATTTGGCACTGTAACTTCATCTCCGTGGATACTGTGTTTTGCTTGTGCCTCCTGCGCTAGCTGCCCAGAGAGGCTGTGCAGTCTCCTCTGGAGATGTTCAAAACCCACCTGGACGTGACTCTCTGCAGCCTGCTGGAGGAGAACCTGCTGCAGTAGGGTTTGGACTAAGTGGTCTCCAGAGGTCCCTTCCAGCCCCCACCAGTCTGGGATTCTGTGATCCTAGCTGACAGCCTGGCAGCACAGGGATTTCCAGCAGGAAGTGCCAATTCTGGCTGCATCTCCTGGTAGTTACTCCAGAAATGCTGGCTGCCCTGCAGAAGGTCTCTGCTGGGGTGCCTGCCGGGGGGGTCGCAGGCTTGCTTCCCCTCCAAGGACGTGCTTTCAGCCTCAGCGCTCTGCTTGCTGCGTGGTTTTGCCTGTGTTTCCTGCATTGCTCTGCCAAGCAGAGGGAGTGCAGACCAGTGATGGGCACCGGGCTCAGGTTGGTGGGGCTCACGGGAAGCTCCCTGAAAAGTGCTGGACACAGTATTGATTAACTGAGCAGAGTTGCAGCACTGTGGGCTGATACCACATCCTTAAATGAGGATCCATTAAAAACTTCCCTCTAGTCGTTGCTATTGATGGATGATCAGTTCCTGCAAGCAGTGCTATTGGGAAGCTGATAATTCAGTGGATCCATCACTACTCCGAAACCTCTTCTGATGTGACAGCAACAGCAAAGAGAGGCCTTTCCCTGAAGAGAAATCCCTGCTGGATCTGTGCCTGGATATGTGGCAGAGGGGCAGTGGTCTGAGCTCAGGGTCTGCTTATTGAACTCGTTTGTTTCTGCAGACAGGCAGGAGAAAAGGGAAATTAAGTGGTCACTTGAGAATACATTTTTTAATTTATGCATATGTTTCCTTTTCACACCAGACACTGCAGGAAATCTTCCAGATCAAGGTGAACATAGGAGCCATCTGAAAAGCCATTAAGGACAAAAGGTGTCCCTTAAAAGTGGCTCAGACCCGGCTGGATGAGCGCACATGGAGACCAGATGTGGAGCTGTGCCAGGATGCTGCCCAGCTCTGGTAAGACATTAATTAATCATGTGTTTTTTTTCTAAATAGTCCTTCCACAAGTGTGCACTGATATAATCAAAAGCAATGAGCAGGCATCCCAGCTTTTGGGTGCTGGGAGAGCTCTGCACCCGTGGAGGAGGCTGCACACCACGGCCAGGTGCAGCCTGATGCCCCACTATGAGGGGCTGGATTTTTCCCACTTGGGTAAACCTCATCTTCTTCCGTGCCTGCTTCCCAGCGGTGGGATGTGCTCAGTTCTGAGGAATAACCCCTTTACTCTCCACCAGGCTCATGCTGAGAGCCCTCGGCTCCTTCCTCTTGGGGAGCTACAAGAGGGGGGTTACCGTATGGAGAAGCAGTAGGGGCTGTCCTGTCCTCCCCAGGGACCCCAGGAATCCTTTCAAGGACACAGTGAGCTCTTTGGGATTGCACCCCAAGGGGCCGTGGAGAAGCAGGCTGCCCTGAGCACCCAGCAGCACCCCCCTTGAGGCCCCCCAATCTCCCACCTCCTCCTGGGAGCCCTCTGGGCATGACTCCAGGTGAAGCCTTCATAAAGCAATTTCAGCACCGCCCCAGAGCCTGCTCAGCATCTCACACCCCGTCGTTTTTTCTGATCCTCCACTTGTTTCACTTCCAGCCTCTCCCATCTGTCCTATGTTGCTGTATGTGCATCCGTGGGTGTGGGCAGGACCCCTGCACAGGGAAATCAAAGGCGAGGGAACCAACAAACCCGCAAAACTAAACAGGAACGGGAAACTGCCGCTGCCTGTCCCTCTTCTGGGTGGCATGAGCTGCTCCGGGAGATGAGCTGCTCTGGGAGATGAGCTGCACTGGGAGATGCGGCTGTGCGTTGGCAGAGCCTTAGAGCAAACCGAACCGTGCCTCCCTCCCCTCCAGAGGGGCTCTGCCCTCGGCTTCCCCACACGTCTGCCAGAAATGGGGGGTCCGAGTCAGCCCAAGACCGCTGGAGGGGGAGATCCTGTGCCCACAGGGCCCGTCAGCAACACGGTGCTATAAACCAGCCCTGTGATGGGACTGTCAGATGGGGGGTTCTTGCTGTTCCCCAGCCTCATCAAGGAGGTCCATGAAATCAAGGAGATGATCCCAAGCCTTCAGCAGCAGCTGAGACGTGCTGAGGGTGTGCTGCAAGTGCTGCTTCGTGCCAAGTTGGTCTTGGAGCCTGGCCGTCACAGCCAGCTGGCTCTCCATCGACCAGGGGACCTGCATGGGGATGCGCGAGACCTCTCCCAGCACCACGCGACTCTTGGGTTATGTCTAGGCTGGGCTCTGCTGGGCCCACGCAATCTGTTGCAGGGGATATTCCCAGCTTTGCTAGGATGCGTTTCCAGCTCTGCTAAGATGCTTGGCTTTGAAAATACATGTTTAGACTTCCACTTCCTGTTGAAAGCCCTGAGTAGAAATTAAATGATTGCTTTGTGTGTTACATGGTATACCAGGATTTTTTTTTCCTTTGGTTTCTCTCCTTCCACCGCTCTTTCACAGTGTGCCAGAAAGTAGCTGAAAATATCCTGTATGCAACTAAGAGTAAATCCACCCACAGGGGTTTATTCCTACCCTTCCAGTCTGTGATTTTAGGAGCAAAACTATCGTTCTTCCTCCTTTTGAGTCTGCCCGAGTCTGTGGAAAAATCACAAGGGGAGGTAAAGCTAGTTGTCAGAGTAATTAGCTGTTGACATCCATGATGTAATTTTAATGGTGCAGCAGAAGAAACACAAACTATCCTGTAAATCGCTGCAGTATGTTCTGTTCCTAAATAGAAAGCCCTATATTTTAAGCTGATTTCTAATGATCATTTTCTTGCTTTTGAAAAATTTTAGATGACATCTAAAATGTCAGTGCTGGGGTCCTAAAATGAGGAAGTACTTTCAACTAGGTAATTGAAGAAAATGCTGTGGTTTTAATTTTGGTGAGTATGGATTGGTTCCTAATTTAACCTCTTGCGTGTAGCTTGGTGGTGGGAGCACCAAAGCGCTTTGAAGACGGAGGAATGAATCAGTCCTGAAGTCACCACCCTGGCTGCCACAGCACCTGCTCTCCTGCTGTGACACAGACCTGTTTTGCAAGGATCGGAATTTTCAGAGGGCTAAGCCTTCAATCTATCCCAGGTTCAGTGTGAAAGTCACTTTGCAAATTGGCTCCATACTCACGTGTCACTTAGACACTCTTGAATCTTCTAACCCCAGCAGAGCTGAGCTCAGCCTAAAGCCAAGAATCCCCAAGAAGCAGAGGCTCAAGTCGCTTCTCTTCCCTGGGGAATGCAGGGCATGGACCTCCTGGTCCAGTGTGGGGGCTCTCAGGAGCTGAGAGCATCTTTTCTTGTCCCACATCCCTGGATGACTCCATCTCACAGCACAGGTCCCGACAGACCTGCCTGCCCTCCCTGCTGTCCCCGGGACAGCCCCTGAGAGCTGTGACCTGTGCCCAGGTCCTGCCCCAACCTCAGCACCCTGGCAGGGTCTCCCTCGGCAGCAGCAGCCCTACACAGGAAGCAATTGTCTTTTTAACATTTATTTTTTTTTTACTAGCACTTTTGTCTTGTGGAAACTAAAAATAGATTTCCTCTGCTTTGTGTGTATCTTGGAGCCAGAGTCTGTCAGAGACAGAAGCCACCCTTTCTAAAGAGAAGATACAACCGTAAGCAGGAAAAGACTGTCCAGCTCATCACACCTTCCCTTTCTCCACTAAACTCCCTCCCCAGAACATGCCGAGGGCATGCCGAGTTCACCGGGATTGCCGGTTTTCGTTAGCATCCTCGCTAGCCTTGTGCTGCTTTGTGCGCCTGCTCTGCCCGTGTTCCTTTACTTTGACTTGCCCAAATCCTGGTGATTTTGGCTGCCCTGCTGTTTTGCAGTCCGGCTCCAGACAGCTGGTTTCTCAGGCAGAGCTGCCCGTTTTCTTTTTTGAGAAATGGGCCCCGTGAGTTCGTCCCCAGCCCTTTTCTGAAAGGCTCATGGTTTGAAGTAACTTGTGCGAGGTCCTGGCATCGCTGACAGCTTCACATTCATTTTACTTCCACCTTCATTTCTGAGCCACGTCAAAAAATATAGCTGAGCTCCGTTTTACTCTGAGGGCACTCCGGTAACAGTCAGCACCCGGAGCCTCCGATTTTCTCCGATTTTGCTTTCAGCACCCCCCAAACACTCATCTTTCCCACCAGCCCAACTCCTCTAAGGCTTTCTCCTAACTGACAGCATTTATGTGGTGTCGCAGTTCTCTCTCTCTAAATTTTATCTTGCCGTCCTGCCCTCGCAGTGCTTCTTCACACAATATTGGCAGTGCGTTTCTTTCCTCCATTTGAGCCGTGACCAGAGGAATTTCAGTTGCAGCTTCTCTAATTTCTTTCACAAATACTTTCCGCTTTCCTGCAGCAGATTTCCCAGACATTAGAGAATTCCCAGGTCCCTTTGGGGCTTCATTCTCCCCACGCCAGTTTTCCATAAGTTGACAATATTGATGTTACTTCTTCTGGCAGCTGATACTCTGAAATCCCGCCCAGTTGTAGGATTTGATTGTCTAATCCTACATGTGCTTCAGTTTGAGTCTTTTTTTTCTTTTTTTTTTTTTTTTTTTTTTTTTTTTCCCCCCCACTCTGACAGTGCGTCCTGTGCACATCTCACGGTGGCAGCCAGCCCTGCCACAAAGCTCCTGTAAAAATGTGTCTCCAGGGAGAGGGCTCTGGGTGACATTCCCATAGACACATGGCTTGTGGCAGGGTCTCCTGCACAGGGATGGGTTTGCCTCCCATGGCTGAGCTGCTGGTGGGTAAAGCCGCTGGGTTCAGTCACTGTGGGGCTGCCTGTGGGGCTGCAGCCAAGCAGCCTCTGTCTTTGATCTACACCAAGTGCATTAAACAACTGCCCTGCCTTCCCGCTTCTGATGTGCGAGATGCCTTTGCTTTCGTACCGTTACATGATTTGCTTTCATAGATCACTTCTAAATAGTATCCCCGGCTGCCTCGGCTGCCTTTCTGCACTGATGTGATGTTTCCTTTCTTTAAATGCCTTCAGTCTGAAGAACGACGTGGCTGCTTTTATTGCTGGCTTTATCAGCCAAGTTGCTGAGAAAGTTGGTTTGTGGAAATTCCTTTGCATCCCACAGCCATATTCCCACCCTCCTGCATCATTCCAATAAACCCTGCAGAGTCGGGTTTGTAAACTGATTGTTTACTGACTGGAGGAAAGAAAATAAATTAGTAAAACTAGGACAGCGTTGCTTCATGCAAGCTAAGCTTCACGTCAGTCCAGGACCCAGCTGAACTGTCAAGGCCAGTCTATCAAGAAGCTATTCCGAAAGGAGGCTTGGATGATATTTTTGTCTAAGAAAAGAAAAATTACTAGATGTCCTGGAGGAGTCTGATATGAATTTGGGTGAAGTGAAAGCTTGCCAAACCCCATGTTAACAGTATATTGCATAATTAATGTAGATTATTATGCTCAAGGGAGACAGAATTCCCAAAACAGCATCAGCAGTCAGAAAAAAACCCAAACTCATTGCTATTACGAAAAAAGAAAGGGGAAGAGAGGGAAGAAAACTTTGGCAAAATGCTAAGGAAAACTCGGGCAGTGTAGGATCGTCGAAGTGGCTGTGCTGGCTCCAAGCAAAGTCCAGCAAGCCCCAGATTCAGCCCCTGACAGAGACAACAGAGGATGCGTAGATAAAAGCACCAGAGCAGGGCAAGCACCCTGTGATAGTTTCCCAGTCCACTTTCCCAGCTTCCAGCAATTAGTATCTCAAGGACTTCCTGAGCTGACAGGGCTGTCCTTGGATTTAATAGCCCCCGATGGATTTGTTTCACATGGTCTTGTTCTAGCTGTTCTTCGAGCCTGTGCAGACTCACAGCATCTGCTGTGTCCCTCAGCAGGGAGCTGCAGGAGATGGAGCATCGTCACGCTCAGAGCATCGGTGGCCACTCTTGGGACACTGGAGGTGACTGAAAAAGGGGCCAGACCTGGGACTGCTGAAGGCAGAAGTGTAAAACCCAGTAGCTTGGGCAGAAAGGTAGCTCCAGGCTGGCGTAGGTCTGTATCCTCTGTAGGTTCACCGCAGGAGCTCGCAGCGGGTTGGCTCTTTTTCTATGCTGTCAGTATGCAGGAGATGAGCACAAATCACAATTTCTGAAAGTATCTGAATACATCTGGCACAGAGCCGTGTCCCAGCTGGGAAGCCTGGTTGAGTGGGTTTATTTTTTTTTTTTGGTTTTGGAGTCAGTGGATAAATTTTGGTTTCATTGAAGCCAGTGGGATTTTCTCCAGTGATTTCAGCCTGCCCCTATCAGTGATGACAACTGGCTTGGAGCTCAAAGTACAAAGTTGGACAAAGCTGGGTTTTGGGCATGAATGCAGACAGGACTAAAATATTTTGCAAATTCTTCTTGGTTTGGTGGAGAACAAATGTCAGGAAAAGTAAGTAAATGTGTCCAAGATATATTAGACCTCTTGTTTTAGAAGTCTGCTGAATTTAAATGTCTTCTCTTTTTTTCTGCTAGAGATGGCTTTTCAGATAGCCATTCTACCAGTTCTATCCAAAAAGGTAAAAACCACTCAGTGCCTTTTGATCCAAAAAGCGTTTTACACTGGAGAAAAGGCCCGTTCCTCTCTCAGCCCGGCCGTGGGGCTCAGCAGCCCGCAGCGGTGCCCCTGCTCAGGGCACAGTGTCTGCCTGCCCCCGGGTGCCTGGCTGAGACCCAGCGCACTCAGCGCACATCCCTCCGTGTGCTGGGGAAAGGGCAAGGTCCTGGCAGCCTGCTGAGCCGGCTCTCGCTGCCAGCTGGGGACGTGCGCTCAAGGTGGAGAGCTGGAAAACTTAGTGAGACAGTTACTCCGCTCTGTGTAGGTGTATTTATATATACATACATATATATGTATGTGCGTTGCTTGGGGGAGCACTATACGTTCTCCATGCAATGCAAATTAAACCATAGATTGCTCTCCTCCTTTCCCTAGTTGCACAGCTGTTTGACAACAGGATTTTTCCCCCCATTGTCCTGTTCCCAGCCCCAGATGAGCTGTGGGCTTGCTGATGGCAGTGCAGATGTCTGCCCCTTCCCCTCTGTGTTTCAAACCCTCTGTTGCTAATGGTCTTAATCACGAGGGCAGGGAACAGAAAGCAAGTCCCTAAAAATTGTGATGACCAAGCAAAATCTTGGGGTTAAACAAGAAGACATACAGAGAAAATCTTGTCTTTCTGTGTAGTTTGAAAATGCTTGTTTTAAGAGCGGTGTCATTCACCGGGCCTGCGGAAGGGGATGGTGCCAAGTGTACGCTGGACCAGTGGCAGCAGAGCCCATGATGTGCTGGTTCAGGTGATGCCACAGACACTTAAACAAAGCTTAGATCATTTTCAGCAAAGTCTTCAAAGTCCATCACTACCTTGTCAGATTAGCATCTGAGCCCCTCAAAGTGACATAAACCCCACTTTCCCTCCTGAATTCTCATTATTTTATTCTAAAAATTCAAGCTTGAGCATCATAAAGAGTTTGAAGCGATCCCATGGAATAGTTTCAAAGTGAGAAATCCACATTTTCTTCCCAGTGTTTATACAATCCACCAATCTTACAGTATTCCCAGCACAGCCTGTGGCGAATCTTGTTTGTACACAAAACATTTTTTAAATTTATTGTGGCGCCTGCTTTTATTTAGGCGGTGATGGCCACTGCTACCCACACTCACATGGAGACTGAGCTGGGGCAACTGTGAGCCCCTTGATGGGGAGCACTGCAGTGCTCCAGCCTGTGCCGGCTCTGCTGGCGATGCTGTCTCTGCAGCAAAACCTCAAGGGCTCTGCTGTGAGCATCCTCGCTTTCTTGCCTCCTCTTGTCCTGGCCCGGACAGTCGCCATCCAGCACCTCTGGTTGATGGAGGGCACATGGAGGAGCTTTGCCTCCAGCACTTTCACGGGAACTCGCCATGCTCCCTGGGGCAGCATGGTCCCATCACCAGAGCTGCTGTCATAGCACGTGCTCAGCAGATGTTTTTCCAAAGCCCTTCTCCTTTTGGATCGTGCACCTTTCCAAGAAGAGAAGTGTCTGAGGAGCACGGGAGTGATGTGCTCTTCTCTCTGGGCTGCCTCCACCATTCCTAATCTGCGACTCTCAGCCAAAACAGGCTTCATTACCCGCAGGCTACTCTTTCCCTGATTTGAGTTTCAGATATTTCTTTTGTGCTTAAAAAGCTGCTTTTGGCACCATTTTCAGAACTGGAGCAGAGGTGGGTTTGCTCTCCCGCATTCATGGAGGAGCTCGGGTGCAGTATGTGACCCCCACACCTCCCAGCTGCCTTTCACCACTGTGCATCTTCCCGCTCTGCTTTGGGGGAGCAGGTTAGATTATTTATCCAGAGAGACAGCAGCTGAGATCTCAGACCTACACACCCGAATCAGAAGATAGTCTCTAACGGCAGGCTGAGTGGCAGTCCCTGGGGACAAGACCCTTCTCGCTCTGTGTTTGTGCTGCCTGGAGCGTGGTGGCTTCTGCTCTGAAAGCAGCACGGGCGGCCGACCCACAGAGGCAAGACGGCCTGAAATAGCCTCATTAGTGAGGAATGTCCTGATGGTTGTCCAGATGTTGTAGTCCTGTGGGGCTTGCAGTCACAGATGGCACTGGCTTCTGAGGGCGGCACATGCAGCAGGCTGCTGTGGCAGGCAGCAGCAGCGGGGGCGGGGGGGCGGTGGTGGTAGCAGGGGAATGGGCGGGCATTTTTCAGAAGAAAGGGCAAATCACATCCTTTGGAACCAGGCTGGGCAAACCTGCACCAGGCAGAGCTGGCACTGCTGGAGCACAGTTTGGCTTGGTGGCATTGCAGTGGGGCATGCAGGCAGGTATTGAAACAGGCTGGAGCATGGTGTGAGGCCAGGGGCCTCGTCTGAGCCGCTGGCCCATCTCCCCCTCACCCCCAGAGTGCTCTGAACTCCCAGTTGCTGGCTAACGTGTGTTATGGGACTACTTACACGAGTGCGGAGGAGCCAGAGCCTGTGCTGCAGGGAACACGCCTGTGCTTGCCAGGAGGAAGGAGCCAAGCACGCTTCTCTCCCTCTTTTCTCCCAAGATTTACAATTTTGGTGGCTGGATGCCGAATTCCCTCGTCTCTGCAACAAAGCAGGACTAGTTTGGAGCTGGTGCATGAAGAGGGGAGAGGTGATGGGAGGTTGGTGCTAGTGCTCAGGACTCCCCGGAGTGTGCAGGGGAGGAGTGTGCACGTCTCCTGTGGGGACTAGGGCTGTGTGGGTGTGGGTGGCTCTAGGGTGTTCATTTCAGCAGGTTAGCTGTGGTTGAGGAATGAGCACGGGCTGCCTACGGAGTGCAGCCACCCCTTCCTCTCCGAGCTATCGAGTCCTCCAGCATTTTGGAAAATCTCGTACTCTATTTAGCAAAAAGTTGCTCGGTTCCGCAGAATTTGGCTTTCAAGTGCTAAGATACTCCAGCTCGAGAGTCAGAATCACATCGCCATCGTAGGAGCAAATGGCAAAGGTGTCGCTCTCCTGGAGGCAGCCCCGCTGTGTAAATCAGATGACGCTCCCCTCGGCTCAGCACCCCTCAGCTCAGCACAGCCAGATGCTCGCTCCCCAGGTCCTGTCCCTCGGGTCCCTGCTTCTGGCACCCACCTGATGCAGCAGAGCTCCCTGTGCCCCGTCCCCTGGCAGCCCTGGAAGGGGAAACCCCCTGCCAGCCCTCCCCTTATCTGCTTTAGGACCCCCCGCCCCAGCTGCCAGCTGCGGGACACTGGCCACATCCTGCGTGGGGCACAGCCCAGCTCCCTGACGGCCGCCCTGACAAGCAGTGCCCCCCAAGACACGCGTGGCCAAGCCAGGGGTCCTCGCTGAGGGGGGAGCGTCGTGGGTAAGAAGTAGGGGGGCAGGCAGGCCATGGGGTGGGTGTCGCCCCACATGTCCCCGCTGCGCGGCTGGAGGGCGAAGGCGGGAACGGCGGTGTGTGGGGATGGGGATGGGGATGGGGATGGGGATGGGGATGGGGATGGGGATGGGGATGGGGATGGGGATGGGGATGGGGATGGGGATGGGGATGGGGATGGGGATGGGGATGGGGATGGGACGGTGAGTGACTCTCGCTCGGGGGAGGCGGGCCGGGGCTGGGGCGCTGCCACATTTATAGGAGGAGCGGCCGGGCGCCGCCGCAGAGCCCTCCCTGTCCCGCAGACGCAAGCGGGGCGGTGGCCCCGGTTAAAGGGGAAACTTGTCAGCGCCGCCGCCCGCTCCCGCCGCCCGTTCCGCTCCAGCTCCGCTCCGCTCGGCTCCGCCGCGACGTGAGTACGGCCCGGGCGGCCCGCTCCGCCAGCCAGGCTGCGGGGGCACCGCGGGGCGCTCCCCGGGGAGGACAACAGGCACCCCGAAGGGCCGGAGAGACCCTCCGGGGGTCCGCAGGGGAGAGGGACTGAGGGAGGCCCCCAGCTCCGGGGGTCCTCTAGGGAGTGGGGTCAGGGCAGCCCCCCTCCCCTCTTCTCCGAGGGTGCCGAGGGGGGAATAGGATGGGGAGAGCCCCCCCCTTCTCCGGGGAGAGGGTCCAAAAGAGCCTCAGCGGGGGGTGCCGAGGGGAGATGGGCCGAGGGCACCCGCCGGAGAAGAGAGGCCGAGGTAAACGCCCCGACCCCACCGTCCCCCGGGGGTCTCCAGGGCAGATGGGCCGGGGAAAGCCTGCCCTGGGGAGACGAGCAGGCAGAGTCACCCCCAGTGGTCCTTTGGGTAGGTGGGCAGGGGACCCCCCTCCCAGCTGAGAGGGGCCGGGGTAGCCCCTCGGGTGACATGCGCCGCGATGGACCCCTCCCCCGCCCCGGAGGTGCCCTCGGGGAGAGGGATCGGAGCCCCCCCTCGGAGGAGAGGAGCTGGGGGGCCGCCCTCGGGTAAGACCCCAGGGGAGCGGGGCGGGGGGTAGCCCCCTCGGTAAGAGGGCTTGGGGGAGCAGGCTCGGGGGAAGGGCTCGGAGGGGCCCCCGGGGGTCTCCGGGGGGGGGGGGGGGGGCCGGGCAGGGGCCGGGGGGGGGGAAGCCGGGAGCCGGGCGCTGCCCGAGCATCCCCCGGCGCGGGCGGGTCCAGGCGCTGCCGTGCGCCTCCTGCCGCCCCGGGCCGGCCCCGCGCCCAGCGGCATCCCTGTCCCCTCCAGCGCTGCCCGCCGCCGAGATGCTGCTTTTGCTGCTGGGGATCATCGTGCTCCATGTCACCGTGCTGGTGCTGCTCTTCGTCTCCACCATCGTCAGCGTAAGTGCGGGCTCCTCCGGCACCGGCAGGGCAGGGGCGGCTGTGGGGGGGGCACGGCATGGCAAGAGCAGATGGTGTTATTTTTCTTTGTGGTTTATTTTACAGCCTGGCTTTTAGCGGGAATCTTGCCGATTGCTGGTCTTACTAGCAGTGGAATTTTGGAGCATCTCACACAGAGAGCTCCTTCTGGCTTTGTGCTGGCAGGTGGAACTGGTGGGGTGCTGGGCTGCGTGCGGCAGCGGGTGCTCAGGGCATTGGTGCTGATGAAGCCCATCTCCTCATCGTCCCCACGCTGGTTCGCATCAGGGAGCAGCCTCAGAGCACCCAAAATACCCTCCTTGGGGGTGACGCTGCGCTCCCCTTTCGCAAAGGAGCTCCGCCTGCTCATGGGCTTCAGCCCGCAGGACCAGTACAGCCAGTGTGGGTAAAACCCCTGGGAAGGGGGCTGGTTTGGGCACTGGCTGCTCAGCACCAGCGTTTTGCTCTCCAGCTCTGCTCCTTTAGGGCTGTGAGTTAGGCACAGCCTCTGTCTCCTAACCCAGATGGGCTCCTGCTGGCGATTTTCAAGGCTCAAGTTTTGCAAGCAGTGGGAAGGGCTGGATGTTGCAGTGAGGGTTCCCAGCACTGCGCTCAGTCTTAAGCCCAATTAATGTGTAATCTTCTTAGGAAGAGGTTTGACTTGGTTTTAAGGCAGCAGTTTTGTGGAGCTAGTGAATTCCAGGCTTGCTTCACCAGGTTCTTCTTTCCCATATTATTTTTTTTTCTTTTTTTTTTTTGAGGGGGGGAGTGGTAATGGTAGTAGAAGACGTTACAAAAATCTTCTGAGTCGTTAGAAATCACGTGGAAACATTCAAATAGCCCGGCTTGGCACCAGGCGAGGACAGCAGAGGGGAGGGAAATGCACGTCCCCCGTGGGACTTGATCCATGTTAAAGAGAATAAAGAGGTTCTGTTTTTCTGCCGTTGAGGCGAAAGCAGCTAAAAGAAAATATCAGTATTTACTTTCCAAACCCCAAACGCCCCAAAGAAAAGCATGTGCCTGGGAGCGCCTGGCCAGGCACGCGCGTACCAGTACACACTGGGGCTGGCCGGTGCCGAAGCCTTGTGGGGGCGCGTTCGGCTGCCTGCTGCCTCCTGCCAGGGTCCTGCTCACGGGGCTGCGTCTCTTTTGCAGCAATGGCTGGTGAATGGCGGGCACACGGCAGACCTCTGGCAGAACTGCACTTCTGGTAGCGTCTTCCACTGCCTGACGTCGTCCACGAACGGTGAGTGCTGCCCAGCAGTCAGGGCTGGTGCTGCCCATCACTTCTAGTGACTTCCCTGGACATGGGAAATCAGGGGGGATTTGCCTGTGCAGGTTATTTGTGATTCCCTCTTGCTTTTTCCTGCACCCCCAAAGCTGTTCCCTCCCAGCCCTTCTCCTTGCCTCCTCTGCCCTGTCCCCAGATGGAGGGGCAGGGCTCCACCACGTTGTTGATGTCCTGGTGGGGGGATGTAGTGGAGAGATGGCTCCCTAACACCTTACCAGTCCCTGATGTTGTGATGGGGCTTAGCGTGGGTACCAGACCCAGTCAGTGCCCGTTGCTCTGCCCTTCTGCCCTCGAGCTGCGGGGCAGCTCCTGGTAGCACTGTGGTAGTGTGTTTGGCATGCTCAGCCGCACTGGAGGTGACTGGCTCAAGCCCTGTTGGGTGGTGTCCTGTTATCAGCCTGTTTTGATTTCACTCGGATGTACAAACATGAGGCAGTCCTTGGAGCAGGGCTTGCTGAGCACCCATCGCCCTGCTGGGCGTGGAGGGACTGATTCTGGCACACCTCCCTTTTGCTCCGGTTGTGAGGGTGTCGCAAAGATGCGCGTGGTACCCCACTGACAGCGTGTCCCTGCCTGGAAAGCTGCACTGCTTTTTGCTGCTATGACAGGCTGAGGTTTCAGGCACACGCCTCACCCTACAGCTGGCTGTTGAGCACTGTGTGTGGGATGTGCTGAGTGCTCAGGCTCTTCATCCTGCTGCTGAAATGGTGCCCGTGGCACCTGCACAGCTGGGGTGGCTGAGCAGCCGCCTCTGGACCAAGCTGGGTGAAGGCTGATGTCACGCTGGGTGACATCGCCCAGCGAAGTGCTTGCTGAGGTCAGCAGGGGAGGAGTAGTTGCTAAGATGCTGTGACAGAGTTTCCAGGGCATACAGAGGTACCAGGAATGAGAAATCTGTGCTCGGGGTGTCAGGCAAGCCTGTGCCTCAGTTTCCCCAGAAGACAGGGCTAATGCCAGTGTGTCCAGCATTCGTTTTCAGTTAGCTTGGCTTTTGCTTTCCCATGGAAACAGATTCCCCCAGTGAAACCACCTGTGAATCATGGCGATGTCACTGCACGCACAGTCATACTGTGCTGGAAACATGGTCCTGGCACAGGAGCAAACCAATGCCGCGTGGTGTCGGCAAGGAGGGAATGGTCGCACTGGGAGCACTAGGTCGACAAGGAGGGAACACTGAGATGCTTTCAAAGGGTTGCGGCGATGGGGGACTATCGGAGGTTTTTGGAGATGCGGGTCACCCTAATCCCCAGCCTGCTGGGAGCAAAACAGTCGTGGTTCCCCCACGCAGGGGGGTGGATGCTGATGCTCACCCTCCCTCTTACCTCCCCTGGGCTGAAAGCAGCGGCTGTTCCCGTGCACGGGCCCAGGCTCTGCTCTGGGTGGGAACGAAGCTGCCGTGCTGGTCTCTGCTGACGCCTGGTGGTGTCCAGGCTGGCCAGGAAGCGGCTGGATCCTATCCCAGCCGAGGAGCCTTCTGGAGCCATGTCCTTCATCAGCAGTTGGCTGGTGCTGGCTATCTGCAGCGTAGGCAGGCTGCTTCACGGCCATTCATCCGTGCTCCAA
This sequence comes from Falco peregrinus, assembly GCF_023634155.1. Taxonomy (NCBI): domain Eukaryota; kingdom Metazoa; phylum Chordata; class Aves; order Falconiformes; family Falconidae; genus Falco; species Falco peregrinus. The sequence continues at coordinate 116,383,853 of NC_073722.1, read as the reverse complement.
AACTGCTGACTTTGCGTTTTGAAATAAAAGGCAGCGATGGCCCCCAGGAGTCCCAGAGCCCAGGGCTGTAAAGCCTCCCCAAATCTTTTGCTTTTCAAACCTGCACTGCTTATTCTGGGTGTTTGCAGGATGCTGCGTGTCGAGGAGTTATCGGTGTTGAGAGGGGCTTGTCCAAAAAGCAGTTGGGATCGTTTCCTCCACATCTGACTGTCCCGCTGGGTGTTGTGCATCTATATTGCCCTGCTCCCAGAAACTGCTCAAAGAAGGGCTTCCCTCATTTTTTTTATCATTAATGGGACTATAGTCAAGATGACCCTGCTAAGAATGCAGTTGAGCAGCTGAGTTTGGTTGATAAGGTGCCCCAGCGGGCTGCTGTGAGCGAGGTGCAATGGTGCTCGAGCCTGAAAGAGCTTTCTGACAGCTCTTGTTCATATGAAGGCTCTGCTCTGGCATCAGAAGGGGATTTTGCTTGGGCAAGGGCTTGTGCCTCATCCACCCATGACAGGAGTGTGGGAGCAGTGCTACTCAGGACCAGTCTTCATCTGGTGGGACTCTGGATGCAGGATCCAGAGCTCACCGGTGCTGTAGGAACACAAAATTAAAAGATATTTCCTAGGCCTGCACAAGGCTTTTAAAATCTGTCTGTAAAACCAGAACAAAACTGCCATGTGGCTTCCTTTCCAGTAGATCCCTGCTCTCTCCCTCCCCGCTGCCCATCTCTGGGCCCCTTGCTCCCACCACCCCACGCTGCTGGGGGAATTGTGGTCGGTCACTATGTGAAGCGATAGTGGGAACACAGGGCAAGGATACTGTGGCCGAGACACCTCTGAGGCTTGTGCTTGTCCCTCCCTCAACCTTGTTATGCTCCTCATATGCTCTTTGCTAGGAATATGCTTACTTTAAAAGATAAGAAAGATCCCATACCAAATACTGCAAACCATTCCCATTTAAATCTCTTCCAACGGCTGTGCGTGCTACACTCAGTTGTAGAAAGCTGTAAGAACTTGTTTCTCTGTCTTGTGCCAAGGAGGGTACTTAATGGTTAACTGCAGAGTGCCAAGGTCTGCTCTGGGCTAAGAGCAAGAAATCCTCGCTTGGGAATTTTGGCAGAACTTAGTCCTGACGTAGAGACGGTGTTTCTTCTGGCCATTGCAGTGGCCGCTGTAGTGCAGTCACTTCTTCCTCTCTTTTTGGGAAGGGGTGGTGCTCAGTACTCGGAATATGTGGAATTAGGGAGGGTGGGGTCTTGTGCGTTCAGCACGGATGGGGGCTTTGGGGGGTGTTCTGCTGCGGTGCCCCTCTCGGTCTCAGCACGGTGAGGAGGGGGCAGCTGCACAGGGACCCTTTTGTTTCCATGACCATTATGCAGATGCCCAACGAGAAACTCAACTTGCTAAAACCAGGTGCCAGCAAGATGCACTTGTGTTGAACACAGGGGCAGGTTGGGGACTGTGCTCCGGACTTCACAGATTATCCCACGGGATGGAATAAGCAGCAGAACAGCCCAAGAGTTGGCTGCAGGACTGCCAGACCGGGGCTTCCTGGGACATTAGCAGACCTGGGGTACAGGCTGGAGCTGGCCTTGGAGGGGGCTGAGCGCCCACCTCCCACATTCCTCTTGGCAGGGTTTGAACCCCGTGCATGTGTGAGGGCTGAGCAGCCCTGGTGGAAATGTGTGCAGGGAGGGAGGAGGAAACACCAGGCTGGGGGCAGATGCCCACTTCTTCACCTTTTACAACTGCCTGCTTGTTGCTTTGAGTTTTGCATTTGCTTGTTAGATAATGCCTTTTTTTTTTTTCAAGAGGCCGAGAACTATGGAAAAAATGTTGCAATCTTTGCTTCGTTTGCACTGTCAGACATTCCTGGAAAAGACTTATCTCAAGAATTCAGCTCTCAATCCCAGAACTGTGCGTCGGCACGGCTGCGCGCCAGCCCCCAGCTGTGCGATCCCGCTGCAAACATGGGGCACACGGCCGGACCTGCACCGCCCAACTGCTCTTAAGTAGATTCCACCCCAAATTTGCAGATGGTGGTATTTTTTCCTCCAAAAATGTCCTCTTCCTTCCACAACTGAATTTTCATGCAGGCAAGAAGATTTTTTTTTCTGCTACCTTCTACTATTCTTCTTCTGATTTCAGTGGGAGTGGGGAATGTGGGGAAGGAACGGGAACCTCCCTGGAGATCCCCGCATCCTCCTGTAACATCAGGAGACGCTTTTCCTATTGTTTTCCCACAGTTTCTCCTGTCACTGCTCTGTGGCTTTCACATGACTGGCTTGTTCGCAGACAGGCTGGTGGTTTTTTGGCTTTTTTAAAGGGAAAAGAAAACCCTAAACCTTGGGAAATGTGCAGGCTGCCAGTCCACATGATTACTAAGTGCTATGGGCCGTGTGATGCACCTGCTAATTTGCTGATGTGATGGCCACAAGCAAAGCCCAGGTGGGTTGTCCAGCATGGAGATCTGCCCTGGACAGCCTGGGTGGGCAGGGATGGACCTCCCATTGATGGGGCAGGCACTGCCTCACACCGGGGCATTGCCCCGCTCTTCTGCACACTGACCGTCCCTCTTTGCTCTGGCAGGTGGTGCCCTAAGCAGCACTGCTGGTGCTTGAAATGCATTTTCTTTGGGCTGGAGAAGGCAGGACAGATCTTCATTCCTGGCATGAGTTAGGGGCATCGGTGCCCTGACCCATCAGCTGTTCCCAGGAGGAGCTGCGCTGCTGTTTCTCCACTTTAAAATGCATAACTGAAACATCTGAACCCCCATCGCTTTTGGTCTGTCAGCCCCCCCTCCCGAGTGGCTTTGCTGCCCTTCTTTCAGACCCTTTATTCCAGCAAGGCTGGATTCACATGGCATAGAAAAGGTATTGAGAGATGGAGGTGCCATTTAACCTGCTGTATCCTTTTTGTGACTGAAAACGACGCTGCTAGGCTTCAGTGAAGCCTTGCGCTGAGGAAAATTACTTCTCAATGCCTAATTCCAGTATTGCTAGTGAGTATAAAATACCTCAACAAAAAGAGATGGGAGCAGATTCCCCTCCAGCCCACTGGAAGGACTGAGACTGCACCAAGTGGATTGAGACTTGGAGGGTTTGTCACTGGCGAGGGGACACTTCCCAGTGCACGAGGGTGAGGTGGAAGCAATAGTCTAGTCACCCCTGCAAGTTAGAAGTGCAAGGATTTTAAAAAGTGGTTTCAGCTTTTTGTTGAATGCTGAAGTAACCTGCCACACTTAGGCTGCGCGTCTCGCTGAGCCTGCGGGCACAGCACCGTCGCAGCCTTTTGCTTTACTTCTGCTGGGCAGCTGCAAACTAGCGAGAAATTCCCCAGGTCTAAGATGCTGGATCTGTTATGACGAGCCCTGCAGTAAATACCGAGTAGCTTGTTTGTGTAGTAGCCTTTACGCTTGAGGTTCTAGCCATCAGCTGGCCCCGTTCAGCTCAGGGACTGCATGTACAGGTATCTTGATTTGGGGACGTAGCTGATCCTTCAGGGTCTTTGCAGTCTGCAGCAGAGCCAGCTTTTACCCTCGGCAGTCTGTGGGTCCAGGACACCCGCTTCGCCATCGCTTGACCTCATTGCCCTGACTGGGGCAGGGCTGAACCCCTCTCTGCCAGCTGTGGGTGACTACAGCTTGCCCCTTAGTTGTCTCAAATAAATTGTGGGGTATTCCCGGAGAACATTTTGTATTTCAGATCAGTTTCTCCCATAACCACGTAGCCTATGATATTAAAGGGATTTCCTCTGGTTAAAGCCATTTTTTTACTGTTTCTTGTTCTTCTTACAAAGAGCATCTGATAAGGAGAGGGAGGGAACTCGTGCTTTTCCTTCTCAGCTGCTTCAGGGCTCTTTGGCTCCCATTTTTCTGTGGAAGGGGGTCAGTCAACCTTCCCTGCTGTGTGGGGGGCTTTGGCCCATAGAAGAGGAGAGAAAGGGAGGAAGAAGTTGACGTGTGGACTAACAATGACTGCAAAACCAGAAGAATGGGTCGGTGGGTCCACTGCAGAGCACCATGCTGGAGAACCCTTAAATCAACGTTTTTTTGGCCTTGATGAGACTCTTGGATGCCCCTGTGGCCACAGACCAGGTGTATACCTGCAACGTGCCTGTGGGTCAGGGCAGCATCGCTCCCCATCCCTGCTCCTGGTGCCTGGACTCGGAATCAGTGGGAGCTGGTACCTAAGCCCTTTGGAGGACCTGAGCCTGAAGTGACGTGTCGACCACCTCAGCTCACTCTCACACACAAACCAAAAGGAAGTCGGAGCCACCACACCGAGGGTCTTGGAGAGGAGCTGGCTTGGGCATTGTGGAGCTGTTGGAAGGTGTTTTTCATGGTGCCAGCAGCTTTCTGCTGCCTCCACAGCATCAGAGGTTGCCTCTGTGGGTTGTGAGCTTCAACAGTCTGACTGGATGACTGAACATGGCAGCTCTGGAGAGCTACAGATCTCCTGGCCTCGGGGACTTCTTGGGTGCAGCTTCAAGGAGAAGGCAAAAGGGAGGACAGCTGAGAGGAAAAGAGGACGAGAGGAGAACAGAGGGCTTTGGGGGTTTCATCTCCTTCTGAAGGAGCTACAGAAGAGGACCAAGAAGTCTCGGGCAGTACTGAGTTCATTCACTGCCTCCCCGCAGCCCCAGTGTTTCTCACCTGCTCCTCCCCTGGCCCTTACAAACACTTTGGGAGCCCTTTAAAATCACCCTTTTCTGGTGGTTTTTCCAGGAATACCTCAACCAGCACTCTGTGGTCCCCTCCAGAGGATGGACCATAGGAGAATGGGAAAGGAGCAACTGCTGGGTGCAAAACCTGCTTTTCCTGGCTTGAACATTCAGCAGCCACAAATGCAGCTGGGGAAGGTTTGATTTCGTGCTGGTGGGAGGTCTGGGACCAAAGCAGAAGAAAATTGCAGTGTCACGGAGCTGGATTTTCGCTAGGAGATGTTAGCAGCTCTGCTGGATGCAGCTGATGAACTGTGATGCTGTTGTCCCCAACAGGAGATGTTCACTTTGGGTGACGGGGCTGTGGGAGGCAGCAGGGGGGTCTGTGCCACTCAGGAGTAGTGCTGCGGGTAGCTGAGCTTTTTTGACTTTCTGAGTTGCTACAGCAAGTTGCCAAGGGGCAGCGGTCTGAAGATCAGGCCCAGAAGAACGATGCCATTGAGCTAATATTTCTGCATCTTTAGTTCACCCTTTTTCAACCCTCTTAAGGTGTGTTTGAGTATCAAGGTTTAACACCCTTGCAAGCCCCAGCGCTTGCGATGTGACCTGTCTGCTTCACAGGTGAGGATGCAGGTTGGGTTCAGTTTCTTGGTCAGACCTTGAAGCCCGAGAGTCTGCTTTGAAAAAACCCTTCTCAGATACTACGGCTTTTGTGGACAGAGCTGGGCTGGTACCTTGTGCCAGTAGGTGCATGTGCTCCTGACCCTGCTGATACATGGTCAGCAGCACTGCAGGAGCAGGTTTTACCCTGCAGATGTGGGCATGAATTTCCCCTCCCTCTAGTTTTGTATATGTTATGTGCTGCAGTTACCTCCTTAGTGGGTGCTTTCTTCCTGAGAAGTGGCTGCTTTTGATGGATGCAGTGCATATGCAGTTTGCAAAGGGAAAGCTTTCCTCCGAATGTTACCATCAGCTCATGGCACACAGGTGGTTTTAGTGCCCAGCACTAATCTAGTGATGTCTTACAGCGAGTACATAAGCTGATTGCTCATATAAGTTTCTTTGCAGTTTGTACTTCATTCTTTCTTCTTGGCTAGCTCAAAAGAGGACAGGGTGTCTAAAACAGAGCAGTGAATTAAACCCTGGGGAGCCAATGCCTGTCTTTTAAAGCCCTCTGCTCCTGCCCAAGGGCATGTTTCTGCCTGCCCCATCAATCCTGCTCAGCTGCACCCCTCATCTGGGTATAAAACCTCCTTGCAAGGGGGGCTGGGGCTTTGCTGGAAGGGGTTGGGTTAGCATCTGCTGCTCTAGTGGGGTCAGCTGCAATTTCTGCTCTGAGTTTCCATCTTTCATGTTAGACTTCAGGGCAGTGGAACGTGGTCTTCAGCATCCCCGGGGTGAAATCTTTTTCCCCGCTGTTACAAGCGGTGGCATGAGCACATCAGAGTTTGCAGGGCTTAGGGAAATTTTCAAATTTGTTTTGTAAAAACTTCTGACTTTGTTTCTGACTGCCTGAAAGGGCTCGAAAACTGCTCCCAACGGGTCCTCTCCGGAAGCGGCGTGCAGGGTGTTATCTGTCCTTTCCACTCTGTTTCCTTTTCTTCCTCCTCCTGAAGAACAAAGAGATAAACACAGAGCTGAAGAGATGCAGGAGAAAAATGGAATAATCGACTCACTGCCCAGGGGAAACCACAAATAACAGCCTGGGAGTAAACAGTGCTGACAGCCCCGTGGTACAACTGACAGGGCGCAGACCTCCCTGTGGCAAACTTGCTTTATTTTTAAAAGCCTATAGGTAGGAGAGAGCACTAATAGCAGCAGAGTTGAGAGCATATGGGGCTGAGGAAGCAGCAATCTTATCTGCCATTCTAGTGGTGTTTTCAAAGGAATTAAAGGCAATGAGCTGTGCTAATACAGCTGAAGTCTGGGGGCAGCTGGGCTTGGACTTAATGGGAGTATAACGGCTTGCACTGGTGGGTCTCCGAGTCATGAGCTGGGGATCCTGCCCCTTGTTTTTACAAAGGAGGCCAATAAAAGTCAGCAAAGGGCTGGATGTGAGCAGATCCAGAGCTCTGGTCTGTGGGATTATCTCCAATTTTCCTGCTCGCCAGCTTGTGCGATTGCTGCTCTCTGGCCGCTGAGAGCCCTGCGGTCACGGTGGGCTTTCCCCTCTCCCTCAGTGCCTGCCTTTGTATTCCTCTGTCACAGCTCTTTATTACAACGGGATTGTGCAAAGCCTGTATCAATCATTTGCATTCAGAACCAAAAAAGAGGCACGGGAAGGCGGATGCAATTAAAAGGGCAGCTCAGCTCAGCTTTCCATCTAGAGAGCCTTCTCCTTAAAATAACTGGCAGTTGGAGCATCCACCTCGGAGCAGAAAGGGCTCCTCTCTGGGCCAGATCCCGTGGCCTTTGAGATCACAAAAGACTTGGCTTCCTGGGTCCTGGACCTGACTGCAGGGCTTGGGGCTGGGCAGGCGTGGGCTGAGCCAGGACACGGAGTGGGGCAGGGCTGTGGGGCTCGGGAGATGGTGAGATGAAGGTTCAGCTTCTCACACCTGGGACGGGAGCCCTTTCTGTGCTGGAACGTGGATGGAGAAGGCAATTCAGCAGCTGGGCATCCTCTAACCATACTTTCTGATCCCATCTAAGGAATGATTTATGACTTGATTTTAGCAGCGTTTGAGCTGCCTCCTTCCCTCCGCTGCTCCCTGGCCGAGCATGGGCAGAGCGGAGGGGGCAGCTGTGGGTGAGGCAGTGGGTTTCCCTGCCTGGCCAGCTGAGAGTGATGAAATCTGTGGGACATTTCGTCTGCGCATCGGTGTGTAAGCTACGCTGGGATTTCCTGGGAGTGACAGCAGTGGTAGCTGCTCCTTCCTAAGGAACAGCAGCAACTGGTGCATGTGGATGTAAACCCAGCGGCGCTGACTCGGGTGAAGCGCAGCAGCTCTTCAGCAGGGCCGGGTAACGCTGCAGAGCAGTTTGGTGTGGGAATGGTGGAAAGGAGGGGAAGGAAAAAGCAGGCTGCAATGAGCAGGGGCCGCTCTGGGTGGGTTCAGTCTGCTTCGGTGAGCAGGACTTGAATTGCTCCATTGCGTGAACATGGGGAGGCAAAGGCGAGGGGCAGGATTGATGGTGCAAAGCCAAATGCGCCAGACGTTACTCAATTGCACAGGATGTTCCCTGCAGGCACGGATTTGCTGGAAGGGTTCAGGCATGGATCATCACTGCTGTCCCAGCTGAAGGCTGTACCTCGCTCTCCAGCTCAAATTCCTCTCTCCCCTCCACGAGTGCAGCTTTGCGAGGATCTGGGGGAGAAGCGTGCTTGCTCCTCTGAGAGCAGATGCTGCTCAGGGCAGTCCCACACGAAGGTCGCTGAGCTGAAGCATAGCTTGATGTGGAAGTTTTGCTGCGTTTCAGGTACTTGCTGCAGAAAGCTGGCTCTCGCAGCGTGCGGCCGGGGGAGCGAAGCTGCAGGGAGTAAAACTGGCAGGAAGACGATACTGGGACTGAGACTTCAGTGCTGCCTCGCTGTCCCCTGTGCGAGGATCCAGCCCAAAGCATGGTTCTTCTGCCTTTCACTGGGTGGTTTGTGTCTCAGTTTACCTGTACCAAGTCCTGTCTGCCTTCCATGGTGAATTAATCAATATTGCATCCTTAAAGACCCTCTCAAGGAAGGCTGTGAATACCCATTTTGATCTCAGATTCTATAAGGAGAAGCAAAGGCAGAGGTGTTTGTGCGCAGGGCGCCGTCCTAGTACCGTCAGGCACTGTCTCTTTCCACCAAGCTGCAGCAGCTCATGGGATGGAGCAGCATTTTGCTTGTTTATTTATTTTATTTTTTACGTGGGGAGTTACACACCCACGAAGCCTGGAAATAGCTGGGCAGTGACTCACTCAGGGGCTGGTTTAACTGGTCTGCTCTGGGAGGCAGTTGTGTTTGGCAGCTGGGGAAGGCTTTTTCCAAAAGGTTTGACTCCACAAGGGCAGAGGGTGTTCTCACTCACTGTGTATTTATTTTACCTCTGAGCTTGGCCAGCTCGGTGTCTCATGACTTGTTGCACATGGATTTTGTGTTTCTATACAGCAGAACTCCCAGGGCCTGATGTGAAGGTGGGGCAGAGGCTTTGTCACGGTTTCTGCAGGCTTCAGACTGGAGCTCGTCTCTCTGCTCGTATTTTATTAGAAATGTTCCTTGTGAAAGTGTGTGGCCCCACAATTCATGTTACCCCAGCATGCAGGTCTGTGCACGTGGCATCCTCCATCCCAGGCAGTGCTCTGCCTGTGCTGAGGACCACACCAGCTGGTGCAGCACTGGATGTGGCTGCATCCCCCAGCTGTTAAACTTAATGGGAGCCAGGGATGGGATGGTGGCATGAGGAGGATGCTGAGGCCACGGGCTGTGGTGGGCGCTTGCTATCTGTGGTGCCCACACTGACGTTTCTGTCTGTCTGTCTTTCCCCAGAATGGCTGCAGTCAGTCCAAGCAATGATGATCCTCTCCATCATCTTCAGCGTCTTATCCCTGTTCCTGTTCTTTTGCCAGCTGTTCACACTCACCAAGGGCGGGCGGTTTTACGTTACTGGAATCTTCCAAATCCTTGCTGGTAAGTGGGGGCCAATCGATGGGGCTGTCAGCGGTGGGGAAAGGGCTTTCCAGCAGAAGAGAGGGTAACGGTGGGAATGATCGGGTAACGGTGGGAATGATCACACCCTGGGGTACAGGAAGCAGGACCCCTGAGCTGGCTCCTGCCTGGCTCAGGGCGGGGGGGAGGGGATGAATAATTCAGGTCTGGTGAGGTTTCGCACGCTGCGGGATGGGATCCATCTGTCAGGGCGTTATGCATCCAAACCTTTGGATCGTGGAAGGTGTAAGGGGGTCGCTGTGCTGGCCAGGGAGGTTTCAGAGGGGCCAGGTGCCTGCTGGAGGCAGAGCTGTGCCCACCGTGGGTGGTGGGGCAAGCAGGGCGCGGGGGCTGCCAGGCTGGGGGCTCTGCCTCCCCCTCCTCCCATGGCACCGGGTGGGATGCTGAGGGTCCAGGGCGGCCACGCTGGCTCTGGGACCCACCTCCGCTGGCCTGGGCGAGGTTTCCGCAACTGCTGGCGGGCTGGGGGAAGTAGTGGCAAACCTCTTTTGGCAAAAGAGGATGCAATGATTATTTATAAACTTGCCATAAGGGGGCCTGGTGCTTTCCACTTCAGCAAAGAGCGCTGGAGCGTGCAGGGTGAGCCAGCTGACTTTGAACTGTCAGCTACTATTTTTAACTCTTAAAGAACTCAGCACTGGAAATGAGCCACGGTTCATGTCCTGCGTTGCAGTTCTCCAAATATAGATGCTGTAAAGCCACGGGCTCCGTTTACGTTTCCACATATGAAACCAGTGGGGAGGATTTTCAAGCATTCAAGACCAGAAAAATGAAATGGTGCAGCAAGGTTCTGGCTAAATTATGACAGACTGTCTGGGAAGGAGACTAGTTGTTTGCTAGAGCTTTAGATGTTACACTAAAAGCCACCCCAGGTCCTGCCCCTAAATCAGTGGAAAAACTCATCCACTGAATTTAAACAAAGTTTCTGAGCATCCTCTAAGCAACCGATCTTCACAAACCCTGGAAAAGTTCGGGGCTAACCTTTATTAGCAGGTGTGGCATGAAATCTGTTATAAGCGTATCTGCCTGGCCGTGACGCAGGTGATGAGTTCAGATCAGTTCACTGTCTCTGAAAAGATGGATGTGTAGAAACACATTACAGGCACGGACACAGGGAGGGGAAATGGGCATTAATAATGCAATTATCTGCCTGAGAGCTTGTCTAATAGATCTGGGAGCAGAAGGCTTCTCTCTCCTGAGTGATCGGTGGTGAATCCTCATTCCTGGAGGAAGAAAAAATGGGACTGCAATCCTTTTGTCCGTGCTGTGCTGGGTGTCCTAAGGGGATGCAGGGTCAGGCTATAGACCTGCTGTCTTTTTCCTTGTTGGGTTTGAGCCATGGGTCAAAATCCATCCCCAGCCAGTAAGAAGGACAGGAAAAGAGTGATCTTATTCCTATGGCCTGAGGAACCTGTAGGCAGAGGTCTGGATTGGAACGGACCATGCAGAGGTGGGCACTGGTGGCCATCCTTGCTGTTCTCCCCCATCAGGGCTGGAGGAGAGGGCTCAGGGCAGTTGTGGCCTTTGTGACCCTGAATTTCAGGAGATCCCACCTGGAGGAGGTATGGATGGTTCTGGTCAAAGGAGCTGAACCTCATGTGGTCTCCTTGCAGCTTGCTGTGGAAGGCCACTGCTGTCTGAAGCCAATGGAAGAAATTCCTGTGGCCTTCAGGCATTGCAGGTGTTTATCCATGCCTTGCAAAGCCCTGGCACCACAAAGCCCTGCTGCAGGTCTGCCAGGGACAAGGTCTTACCCACTTGAGTGCTTTGCTTTCAGCTCCAGCAGAGATGGAGAGGACCTCCCTCCTTCTGGGAGGGGATGGGAAGGCTCTTGCTGAAGCCCTCCATCACCCTGCACCGCCTCGCGGCGTGATGCAGCCTGGCGATGCTGAGGGTCTCCAGTTTTGGAACCTGAAAGACAGCAGCGCTGGACCTGAACCAGCGGGTGCCGGGAGCAGGACTGCTGGGTGCTCTTGCGTGGCAGAGCCAGGCAGTGGTGTCCTGAGAGCCGGGGAGCAGGTCAGGGGCTGGTCTGCACTGTGGCTTAGGCGGTGGCTCAGGGGAGCTGGGGAGTGGAGGTCAGGGTGAGAAGAGATGCACAAGGTCATTCGGGTCTGTTGTGTGGCAGCAGGGCAGGATGCATCCCCCGCACCTTCTCCGCACTGCTTGGGAACATGCCTTGAAGTCTAGCTAAATTTGCCCTGATGGGATTTTAGCCATCACAAAGGCATCAAAAGGCCCTTGACAGCTCCCCTCCATCCTTGGCGGGTCCATCACATTGACAGGTAACTTCCCATAGCTGCATAAGCCCAGCATGGGAGAGACATTGGTTTGGATCTCTCCAGGTCTGACCCAGCTTTTCCATCACTCTCTCCATCTTCAGCATCACTTTCATCCCTTTCCTGTCATGCCTCCCACCCTGGAGCTGCTGTCCTTGAGGGGTGGAGAGGGTAAGCTCAGCCTCGAGGGCTGCGCTTTCCACATATCCCACAGCTTTTTGCAGAAACCTGCATTGGAGAGCTGACCTCAAGCCTGCACCAGCACCCAGCCTGCTTCATCTGCGGGGCTAGGGCAGCACGTGCAAACCTGCAGGAACACATTTGCGGTAGCATTTGCCCTCCTGGCCTGTCAAAACAAAACTAGAGGGTGTTCTTAAAACCAGGCTCTAAAGTGGTGATGCATTATTGCTTGCATTGGTGCAAGCAGCCAAATGCAGCTGTGCTTCACTTCCCGAGCGTGTTCTCCAGGCCGAAAGTAGTGCAGATGCTGCAGAAGTGCAGTCAGAACCATTGCCTCCATTTTGCCAATTTCCTCGCACGGACAATTGCTGCTGTATTTTCTGCTGTCTGTAGGTGACTGGCATGGCCACGCGCCTGCTTTCTGTCCCACCAGCCTCGGCAGACAATTGTTGTGCTCCCTGTGCATGGGCCGGGGCAGTGGGAGTTGGCTCTCGTGCTCAGAGAATGGAAACCGCACCAGCGGCGTGTTAATGAAACATATTCCCACTTCTGCACTTTCCCAGAACAAAGGAGCAGTGTCAAGTGGAATTACAGCTCAAATATCACGGTGGTTAAATGTAGGTGGTCCCGAGGTCCGTGCAGGGTATTTGGAACTCAGCTCCGACAACAGCCCCACGACTGTATAATAGAACTGCTGGGATGGACTGAAAGAGCTTCTTTTCGGGCAGAAATAGAGGTGGCTTTGTGTTCGCTCTGGGCAGTCCCCAACGTTGATGGGTTGTTTTTACAACAAAGCTTGAATGCTGCCTACCGGAGCTGGGCCTGGCCGGACAGCCCTCGGGGACCTGTGCTGGGCCCTGGCTGGCAAGGGTGGGTGCCAGGAGCTGGGAAGAGGGACAAGCCATGGGCACAGGGGGGCTTGCAGCGAGCGGGGCTTGCAGCTGAGCTCCTCGCTCAGCCCTGGAAGGGGACAAGGCATCGCACGGCACAGACCCTGCCAGGCCAGGGCGTCCTTCACCCCAGCTGTCTGCCTGAGCAGGTGATAAAGAAGCTCTCATGCTTTAAAACAAGCCGGGTTTGTGTGTGCCCTCTTGCAGCAGCTCTGCTCAGGCTACACTCTGGGTTTTGAACAAGCTGCCCAAGGGAGCAGGGTTGGTCTGGAGCAGCAGCCTGGAGCAGGGGGCTGCCTGATGCTTGCCTGAAGGATGGGTTAGCCCGGGTGATGCTCCAGCTTTGCCTGCTCCAGGGGCTTCTGCTTCACTTCCACAGTCCAGCAGACACCCCCACTCACCTGCAGCCAGCGCAGAGCCCACAGCATCACTCCCCGCCCCGATCATCTGTAGCTGTCCAAGAGACACGATAACAAGGGGGCAATAATAAAAAGTTTCCCATATTGGTATTGGGTATTATCCACTCCGGCTCCAGGTTTCCAGCAGGGAACTGCTCCGTGCATGGCGTTGCTAACCCATGTGTGCTTCCCTGGCAGGGCTCTGCGTGATGACCGGTGCGGCCATCTTCACAGTGAGGCACACGGACTGGCACCAAGCCTCAGAAAACACCTCCTACGGCTTCGCCTATATCCTGGCGTGGCTGGCCTTCCCCCTGGCCCTCGCCAGCGGCATCGTCTACGTCATCCTACGGAAGCGCGAGTGATGCTGCAGGAGGTGGTGTGGTGTGACAAGGGCACTCATGATGTCCACGGAGGAGACGGAGGCGGGGGAAAATAGACGAGAAAACGGAAAAGAAAATTAACACACAAAAAAAAAAAAAAGGAATAAACCCTCCCACCAAAACCAAAACCAAACCCAACCGACCCCAAAAGGAAACACTCAAAGGGTTACTTGTTAATTGAAGATGTATATAGTATCTATGGTTTAAAAAACCTATTTATAACACTTTTTACATATATGTACATAGTATTGTTTGCTTTTGTTGACCATATGCTATGTTTTAAAGCCTAAAGCAAGTGCCTAAGGAATTATTACTCCTAACAGTGTAACAAGAGCGCAGTGATTTTTCTCTCATGCAAAATCCTCTTTGACCTGAACTCCCCTTCCCCATCCCAGCCTGTATCGAACCATCAGAAAACCCCAGCTCTGACTGGTTTTAGGCTGGCATAAATCAGAGTTACGCCTGTTTACGCCAGCCGGAGGGTTAGTCCCCCCCACTCCTGCCACATGCTGTGATCCTGGTAACTGAAGTGCACATCCAGATCTGATGGGAGATGCTTCCTAAAGGTTTGAAGGATTTTGGAACAAAGGCTTTGATTGCCCCAAGTGCCTAAATGACTTATGTGCCTAAGTCCCATTGCCTTGCCACCACACCCGCTGGGAGTTTGGGCTTTTAAATCACTTAGGTTGGATTGCAATCCAGCACGGGCTGTCTGCCTTCGCCCGCGGGGGCTCTGGGGGTGCCCCCGGCACCTGTGCCAGTGGGGCCGGGGGGTGTGCTGTGCCGTGCCGTGCCGTGCCGAGCCGAGCTGCTGGGGCACTGATGCTCCCAACCGTGAAATGTGCTTTATCCTTGCCGTGGAGCTAAACCACCGATGAGAAAGAAGCAAACCCAGTGTATCTATGAAATCAAATACCAGATATATGAAATGGTGCTATCTATTTACCATTCCTTATATTGCTAGCCATTTAACCTTATTCACTGGAAATTCAGTTAACAATCTGGAGGTAAACAACCAAGCTAGAAATGAAAAATAATTCTGTGTAATATAAATGAGCTATAACTGCTTTTGTACTTAGACTTGCTCTTACTATTATTTTTAATAAAGCATTTATAACTGACGTTCCGTTTTTCCCCCCGCTGTGGTCAAGAGGAACAGAAACAGCTCTGGGTTGTGCCCGTCGGTCTGTTTTCGGCCGGAGCGGGATGTCTGTCCTCTCTCTGTGTGGCAGTGACATGTCTGGCCATGAATTGAATGGGCACCTGCGCAGACCCCAGGCTGCCTTCTGAGGACTCCAGACACTGTGTTGCTGTTGTTGTTTTTGTTTCATTTTGGGGTTGTTTTTTCTTTTTGGTTCTTTTTTTTTTTTTTTTTTTGCTTTGCTTTTCTGATTTTATACCGACTGTGTGGACTAAGAAGCAATGAAATAAAAGTCAGAATAACTCAGTTGCTTTTGGCGTTTTTGCGGGTTAGAGCTGGGCTGTGCTCTACCAGTCTGCTTGCCCGGCCACGCCTCGGAAGTTCTCGACGATGCCATGTGCAGATCTGTGGGATAATTCATGGCGCTGAGAGAGGCTCCGAGTGATGCCATGTAGCGGATCTGTGGGATAATTCATGGCGCTGAGAGAGGCTCTGAGCTCGCTGGGCTGCCTTCGTGGCACATGTGTCTGTGCCGGAGGGGTAAGACTGCACCAGAGCTCGCACTGGGGCCAGGAGCTGAGCCCAGTGCCATAGTGCTGGTGCGTGCTTATCATTCCACCTCTGTCCTAGGATGCTCACGTGATGTGACCACCAGCTCCCCAGAGACAGCAGCCGGGCAGCAGCTGGCAGGACCACACTCACCCCTCCCAGTGTCCCAAGCCAGGACGGCTCAGGTCAGCAGCAGCTGCCCTGGGGGGATCCGGCTGGCTCTGCCACCCAGCACAAACAGCAGGAGCCTTTCAGTCCTGTGTGCCGAAACACCCAGAGCCGGGGGGTGCAGTTATGGCCGGGGGGATTAGCACCCTGTGGGCAGTACCTGCAGCCCCAGTGGTTGGCACAGACGCTCACACTTCCATTGGCCCATTCATTTGGCTGTTAAATGTCTGTGCTGATGTAGCAACCGGTGCTGGCAGAAACACAATGGCTCTTGTAAGGCTGCCTGTTGAGGCCAGTTATTAACATCAGGCCAGATCCCAAAGCCCTCATCCCAGCCACATCCCAAAGGAAAGGAGCAGGAGCTGCCTTGCATCTTCTCAGCCACCCAATGCAGAGCGTGGGTAGCGCAGCGGGACCACCCCATCTGGGTGCTCCTGGTCATCACCTTCCAGCTGGGAGTATTTCCCCCATGTGCTAATTTTGCTGAGCTCCAACTAAGCCCAGGGCGGTATCTCACTTGCTGAAGCAGCATTTAAGCCCCCACGAGCTGCAGTGCTGGGACACACGGCCACCCTGGGTCCTGCTGGGCTTGGCACCACTCACCATGCAAAGGGGACAAACATTTCCCTTCTGAGGAGCAGGTAGGAACACATGTGCTTTTTCCTCCTCCTGTGGGAAAATTAAAGATGCTCTTTCTTAGTTTGAATCAGTTATCACAGAAGGCACAAAAAGCTGACTGCTTAATTTTTGCCTCTCAGTGCGGTGCTCTCCATCCATTCAAGGTGTAAACAAGTGAGCAGCATCAGTGCCAACACCTCAGTGCTGCATCCTGGCTTTGTCCGGGGGATGCGTTTTTAAAAGCATGAGGAGCGAGGTGACTTTTGATGTGGAAAAGATACGAAGGTTTGAATCCCTTTTGGAAATGGGCCCAAGGGGAACTGCCACCTATTTGCACCAGGGCTGATGTGTGTCCCCCCAGCCTGCCTCCTGGGGGCTGACTCGGCTGGGTGGGAACCTGCCCCCCCCCCCCCCCCCCATTACCCTGGCTCACAGCCACTGCAAACGTGCTCCCACCTGGGTGGCCCTGTGGCGACAGGAGCTGGGCGACACCCGGCAGCTGCGTCCTGTCCCTCCACCACAGCCCCCGTGCTGGCCTGGAACGGGCTTTTTTTGATCTTTTTTCCTTTCCTTTCCCTTTCCCTTCTTCCCTTTCCCTTCCCTCTGCCCCAGGGCAGCGGTGCGGAGGGGGCCGGCCCTGCGCGGTGCGTGGGCGCCGCCCGCTGGCTGCAGGCGGCACGGCAGGGTGCGGGGCGCCGCAGGACACCCCGCTGCGGGGGCCGCGCTCTGAAGGCGCAGGGTCCGGGTGTCCCCCCAGATGACAGCAGGGACAGGGCTGAAGTGATGTGCCCCCGGGGTGGGAGCATCGCCGGTCCCTGGGGGCGGCTGGGGGCGGTAGGTGGGATGCAGCTCCCAGCCGCGGTGCTGGCGGTGTGGAGGGTTGTCCCCCCCTCTTGGCGTCACTTACTGCCCGCTGGGAATGGCTGGGTTAAAGTGCAGATAATTAAGAATTAAAAATGCAGGGAGCCCCAGAGGTCTCTAGTCCTGTCCCCTGCCTGGGGTGGGACCATGCCCCGGGCTGAGCTGGGCTTTGCTCAGCCAAGCCTTGGCACCCTCCAGGGGTGAGTCCCCGACACTCCCCCGCCTCCCCCCCGCCCCGTGAAAAAGCCTTTCCTAAACACCAGCCTGAGCATCCCAGGCCTCAGCCTACCCCTCATGCCATCCAACGGCCACAGGGACCATCCTCTAGACCCCAGCCCAGGAAGCCATCTCTACAAGGGCTGTGGGGGACCACCAGCACCCAGGCTGGAGGTGCGTCACCCCCATCGGGTGCTGTGTTCCCCGCTCCCGGCTCTCCTGGCTCACAAGATGACAGGAGACATTAAGGCAGGACCCAGCACTTTTGCCCGATTAGCTGTAAGCACACCGAGCTAAATGAAACTCAAAAATTTCAGTGCACCCTGGGGCTACAGCCCAATTAAAATCAAAACAGCCCATAAACCAGCTAACTGAACAACACGGCAGCAGCGTGATGCAAAGTGGCAGAGGGGTGAAAAAAAATATTAGGGAAGTTTCTGTAATGTGTGTTGTATCATAAAAGCAATTGTTTAAATGGCTTTTTGAGCGTTCTCAGCAGTAAATACTTCTGAAAAATGCGCTGAGCAAATCTCGTCTTCCTCTTTCATTTACTGCCTTGTAAATTGAAAAATTATGGTAGGAATAAAAATCCTGGGTGTCTGGGAGCAGCCGTTCTGTTCGCAGCCCCCTTTCCCCATGCAGCCCCCTTTCCCCACACAGCCCGCCATGGCTCCCAGCTCCCACCGCGCTTCCTAGAGCCCTCCCGGGCTGTGGTGTGAGAGCAGCCCCCAGCCCCGCTGGTGCCACCAACCCTGCTCTGGGGGACACCTCGCAGGTGCAGGGGGCATGGTCCCCGTGCAGGACCTGGCTGTAAAGCTGGCATGGGTAGGAGCAGCTAAGCCTTTCCCTGCAGCCCTGAGCAGACAGAAAGTGTTTGGGCTGAGCTTGGCCACGCTGCGGGCTCCAGTGAGCATGGCTGGGGTGCCAAGAACTGTCCTCGCCCGGGGTGACAACCAGATCTCTTGGGCCAGGGTATCAGCCGGGTCTCCTTGCAAAGCTCGCAGCAGCACTCCCACCCTGGGCATAGCCCTGGCTGGGGTTCTGAAGCCCTCTCTTCTGGCACCGACCTGGTCTTTTCACGTGCCGATAAGGCAGGTGCTAGCACGCTGGCTACGCTGGGGAAATGCAGCTGCTGCTGCCCTAAGTGCCAGCTAGCTAATTAGTTCATTCTGGCTTGACTTCTTTGGTCAATGTCACATTAATTCGTGCAGGGAAGGTTTTCTTCAGCCCATGGTGGCTGACAGGTTGCAAGAGTCTTTTAGTCTGTCAAAATGAACAAGTTGGCTCACTCGAGTGTGACTCAGCCAGGGAGTGCTCAGTTGCAGACACACAAAGATGAACCAAGTGGAGCAAGCATGGCTCTTTATAGAGAACCAGGCTTTTGGAGGCATCACACAAGTCACCTAAAGATGCTCCAGTCCCTCCCCACCCCCTTGCTGGAATCAGTTAATGAACATGGAAGACACCTGAAGCAAATCCAGGACCATGTCAAGGGCCAACACCTTGCAGAGAGGGTCAGATAGCCTCATGACAAACTCAAGTCAATTAGCAAATTGGCAGAGTTTGCTGGCAACATGCAATTAGTCATCCTATATAATCCGTGTGGAGGAAGCAGTACAGGTAAGTGACCCTGGCACTATAAGTTGAACAGCCCTGATGCAGGTTGCTGTTTTAATTTTTTTTATTATTTTTTTTTGTCTACCTTGGTTACTTAGTCTGTTTTTATCAACTAAATAAGATGAACCACTTCCATGTTTGTTTTATTGTTGCAAGAACTGAGGTAGGTGGCAATTTTTTTCCTGTTGTTTTTATTTGACACAAATAATGTCAGATAACCTGTCCTGGATGGGAGGGCTCTTCTGAGGCTGCCCACTTCAGCCCTGTTTGAGACTAGCAGAAGACTCAGATTGTATGTTGTCTGAACAGGCTTTATTGTTGTTTTGTAATCTGGTTAATTCAACTAAATGTGATAACACCACCACTACTAGGACTGGCCTTTAAATAAAAGCATCCATGGCAGATCTCCCCTGCTGGATTCTCCCTAGCACAGGGGTGCTGAGGGCTGCATTTTCCTCAAACAGGTTGAAGCTGGGATATGGTTAGTGAATATATAGATCCATTTGGGACTTGGCTGGAGCAGTCTCAGCCTGCTTTTGGAGTCTAGCAACACTTTTTCTTCTGCATCTATTACCCATCCCCTGAGCCCTCCCATCCCTTTGCTGCCCTCATCCTCCAGACTGCCCTCAAAACTCTCCCTCCCCTCTCTGCCCTCTGGTGCTGACCCCATAGCCCTCCCATTCTCACTTGGTCAACTTTTTCCCTCGTAATTATTTAACATGATTATTGATGCTTCCTTGAACACAGCCTCTTTGTGCGGTGATTTATGGAGTGCTTCCTCTGCTGCAGCTCCTCTCTCCCCTCGCAGGGACAGGCTGACTGGGGGCTGCAGTCAGGGGATGACGCTTTGGCCTGGCTGCTGAGCAGTGAGTCACTGGTGCCAGTGCTGGAGTGCCCTGCCTGGAAGTCAGGAGGTGCCTGAGATGCTGCAGAGACCCCCAGGAGTGTTTAGTGGGTCTAACCCTGAATTCAGCCAAGGATGATCTGTGCTGTGGCTGAAAGGGCACCGGGGATGCTCCCACAGGGAAACCCCTTAGCTCTTGCTGTGTCTGGCATCCCCTCCCCCCAAGGAGGTGCTGCCCCTTCCCTGGGGTGGGATGGAGAAGGGCAGCTGTGATCACCCAAGGCTGCAGGAAGATGCTCAGAGCTGGGCTGGCAGCCGGAGCTCCCTGGCCCTGGCTCTACCTCGCCCACCGTGCAGGAGGGAGCAGGTGGGTGCTGCACCCAGGACCCAGTCCTCCCGCTTTCCTCCTGCCCACCGAGGGGCATCCTGCTCCGAGCCGCTGCCCTGTTTTGCTTGTGTTCCCATTCTCCCTAAGCCTCCCAGCATTAACAAGCCACTCCTTCCCAGACTGATGAAAGGATAAAAGCTCCAAGTCGTTCCCTGGTTTATTTGCTTCCTGGGAGATAATTCAACACCTTTAACTTTCCCGGGGTAATCTGTGGCTAGTACTTTGCAGGATGCTTTTATTGCCCCTCGGCAGGCACTGGGTGGGGAGAGGCTTTATTCTGAAGTGCTTTAACTGCTTCATTTCAGTCTTTGTTGGTTGTGTTTCCTTTCATATATACTTTTTTGGCTTTCATTTCCCAGGGCTCCCTCTTATCTGCCTTTAGAGACAGCTCTTGTAAGAAAAAAAAACACCAAACAACAACAACAAAAAAACCACAAACAAACAAACACAAAAAACACCAAACCCCAAAGCACTCTTTGGGATGCTTTCAAGAGAAAGGCCCCTGCCCTCTTTCAAACATCTTTTGAGAAAAATAGATCCCAGCCCTGCGTATGCCATAGCCTACAGGAGAGTCTTTGAAGTAAATTAAACCAAATTAGTGTCTATGATATAGATGAGCAGCAGAGCTCCCCGCTGTGTCACTGGCCTGGCCCTTTGCGTAATCTTTAACCCCTCTCCCTTGCTCCACACTCCCTCTAATTGACCGTGAAGCACCTGGGGGTGATTTGGAGGCGCTGCCATCTGCCCTGGCGCGGGGCAGGATTTCCTACCGCCCACGCCGAGGGGATGGGGAGTAGTTAATAGGCCTGGGTGTAAGCTGGGATAATGAATTACTTTCCGCCTCCCTTTCCTTGTGTTCAGTATCTGATTTTTCTCACCCCCTCTTCTCTTCTTATTCCTCCTTAATGAGAGACCCCCTGAGCCCAGGGGCACCCCGGTGCCCCCGGCTGCGCTGGTGGAGCTGCACCTGACCCCTCTGCAGCCAGGAGCAGGTGGAGCAGGAGGCTCCCGAGCCCCGGTGGCTGTCGGAGCTCTGGGGGTGCATGTTCCCCAAGCCCCGCACAGCCCTTCGTGTGCCCGGCCCAGGACCCGAGGAATCAGCTGAATTTGGCAATGAGCTAGGGTGAGGTGTGCTGGTGTTGAACTTGGTCAAAAACGGTGGTGTGGGGTTGGGTTTCATGTGCGTGAGGCAGGGAATGAGTGCTGGGGGGATCTGAGCCTCCTTTGGCCCCTGTGTTGCGCTGGAAAAGCAGCGTGTGTTCTCGCCGGCTGCAAGCTGGGCAGGCTCACAGCAAGGCAATTGAGATACCTGTGTCAAGGGATAATTGCGTATGCAAATTATATGCATGCATGTGCAAGAGAAGCATTGCATATGTCAATAACCCACCAGTGGCAGGAGGTAGCTGTGTATTTGATTTATCCTTCAGCAGCTGAAGAGGCCCGTGCTTTGGTGCTTGACCTGGGAGAGTTGTGCTGTAGGCTGGCTCCAGTCACTGTGGGGAGCCCTATCTGGCCTCCAGGTGCTGCTCCAAAAATGCACTGCCCTCCTGGAGACCTGAGCCGCATCCCCCGGCCCTGGCTGGATGTCTCGGGCACAAGGATGAGCCTTGGGTCTGCTCTGAGCCCTGGGTGTCTGCTGGGCATGGTCTGTTAGCTGCTCCTCCAGGGACGTTCGGTGCCCTCGGAAGGATGGCTGCAGGACTGGTCCCTCCCAGCAGGGAGCCAGCGCTGGGGCTGAGCCCTGCCTGGGCGCTCCTGGCAGGTTTAGCTCATGGTCCTTTGGGCAGGATCCATGCCAGAGAAGAGTTTGCATTAGATGCTTCCCATACCTGCCCCTAAAGCCTGTTTGGATGCCCCTGAGACAAATGACAACATTTTGGGGTTCACTAGAGAACCTTGCAGCAGGGTCGCCCATTCCTCTTCCTGAGAGGTCTCGGAGCAAACCCTGGCGACCTTGTCGGGATGCTGTCCCTGTGCTGAGATGTCTTCATGCAGTGGCTCTGAGCTCAGATGGCAGCACCAGCTGTGCTTCTTCTGGCAGGGAGTGACCAGAAGTGCCTAGACGTGGCCAGGGAAGGGATGGGAACACAAGCATGAAATTTAGTGTTAATACAGTAAACGGCTGCATGGCTGAATGTTCTGGCCTGGGAAAGGATGCTCCACAGTCTCGCAGCAGCCTGAGATCATTACCTCTGGGGCTGGTCTTGCCCAGCAGTGTACGTGGCAATTATTTTGGTCCCTGCAAGCATTGATGTGGACAGAGGTTTCAGAAGGGGCCGCATATTTTATAAGCATAGCTATAAATAAATGACAGGCAAATTAAATCGGGAAGCAAAAATAAAATCCCGTGAAGCTGGCAGGCAAGCAAACAAAATCCCTGATCCCTAGAAACGTGCAGGAGGGGGCAGCAGGTTCCTGCAGCGCTTGCAGCAGGCTGCTGGATGCAGGGTCCTAGGGAGCTCCTGTGCTGACAGAGCTCAGCATCCACACGGCCTCGTGGATCGATTCGACCAAGCCAACCTAAAACCAACGCTGTGCAATGCTTTCCGGTGGGCAAGCCACTGCTGCCTCAGTTTTCTCCCTTGCAAAGCGCAGGTAGGAGCAGTGTGTACTTGCCAGCCTGCATTGCACAGTGGGAGCGGGTGGGTTTGTCCCCTGGGACCCCTGCACAGGGAGGGGGGCAAAGGGTGTCATGAGCTGACCCAGGCTCTGGTGCAATGCAGAGGCACCAAGGTACGAGCCAGCCATTGCACTGAGCCATCACTGCAGCAAACAAGCACCCACAGCCACCTCCTCCTCTGGGCTGCCTGAATAAAGCCAGACCCAAGCGTTTGGGTTTGTTTATTTTGTGTAAGGGTTCACAGGCAGGACCCATTTCACTTAAAGCATCAGCTTCCAGGCTCTAGGCTGGGGATTCATTTCAACGCAGACCAGCTCAGGCTGGTGCTTAGCAGTGGTCAGCACAGTGTGTGGGATGGCTTTTTTGGGATGAATTGGTCCATTTTCAGAGTGGATTTGCACCCTCCCAAAGCCTGGTGCTCAGCCCTTGCTGGGACTCTGCAGGGGGCTTACACAGATGATTTCCTCCAGTCCTGGTCTTCTCTGACTAACCCCTGGAAAAATCAAATGGTCCCATAATGGGGCTTAATTTAGGGCAAAAGGAAGAGCCAGTAAATTTCTGTGAATGTAAACTATGTCATATTTAAATGAGGCTCTGTAGTGGGTGAAGCTGTTACAGGGAGGGCAGGCGGCTTCATGCTGTAAGGTCAGACTGGGTTATCTGATGCCTTTGGGGGTTGGGGAGCAGTCTGAGCAAGTTCAGATCCTTTGCCCTTTCCCACCGACCTTGTAACATCAGGCATGGCACAAGACCTCCCTTGCATAGAAAACCTGAGTTTCTACCTAGGAAAATGCAAGGAGAGGCTTTTCGGCTCTTTGTTGAGATTCTCGTTGTTGAGGGTGGTAGGAGAAATTATTCACTGTTATGTTTTAAATGGTCTTAACGAATGCTTCAAGTGCCCAGAGAAAAAAGATGAGGGGAGAAAGCAAAGGACAACAATAAGACAGACTGGTACGTTCACGTGGCTTTGCAGGGTTTCCTGATGTGCCGGCGTGACCAGTTCCCTGTGCCATGTTTTCAGGTTCCACGTGAGGATGGGCAGTGCTGTCGGTGGCTGTTTTTCTGAAGTGCTCCCAGTGCTTCCCACACCTCCTCAATCTGTCCCTTATAGCCCAAACCAGTCTCAAGCCTACCTTTTACCACCAAGACAAACGGATTCAACTCTCTCAGTCCATCAATGAACGTGATGAGCAACCAGAGCTCACCTAGCACTGGCCCAGGCATCAGCCAGAGCTCCCTCCCAGCAGCATAGCAAGGCTGCTCCATCCGTTGCATCCCAAATGGAAGGTCTCATATATGCATTTACCTGAATTCACATAGTCATGGATGTTCTCTGAAAAGAGTAGCACAGATTCAATATTTCCTCCCCTTTTGAGACTCCAAAAATCTGGGATTATTCAGCAGCTTGAGGCTGTGCTAGCAGCATATGGAGGTAAACTGGCCTGAGGGAAGTCCTGCATGAATCTCTGCCCCACTCTCCCATGCAGTGTGGGTGCGCTGAGATTTGGAGACTTGGGTGCTGTTGCAGGGATGTCAGAGTATTTCCTGCCCCTGGACTAGCGAAAGTTTAAGATATGGCTCTCATTGCAAAAAGAGGAGTGACAGCAATGGCTGCAGAGCTGGTCTTACCCAGGGCTGTCCATGCGTTTGGATCCTGGATGCTGCCCTCCCCTAACAGCCCCCAGGTGCGTTGCTTTTAGCCCTGAAGCTGTTGTACCACCCAGGTGAGCAGGGCAGGTGGGCACTGTGATTGCAGCTTTAGGAGGTCCAGGCTGGGATCTGAGCCTCCTGTCTGCTGTACCATGTGGTATCACCTTGGTTTCCCCAGCCCACCACTGCCTGGGTTGGCAGGGCTCTCTCCAGCTGTGCGTGGTCCCACTGAAACGCTGCAGCTCCGGCCAGGGATCTGGTGGCAGGACAGAACATCTGGCAAGCAGGTACCATGGTGTGGCACTTCACACCCATGGAAATCAGGTGAGGAAGCATGGTGGTGGTGACAGCAAACTGCAGCAGAGCAAGGAATTCAATGGGATAGACCCTCTCCCTCATCTTTGTTTCATGGGCTAGTCTTATTATAAATAATATATGGGGTGCAGCACGAGGACAAGTGACTTGCTCCGGGTGGCACCAGTTCCCCGTTTAACAGCTGTTTGGAGCACCCCAGTGCCCTCAGTCAGCATCCCAGGGACCGGGGAGATGCATCCCCTGCTGCCTCCTGGGGCAGCCGGACCCCAGCAGTGCCCTCCAAAACCTGAAAAGGGAAGCTGAGGTGGTGGGGAGGGAGGCTGAGGAAGGGTGGGGAACCCCGAGTGCTTAAATATTCTAATCACTCTATCTTCTGGGAGATAATACTTTTAATTTTCGTCACACAAAGAATATGTCCTGAACCAGAAGGGGTTTGCCTAATTCATCATGCTTGCTTTCCACACAATACCAGGGCTGACAAGCATAACATTTTAAAATGAGAGAAGTGGACATAATTAATGCTCATGAATTGCAAACGCTTCTTTATTAAAGGGCTTTTGCTTGCCCCTGGACCATCTGCTTCATATCACTGGCCGGGGTCCTAAGGCTATAATAACTTGCAGCTTTAATAATTTTACCTCTTAATTAAAGCTCATCTCAAAGTGCAGGAGCACAGACATGTTCACAGCCCAGATCTGATTTTTTAACCGAGGAAACCTTGAGGGATGGGTAATAGAATTTGCATCCTTTCCTTCGAAGCATCCCTCCAATGAGGCTGAGTGAACCTGCTGCCTAGAGAGGACCAGGGGCCGGTGTCCTCCAGGATGTGGGCTTTCTAGGGACTGGAGGTCTGAGCTCTGGACCTCTGCTCCTCCCGTGATGGCCATGGACCCAATGCATGGGGTGCAGAGCAAAGGGGGTGCTGCTGCTCACCCAGCCCTCAAGGGATGTGAAGCCCTGGGTGGTGGGGCTGGCGTGGGGTGGGCGACCTCCGCAGAGCAGCCCATGCCTGGATCCCGCAAGGCTTTGCAGAGGCCAGACTAAGGCATTAGGCGAGCTCCTGCTTAAACAACGGGAGGGCTGATGGTGGCATTTTTACCCTGCAAGGGGATCCCAAGCCCATATGCTCTGGCGTTGAGTTAAATAAAGCCCAGGGCTGGGGAGGGGAGATGGTCTCGGGCTTTGCCTGGTGCCGCTGGAGCCTTGGGGCACCCCATGCAGTGCACCCCAAACCTTTCCAAGGGCTGCAGTAAAGCTGACACCATCCACATCTGCTCTCCCTGCAGATTTGGGTGACCTTTCAGGGGGCTGTGCTCCATTTAGATGGGATGAGTTGACAGTGCATGAAATACGGTGGATTAATTCACACTTCATTGTCACTAGACATGAGGCCGAAGGTCAAGGTCCATTAAGAAAACTAGGTATGAATTAATGCCTTGTAATTCACACATCACAGGCCTTCTTATGGACAAAACATTTTATTGTAAAATGTTGTTTTAATTATTTATGTGTTAATTGATTGCTATAGAACATGATACAGCGAAGGTGCATTAATGAGGAAGAGTTTGGTTTTTGAATGACGCTTTGTTTGTCCAAATTGAAAAATCAATAAAGAACATAAGATCCAGGGAGACATCTTGATTTATTTTTTTCTCTCTCTCTCTCTTTTTTTTTTTTTTTTTTTTTTCCTAGTGACTGAAATGCTGCGAGTAAGCCAGAGAGACAAGTCTGCCAGAGTGATCTGCTTAACTTCATCAGCCTTGGAAAGACAGAACTATGGTCAAGGTGGGGGAGATGGAAACACCAGTCCAGGTAACTAAGAAAGCACCAAGGGATTGCAAAGGGCTGTGGCACAGCACTTCCCAACGTGTCTCCATGAGCTGTGACCAACTGGAGCTGAGCTCAGGGCTCTGGGGGTCCTTTCTGCACCCGCAGCCATGCGAAAGCTCCCCATGCACGTGGTGCTGGGGGGCTGCCTGGAAGGGCTTCAGATCTAATACCAACAAGAGACAATTACTGTCCTGTTGTGGGTTTGGTCCTTGAAAGCCTGGGCACAGGAATTTTTTTTTTTTTTTTTTGCCAACGCATGGCTGTTATCCCGTCCTGCTGAGACTGCGGCACACCCGGAGCAGGAAGGGGCTGCAGAGGTCTGGGATGCTGCAGGCAGCAAATACTCATCATCTGCGGAGTGTCAAGTGATTCAAATACTGACTACAATCAATTGAATCGTGTCTTTTCTTTATATTCTTGGAAGTTCAGAGAGAAACGTTTGTTTTAATCATTGCAACAGTTTCCTTTTGTTTTTGCTTTATTGACCAAAGCAGCTGGTTTTCAAAAACTTTTTCAAGACCAATCTTCTGGTTTTGGTTAGAGAAAACAAAACAAACAGCTGCTTTTCTGTAACCAACATTTACTTTAAGGAAAATTCTTGCTTTTAATGAAAAATTGGAACAAATGATTAATAATAGTTCTTTTTTTTTTTCTTTCCCCTGCAAAAATTTTAATTTCCAGTGACACGTCTACAGCTAAATTTCCATTTTGATGGCGGGTGTGTAGCCAGCTCTGCTGCTGAGTTTCTGCCTGCCTGGGCTCACCCAGGAAATTAGGCAATGTCTGGGTTCAATCTGCGACACTGCAGGTTGCTTGGCTCAGCGGGGTGCACGCAATGACACAAGGGACAGCCTGCGCCTGCTTGCTCCAATTAAAAATATCTGGCTGTACGGTGCAGCATGCTGGAGCCAGGCGTGCGGGAAAGGACACGTGGATGAGTAAGCATGGCATGGTGCTGAACCAGGCTGCAGGTCAGAAATCCAGTTATTCATGATAATTTTTTTTTCCCCTTAATGGGAATCCCCCTTGAAAGGGGATGGATAAAAGACCTGTTTCCTTCTGTGCTTGGATCGCTTGCTTCCTTTGCCCGTGGCGCAGGAGCAGAGATTCGCAGCAGCTGCCTTCTCCTGGGCTACTCATGGGCTTTTGAAGCCTCATCCATTATGGATGGAGCCGGGTGGGAAGGGCTGCCCCCCCCCCCCCCCCCCCCCCCCAAGCTGTTAATAAGCCCCGATGTGTGCCTGTATCCATGGCTATCTGAGAATCTTCCATCAGGGTTCAGGAGAAACCTTCCCGTTGCATATATCTGTGTTTATCTTCAGTGATTGTGTGGGACCTTTTGGTTGCTTTCAGGCAGGAGCCCTCATGAAATAGTGGGGTGACAGTCCCTCCCCCTGTCCTCGCAGGGGCACAAGGAGGGGTGTCAGTGGGGAAGGGTGGTGAGACAAGAGGAAAGTGCTTTGCAAGGAGTCAGGTGGGGGCTTTGGAGCTGATGTTTTGAGTCTTCCCTTGGCTCTTCCCCTGTGACCTTGGGCATGTCCTGCTGTCCCTGAGCTGGGGACACCACAGCAAGCCCAGGAGCTGAAGGGAGGGCTGGCTCCATCACCTCTGCTCATGCAAGCAGCAGTTATCTGAGCCATGTTTCGGAGCTGCCTTTTGGGTTGTGTTTTCCAATAACTAGGAGGGCTAAAAATTAGTTTTGTGTGTTTCTGGAAAGCTGATGTTCTTGAGGAGTTATCTGTTTCTGGAAGCTGAAGAAAGCTTTTTTTTTGTTTTGAGGCTTATGATAAGCCCACGGTGTTGGATATAGGAGAAGGCTGGGAAAGGGCTGAAGGCTCTGTAGGGATAAATGACCACCCTGGGATTAGGAGGGAAGGGGCAGATGTGAATATGCACTGGAAATCTTCTTTCCAAAATAGAATCAAACCTTGAATTCTACAGAAATGAAGCACCCACAGTCCTTCAGGTAAGGTACACCCAGTTCAGCAACTCCTCCAAAAGATTCTGCAACCCAATCCAGCTGTTCCCAGCAGCTGCAGGAAGAGTTTCCTAATTTTGCAAAGGGTCTCGGGGCTGTGGGGAGGGTGGGTATGATGGATGCAGCGGGTCATTCCCACACTGGTGCCTTCCCTTGTTTGCACGTGTCGCACCAGGGAGACACGAAGCCTGCACAAAGCAGAGCCGGGGCCCTTTGAAGGGTGAACTGCTGCCGCGAGAGGGTGTGTGTGTCCCGACAGTGAGCTCAGGGCATGGGAAGAGGGTTGGAAAGGATTAATGCAAGGTCCTCCAAAACGCTGCGCAGTCAGCACCTGTGTGTCCTGGGGGGCTGGGAAGGAAATAAGACCCTGACCAGCTCAGTTGCCTCTTAGCAATCTGCAGCCAGTCAGTTAATAAAAATTAAAAATCTTTTTTTAAAAAAAAATCTCTGCCAAGCACTGGTTTCTGCCCATTTTAACCCACCAAACTGCAGTGAAACAAAGGAAAATTCCTTTGACCCCAGTGCCTGCGCTCAAGTGGTTTGTACCGAGCAGTTCGGGGGTGGGGGGTGGGGGGGGGTGGGGTGGTGTCTCAGCATGGCTGTTTTATTTCAGCCAAAAAGCATGTGTGAACGGCGTGAGTGGCACCCCTTGCTAGATGATGCAGACACTGAATGAACGGGCATGCTGGAGCAAAGTCCTGCCACAACCTGGAGGGGCTGCTCCCTCTGTCCCGCGTAGCCCTGCGGCGTGAGACAGCCCCAGCCCAGCAAACTCGCAGCCGGCGCTGGTGCTCACAGGAGCCGGGCTTCTCTGGGAGGACCTTGGGCATTGCTAAAGGACTTTGCAAACAGTCCAGTTCCCGCTTCTGCTGCAGCCCACCTCATCATCATGGCTCAAAAATTAGCCTTTGTTGGCTCTAGCAGTCCCATGCTGCGGAGGAGGCACCGGGTTGTGTGATTCCTGCTCGCTCGGGTGGCCCCTGGTCAAGCCCTGGGTGAGCTGCAGCGGTCCCAGCATGTGCTGACCCTGAGTTGTGTAGACTGGTAAAAGCTAGAGGATAATCCACGGTTCAGGTGAAATCTTAGTAATTCAAGGGAAAAGGAGGACTAATTGGCTTTTCATAACAGCCCTGCTTAAATGTAGAAAGAAGGGACCTTTCCTGCAACAGGGAGGCTGCCCTGAGTGCAGTCATGCATGGGCATGAGCTGCAAGTGCCCTTCTGAGCAGCAAACTTCCCTGATCACTTTTCCTTTAAAATAGAGCCTGGAAAGCAAGGGAAATTCAGAAAGAAGAAAGAAAAGAAGCATTTGGCTTTTAACAAAAATTCACAGTGTTTCCACTGAAAAGTGGTTTGCATTTTTTCCATTACACAGACTCCAAGGGCTCTTCCTGCACCCCCTCGCCGGTTTGGGGACGCCTGCGAGCAGGCACAGCCACGCTGCCTTCCTGATCACAAGCTGATGAGAGATGCCTCCTGCAGGCTCGGTAGCCTAACCTCCCTGCCAGGTTGCCTCATTTGCTCTTATAGCAGCAGCAAACGGACTCTCGCTCCTCTGCGAAAGAAAAGGTAAAGAAGTGATGCTGGGAGGATGCGGGGGACTCCCTGTGAATGGACTGCAGCCCAAACAGTCTCACACATGAGATGATAATGTGCAGGAGGATGTGTCCCCTCAAGCTAAATACCCCTCTGGGCTTTCAGCTGCCCAATAAATGCAACCTGGTGTTCCAAGGGCTCGGACAGGTCTCACCTCCAGCTCTCGAATTAACGCAAATTAGTTAGCATTTTCAGGGTGAAGGCTGAGGGTTTTGTTGGGGTCCATATTGCCATTGTGGTGCCAGAGAGTATGAAACAAGGCTGAAAGGGGTCTATGTGGGACAGGCAGCACAGGCAGGGTGGACTTTATACAAAAGCGGGGCATGAGAGAGGGAAATGTTTTGCCACCAGACACTTTCTGGAGAAAGCTTCCAGAGTAAAACCAAAATCACATAATATTATCTAAACAAGGGGTATTGCTCATAGACGCGGATCTCATAAAGGATGGAAAAAGGCACCTATCAAAGGAGATTTTCAGTGAAAACCTTTTCCCAGCCCATGCTCACACCCCAAGGTTCCCCCACGGGAGGACACCTTGGCAAGCAGGTTTATTTATCCAGCTGGGACACAGATCCTAAAACTTTACATCCAGGCCAGGTTGTTTAGCCCAAGTGTTTTAGGGTGATGGGAGATTTATTCCATGCATGGTATAGATGTCCTCAAAGAAATTAAAAAAAACAAATGTTTTGGGCATGTCTCGAGTTTAATATGGACAATATTTTTTCTTCTATTTCATTGCATCAAAGAGACCCAGTTCAGGCATTAAGAGATGGGAGCTGGAAGGACATCGAACAGAAGATGGGAAGCACAGAGGAATTACAGAAGGTAAATGAATCTACCCATTTCTCTCCAAATAAGCTATTAATCATCTCTCATTTACATATTCATTAGCCATAATATGCACCATATTTTTATTAATGTGGCAAAAAAACAATTACAGGTGAAAAATGGGTTGTCTGTTTATTTTATACATGGAACTTGTTCCTCATTTGCATGATTTAAAAAACGATGTTTCTTCTTGCCAAACAAAAGAGAAACTGGCTGCTCAGGACATGTTCCAGCCTGAGACTATGGAGAGGGCTGTTTGGATCAACAGCAGGGAAACAAGAGGTTGCACGCACCCACCAGCACTGGCGTTGGGGGATTATTATTATTTTATTTTATTTTGGCCAGGAATGGGTTATGCCAAGTCAATCCTGGACTGAGACAAGGGAGAACAGATTGGCTCAGGTATTTTCATGCTGGTGGTCCGTGGCTACTCCTGGTCGCAGGGTTTCAGAAGGTGCTTTGTGAAGGGACTGCAAATCAACACAGAAGTCCTCTCTATGCATTTCCATTCGAGCAAGCGAAACGTGGGGAGCAGAAATACCAAATGAATATTCAAAGCCTAATTCTGAATTGATTATAAAGGGGAGCCATCAAATGGTCAATAGTTTCTTTTATTCTCGTGGAAGTGACATGAAGCTTTGGTTTTAAATGCTTGAGGAATGATGCCCCCAGGTTCCTTCCCACTTCCTTCCCTGCAGTTTTATGATGAATATTACCGGATTTGAATACATTTTTTGGTAAGCCAGGCATGAACTACTAGTTCAAAGGGGAAATTTAGCTTTTCCAGCTGCTATTTCTTTGGTCAAGTAGATTAAGCTAGACTTAAGCAAAAAGATGTTGCAGAGGGAAAAAAAATGTATATTGTCAATTAAAATCTCATAGCGTGAGTTACTGTGGGCGAGCAGTGTGGCTGGGAATGTCGTCTGGATGCTTGCTGAATGCAAATATCAGATCTGGTTTTGGAAGGGTCATTCTCATCCCTCAGCTGGTCACATTGGCAAGTGGAATGGGAGCTGTTTGCCTCTTTCTGTAGCAAGGGGAGCAACCCAGTTGCTTGGGTTCTTCCTCTGCAGGGACCAAGGCTCAGAGACTGTCTCCAGCTCAGCAGATTCCCATCCTGCTGCTCAGTGGGAGCTGAGGCCTCTCCAGGGATGGCAGGGCTGTGTTCTTGCCTTGCCCCCTATAATCCTTCCCTAGGTGTAGGTACTGGGCACTGCTGGATACTGCATACAGGGCAGGACTGGGTGCAGGTGAGGTCTCTTTTTCTGCCCCCCATGTTATATTCTCAGCATCTGGGAAAAATTAACATCTTTGAAAATGTCTCCACCCTGGGAAATGCTGTTTGCAGAGGAAAAACATTTTAGCACAAAGCAAGAAGATGTTGCTGACATTGGGATCTGAGGGAGCATCCAGGAGGGATGCTTGCGGCTGCCAGAGTTTTGTTTGTGAGACCACAGACCTTCCTGTGAGCATTTTTCCCTCTATCAGGAGGAAATATATTTTGAGTCCGCCTGGTAAAGGGCATCTGAGCATTTCAGCTGGTGGAGGGACGTGTATTTCTGTCTGGCCCTGTGCCCCTTCTCATGCTTGAACGCTCTGCCCGGTTTCAACTGAATTTGACAGGAAGGTAAAAACTAAATAACAAATGTGTGTATCTGTATGGGAAATTGGCTGCTGAGAGGTGGTGGTGGTGGTGGTGGAAGCCCAAATCCTGCTGAGGCTTGGACAGCCTCAAGTTTGCTGTAATGCTTTCCTGCAGCCGAGCATGGCAGCTGATGTGTCACAGCCAAATTGTCCTGTGAGGGAAGTTGTACAAGGAACAAGAGAGGGACTTATAGGAGTGGGCAGAGATGACAGAAATCGTAGCCAAAGCTGCAAAATCAGTTGAGGTGGAGACGCGCATCGGTAGGAAAACAGAGTACGTTGCTTTGCTCTTCACAGGCCCGCTTGTCTCCTGTCTATGAGTGGGAGCTCAAAACACCTTTTTGCTCTCAACAAGAATGTTATATTCATTTCTTATTTGGATATATATATGTAACTTTTAATCCCCTGATTGGGAAGGGGCAGTTTCCTTCATAGTCCGTCTGTGAAGGGGGTGAAGTTTGCTCTATTCCCATGGAAGCCTGAATCTGCCAGTGCAGGGAGAAATGTGAAGTTTAACAATGAATGAGAAATTATAAACTTCTGTTGAAAGCACCTGGCTCTGGGCGTAAGTCCTCTTTCAGTGTACTCCACTGGTTTCACGCTGCCCTGCTCCCCTTGATGGCATGTAGCAATTCATGCCACCTTCCATTTATTGCAAGCAGGCAAAGTGCCCTGCAGTATCTGCGGTTTTCCATTTGAAAGAGTCTGTTCAGTGTATTTGTTCTCCTTTATTAATAATGTTTTTGATAGACTTCTGTTTCTCCATTTTTCTGGCTTGCATTTCTCTCCTTTTTATTTAAGCTATTACTACTTAGGAATACTTTCCTGCCTTTGGTGTTAATGTGTCCTGGAACTGCACTAGAAGTAAGCTGCACAGCCCAAATTTCTCTTCCCCAGTGTCACGCAATGTACAAAACCCAGACGATCAGAGGCTTTTAAAAAAAACTTCTATAATAAGTAAATCAAAAGAAATCACACCGAGGGTGCTCGGTTTAAAAATCTGGGGAGTGCTGGAGCTGGAAAGCATCACACAGCTGGCTCTAAGGTCCCTCACACGGTTGAAAGCCCCTGGGAGATGAGCAGGGCTGTATTACATGAACATCAATTCCTCTTTCAAGAGAGAAGGTCTGTATCTGATGGAGCTGCATCAAAGCTATACCTGATCACAAGGTTTTGCTGTAGTTAATTATAGCCTAGCTGTTTTCCTGCAGTTTGAACCAGCACATCCTAATATTGCCCTAATGGTAAAACCACGTGAATATGACACAGAGCTTTTTGGTGTGTGCTAAAAATTGGTGGGTATTGCTATGCCCATTTTCTAACTGGGAAACTGAGGCACAGACTTTGGGATGCCTCCAAGTTGCCTGGGAGGGTAAGCGTGCTCCTCTCCCACCTCCTTTCTCTCTTGATGACATAGATTAGCCAGGGCAGGATGGGTCCCGGTGTCTGCACAGGATCTAGCACAGCTGTGCCTTACCTTAGCTGAACCAAACTGGTCTTAATGTAAACAAGGTGGTTGGTGTGACTGTAACCTGGAGGGGGTTTCAAGACTTGCTTATTCTGCTTTTATTCCAGTCCATCCATCAATAATGACTTTATAAAGGTGGAGCAGCTGCTGCCATTGGTCTGTGTGCCACTGGGCTACCTGGGCTCCAAACCTGCCCCTGAGCCTCCCACCCTTCTCTTCTTTTCACTGCACCACACCACCTCTGGCTCTGCTCCAGAGAACCGACCTGCATCCCCCGTGGATGCTCGCAGCTCAGTACAGGGAGCTGTTTTGGCAGGATCAGGCCCCACCTTTGCAGACCCTTCAGAGCGTGCTCTGTAGAAGCAATGCCTTTAAAATAAAGCTATTGGGAACGTGCCTCTGTCAGATTTGCTGCTTAAGTCATTCATAGCGAAGCACAGAGATTTATCAGCAGTGAAGTCGGGGGAGCAGGTTTTCAGCAACTCCATTTCTGCATCATAATCAGCCCTGTTAAACCAAGTCACCTCCCTCAGACCGTTGCACTCAAGCATTTCTTCCCTCCTTCGTTTCCATCAGTGCTTTTCTTCTCTCTCAAGCCCTTAAACAACCTTGACTGCAACGAGTTGGCTATCAGCAGAAAACCCCATCCATTTGAAGTGAAAATATTGATGCTTCTGCATCATTTCATAGCACATCTGGGGTCCTTTGGATCTGCATACCATCGCTGCCCAGCACGCCAGGCCAAGAAAAGCATGAGGAAGAAAAATAAATGTGATGACAGTTGGGCCTTTGCAAATAAGTCTTGGTCTGAAACAAGCCAGGAAAGGATAAGCATCTTGCACTGACTCACATACAGAGCAGAGCTAGCGACAGGGAAAGAGGGAGCGTGCAATGTTCACACCGTCAGGGCAAAGGTCTGCAACATGAGCTTGCACTGCCAGCACAGGCAGATTTCCTGCCTCATAATGCTGAAGGAAATATCTGGGCACTGGCTGATCAGCTGCGTTACAATGCCTGCGTGTGAACAGAGAGGGGGGAGGCTGGGCTGCTGGGGGGCAGAGTGGGCTGCTGGGGGGGACATGGCTGGGCTGACATGGCTTGGCTGCTGGGGGGGGGCACAGCTGGGCTGGGGGGTGGTGCACGGCTGGGCTGCTGCAGAAGCCTCTCCAGCGCTGCTTTTCTGGGCACAGCCCTTGCCCGTGCATGTGCCGAGCTCTGGCAGCTCTGCGGGGCTACCTCAGGTCTCCCTTGCGTTGTAGCCAACGTGCTTCAGCTTGAGCTGTCTTGACATCAAACCCGTTCTGGCCAGGTGCACAGATGCGTGCTTTGGGTCCGTGCTGGGTTTAGGGAGCTGCTTCTAGGGCAACTGAAATCGTCTGTTCGCAGAGGCTTAAATTCACTGTTCGGGGGCTCAGGGTTGAAGGACGGATGACTCTTGAAAGCAGGAGAAGTTTGACTCCATCTCCTTTGCAATGAAGAGTTAACTTGAATCTGAACAGCACGTTTGGGGGTTTATTGTCCTCCAATGCCACCATGCAACTCCCTGGGCTGCTTTTTCCAGCCTTTTGAGCTATTCGCTTTCCTCGCCCTTCCTGCACACCACGGGGCTCTGGGTGGTTTGTGCACTCTTGGCTGAGGCTCAGCTCCCTGTGGTCCTCTTCATTCCTCAGCCCTGCGGCTCCAGCATATGCACTGGGTTCTGGTTAACTTCTGCTCCACCAGCAACCTGGAAAACTTCTCCAGTAATGTCGGAAACCTCCAGCAGTTGATCTTTATTAAGGCTTTTGCTGCCTGCAAAAAATGTGAAAGCCAGTCCAAGTGATTGATAGGCCTGATCTGCATTGCTCGGTTTTTCCTTAGCCAGGTTGAGATTTGGCTTGAATGAGTGAAATCTGGAATTCTCTTCTGAGTGGCAGCACAGCCAGCCACAGCTTCTGGCTGGGTTGATAGCAGAGATGAAATTAAGGCATAGCAGGACCAGGCCTGTGATAGCCAGGTAGACATCTGCCATCTAAGTCCCTGCCTGTCTCGCTTGTGCAGCACTGGCCTCCAGCAAGAGCTGGCCCTTCCCAACGTCAGTCAGCTAAAGCCATGGTCAGCAACAGCAACGGGTTATTTAGGGTTGAGTTCTGGCACCATCTGCATCTAGAGATACATCTGCCCCTGCTGGTTTGGGAACAAGCCATAACTCATGCCTTCAAAGCAAAACCAAATGGCCAAGTTTCAGTGCTCATGTCCAACCAAATGGCCAAGTTTCAGTGCAGTTCCTCATGTCCATTAAATCTGGAGAAGGTTCTGTGACTGCCTCTGTGCCCTCTCCAGATCCTTTTGATCACAGCTGCCCTTCTCACAAATCTGCCACAGCAAGCAAATGACCTCAGCTGAAACCTGCGCCCCACGTTAATCTGTAAAGGGCATTTTGTGAGATGTGTCCGGAAGCTCCCTGCAGCTCAGGACTTGCAGGGATGCATTGCCCAAGGGGGTACCAAAAAAAAAAAAGCTTGACCTGTTCCTACTGCATGCAAACAGCCTGGGGTGGTGTGCAATATGGGAGCAGATGGCAGCTTTGCACGACAGCAAAGAGAGGTGCTGAATCACAGGGCATCAGGGCATCCCCTCTCAGCCTGGGCAGGGGTGGGGGGCTGCAGGTTTGCTGGGTAGCTCCAAGCTGCTGGCACACCGTGATGTCTCGACCTGCTGGACTGTGGGCAGAAACCCTAGATGGAAAGCAAAGCTGCAGCACCACCGGTTTTGAAGAGACTCGGGAGTCATGTAATTGAGAAGAAAAAAAAAATCCAGCCATGTTTGCAGGACTAATATTACATAGCACAGTAATTTGAAAGTGTTCATTTGCTCAGCCAGCGTTTGGCCTGTTGTTCCCATGCTCTCTCCTTAGGTAAATGTATTTCCTTGCCTTTTTCTGCCTCAAATCAGATCTCCTGAAATATGATTCTCCTGCTTGTATGAGTTTATAAAAAGGATGCAAGCATTGACCCTGAGGTGACTCATTGATATCCCTCTGCTGCTCCAGGGCTGCAGGCTGGTGTTTGTGGGGCAGCAGGTCCCAGGTTTTAGATTGTGTGACTCAAGAGTGAGGTTCAGGTGACATCTCCGTGTCTCTGCAGAAGCAGCCTCGGAACAGGCAATGACAACCAGCCGTGTCTGTAAATAGCAGTACCGAGGTGCTGTGCAGGGCAGGGCTGCAAAGCCTGTGTGGGGAAGCTTCTGCTGCAACCAGGTGGGAGAATTAGGGCTTGAGTTAGGAAGCTCTTTGGTATAAATCACAGCAAACCCAGGTGAAGGTCTTTGCCTCTGTTCACCAGACCATGCTGCTTCCTGGGTAGTCCTCAGGGGTGGTTTGGGCTCCTGGGGAAGACTGAGAACTGTGACTGAGGAGCAGAGGGAAGCGCTCACATTTTCCCACGTGCTGGAGCCAAG
This sequence comes from Falco peregrinus, assembly GCF_023634155.1. Classification (NCBI taxonomy): domain Eukaryota; kingdom Metazoa; phylum Chordata; class Aves; order Falconiformes; family Falconidae; genus Falco; species Falco peregrinus. The sequence goes on along the minus strand of NC_073722.1, from coordinate 116,346,658 downwards.
GAGCTGTTAAGCCGTGAGGTCATGCTCGAGGTGGGATGGTTGTCCCATGAGCTCACTCATGGTTGGGTTGGCGAGGCTCACGGTGGGTGAGCGGGAGCAGGTGGCTCCATTCGACAGCGGTGATGCGGATGGGCTGCAGGCTGTGCTCCTCCCAGCCCAGGCTGAGTCCTTCCCTTGCAAAAGCCACCAGAGACCCAAGGAGGAGAACATCCCAAGTAAAAGGTAGTTGGAAATTTTTCACTAAAGTAATTATTTTTTCTTAAATAAGAAATGAGTTTTCAGCTACATGGGAAGCTTATGGTTGAAAATGGTCTGGGTTTTTTTTTTTCCCCCCCAAAAAATTCAAAATGGAAAATGGGAGTGTTTAAACAAACACCTAAAGCAAGACCTAACTTGGAAGCAGTGTTTAGATGGGATTAAACAACCATAATCATCCTGGTCCATTACTTTTTGACAAGAGAGATAAATAGTTCTCTCATGAATATCTCAGTTGCAATGTGCCTGTCGAGCGGAGGCTGAACTCTCTATAACAACTTGCTCAAAACAATGAGATCAGGGATCTGTCAGCACAGCCTCCGCATCCAGCTGCCGCACGCCCGGGTGTGCTGACAGCACGGTCCTGTACCTGGAGCCCTTTGGAGACACGTCTCCTGAGATGCCGCGCAGAATTCACATCACAGGTAGATTTTGCTCTCAGACTACACCAGCAGCCATTGCTCGCGTGGTTGGAGCCTGTACGTACAGATCTGGGAACAGGGTTTGGACTGTTTTCAGGGTTTTCTATTGCTGAGTCCGAAATCTCAGGTTTTATGCTTGCCTTGCAAGGTTTGCTCAGGAATATTGACAATAGTTTGTTCCCACCAAAACAGAGACATCCAGCAGCATCTATTACATGTTGGGGTTTTTTTATTTATTTTTATATATATGTACCTATAATCACATATAATTCTAGGTACAGGGAAAACTGTAGATTGTGCTGTCCCGTGGCATGCACCTGAATGCCAGTGGTGGAAACAAAAGAAATAAAAGCCAATCCATCCTAACAATACACCAGTTTTTACCGGGGCTTGGTATCGCATTGTGTAATTTCGGCAAAAGGACCTTCCTTTCTTGCTTCAGCAGCTGAACAGAACACAATAATCTGATGTTCTTCTTTGGGGTCATGAGCAGAGAATAATCCACAACACAAAGGTGCACCCAGTTGCACTGGCAGGTTTTTTGACCCAATGGGTGCTGTGATGCCCTGGGATTATTTCCGCAGGCTCCACATGATCAAGTGGAGATGTGTCAGATTGCTTTCCTCAGCCTGCCCTGAGGATGTGGCTCAGGACAGCTTCAGGCTTTCATCAAACCTTTGGTTAAATCACTTTTCTCTGGGCTGGAACCTGGCTGGGAGCCGGGCTGCCATGCAGGGTGTGGGCTTGACCCCCCTCAGCCGGCTGCTGGCCACCCCCGCAGGCAGCAGTGTGCTGCAGTGTTTTCTGGTAGGCAAGTGTAGCATCTTGGGATCTGTTGAACAGAAGAATTTTAATTTGCATTATTAAAATGTTTTGCATGACATCTAATGCTGGGGATGTAATTTGGTAAACAGCCTTATAATTTATGCCCAAATATTACTTGGCACATTGAATCCTCCGTGACAAACGGAACTGATAGGGATACAATGCAATACCTTCTTCTTGCTCCTCCCACCATCTGCTTGCAATATTCATGCCTGAGCACATAAAAAACATTAACGTCCATAAGAACTAGCCCATCTCATCAAGCTCAATATGAACAATGTCAGAATGATAACAGGAGAACCGGGCAAAAATTGCTTACACATATAGCACTCATCATTAATAGCTCATTATTGGCACAACTGATGTGTATTACTATCACATACTACACTGATCCAGTACATAAATGTTTTCTTTAGCATATTTTTAATGTTGCTAATTTATCTGTTACTGTCACACTGGGGCTGTTAGCTTTGAACAAATGGCTGTTATTAATCACTGGAGAGCTATTAGACACCACAGCCACAGTGTTAAATCAGCTCAGGAGTGGCACTTGTAGGAATATTCAACAGAAATTTGAAATCGCCTGGGTACCGGTCGTGTGGTTAACGCCTCTGGGATCAGAGGCATCGAGTGCCTGCAAATACTGCTCCTGTGTGTCGAGCTCGCCCAGTGGAAATGCCTTTCTCTAAAGAGCAATTTCAGTTTAAGGTCTTATTTATTACAAAGTTGTTTGGGGGAAAAAAAATAATGAATCTGCAACTGTTGGAGTCGAGCAGCGTGGTGTTTATACCCGGGGCATGCTTTCCCCTTGGTCGGTCTGGGGCTCTGAGCAGCAAGGGGCTCACTTTCCCTGCGTTACCCACTGCTCTGCTGATGCTGAGGGGAGGTCAAGATCCATAAGATCACTTTGTGATGATGGAGATGAGGGGATGAGGAGAGGGTTCATTCTTTGTGCTAAGCACCACTTTCTGGGGAGGTTGAGCCAGTATCCACATCCCTCTAGGGCACAGATGATACTTCAGATGTTTGTGGGACCTGAAGAGCAAAGACCTTCAGCGCAGTTTAGGCTGCAGGAGAGTCTGGCTGAAGTTTTTCCTTTTTTCAACTATTTTCATCAGGGAAAACTGAGCTACAGGGAGATCCACATTTTTAAATGGCACTTAGCTAGTATCAAACCCAAATGTGTCCCTTTTAGTCCCCTGTTCTTACCAGTGTCCCACGTGAGCGGGACACCCCTCTTTGTCCAGCTTCTTGCATGACAGATTCTCCTTCGGACGATGGCAAGAAATAAGAACAATGTAGGTTAGACCTGCCCACTCCATGGCATGGGAAGCGTCAATCCGCTTCGGGCACTGCCCAGGGCTGAATGGAGACGAGAGAAAGATGGAGCTGAATGGAAAGAAAGAAACCTCAATGAGAGGTCTTTCAAAGGGGAGATGTTTTAGATAGAACGTTTGGAGGCTTAATGAGCTTGTGTTTTCCAGCAAGAGACTGATTCATGAGAAACCTTTGATTCATGAGACCTACTGGACTTACAGATTCATTAAACGTAACAACTTGCTGGCTGCTGTAATGGAGCTGCCAAAAAGCAGCTGTGAGTGGGAGATCTCTGGTGGACACCTACGATGCTCCACAAATGTTTCTTCAAATGAAAACAAACGTAATTTGGAACTATTTTATTGCTCTTCTGGAAGAGCTGATGTAATTTGTGTTTTCTTTATCATTTCTGTAAGCTAAGTCACCTCACATTTGGAAGTACGAGTTTCAGTGGCAGAGTGGTCTCTTCATTAGGAAAATTTGGGAAGGATTTTTGGATCACGTGAAGATGTATTAACTCAGGTCTTGCAAACTGTTGGGACAAATCCACCGTCACTTTACAGCTTTCTGTGGCTTCCTCTAACGATGAGTATTTTCGTGTGCCTTCTCAGAGCACTGCCAGGGTGTTACCCAGAGAATTACCATGAAGGGCGCGTGGTTCATGGCAGTTCCAGCTTTATAACTGCACCGCAGCACGCCAATCACAAGGGGCTGCTACTGAACTGCCTGTGAAAAAGGGACTTTTCAGTCCTTTTTGCACTTCCCACAGGCTTTTTCTATAGCTTCACCAGCCTGGGCAAACGTGAGTTTGGGAAGGCGTGCGGCCCTCCCTGCTGGAGCAGTCAGGTATCCTTACTGGCATAGCGTCAGTGCCCAGCAGTCAGCTGGACAGAGCTTCAGGCCCTGGTTTTATATTGCCACCGGCGTCTATGTGTTTGCCCCGTGTTTTTGGCACTGATTGCAGACCTTACAGCTGGGTTCTCGCATTTGGAATAGACCCCACCAGGTGCCTTTTGCAAAAACCCACTTTGCAAAAACCTTTTGCAAGGCCAGAAGGGACCCCAGGGATGATCCAGTCTGACCTTCTGCATAATTCAGGTCCGAGATTCCCACAAATTACTTCTCTGTTAAGGTGCTCATGTGGGACTGAACGCATGTGTAAAGACAGCCAAGTTTTCTGAATCTGCACTCATTTCCAGACAGTTTTGTTTAACTTCTGGTTGACAGCCACTAACCCTTGCTGCATCCTTGCCTCTTGGTTTCAGAGCCTTCTCTGCAGGTTTTGTGATTGAGTCGCTTCTCCGGTCTTTTCTTGAATAAGCTCTGTAAACAGAGCATCCTAAACCTCTCGCTGTTGGTCCTTTGCTGTCATCTGTTTCACATCACAAAGCTTCCCACACCAGACAGCTGCCTACCAAATCCTCATCTGGCCATGCAATTAGGGGAAGGTGGCAGAGGGTGTTATTTTTTTCCTTAATACACAGCACTGATTTCTCCCCTTGAGAAATTAATTCTGTGTTGGTTCCAAATGGGTGGCCCCAAAGATTGCAACCCTTCACTAAACAAGGTCCCCCGGGGTTCCCCAGCCATCAAACCCTTTTCCAGGCTGCTAGACTGGCATGCCACAGGCTCGGGCTTCCAGCAGCAAGGGCACAGGGACAGTCCCCCTCTGTTGCCAGGCTTTGCCCACTAGTAACCTTGACTGGGTATAGAGCAGAGGGTGATGTACCATTTCTTTTTTAAATCTCACTGAATTCACACTGAGATGCTCCCCCCAAAAAAGAAAAAAAAATGTCAGTTGAGCTCATCGTCTCTGTGGATTCCCCTGGGACCAGCTGCTCCCCAGCACCTTCGTGTTTGGGACCAGCATCGATGTAAGTGAGCTTTGTGGGGGGGATGGTGGTGGTGGTGGTGGGGGATGGTGGTGGTGGTGGTGTCTGTTCTTTCTCTCTTGAGAACCACATTTCTGGCAACTTGCACTGAAGATCCCCAAGTGACCTTTTCTGGCTGATGAGATGTGAAGTTGCAGGCAGGTAGAACACAGACCTAACAGATTAACTGCCTCGTTCCTTTACGCCCAAGCTCTTTTTCTGGCTAGTAATGGAAACCTAAAGCCTGCCTTTCTTTTAACTCAGATCTAAACAGTAGCTGCTATAAAGTATTAGGTTGGAATATGAACTCTTTTTGAAAGATGAAGGGGGAATGATGTATTTTAAAAAGGGTCTTAGTGGGTCCTAACTTAAAAGCATCAGTATAAATTCATTGCAAGTAATACACTCTTAATTATTCATTTTCCTTGGCACCGGTTAAAGAGCCAAGTAACGGCTTCTGTCTCTTTATATTTAGTCTATTATTGTTTGAAAAAGGCCAGGGGGAGGCCAGCACTGTGCAGAAATGATATCCCCCCTTATATATACACATACATATTACCAGCAGCCATAGTAAAGGGGAATATAATCACCAGCAGCTGAGAGACAATGACATTTTTATAGACCTCCTGGCAAATCTGCAGCGGGAGAGCCTGACAACTCTTTGGCTTTCAACCACATTCCTCCGCCAGCCCTGCGTGGGGAGCGGGGAGCTCGGCCGGGCTGTGGGGTGCTCCCTCCCCGGGAAGCAGCTCCCATCAGCAGCTCCTGCTTGGGCTGGCCATTCCCCATCTCCTGCTGGGAGAGTGGGGGGAGTGGGAGAGCAGGGCATCGGTGGCAGGAGAGGGTCTCGCGGATAGGACAAGATGCTCACGTGGCTGGATTTTGGAAAGCTGGTTCAGCCAAAATAAAAGCAGCAGGGCTGGCTGGCCACTGCAGAGCTTGTTTGGAGGAGGCAAGAGATTCTCATCTGCCTTTTTACAGGAGACCACCCCAAGAGCCTCCATGGTGGCGGTCTGGCCCTGATGGTCTCCATCAGCCCAGTGTGGTCCTGTCCTTAGGCAGGTGAAGGCTCCTGCTGACTCCATATGATCCAGGGGTGAGACCACAAGCCTGCTTCGCTGCAGAGGGCCAGGGTGGAGATGGCAAGCTTGCTTTTTCACCGAAGCAGAAACTGTCATGGGAATTTAGCTGGCCTTGAAAAAACTTTTCAATTTTTTTAATTTTGCTGGAATAGCAGAAGAGACCTCATGGGGGCTGAACACATGGGGCACCTTCTGGGATCTGAGGGGGTAGTTTCAGCTCTCTCCTCTGGCTGGTTCGGTCTGTGGGCTTAATCCAGGGTCTCTCAGTACTGAGTCAGTGCTGCAAATGCTTACCCTTGTTTCCTACTTTCTGGTGACGTTTCATGTGACGTTGATTATTTGATTTTATTTAGGCCAGACAGCAGCAGGGTCAGTAGTTTCATCTCTGTGCTGAAAATCAGCAAACCATCCTCATGTGTCCAGCCATCCTACCCAGGTTTCCAAGCACTGGCAGCGAGGGGGTCTTTGTTCCCGATCTCCTGCATACAGCCCCCCTAAGCCTGTGTCGATGGCTTCTGTCCTGTCAATGCCATTCACCCAAAAGAGCCACTTCTGTCCTGCTTTTTGCTATGAACAAAGCCATGTTGCACATACATTTCTGCCTACTTGAATGTCCCAGGGTGTGTAGGAAGGATCTGCTCCATCCTAGCTGCTGTCCTCTGCAAATAATAAATATTAAAGCCATTGGAGTCTCAAGCAGGTCACCCCAGCTCAATTCAGAATAGATGAGGTGAAGGCAGTTTCGAGGTGGGGGGAAGGGTTGGGGCGGGAAGTTAATAAATTGTAAATAAAATTAGTTGGCTTTTGTCTAAATGCTAGAAAACAAGTATTTCTGGGTATTGACAACTGACAGGTTAACACTTCAAGCAGTTCTTTGGCAATTCAAATAGAAGAGAATTAGCTACATGGTCAAAATAAAAGGGTTTTACTGATTTTTTTCTTTTGATTGGTAGGCATATTTCATTTTTCAACTGTTGAAGTCCTGAAAGATTTGTGCTGTGATAAAAAACCCTCAGAACATCATCAGGATGAGCATTTCCACTGGATCAAATGATTTTTGATTTAAAAGTGCTTTCAATTGAAGGTTTTGACTAGGTCCAGCTGACAGACTGGGCACTGAGTTTCTTATCACTTGCTTCAAATCCTGACTTCTCTCAGGTTTACTCAGTCCCATGCCTTTTTCCTGAGAACTGCTTGTGTACCTGAGGTTGTCTTTAAATCTCCCCTGAAAACCCACAAGTTTTGCCAGTTTCTGGGCTGGGTGGTGTTGTTTTTTGTTGGTTTTTTTTGCTGGAGTCTGAAACGAAGCCTACAGAGGTGATGCCAAACAAGTTCACACTGGCACTATTTTTCCCAGCCAGCACGTGGGAAGTCTGGGGCACAGACTTAATATTTAGTGTGAATAGAGTCCTGGTGCCTGACAGCTGTTTGCCCACTGCAGAATCCAAGGGAAGGCGTGAGAGCAACATGTTTTGCCACTGCGCTTCAATGTTTTACAGAGACACCCAGGTACGGACGAGGCTGAGGAGCTCCCAGCCTTGCAGAGGTGCCAATGTGAAAAGGCTGGTCTCAGTTTCCTGCTGAATACTCTAATAAAGAAATTAATTTTCCCAAGACGCTGATCCCAAAGGCTTGCTCGCACATCATGCTCTCCCCATCTACCTCCATGCATGCCAGCCTCTGACCCCCCCAGCATCCTCCCATCCCTTCCTCCATGCTGGTGCCTTACCTTCCTTCTGTCCTCAGAATTTTGTCCTCTCCACACCAGAGGCTTTTGGCATCCTCCATCATCCCATTATTTCTTGCTTCACCCCGTCGTGTTTAGGGCCATGCTCCATCCTAGGGTTCCCCAACACACATGCTCCCTTCCCACAGCGTGGCAGCACGTCTGGTGAGCTGAAGAAAGGGGAGGGGGTGTCTGTATGGGCCTCTTTCCCCTTCCCTAGGTGTAGGATCCCCCAGTTATCTCCCACCAACTCCATGCAGTCCTTCCCTTTGGTCACCTCTCATTCTGAACTACCCCTTTCTTCCTCCTATTTTGAATTTTCTTCAGTGTCCTTTCTTTTCTATTTATATCTGCCCTGAAGTGGTCAGGCAGTTGGACTAGATGATCATTATAGGTCCCTTACAACTGAAATATCCCATCCTATCCCATCCTACCCCATCCATCAGGCTGCCTGCAAGGAGACTTGCCTGTGGCAGAGGAACAGAATGTCCTCAGCATGTGATGGTTACAGCTTTACCGAGCAGAGGTCCAGGAATGCCTCTGGCCTCTTGTTTCCTTACATTTTCACCCCAGTTTTTGTTAAAAGCAGTGAGCACCTGTCCATGGAGGCCTAGATGATTCTTGGAAACATCATAATTTTGAGAATATTTTTTCCCCTCCTTTGGATAGAAACATTTGGTAAGTGCAAGAAGAGTTTTTAATTCACCAAAGACACTATTCTGCTGGAATTAGCTCTTTTTCAAAGCAGTTTTCTTTTTCTCTTATATTATTTCCAGCTTTGACAACTTCATGCTGGTTGGAATGAGAATTCTTTGGCACAGTGAAATGCAAAGCAAAAGTAACGGAGCCCTTCCCTCTGGGAACAGCTTTCCCTCTGCTCTGCCCACCAGCGCTCAAGAAGCTGTAGCTTCACTGCAATGAATAAGAGGACTTCTTCTTAAAGTTCTGCTTATGAGCTAAGTTGTATTTATAATTTGTTTTATTTCTTCTCTAACCATGGGCCAAACTGGGGGAATCGCTATTTAATTCTCCAGTTTGTGCACAATTAATTTAGGGATGTGACTTTTGCTGACACGTTTTGATTTGCTGCTAGGGAACTCAGACTTTAAGTGTTCCAGTGTGAATCGTGCTGACGTGAAGTCTCACCTAGCTGTGTGGCGTGGTCGGTCATGCTGCACGGGGAGTTCGTGCAGCCGCAGAGCACAGGGCTTGAGCATTGCCTGGCTGGCACACAAACCCTGGAACAGCTTGCTCTTACTCCAACAAGGCCAAACAATGCATTAAAAGAAGTATAAGAGGGCAATATGGTGTGGAAAATGGCATTTTCAAGGCTGGCATTCTTCTCCCTAGGCATCACCATTCGGGCTGCTGAGTTTCCTATCCCGCTTCACTGAGCTTTGATCTGGCTGTTAGGAAATGACTGTAAGAGAGATGGGGAAAGACAGACCAAAAAACTGGGGATCCTTTTTACTTCCTTACTTGCCATGTCATCCCCCAAATCCTCCTAAGTTTTTCCCCAGGAAAAGGTGGGTGAGAGTCACCTTGAGGAGAAAAGTGATGATGATGGCTATGAAACGTAAGGTTGGATGAAATCAAGTAAATTACTCTGATGCAAAACAGCTTTCACCAAGCCGGTCCTCAGCCGGTGCGTATCGGTGGAGTTAAGCTGAAGGCAGAGGGAGTCCGAACAAAAAGTGTGTAACAGGAAAACTGCTCAGATCCAGGGGTAACGACAGGGGCTGCCTGAGCGGGGAAAACTCGGTACTTCCAGAGATGTGTTTTATGTTGCAAAAGTGGGATGGATTCCCAAAGGTAACAGTGCAATAAAACCAGACCGGGATGAAAGGAGTAGAGGCCAGCTGAAATGAGCATAATATGGATCTGTAGAAATGAGCCTACATATATATAATTTATAGGGAATAAATTCCTTTCTGTATCTGCATGGTTTCTGAACACTATTTTATAGATTTCTCTAGCAGGGATGTAATTCCTTTTTTTTTTTTTTTTCCCATTCTTTAGGGTGTCCTAATCCTTGGGCTGGTGATCATTCCCTACAAGTTATTTTTCAAAGAAGTTAGAAGATTTCTTTGGGGCCTTTTTAATAAAGTGCCATTGGCATTTCATAACTCACAGTGTTTCATAAGGTAAGAAATGAAAACACTTAAGAAATTCACAATTAGTAAGGCCAGTAGGAAAGTGAAATTTTATTTTAAATCCATTTGTAAATCCTCCTTATTTATCATTTATTTCTGGGTTTTGGCACGGACTACAGCCAGTGTCCTGCTTTTTCCCATCCACAGTGCCCCTTTTATGCAGGAGTGACAGGGCTCTGGTCTGCCTGGCTGGGTGGATAATGGCCATATTCACCGGTGCATTTTTCCAGCAGATCTGACAGCTAATCTAAAGAATGACGTTGCAGTAAGACACTTCAGATAAATGGAAAGAAAGAAAAAGAGAACGGGAAATCTCATCAAGCCCAGGGGAGCCTCCGCTGCCTGGTTTTCTTCAGGAGGCACAGGGCAGATCGTGGTATTAGTCATGAGCACCGGCACGTTAGGAAGGAGCAAACAAAGCCTTAATTTTATACGGTGCATGACGCCTGGTTACATCAGGTTATTTTCTTTTTAATCGTTGTAGCTGCAAGGCTTGGGGATCTTGGTCTCAGTCACCGAGAGCTCAGCAGTTTGGAGGCAACCTATCTAGGAGATGCCGGTGCACGTGGGGTTGGGAGGAGCATCACCAGGATGTAGGCTTAGCCCCCAGGGACCCCTCTGTAGTCGGGGTGCTGCCTGGTGGGAGATCCGTGGCACCCACTTCCCACCACAGTGCTCAGTGCAAGGCTGCCTGCCCAGACACGACCTGTGTGGACACTTAATAAGACAAAACAGAGCCTTCCCCGACACAGAAGCTCTGGGAAGAGGGTGGGTGAGGAAGCTGCATGGGGCAGTGAGTCACTCTGCTGCGCTGGTGGCTGGGAGGTGCTCAGCATCCTCAGCACTGCAGGTGATAACTGATGTAACGTGTAGGCATGATACAACACTGGAGAGGAGCAAGACCTCACTGTGGGCTCTCCACAACAGAAGGCATCACCTGCAGGTTCGTGTCTACGTGCAGGCCTGATCTGTGAGATGCCAAATTCTTCATGTGAGTTACTGAGTCCACTCAGTCCCTGGGTGCCTCCTTTGTGCCTCCTTCCCTCCCTCCTCTGCTGGGTGCGCAGCAAGGAGCGGAGCTTTTGGAAACAGGAGCCAGAGAAATCAGTTGTATGAAGAATATCTCCATGTGACAGCTCCTGGTGCTTCCCAGGGTGCAAGTGAAAGCATCTTCAGAGGGAGCAGAGGGAATTCGTGATGTCAGCCCATAAATCTCCTGCCTCTTTTCCATCTTTGGTTGAACACAGAGAATCAGTTTCCGATAACATCTCCAAATTGCTGGGAGCAATTTTGCAGCTTGTGTTAATTGCAATCTTCTGTTGAATGCCTCTGAGCTCTTAATAACTTTGTAATTAAAGTGCAATTAACAAATTAACTTGTATATATCAAATGGAATGCTAATGTTGTTGTTAATGAGGAGATAATTAGCCGGTGTCACGGAGAGACTCATGGGGCATCTTCAAGATTCAGAACCTTTTCGGCTCACGTGAGAGGTTAATGGAGTTTGCTGTGAATGAATGAATGAATGAATGAATTGTCCTTCGATGACACGCAGCGGAGCAGCCGAAGATAGCCAGGTAACTGATGACACCGCCGCCAGAAAACAGAGGTTCCTCATTCAGTCATTTTCTAGGCAGCTGGCCAGCCTTTTACAAAGGTTTTCTATAACACAACTGGAATGCTTATTAAAATACACGGCTGGGCTTTGAGAAGGGCTTAACAGGTGATGAAACCACTCAGCACCGTCCAGGCCTAGAGGCAATGTTCCCACTCCAAAAAAGCCCTGAGCAGCTTGTGCGTGTTTCACTCCGGCATCGCTGGATGAGATGCAAACCCCAGGGTACCACTGCCTGCACCATCTCTGCCAGACATGGGTTCCCTCTCCAGATGCCGTCACGCTTTGTGGCTGTACCATGGCAGCCCAGAAAAAGTGTCTCTGTTTGTTAAAATTGACTCCAGGAGTCAATCCCAAACGGAAATTAGGTATGGGCTGTTCCCTCCTACACCTGGGAAAGCACAAACAAGCTTTGGCAGAAAAAGGTGTGAAGTCAGCGGAAGGACAGAACTGCTCCATCAGGGCCCCTAACTCATCAGTAAGAAATGTTGCTTGCTGTGGTGGTGGGTCTTGGGTGAAGGGGACTGTGGGGCGATAGCCGAGAGGGATATGGGAGAAGTTGGTGGCTAATGGTTTAGGACCTGAAGTTGCCCACATAGCACATGTGCCTGCCTGTGCATAGCATGCTGCTTTCACAGCTTTTGACCTGTGATCTCAAGTTGGTTATTAGTTGCTGAATCCTGAGGGTTGGCCCATCTTCTCCATGGCTACAGGTGGGGATGGGGGTCCAGACTGCAGGATGTGGCCAGCTCCTCACAGTCAGATGGTCCCAGTCATACTGGCAAAGAGAAGTGAGGCCCTATAAGTAGTTTGCTGGCATTTCTGCACCTCCTTTTGGGTCACTTCCCATTCAGACAAACCATTCATCTTCCCCAGTTCTCCTCAGCCCTCACACAGCACCACCGTTACCTGCAAAATGCTCTGATGAAGGGCTTTCTTGAAGAAAAAGCACCAAGTTCTCCTGGCCTCTGGTTTGCAGGTAGGAACTGGGACTTAAGGGAGTTGCCAGTAAAATGATGGGGTCCCAGATGCAGCTTTTCCTGGGGTGCTGCACACAGTGCTGTGCTCAGCCAGCTCTGGGCTGGTGCAGGGACCCTGTTGACTGTCCTCATTAGGACCCTGCAGTGGATGCTGTGCTGGGCTGGGCATGCCCTGCACTGGGGCACGCTGAAGTGCCCTCCTGCAGTTCAGCTGTCCCTGTCCGGCTCTCCAGCCTGGATGCAGTCTGGGAATGGGAGATCTCATTCTCGAGGAATTTGCTCCTGTTACTTGGCCTTAATTTTCCTTTGCTCAATTTCATCTCACTACCCACAGTTACACCCTGCCGGGCCATGTGGCAGCACTCTAACAGGTATTTAAAATGTTACAGAGTGAGCCAATTGGTGCGCTTAAAATCCATTCCATACCATGACATAATATATTTTCAATATGCTCAAATTTGTCAAGATACATTGGGACTGAAAGGAGACTGGCCGATTGCAAGGAATTTTCTTTTCACTTGCAGTCAGACAGGTGCTGTGCCCTCCGCCCTGCACTGCCCACGTGTGCCCCAGGGCTGTGGGTCTGGCTGGTCTCCTGCACGCTCCACCAGTGCCCATCCGTCCAGAGCTCAGCACTGGGAGCTCCTCTGGCCATCACCCGCCTGTGCCCACCCACATGGAGCTGGGTCTGCAGCTGCGGTAGCCGTTTGCTTTTGGGATCTTGTTTGCACCATTGCTGACACTGGGGCGTGCTGGGATAAACTCTTTTGATTTCACCCCAGGGTTAAGATTAAACATCATTTCTGCCTGATAGTACCGCAAGCACTGTCTTTTTCTATTTCCCATTTTCTTTTTCTATTTATTTATATGGCAACAACTCTGCGGTGGGAACTATCAGGAGGAGAAACCACGGATGGCAAATGTAAGGAGAAACAGCAGGAGGAGGAGAGTAGCCAGAACTAGACCTTTCCCCCGCAAAGCTGGACAAGGATCTGCTGCCACATGAAGAGGAGGGTGGAGGTAAGGCTGGAGGATGGGCACTGCTGTTCGTACTGCTGATCCAGCCCAGCAGCAGCAGCACCCAGCCCTTGCCCTGCTCAGCAGGGTACCCCAGGGGTACCACCAAGCAGCATGGCTGGGCTCATCTCCCTTCGTCCACCTCCCCAGGGGCTGCTTTCTTGTGATGAAATCAGCCCTGTACACAGCCAAGCTACTTTCCAGTTTCACTGCAGGTCAGACGTCCCTTCTCCATCCTTAAAACAATGTGGCCTGATCAAGGAAACCCTGCTGCCGCTGCAGGGAGAAGGTCCAGGAGGGAAGTTTTGTCAGTGCAATGATGCTGCCCCCGTAGTCATGCTTGTAGCAGGATGACTTTCAGACATCTTTACACAACTTTTGTGTAAAAAAACTAGGCCTGAATTCACATATCACACAGGCAAATAAGCAACTGTTGGAGAAGAAAGAAACTGCTTGTGGTCTGCCCCCTCAGTTCAATCTCAATGACTTTAATTATGCGCCCCATGCTTTCCTGAATAGCGATGCTTTCCTGAAATACGGTCTTAGGTCAGCCATAATATCCTGCAGATAAACATTCCCCCCCCTCCCTGGATCTACAAGGAGAGGTAGCTTTGGACTACATATTTATAGACAGACTCTGAGCTATAAATTGGACATTTCTGCCGCACGCATTCCCTTAAGGGCCAATAAGACTACACACATCAGCTAAGTAATATTTTACTGGGATTTTCTTTAATGACTTCAGGAGTGCTTATTCTTTCCCTCAACCAGCATTGCATGAATAACGTAATTCTACAATTAATCCTGAATTACTCATACAGTGGACTCCATTTTCCTTTGCATTCAGGACAAGTTTTAAAAAGTTATTGCTTTTCCCCTCCTTTCTCTTTTTTTAAAGACTTCTTTAATCAGACCAAATGGGGCTTAAAAGTACTGGAAATGTCTGGTTTTCTTTCATTCTCAGCCTGTTCAAAATCAAGCTAACGACAAAGGACAAGAAAAGTGCTTTGCAGTCACAAGCTGAGAAGAAGGACACAAGGGAGATGGAGCCCTTCACACATTGCTGGTGCTTGCTTGTGGGCAGGAATTTTTGAGCAACTGTGTTGGATTGCTGTGGAGGGACAGAGGTGGTTTCTTTACACGTTAGACCTATGTTTTATGATTGGTCTCAAGAGTGACCATTTTAGGGTGAATTTAAAATGTATTGAAAGTGGAGTGGATGCTTGAAGCAAGTCCTGAAAAGAGAATGAGATGCACTTGAGGAATAAGGTGACCCCAGACATGGTTAATGGTAAGGACCCCAAACCTGCCAGATGCTAACAAGTGCCAGCTCCCCCAGGACATGGGATTTGGGCAGGGATAGCCCAGAGCTGGAGCTCTACCATTTCCAGATGTTCCTGGGGCTCTTCGGCCCCTCTCTGCAGTCTGGTATTAAACGTTTGATCTGCTAATAGCCAGCAAAGATGGGGACTACCTGAAATCTCCCAATATTGTCAGCTGCCAGAGTTGCTTGCAGACAACTTTGCACTCTCTTCATCAGGATGCTAAGTGAAAGCACCCGGCCGGGGGCAGGCTGCTGGGCAGCAGCTGCAGGCTATCTACCCCTGCATGTGGCCACCTGTGGACCACGCAGACCTTGGTAAGGAGATCCTACTTTAGGGAGCCCTGGGGAGTGTTGTGGTTTGGCCGAAAAGAAGGGGATAGTAGTTGGTTAAACCTGCTGGAGGGGAGAGAACCGATCCTTGTTTCCTTCTGAGTAAGGCAATTCCTTTGTTTTCATCTTTCTTTTTTTTTTTTTTTTTTTAACAAGAATTTGAAGGATTCACCTTTAGCAGCAAGTGGTCAGTCTGTGAATCTCCCTGGCTAGGGGGCTGGTTGTGAAATAGAGTTTTGTATGTCACTGCTGAATTTGCTAAATACCTCTCTAAAGGCGAGAAGAGTAGATGTGGCAACAGAAAGCTGATGGCCTGAAAAAATCAGAACGTTTTATAATGAAAGGGCTGAAAAAAGGTGTGGGTTTTTTATTTACAGGATGCTGGGGAGGGATGGAGATGGTATTGAATCAACTTGATGCAAAAACTATCACCCAGGTTTATATGCAGCTGCCCTATAAGCTGTGTGATGGTGACTGCCTTTGCCTGGGTGAGGGGATGAGGGTGCACACACGTGCACAAAGCAAGCTGTGATCTCAGGAATACGCTCAAACACCATCCCGCAGGGAGTGTCTGGGCTGGGAAGCTGGCAGTGCTCTCTCCACGCGGACGCTTTGCTGGCTGACACCAGTTGTTCGCGCTACACTCCATATATCTGCATTAGCTCAAACCTACCCGCTGTAGAGTCAGCTAATCCTTTGGGAAGTATGTAGGGCTAAACTCCTCCGTGTTTTTTTCTGTTTAGTCTAGACTATTAGACTTAGTGGCGCGGCGACTTCATGGATTGGTGATAGATTTACTGGAGTTGGGCTATGCCAAACAGTGGGTATTTATGCATGTGTGCAGAGTCACCCGCAGCCCCGGGGGAGCACGTTTCAGGCATGACTGCTGTCCTACCTTTATCACCCTTCTCCCTGCAAAGACATGGGATGGCTTTTTTGGTAGCCTGAGGCATGGGATCTTTTTAGAACAAATCTCTTCTCCACCCTTGGGGAGCTGGTGAGAAGTGGGAGAAGCTTTCTGGGTGTCCTTTCCACGGCTCCTGGGCTGTGCACCAGTGGGCTGGGAGAGGCCAAGGGCACCAGCTAGTCCCTTCCACCACTAAAGTGCCTGTCTTTCTGCCTTCTCCAGGAAATGTTTGCTGCTCCTTCAAGACCTGAGCTGTGGGATCTGAGTAAGCAGAGGCTCTATTCCTCAGCTGACACACCGCAATACCAAAGAAATGGCACTTGCACTGTCTTGGTTTTTGTTTCCATCCATGTCACCTTCTAAGACACTTAAGAGTCCAATCGCATTGCCGTGGACAAACAGGACGTATCCAGCTGTGTTCTCATTCCCCAGCAGAAAGTTGCAGGGAAGGTAATATTAGATGACTTTCTGGAAAAGCAACCTCAGGTATCAGACTCCAACTGAAGCATCTCACGGAAGTCCCTAACTATCAAGGTGATATGGGGACTCCAACCTGAACATCACCCTTGTAGTTCTTCTCTCCTTACTGGTTTTCCTTGCTCCACGCTTGGCACCTCGCACAAAAGCTGGCCTTGACCTTAGCTGGGCATTCCTGCATGAGACAGACCTTCCCTTTCTCACATGCCAGTGGCCAGGTCCCACACATCTGCCATGTGATGTGTGTTTCATCCCCCGGGGTCCAGGATGCCTTGCTCAGAGTTGTGCATCAACATCAGTCCTCGGAGCCAGTCACGCTGCCATTGAGGGGGCACTGCTGTCCCCCTAGAGCAGCGAGAGGGATGCTCCCCACCGAAGCTCATGTTGGCCTGGAAGCTGCCTGGCCTGTTTGCCCAAATGAAATCACAATGAATAACATGGAGGTAAGAGATGGCGTCTCTTATTACCAGGGTCCAAAAACTTCCACTGGCCTGGGGGATAAAGTTTATAACATACAGTACTTATCTGAGTGTTTGCCTCCCTGTGGAAAGGCCAGTATGTACCTCCTTCCCCTCCACTGCCACCAATCCATTCATTTAATTGTAGCGTTGTTGGTTGAAATGCACATAGAGGGGATAAATTTGTGTCTTGACAAGAATAACACACAGCATCCGCTGCTCTTTCTGAACTACATCCAGATTACCCAGTGAGCATTTACATGGGCCAGTAATTATTCTTTCCTTGACTTAAAATAAATTTTTCTGATTCCAAAAAAGACTTAGCAATGTAAAATCTCCCCTCCCTAAGGCATTGAGTTTTCTTTGTCTTTTTCTTTTTTTTTCTTTTTTTTTTTTTTAAACACCCAGTCCCTTCTCTGCTGAGCTTAAGGTTCAGTACATTATGTTCTGCAGCCACTTTGTTCTGTGCAGCCTTTGTTGTTCCCTGTTCTTCCTCCAGGCAATCCCCTGCTTTATTTACAGGGCATCTCCTGTACATTATACACCCACGCTGCTTCCCGCTTGCAGACACGCTGTACAGAGGGACCTTCTAAAGCACCACAATTATTCTGTCATGCATAGCTCCCCTTTTGCCACCCTGGAACTGTTACGGCCTCAGCAAAAAAAAACAAAAAAAAACAAAACCAAAAAAAGCCCCCACAAATCCAAAAAGCATACCCAACAAAATCAATAGGAACTAGAAAAGAAAATTCTGGAGTGTATACATAAAAAGAAAAAGAAATCACCATGGGAGATAAATGAGGAAGCGCATATTCCTCCTTCCCCCCCCCTCTGTTAATGGGAGCAGGAAAGGAAAGGACAAATCTAGAAAATTCCTGGCAAGAAAGAGTAGGCACAATCTATTTTCTAAGGCTCCTTCTTCATTGGCTTGAAGGTGAGGATGCTCCTGATTTATCCCTATGTTAGTACGAGGGGGGTCAGACCTTTCAGCTGTTTTCAGCCAGGTGGGAAGCCCTGGGAGGTGCCGTGGGAAGGGCAGAACAAGGGTCTCTTTCTCCTCGTATCCACCGGATCCAAGTCATCTCATCCCAGGTGGCCTGTTGCTGTTCCACACGCAGTACCTGTGTCTAGCCAGGCTCCTTTTACACCTCTGCACCAGTGCAGATTCCAATGGCACCTTTCAGATTTATGGTGATGTGAGAGACTGGCTTGAATTTTTAAGCAAAGACATTTAATATCATGCAACCAGAGCATGAATCCTGCCTCCCCTGGTCCCTCGCAAATCCACTGGTGTTTCTGAGGGTATTTGATTCAGGTAATGCAAAAGCCTCTGGAGGTTCAGGCTGTTGCAAACACAAGATGCCCTGTGCCCGATGGCTTCCTAAATATCCCAGGAATGTAGAGACCTTCCTCACAACATTAGCTATGAGCCCAACAGCACCCAGCCTCTATCACGCAAGGAAGACCCCAGGCTGTGCTCCCACCTGGTCAAGCAGGTGAAGCAGTAGCATGGATGTGCTCCAGTGCTGTGTCCAGACCCGCTCCCTGAGTTTCTATCTGTGGTGGCCTCTGCCAAACCTGCTGTCGGTGCTCAGAAAGCACCGAGAGCAGCCAGCCAGCGTGCATCCCACCCAGTGAAGCGACACCAGGGGTGGTGAGGTGGGAATGGTCCGGAGGTGGGACTGGCTGGTGCAGACAGGACTGGCTGCCCCACAGCTCCCCAAAAGCAACTGGCAGCTTTGCAGCAAGAATGCAGCCAGCTACATGCAGAAGCCATCTCAGCAGCTCAGAAAACATAGTTGAGCCTCGTGTTGAATTGCAGGGATTTTTCAGCTTGCCTGGAAAGCCACTAAATCTTCATTGAATTCAGTCCTTCTAGTACTCCCCTCCATGCGGGCAAACATTGGCATAGGAGTGGCAATGGTGAGTAGAGATAAGTGGCCAAAATTAGTCCCTCCACAGTGCCTGCACACTTCTTTGTTTCTAAAGGAACCTCAAAATTAGGTCTTTGCAAACATGTTCAGCTGAGTCCTCATCTAAAAATAATTAAGCAAGGTCCTATCAACCCCCCTGATTTTAGAAAAGACCTTTGGGAAAGCTGTGACCTGCTCTGCTGGGTGCTGGGCTCCCTGAACAGCAGCTCTCTTGGTGGCTTGCCCAAGTTCACTCATCTCACACACATCAATGCTCTTAGAGTCCTGTATCGCTATTAAATGATAATTATAGTTTAGGATAAGGAACACTTTAGGCATCAGCAGGCCAATAGGGATTAGCTAAACACCATCCTTTTGTGCCTGTTCAAGTTCACGAGGGCAGATAGTCCTTGCAGGCTGGCATGTAAGAGATGCCAAGACAGATTTTAGCTCTGGGCACATTTCCAGGACCAGCCCTTTGTCCTCCAGCAAAAGCAGCACCCAGATCCACCAGAGCCCTCCCTAGCACCTTAGCAGCAGGTTCATACCACATGTCTCCTGAAGCTGCTGACTCCCCATCCCCCTTTTCACTCCTCCCCCCCCCCCCCCACTTCTCACATCGCGAGTTCATCAGTCTAAATCGCATCTTGGTGCAAATTGATTTCATTCCAGACTCTGCTGCCACCTCTGCCTTGCTTTAAATTGTATCTAGTCTTAAATCAATCTTATTCCAGCCCTCAGCTGCTGTGCTCTTAATTCTTCCACTTCAATTGCAACTGTTCTTAAAGGGCCTGGCTCAGATATATGCTTTTCTGCCTCAGCCTCTGCTGTCTTCTTGTTTCATTTAAATCACCTCCAGCAGTGAGCAGGGACATCTCCCCCCTCCTCCTAGCCCTCACACACTCCCTGTTTACCTGGTTAGTTTTCCCCCTTTGCAACTCATCTGGTTTTAAACCAATTGGATTTTTTTGTTTCATCTCCATAATATGCTAAATTATTCTTTACTTTCAGGCTTCTTCTGAACTTTCTTCTTCTTCCTCTTGTTTCAGTCCATGGTGGCAGTAGTAAGCAATGCTTTCAGCAATGTGAGGTGACAGTTCTCAGTCTGCAGGGCAGGAGGACAGACCCTGCTGGTCCCAGCAGAGCTGATGCAGGGCAGAGGGAAGGAATGCTCTGGGACTGCTGGGGAGGAGATGGGAAAAAACTCTTCCTATGGTCTCAGTCTCACTATAAAGTGATTTGCATGGCTGTAAACAGATTTGGGAGGCCAGTGCTGCAAATCGATGCCTTTTGGGATTTGCAAGCCTGACTTGAAAATGGCCTCAGGTTTTTCAAAAGCTGTCTCACTGAAGGTGACTATGAAGAGAAGGAGCATTGCTGATGTTCAGAGAGCTGGAAGCAAAAAGGTACCAAACTCCTGTTGGGTTTTCCATGAGGCCTGAGATGACAGAAAAGCCACGTGTTTTAGAGCAGGTCCCTGCAGGCTGCTCAGCTGGAAGGATTCATGGACGCTCAAGATGGCAATGTGCCCAAATCCCGCAGTCTTTCAGTAGTAACCAGGTGTCTGTATGGCACAGTTGCCTCTGGAAACCTCCTTCCCATGTCTTTGTTTTGAAATGACATTTGGGAACCTAAAGTTGCCACGGGAGCTTCCTTAAAAGTGCCGAGGACCTAAATCAGGGTGGGATCAGTATCTGTCAACAGCCCTGACAGGCTCTGACTTCATTCACGTGTGGGTGTATACAGAAAGTTTTTTCGGAAAGAAGGAAGGAAAATACCTCTTTGCTCTTTCCTGCTGGATGTCCCTGGAGGCAGCCACTGGGCACAGCCATCCGCTGGGTCCCTGTGGCTGCACGTGTTCGCTAGTGTTGCAGCACTGGGTGTGACTGGGCTCGTCTCCGCTGCACCAGTGTCATCCCTGAACATGGTCACCAGCGCAGCTGTGAGCTAGAGCCAGGTCACCACTCACTCGTGCGTGGAGATGGCTCCTGGCAATGGCATTCAACACCTCCTGGTGCAAGGCTTTGAAAGGTGACCTGGAGGTTTGGTGCTCCGTGTCTTGGAGGAGACGTTGACTCTTCTCCATGAAATAGTTTATTCTTTTCCCTTGAGAAGAGCCTATTGTGTTCTGAGGCTGTCCCTTCCACGGGTGGGGTAACCAAGTGGTGCCCTGAGCCATTACTGTCCCCTGACCCCTTCGGCACAGCACAGAGGACACAAGCAAGGTGATGCCCTCATTTGCTGCCCATGGAAGAGAGCTGCCCATCTCCGAGTAATGGATGGAGTTTAGAAGTGGAAGCATCACAAATCAGATGTGTTTAGGGAAGCTGTTTGGGTGATCTGAGAGGTTATGCCCTGATTCATGTGTTGGTTCATTGTAAAGTGCCTAACATTTTTTTTATGATGGAAAGATCTGATTAAGAAACTAAGATTTTTTTTCCTGGAATTGAAAATTGAGTGAGGTTTAGGCTTTTGGCTTTTCTCTCTCTCTCTTTTTTTTTATTATTTTTTTTTTCCCCTCTTGTAAAAGATGACTGGAAGCAGAACAGTAGCAAGCAAAATAAGTGCTTGCCTTAACTGTTTTTAGACCTAGTTTTCAGTAAATTTGGGCTGATGTTTTTGTGTTGGTTTTGACTGTCAAAAATGAAAACACGTCTTTTGTAATAGGTCAGATCTTTTAATTCTGGAGGATGTCTGCTCCTGCCAGCTCTAAGTAGCAGTGCTGTCCAGTGGGACATGGGCACAAGACCTCTGTAGATAGATGGCACAGTGAAATAACACAGGGAAATTGTGGAAAATTGATCCAGCTTCTTCATTATCATGAGAATGCAATTAATTTTGGCTTTTCTTGGTAGATCCCATTTGTTAGTCATTTTTTTAGCAGGAATAATATTGCTGTTCTAACTTTGATGCTACCAGGTACTTCTGGAGGATATGGACTATATTCCAGGTCGGCAGGCGTCTGTGTAGGTATCCTGGGCTTTACGGTTATCAGGAAAATTCAGAGATCCTCTGGACAGTCCAGTCAAAGCAAGCTTGCTTTGGAAAGGAAGAAGTCCAGAGATGCAGGAAAAGGAGGGGTCAAAT
The DNA here is from genome assembly GCF_023634155.1 of Falco peregrinus. Taxonomy (NCBI): domain Eukaryota; kingdom Metazoa; phylum Chordata; class Aves; order Falconiformes; family Falconidae; genus Falco; species Falco peregrinus. The sequence goes on along the minus strand of NC_073722.1, from coordinate 116,324,899 downwards.
TTAGTCTTTCCAGCTTCAAGCCACAGAATTGGTCTGTGCAAAACCAGGTTAATGCAGAGTGTTGCCTTGGGACCTTGTGTTAATCCCTTGATATCTCTAGAAAAATTCTCCTTTCCTTCAGTGTGCTTTGGATCAGGTGTTGGCTGACCCACCCAGCGGAGCTGCCCGGCTCGGATGCTCCAGGGTGAATGCAATTCGTTGGGATGTCTCTGTTCCCTACGCTTTCTCCCTTAGGAAGGCAAAAGGTGCTGTTGCTGTGTTAACAAGCAGAACCGGTGAATTTTTTGGCAGGAACAGGACAATTAGTCTGTGGCGTATCAGCAGTAAGTATTCCCACAGAGCTGCTCTAATTGAATCTTCACTGAGTCCCTGCATCCCAAAGGACCTGGACATGGTAATGCTATGCAGTGGGTCCGTCCCTAAAACATATAATTATTTAATAGAAAAAGAATTCCCATCAGACATCTGGTGGAGAAGTTTTGGCCTCTTTATCTATGCCTAAGATCAGTGCATGCGTGATGGTGCTGATGGATTCGGAAGCCAGAAAATCTTAATGGTAAAATGCCTCTTTCGTTTCTGCTAATGAAATCCCTCCCTGGTAATTAACGTTACCAGATCAGCATGTAGTGCTCTGTAGTGATTTATACTGTACACACTGATGTACACCAGCTGAAGGCTGGGCCCAGTCTGGGGTTTTTTTTGGACTCATTGATTCATAAATGTTGTAGATACCCAGCTATGGAGAAAGAAACCCCTGGGTTTCTAACTGGGCCAACGTGTCACTGGTGCAATGCGGCAGCCTGGCTGGTCCTGGCCATGAGCAGGGCTGTTCTAGAGCTAGAATTGCTGCTTCAGGGCATGCAGAAAGGTGATGCCACTGTCCATGTAGGAGAAGGTTAACTGTTAAGTGGTGTATCCATCAAGCTATCATGTCACTGGAGACATGTGACAGCCCCCAGAAATACATAACACCAGGTGGAACCTCCCAAGGCTGTGCTTTTTGGAAGGGCAGCACTTCTCCTGCTGGTGCCCTTAGTATTGCTGTGGTTGTTCTCCCTTGTTGAGTGGCATCGTTCACTTTAGAGCTAACAGCACAAATTAAAGATGCTGGGAAGATATGTGTTACAGGTCGGATCCTCGGGGGCTGGGCACCAGGAAGGCTGGTAAGGCACACACAGCAGTAAGGGGCACTAGTATCTCCAGTCCTCCATCAGAGAGTTGCATGTGCTGGGAGGCAATTGTTAGCACTTGAAGTTTACGGCTAGGATGTGATTCTTTTCTTAGACTTGAGCCACAGGAAGCCGGGGAGGGCTTCGGGGAGAGTGTTCCTGCTGGCTGCTCACAGCAGACAGGGATATCATCTCTGGGAGGCAGCATGTCACACCATGGGGACTCCCCAGAGTCCAAGCCCTGACTGAGAGATGGTGGGTAGGGACTCATTCTGCTTTCCCCCTTTCAGGTCACTTGGTCCATGAGGAAAAACAAGAGCCAAGTACAAAAAAGTTGTAGCCAACCTGGCCAAGGTTTAGAATCAAATTAACATTATAGAGCATAAGAACTGCAATTCTCATCACTCTTGATCTGCATTTTGAACAAGCACATCCCACAGAATCCCTTAATTCACACAGAACTGACACTTCTGAAGAGGTGCAAAGCAGGAGGGAAGACCACATGAGACAAGGTAGGTGGGATTTTAGTGCAAGAAGATGCAGCCCAGAGGCAGGCAGGCTTTGAGCCACTCACCCTGGCTGTCAGGCCAAGCAGCAAGACCAAAACAAAGCCACAAACGAGAATCAGAAGTTCAGAGAAGCAAATTATAGCAAATAAGTGATTGTCATAGGCACATTTGCTGGGATTTACACATGGTTAGCATCAGCTGGCTGACAGCCTCATACCACAGGGTGCTCTGTCACTCAGGTTTTGATCTTGTAGTCAGTGGCATGTCCCCCCCTCCACGGACCCCCCTGCCACAGGGAGGATGAGCCCTGTGCTGGGACAAGGGGTGCCAGGTCCAGCAAAGACCTAGTGATGTCTGGGGCTGAAGATCTGGGCATAAATTTTCAAAGATTGGTGACACATCAGAAGAAGCAGTCACTGAGGACTTTCTAGGAGTTATTTTTCTTTGGGAATTTCAGAAAACCTGCTTCATTAGAGGTTGTCTGCACTCTGTCATCTTCTCTGTTGGGGTAGGGCACCGTGGTATATCGGCTCCCATGGTGTTCATGCAGCGCCGAGCTATCCTTGTGTGAACCAGGAGTCCAGTATTCAAGATGTTTTTCTCCTCCCATGGCTATATGGAGTAGCTGGGAACGGCAGAAGCTGCAAAGGGAGTTTGTGCCCGTCCCAGTGATTTTTGGTACCCCTGGCTCTGCCATACCAGGCTGGAGGTGATCTCCCTTTCCCTCTCTGTTGATGGCCCACTAGGAGGAGGTATCTTTTATAAATCTCTTCCCCAAACCCTCCACTTCAGGCCCAGAGAAGTGATTTCTCCACGCACTGTCCTGCAGGAGATGGGAGTACAAAAAGCATGGGAAGGAATGAGAGGGAACGTTGTGTGGGTGTAGGAAGTGGTGCCAATTAGGGCATTCAATGTCCATATATTCAAAATAAGTATAATTAGCTGGAGCCGGACAAGGCTGCAGAATTTGTCTTGTGCTGATTGATTTGGGTTCTTTGCTCGAAATTTAGCAGGATCCTTGCCCAAGGAGTTGGACAGCCCTGATCTAGACTCTGCCCTGTTGGACAGAAGCCCTTTCTGTTTGGTTTCCAGCAAGTTCTTCTGCGCCCTAGCCAAAACCTGTGTCTTAGGTTAAAAAAGACAATAAAACACAAGTCTTTGTATATACCCTGTGTCTTAGATGCAGACAGACTGATCTGCTACATTACCTTTCCTATGTTTCTCTCTCTCTTTTTTTTTTTTTTTCCCCTCCTTATCTTAGGGTGTGCTGGGGGAGGGCAGGGGTTTGGAGAGCAGCGTGGCAGCATCCCAGGGATTTCAGACAGAAAGCACCATCCTTTCCCACAGGATTTTTGGAAGCCACTGGCAATAGTAATCTCCCTTGTAACAAAGGTCTGAGGGTTGGGAGGCCCAGAGATGGAGAGTTTCTGGTGCATGAGAATGAGCAGGCAGACAGAAGAAAGACACGAGCAATGGCCCTACTAGGAGAAACCCAGCAGAGTCCCAGTCTTTATTAGACACCGATAATTTCATAGGGAAACTCATCCTCGGGGACTGGAGTCAGGTTTAGCTGGTTTCGCCACCTGGGGAACTGTTCCTTTCTATCACATACATAATCACATTTCCTCTGACAGAGGAAAACGTCTCTGAGATGAATTATTCTGTTGCAGCAACACTCAGAGCTGTTGTTGCCCTGAACCTGGACCATTTTCCAGTCAACCTCCCACTCAATGGGAGGTGGTTCGTTAGCACAGAGCAAACTGCGTGTCAGGGCAGCCCTGGGCCTCGGAGAAAGCCTTGTTCAGAAATTTGGAGAAGTGCTGGGGACTGGAGAGGGATCCTCTGGGTTGCACGTAGGGAGGTGCTTTGGAAGCCTGTCTTGTGGCTGTGCCTTGGTTTCTCAGCCTGATGATGTGCGAAAAGCAGATTAGCACTGCAGTGTTGTGAGAGTCAGCAGGACAAATGCTTTCAAAATCCTTCAGTGAAACAGAGAAGCTGAAGTTTAAGGACTAATTGTGTTGCTGCATCACAGACACATCAGTGCTGGGGCGTCTGTTGGGGCAGTCCACAGGGAGCGTATGGGAGCCCTGGCTCGGATTTAAACCAGAGGATCAGGTCCCTGCTGACACCTGAAAGGGCAGATTGCGGTGTGCTTGGGTGCTTTTGGGTGCCACAGCTGAGCAGCCAGCCACCGCTGCTCTGCGGAGCGAGCCCCAACCTCCCCGCAGCCCCTCTGACATGGGCTGCCGGAGTTATCCTTGTCTCCGTGATGGATGGGTGCGGTGTTTGCTGTCCGGATAAACCCCTCCAATCACCATTTCCTTCTTCTCCTGGATGCTGCTTTATTTTTTCCAGCATGAAAGGTGATCAGATAGAGGATGTCAATGTTGCGCGGGGCAAGGAGAGATGATGAATGGGACAAGCTGCTCAAGGGTAGGCAGACCTTGACCTTCTTATGGAGCAGCAACTTATTTTTCTCTTTTTCTTGAGTTTCTGCTGGGACACACAGCAATCCCTTGGTTTTGTGGTGCAGTGAGATCTGACTGCTGGAATAAATGATGGGCAGAAAAGTGATGGTGGAGGAATGGTGCGGTTTTATCCAGCTTGCTTCTTGCATCTCTGACACCCAGCTGGGTTTTCCTTCAGCCTTGCAGGTGCAGCTATGAAAGCAATGTGACTGCTTTTGTACTGAGGTGAAATAAGGATAACGATAAATACTATCCCTGTTGAAATTCTTAGAAAATTTACTAGTGACTGCATTGGGGCTGAGATATTAAATGAGAGCCTCTCTGAACAGCCATGTCTGCCTCTGTGCCCTGCATTCAGTCAACGCAGTAATTATTGAGTGAGACTAAAAATTGCAGAAAAGCGTAATGTAATCTTGTGCTGTGAATTTTTTTAGCATTTAATGTATGCCTGTTTTCCATGGCTGTTTGTTTATCCATAGGGATAGGGCAGAGGGTGGATTAGCACTGATATAAGGGGTTGTTTTCTGCGTTCTGGGCAATGCCTGTTTATGTAGATGTTTTTTTTTGCTGTGAAATGCCTGATCTGTACAGTAATCCTTCTAAAATAAGACCATTTTAGAGGTACAGTATGGAGAAAAGGATTGTGCATAGCCAGTGATATCATGGTTACCAGCCACACAGATAAATTACTGAGTTTTGTCCTGTTGGTGCAGGCAGGCTGTCTGAAAATGTGTTTGAAGGAAGCCTGGTTCTGATTTATAATCAGGCTTCCTAGAGAACAAATAAAAGCTAAATGGGAACGATGGAAATTACTCAAGGGAGAATCCAAGCTGGATAATCGGCTTTCACACTTCCCCTCCATCATCCTCGAAGCCAAACTCTCTAGCATCTTTCAATGACTTCAGGGCTGAACAACATTGTCCCACTGGTTCTTTTTATACAAATAATTACCCATGACCCATCTAGAGCTGCATGAATCCAGGGATACTGGAGTGTTTTGCAAATATTGATGAATGAAGCACATTTGTTCCTTGATCCCTGAGCAGAGGGTAGCCATTTCACCGATTCCATGGTCATTTTGAAATCCACCCCTTGTAGCCATTAGGGTTGGGTGGGAGATGACTTTTTTTCCCCCCACAGGCAAGGATTTCCAGGAGTTTGCAAAAGACTCCAATTCCAAATGGGTGCATACGATTCATATCCTGCAACATGAAAAATAACTCATCAAAATAAACTTTTTAAGCCCCCTTTTTTTCTCATAGTTGTTTGCTGTAGGAATGCCTCAGATGTCTGAGACTAAGTAATGTTGAGTGAAGCACCCTGCAATTTGAAAGTGTCAAACCAGTTCTTTTCCTAAACATTGCCCAGCTTGTTGCAACTGGCCCAGTTTAGCAAAATTTGCAGTTTTGATGAATTAGCATTTTGGAGATGGGAATAAGGTGCAGTTCAGGTCACCAGAAAGCGTTTGATCAGCTCTACTTTGCTCTATCAGAGCTGTTGGCTTTGCAAAGTGACAGAGATGTCCTAGCTCCTCCTGCCCTGAAAAACAAGCAGAGCACCAACCCTGGGCTGTATTCTCTGCCTGCTCGAGTAAAACATCTCTCAGCTATTAAAGGTGCGATTAGCCAACTGAGTGTTTACCTGCAGTCAGAGCAACGCTGGGCTGGTACAGATAACTGGAAAATCCCATGTGCTGGCAGGCAGCTGGGCTGCCGAGCTTACACCTGGACGTAGAAAATAGTAACAGCATGCCAGTGTAGGGGTGCCTTGTCCTTGTCCAGCACAGTCCCTGTGCCACGTGGGAGTGTGTTGTTATTTAATTATACAGCACTTCTTGACAGAAGAGCAAAATTGATTGCTTTTCTTTATAGCTCTGTAACTACCTAATTGGGAGGGTGCTGAGAGCATGTACATGGGTGCTTTAACTAGATTAACTACCAGCTCAGCCTCCTAGTAAAACTGAACTCAGTTTGTCCCCATCTGCCCTCCAGGTCAGCAGCAGCCTAGAGCCTGTGCTGAAGATGCTCTTGCTCAGCAGCCAGATGTGTTTCAGAGGGAAGAACGGTGGCTGCAGCTTTTTCTGAAGGAAAGAGGGATGTCCTTTGCCCCTAGGATAAATCCGTATCTTTTCACTTTGGGAATCCAGAGTAGAAGTCCAGAAGTCCTTGGGCAGTGTTCAAGCTCATCAGTAGCGACTGCTCAGCCTGAGGAAAAGGGAAACTGAGGTCCACAGCCACCTCGTCCCCAGCCGGAGTCCTTTACCCTGCCATCTCCCATTCCACATCGCTTTGACCCCAGTGTGGTTACAGGACAAAAGACCCTTCTTCAACATCTGGGAGCAATTAGAGAAAAATCCACACTTTTCCTCGTGTTAATAAATGCAGTGGGGAAAAGGGACAGTAAGAAATGGAGGAAGGAGAGATAGACCACAGGTAAGGACTCCACCTTCCAGCAAACGCAGAACAGATAACGCTAAATAAACCTATTTTGTAACGCAGCATAACATTTGACCCAAAGACAGAGTATTCCTGCTTTTTGGGCAGCTGTTTCTCTTACAATTATTTTTCTATGTCAATGTCTTCTCGGTGCCTGGGGTTCAGCCACCTCTCCCAAGCACGTGCCAAACTCACATTAACTCTCAGGGAAGTTGTGCCTGTGCATCGGGAGAACAGATCCCCTTTCTGTTTTCAGGAAGGGTTTGAGTGTGATTTATGAGCCTGGAGAAAGAGCATGGAATACTGGAATGCCAAATTAAGGCATGCCCAGCAAATGAAAGGACAAGGTGAAATCCAGGAGCTTTCAGAATTAATTACTGGAACAACAGAGCTGATGCGAAGTGATGTGAGCTCACGGTAGCCGATCCAGCCAGCTTCAGGTGCAAAGGTATATTTGTTCATGGCTCAGGGTTTTCGTCTCAGTGCTGACAGGGTGATAATTCAGTCCTATAAAGCAGCAAATTATCACTGCCTCCTTAGCATTAATTTCCCTCCCCAACAGACACCATAAAAAAATGAACGCTTTCTCCTCAAGGCCTTGGCGCAGGGAATTTCCCATGGCATGCCATGAGTTACAACTCTATCTCCAAAGGCATCCTGTAAATAACATGTCAGGATCTTAATTCATTAAATAAATCTAATAGCTTACACAATCCATAACACACAGTACCTTTGATGCTTCTTCTCAAAAGGGCATCAGTGCTTTCCTCTCTTTTGAGGCATATGCCGAGTGCATCGCATAGGCACAGATACAATTATCCATACCTTTCCACCAATATAAAGCAAAGCACGTGTATGCAAGCTCTGAAGTATACACAGGGCTGTGAGGATGGTGCTGGAGTATATGTGGGTCAGCCCTGATATTTTCTGTCATTCCAGCAGAGCCCCTGTCCCCGCAGCTTCGTCAATAGGGACAATTTCTCACGCCAGCTGGCTGCCCGAGGGCCTGGCACTAACTGCACAGATCAGAGACGATCATGCGCTGACATGGACCCTCTGCCGCCTTGTGAAATCCAGATGACTCACCTCAGGCTTGTTCCTTTTGAGGAGAGAAAAAGCGTTACAACCATTACTGTATCTGCCCCTTTTTCTTTCCGGGTGGGAGCCTTCGCCTGCTGCACACGGGTATCTTTGTGCGTACGAGGTGTCCCCCTCTTGCGCCGCCCAATAATTCACGTGTGTCCAAAACTGTGATGAAACCCACCCAGCAGTGTGGGCTGGAGCAAGGGGATGCTGGGGCTGGGCATCCTGGCTGGGGTGCTCGCTTGCTTCTCGCTGGGAGCTAATGTGGGGCCAGGGCAGGGTCAAGGCTGCTGCTGTGGTCCCTGGAGCTGGCAGAGCTTCCCCAGCCCCTTTGGGCTTCCTCGGGGAGCGTGTCCTTGTGGGGCTCAGTTTCTGCCTTGACTCCAGCTGCTCAGTTTCATGGGGATGCCTTCAGCTGACCGTGGTGGTTGGGAAGTGCCGCCCTCTGCTTTAAGGCCACTTGAGGGTTTTTCTGTGCCCTTGAAAGAGAAACGCCGTGAAGCTGTTGGGAGGTCACATCCCCTAGCCACGCAGGGACACTGCGAGGTGGCAGCAGGCTTGTGTGCGCATGAGAGATGGTTTGGGAAAATGTAATTTTACAAGAAAATGCTGAACTGCTTGTGGATATAATAATTAATCCTGAAAGATCTGCTAGAGCCCTGTGGTGTGTTTGCTTCTGCTCGAATTCATGCCGAGAGAGGGAAATTTTGCAAGGATTGTTTTAATTTCTAGCAGGATAATATCCCCATTTTGTCTCTTCCTTTCTGATTAATGCAAAGGAGCAAAAGAAAATTAACCTGCTACTGGACCGGTTTAGTGGATGTTTCGCCGCGGAGCACGTTTTGATTGCTGAGCCTTACCCTGCTGTATGAGAGACCGACAGGGGACATTGCAGGGTTTCCTGATTTACTGCTGGTTCGGGCATTGCCATTTTGATAGGACCTCCAACTTTATTTTTTTAAAGGCTAGGGGGGAAGGGATGGAAAGGAAAGAAAAGACCTCAGTCAAAAAGAGGCTTTGTATTCCTGGTCTTCCTGGTCTGGATTCAAGTGACATTTGCTGCTGAATCCATTACCATTAGTCCATACAAGTGACACGCCAGATCCTTTTGTCTTCAAAGGCTGAAGCAGCTCTCCCCTTTCGCATGGGGAGGGGTGCCGCAGGGCCGAGCCAAGCTGCATCCCACCTCTGATAAACTTCATAATTAGCTTCCCTAAGCAAGCACTTAATCTGAATACATGTTTTTACTAATTGCAACAGGAAATTTTGTCAGGGCAAGTTTACCTACTGCTGCGCCTGGCACTCCCCGCAGACCCTGGGAACCGATACCCACCGGCCCCGCAGCCCGACCACAGCCCCGGGCTTCGGTTAGCCCTGGTGACTCAGAATGAAAACAATTCTCCACTTTCCTCATCAAAAGATGAAAGACAAGAGCCTTCACCTCCCCTCCCCCCACCCCCCCCACCCCCAATTTTTTTTTTTCCTTAAACACCAAGTGATAATTTTGCACCACGAAGAAGCTGCTCCTCTTTCATGGCCCCTGATTAGGAAAGACAATGGGATTAGTTCAAACCGAGTTGAGAGGCCTTGGTGACTCCTTTGCTGGCTAAATTGCAGACGAGGGTGGATAATGGGAGATTGATTAGGGTTAATAGACTTATTTTTACAGGTCACGCCGCACAGCACTCTGGGTTGTGGTGCTCCAACACATATTATTGCAAGCCATAAATCAAGTGCCTTGGAGGGACTTCAGGGCTCCCTCCCTCCGAATTGTTGGTGAACAATTGACTTTTGTCTCCCTGTTGCTAGTGCTACCGCTTCTGCCCCCCGTCTTTTGGCAAGGCCTGATCCTGGGGGGGCTCAGCACCCGCTCCCCCACGGCCAAGCACCTTGCAGAGCTCCAGAGAGGAGCCTGGTGCTCGGCCATGCCAAGCACCCCACAGGATCTGACTCCAAAAGGGCTTGATTTGGACAGATGGAGGAGGAAGGGGGGGGGGGGTAGGGAAGAGGGGCTGAGCTTTTTAAAGCGTGTTTTATGCTTGGGGATGAATGGGAACCTTAAAACCAGCTCTGTGGGACTCCCAGGTTTGTTTTCTCTCATTTCTAAGGTTACTGAGTGTGTTCCAGCAGCTGGAACAACTGCGCGGGGCTGTCAGTCCTGCTTCTGCTCCATCAAAATGCCTCCAGCCGGGAGGTTTCCGAAGCGGTGGAGGGGGACGGAGTGGAGGGGGCGGGCAACGAATTCCCACAAGGTTTTCAGGCTGTTTTGGCTCCAGCGTCTAAACATGACCAGAGACAGCACATGAAAAGTCAACGTGGCTTGTAACCCAAAGGGAGCTCCGCTTAAATTTCAATGCCAGGTCAATGTTAAGCAGGGTTATTTGTGTATATTGGATATTGCACATGTATAGTTTTTGTTTAGAGAAGCCCAAAAGGAATGTTATCTAACAGGTGGGGAAGGTAGGAAAAGCTTATTCTGTGACGTGCATAGCAGGGTTTCTTTCAAGCAGGGCAAGGCTGTGGTCTGGCTTACACCAGGAGAAATCTCTGCTGCCTTGCTGGAGGTTTATGCTTTTGCAAAATGTGAGCCGTTCTGGTTTTATGTTGTTGTACCTTGATCCCAAATGGGACATCTCATTTTCTGCGATGGGCACTAGCTCAAAGTACATTATATTATTCCACTGCAATTCATGCTACAACAAACTGCAATAAAAATCCCCTCCGACAGCATGCCACGGTGTTACGAGCAATTGCTGCCATAAGCCATATCATTAAGTGCCAGGACTGTGGTAAGTAGTAGAGCTAGCTGGAGATTTTTCCACTGCAATAATTACCTCAAGGAAAGTGTCCTGTTTGCAAAATCAAAATTTTCCATGGGGAAATACACACTTTTGCTGTTTTCCTCCCTCTCTAGCTTCTGCTGCTTCCCACACAAGCACTTTCACATCAGAAATTTTCAGTTATTGTTTTCTTGAGAAAAGAGATGGGGTTTATTGGACTTCAGAAACCTCTGCAGGGAGATGCCATACAGGACGACCCTTCGCAGCCTCTCACAGCACCCAGTGCCACAGCATGTGGGATGCTGCAGGCAATGCCCCTTTGCTTCAGACAGCACCGCTGCTCCCATGACACTGTCGGAACAGGACGCACCAGTGCAGTTACCAGTGATGGTCACAGCTCTGTGGCCCCTGGAGCACACATGAAACAGCAAATCCTCTGGTGGTCCAGCCTGGACCGACAGCGAGATGCCCTCGTTCAGGGTGGCAGACAGCAAAAGCAGTATGTACTTTCTAGTGAAAATGCTGACAATATGTCTAAGTATTTCTGGCTACAGATTAAATAGAGCAAAGAGTTTTAGCTCCTTAGCATTTAAGGGCTGACTGCTGCAATGTGAATGTGCTACGTGAGAATTACCCTGTGATGATCTGATCTTTTCTATCCTGCTTTTCCAGGCTCTCTCTGCTTCTGCACCTCGCAATGCACACGCTAATTGAAACTTCATGGAGATAGTTTTTTGGCCATGCAAGGATATGTGGAGGCTTTGTGAAAATGATCTTCTCCAAAGTGGATACAGGATTAATTTTAGCATGGATCAGGTGTCATGCACTTGCATGGGTTCAAAAACAAAAGCAGGCAGAAATAAATCTAAGTGCAGTAACCAGCTGGTGTACAGGGATGTGCTAACCTGCAATTGTGGGATCTTTGCTGTCACTGTAATCATAACAAATATATTACTAGCTTGTAGCACTTTTTGTTCAAAGATGATAAAGTACACCAAAAAATGCCTTGGAATACTCCAGAGAGTTGCCTCTCTATATAATTGATGTCTGCATTTGTGAATCTGAGTCAGCTGGCAGCTAAATGACGTGCCTGGGACCATCTAGTTGATCAGTGGCAGAGGTCTTCGAGTTCAAAGCTCCCTCACTCCCTGGATGGGTCTGGCAACATCAAGGGCTTCACTGCAGATGGGTAAGCATGAATGAATTCAAAATCCTTTTCCAAAACTAAGGCATATTTTGCACCATAAAAATTCTGGTCGTCTTGCCGAAGGTATTTGCCACGTCACGCTTTGCAATGTCAAAGGTACCTGTCCTGAGAACACACAAATGTCTGTCCGGCAGCAGCTGCTCAAAGGCGTGTAAATGCAATACACAGAACAAAATGAAATCTTAACCCCAGTACAGCACCGTGCTTTGGGAAGGGCCGGGGTGATTCAGGGGAGGAACAAGTTCAGTTCCGATTGCAGAGTTACTGCAGCCCGCCCCACGCTGGGTAAGCGGCCGTGTTTTCCGCAGCCGGGATTGCAGTGTGGAAGGCACATCCCAAACCTGACCAACAAGGTGCTTGCTTATGGATGGGGTAACTGGGAGCAGCTTTGTTTGTGGGTTTTCCTCCCCTCTCCTGGACAGGGGCTTTAACTGCTTGCCACCTTGCTGTCTCCAGCACCCCTTCAAACACTGAGCAACGTGCAAACATACCTCTCCCTGAGCACTCCCGATGAGCCTCATTGCTAAAAATGTCCTTGCAAACAACATTTCCTTCCTGTGAATGTTTGTGAAAATGAACTGAATGATTACCCACGCTGCTGGAATATGTTTGCATTTCTTTATGCAAATCAGGAACTGCAAATAATTTTTGGCAGTCTTGTCCTGGCTCACAGCAGTGAAGTAACAACAGAGCATAGGTAAAGTCGATGACAACTTTATAACAACAACCAAATCCAGGCAGATCAAGCATCTGTATCACATGTTATGTCTTTGCTACAAAAGGAGAGGTGTTTTTACAAAGAGATAATTAACTGGAGATATCTACCTTGGTGTACCTTGCAAACAGCGATAAGATACCGTAACCGAGATGTGACTGGCTGGCTTTATCTTGACTAGGTATATCTAGGCAAAATCTATAATTCTTTGTCTAGACAATGATCTCACAACAAGAGAATGAACTCTAATTAGCTGTTTTGATGGAAAAACCCTTTTGTGTAATGGAGACAAAGCCAGAGCACTTATGAGCAACCCTATAATAACAAACCTGTATGTGCATAAACATAGCAGATAGGGAAGGGAATGGCAACAGCAAGAGGATTTCATTTCAAAGTGTCAGGCAGTTATTTCAGATGCTGACAAGCACCTGCCTTCATAACAGGGTCAAAGGCAAAATTTGCACCCCTCTACCCACCGCTCGTGTCGAGAGGGAGGAAGGACAGGGGGTGTTTCTGTGTGAGCCCGGCTCGTTGCACCTTTGGGAAGTGCTGAGCAGGGCAATGGGAAGAGGTGAATGAAAAAGCCACGTGGCCACGCGTTTAAAGAGCTGTCAGGGGCTGTGGCAGTAAAGTGCTGTTGCAGAAGGGAAAAGCTTTAGGTCATCCCTGGCATGCTTGCAAAACAACACAGGACCCAAAGTTCTGCCCTTCCTGTGATCATGAGGCCTGAAATGCTACAGTCAAGTATGCTTTACCCTCTTTAAAAAAAAAAAAAAAAAAAGAGAAACAAAATCTGGATTTTTAAGTTGTTTCTGTACAGGGTGCAAGCTCGCTGGCATAGCTGCCTTCTCCAGCTGCCTGCTGCAGAGCTTTTAGAGATTATCCATGGAACCCCAGCACTGAAGTGCTGAGTGTGTTATGTGATGCTCAATAACTGATGGCATACGAAGGCAGACTACGTAATCCAACAGGCTGGACTCTTCTGTTTTCACAGCCCAGCTGTGATGGAAACATGACTTCTTTTGAGCGTAAACAGCACCTAGTGAAGAAAACCAGTGCTCCAGGAATAGCTTTGTTTTCCTTTGTGCAAGAAACAGGAACAAAATAGCACAAGGCACTGGCTGTTCAGTCAACTCCAGCGCTTGATTTTGCACCATAATGATGTCCAGGTTGATACAAATCAGTCTTGTTTGGATGAAATATAAGAAGTCCCGGTGCCTGATAAGATCTTGCTGAGATAGATACTTATGTTCCAGCACTGATCAGAGCTCTGCTGGGATTTGGACTCTCAGCTTTATACAGAGAGAGCAAGAAGCATCCTCCAGACTGAACGTCTGCAGCCCTGGTGCTGTTACTCTCTCTGCAGCCCTGGTGTTTTCTCACAGCTGCTGCTCCCAATGCTCTGCTGCTGCCTGAAACTGTCCATGTGCAACATGTCCACCATACTGGGGAAGCTGGAGCAGCCAGAGAGTGTGCAGCAGGGGGCACAGCGGGGAGAGCAAGGCAAGCAGCGGGTTCTCTGTTGGCAACTGCCAAGAAAGTGCAAACACAAGGGAACCTGAAAAGTGAGTGTCCTGTGTGATTAGCAGTGCTTTGCTTATGGATGAGAAGCTAAGCTGAAGAAGTTCTGCTCTGGAAATGGCTTTACCTGCTGCTGGTGCCACCCTGAGGCACAGCAATGGCTGTTTCTTCTGCCCAGCGCCCTCAGTAGCCCTCTGAGCTAGCGAACAGCTCTGGCTGTGGCACGTCCCAGGTGGCTCAGGCTCTGCCACCACTCCCTGAGCTGAGAGGGGCTGGTAGAGGGGCTGGGGCTGTGCCCAGGCTTTTAGGGGGTTTAGGTGCCCAAGCAGGGCCCCTAATTGCTTTGGGCTCCCCAGTAGCTAGACCTCTCCTGTAGGTGACACAGACCCTAACTAGGCTCTTCTGGCCTCTTAAGGCACCTGTCTGCCTGCATTGGCCATGGTGGGAGCCGAGACCCTCACTGTGGGTGTCTCACTTGGGCGCCTGAGGTTAGAGGGTTAGACCCTGTGGCACAGAGGAAAGCCAAGCAATTGCTGCAAAATGTGAAGGCATCCAACCTGGAAAAGGGTCATTCAAGGAACATGTCCTTTCTGGCAAAGTGGCTTTTGTTCCCAAGGATTTTGGTCAAAATGAAAGGGGTTGGGTTGGTGCTAGGGATGAACCTGAGATCGGTGCCCTGCGAAGGGGCAGCGGTGGGTGCCGAAGGGAAGACGCACAGGGAGGTCGATGTCTTTGCACGTGGCTACCACACCTGCAGCATCTCATTAAGATTTCCTTTACTTTTAGAAACATGGAGTTGTCTCAGGCTATTACCCAGCCCGTGTCCTGGGAACGGGACAAAGAGGCTCTGCTGCCAGGCTGCACCAGGGCCCGTCCGTGGGTATCCACCTCACAGCACCGACAGCCTGAGCGGCTCTGGCCCGTGCCGGGGGTGCCGTGTTGTCTCCTTCAGGGCCGTTGAGTTTTTTTCTCTGTGCAGGAAGTTATTGTCAGGAATAGTGGCAATAAAGCTCCCCTGCTCCATCCAATCCCCTACTGCTGTCCCGACACCCCGGGATAGGTTTCCCTCCAGAGACGAGACCCAGAGCCACCCTGACGCTGGCCACGTTCCCAAGGGATTTCCCTGGGAAATGAATGGAAGAGCTCTCAAGGTTTTCCATATTTTTCTGAATCAGCTGTCACACCAACTGCAGCACGTGGGATATACATTGGGGGGACCTTCTGCTCCTCTTCAAAGGAGATCATTAAAAAAATTTCGGCTTTTGTGTCGACTTTTGTGTGGACTGAGATCATTCATCAAAGACGACTTTTGATCAAACTCCCCTCGGGAAGGACCTCTCAGTAGTAGGCTTGAACCAGGGAGAGACGAAAGAGAGGCAAGATGAGGAAATAATAACACACTTTAAGCATTGCCCTTCATTAATATCGTCAATAAACAAACAAGTACATCTGGATATTACTTTCTCCAACACACCCACTGTTATCGCTTAACTATATTCCACATGAAAGCACACTTGTCATAAGCCATTTCAACTCCCATCCCAAGTTAATATATTAGCACTCATTTCATTTGCATTTTAATGGCGAGACTACACTTTTCAAATAAATGACTGCACTTTGTCAGAGGATTACTTCATTTTGACTGTAATGCTGCTCTGCCATGCGGGAATCAGGGAGCACGGAGGCTAAAAAAGCCCTGCAAAGCAGACCCACCGGGTTCAAGAGCAGCAGCCCTGCGCTTCACAAGTCCATCTTAGTAATGAGGGGGAAAATAGCAACGTCGAGATGTACTGGCTGCTTCTCTTTGTACCAAAGGGAGATGCTGATCATGTAATTTCACTCCTGTGTTTCGTTATGTGCATGGACTCCTCTTCTCCAGGGAACATCATTAAGGGATGTAGGTGACCTGAAGTGAACCTGTGGATAGAAATCTCTGGGGGTTCTCTCTATCCAGGCTTTGAAACTTCACTACGCAGCTGGAGCCTGTTCTAGTGTTAGGCCTTGTTTCCCTGCAGATCAGAGCAGCCTCCTATGGAGATGGGGTTGAACCCAGCATCCCTGGCTCAGAGGAGGGGGTAACTTGGTGGCCACACTGCTGGCTCATCTAGAAGCTTCCAGGGCTAAAAAGCCAGAATGTATACATAAAAATAAAATTATCCTTTACTTCAAGAGGCAGAAAGTCATGCAAAGCCATACACAGCATGCTGAATCTTTAGGTAGCAAATAGAGTAAGAGAAAGCAGGAACACAAAAAGCAGCCTGTATGGCAAGAAGCTCTGTAATGCTGCCTGTCCTGCCTAAAGCAGTGCTGAATTCCCACCTTTCCATGGGACTTAAGCAGAATATGCTCAGGTGTGTCTGATACTGATGCTTAGCTTGTCCTGGCATGTAAAACTTTCTTGGCCACACCAGGTCCCAGCAGAGGGGCTGCAGAGCCTTTAAAGGAACCAGCTTGGCTGCTTGGCTTCACCTGGTGTGGGGGCCGGAGGGAGATAAATGTGAAAGCAGCCCCAGATGGGGGGCTTTTGGGGTGGAGGGATGTGTGTTATGACAGCCCTGCAAGCAAGCTTCTAATAAGGTCTGTGGGAAGCTCAGGGAGAAGGTTGAGAGTTGGTGGGGGTTTCCCTCGGAGGGCAGTGGAAATCTATCTGCTTAGAGAGGTGGCCTGTTTCAAGGGGTTCTTCTGGCTGGTTAATTTGTTTTGCAGTCTGCCCCTTGCACGAGTGCGGGGAGGGTGTGGAGATGGTGGTAGTGTCCCCAGGTATTACTTCCCCATTAATCTGAACACCTGGCTGGTTAAGTGCTGCTTACAGGGAAATGTGGTATAAAGCTGCACAGGCTTGGTGCTTGCTGTTTAATGCCAGGCTGTGTAAGAAGGTTTCTCCAGCTGGGAGAGAAAAAAATAAAATTCCTACCACCAAATTTTAAATTCCCTCCTTTCCTGTGATTGTAATTCCATTTATTAGCTTTTGCTTACTGAAGAAAGTTGCAGTTCACAATGCCCCAGTGACTGGGTAGGCAATCAAAATGTCCTTAAACATCAGTACATTTTATTTTAAAACTTAAGTCAATCTTTAGCTTGAATTGGAATAAAAGTGAGGTGTCAGCTTCCATTTGTTGATAGGAATTCTGTTGCAGCAAATACTGTTTTAAAAAAAAAAAAAAAAGGTGTCTGGATTAAACCCCGCATTAAATGAAGGCAGGGTAATGCACTGATCTAGAGCCATTATTTGCAACCCAGGCTGTGATAATGAAGGATGCTGGGGAGCTCTAATGTGTGAAATAGTGGAGGGGATAATAGAAATCTCTAGCAGCTTTTTTTTTTTTTTTACTCCTTCAAATTAGCGTGTTGTACTGACGAACTGAACCATGAGCTGCCAAGGAAAAACACCCCCACTGCCTGTTTGCACAGGGCTTCATCCTGGGGAAAATCCAAGTGTCTCCCAAACTGGTTATTGATTAGAAATGTTTTATTTCATCAGGAGTTTATGTGCTGGCAAAGTTGATGCAGCTTTGGAAAGGAAAGACTGTGGATGGCAGCAGCAGGCTCTTCTAGAGAGACCCTGACGTGCTTGGTGGCAGCTGGCAGATGCTCCACGGAGGTGAGCAGATTTCTTCTTCCTCGTGTCCAGTGGCTGCATCCCGCGAGTCAGAGGCTCCCACGGTAGTGAGCAGCGTGGCGCAACCATGGGGACAAACGCCTGATGCTGGGGAGCTGGATTTCATATCGTGTTCCTTTAGGGCTTTTTGTGTTGGAGTGTTTGCAGTCTGGTCTCCACTAGAACATCGGGTATATTAGGTATATCTTCTGTTTGTGGTTTTGTCACCATGGGGTGCCCCTGTTTCTAGGATGCATCTTCCCTCGTGGTCTTACCGTGTCCATCCAGCCCTCCTGTGCTGAGGAAGGAGGTACAGGACAGCCCCGTCCTTGTGCGGCAGGCTGGCTGTGCTATGGCTGGGAAGAGTTGTGGCAAACTGACTGATTAATTGCACCGTGGACTCTGCACAGAGCAATAAGGGAGTAGGCGTTGCTGGCAGGTCTGCTGGAAACTGGGGCTCACCTGGGTATGGAGGGAGGTGAGATGGAGCCCACAGGATGATGGGGACAGGGCAAAGGGATACCAGCAGCATGTCGCTCTCCTACTGCCAGTTTGAAGTAGGTAGAAGCCCTGATGACAATTGTTATCTTCCTGCCCATTCTTCTGGTGAAGTGCCTCTGATTTAGCCCTGGTGTGTGTGCACACCCTGAAGGAGCCCAATAACATCTGGGCTGTAACTTCTCTAGAAGGGCACAGAAGAGAGGGTCTTGCTACTAAATTCAGCCAGTGCTGGTGCAGGTGGCTGGAGCGTCGCTGCAGTGGTGAGGCTGAGCACAGGGAGGCATAAGGACCCATCACCGTGGCCTCGTGGCATCTGGTCCATGCTCACAACCCTCCCTGCTGCAGTCTGCACTGAGGTGACCAATCCTTACCTTCGCTGGCCTGGTGCTGGCAAGCCTCCAGCAAATATCATGGACCTAACCTGTTATTCATCAATATTTCAATTGTTACACTTCTTACCGCATGCCTCAACTATTTCATAAACACTGGCTCTAAATCCCCTGAACATGTTTAAAATAACTCCTGAGGCATGCACGGACAGAGCTGCCTGCATTCCTCCTTGGTTATATATAATGCTGCTGAAGCCAGGGATGACTATGGCTGGTTGTATTTATACCACAAAATCTCTTTTGCGTTGCCCGGGATTTGGGTTGTGTAATTCATGTGGGTTGCCCAAAAAGCTGAAGCAGCCAGCGAGGCTTAGCGCTCGCTCCAGTGAGCCTGTAACATGGGGCTCTCAGCAATATGCTGCGCAGACACATGCACCTCTGAGTAGTGGCTTGTGGGACACCTCCAAGAGCACATCCTGAGAAAAATCCCTGGGCTGTGATGTTTTGCACATGTTCAGGGACCTGCTGCTCTCGCTGGAGACTGACAGATGCTGCCGTAGCCCCTGCTCAGCCCTGTTTGATGGATGAAGGTTATGGCTCCGCAGGGGTTTCCAGTGTGGTCCTGGGGCTCGCTCCCTCTTTGTTCAGCTGATGTCCTCAAATGGCAACAGATGGCCTTTGTGCTCTGACCTTCTTCCTTCTCTGACCAGTGACTTCTAAGTGCCATCCATCTTCCCCTGGGTCTGACAGAGCAGAGAGCTAGCAGGCTCACCCCAGAGGGGAGATTTTTCCTCACCCTGTGCTGGGATATTTTGGAAGAGGTGAGCATACAGTGTGATCGGTATCACCGAGTCTCAGCACTAACCCTCGTGAGCATCATGGTGGCAGTAGACATGTCTCTTGCTCTCCTCCACTTCCATTGCCTTTATCTGTGACTTTCGGTATCTGGGGCAAGTGGGGCTGCACCTCTGAGATGGTTTGGCATTTCCCTTGGGAAAAGAAGCGTGGGGTCAGGGCATGTCCCATCAATATGGGAGAAGCTCCAGCTGGGCCTGCCTGTGTGCATCATGCTGAAACCCGATGGTAGATGATGGTATTTGGGTGCTGGAGCTGAGCCTGTTGCTCTCCATGGGTGCTTTTCACCCTGTGTGCAATCTAAGGCAGAACTCCAGAGCTCAGCAGGGAGCCAGCAGAGCACGCCGTGCACTGAAGTACAAAATAAAGTGCTGTGCTGTGCCCATGAGCTGGTCTGAGCAGGGGGGTGGTGTCCCCTGCTTATAGATGTGGAGCTGTTTTGTAGGCACAAAGCTGGCTAAGGTGATCCAGGAAACCTCCAGCAGGTTAAGGAGTTAAATCTATAGTGCACTGCAAGTGCTTAAATTTAGCAAGTGCTCAAACTGTAGGGTCTTCCGTGGCTGTGGGGAAGGTCAGATACCTGCAGGTGTGGTAACGCTTAATGACTGCCAGCCCCACTGCACCCCTAAATGAGGTCGCTCAGCGCCTGCAGAGCCGCACTGATGGAAGCCTTTGCGCTTCTATCCGCTGGCTGTGCATGTGTAAAACAATTAAAAGCTATTTTTTTGTAAACTGGACCTGCGATTTGCATGTGAAAGGAACTGTAGAAGTGGAGTTTAAAGGGCTTTCAAGAGGTTATCTAGTCCACTCCCTGATCCATATGGGATCAGCTCCATCTTTGTCATCCCCAGAGATTTTTGTGTGATTTATTCTTAGGAGATTTCAGTGATGGGAGTGGGAGTGCCAAACCTCCGTTGCTAACTGGTTTAACTGAACACCTGACTTACTCTCCTGGGTAAACGGGAGTGTGATCCCAGCCGGGTGGGAAATTATCTGTGCTGTGTCTGGGGAGATCTGTATGGTTGAGGGCTGCCTTGTGTGTCTGTAGCCACATGTGTGTGCCAACACTGGGTATTGCTTGGGAGATGCCCCTGCCCCCCCAGGAAAAATTGTGCCTGCAGTGGAAAAAGCAGCTGTGACTAATACATTGATTAGTGATGTGCTAATGAGGAAGAAGGGATTTCTCTTTGTGAATAACTCTTATTTTCCATATCTGCATCCCCAAAAAGGAGGGATGACTTGGTCCTAAGAGCAGGTGCCCGGGGGAACACGTTAGTTATAATGTCCCCTTGTCCCCAGATATCTTCCTGTAACAGCTATCCTTAAAATGTGCCAGGCAGCTTGTAATGTAATGTGTGCTCTACTTACTGCCTGTGACGCATATTTTTAAATGAAGCCATCACATGATGCTAAACTGAATGCCTTTGAGAAATCCAAGCACACACTCAGCAGAGCTGGCTTATCCAGCGAGCCTATAATCTTGTCAAAAAAAAGATAGCTTGATTTGACAACTCCACCAAAAGCAGGGTTTACGGTGGCTTGCACTCTTTGTGTGCTAGCCTGTAATTCCCTGGTAGTCTTAAACGTACTATTCTTCTGCACGGGCATCAGGGCTAATTGTGCTATGGTTCTGCAGGTTGCTCATTTTTCTCTTTTAAATGTTGGAATTATGTTACTGCAATCAAATCCCTTGGGACTTCTTGAAGTCTTGAAAAGCTAGAAATAAAATCACAGGTTCAGAGTTCCCCGGTCAGGTCTTTTGAGACTCTTGAGAGTTACTACATGGTACCAGTAGATTTGATGTGGCTTCATGGTGTTACCTCTCATTCTCCTCTATTATACAGCAACTAAAACTAGATCATCCCAACTGTGCTCCTGCCGGGCCTTGAAGTGTATGAATCTGTGAATGCATATGCTGAGGGAAAGAAAAGGCAAAAGAATGAGTGAATATGCCAAAACTGTCAATAAAATAAAACTATTATAATACATTTCCAGCCTCCAAAATTAAGGCTAAGGAAGATAAAACAGCTTTGGTGCCATGAACCTTTCTCAAGTAGGGTTTTATTCCTAACCCAGGCTGGATTTGAGCAATTGTGCTCTACAATCCTTCCATTTCCCTACCATGAGAGCTCACATTTAATGCCTTGCCTTATGGGGGTTTCTTTGCATCCTTAATGCCTTGCCATTCAATAGCTCTGTGCTTTGCAGGACCCTGGAGATAAAAGAACCAATATTGCTTCGAAGGTTATTTTTAACACAGGAGTAGTTAAGAAACTGTCTGCACACAAATGACAAATTATTGTAATCCGAACAAAGAATGGGGCAGTAAAGAGCACACCAGCTGAAAACTTAAAAGAAGCCATAGACAAAGATGAAAAGATGGATTAAGAAAAGATCTCTAGTGCTTCCAAATGCAGCAATGTCACTAATTGGTACAAATGAAAGATGCTTCAGAAGCAGACTTGAAGATGAATTGCCAAGTTCTCGCCTTTCTCCCGTTGGTTGTAGTGGCCCCTCGTGCGGTGTTGCCAGGGCTCTGCCAGCCCCTGCCCATGGAAGCCTCTGATGTACTTACACATGCTGGCAGCACTGCGGGAGGAATGTCCGCTCCTGGGGCTGGTTTTGCTGGCTTTAACAGGCAGGAGAAGGCTGGGCTTGCGCTGCGGCAGTAGCTGATCCTGCCTTTGCTGTGAAATCAGAGGGAGAATATTCCTGCGTGGTGTGTTTCTTTCCTAATCTCATTTTACCAGCTGGACTTGCAGCTTGGTACCGCTGGTTTGCGTGGCGGGGATAACACTGGCGCAGGAATTGCTAAGTAGTGCTGCCGGGCTTGGGCGTGTGGGATGGCTATGGGAGCACAGTGCTCCTTTCTATCCTTAAAATCTGCAAGTGTCATTCTGCTCCTGTGTGAGCAAAGGAAAAATCCCCCGAGACCTGGGAAGCATCCCTCCGAGCTGGGGGTAAAGCAGCTGCTTCTGGGGGGCAGAGTCATGTCGCGGCTACTGGATTTTATTTTCTGGGATTGCTGTGGGAAAAGCAGGCTTGGTATGGAAGGTTGTATCTGAGTGAGTGGCGGGGAGGATGTGTCTCCGTGTTTGTCAGATACAGGTGCCTTCTGGCAAGTGAGAAGGTGACATTATGGGATGTGTCTTCTGGCATTTCCCCTCCAGCCGTCGGGAGCCCCAGCAGCAGTGGCTCTGTGGTCCCTCAATGGCAACGCCTCAGTTGATGGAAGGGGGGTTGTCTGCTGCTCTTCCTATTGTGGCTTTTTTCTGTTGGACATATATCAGAAGTGTGTGCCATATGAACGTGCCGCTGGAAGGCTCTCCGGGGGCAGGCGAGCCAAGGTGGGGAGAGGGGTGAAGGAAAGGAAGAAGGAGCTGAGGTGGGAGCAGATATCCCTGCTAGCCCCGCCACAGGGTCACAGAAGCTCATGGCAGCATTCAGACCATTCCTGCCAGAGAGGTTTTGGCTGTGGAAATTCAAGCCAAGCCTCCAAGGTCTGCTTAGCTTGAGTGTGAAACCTTGATTTGCATTCTAGTTTGCACTAGGCTTGCCTGTTATTAATCAAACCTCTGCGGAGCCTGGCCTTGGTTTTAGCTTGGCAGCAGGACCTGTGCTTGGGCAAGTTTACCTTGGCTTCATGTTTTATTGCAGCCCTCTGCTTGTGGATGGTAAATCAAACGTGTGATAAGTTTACAGAGGATCTGGACTGCATCTAATAGATGCCATTACATCGCTTGTTCAGAGTTGCATGTGTGACAAGGTCATCCCATCTCATAAAGACAGTATAAATTTCATATTTGCTTGACTCCCACAGAGGATTGTGGGAGGCAGACTTCTCGGGATTGCTGCAGTGCATGGAGCATAGAGATCCCCTATGCAGTTTATCCATATAACCCATCAGTATCCGTCATCTTCTCAACCCTACTGTTCTTCAAGGTACAAACTTAATGTGCATCTCTGTCCTGGCAGTGCTGAACACCTCACCTACTCCTGATGGGAATTTTAAGCTCCAGTGTTGTGCCGTGGGTCAAAACCATTGTTGGGTGAGGGGCAACACCTTCTGCTGTGGGCAGTTCATGGCTTATGGCCGGTGCTGATTTGGGGGCTGTATGGTGCAGGCATGGGCTTTGCCTCCATCAATCCAAACTTGCCTTTGGTACCCAAATTAAAGAGCTGCTCTCACCTGATGAGATCCCAGTGCTTTAGGACCTTGTTGTGCCCTGGCTGTTCCCCCAGACCAGCTCACCCTTGGTCTCCAAGTCTGGTTTTTCATTCCCTTCAGAAAGATCTGAGCCCTTTGGAGGTTTACACCATTGGGGTCCACCTCAGGTCCCTGTTAAACCAAGAGCAAACTTCTCGGTGGCTTCTGCAGCAACTGGGTCAGCCTTGGAGCTCTTCGGTGCACCTCATCCTCGAGTATGTGTCACTTTGCTGCAACACCTTCCCAAAGGCTGGACATTCTTCTGAAGCCTGAAAGCTGTCTTGCAGATGTTGCTCTTGTCATGTTTGCACCTCCTCACGACGGAGGAGGAGCCATTCAGCAGCTCAAGGCACAGACACTTGCTGCAGTCACAGTTTCTCCACCTTACTTAGATCACGAGACTTTCTCCTGTATTTCCCCCATGGTCACCACCACGCGTGCAGGTTTCCTTGCAGCAGCAGGTCTGGTTGTCTGCTGACATTTCAAAAACCAGGAGAAACTCCATGCTGTCAGCTCCTAGAGGTGGGTTTCTATGTTGTGCAGACCCGTAGCAACGTGGCAAACACTTTTCTAGTGATGCAGGGGTCATTGATACAGTTGCTGTGGTTGCAGTGGGCGAAGAGGTGATGATGTAACGGACTGGCTTGTCACAGCATCTGCTATGCTCTAGCACCGCTCAGGCGTGGCTGCAGAAATCCCCATTCCTGTTTCATGCCCTGTTAATCACAGAGTCTGAAAATTGTTGGTGTCTTAACAACTGAGCAAAAATAGTGTGCATTCCGCCTCCCCCCAAATTTTGCCTTAAGAGGAGGACATGGAGGCGCGTTGAATTTTGCAGCTAGCTGTCTAGTCTGGGAAATGACATCTGTGTCCACTGCAAAATTCTCCTGCCCTAGAACTGAACAGCCTGGGTCCTGCCGTGGTTCCACTTCCCTGTGTGTGCTGTAAGCCAGAGCAGACCTGGGGATCAGGAGCTTGATGTGAACAGCATGGAAAACAGCCATGCTTTCACTATTCCTGTCCCAATGTGAAATCAGCAGAACTTTGTGATGAAGTGTCAGAACTCTTGAGCTCAATAAATAGAAACAGCAGTTTACCTAGCTACATAGGACAGCGCAGCTTTTGAGGTCTCGTGGGGTCTATTGCACAGCTGATTTTATTTAAATTATACCATCAATTTCCTATATACTCTAGAGGAGATTCAGGCTCATTAGTAGATCAGAAACATTCTTCATTATCCATTATAGTAGTGGGAAAGCCAATAGAGGCTTTGCCTTGACACTGTAATATTTAAGAGGGAGGTATCTGTCTGCCAAGTGCTAAGTTGGCTCCTCCGTTTTAAATAAGTATGTACAATAAATAATAGACAATTAAGCTCTTCCTGATCTTTACTGTCTCATGATAATTTATTTGCCCTTTGATTGGGCAGATTTTATTTTGGTGCTTGACTGGGACTGTGGTTTGGAAAGGCTTTGTTATTCAAAATGTAGAAAGAAAAAAAATCAAGAGTTGTCGTAAAGCAGGGCACAAAGGCTGCTTGTTAAATAGGCATAAAGTACTTGGGTGGTGATTAGTGCCTTTCTGTTTTGATATTAAAGTGGTGCTTCAGTGATAAATTAAGTCCCTGCTGAGAATACCAACATCCATTTGGGGCCATTTGTGCCCTGTTTATAGCGAGGATGGTTCCTTGCTGCTAAGGCATCCTGCTGGGGCAAGGGGAACTCGGGGAGTGGTACCCTGTCCCCTGGGTGGGTTTCTGCCAGGCTGCCGTGGTTTCCCACTGTATTTATGTGCTGCCTTGCACTCAGGCCAGCTACTGATTGCCTGGACAGTGGTGTGGTGAAATGTTTTGTGGAGTGCTGTTGGAGACAAGGTCATTTGCTTCCAGGCAGTCTTGAACTATACACATATCAAAGGCTTAAAATATAAGTTAGGAAGCTCTTCATAAAGCTGAGGAACTTGTAGTAAATCCGCTATCTCTCAGTATCCACAAACCCTTGGCGCAGGATTTGGTGCTGACTGCTGAGACCTTAGCCCCCTGTTCATCTGTGGGACCTTACGCCACTTTGTCCCCCCAGCACCCAAGCGCTGGTGCATTGGGGTCCCCAGCTGGGATACAGCCAGCTACTGCAACATCAGCCACAGTGAGAGCCAGTCCCTCTCTCCACAGTGTTCCACAGCTGCCATTACACTGAAGAAACACTACTGCATCTGAAAAATAAAGATTATTCTCATAAATGGAGAAACAGAGGGGAAGAGCTGACAGTCAGATGTTAATGAGAGCAGGCATACCTCGCAGCTCCTGGGAGCCGGGGAAGCAGGCGCCTGTTGCAGTAACTGTTTGTTCCTGCTATGTTTTAACACCCTTGAGAAATGCTCATGTACACACCTTCAGCACTTCCAGGCGTATGGAACAAATGTGTTCAAATAACTCCCCTGATTAAACATACTGTCCCTCTAGGTTGACGCTGCACAGGTAGACTCTGCTAGGGTTAAAGGGGGTGTGGATGCCTTGGATTTAAACCTGTCCTCACTGAAGTTTAGTATCTTCTATAAATAGCTCTCCCAAATATTTGAGCAATTCGTATTCTACTTTCTAAAGGCAGAAAAGGCCTCTTAGGTAATGGAAATAGTGGTGATTAGTGAAGGTTGCAGATGAAAAGAGGATATGAAAGTAGCATAGAAATCCTTTGATATATCACTCGCTGTTCCTGAGGCATTCTCTTCTCCTTGTCTTGACTTTAAATTTCCCCTGTAGTATGTAAGTGAATCTACCTCCTAAATCTACACTCTTAAAAAATATTTTACCTTTCCTTTCTGTGTGAAAATATACTTTGCTTGGCAGAAAGGGGGAAAATGCTATATTAAAAAAAAAAATATCAATCTAGGAGTATTGATTTGAATCTTTATAGAAACTATTTGGGCTAGTTTGGGCCCCTGCTATGTTCGTCTAGGGAACAACACACAGGCAAAGCAATTAATTTCATCTAAATTTAGCTACCAAAAATTAGGCATCTAGTAGTAAGCCAGTGGTCTAGGCTTCTGTGGTCAGTGCTGCTGAGCGAGGACCTCTGAGGGCAATTTGTCTGTGTTGTAGGAATGAACGAGCCCCTGAAGGTGCCTGACTATTTCCATTGACCAGGAGGAGTCTGATTAATGAGATTAGATGCCTAAGGACTGATCCACGTGTCCAGTGCCATTTTAGACACGGTATCGTATACCAGGGGTGTGTAATGAGCTGGGAGATGTAATTACTCTGGAAGATCCATGTCTTTACAGAAGAGATACACACCTTCCTTCTGGCCACCAGAAGAGGGATATGTTGGGAAATTTAAAATGTAACCATGTGCTTGTTTAGGCATGTAAATCATGTGCTTAGAATGCTTAGAAACCTCAGATTTGGTGAGGTGTATTGCTGACTGTTTTAGTGGCTTTCAAAACCTTTGGGTGAAATCCAGCCCTTTCCTGCTGCTGTTTAGAGAGAGCTCATGGAATTTCAAGGGCTTTGGGGAAGCAACCTCCATGGACGTGTGACCTTCTGTGGACAAGTGGGTTTGCGCAGGGCTTTCTGTTTAGCTGCTTTCATCAAAGCCTTATGTCGCTTCTGATGTCCTGGTGTTCCCCAGTGATGCTAGGGGTGAGGTAGGGCTGGTACCTTCCGTCCCAGGGTGCTGGGGTATGTGTACCCACAAGGTATTTCCAGAATCGGTCATATCCTGTGCTTGTGTTGATACTGGCTGAGAGCAGCTTAATCCCACCGGCAGGCTGTTATTCCTTGGAGCTGGACTGCTGTAGTAGCAGGGGCATGTGCAGGGATGTGCTCTGAGCAGGGGCAGGAATGTACCACTGCACAACAGTCACCCTGAACTACTCCATGGAGAAACAGGAGCCTCGCAGCTGGCAAATATGTCAGAACAGACTGTAGCCGTTAGCTGCAAGGAAACACTGAGAGACAGTTGAGTGGAAGTCAAATGGTCCAGATCAGCTGCAGCAGCTCACCAGAGGTTTCCCTGCTTCCCTGGTCACGTTGCTTCACAGCAGTCGAGGAAGCAGGTAGAAAACAGACCCCTCAGCAACACCTGTAACAAACAAGTACCTTCTCAAAGTTATGCAGCAGCTTAATTAGAGGAGAGGCCTGTCAGACTTAATTTATTTTTAAAAGCCCCATCAAATTTAATTTGTGAGTGCAGTTCTTCCATCTGCTTTCAGGCATTATCTCTGGGGTTCAAGAGAAAAACATATGTCTTGTGGTTAATAAGAATTTGTTTTAATGGATCGTATGACTGGGTGATTAATAACTGCTCTACTCTGATTGTTCTCATTATAACGATAACACGCAGCCCTGCTGCCCAGCCCCAACCTATTGTCGTGAAAAGGGATCATAAAATGGGAGATGAAAAATTCCTCTGGTTGAGATGAAAGCACATGGATCAAGAGGCTGGCTGCACGGTGCTGCGTGGCAAAAACGGCTTCCTATGGTTCTTATTATTTCTCTTCTGGGATTATATATCAGATCATCAAATGTGCACAAAGCAGGGCACTTCAGTCTGTATTTAGACCCAGAACTTGATCTGATGCCTGGCTGCCAAGGGCACGGTGCTGGCGTTCAGGAGGTCCTGAGTCAAACCCTGCTCTCCACAAACTCCCCCTGTAACCGTGGGCAAGTCCTAAACCTCTCCAGAAATAGCATCCGGGCGGAAATATTCCCAGTGCACATCAGACTCTGACCTCACCAGATTTTCCTCCTTCGCTAGCTTGCTCCTAGTTTTAACTTTGTGTTGTATCTTCTGAGCAAGAGCTCAGCATCTCGGTAGAGTAGCACCATATTTCCACGAGTGTAAATGAGACGAGAATGTGACCCTTCTGTTTAATGACCAACTGGTGCTTTCGTTTCATGCAAAAACCAAATCCAGAGCGATTCATCATATTTGCTTTCATGATACGCTGACTGGGTATTGGAAATGCTGGGAGCTTTGTTGTTTGGCAGGTATTCAAACCAGTTACTTCAGAGGAAATTCCACTTATTGAAAGAGTCCAGTGATTAGGTTATCATCATCTCCACTTCTCATTTTCTCTGTTCACAATGAAAGCTTGAAAGAGAGAAATTTATTTGGTTGTTTTTAAAGGCACGGCTTGAAATGTGCTCCGAGGCAGGAAATAAAGAGACATTATTACTTCGTAGCCCCCCGGGGGAGATGGCAGGCGGTCAGGCATGTGGTCCCGGGAGTCATAAAGCAACACAAACCGGAACAGGTAACTGGTGTCATTGGGGCTTTGATTTGCTTTCCCAGTGTTAACCTCACGTTAACCTTCAGAGCAAGAGGTCAGGGAAAGGTTGCAGCCTCAGATGCTGGAAAAAGGAACTTTGCCTGAAATGCACAGTCCTTGCAAAGCCTACGAAGTTGGCCACAAATAACAAAAAAAGAAATTGCTCCTGAATAACATTTCTCTTTCAGCTGAAAATTCTCCGCCAATTTGTGTGCAGGATGAAAAAGCAAGAGGTACTTGAAAGTGGTGAATAAAACCAGCATCGCCCCAGAAGCAGAGGGGAAATATTTCTTTTTATCCTTCTTTTCTTTAAAGCGTTCACCGTGCCTTTCCTCTCTCCATATGGATGTACGATGCCCAGGCATGGGTGGTAGTGGGGAAGAGCTGGTGTGCCCAGGCAGAGGGGCTGTTCCTCAAACACCGAGCGCTTTGCTGTGCTGCAGCGGTCACTGCAGTCAGTGCTGGGGCTGAACCACACTCTGTGCTGGGACCTGGAAGCAGCAGGCATGCTTCTTTGGGGTACTGGGCAGCTACCCAGGACTTTGCTTCCCTGGTACAGCTGGTACTGGGTGAACCGGGCTCTGATAAATCCCTTTTAGCTCCTACTACTTGAAATTATTATCTACCCTGAACGCTTCTGTTCTCACTGAGGTACGGGAGAATGTGGGCACCAGGAATGAAGTGTAATAGCTCTGATGTGGGCATGAAGCCTTTGTACAGCGATACAAAAATAGCATTGATTGCACAATTGCACCCATAAAAATGGAAAGAGAGGGAAAATCATAGAGTGCGCACAGAATTTTTCATTGGTGGCTTCGTTATTTCCATAAGGGACAGACAGATGGGGCCAATTTGATCAAACTAGGAAGTTCCCTGCCAAGCTGCATTCATTCATCTGCTCTGAAATATTAGGTGGCATATGGCAACTGGTATTTTCTGATATATTCCTGCAATGGCACGATGATGGCAGTGCCTCTGTGGTTGAGAGAGATGCAATAAAACAGGCAGAGTGGTGGAGGTGGGAGAGGCATTGTGGGTGCTGGGGGACAGCAGGGGGGTGCAGGCTGTGTGGTCCTCTGCTGCTCCGCTGTGCTACCTCGGGTGCTCTGCCAGAGCAGCTGCTTTGCACTGGGGAGAGTCTCCTGCAAGGATTAAGCTAACACTGACTTGTAAGATGTATTATTTATTACTATCCTACAGCTTCTTCGGGACTTGAACATGAATGTCAGCAAGTAAAATATTTGTCTTTAGGGAGACACTTTTGGGTGTGTGTGTGGATTTTATTTTATTTTTTTTTTTTAGAATGTCTTTTCATGTTACAAGCCTCTAGACTTATTTGGGCACAGACAGAAGTCCTGCTGGACAAAGGTCTCTGGAGGATGGAGATGGTGTGGAGACTGCCTTGGTTCTTCTTTCCATTTGGGCCGTTTGTTGTAAAGATGTGCCCTGGACTCTTAGTGGGCTTGGAGATGGTATCTGTTATCTAATGTTCCTGCCTTATCACTGGGTTCAGCAAAGATGGAATTCATATGCTGAAATGGAGGTGTTTATAACCGAGTTTGCCACCAGGAGCCCTGGTTTTAGTAGTCATCTCTGTAGTGCACCTCTTCTCACCTGAATGTAGGTGAACACCCCCCCCAGCAATAACCTCACCCCCCTGTATCTGGATTATCTCCCTTCAGGTGGGTACAGTCATGCATATTCTCTCAATTCCCTTTGAGATCCAGTGTCACACAATGCCGAAAGCAGGTCTGTGTGGGAAATGCCATTTATTTTAAGTGAAATATTTAAAAGAAGATTATGAGCTTAATTACATATCCCATGGACTTCTTTCTTTTTGTTCTTTATTTGTTTTTAATTGTATTTTCTGCTTGCAAAAATGAGAGGAGTTAAGAAGGAAAAAATAGAGAGGGAAACAGTTCTGTGGGTTTTTTTTGCCAAATTTTGAGAGAAGAAAGCTTTGAAGAGGAAGAAAAAGAAGGGAGAAAGAAAGGAATGGAAAGCTGGAGTCCTTCTAGATTTGGAGAACAAAACCAAAATGACGCCTTTCAAAATGAACATTTATCATTCAGTTTCATTTTGAAAGTTTTCATTAAAAAAAGAATTCAACCAAATCAGCTATGTTTGTGGAAACTTTCGGGTTCCCTTGGAAACCTGCTTTATTTTTCATGGCTAAAACTTTATGAAGAAAATTGTAACTACGTTGTAGCTGTTCAACTGCCTGAGATTTATGAAGCATGTTAATCAATCACCTTGTCCTGCAGGTGCAGAATTTTATAAATAGCAATTATGAGGAGATGGCATGATGCCAATCTTAATCCCTCCCTCTCCCCCACATCCTGAAGTCAGCATCTTCAGAAAGCCCTCTGTGCTTACTAAGGCTCTGCAAATCATTACATCTGGATTTTTTGATCCACTTCCCAGGCAGCATCCCTTGTGCCTTCACACTGTTATCTCTTTTATGTGGTCCTCTACGTGCCCTGCTTGGGTCCCTTTGAGATTTTTGCTGGCCATGGCACTGGGAGAACTCAATGGTTGGCTGTGGCTGGCTACAGAGCTTCCCTGAGCACTGCTGTCACTAAAATCGGGTCAATAAATCACTCTTCTCACCTTCAAAAAAGGTTATGACATGACACTGGAAAATGATATTTTTGTAATGAAAAATCCTTAGCCTGATTATCTTTTTTTTTTTTT
Organism: Falco peregrinus; assembly: GCF_023634155.1. Classification (NCBI taxonomy): domain Eukaryota; kingdom Metazoa; phylum Chordata; class Aves; order Falconiformes; family Falconidae; genus Falco; species Falco peregrinus. Next base: position 116,293,560 of record NC_073722.1, on the reverse strand, counting down.
TTGTAATTTAAATTAAGGTGTTACTCTGTAGGGTGGGGTTTTTCTTTTTTTTTTTTTTTTTTTTTTTTCCCCCAGACTGAACTTTTGAAGGGGAGTTTGGGTCAGATCCTCTGCTCCTGTGCCCACCCCTTGAGCCACCCCTGTGTTCCCCCTCCCTTGATGTTTGCCTTTTTCACACACTGTGACATGCTACAAACCACTTTGGACCAAAAGCACATCTGTGACCCTGCCTGTACTTCACGTGGCATGGACAGGGTCTCTCCTGGAGCTTGGGTATCAGCCTGTCCGGGTGTTTCCTACCAATAGTGAGAAATATCCCGTCAAATCTGGGATGCTGAGTGTGCCTTGGCCATCCCCTCTGCAGCCAGGGGGTCACTTGAGCAGCCACGTGTGCTTCTTGTTCAGGGCTTCTTGTACCATCCTCCAAAGGGGGGGTTTGGCATCGGCTTCATTGGGGGAAGAGGAAGAAGCAGAACTGCCAAGGTCACAGACTGATGTCACATGTTGTTAACGTAGCAACTTCTGGGGGGTTTTAATAAAAAGGAGTATGTATGTCCCCTCTAAGGACCCCCAGCTCTGCTGGTCTCCTTGCTCTGCAGAAGTGCTCAAATAAGGGAAAAAGAAGCCTGTTTCCACGTGATATTATCCCCTGAAAGATCAGTATGCTGGAAAATAATTAGCTGTCAAGACAAGTTGCTTGTGCTGCCTGCCCCCATCTCCAAATGAAGTTCAGTGGTCTCGGATCCGATGCAGAATCACCAGGGAAGGGGGAAGCTGTCCCCAGATTAGATATGGCGAGCTTATATGACACAAGAATTTATTACTTAGTCCAACTTACAGGAGGTCAGAAAGAAAATAACAACCGTCTTTGCTTTGTGAAACAGATACAGAGTTTCAGTGTAACCCAGGGGGTGTTTAAGTCTTAATAAATTCTGTGGGTGACTTGTGTGATAGACAGGTTTATCTCCATCGTGCTATTCTGTTGCTTCCAGATGAATCCTAACCAGCATCGATCTGAAACTTTCCTCCCTTTAATATACATCAATAACTTAACACAACCTCTTCTCCATATCATCTGGCGGCAGTCAGAGCCTAGGCCACAGTTTTACTGGGGTAATGTTATTTTCTTCAGGGTGGAATATTATGGCCAGGCTGGAGAAATATCTTGCATTTCCTTGCATTGTCTGGCAACATGCATGGAGCAGTTCCCAGCCCGCTCCTCGAAGCTTTTACAACAGTAAGAGGCCTCCATAAACTCCAAGCAGCCGGGAAGGTATTAAAGAAATGTCTTTAAAAAAAGAGAAGGGAAAAAGAGGAAGAAAGGGAGCAAAAGCAAAGTTGTAAGAAAGCATCAGGGGGTTATACGAGGAATAATGGGGACGTGATTCCACTGGGATATGGGAGACTCCACTTCTCCCTGTTACACAGGAGACTTCTTGTTTAGCTAAAGGTGCCTTAGGTCTTGGCTTCCTCGTTCTACAGCAAAATTAATAACACTTTGCTGGGAAATAATAAGCGTGCAACTAGCAGGCTCCTGGAGCAGGGGCGGTGGAGGTGAGGGGGCGGAGGGGCTCAGGTCTGTGTCGGGGTCACCTGTAGCAGCACTCAATGGGGCAGCGGCTGCACTGCCCAGCTGAGGAGGATTCCGTGGCCTCCAGGACCAGTCTTATCTCTCAGGTTTTCCCATGGCAGGGAGATGCTGGGTTCTGCTCTGAACTGCGCTGCCAAAACTTCATTTTACTCAGGATGGAGAAACCTGCTCTGTCACTGGAAATCCCAGCGGGGTGAACGGTGCAGGCAGGAGGGAGATGTGGGCAGGAGGATGCTGGGAACTTCAGCCCTGTCTGTCCCATTCCTTAGGGAAGGGGCTGAGAACTTTCTCACACTTTGTGCTGGTTTCTTGCTCCAAAAAGAAGTAATTTGGCCAAAATGCCCTGCCTGGGAGGGGTCCGTTGGGAACAGTCCAAGAGTAGGGATGGTACATTACGCCTGGCAAGGGGGACTGGATGAGGTAGCCAGCCCTTGAAATGTGAGTGATTGCCGAAGCCAGGAGACTCGTCTCCATTAGCAAGTCTCAAACGTGCATGGCCTGAGTGTCAGCGCAGGGGACAGGGCAATCCCGGCGGTTCCAGTAGGCAGGTAGCATGGTTGGGGGGGGGGACACTTGTGCCTTTTGAGCCACAGGCTCATTCCTGATGCCCTTGGGATGCTGTTTCTACCCTCTGTGCCCACCCCAGCCACCTTGTCCGCACACCCGTGGCCACAGGACAAGCCCTGAGTGTTTGGGAGGGCAGTGGAGGGAGGGTGCTGGGGCTGCAGGGGTGCCCTGCCGTGAGCAGACATGGCTGGACAGGGCTGCCCGGCCACTGCTCGGGCACCATGCGAGCACCTAGCTCTCGGGGGCACCGTATGGCATGTGGGCTTTCGCCTGGTGGCTTCTGTTTCAGCATATGGGATTTCTTAATAACAGCGATATCCCCCAGTGGTTTCCCCCCCGTCTCATTCCTTCTAATTAAATGAATACCATCACATTTGGAAGAAACTGTGTAGTCATATTGCATTAGCCACAAGCAGACAGATTATTTATTTTTTTTGCCTTTCAAGGATCTCAGAATATCCTACAACTATTAATTAATCCGGTCTCCTGATAATTCTGCAGGGATATATGATAGCGATCAGTTATGGATGGGGAAATGGAGTCATACAGATCTGAAGGGCTTGGTTCAGCACACTGTGTGGCAGGGCTGGAAATAGAAAGCAGAACGCTTGCCTCGCTGTTTCCTGCTCTAACCGCAGTCTGGCCGCCTTCTCTTCGCAAAGTAGTGTGCAAGTTGGTGAAGTTTTGCTAAGGAAAGCCATCTCAGTTGCTAGCTTTCAAAGGCTTATTGCAAACACAGATTGATGGGGTGGGGAACGTACTTTAAACATTATGGCAAACACCTTAGCTGTGTCCCTTTCAAGTGAAAGCTTGAAGTAAGGGAATTTGACTGATGTGTGCTTTTATCAAAGCTATTCCCTATTATGTTAAGCACAGTAGCCTGTGGAAGTTAAGAAGTTAATGGGGGAAGCAGGCATTAAACAGAAAGATCAAATGCATCAGATAATAGCCAAAGGGATAAAAACGATACAGCACCTGAGAGTGGCAATAAATGTAAAATGCTTCTCTCTCATTTCAGATGTATGATTAACTGCTTCTAAATATACTGGGGACTGTACAATAAAGGGGAAGATGTGGATGAGCTATAATGTGGTCAAAATGTTTCAGGAACTCTGACCAAAGAACCTGTAAAAGCCTTCTGGGCTCGTAGCCGCCAAGGATATGTTCTGCCCCTGTGAGGGCAAACATAAAGGTTCAGGAATTTATAAATAATTTTTTACTGGAGGAGAAAAAAAAAATCAAACAAACAACTAAAGTACAGAAGAGCACTGTAGGAAAAGTTATTGGATTGATGAGGATGGAATATGGGGAGTAGTGCAACAATAAAATTCTATTTGATGTTCCAGAAGGGAAATGGATTTTGTTTCCTTTCTTTCCATTACTGAAAACGGCTTTTGTAGAGTTAAGATCAGGGAGATTTTTGCAGTCTTGTGTCTCCAAAGAACCCTTACCTATTTTGCTAGCACATTTGCAAATGTCACTTTGCACAGGAATGCTCTCCCACTTATTTCTAGAATACTTCACTTCTCCAGATGCAAAACATGTTTTGGAAATATTTTCAAATCAGCACTTCAGTCCATTGCAGAGAAAGACTTTGATGTTTGCCTTTCTACTAGCAGCAATGCTTTGCCCCACTGGAACATTTTGCATCCCAGGACACCAGAGTGCCTTGCAAAAACAATTCATTTAGCCTTTTGACGTAGCTGGAAAGCCCTGTTTCATGCAAAGGAACAAAAGCCCGGAGGGTTTGGTCTCCTGCCTCCTTGTGTGCATTGTCTCTGACACAAGGCAAGCTGTCAGGACCAGGACTCAGCAGCTAAAACCCTGCACTGGCTGGCAGGGCATGCCCATACCAAACAGAGGCAGCTCACCGAAGGGTTGTCTACATCACTGTGTCGGTTTTGCCTGAGCACTGGGTCTATGACCAGACCAGGCTGTTCATCCATACCTGGTCCTGTGGGAGAGCTGTGGCACCATCCCCCCCGCCCAGAAGAGCACGGAGCCATCTCAGCCACAGAGCTGAGCGCTGCCACCACGTGTGCGGGGCTCCGAGCTTGCCCTGCAAGCTGGACTGATGGTGAACTAGTGGAGAAGCAGCCTGGGAGAGGTTGGAAGTGATCACAGATGGGAGAGTTTTCATTATTGCCGAGTGTGGATTTCTAAGGGCAGTTCTTCAGGCTGTTGGACTTAATGATCTGAAAGGTCTTTTCCAACCCAAATGATTCTATGATTCTATAAACTGCTGGGCGTGGCATCCTACTTCAACCTCCCCGAGATCAAAGTCTTTTGCATGCTCTGGTCCTCAGCCTTAGATCAATTTGCATGGCTCCTATAGTACAAGATAGCTTCAGGGAAGTACAACTTAATCCTCTTTAAAGGCCATTTTGTGGTGCCATGATAGTACAAAGCAGCTGTGGCTCCACTAGTGATTTGGAAGGCAGCTGTCAGCAAGCCTTGGGACCTGCTTCTGCATGCCCACCTGGTCTCTGCGTGGCTCTGGGCTCCATGCTACAAGCAGGTGGGCACACAAAACCCTGCTGCAAAGACAAACTCAGATTTGGAAATATTTGAGAAGTTGGGACTGATGGTGCAGCTGGGGGCTGGGACACTGGGAAAACTCCCCCTTCCCCAGTTGGCCCTCCTGATCTCTGGGGGTTTTGTGTGCAGAGAAGCAACATGTACCTGTGAAGGAGGTGATGGGGCACAATTTGTCCCAAGGAGTTCAAACTGTTGTGGAAGTTTTCTGTCTGTAGGATGGATTGCTGGAGAGGGGTGGCAGAAAAGTCTGCACAGCTGGAGATTTTTAGGAGATCGGATCAACCTTTTTTGAGTGGTTTGGGTTGATTTGATCCTGTTTGGGGACCTTCCCTTTTGGCTCCACTTTTTGTGATATCCCAATAAAAAAAAACAGAAAGAAAAAACAAAAACAAACAAAAAAAACCCCCAAGCAAACAACCACCTAAATGACTACAGTCCAGGCATTGGTCAGGTGTGTTAGGAAGTGGTTTGCATCAGAGCTGGGCCAGCCTAGCTTGAATATTCCTCCTGGAAACAGCGTGGCTGCTCCTGTTCCCAGCAGGGTAATGTCACTGATGAGCACCGTGTTGCTCCAGGGGAGGCCTGGGTAGGTGTTAATGATGCCGAGGAAATGAAGTGAGTCTTGATAGCTGTAATGGCTGGGGAGTGGGAAGCTGTTAGGGGCTGCTGAAATACTTATGATATGGTGAGATGGAGATAGATTAGATAGAGGTGTAAAAGTAACATAAACTGGAAATTCAGGTTTAACTATAAGAATCCTCTGGTCTTCATTCCCATGGCTCGTTTGATATTGCCAGCACTGTGAATTAGGGTAGGAATTGCGAGTCATGATTTTTTTCACCTGAATTTTTTTTCTTTTTCCTCCCCTCTGTCTCTTACAGTTTTAAGTCAGGCTCTTAATACAATCCTCATTTATCTTGTGAAGGCTTAACACATAAAACTCTTTCTGGCAGACGTCAGCAAGCTTTCACACCTGACATCTACGTCAGACAGGCTCACTATTTGTCTGCCCCATGGTGTGATAGCAGACCTGTTAGCTTCAAAACAAAACTGCATGGAGACACTGCAGAAATAACTGTGTTTGACCATGCCAGCAAGCATCTTTGGTGCTGAAGCTGCATGGGCAGTCTGTTCCTGCCAGACTCCTGGCCTGCTCTGCTGCAGCTCTGGGATGTATTCTTGCATGGTTGTGGCATGGGAGGTCAGAGAAAGGAGCAGGGGCAGCAGCAGAAAGCTGGAAATTTGATGATTTCATCTAATGCCCCTGAAGGTATTTCTCCACTGCAGTGGCTGCAGCCCGTGGGGATGTACCTGCACTGGGTGGAATGCAGCTCTGTTGCTGGTGGTGTCTCTGGGGCTGGTACTAAACTTGGTTGAGAGGGTCATCTCTGCCTTCACAAGGTGTAGCATCAGAGCTCCTGGTTCTTCTCAGGGCTGCTTCAGAGCAGTGGTTCTTTACCCAAGAGGCTCATATATTGGGTCCAGACAAGCCAGTGCAGCTCTGATTAACCACAGAATAAAGCTATGTATTAGCTTAGATTATTCCTTTCTCTGATGCTTTCCTGCCTGTGACAGCACCCAGGATCAAGGGTGCTTTGCACCAGGGAAAAGCCTGCCCCAAAGCTTAGGAACCATGCTTTCTCTCTCTTTCTCTCTCTCTTTTTTTTTTTTTCCTTTTCTTTTTTTAAATGCCCTGACACCAGATTTCATGAGAGTTGTTGCCTGACCCGAGGAGAGCAAGAAAACTTGTCTCTGCCTCAACCTTGGGAAGCAACGATCTGTTGTAGATGGCCAGGGTGTGCTGTGCCTGCACCAATGCCTGCGAGCCCAGCAGCCGTTCCTAGTGCTGTCCTCATGCCTTTCCAGGCGTGCAGCAGGCAGGTCTGTCGCCTGATGTCCAGGGCAGGGACTGGTGCTAAATGGTCACATCCTTCCCCAGGAGGCTGTATGGGTTGTTCAGCTGGTGCCAGGCACGTCTGCAACTTGCTTGGGGGGAGCAGGGATGGAGGACCAGTGCTGTGGCTCTGCTCGGCAGGAATTTCCTGGGATAGGGGAGACCTTTGGGACAACCGTGTGTTTCCAGAGACACGTTGTCTCTGGACAAGGAGATGTGGTGCAGCAGCTGCTGCCGGGGAATTCAGGAGACCGTCAAGGGCACTGCTCTGGCTTAGAACCAGCCTGCCATCCTGGCCATGCCCTCACCCATCAAGTGGTCTGGGCTATCTCATTACCCCTTCGATTTCTGGAAGTCCAAGAGTGGCCAGTTGAGTTCAAGGAGCTCTGGGGCTTGAGCTGTGTATTCAGTTCTGCTCTGACACAGTCTGTGTACCAAAACTGTAGGGCAGAGGGTGCTCCCCAGCTCTGGGGTCTGCACGCTGGCTCCCATCTATGTGCTCAAGGCTGGAGAGCTTGCTCTGGGACCAAGGGGACCTACCAGGAGTCTCATGGTGGAGGGGCCAGTAGCAGAGTGAGCAGGGTCTGAACACAGCTTGTGGGAGTTTCAGGGTAGAAAATGGGCAGTTCTCAGATAAAATGGATGAAGGGGTATCTAAGGTAGGAATTGGACCCAAGATGAAGGGGAGGCCAGTGAGAGAGGGTCAGGGAGAACAAAACCTCAAGATGTCCATGGCGGGCAGACTATAAATCTCCCAAAGCTGTGTCAGGCACTGGAGAGAAAGAGCCAAAAGGTCCTAAGTCTGTGGTTATACACAGCAGAGATGGCAGCTGGTACGATTAATCTCCTGCCCTTTGTGAATCTTTAGACGAAGCCTCAGAGTAAATGAGGAAAGGTAAGGAAAGGTCTTTGTGGCCCTTTCTTTCTTGCATCCCAATGGGCTTCTCATCCTGGAGTAAATGAGAAACAGTCCCAGCTGCAGACAGCTCTGCTTTGGATTCAGATTTGTTTATTCCCAGTATAAAGCAGTGAAATGTAACTCCTAACACCCCGTTACTCTGAATTTGTCCTTTCAGCTCAGTTCACTCAAAGCTGGCTGTCTCACAGCCTCACTCAACATAATCTTGTCTTGAATACCTCAAATGCTAAAGAATAACATTAACATTATTAATATTTAAAATATTATTAACAATAATATAGACAGATGTGGACTTCTTTCACTTATCTAGGATAAGAGGGAAATATCTCTTTTTCCTGATTCCCTGTGCTTTGAAGACTTACATTCTAGCTCCAACTTTTAAAAGCATATGAGAGAAGGCAGAGTACTGTTGTAGTCGGGAGTATCTGAGGAGGTGTAGAGGTAAGGCTTGTATCTGCCATGAGACAGACACATATAGCCGGGAAAAACAGGCACAAACTGTTTTCAGGTGGGAGGAGACACAGAATCTGCCATACTGTGGCCATTTGATTTCTGCTGTGGTCATAACTAGGAGATCCAAGCATGGACCTGGGCTCTGTTCTGCTAGATGCTGTGCAAACAGATCAGAAGGATCTTTCTGCACCCAGAACACCTTCAGTCTAAGCCAGGGGACAAGGGTAGGTTCAGATCAATGGGAGGAGCACACAGATGCAGTGACACAGATCCACAGGGGCACCAGAAGGGGTGTTTCTTGGTGCAGTGTCCACTCCTATCAGCCACAAACCTCCAAGGTGCTGGGATTTTTCTACTTGTCATATAGCTCAGCCCTCCGTTAGAAGCTGTGTGCCAGCTGAGAGGTTTGTGATGGATCTGAGCTGGATCTGCAGACACTGGCTTCGCAGAGGGTCTCCAGTCCCTGTGTGCTGTCCTGGCTTTGCCAAACAGCTTTTTGCTGCCTGATCTCCTGGTGATTCAGGTCCTCTAACTCCATCTCCGTCACTATCTCAGCATGTCCCTCACCAAGTCGTGACATCTCTTGCAAGCCATCCCTTCATCACCACGTTCCTCCCTGTGGCAGTGCTGCAGAGGACCACGGCAGCAGTGACCTGTGGGGCCAGAGGGGACTGGCTGGTCCATCCCCCTGCTCAAGAATGGGGCCAGGCCTTACGTCTGGCTGATGATCACCCTACCTTTTTCTTGAACACCTCTTTTGAAAGAGATTTCAGTGTCCTCATATGTCTGTCCAGTCCAGGGTCACAACAGCTAGTCTCCCTTGTTCGTGGGAAACCATGTTAGCACCAGCCTGGTGTTTTCTCAGTCTCCGCTGCTAATGGACCTCCAATCCTCCATGAAAAGACACACTGGCTGCCAGAACCCATTTTTGCCATGGTACCTTCATATCCCTATGGAGTTTGAGTGCCTCTCAATTGTCAGAAGGATTTATCCTTACCTGGGTCTGTTTTCCAGAAGGGAAAACAAAGCAGGAGGTGGTTAATTCTCAAAAGTATCAAAAAGTAGATACTCAAATTGTGTAAATATTTTGGGCAGAATTATGGTTCTTCAACATCTGAGTAGTGTCTGGAGGAAGGAAAAAAGTAACCCCACGTGACTGGAAAAAATCCTGAGCTGATCAAGTGTCCCAGCATTAACCCATCCCTTCTGCCTGCTCCTGTCTCAGGAGGTGGGGGTAAATCAGCCATGGTGTGCAGGCTGCAGGAGGCCCCAGGTCTCAGCAGTCACCCCAAAGGATGCTTACAGTGGGCTGAGATTGCCTCTTATCCCTCCTTTCCACTCAGAGCGGTCATCTGCCCTTCCCTCGCTTTCCATACTTCTCAAACCACCCAGTGTTGCCTGTGAATAAAACTAGGTAGTACAAGCGAGGCAGAAAAAGGGGCAATCAATTAAAAGCCCAACAAAGTGCCTTTGTGCCTCACTTTGCGGTCGTAATGAATGGCTGTCTTGTCAGAAAGGTTTCTACTGTATTAAGAAAGCATTCTACCTTAGCCCGTTGTGATCCTGCTTGCAAAAGTCTCATTACCGTGCCAGCAATAATAGTGTCTAATTAAGCAGAATAAAGAGAGATGAAGCGTAATGGTTACAGGATAGAGAAGTTATTCGTCAGACAGAGGTAATAAATTACTGAGTCCTGTGTCCTGGTATGCTGGAAAAGATGTAGTCAAAAAGAGCGTACAGTGGAAACTTGGTTTTGTTTTTGATAAATTGACCAGCTTGGGTTGGCATTTATTTGTGCGTTGCCTCAACAGATATTTTTGGGGGTAATTTATTTATTCACACACACAGACACGGACACACACACTCTCCTTTTAATGAATAGAGCAAAACTCTGGATATTGGGGTGGAGGTAGAGTAACGATGAGACTGACTGATGATTATAAGGGGCAGGAGTGCATATCACTGCAGAGCCAGGGCGCAGAGCTGGCCTGGAGGGTGCTCCCCTGCCCGGCACCGTGCCCCAGGACCTTGCTCTCATGCTCTGACTCCTGCGTTACTGCTGGGTTATTACCCCTTCCCTGGGAAGGAGCTCCACAAACCATGCTCTGCACATGGTGCAGCGGGGGAAAGATGCAAGAATGTCATTAAGGTCATGCCGCGAATCCCCGGCTGCGGATAATGAACAATTCCTGACAAAATGAGGTGGTTGGAACCATTCGGAGATAAAAACCTGCCTGTCATTCTGTTGCACGAACCTATATTCCAATTTTATCTGCGGAGTGCGATTCTCTTTTATCCGGTTTCCTGTTTGAAGGGATTTGAGCAGAAAGATAATCCTAACTTTGAACATAAATCACTGGGCTGCATGGCTGATAGATGCTTTGCACTTTTTTTATGATAATGGCTGATTGGAGGCTGGGAGGGAAAATGCCAGGGGCTTATCTCTGTGGAGCAGCATTTGGAGGGTGTGCGGATGGCTGAGGGAAGGGGAGGCAGCGGCATGAGGTGGGGCATTTTGTGTTTAGTTATCTGCTTGTTTATTTTGAACATCTGAACTCGAGCAGAGATACTCTGGGATGTTGCTGGGAACTTTGGGAGTCAGGGTCTGAGAAGGGACCGCGTTAGAAGGCAGGGGTGGGCATCCCCCGTGGCCGTCCGGGATAACAGAGCCTGGCAGGCGCTCACCGGCGCATGGGGCTGACCTCCGGGTGGTCCAGCCAGAGCCCAATGTTCCCCCTAAAGGGGCCTGGGGATGCCAAAGAGCCATCAAATAGGGTCTGTTGATTGTTACTGTTTTACTAAGAATAGTTTAAAAAAAACAGTTTGGGTTTGTTTGGGTTTTCTTTTTGTTTTTACCCACAGTATAGATGACAGCTCAGAAAGTGCACTTTTCCTTCTGATGATGCAAATCCCCAGAAAGGTCATGTTTCACTTTGGTTTTGAATGTTTCTTATTTTTAAAAGATTTATTTGACTCCAATTAGCTTAAATTTCCAAGTAATATAAAACCAGAAAAATGGATTCTTTTTTTTTTTTTGCATGTAACTTCTGCCTCTTTTTTTTTTTTTTTTACATTTAAAAAAAAAAAGCAACACCAAAAACACAACAAAAAACTCAACATCAAACCAGATGCTTTCCCAGGAAAAGTTGTTTCTTGATGAAACAGATTAATTGGCATTTTCTAATCAAATCTTCAAAAAACTTCCAGGCAGCTTTACAGAAGCATTGAAGTACCCTTTTGAAAAAAAGCTTTCTTAATGTCATCCTATGAAAGCCTTCTTTCTCCAGTGACTATAAATGGCACCTTGGCAACTGCTTTGGATTAGATGCCTATTTTTTGTCTGTGAAGAGATGAGAATTTTGGTCCAGAGGAGGAGTGCAATTTAGAAGCAAATCTCCAGTTTGCCTCCAGGTGTGCTCCAGATGCTCTCCAGCCCTAGTGGAGGTGTAATGGTCCAAATCAAAGACTGATATTTTTTACCAACAGCTCTGAACCACAAGCACGGTCAGGATGTTTATTCTGGGGGACCAGACTAAACCTTGTGCAAAACCAGTCCCTCCAAGATGCGTACAGAGTAGACGGTCCAGCATCAGCATCGGGTATGTAGATGCTGCTGGTCTGCCCCGTTACACCAAATTGCTTGTGGGTTTAGATGCAGCTTTTGGTAACTGCGGTTGTCAGTTGAAAATCATCTTAAGTGGTTCAGCCCTGTTTGAAAACAGACACTGTATTGCTGAGATGGTTTGAAGACCCTTCTTCACATTATTTATCCTTGCCACAGCTTTCAGTTTGATGTGGCAGCTTTTGGGAGGCTCTGTGCTGACCCTTGGGCAGATGGGGGCTCTGCCTGAAGGAGGTGGCTATCCGAAGGGGTCTGTGGGTGATGTGAGGTGACGTGATGTGGACAGTGGGGCTCTGAGTGCCAGGGACAAACTTGTGAGGGTCCTGAATGAGGCAAGTGACTGCCCAGTGATCTGTTACCTTGGCAGCAGGATACACGGATGCTTAATACAATGGAAGGACCTGCTCCAGTGCACAAGGATGGGGGAGAAAGCCAAAGTCTTCTCTAAATTATTTCTCTATAGGAAGCTGAACATAAAGGCCACACAGAGGAGCAGCGTTTCCTCCAAGGATAAGGGAGCTGTGTCCACACTGCAAAGCTGAACTGTGATGGAGGAGATGCTTTGGGCATAGCTGGGATTTCGGGGTCCAGACCATCTAGAGCTGATACAAGTCATCCAGTGTGAAGGGAGGGAAGGAGGAGGGAACTGGGGCTGTGCCTCAGCTTGAAGGGGTTGAAGATGTAAGATCTAGCCTTGGTGTCTCTGTTCTAGCTTGTCAGGGATCTCCAGGAGATGTTGTGCCTCTGACACCTGTGTGAGAGCAGTGCAAAGATTAATTTAGAGCTTCAACCCTTTGAAGCTGGTCTGTGACAAGCTATTCCTTGTTGAGATATTTCATGGAGTCAGAATTTACCACATCCCCCCGTACTTATACAAATTTGATGGTAGTAAATGCTCTGCTTGAGTGGGTGAAAGGTTTTCATGTTGATGGTCTCATGTGGGTATCTCTTTATGTCCACAGGGAGCACCTCAAGGGCAGCAGACCCTGGGGATGTGCACCCTGCCCCCGCACAGGGCAGGCAGCCTGCAGAGCTGGTGTCTAAAGAGACAAGGCAGGCTAAAGTTAGGAACAAGCAATATGGCCAACCTAAGGTCACAGATGAGGAAATGACCTACACTGAACTTGAATTACACTTATTATAATGCCTCTTGCCTCCTTGCTCTTGCTCGTTATTCTGATTATGAGCAGTAGCAGGTGTGGTAAGAAAATCCCTCACCTCCACTACCCCCATCAACACTTTGGGATCCCGTGGTACTTTATGGGAAGTGCATTCCAGCTGCTTCATACTCTCTTCTTTACAGACCAGGTAGTTTGAACTACACCTCCCTGCATCACATCTCAGTCCTTTGGTGAGGAAAGGCATCATCATCAAAATGCAGTTTAATATATGACCACAGAATTAGCCCAAAACATAGGAGATGCCTGAATGTTTCCTTTTGTGAACCAGAACTTCTTGCTTTAGGATGAAAAATGAGGCTTATTTTTAGTTGGGAGCATTAAATGTTTTGAAGAAAGTACTTAACAAAAACAAACAACAAAAAAAAGCCTGCGTTTTTTTTACTAAGTATTTGTAGCTGTCTAGAAGCCCAGTTTTTGGGGGAATAGAATTCTTTTTGGATGGCGTTAATTATTCTTTTGCAGTTTCAAAGGGGTGACTTGAGTATGTATGTACTGGGAAAGGAACAGCTCTTAGAAAAGACAATAAGTGATCGAGTCTCCCACAGGAGACAATTTGGGTAATGTAATCTGCTCAAACAAGTTCTTTAAACTTGTGAGAAAATTTCTTTTGAGCCTGAACAGGTCAATAACATTTTCCCCCACTTGTAGAGGAATAGAAAAATTAACTTTTTTTTTTTTTTCCACCCCCCAGCATTTCTGTTATTTAACAGCCTTTTAGAAACCCATTTCCTATGCTATTTTAAGCTTCAGGCATAGTTAGGAGACCACATCTAAAAGTGACGATTTAAATCTCTAGACAGCTCAGGAGATAAGTCAAAACAAATTTCAGGATGTTCCTCTAAAGAGCTGTTTCCACTTAAGTAAGGCCCACTGGGAGCCTGGTTAAAGAATCACCTAATCCGCTACACATTTTATACATTTAAACAGGTCCATTTGAAAGAAAGTTTGTGAAAATTTCTGTGCAGTGAATACATAATGAATGCCACTGGAGGAGGATGGAAATTGCTGCTGTTTTTTACTTTGTTGATAACTTTATGGTATCCTGATTTATTTTTTTTTTCACTACCATCTTTCAGGCTACTGCACCGTGCAGCACAACTCCTCCCTTGCTCCCCAGAAATGTAATAAATGCAGCGATGCTGCTTGATGTGAGAAAGATGTTACGCAGAAGGCAGGCAAAGGAATTCCGATAAGGGAAGAAAGAAAGGGGAGGGAATATTGGCATGTAAAAGGTGGCAGGCATAGGTGGGTCAGGTCGCTGGGAAGGTGTTCTGGGGAAGGAGGAGGAAACACAAACAACAACCCCTGTGGGTTGTTGTAGTGGTTTCTATTGCAGAGATATGAGGTACAGAGACATCACGTCCCCTGACTCAGGAGGATGCAAAGCTTCAGCCTACCAGAGCCAGCCCCTGGCCCAGTGTCCAGTTTCCCAGGATTCCACACCAGCTTTGGCAATAATTTCAGAGGGTCATAAAGCATAAAGTAACTTCTTGCACGTTGGGACCCAAACCCATCCATGTCCTGCTTGCAACAGTGACATGCAAATCATTACTGTGATTCTCTCCTCCAGAAAGCCCATTCTTGCATGCCAGAGGGCAATGGTGCTCACTGGCCTGTAGGTATTGTGAACAACTGCAGAACCAGGACTCCGATACCAGTCAGAATGAACTACTAGTGTTTGTTTATACACCAGTGATCTACTGGCAAGTACTGAAGGGCAATCCAGTAGCAGTGGTTCCAGGTCTGGTTGTCTTCTCTTGTCCGCTCTCATCAGCTGCAAAATTCCCAATAGTATCCACAGATGGTAAGACTAGAAATGAGCCTCATGTGAGCGGGCTGAGAAACGTGCTCTAGGAGGTTGAGTTTCTTATGTGCATGTTTCTGCTCAGGAGATGGCACTTGCATGCACAAGTGTCCACACCAGGTGCTCAGATGCTTTCAAGCTTCTTCAAGTGAGGTGCTAGGGAAACAGAACAGACTGGAATGTTTCACGGACTTTTGTCATCTGTTTTCTTACCAGCCAGGCTGGTAAGAAGAAGAGAAGAAAACATGCACCACCCCATCATAATTTAACAAAGACAGGGAAAAAAGTCGCCTTCCCCACCTGGGTTTACCCAGGATCTTGACGCCAGGGGTATACAAGCCTGATCAAGTTTCTAAGAAGGAATTATCCCAGATTAGAGCGAAGGCGATGGTGGTGTTTGCCCTTCCTGGTGACATGTGGCCTCACACTCAAATGTCCAGGCCCTCCCATCAGACCAGACAGCTGCTCTGAGCTGTCCTCAGACTGGCTGGCGGCCAGGCAAGAGCCTGCAGGAATGCAGTATGAGGCACCTGCTCCACACCCCACTGAAACAGCAGGGAAGGGAACGGCTAATATGGGCTCCCTTAATCCTAGGTGCTGCCCTGCCTGTTCCCAATCAGATACCATTACTGGAAAGTAAAACAAAGTGCTGCAGAGAGGGGCTGTGCTAAAGAGTCTGATTGCAAACTGATACGCCTGCAGATGCCCATCCTTTCACCTATGGCATTGCCTGCAAACGCTGGGGGTTGAGGGGGATGCTGGCTGCTGAGCTCTGCTTCACCAGTTGCTTTGGGGAGGGGTGGTGGCCCCAACCCATCTTCGGAGGGTGCTTAAAAGCTTGAGATTGTGGAAAAGGCTGATTGCTAAAAACCAAGGTTTTGCTTTGCCCTGGTGAGAATCCTCTTGCACAGCTTTCAGGGCAGGATGTTGGGTTTAGTTGTTCTGCCACTTGCATCAAAGAAACTAATCCCAGAGAAGGCATGTGTTCAGTGGGAGACCTTGAAAGAAACTCTCCCTGTGCCTGGGAGCTGTCTGAAGGCAGGTTTCAAAAAAATCCGCCTCCATTCAGCTGCCTTGGAAAGGTGCATTAGCGTGGCTGCTTCTTGGACTCAGCCTGTAGATGTCTAACGGTTAGAGCCCTTGTTCAGGGAGAGAGGAGTTGTGATTTGATGCCTTCCCTGCTCGGTGATGCTCAGAGTCCTCTCAGAGTGTCCTAGTATAGGCCAAGCAACTCCCTGGGGGATGGCAGGGTTTTATTTTGGCCAGAACTGAGAGGAAAACTGGAATTTTGTTTAATCAGGCTTTTTTTTAAAAAAAAAAAAAAAAAGTCAACATATTCCTGAGCTACTGAGTTTTGACAGTATTGTGATATTTCATTCAGTGTAGTCAAAGCATTTAGTTTTGATATAGTTTAAAAAAAAATAAATTGGATTTCATTCTTCCTGTGTACTTGGCTTGCTGTGATATCAAAGGGCAGACAAGGCATTTTGAGTTTATCAGAGTGAAATGCTTTGGTGACTTCCCATCAAAAAGTGAAGTGAATTTACAGTCTTGCAAAGGGGCTTAATTTCATTAAATCAGCCCTTTCTTAGAAGAAAAAATAATCTCTAGGGAAATCCTTCAAGCAGCCCTAGCGAAAGTGTCTGGTACAAAGCCCTGTCATGTACTGAAAGCGGAGGAAAAATGTGGAGAGCACTCCATGCGCTGGCAATCTCTTGCTTAGCTGCAGGCATCAGAGGTGTTAGTTGTTACAGCAGCAGAGAAAACCATTTCAGACAGAGGTCTGGTTGGGCAGCCTGGCTGTGTCACTCGAAATATAAAGGGGACCTGTGTGATGGGAACATAACTGATTGGTCTGTACAACTTCTGCAGTCTTTCACTAAAGAAACCTGTTGGAAGTAGGGGGCTTGGTGTATGAAGGCAAGGTAGCCCAGATGTTTTGATCACATCGTCCTGGGTGATTAGGCATGACATTCTTCCTTGTTGTTTTGTGTCACTGGCTACCAAACCCAGATAGAAATGACATACAAATGATGTCTTTTCTTCCCCCGTATGATTAAAAGAGCATTTGATCTTAAAGATAGAAGCGGTAATTGACTTCATTTAAAGATTAACTGAATGTAATGCCTTCTGAAAAGAAAAAAGTTATTAAGAAAGTTGTCAATCAAAAGGTTGATGCCTTTTTTAATACAGTCTGAAAGTGTTATAATTTTAATACCCTAAAGGCCAAAGCAAATTATCAAACTGAAATTAGAGATTAGCAATTTTCAATCTCTCTCCCGTCTCTTACATTTCATCTTCCACCTTCTGTTGCAGGAAGGGAAAAAAAAAAGAAAAGCCAATCAAAACAAACCACCAAACAAAAAAAGCCCTCCAACATTTGGCATGAGAGGGGAAACACAGAAGCCTGGATGCATTGATATCCTGTGCTTGGAGCTAGATGCTGACCTCACAACTGCTCTGGGCAACACAGTCTGATTAGAGCTTTGAAACAGCAGCACATTCTCCAGGGCAAGAAGCTGAGCTACAGCCAGCACGCAGGATTGTGTGCAGCCAGATATTCAAGCACCATAGATTTAGCTTTTTTAGAAAATCACCAGCCCAAATGCAACTTTAGGTGCCTACTTAGGTGTCCCTGAGTCAAAAGAGGGGAGTATGTGCTTTATAGTATAGGTGTGCTTCAGTGTAAGATTTTTTTTCCAGTCTTGGGTAACTGGACTTGTATTGTTAAGGGCTGGGTTTGCAGAGGTGTTGAGGATCTGGACCTAATTAAAAAAAATCATAATGTAAGTGGAGTTCAAGCTCCTAGATCTAAAGTTGCCATCCTGAAAACTCCTTTTAGTTGGAGTGTAATTTTAGAGGCACCAGAGTCTGTGACTGTAACAGTCCCACAGAGCCTGAAAGTGGTACTTCTGCCTGTGCAGCAGAACCCCCGGTGTGGAGTGACCGAGGCGGCTGAAAGGCTATCGTACTTGTAAGCTGGGACAGAATCCACAAATTACGAGTTCCTGTGCCAAGGGGACTTAATCCATGAGGTGTTTGCACAGTGTGGCTGTCTGATGAGAAAAAGAGCTCTGCACAACAGACCACGGTAGCTGGGTGTTTCTTTTAAAAGGCAGTTGTGCACAGAAGAGCTCTGCCCTTGGACACACAATTCCTGGGTTCTGGACCATTCATTCAGGGCATTTCCAGCTGGAGTTACATTTTTGTCCTGAGAAGATTAAGCCTTCATAACCCTTTCAGAGGATACAGGAGTGTCTCAGCCCTCAGACTGTAGTCTTCTGATGGAAAGCGGCCTCCTCTCCTCCGTCTGAAAATGTTTTACAGAGAAAATAAGGAGAGAGACAACAAGGAAAGCTCCTTTAACAACCTGAAAGGAGAAGGACCATGAGCTGGCCCCATCTAGCAGAGCTAGTTTTAAGGAGATTGACTCATGCCCCTTCCATGTAAATGCTCCTAGTTGCTGGCTGGAGAACCCTGCTAGCACGATCACTCAAGTTTGGGAAGGTTTGTTTTTTCTGCACGGTAGCACTACTGCAGCAGGAGAGGCGAAGGTCCAGGTATCACCACAGGTGAGCTCTGGCAGCAGGCACTTACAGGGAAGACCAGGGAAGCTCTATGACTGGTACAACTGTGCCAAGTTGGTAAGCAACTGTGTATCTTCAGGCACTGTAGTAGGCTTTCTAAACCATGTTCTTCTACATACTGAAGGGCTCTGGCAAGCAGGTCTCCATCGCTACTTGCATTTGAAATCTTTTTTCATGAGAGATGAGAATGGTGCTGTAAAAGGATGCTCTGGGTGGTTATTGCCTTTTTATTCTGGCCTTTCCTCCACGTGCAAGAGGCATGTATTTTCGGGGGGAGGGAGTAGGATTCAGCGTAATTGAAATACCAAGAGTATTCCTTATGAACTTTGGGCTAGAGAGGGGTATGAAAGTCTCTGTAGTGAAAACATTATGCTCCCACTATAATCCACTAAAGCAGTCTTCATTTCCCTGGTGTAGGAAGGTTCTCTTCTCTTATTGCATTTAGCTCGAAATCAGAGCTCTCAAGCTGTTTTATGCTGGGCAGTGTTTATGCCTTGTGTTGTCATAATAAATGTCCCAGATCCATCATAAAAGCAGTTCCTTTGACACGGAGGCCAATTGGAGACTGCAAGAGAAGTGTGGGGCAGTAATGGAGATTTATTTCTTTTGCAAAGGAATTGGATTATAATCTTCTGGAGTTATTTTACCTTTTCCCTGCCCAGTCAAGTCAAACCAGTTCCTGCAATTCATTGTAATAAATGTATCAAGGCAGAGAGGAATGTAGTCCTGCCACCTCTTTGGGAATGTTGGATCCTGTTGGTAAAAGTGGGCATTTTGGGTAATTTATAGTGCTTGTCCAGCAGCCCATCCTCAGGATGGCAGTTATCCAAACAACACACCATTCACATATTTTTGACCTCCATCAGGATGTTACATTTTAATGGGCCTTGTTTTACTGTAGTAGTATTGGCTCACTTCTAATCCAACTGCATCATTTCTGGGCCTGTATATGTCTTAGGGGGAAGCAGGTTATAAAAATCTTGCAAGGGTATTTTCCACTGTGTTTTGTTTAGGACAAATGGGCCTCCTTTTTATTGTTTGTCAGACAACTACAAAAATAAATAGGCCATAACAGATAGTAACTCCTTTGTTGGCACTTAGGAATTCATAAGCGGAAGGAACTGGGACCCCTCTGCTGTTGGTCTCTACATGGTGAGATAGTTCTGCTTTGCAGCATCCGTAAATGATTTATCGATGCCCTGCTGCCTCTCAACTGGCTGTTCCTTACCATATGCCCACACTCTAGTGGTCAAGGCTGGGCTTTGCTGGAGATAGATCATAGAATCATAAATGTTTTGGGTTGGAAGGAACCTTAAAGACCATCTAGTTCCAACCCCTGCCATGGGCAGGGACACCTCCCACTAGACCAGGCTGCTCAAAGCCCCATCTGACATGGCCTTGAATGCTTCCAGATTTCCAGTTGTGCTGAGGTCATGTGTACAATGTAGCATATGAGATTCCAGGTGCTTTGAACCAGCTTAAAATTATTCTTTAATATGTGTCAACTTATATTTATCACTAGAAGAGGTCCCATCCACAACTTCTCTGGGCAACTTGTGCCAGTGCCTCACCACCCTCACAGTAAAGAATTTATTTCTAATATCTAATTTAAATCTACCCTCTTTTAGTTTAAAACCATCAGCCCTTAAGCCTGTTTCAACAGAACCATCTGGTAACACACCGGTATAGCCCACCTCTACCAAAATCCTTTTTTCAGCCATTGCTTCCCATCTCATCTGCGTGTCCAATACCTGTCACAGCTTGGCCCTAGGGCTGTCTGACATGCTTGTGCTGCTGTACGCCGGCTCACTGGATGTGGGGGGTGGGGGGTGGTGTTGAGGCATTTCGTGCATCCCGCGGGCGCGGGGGGTGAAGCCCGAGCTGCTGCCCGGCGCTGGAGCCGGCGGGGCCGGGGGCGGCCCGGCGCTGTCCGTGGTGCTGAACCCGCCGCGCTGTGCCCGCGGGCAGGTGGCGGCCAAGGGCTTGTTGGTGGCAGCTTTGGCGACAGCTGGCCCTCTCGGCTGGCGGTGCGTTGTGGTACCGGCTACATAGCTGTGGGCAGCGTTTCCAGAGAGCCTGCAGTACAGAAAGGTTGGGGGGTGGGCTGTCTCCTTGGTCCTTAGGGGTGACTCCATCTAGCCAGGAGGGAAGGAGAAACCCAAGGACTCAGAGTAGCATTGCTCAGGGCTACGCCTATGAAACAGGCTTGTTGTATTTAAGAAAATATAGAGTCTTTCTGCTTTTAGGGTTTCCAACTGGTGCCTCACTGAGAAAAAGGGAAGGAAATACATCTAAGCTAGTCTGGGAGCCTCCCCCCAACAGCTTAGAGTATGAATTTGTGATCTAAATATTTCCACTGAATAACTACCGAGTGTCTGCATGAAGGAAGGCAAGTGCGGGAGACAGGAGGTGTGGGGCACTGCCTGCTCAAAAGTGGGATGCCACTGCAATGGCTGGAACTATTTGTTAAATCAGTTTGCCCTGCCAACTGCTTGTGTTAATTTTTTGGCAAGTGGGGTGTGTTGTTTGAGGTATATTTGAAACCTTCGAGTTAGGTTGTGTGGTAGGACAGAGATGATCCCGGGCAGAAAAACGTGTAGATGGTATTCTGCAGCTACAAACAGGATTTTCTTATTATCATAATCAGGTGTTTTCTCTCTATTAGGGATTTGTGCAAAAGCTTATAATAGCAGGAGTGTTGAGCAATCCAGAGAGAACTGGTGCATATATTAAGGAGCTCTTTATTCAAGGGACTGTATTTTGCCAGCAACACTGAGTAAAGAGCAGCTGGTTGCTGCGGCAATATGGTGAAAGCGGGGTAGAGGCAAGAGGACTCCCATTGTGAAGTTCAGAGATCCCTTCAGTGGAGCAATGGATAAGCATGGTGAGAAAGAACTAGAAGTTGATGCCTTATGAGGTTCACAGGCTTTTAGCTTCATGGTTCCTGAACCCATGCATGTGTAATCAAGAGGTCAAAATGTCCTTTACTGCTGCTCAGTAGTAGGAGCTCAGCATTTGCAGTGCCAGTCTGGGACTTCCTCTGGCAATAAATATAAACTGGCACACATTAGTAAAGCATTTGCAACACGTTTCAGTTTGTTTTAATTAAAGAATAATTTTAAGATGGTTCAAAGCATCTGGAATCCCACATGCTCCATTGTATGCACGACCCCAGCACAAGTCCCTTCAGTCCTGCGACCTTGCACTGCTTTGTACTCCTGATTTGAGTGACTTCAACAGTCAGGTTTATTCCTCGGGATGCAAAAAGAAATAGTCAGCTCCTACTGAAAACACAGCTGCCTTGCTGTCTGTCTACAGGGGATGGAGACTGGTACCTCTAAGTTCCTGTCTATCTGTAGACCTGACTTACTCTCTGAAGGTGCTTTTCTCCATTGACAAGAAAATGATTACAGGGTGAATTGGCTGCTAGCCTATCTTCCTGGAGCAAGACCTTTCAGCTGGGTAGGGTGAATGCAGACCCTCTATGTCATCACTCAGGAGCTGACATGAACGGTTTGTTCTAGAATATTGTTGAGCATCTGCATTTCCAAAGGAAGGTAGTGTAACTAAGGAAGGGTCCTCAAAATGTCATCAAAAACTTGTAAGAACCATCAGCTTGGCAAAAAAAACCCCAACATGACGATGACTAGAATAAAGAACCAGCTTACAGGAAATCCAGAACTGAAGTTCTTAAGCTTCATTTTAAATAATTCTACTTCAGACCTAATATAGTTTCAGTGTCTCTAGAACAGATGTAACGCTGGTTTCCATACCAGGGTTGGCAAATAGCCTTGATTGTCTAGTACCTCTGTAAATTGTGCCTGCACTAGATCCATTGTTTGCTTGAGAAATAGCTGCTGACACCCTCTCTATAATCTCTTCCCTGTATTTTGAATGACCCTGAACAGTCAAACCAAGACCCCATTATTTAAGAGCATAAGGGGCCCCATCCCCAAATCTTAGCAGCATCCACAGGGAATTTTTGATCCTTTTGGGGAATCAGTCAGATCCTAGTAATGTTACAAGGGTAAGAGGGGCTCATTCTTGCCCCACGTTTCAGTATTTATAGCAAGTACTTACATACTTATTAAGCTGTCTAGTAGTCCTCAGTTTTTACACATCAACAGCTGAAAGGTTTGTCTAAGATCGGCTAACCTTGGATAACAGGATGGTATACACAAATCAAAATCTTGGCAAATAAGGATGGAGGTTGTTATTTTTTTAGTGAGTTTACTCTCCATGGTAAATACTAGTTGTGGGGCCAAATGTGCAAAGGGAAGGGTTTTGCACAAAATTTGAAAAGCTGCCAGGAGATCTCTCTGTGTGGGAAATCCTCCTCTGCCCAGCAAATATTGTGAAGCAGTTTTAGCTACTTAAGCAAAATTAGCAATATGAACTGAAACTTCTTCAGTCACAAGTGTGAAAACATCAACCACCTTTACTCAAGAGAATGTGAATTGGGAAGCAAAGAGTAATCCTGTGCTCTGTATTAAGTTACATCTTAACGCACAAGCAGTCCCTTCTGCATCTCTACAAGATGACTTGTGGAGTTCAGTGCAGCTCTGAAGATGCAGATACTCATTCATAGTTTATTATTCCATGAACTCCGAATTTCAGAGTGACCACAATGCAGGAGGTACTTAAGTGATGCATTTTCCCACTCACATGCATATGAATAGCATCACTGGATGTTGTCCTACATTTAGGTTATAAAAATTCAGTCATTGACAAATTTGTAGAAGCTAAAGCCACCTAAATACATCATGCTTCTCATGTCATAGGCATTCTATCTTAGTCGGGCATCTTGCTATGAACAGGCTAGAGAGAAGTGACCTGTCTTCCCATAAGAATGTTTGGTACAAACCAAAAAATATTCTGAAACATGGTGGGAAGTCTAAAATCACAATCCAAAACATCTGAAAACAAATATTTTAATTGATAAACAAAATATTTTCAAACTGAATTCTTTGAACTATTGTAACTGAAAATATAAATTGGTTGGAAGAGTGATTTTCTGTTTAAAAAAGTCAACACATCATTTTAGCAATTTTGAAACTTTATTTTTAGCAAGAAAGGTATTGAAACCCTTTATTTCCTATGAAAATCTCAGTTTTAACAATCACATTTTCCAAATAAAATAAAAAAATCTGATGGCAAAATGACATCAACATTTAACATCAGTCACAGATTCAAGGCCAAACAGGAAGCCTCTAGAGAAGTGTAGCTTATAAAAAATGTGTTAGAATTTCAGATTTCTTAAAGTGCCCTTCATGGTGAACACTTTGTTATTTTTGTCTCATACTATCTATGTATCTGGCAGTGCTACGACAAACCCCCTTAGCGTGGTGTGCTGGCAGCAGGGAGGTGCCATGCTCCAGGGCAGGTTCTCCTCCGTCCTGCACTGTGTAGGGCCAGCCCAGCAGCAGAGCTGACGTCTCTCTGATTTCTTGTGAAAGCACAGCAGGAACTTGCTTTGCTCCTCCTTGATCACCAGCAGGCACTCGGTTGTGGTGGACACCAGAGGCTCAGAGGAGGTCAGGAGGATGAAGGGGGTCAGTGCTTGCCCTGTTGTACCAGTAGGACTGTACACATTCCAGCACAGTTTTAACTATACTGGTATTGCCAAACAAGTACAAGCTTCCATAAACAAATCATCACGGTCATGGAAAGCTGACTGGGAGAGGCAAGGGCTGAGTGTACTTAAAAGCTGTCCAATACAAGCAGAGGTGTGTACGGGGGCTGGCTGTGATTAGTTTCATTCACTGAGCACATTTGCTAATTAATTTTTATTAGTCTTTTACTAAATGAGCCTAGGCCTGGTTGGAGGTGGGCTGTGATGTTATAAGGGGTGCGTGCTTGCTGGAGGTGCTTAGAGTGATGTGATGGTATGCTTGTGGGAGATAAATCTAAAATAAGGGAAAATGTCTCTAATGCACAGACCTCCTAACAGCGCTGTGAATCGTGTCCCCTGGCAGTCCCACACCGAACGCTCAGAGGCAGCCACTGAAGGAGAGGTCCTTCCACAAAAAAACCCAAACCTGTGATTAAGCAGCCAATTTACCAAAAAGCCATACATAAAATATTGCCTCTCCAAAGCTAATAGTCCTGTTTGTTATGTCAGAAGTGGCTAATAATGGCCATATTTGTTTCAGTCATAAAACCTCTTTTGCTGGTGCATGATAATTGAGTGTGTTACATGTTCAATTAACCAAACTAATCAAATGCACTGAAAAGAAATATAATGGAAACAAAGACCTGATCTATGCTATTCTTTGTTGGGCACAGCAGTTGTTTTTCATGTGCTTTCCTAGTTGCCCTTTGAGCAGATTTACCAGTAATATGCTAACAAATCCTTGACCAATTAAAAAGGCAGGTTTGTTGCTTGAATAAGTAAGAAAGGCTCCCCTGGGACGACTTACAGCCATATTCGCCCTGCCCTGTCACTGTGAGGTACAATGCAGGGGACCAACTTATCTCCTTCTTGGCAGTGTATTGACCTTGAGTACAGAGAAATTAAGCAAATCAAATCGAGCAAGAGCTAAGCCCAAAGCCTGGGTTGGGAGTGAGGGAGAGGTAATGTCCAAGCACCACAGCACAAGAAAAACTCACCAGGGGATGAGGATAGTGCCCAGATCTTCTGCTCTCAAATGCAGCAAGCTGTAGCCTTATTCCCCCTATTGAGCTGTATTCCTTGCTTGGCCTGCTTCTGGCTGGAAGGGGTCCGTCGACAGATGGGCTCCCCAGGACCCGCTCAGAGCCCAAGGTGTTTCCACCAGGGTGGTCTCAGCCTCGGTGGAGTGTGGTGCCTGCAAAACCAGGCACGGCAGGCTCTGGGAAGCAGGAGAGAGAAGATGATACGCAGAGCCTGAATTAGCTCTCTGGTGTGTAGCAGCTCTGAGATAGTACTTAAAGGCAGAAATATACTGATTTTCTGTGGGCAGAGCTCAGCAGGTTTATCAGGGTGACACAGGCCTAGTGGGTACCAGTTCCACAGATAACAATGATCTCAGCCTTAGAAAAACCACCACGCCATGTTGAGGGAGAGAAGATCACATTTCTGCAGATTATCTTGTAATCAAGTGACCAGCTCCCTGTGCTGGGAAGCGAAGGGGTCCAAAAGACAGGCTTGTGCGGGTCTGTGAGAGCACAGCTTTCCTCTTCTGCATTTGAACATCTAAGAGATCTCCAGAGGTGACTGAGATGGGAGAACTGATTGTCAGTAGGCTTATATTTGTTACGCAGAGAGAAATTTTATGGATCTGTAAACAGAAAAAGGTTTAAAACCACTGCTCTAGATCAAAAATACTTCTCAAGAAGTTGCTTTTTCCTGCCACTAAGTGGCTCCAGATGTTGAAATATTCAACAAAATTGCTTTTCTCTTTTTTTTTTTTTGACACACTGAGTTTCACATAGACAATCTGTAGCAAAGAAATCCCAGTGCTTTCCCCCCACTGAAAACCACCCGATTGCAACATTAAATATTAACTGAGAGAAGGAAGAGCTCGATTTGTAGCTTCAGTCTATTTTGATTTTTTTAATTGCTTTATTTTTTCCTAAAACATGAGTTTCCTCTAGACACGAGGGACAAAGAAGTTTCTCTGTGTTATGGGCACAGTGAGAGGGGGTGCTGTGCTTTGGGAAGTGCAGCTCCAGTTCTTTATTTACTTTCAATGAGGGACAGGGCCCATTGAAATGCTGGTGGCCTACATGAATGCCCCAACTTCTGCCTTCACTCCATCCCACTGTGTCCTCTTTCTGGTGCTGTACTTCTTCCCTATTCCTTTGGTTCAGGGAGAGATGGAGGGTGACAGTACCCAGCTGAGAGTCTAAGATGGCTGTTGGGTGACGGACATGGGACAAAGGCTGGTTGAGTTCCCCCCACCCCCATGCAAATTTGGGCACAGTGGGAAGAACAGATGGTCACCATGCAGAAATGCTACTTCCTCTCTAGGGTGCTGGGAAGAGCAGTCAGCACAGCTGTAATGAGGATTATTTGTGCCTGGATGGCTACGTCCTTCTTTTCTGTTTGGAAGTAGATCAAAACTATGTAAACCCCTGAAATAACATTCATACATGTACATAAATAATTATTAGATATGGATATGTTCCTCTGGGTCCTCTGAAAAGTCCTACTTGGTCAGTGCTTGAAAACCTTTTTACTACAAAAAGTGCCTCCAAAAGTATGATGTTTCATTCCTGCTCCACTGAAGCACAAATGTGCCAGCTGCCACCAAGTGCGTGTTATTTCATTTTTCCTCCCCCCAGAATAAAGCTGCACTAAAAGCACCACTTCCATGAATCATTTCTTTCGTCAACAACTGGTATTTTTCTCTTTATTGGGGAAATTCGCCCCCAGGTCTGTTCCCAATAGCTCCAGCTTCTTGGTTTTGCTCTCCAGTGGAGAGAGATTTGGGGGGGGGGGGGGGGAACTTGACTGTGGGGTCCTGCCACTCTCCATCCACTTCTGCACAGGCAGGTTTTACACCACTGCCTGTCTAGCACCCTGCAGTGATTTGGGAGGAACAGGCTCCAACATATTGCTATGGTCTACATGCAAAGGCCCCATAGAAAGCACACAGATCTGGAAGATGAAGATGCACAGCTGTCCAGAAGCCTTTTTGCAAATGATCTTATTCCATCAGCACCCCACTCGGCTTTTGAATCCAAACAGCCTGTTGCCAGTTGCGTTGGGTTTGGTTCACTGTGGTGGGTGTCAGAGCTCTCTTGTGCCCCAGAGCTCTTGTCCTTTGCAACCATGTCGAGCTGAATGCAGTACAGAGAGGAGGAGGCAGAAAGGGAGTTCCAGTTATCAGATATTTAGCAGCCGAGCCCGTGTGTTTTTTCCGTAGAGCGGAAGATCTTTTCATTTGTTCTGTTTGACTGTTTGTGCCTTTAGTATCTACCAGGCTCTCTGGAGAGCAGCATTAAGTGTGTTGCCTGGGGCATGCTTTGACAGACAAATCTTTCTTTCTCTCTTTCTCCGTGCCATTAGAAAGGCCCAAATCTGTGTATCTTCATGTAAGGCAAGCCTGCCCAAAGCTTAGAGTGATGGATCAGACCATCATGGCATGAATGTGCACATTTGTTGGACAATGTAACCTCACTCAGAATGATTCAGACAAAGCTGGTGAGTCACAGCCGAAGGACAGATCTGGTGACATTGGAGAGCTGTCAGCTTGGCCTGGCTGGCTTGATGGGCATGGAACATTTGGCTGCAGGAACAGCCCATGGGTTTCCCCACGCTGGTCTGTTGTCCTGCAGACCCAGAGGCTGTGTCAAGCTGGGGGCTGCGGGCAGCTGGGAAGTGATACCTGGTAAAGCATTTAAAGGGCTGTGTCTATACACTCATCTGTGAGGCTACTGTTAGGGCAGGATGAGGTCTCAGTGCCAAGGCAACTGATGCTCTTGCTTAGAAGAGGAGGGCAGAGGACTGCAGCTTTGGTGGTCCCTGAAGCTTTGACCTGGGTTGAAACTCAGCTAAGTCTAATCTGTACCAGCTGCTGTGGAGCAAAAAGAGCCTTTGAAGGCCAGCACAGGTAGTCCACTGCACCCAGCAGATGTCTTAATCCTCTTTTTTCTAAGAAGCTTTGAGCCATTTCAGATCCCAAGTGAGTCTTCCTTCGTGAAACTGGACAAGTTCTACCTCTCTTTGAAACCAGGAGAAAATACACCATGGGGTCTGGAGTGGAAGCAGGATCAGCCTTGATTTTTCTGAGCTGCACAGGTCAAGAAGCTTGAGGCAATTTGTGTTTCTTCCCTGTAAACTCCAGCCTCTGATGCCCTGTGTCCCACCTCATCAGTTCAGTGTAGTCATTGGGTTGCTTGAGTGTGTTTCTGCTATGAGGGATTTGAACCAGTCAGGGAAATACAGGTTATTCCTTTGTAAGTCTTCTCTTTCAATACAGAAAATCAGAGGATGGGGAATTCAATTTAAAAAAAAAATAGAAAATATTTAATTTTAGGTGTTAAGCAATAATGGTAACTTCAAAACATTTGCAGAGAAGTTATAATCCAGTTGAAAAGCTGTTTTCCTCAATCACAAGTACTTTATGTAATTCCAACCAGCTCTCCCTCTGAGGCAGAAAAGAAGCCAGGAAAAATAACATTTTCCAGCTGGAATAATTGTTGTTACTGTTTATTCTGCACTTTCCCAACTCCCATGGGAATAGCGAGAAAGCTCTAAGGCTGGACTTTCTTCTACACCTTCTAAGTCTATGCCTCAGGTGTGGAATGGTTCTGGCAGCAAGATGAGCTGCTGCTTGGATGCCAGCAGCCCCAACCATTTACCACTGCCTGTGCCAGCTGCCTGCCTGTGGCACCAAAATGGCAAAGATACTGTGTGCTCTTCTGTTCCCCATGCTGCACAAGGATTTAGAAAAGATGGAGAAAATACAGAGAAAGAAATATTGGCTGTCTTACAATTTAAGATGAGACTGTAGATGTCAATGAGCGTAGATGAACGGTGTAGAAAAGTCAAATAGTGAAGCATTGTGCTCTTCTTACAGTTTGATGTCTAGTGATGAAATTATCAGTCAGCAGATTTAAAAAAATACATGAGGAAACTATTTTTCTTCCCTGTGCAATTAAACTGTGGAACTCCTAATTGCTGGATCTTGTGGAGGCCAGAATTAAAAAGGAGTGAAAAAAGGAAAGGACAAATTCATGAGAGACAACTCAGGAGCTCCTAATGCTCAAGAATTCAGATGCACCAGTCTAGTTCAGGTGCAAGTCCCAAACTGCCAGCTGCCAGACACATCTCGCCTTACACTTGCTTTGTTTCTTACATGTTTTCCAAAGGTAGCTCCTAAGGATCACCAAGGCTCCTAAAGAAACGCAATCGTAAGGGAATGGAATTGTCTTCCTCCCTTGAATGGCAATTCCTGCATTGTATAATGGAAAACATGCTCTAGGTTAAATCCCAGATTTTGGGAAAGCATTTCTAAAACTCTTCCAGCTATTCTTTATCTGACAATAACTTGATGAAGTCAAGAGGTTTATCCTCACAGAAGAGCTTAGAAAAATCCTGTATTCACATAGGGTCTTTCTCCCTTTAGGGGACTCAGGAATTTCTACTCTGAAAATCATATCACCACACCCTTGGTCCAGACTTTAATTGCAGCTCCCTGCAGATGCTGAGCTGGAATCAGCCTATGATGAACTTGATGCTACCATGTAATATTTGAAGTGTGTGTGTGCTGTGATATTCCTTATAGGAATATATGGAGTTATTAAACTGGAAAACACACAGGAAAGTAAAACTGTGGTTCTGGATTAAATGCTGGACACCAGACTCTTAAGGGTTTGTAGAAGATTAGGACAGAGGCACTAGCAGTTTGAAGCCCAAATAAGCCCTTTTCTTCCTTTCTTCCTTTCTGTCTGTCTGTCTTTCTCTCTTTCTTTCTTGATTAAAAAAACCCAAAACACAACCACAAACTAACCTTAAGAAGTGAGAAAACAGAAGAATTTTGACTGGGTAAAAAGGTGTGAGTTTGTGCCAAGCCCTCTCCCAGGGTAATCACTGCAAGGCGGTTCCAGCTGGGATCTGTTTGGAGGTGCAGCCGGTCCATCACTGCAGGATGGCGAGTGAGCCTTTAGGTAGAGGGGGTATACATACAAGGTGTATTTTGTTCCTCTTGCTTAAATCTAAGCACCTCTTGGTGTAAAGCTAGCTTGTAGCTATTCACCACTGGCTGCATGTTCCTGAGGGGAAAAGCCATAGGGCTGGCTTGTCCAGTTGAGTTTCTGTTGTTTTGATGAGTTTCTGTTGGCCCAGTCTGGCGTGGGAGAGGAGAAGGGGGTGAGACATGGTCCTTCAGGAGGTGTGCACAGGAGAAGGATGAAGTTGGAGCCTTCTCCATCCAATTTAAGTCCCATCTTTGTGATCTCTGATGCCTAACCTCCTCTCAGTTGGAGCAGGATGAGAGTTTTCCACCAGCAGAAGACCTTTCTTGCTGAATGCCCTCTGCGAGGCAGCAGCCGCAGCGTTGGGGATGGATGTGCACTCTCCCAGGACAGGGTGGCAGACACGACGTGTGTTCTGTGTTGAGCAGATGTCAGATGTGCCTGGGATTTATGGAGAGAGGACCATGCAGTTGGTGAAAGGGGGCTGACGTGTGGCAGCTGAGAAAGGTTAAATGAGGATCCTTGCACCGAGGCTCCCTTCCTTCCAGGGTGCGTCGGTGTTACCTTTAAACAACCAGCCACCACCATTTCGCTAGCAGTGTGTATGGATAGAGCTAAAGCAGTTTTGTGCCTTTTAATTGTAAAAGAAAAAAGAAGAAAACATTAAAGCTTCTTTTCCCGCCTTGAAACCTGAACAAACCTGCCCGCTCCAAGCCGGAGAGGCGTGGATCTTGAATATCTAGGGGGGAAAGGCTTGCTGCTTGTTTGTTTTTTTGCCTGTAGAACTGGGAATTGATCTTGTGCCATGAAAAGCCGGGAGCTTGCCCGCTCACTTCAGCGGGAGCGCGTTCAGGCCTCGAGCCTGCTGATGACGGGAAGGAGTGGGTGAACCTCTTGCAAAAACATCTTTGCTGTGACCTGTTTAGTGCGTGTCTGAGTAAGGGGGAGTTGGTAACACAGGGTTTGTGATGCTTGGACTGAGTAATCTGCCCTCTTTGCTCCAGCTTTCCTTGTAACAGCGATCTTCCTCACAGCCTCTTAGGAGACCTGGATAGACTTTGCTAGATACTTGCTGCCTATCAAAAAAATGGGGAAAAAAAAACCCTAAGGTACTAGTGAAATGTTAGTCGGAGTACCTTAAACTTAGTTAGGCGTTTATGTAAAATATATTCCTTAAAACATAGATGTGACTGGCATCCCTAGATGTAAAGCCTCTGGGGAAGACGGTACCCGTGGACTGTGCGGGGTTCTGGCCCGGGAAGCCGGCAGCGGGCAGCCCCCGGGTGCCTTCCCAGCGCTGCAGGAGTGCGCCGGTGGGGACGTGCCGGGGAACTGGTGCAGCAGGCCAGGCTCTGCAGAATGGCGGCCTTACTGCTGGGCCCTCCTCTCCCGGACCCTCGCGGGGAGCACCGCAGCGCCTGTCCCGGCTCGGCCCTGCCCTCCGGCCCCGCCGCGCTGCCGGGCCGAGCCCCGGCCTGAGGCCCCCCCGGCCTGTCCCGGGCCAGGCACAGCCCCCGGCCCGCCAGCGGGGCTGAAACACCTGGGGGATAAAGGGGCTGGGGGTCGGGCGCGGCGCTCGGCGGGACCGGCGGCCCCTCCCCGGCAGAGGGCACTGCGAGCCCGGCCCGGCCTGTGGAGCCGCCGCACAGCGGAGCCCTGGGCCAGCCGGGCCCGGCCTGTGGAGCCGCGGGGCCCCGGCCTGGCCTAGCCCGGCCCGGCCCGCGTGGGCAGCCGCAGCCTCTCACTGCGGGGCCGCTGGGGGCCGGTAACGGCCGGGGGGCCCCCGGGCCGCGCCGCCTCGGTCACGGCAGGGCTGGAGGCGAGCGGGGCCGTGGCTGCAGGTTGCCAGCAGGCCCTTCTGCCCCGCCGATTGCTTTTGAAATTTTTACATTTATTTATTTATTTATTTAAAGCCTGAAGGGTATCGGCGTGAAACGTGCGGTGGGTTACCCTCGGGAGGGAGGATGTTTATGCAAGATTCATCCCAGTACACCCAGCTATTGTAACTGGGCTCCACTCATTCTCGGGCACCCTTGCTCCGTCCTGGCTAGCTCGGGCCAGGGGAGGGTAGCCCTGAGAGTAGCCCTGCAGTTCCTCCTGGCTAGCTCGGGCCAGGGGAGGGTAGCCCTGAGAGTAGCCCTGCAGTTCCATGTGCTCGGAAGCAGCACACAGACCTGAGGCGCTAACTAATAACATCCCACAACAAGAAATACCTTGTCACCGAGTGTTTTAAGCCGTGCAAAGCACTTGGCTTGGATTCACCTATTTGCAAGAAAAAGATGCTTTTGGTTTGTTAGTATTTATGCTAGCTTCTTCCCCCTAGCCTCTCTCAATATTCTGGCTGCTGCGTTTCTGTGCTTTGGGCAATAAAATCCAGTTCCACTCCATCTGGAGCTTTAAACCTCCCAATTCCCTCTCTGTCCCAGATGCAGAGAGGGTGGTAGTTGCAACTAACTAATGCGAGGAATTGGGATGTTTTTTCTTTTTGAGGGGTGGAAAAATCACTGATGGCTCCTGGGCAGCCCGTCGCTGCTCTTAACTCCTGAGCATCCTCTGTGCTTCCTTCCCGCAGGAGCCAGGAAAGCCCCCAGGCACGCATCAGGATCCCTGAGCTACACCCAGCACCCCAACCTGACATGCTGGATGCTCTCTGTGCTCCTTCCATCACCTCTTCTGTAGGCTTAGGGTAAAACCTAGCATGAGCTAAACTGGGCCTGGGGACAGGGAAGGAGGGAAGCCCCCCTTCCCCTGCACCAGTTTGCCCGACGGCTAAAGCCCTGCGCGATGGCTAGTCCCCAGCAGGCAACACAGAGGTATTTGGAATCTGGGGGATATTTCCTATTAGATTTCTTTAATAGTTTTGAGGTCAGTTAAATATGGAGTGACAAATTAATTCCAACTTAACTACTTCCCTCTTGGTCTTCCTGCCTCTTGCAACTCCCCTGTTGCCCCGTTAAACAAGAACAGCTGGCGGGATCAAGTCGGTTTGGCAGCCACGATGGGTTTGTGTGCTGAACCCCACTGGCTGGGGGCTCTGCACATGCCCACGTGCCATCTTCCCGAGAAGAAGGGGCAGAGGGAAAAATGTGTCTACCTAAAGCCAGAGGCAATGGTTCTTGCCGTCATGGTTTACACGAAAGCCCCTTTGAAACAGTTAATAGTGAGGGGCTTATTAAAAGGTTATTATAGAGACCAGCAAGTCACCAGCTGCTGGTACCCACCTGTAGCCTCCCAGTGCTGTGCTCACCCTTACACAGCCTGCTCCAGGGTAAACCTGCCATGAGTCCTTAATCCTCTAGAAACTGGGTATAGCCAATGTGCACTGTGGCCGTGCCTGCACTCCCTGCAGCTCCTGAGGTCCCTTTGCTTGTGAATCACAGCCAAGGGTGGGGGTGTTCATGGTCTGGACACGAGTAGACCCTCAGGCCCTCCTTGGGCAGGACAGGAGTGGAGAGGAACGGGCACCAGGGAGTCCCTGGGCAGATACCCACTGTGCAAACCGACACTGCAAACTCTCCTGAGTGTACCTCACCCAGGAGGGTATTCATGTTACTTACCTAGAGAAATAAAATTCAGGTTTCTATGTCCCTGTGTTCCATAGGTAGCCAGAGATACAGGCACCTTTAGCTCCTCAGTACCAAAATCTGAATTTAGCCCCACATTTGGGGATGCTGCTTTGTCCTGACAATGAACCCTGGCGTGCAGCAGCTGCAGCTCTGTATGAAGGTGTGGGTGTGTGCGTGCTCCGGGGAGGTGTGACAAGAACGGGCTTTATTTCTGTTATGACAACTTGTCTTCCTATGGGTTTGGCCTGATGCTGCTCACTTGACTTTGCCAGCAGACAGGGGAGAGGGGACCAGGTGGGTTGGTCTTCATGAAGGTGGTTTGATCACTCTGACATGCACAGAGCAGCTGGGACACAGGCTTTTGGGGCAACAGTGGGAACCGGTGAAACTTTGTTTAGCTATTTTAGGTGTCAAGGCAGAAGTTTGAATTATGACTCAGCTGCTCAGTAAAGAATTTTTTTTCATTGTTTGTTTTTCACAGCAGACTGCATGTGAGAGACACGCAACTTAGAGGGGTGGGTCAGTAGCGATTCCCCACATGATGCCACTTTCCCTGGCTGGAAGGGATGAAGCACCAAACTACAGAAATAAGCTAAGGCAGATAAGCGATAGTAGTGGTTTGCATCAGCCCCTTCCTGGCTATGCCCACCGTGGGAGGGACACCCTGAGGTTGGACTCCACGGCTGAAGGAATTGCTGTGTAAAGGCTGGTCTTGGCTTTTCATCTGGCTTCTTTTAGAGTCAGTGGAGAAACCACCTGAGGGCGATTCCTTTTGTCCATCTTAGATGTCATCCTCCTGTTTTAACCCTGGTAAGCAGATTGCCAGTCAATTCAGGTGAAGGTGAGTTCTGTACTGTCTAAATACTCAACAGACCCATTTCATGGTTGTCAATGTTTAACTTCTAAGTCTTGGATCCCTTAAAAAGATTTAATCCTCCTGCTTCCCTGGAGGAGGACAGCTGGCAGGGAGCCTCCTTCCCAGCCGTGCGGGGAAAGCCTGAGCCCTTTCCCTGCCTCTCAGTTCTGGGCTTGATAAAAACCTGCAGACAGAGGGTAATAGTGCATTGTTTTCACCTTGGGGAGGGATTTTTGGCATTCATGTGCACGTGGTGGTTCACCAAGTGCTGCTTAACACAGTTCTCCTTAATGGTCCTTCCTCATACACATGTGCTACTTTCTATTTCTCAGGTCCTTTGCTCTTCCATAATGTAACACAGGACATTCTTACCTGCTATCATCCTGCTGATCATCTTATTAGCTTAGCAGAAAATACCAAGGTCAAAATCTTCAGCAAGAACAAATCAGACTAGCCTTATATCCTCTGTGGATCTGGATTCATTCTTTTTATGAAAACAACAACAACGAAAACAACAACAAAGATTGCATCTTTTCTGCAGTTAAGTTAATTATTTGTGGTCTGCATCTGACAATATGAGAGGAAATTAGCCTAGTCCTGATGATTGCATAGTATTAGCAGCACATGAGGTACATCTTTTGTTTGCTGGGACCCACGCTTGGTTTTTTTAGCACTGTCTGTCTTGGACAGACATGTTGTGGGAGCTTACATTAATATTTTGGCTTTCTGACTGTGCAGTCCATTCTCCTCCACATACTGGAGGCAAAGCTTTGCAGTTTCAGTTGACTGGACTTTGTACAGACTTTTTCAAAGCTTTCTCCGCAGATGCCTTAATGTTTTGTGAGTTCCTCTTGGAGTTATGTGCTGGGATAAATGTGAGAGGGCTTGTCCTCAGATGGTGCAGGCTGGCCTAGCGCCACTGACTGCGGGAGAACTAAGCCATTTTGCTCAAGCAGAAGATCTGCTGCTCAAACTTCAAAAGGCCACCCACATACACTTGCTGAGCTGGAGGTCTAAGTTAGCAAAAGCCAGCATTTTTTACATGGTTTTCACTCTGAGCCATAAAATGACCTGTATTTATTGGAAATCCTCTAGAAGTCCTTGAGCCACAGTGTGTAGGGAGCACATTTCAGGTTTGTAACGCAACAAAATACCAGGCAAAGTTTCATTTTCCTCTTCACTTGAATGAACACTGGTTCGATTGTAAAAAGGTTTTGTAACTCTAAGTAGAAATTAGTGCTTCAGGGAGGGCATTTTGTTTCTTTCTGCTATTTCTAATAAGGGTGAGTTGTTTGTAATCAAAGACCCAAGAGCATTACTAAGTGCACTGGATATTGGCTCTGTGGCAAATGTGATAGTAGCAGTTATAAGCTCAGCTCCTCATTGTGGGTACTGGGGATCACTGCTAAAAAGCCAGGATGTCACTGCTGGAGAGATCTGTGGCAATGCTGTGACATAAAGGTCTGGAAAGTAGTTTTCATTGTCGTCTGTCTGCCAACCTTCAAAAGAAGGTTGTTTCTCAGGGAAAGGGTGTCATCATCTGCTAATGATG
This sequence comes from Falco peregrinus, assembly GCF_023634155.1. Taxonomy (NCBI): domain Eukaryota; kingdom Metazoa; phylum Chordata; class Aves; order Falconiformes; family Falconidae; genus Falco; species Falco peregrinus. The sequence goes on along the minus strand of NC_073722.1, from coordinate 116,257,808 downwards.
TCCCACCTTTCTAAGGGCTTCTTGCTTAGTGTGTGACATTGAAGTGAGGCTTAGGATAGGGAAAGCACACCAAAAATGCCCTACCCTGTCTGCTGGCCTTGAAGAGAGAGAAGCTCTCAGAGACATGTGCATGGTAGCATCTACATTCGGTTACTGAAGGGTTACCTCACATGATGTGCAAAATTCATTGGGGACTGGGAAGAGCTATGGCTTTTGAAACACCCAGTCACCAAAAGCAGGCTGGCAGGTCACCAGGAGTGTAGCATCCAGGCTGCTGCTTGGCTATAAGCGATGCTGGAGTGGCCTGTGTCCACTGGCTTCTTGTGGCAGCTTTGGCAGGAGAATGAACAAGGATTCCCACAACTGGTATGGGAACATGGGCTACTGCTTGTGGCCAGGCTGCTCCCTCTGATCTCTCCACATATACAAGGGGCAGAGGTAAGGAAAGGAAGGCTTGTGACCCTCCAAGACAGATCTTTGTATTAGGAGCTGTCACAGAGCTTTTCTGAGTCAGTAGAGCTGTGGTACCTGGCACCATTTAGCGTCCGGTCATTGTTGGTCTTGCCCAGTGCCGCAGAAGTTAGGCTTGAGCTGAGAGCTCTTCTGTCTGGATACACCCAGAAAGCTGAGCAGACATCTCAAAAGAATCCAGGAAGTGGTATGATTGTATGACACATGGCGCTGAGGAGGAGATGATGCTCCTGGGGGAAAAATAGTGTTGCAGTACTTTTTTAAGGTCAGTGACTTGCATTTTGCAGGAAGGAGCTATAAAAAGAAGTGCCTTGCACATGTGCAAGATCAGCCTTGAAATAATTTCAGCTTTTAGGAATTAAAGGCCATGTAAGTGTGATTTTCCGGGGAATCACAGGAAAGTGCTAGCTATGACCTCCATACGACCTTCTTGAAGGTCCCTAAGAGACAAGACAGTATTTATTTGTTAGCAACGTTGTTGATTTACAAAGATTATCACGCATTAATAACATATTTTTTCCTCTCTCAACTGTAAACTGTTCCCACATCCCCCCCATTCCTGGGCTGTGGAGGGATATTTATCATGTTCAAAGAGCAGTGGAAGATAAAGCCGCTGCCTGTTAGTGAAAGGAGATTGTGTTTCAGGGCTCTGCCACTTCTTTGCATCTCTGAGCAGGACAAAAAGGTACACCTGGGCCTCGAGGGACACGCCTGGGACAAAGGGGCTGCTAATTCGGTCCAGCAATGCGTAAAGCAGGTGCTGGCCCTTCCCCTGGGTGCCTTCTCATCAGGCCAAACAGGCATTGCAAAGCCACCAGAGCCAAATGTAGGTTCCCCGGGACGGCCCAAGTTGTGGTGGTGTCGCAAGGTGTGGAGGGTCGCTGTGTGACAACAGAAGATGAAAGTGGAGCTTGCCCTCGGTGAGGCACAATCCTACAAATTTTCCCCCTGCAGGAAATCCAATATATTTTATCCTGTTTGTCAACACGGTTCATTCTGAGAGAGCCCTGAGTCTGTGGTCAGCAATTAATGCCACTTAAAAGCTTTTCAGCAGGATAATTGCCTGTTGTTCTGCAGGCATCACTCTCATTCAGATGCTAATGGCTGTCAGGGGCAGTGGCCATTCCCACATTGGGGGCCAGGTATGCCCCGCTCCCCTCGCCTTGGGAAGACGCTTAATGGGTCTATTGTCCCTGAACAAGGGCAGTAGAGAACCCCCCCTGTCCCCGAGGAAGCCGTGGAAATAATCCTCATCAGTCTGTGTCACTTTGGCACAAAAGGCAGTAGGGTGGACAAAAAAAGGATGGAGCATCCAGCACGCAGAGGGTAGAAGTCAAGGTGTCCCATCCTGGAGGACTTCCAAGAAAGCTGTGCCAGGCTCCCGGGTTCATAAGCAGACTCACCGCAGTGCTGTGGAAACCCAGGGGATTTTTCCAGCTGTTCTCGGATTGCAGATTTTCACCTTTGCTTGCTTCCCTGGGTATCGGTCGTGTTTGCCATGCCCTCCCCATGGCTTTCTCCTGTGCTGTTTGCCAGGTGTTGGCCAACGCAGCAGCACACACGCTGCCTTGTGGATGGTGTGGCCCCTGCCGTGAATCCTGTGCTTGCAGACCTGGCTTGAGATGCCCCTGCACCCCCTTCTTCCTGAAGGCTGCTGCTCTTTCAGTTGGGCAGGTGGGGCTGGCTGTGGTTTTTCAAGGTATGGTTACCTTTTGCGGAGGTCAGGTTTACAAGCACGGAGTAGGAGTCCTTAGCTCTCTAGGCTACCATCTCTCTACCCCACCATGAAAGCTGTTGATGCCTATGAGTAGATTTTGTTTTGGCAGATTCAGCATTAAACCTTACATGCTGAAACGTATGCACGTGGCTGTCCTCCGGGAGTGGTCTCCTCACAGGATAAGAAACCTCCTTTCTTCTCGGTTCACTTATTATTCTTGTTACTTTATTTTCCTGTTGAGGTTGAGCTGAAGCTTAGCATTGGTGATGGAGGCCGGAGTTCACATGGATGTGTTCAAACTTATCCTGCTGCTTTTTGGGCCATGTAGGTATCTGGTGTTCCTAGGCACCATGCACTGTGGTAGGCTGGCCACCATGAAGCCATGTTGGCTGGAGATCATCCCAGGAGATGCACCTCTGTTCCTCTGGGTTAATCATGCAACTTAATGAAACCCTGGTCTGCAGACTCTGGATGAACAACCTAACCAAACACCCCTTCCCTCCGCAAATGAGGGAGCTAGGTCAGTGAGAAGAAAAGATACTTTCTGGGGGAGTACATGCTCCTCTGTATGAATACGTGAGGAAGGAGGGGATCATTTGGCAGTCAGAGGTGTCTCTAAAGTCCCTTTATGAGGGTTTTATTTTTGAAGCGTGGGGAAGGACAGCCTCCTCTCCCCAGCTGGCCACCTCCTTTGGGGGCCCATTTGTGGAGCCCTCCCAGGGGGCACCACAGGCTCTCAATCCCCCAGCCCCTTTGTGTTGCTTTTCCAGTTGGATTTCACATGGGTTTGTCGGGGGCCACAGGGCTCCCCTTGCCCCAGCAGCCCTGCTCCCACCCCGCGGCTGCGGGCCACTTCTGCGGTGGAGGCAACCCAAGAAAGGACTGTGCCACTTCCGTGGAAACAAAGGCTTGTTTTCAAACAGTGCTAAGAGAAACTGTTTCTATCTTAGGCCTTTAATGACCTGAACTGTCCATCTTTTGGAGAAAAGCGACAATAAAAAGGCACTTTGCTGTGCTGCCGCTGCCCCTGCTTTCTGACTATGATTATTTTTTGCCAAGAGAGCTCAGCATCCATCCTTATTTATGATGCATATTAAAAAAAAAAAAAAGAAAGAGTTTTATTTGCTCCTTCCAACAAATCTTGCTGCTAGGAATAGGCAGGCACGTTTGCAGCAGCAGTTTGTATTTTCCCTGGGAGAGGAGTCCTGTGCCCTGCGTATTTCAGTGTTGAATAAATAGTCCTTCATGTTGTATGCGGTGGCTCCGGGCACCCTGCTGAGATCATGTCCTTAATGCAAACAATACGACACATTTATTCTAAGCTGACCGCTCTGACCCCCAAAAGTTTGTTCCCTCCGCTAGGACTCCTCGGCCTTTTCATTCAGCTGAATGGCCAGCACAAAGACCTTGTCGCATCTACAGTCCCTTCCTAAACAAAACTCGGGGAGGAAGGGGGAAGGAGTGTCGGGGGCGGGGAGAGGAAGAAATAGGCAAACCTTGACCCCTCCACCTAAAATAAAGTGGAGGAATTTGCATTTTAAACCTTAAGATGCCCGTCCGGGTCTCCCTGCCTCTCCTCCGGCAGGCACTTTGGCTCCCCTTTTGCAAACACCCTGAGAAGCTCCGGGATTGCAGCATCCCAGTGGAGCTGCTGCCCCGGACCGGGCAGCATCCCCTGCTGTGAAGAAAGGCTCCTCTCTGCTCTCCTTTGCATTCCTATTTTTCCATAGATTAGAACAAGAGAGAAAGAGCGCTACTTAATAAGGAAATAGATGTTCTCTCCCCCTTCCCCCATGCCAGTCCCCACCGATTTCTGGAGGCAGGCATGCGCTGGGGAGCTGGTCTGGGTTTGTGACTGTTTCCCATGGCCCCAGCTCCTCTCTCGGAGGTCACTGCTCACTGTGTTGGGACAGACAGCTGTTTGTGACAAATACCCTCCACTGCTGTGGTTTACAGTCAGCAGTTTTCAGGCAAACACTGAAATTGGTGTTGATTTACTGTGATACCATGTGGGAAACAGCAAGGGTGGTGTTGCTTCATTCCAGTTTCAGCTGTCCTTCAGGGAAAGACTTGCTTTGGGGCAAGCTCTCATTAGACGTGATGCAAGGTGTATTTGTATGTCTATTTGACTTCATTCCTAAAGTGTTCATTTAGTTGGAAACTTGCCTGGAGTTGGAGCCGTGCTCCCAACTCCTCTCGTTTCTCATCCCAAACTTGGGCTGTCTCAGAAGCAGCACAGTGCAGCTATAGCAGAGTTGTACTTACAGGGTTGCACCATGGTATTGAGGTGTTGGTTTGCCAGTCAGGTCCCTGGTGTTTCCCCTCTTGCTGTCTTTGGCTATACCATTGAAACCAGTGGTGGGTAATGGGCACTATGGGACAGGACTCCTGACTCGTTGCACCAGGGTCTCAGCCCCTCTCATAGCTTTAGTGAAGTCCAAGCTCATTCTGTGCAGTGCCTCGGAGCTCTCACTTAGCCCAGAGATGTTTTACCCAGCTCAGCCTGTAACAGTGGAACATGGGTTCCTCTCTACTTTATTTTTTTATTTTTTTTCCCCTGGAAAAGCTGCAAAGTTGCAATGCTTCATGTGCATTTAGTTAAACATGTGATGGGGGCTGCCTTATATCTTGCTTTCCCTATGCATGCATAAAACACTTATTTCACATGACTGAACCTGCCCTGGGAGGCAGGGTTGGGGCAGTCCCTTTCAGCCTTCTGGCATTTCCGAAGTGGCATCACCTGAGCATCACGCGATCTTTAACCAGTCTGGCCCTTGGCCACCCCATCTGTAAAGAGGGCATGGCTGTACCTGCCTCCCAGCGGGGATGTGACCGTGACTCTGGGAGGTTGCAGAGCTCAGGGCTGAGATGAGGAGCTCTGTATTGCGGAGGCTGTGGCATGGGCACATCTTTCCTTTGGGTATTGCTGTAACGCGGCCCTGACCTGTGACATGGTGCACTGCTGGAGGGTGAAGGTGTTGTCATCCCTGCGGACTGCCAAAGGGCTGTGGTTGAGGTCAGGTCTGTGCTGGAAGCTTTTGTCAGTGTAACAATATCACTGCGTTGACCAGAGGGCTTTTCTAGAGCTGAAACCTGGCCCAGCACATAGCTGTGGCAGTTACACATAGTAGTATCAGCAGAAGTAGTTTAGCTAAGGTAAGAAGATAAGGGGGTTGCCTGTAAGACGCCTCTGCAAGTTATTTGCTCATGCACAGACCCTACCTGATAGGTTTTGAAGTCTAATTGTAATGGCACTGTGGTGGTGCATGCAAACGTGATGTAACCCAGGCGGGTAAGATTTGCATCCGTAACTCTTGCAGCAGCAGGCTGGACACATCCTGAGGAGCTGCTCTGTGAAACTTTCTCTTTCTTCTTGGCCTTTTCCACCCCCCTGCTGTCCCCCAAATTGTGAGCCCCTTTTTGCTGCCACATCACTGTGCAAACAAACATGCTTCTGTCTGCTGCGCGGCTCTCTGGAGGCTTGCTGACTTTTTCTTTACATGTACACGGAAACTGCATGACCATTTCTGTCTGGAATCTGTTCTTTTATCTCTTTTTCTCTGTGCTTTTTTATTTTCTTCTCTTTTTTTTTTTCTTCTTTTTCTTCCAGGCTCATTAAGAAATCAATAAGTGGCTCAGTAGGGCTTTGCTTAACCTGATTCTGGAAGTATTTCTTCCCCTCGAAACGTGAACCAAGTTCTCAAATTGATTTTTCTGCTTTTGCTTTTGCTCATTTCCATTTAATAATATTCTCAGTGCTACGTCTCGCCTTCTTAGATCAATTCACAGCCAGTGAGAGGTCCTGGATTGACAGCCCCTAACAAAGCTCCTCTGCTAATCGGCAGGACAGGTACCGCGGCAGGAGGCACTAACCACCCAGGCTGTTGTACGGGTGTGGACCTGCCTTCTCCTGCTTTGCACAACACCTACACAGGCGAGGGAGGGAAGATGCAATCCTTTACTGATGTAATAACATTATTGTTTAATGCCTTCTCAAGAAATGCTGTCAGTCCTAAAGACATGCAGCGATGCTCCCTTCTGCCAGTTAGACCCTTTGTGTTTGGCTGATTGATCTGTGGCGCAGGGTACCAGGACAGAAGATGGAGTTACCCCTCTACCAGACCTCCTCTCTGGGGAGTGGCACGGTGCTAACACAGGAGAGCTCCGTGATGCGTATCTAAAGAAACTTACCTGTTTATTTTCATCTTCTGTTAAGTACTGGCCTGAAATCAATAAGGTCTCTATTTAATTCCAAGTTTAGAGAACACTCACCAGACCAGTGTAAAAACTTTAAAGTTCCTTTTCATGGGACATTCTGTCCGTTTGCTTTTATTTTTGTGTTTGATATGGAGTTAGAGGTCTAGATTGCATGACATCCTGCATAACAGAATTTCTGTAAGTATTTACAACAGGTGGACTGGATTTTAGCTGTGATTTTATTTAGGTACATTTTAAAGAATTGAAGGGAAAGACTGGGAGAGACTCCCAGCAATTACGAGGCATCTAGGATAAAGATACAGGGAAAATGCACTCATTCAGCGGCACAGTAGGTAATATCCTGCTTTATTTATACAGAAAATAGAGGTGATTTCAAACAAAGGTTAGTAAATAGCTACAGGTGATGCACATCAATTTTTACCTACCTTGAGGTCCAGCTGTGTCTTGGTTGTTTACCATTGATCCTACTCCACTTAGTGCCTTAGTATACAGAGTCATGCATTTTTGTAAACCTGCAGCCTAATTTATTATTTCTCATGTCATAGTCAGTAGATGATGGTGCTGATCCAGCAGCATAAACCCAGTCTGCAGCCACATAAACCCACCGAGACGGTGGCTAGAGGTGCAGGACCCTGGTGACTGGAGGTTAATACCTTGACTGGCCATTTTGTAGGAAAGTCTCTGTGTTCAGCTTTGCCTTCAAAACGGTGGAGCTTCTGGGCAGCAGCTGAGAGATTGATCTTTTCGTTGGGGTCTGAGGGGTCAACATGGCACAGCACGTGGCTGAGGTCACAGCAAGGGAAGCTGCATCAGCTGGTGGTTGGCCTCTGGCTGCAGCACCATCCTGCAAAGAACAGGCTGTTGGTACCGTGCTCACTCCAAATAGCACTTGGCCCCATTTCCTGGTGTTCGTCTTTCATCTTCTAATGTACCATCCAGTCATCTCACGTTGTGGAGTGTCCCCACCTGTCAGGGCAAAGAGGCAGTCTCAAAATTTCTGGAGAGCCTATGGCAAATCCAGGCTGCCATCACCTCTTCTGAGCCGTGCATCACGTGCCAGGAGCAGGTTGAAATGATGACATCTTACCTGTTATCTTTGCCTTTCTTAATCATCCAGAACAGACCAAACAAGGGCAGGTGGACTGGGGTGGGAAGGGCTGGGTGGAGGTCTGGGGAATACTGGGCACCAGACCCAGGCCTTACCACAGAGTACACCTAACATGCTTTAAAAGTTGAAATCCCTGACCAGGTTCTCCATGAAACAGAGCTGTAAGGGATGTGTGGGTGATGAAGAGCCTGGTAGAAGCACAGGAAAAATGTCTGTGTACTTGTCATACTGTCAGCTCTCGCGTCCTATGTCGGTTGGATCTGAAACCAAAGACCAAAACCAAGATGCAAGACTTTGCAATTCTACCTGGTGCTTCCTATGTAGCTCTTTGTTCTTTCTCTTAGTATAAAGATGTCTGAAATAAAAAAATAAGCTTATGAGAACTTCACAACCTGAGCCAGAGAGGAAGAGCTCTCAGACAGCCTGGGTCTCACCAGGCTATGCCAAGTGCTCCCAGTTTGGGGACTGGGATTTGGATAGGGAAGACTGTCCATCTAGTCTAGGTTCCCACTCCCACCCCCCCCACCCCCCCACCCCCTTTTTTTTTTCCTAGTTGTTTTGCAAGCCCTGAAAGGAATAGGCTCAATGTTATTCTAACTTTAAATGGAAGGAAGGGGGGGAGGCGATGAGAGCAGAGAAGGAAAATCCATTTGCCGCAGTACTGTCAGCCCCTTAGTTTTCCTTCAAGTCTGACAGCCCCAGGATTAAAGGTTTGGTTACAATGGCCTGACAGTACACATTAACAGCCCTGAATGTCTTAACAACCCGGCTACTGGAGATGCATTCAGAAGAGTCTGTGAACTGCTTTTCCCCTTTAAAGCTCCTGCTAGACCACGTTGTCCAGTGAAATCTTTTGTGGTTAAAAATGTATAGACTTTTCTTTCCAGTTCCTAAGCATGTACATACACAAACTCAAAATTCTTTGCTGTCTTCCCGTAGGTTTTATGCTTAGCTCTCCTTTAACCATTCTGCTTGTGAAAAGTGTCCTGCTCTGACTGCACAGCGAGTTTATATCTCCCCTTTTTATTTTAGCTAGACTTTCACCTAGAGTAAATGAGTGAGACCTCACTTGCACAGGCGGAGTTATGTGGGTCTATTCCAGCTGAGGGGCTGGACATGCAAAATAAGTTTTTTTCCTCTGAAAAAAAGGAAAAAAAAAAGCCTCTGATCAAACAAAATCCCTGTATTGATTGGCTACATTTGCATCATAAAATGGAATTCACCAACCATGGCGTTTGCGTGGATCGTGAACTGATGGACAGTGATTGTAATAACCAGGGTGTGTTGGTATTCGCTGTGCATAGTAATTACGTTTACCCCGGGCTATTTCCAGTCATTGGCAGGACTGAGGGGTGTGTTTCCACTCCTTCAGTCTCCAGGCAGCAAACTCCATTTGATTAACTTATTTTGTTTGGGGACAACGTAGGAAGGAGGAGAGCTGTTAATAAAATCCAGTGAGTCTCTGGAAAGGGTTTGGCAGCTTTAGTTTAGCTGACCGCGTCCTGTCCAAATGCATCCCAAATCCCTGCATCTTGGTCAGGCGCTCTCCTCAGGGCTCTCCCTGTGTGCTTGGCTGGGAAGTGCCGCTGCCTGCAGACATCTCCCACGCTGGCTGGGCGTGAGGTCGCTGGTAGCTGGTGTGCTTAGCCCTGGCAAGTTTGGCTCATGTCTCTTGATGCCAGGTGATAGGGACCTGTGCTTTAAAATCAGAAGGATGTTGGTCTGGTCTTTGTTGCTGTATTAAAACTGATGGGTTTGGTGATAGTTCTGTGGTGGCATCTAGGGACCTTATGCTGGAGTGGTGGCCCCTTTCTCAGGCATGCAGCGTGTGCGATGATGTAGGAGAAGAGAGACAAAAGGTTCCTGGTCTGCAGCAGATGGAAGATTGCTGGACCTGGGAAACACTGGCATGATATTTTCTGGGGGTCCTCTCAATCCTATCAGATAAAGAAGATGGGTGTGGAAGTGGGCAGCCTCCCAGGGGAGCAAGGGGTGGATGTTGTGGGGGACAAATCAATCCCTGAGGGGTTGGAGTGACTGCACAGGCTGGGAGATCTCCCTTCGGGGGGGGGGGGGGGGGGGGGGGGGCGGGGCATAATCCAGGAGGAAACTTGATTAGAAGTGAGAAGAGTGATCTGTGAAAGGGGAGGGTGGAAGTAGGGATAAATGAGAACTAGTTTAGCACAAAATCAAGATGTCAAGAACAAAATTAATCAGGAGACAAGGTTAATTAATTAATACATCCTTAAACCATCACAGCTACATCAACACCGCTGGCATTAATCAAAACACTAAAACTATTGAAGAGAAGATGCTGTTGAATTGTTCTTAAAACTCTGTTAGGTGCCTGGAAAAGGGGATGGAGGAAACGGAATTTTGTTGTAATTACCAACGCGTTGTGGGGAGAATTACAAGCCCAAAATGTTAAAATCACTCATAATGATTTGTTTTAGAAGTAGAAAGTGGGTGAAAAGGGTGGGTTGGGAATAGCAGTATCTGTTTCTGAGACACTGACAGTTTTAAAGCAAGTGGCTTTGTAGGCTAATAGGGCCCTGGGAGATGCTGTTGACATGAGATCCGTACAGAACATTGACAGCAGCCTTCAGAAAGTGAAGAAGTGACAAGTGATAAGGGAAGCACATCCTGTCTCTCTTGGAAATCACTGTTCTGCCCAGCAAGGTGTTCAGCTGACACTGCTCCTTAGTTACTGGTGAAGCAGCCAGGATGGTGTAGGCTGACATGGGTTAGGGAGCGCATCCAGCAGCATGTCTGTGGGAAGCAGGGTGCAGCGGTGACATCCAGCAGAGAAGCAGTGTTAGGCGTTAGAGCACAGTCCGACTGGTGGTTGCTTCTTGCATTTGCCAACATTTTTTAAAATGGAAACCTGATTTGCAAGCTGGTTGATGGAGACTGCTCTGTGCATGCGTATGATGGGCACAGGAGCTTCACCTCGATGCAGCCATCTCTCTTGTCTAGTACTAATCACCTCGTTCCCCTTCAGGCTAGTGAACAGATGGCAACTCCAGCAGACGTAACAACCTATTCTGGTATGGGCCAGATCACCTTCTTCTGCTGACCTTGTTGCTGGTGACTACAGAAGAAGTGCATGCAACTAGCTTGGACCAAGCATCTCACCTTCATGTAGCTGAAGTCAGAGAAGGTGACATGGATTTCCCATGTGGCATTTGACTGGTTGGGCATCAAGCAATACCACATTGGAGGTTTGTCATTAGCTCCAAGTGTTTCTGCAAGTTTCCCAAGGGATCTGGGCTGGTAGGTCTGACGCTGTGCAGTATTTCCTTCAGTGATCTGGAAATGGACATAATTGTTCATACATTGTTCTGGAGAGAGAAGGCAAATAGCAATGAGGACCAGGAGTGCGGAGCAGTCAGGAGTGCTTTGTGAAAGCATTAAACTCCATTAAAATCAATGTGCTTGCTATGGTTAAAGTTGGAGATGGAGGAAGGAAGAGTGCAGGCAATTCCCTGAGAGTGAAATAGGAGTGAAATAGGAGTGGGAAGCATTTATCAATCTGTATAAATTAGAAGTTTAAGATCACAGTAAAATTGATGAAGGAAGCAAAAGAATAGCGGAAGGAATCCAAGGCCAGTGGTGTTAAACAGGAGTGATTTCTACCAGTATTTAAAACAAAAAAGATAAATTTATCAGTGGGTTTGACATTTTCCTCTTTGGGATGCTAATACACAGAGACCAGAGGCTTTCAGTCAGTATGTGTGTCCTGTATTTGGGAAAAATCAGATGGTGTATTCCTGTTCTGGGATGCTAATGGTGCAAACCTCACCGCTGCCAGCACAGCAAAAGTCTTGACAGTCCTTGGGAAGAGTGGGGAGTAAGAATCATGTTTCTTAATAGAGGTGGCACTTCTCCTGAAGAGCTGCTGCCTCGACTTTGGATGTGTGTGTGTGTATATATATATATATACTTTTTTCCCCATTGCTGTAAATTGTTAGCTGAAGGCAGGAGGTTTTATCTGCCACAGCTATTGGTCTTGAAGCAGGAATCAACGTGGGGTGGTCCCCTGACCTGGGCTCTGCAGCAGGTCAAGCTAAAGAATCACAAAGGCCCTAAAATCTATGAATAAGTGCAATTCTTTAGGACTCAGTGCCCCTGTTTTATAGCAATCTGGTGAGGGGCCTTAAACGGGTGACAAGGTAATTTCCATACAGTTTAAGTACATCCTATCTGGAGTCTCAGGGTGAAGGGAGATTTGACCCAGAGTAATTTTGCAAAGCTCTCTAAGATTTGCAACTGGCCTAAACTAGCCCGTTTGAGTCTGGCATCCTGTGTATCGAACCAGCAAACACCAACACTTCAGAGAAAGGGTAAAAAGAGTAAAAGCAACTCTTTTCTTAATGCATCTAGCAGTAATTCATGTGGAGAGGGTGGGTGGGGGTAGAAGTCAGTTCTCTGACCACTGCAGGTGATCGACTTGAGAGGTGTGATTACCTCTCCCATGTTCGTATGCAGGCTACAAACATTTATTAATGGTCATAAAATATCCTGCCTGGTTTTTAAATCCAACCAACAACGTATGACTTGACCACCATAAAGTTTGTCTCAAAACCACCACAAAAGGTTTGAATTACTCCTGGTGGCAATAAAAGCATTCTTTTGGCTAACGCTTTGCTTTATTGTTAGCTTTTATTTTTCTCAGTTCCCCTTCCTACCAGCAAGACATAAACAATGGGGTCCGAGTTGTCGTCCCCCACCCCCTCACACCTACATTAATAAGATCCAGGAACCAGCCAAATGAACGAAACAGGAGCAGAATAGTCATGGAGACGGCTGGTTAGTGATAAGCACAGTTTGCCTGGTGTTAAAGAAAGTGTTGCTTAGAGAGAGACAGAGGGTCACAGTCACGTAGAAAAGTTAATCTGAAAAAAAAATAATAATTTACATATACACACATATACATATTTTTTTTTATATATATATATATACATGCACACACATACATATCTATTTCATGGATGAATTCAGAACCACTAAAGTACTTTTTATTCAGAGCTGATTTGTTTGATTTAGCTTTCTTTTCCAAGTGAATTAAGCTATATTAACTTATAGCTACTTCCAGACAAGAGCATCTGAGTAGGAGTTGATTGCAGTTTAATGTATCCACCTTAAACGTTCTTCTGTAGTTAACACAGAAGAACTTTTGTCTTTTGACATAAACCCTTAGGGAATTAAGCATCTTAATGCTAAGGGGTGGCTGTGTACCAAACATCTCCGTGATTACAGGTTGAATTCCTCCTATAAATCTATTTTGAGGTACATTGTGCAAAGTCAGTAGTAACTTTGTCATCTTCTGTCTTGACTGGAGATAGCAGAGGTACAGCTAGCACAAACAGGAGCATCTGAATTGGACCTGAAGTCCTGCCAGGGCAGGAGAGGTTGAGAAGAGCACAGCAGCATTGGTGTGGATACACTGGTCCAAGGCGTTGGGGTGCTGCTGCGTTTAGTTGCACCAGTAAGAACCTTATTGGGCTGCGTCGCATCTGCAGTATAGGTTTGCTTAACACCTGTGTTGTTATTTTACAGCAAATTTCTTTCTGTGAAAGGACTCAGAAGTGGCCTGGCGGCATCTCAGTGCACAGTATGTTCAATCCCTGACCCGTCTGCCTCAGGGGTGGTGGTGCCACACCTACAATTCCACATCTCTTTTTGCAAAAGAAGGGGTAACCCTGCCGCCACATTCCCTCAAGTGATTAACTACAGAAAAAATGGGAAAATGTTGCATTTTATAAGCAAGCAGAGACTGGCCAGTAGATTATTTTTTGCATTTGTTCCTCTTGACTTCCTGGCCAGCCTGCCAGGCAATGCAAAGGGTGATCCTGGAGATTTCCTCAATCTGGATGTTGTGTCTTTATCCACTTTGTTTTCTGCATGTGACTCACAGAGATCTCCCTCCATGCCTGAGCACTCCCTGCTTTGCTGCTGAGAATTGCCAGTGCTGTTAGGGTAAGATAGTTAAGAGCGAGCAAGAAATTTTTGCCATCCTTGTTGTTAGATCACACTTGGTCCTGTTTCCTTGAAGATAACGTGGAATAAGCTAGTGCAAGAGAGGGCAGAAAAAGAAATCAAAAGAGAGAAAATATGGCATCTGTAAGCAAGCTTGATGGAAAGGCAGCCTCGGAGGGCCCCAGGAAACTTGCAGCAGGATGGAGCAGTTGCATGTTTGGACAACTGCTCACAGCAATGTTGCAAAACCTGCAGTCCTGGCTAGGAAAATCAAACAATTTCTCATGAGATGGCGGAAGAGGGAAAAGGAAATTGTGCAATAAGTAAGGAGGAGGAAAAAGAGTCATGAGGAAGGGATGGAAAGCAGGATTCTGAATTTTATGTTCCACCTAGTTCAGGATGGGGCCTGAACTGGAGGAAATGAAGGGGCTTTTGGGGCCCTTTCCCTGGTTCAGGCCAGTCATGTCAGCTCTTTTAGTCAACCTCTGTTACTGGGTCAGCATCAAATTCGGGACCTCCAAAATGGGATGATGGGGCAGGGAGGACCATCACCTCATCATTTCCTTCTCCGTGTATGTCTCAGCAATGCTATCCCACAGGCTGCGCCATCGATAGCCACCCCCACGCTTCTCCGCTTTATCAGATGCCCCAGCAGAACACATAGGTAGTGTCACAGGGTCTTTTGGGCAGCATCCTTCCCTTGCTGTTATTGGGCCTGACGTCTGCCAACAGCTGTGTGGGGCAGGCAGAGCCAGATGTGGACAAAGAGCACTCCTGGCTGAACACGAGTGACTTCTTGAACAGCTCTAGATCATGCCCGAGAGGACACTGCAGATTTGTGGCCTCTGAATCTCTCAGGTTCAGCCTTCCTCTCCCTCGCCTGGCAGAGATTTGTCTTGGCTCCAGGGAACCCGTGTAAGGGAGGGGAGGAGGGGGCAGAGCAACGGGATTTGCACCGTGGTGCGCTAGCTGGAATGAGTTATGGAAATCCTTAAATCCTCCTAAGAAAGGGCAGTTAAAGCTGAACTGAAAATTAAACACTAAGCTGGTACAAGCCACCTCACCTATAAATCCAGTCCTGGTGCAATTTATTCCTGCACCACACTTACTACATGAATGGGGATTTACGACGGGCGAATTTTCGCATCCCCGTTCCGCCAGAAACATCTGCGGAGTTTTACAAACTGCCCCGTGCCAAGGGTGCGCTTCCAAACCTCCACCCGCCCGCAGCCAAGGGCAGTGATGAGCAGGGAAGGGGGAGAAGGGAACAGGCCTGATTTAGCAAAGGCAGAGAGCCGGAGGCACCGAGCCCCTTTCTGTGCGTGCTCAGAGTGTTTGGATAAAGGCATCTCCTAAAGGGGGAATTTGTTTGGTTTGGACTTCATTGAGTGAAAAGCTCTCAGCCCCACGAGTGCTTAGTTATTCTCTTGTCTAGTGGCTCCTCAACAGCCCCCACCAACAGGGAGGAGGCTTCCTATTTGTGAAAGTGGCCCTGCTTGTTGAAATTCTCTAGTGACTTAAATTTATTGGTTTTTCCTGAGGTCCAGCCATTTGAATTGCAAACAATGCCCCATCTCTACCTCCTCCCCCTGCCTTCCCCAGCCAGAACAATGTGCAGAGCTGAAATAAAGCCAGGCAATGTGGACTCTTGAAACTGAGTGCGATTTCTTTCCGCATGAGCAGGGAGGTGGAAGTTTGCTGCCTTCCGGTCCCGCTCATTGATGCAGAGGATGTCTGTGAAAGGGGAGGGAGGGTGCTGCAGGAAGAAAGAGGAGAGGGAATGAGGCCAGCTCATGGATGATGATCGGAGATCCTTTTTGCTTTATTTATTTATAACCCCTCTTGCTTAAAAGGCCATCCTGAGAGGAGATTAGTGCTGGTGGCTCCACGCGTACCTCTCTGTTCACCCCACAGCATCCCAGGAAGGATGCAGGGGATGGGGAGTGGGATGTACGTGAGTGTGCTCCAAAATTATCCCATGTCTGGTAAAAGGTAAACTTTTGTCATAATTCTGGAAGTGACCAAACAGCTCAGGTGAGCCTGAGCTTATTGAACCACAGAGAATGCTGGGTTGCTGCTGCAGGGGAGTTGGAGCACTGTGCATTTAGATGTATATAAGTGAGAAGCAGGAGCACAGGTGCAAATGAATAGAAGTAGTCCTTGCCTATGTCAATTTTAAGGCCTGATTTCTCCTCTCATGTTTGCTCAGGGAACTTCTGTGTGGGTTCACTCACTTGGGCGCAGCTTTCTCCTTATTTATGCTGCTGGGAGGGAGGGAGGAGGAAGGAGGGAGAGAGGTTGCTCCCCGGAGGTGCTCTGGTACTGCTGGTTAGTTAAAAGCTGCAGGATAAATGATAGAAACAGCACACAGCTTGTGTTTCACTTATTTATTTTAATTCATGGGGTGTTTCTGAAGTCTTGCCTCTGCCTGGCTCTGCACTCTTGGAAAAGCACAGAAATCTTGTCTGCTAGAGCAAGCCTTTGAGGTTAGCTAACACCCATCTGGATGCCTCAGCGACGCACCATTGGGGCAGAGGCGTGCTGGGGCAGCGTTACCCACAGGCGCTGGGCAGGCACAAAGAACATAGGAAACCCCAAAGGAGACAGCCAGGACACCGCCATGGCCTTCATCCCGAGCGTCGTGCAGAGAACTGGTCAGGGGCACAGGGCAGGTGGAGGAAATATGGTTCGTGTGCCCATGAGGACAAAGGCAAGGAGGACGAGGTAGCTCCTGGCAGGGGACTTTGTTCATCTGTGAGGGATGCTCAGGCGTCACCACACCAGCACCCGGGGGTACATCTTGCAGGGTCAGCCACGCTGGTTGGGGGTGCCCGAGCTGTTGCGTACGATGAAACTCACCTCGGTGACATTCCAGCCAGAACCACCAGGGCCCAGAGCTGTGCAGGGGCTCTCTGCTTTAGCAACCCTTTCCGAGTTTTTGGCGTCACTTGCGGGCAAGGATGATTCAGAAGAACCCGTGGCCTTTCCCGGAGAGCCGATGTGAATTTGGTGGCCTTGGCTGCAGAAAGCCCCCGGTGAGAGGGCATGGCGGGGGTGTCAGAGGGGAAGGCTTTGGCGGCAGAGGGCAGTGGTGGAGCGCGGAGGTCCTGCCCTTTGCTGGGGTCACAGCACTGTTCTTTTCTTTTCCAAACTGGGCATTTGGGCCATCCTCACAGCACATCCTTTTTTGACTGATGGCTATTCATGTGCAATGCTCTTTCTATCACAGAATAGCACTTGTTTCATTTTACTATGAGAGGAAGGCGGGCAGAAGTCCGCTATAAAAGCACAAGACAGAAAGTTGGGGGAGCAGTTCTCTCCCTGGCCCCTGCTTTGGTGAATGCCCTCAGTCAAGTCTCTTTCTGTTTTACATTCCTCGCATAGAAAATAGCAATAGGGACCTTGTTCTTTGTGGCAGGGCTGTGTGACACCTGCTGATGAAAAGAGCTTTCTACAGGAGCTATACAACAGTTGAAGGAACGTTTTCTCAGTGATGGGGGCTATAGCAAGGTGCGAGGCGGGAGGAGAACAGACCCAGATACAACCACAGGAACATGGGGATAGGGGCAGGCTTGAAGCACTGCCAGCCCTCAGCCTGGAGGAGAAATCCCCAGGGAGAAGGCAGGCCAGGAGCAGTCATCATCCTAGTGATAGATCCTCCTGGGGACCTGATCCGAACTCCATTCCCCTCCTTGGGGAGTCAAGTCTTGGCTCCATCCTCTAGACAAATGAAAGCAGACCAGCATCAAAAGCTGGTGTCTGAATATCTGTGGCCCAATTTGCTGTTCCCGTGACTGGCTCTTCCTTACCAGAGCAAGCTGTCCTGTGGGCTGTAGAGGCTTTGCCTGGTGCTCTGATGCCATTACCTGCTTCCCTTTCTGACCCCCTAACAGTGAACACATTTGATCTCATTAAACTTTACCCTGTTCAAGAGGGTTGGCTGCTCTGAGGCATCTTGCTGGTCTTTGCTCAGCAAGTAACCTAAGCTGAGATCAGATATGCTAGCTGTCCGGTGGGTGAATTCCTCTTTATCTGATGCTGACACCTTCACCTTGTGGACTACTGCAATTCCTGGGAAAGGCAGCTCTGAGCACTGCCCTGAGCCACACATCACTGATTCAGACCCTTCTCCTCTGGGAGGGGAGAAAACAGAGTAGGTTTCAGTGAGTAAAAGAGGAGCGATGCTTTCAGCGGACTGGGCTTTGTCTCTGTAAGAGCCTGATGTGCTGCAGGAGGAAGCAAATGGCAAAATCTTGCTGATGCAGGGTGATTATTAATTGTAAATCTGTCCAGTTTTGTCTGTGATTGGAAAAGGGAGGCTACTGGTGTGTTTGGATAGGGTTGTTCTTGCAGGAATTGCACCCTTCCCAAGGCCAGAGGGTGCTGAGGATCGGGGAGGGTGGGGTGGGGTGTCATTTGGTGTGCAGAAGAATCCAGTTTATTGATTGTAATAATTTTTTCTAAGTAGTTCTTTGAATGAGCTTCAGAAGTGGAAGTAAATTTGATTTGCTGCTTTACCAGCACTGGGAAAAGATGCTCCGACCTACAAGTGCTGTGTAAATGGGGGAGAAAAGGGACAAAGATCTGGAGGCCACATAAAAAAACACAGAGAGGTCTCAGAGATATCAAGGACTTCGTTATCCTGGAGGAGTACGGTTCAATAGAAAATGTATCCTAAGCAAAATCTGCCTGCCACAACACATTCCTGGAGGTGGCAAACACATAAAACCAAGGCTGAGCTAAGACTTTTGGGGCCGGTGGACACCTCAGGAGAGGCATTTCCAGCCCTGGGGCTGAATACAGCAGTTGGCACCTTGCTGGGCTGCAGTTTCCCAGCTGCCTTCGTTGATCATAGTTAATTCATATTTATTTTTCCTTTTCACCTTTTCTTTAGACGATAGAGGTTTAGAAATACCCACACATGTACTCTGCTTGATGGGAGCTGTGGTCCTGCCTCTGCTCCCAGCTCCTGGAGCTGTGGTGCCCCTGCCCTTGTCCTGTCCCTCGGCAGGGTTGTGTTCGGGCGGATCAGACTCTGCCGTGAGTTCCTACACCTGCTTGTTCTCCTCCACTGGATCTTGGGGTGCCTGGCCACTGAATTCAGCACCTGTTTTCCAGTGTTTTGGCCTCGTTATAATTGTGTTCAATACAAATCTCATCTCACGGCCCAGGAAGTGGCAGTTCTTCGAAGGGAATCCCCTCTTTTAATTCAATTGATGTTGAAGCTAATTTCCACCCTGAGGCTGAGTCCCACTGCCTTTGAAGTCAATAATGGTTTTGTGCTTGCCTTCAAGCAGAGCAGGTTTGAGCATGCCCCTCCCAGCTAAAGGCTTTGCCCAGCATTTCAAAGAGCTCTGTGCATTTGTGTGCCAAGGGAGCTGCGTCCCGCTCCAAACGGAGGGGTAGGTTTCAGCAGGATGAGGCCATAAGTCTTAGAAATGTTTGTCTGTCAGCCCAGGTAGATGTTAGAAGATGGAGTGCGTATTTTTTTCGAAGTACATTCAGGATCTTAGGTGGAGGGTCCTTCGTAAAAGACAAGACTTATTGCTCTGTAACTGCTTTGAGGCTTACAGGGTTTGCAATGAAGCACATATTTGCCCTCTCTGGGTTTATTTACTGCCAGAGTTTTTATGTATGTCTTTAAAATATCATTTGGATCATCCTTTCCTGGTTTGATTTAATGGAGTGAAAACCGCAATCAACTGGCAACAAGACTTTTTCTTATTCAGGGGGAAGTGTGGGGAGCCAAATGCTGATACATTTGCCCACTGCCAGAGTGGTAACCCTGACACTCGTTTCAGACATCCAAAAGGTGATTCTCTTCACCAAAATTTGGCACCTAACTGACATACTGCAGATAAGAATCTAATTGTTTTTCACCACCCTTATTATTAGTGACAAGCAGAGGCACCTCCAGGAGGTTTTTGCACCTTAGAAGGATCTTTGCTTTGACTGTGCAGCAGCCCAGAGCTGTTGAGCCTTGATTGATCAAGGCTAAAATTAGGAATAAGCTTCAGAGGAAGGCAGCATTGGTCCACATCATGGCTTTTTATTATGCCTTAACAAAGGCATTGAGCAACTTCAGGCTTCGTAGTGATTTTGGAATAAAACTAATCAATGTCATAGAAATAAATGCAGGAATCTTTGATGTGTAGATGGAGCCATAGTGGGTAACATGTAACCCAGTTGCTGGCAAAAGCATATTACATATTTTGTTATGGTTCAACTACCTATTGAAAAATACTTTTACAAGGTCTTGACGTGAAAAAAGTGCTGTTCTGCTAGACTTTGTGTCCCTCACGTAGGAGGCAACAAAACTGTAGCTTTTGGTCAAGGTTTAGTGTAGAAAGCCAGTGTATAAAGTTACACAAGAAGGTTGAAGTTGTCAGCGTGAAGTTCCACCGAAGTGAGAGGGATAGATTTTACATCACTGGTGATGCACTTCTCCACTTATCTAAAGCTTTTCCCTGTAAAGGAAGGCAGCACAACACCCCGGTGTGCCCCTCCAGCTGATTTCTAAGCTTATCAGCCTGAATTGCTGAGGGCTGCGCAGTGTGAGGGGACAGCAGCTGCTTCCCGTGATGTGATAGGAAATGATGGGTATGACACCAGGAACCGAATATGTAAATAGTTATATGATCCCCAAGGGATAATTGCTTTGTTGTGAAATAATCTTACCAGGAAAGCAAAGAAACATGACAAGTCTCATTGTGCTTTTGGGATAGACGAGCAGCCCCAGATAAATATCTGAACCGTTTTGGCTGTTGTTGGGATTTGATTTGGCAAATGAAGGTGGAACACACTCTTTCTCACTGCCATTATTTGGTCTGACACTGTAGGGTTCCGTGCGAGCTCGCTAGCAGGGTGAAAGGCATTCCCATTTATCGGATTGGACAGGGAGAACTCCCAGCCTCAGCCTCCAGCCACAGTCCAGAGTGAACAACTCCGGGCTCCAGAGATCAACCCTGTCTGTAACCCTCTGGAGCCTGCGATACCGCAGCTTGTTCCAAGGGCACGGTCCTTCTCCCTGAGATGGACAAAATGATCCTGATAAAATGAGAACTGACCCGTACCTTTGCCCCAGAATTTGAAAGTAATGGAGATCTAAGCTTTCCTTTGAGATTTAAAAAAAAAAAATAATTATAAGTGAGGTTGGCTGGTCAGTTTGTTTAGCTTCTCTTTCCTGCTCACAGCCCCTGTGCCAGGGGCACCTTCTGATCAAGCTGGGAAATTTCCTTATGAAAGGACTGAATAAAAATGAAGTAAGGCAGCAGCCTTTACAGGTGCAGATCTGGAGTTTAGGATAAACACCTACAAGTTTGGATTTCCTGCCTTCCACTTACCATAACTGTCTAATCTAGCTACCCATTCACCTTTCCTTTCATCCCAGGATGTCTGGTCTGATCTAACTGTCTGTCCTTTCATCCCTGCTATCTTCCTCTTGATCTGTGTTTTTTAGAGCTCATTCATCACACCTTACAACATCTAAAGCACCCACACAGGGCCACAGAGTTTCTCTTTGCTGATTTAGCCAAAGTGCTTGAAGGGATGGAAGGCGCAGCCTCTGCTGAGAAACCTGGGGAGAGGAGCTGTTACTTCTTGTTTGAATCACACCCGAAAGCACCTCGATGAACAGAGAAGCGAATTGTTCACATCCTTGAAGCTTTTATTCAAATCTTTGCCCACTGGAAATGGGCAGGTTCATTAATTATGTGGCTTTCCTGGCTGCATTTTCCTCTGCGTTGGATAGGGGATGGAAGTACATAGGGCACCAGCGTGCCTCCAGTGAAAGGATAACGGAAGACACTAGGGCAAAAGGGGATACCCCAGAAGGGCTATTACATTCACAGACACATTTTTGGCCTGTCACTTTGTTTCCAGCCCGGGTGGTAGCTTGATTTTGATTTCTAAAGAGGGGTGGAAAGCATAGAGAACATCTGAACAGGAATAAAAACCTGAATATGGGACAAAAGTGGCTCTTTGAATATGGGACTGCATTAGGGCTCTTTATTCCAAGGTCTGAAACTAGGAAGGTCAGGGTGGAAACGGTCAGTGGAGATGAGAGAAATGAATCATATATCAGCGAATGCCGTTGTGAGTGCCAGCATCGCCTGGCTTGAAAGAGGTGCACTGATTTCTTAAGCAATTTCTAACTAGCAACCAGCTTTAGACAATGATTTAGGGACAAAATTAGCTTTACAGGGAACACCTCTTTTGGAAGGTCTCTCCCTCATTCTCTCTTGCTCATTCCTTCTGTTCTTTTATTTCTCTCCTCCCTTCAAAAGGCGAGGTTGTTACTTGGGAGCCCTTTTGAGGGGAGAGAACCATGGTGAGATTCTTGTGTTGGCATGGCTGATGTTAATGGGTAACACTGGGGCCAAAGGTCCTTTAAAGCTCCCACATCTGCAGCTTTGTACAGACCTCACCTCCGAAATGCCTCAAAGTGTGTAGCCAGGCAGGGCTTAATGTGTATTAGCAAGACAAAGGCCCAGGGAGGGGAGGAAAGGGGGATGAGTTTTAATTTACTGAAGATTTATTAGGCCTCATGAAATCGGCCTGAACCACCCATTTTCTATATCATCTGCGCACATCTAAAGGGGGCGGCTTTGTTGTGGGGAGATGGTTGTTGAGAATTATCCCGCAACAAATCTCATCAGCGTGAAAGGGACACAGACAGGAGCAGGACGTGGAGGAGGGTTCACGCTCTCTACATAGAGCCCAAAATCTGGAAATATGGAAATGTGGGAATGCCATTCAAGATCATTCCTGCCTTCCCTTGACTTTTGTTTGTGGGGAGCATGTTCTCTTTGCTAAGCCTTGCTTGCTCCAGCAGGTGAGTGAGATATCAGGAGGGTAGAGAGAGGGAGGAGGAGGTGCCAGGGTGTGGGCATCACATGAGGTTGTGGAGCTGAGGGGATCTGTTTTGGGGTTAGTGAGTTGTCCACACAGAGATGATACCCTTTTCCTTTCAAGTAGCTGTCATGTGTCTCCAAACCTAAGCTTCTAAGTAAGGCTTTGATGTGGCCCACAGAGCTTTAGAGAATGACCCGTCTTGGACCTCTCCAGGCTGCAGCTTGACCATGAGTTTTGCAGGGTTGAGGTTCTCCTAAAGGCCTCTAGGAAAAGGATTTTTAATCATACCTGGCTCTGTGCCTCCCTGTGTCCCAGTTTCACCGTAGTAGTAGATTTGATTATTTAATTTCTGCCATTAGCCAGCCCTGGAAAGAGCGCTTGTGAATGTTTCCGTAACACGCAGTGATGTGAAACATCACCTCCAAGCTGACTGAGGGTAGGAGGGTTTGGGGGTACAGTTACAGGAACCACCTGATGGGGGATCACCAGGGCTCCAGTGGAGCCTTTGGGATAATAGAGCAGGAACAGGGGTTCATTAACCAGCCCCAACCTGGAGGTCAGCCCGTTGGTGTCCCCAGGAGAGAAGGGACTGTCTTTGAGCATAAGACTGACCAGGACCCCCTCAGTATTTCTCCTTGCTCCTAACATCTGCAGAGAGGAGATGATCCTGGATGGTGAACTATGTATGTTTATCCCAATGTAAAAGATGTACAAATCTCAGACCACTGTGGGTAGTTAAGCAAAGCATAAGGTGTGAGAGCCGGCAGCAGGATCCTCCGGACAGGGAGGCTGTTCAGAGCTGGCAAAATGTGTCTGGAGGTTACACAGAGGGATGCAACACCCTGATTCCTGATGGTGGGCAACTAGATATCTGACATGCGTATCCAGTTATATGTACATGTGATATGTATAAGTAAACGGGTAGCCCAATTTTCAGTCCTTGTCCAATACCCATGTTCTCCTTTCCTACAGTGCCTAAGCCAGACAGAGGTGAGCCACCCAACCTAGATGTCCAATTGCTTCTGGGCATCACAGTTTAATGGTTTTCATCTTCTAGACAAGGTAGCATCCGAACTATCAGCCATGGGAAGTGTGCCCTCCTCCAGACAGTTATCCCTGGTGTGGTTGGTTGTTTTTTTGGGGGGATGAATGGAATAGAACAGAGAGGATGTGAAAGGAGGAAGAAGATAAAGGACAAAACCTGATCTGGTCTTCAGAAACGAGGCATGGTGCCACCCCTGCGGCAGTAAGTGCTATAACCAAGATCAGGCTCCCAGTGCAAGTGCCTCTTAGTGCTGCAGTCAGTTTGGAAGAGGTCACCCTCTCTCAGAGGAAAGAGCAAAGCATTTTTGACACAAAACAGGAGAGGGAACAGTCCTCTTACTGACAAGGGGGCAAACAGGATACCCTGAGAAATCTTCTTTTTGTTCAGTTTATAGGACTATGTAGAGGACAGACTGGAGAGAAACCTATAGAAACAGCATATGTGCGCTCACACGCACACACAGCCCACTCCCAGGCATTCCCTCTATTTGGTGCCGTAATTAGCCCACATGGAAAGGTTGTTGCAGGGTACAAAGGGGGCTGGTTCCCCCAGACAGCGGCTGGGATAGCTGTACTGTGTGGCAGAGCTACAGAGTAATTGCACGGGGTCTTTCTGTGCTTACACCCGTGGCGGTGACCTGGGCAGGGACCATCCCTGAAAGGCTGGCTCCACACGCTTCGCTGGCACGAGGGTGTCCCAGGGCAGACAGAAGACATGGAGAGACATGAGGGAGGGAGAGATGTGAAATAAAACTTTCTGTGGTGAGAGGAACACAGTGAGGGAGAAAGGGAAGGAGAAGGGAGAGGGGTTGCCTGAAATCAGTAATCAGATGGAGTGTTCTCCGTGCAACATGGAGATGTCTGGCTTTGTGGGCTGATAAAAATCACACCAGCATCCGTCTTTCTTTACTGTATTAGCTTCCTGACATGAAGGGATGCTCAGCAGCTTCTGCAGATGAAGGCATCAAAGTCTTCTCCTTCACTGGCTGAAGCAGCCAGCGTTCCTTCCTTGCTGAGCCACCCCACGCTCCTGTTGCCTTGCAGTTGCCCCAGGGCCATGGCACTTCATCTCTGGCTTTCATCCCACCAGTCCAGATGGGATTCTTTTTCTAGCGGAAAAGTAAAGGAGAATCAGGAGCTAGAACCTCAAAATGTGCCTTTTGGTGGCCTCAAGTAAAATACCTTTCTGGTGCTGGTCCTCACAGTGCCAGCGTGAGAGCTGGGAAGTGAATCTTGCCCCCTTGCAGGGCCAGAAACACTCCAAACCTGTCCTCCATGTCCAGGGTGACATGCAGGTGGGACAAGAACAGATCTGTAGCAGTGATGTTTGTATCAGACTGTCTGCATAGCACAGCAGCCTGTGCCCCTGAGAGTGACTCGTGGGTCTGATCCTGTCTTGAAGGACCCAGATGTAGGTCTGAGGCTGTCATGCAATGACAGACCACATGCTGTGATCTGATTAACCTGTGTCAGATGTATGTGTGTGCTTAAAAGACTGTTCCCTTCACTTGCAAGCTCCACCTGCAGTAAGTGGAAGCCTGCTGCCAGACCCAGCACTTGATTCTTCACTCTAAATTGAATAAATACTTTTGCTTCACTTGAATGGTGGGTGCAAGTTGCATTATCTCCTGAAACTATTTACATCTTCCTGCTCCAGACAGTAGGAAATTGCTGTGCCTCAAATGATGGCCAGGTAGTCCTTCTGGGGAAAGATTTCCCGAAACCTGGAGTCAGGCATGTGGTGTTTCTGTACCTTGAAATTCCTCACGTTGCCTCTGATCCTTGTAACATCCCTCCCTGGGCATGCTGAGCCAGTGCCGACAGGGAGGCTGTGTGGCACAACAGGCGCTGCATCTCGCGTGCCTCTGCAGGACATGCGTGATGAGGATGACTTGATTCCCCAAAGCAAGTGCTTGTAACCCTGAAGGTGAAAAAGAAACATTTGAGGAACTGCTAATTCCTAGGTCAAATGTCCGGTAGGCAAGTTGTTGTAGTCTTAGGAACTGCCATCTAGCAGTAAAATTTAAATAAAAATCAAATGAAGTTCTCAATTGATTACAAAACTTAAAAGCTGTTACCTAAGGTGGTAGTTACATTTTGCAGCGGCTCGTGTCACAGATTTGGCAATAGAGGTGTGCATGGGTATTTTTTAAAGGATCTTCTCTTAGAGAAAGGGTTGTGTGTGGTTGGCAGGAGGAAACATCAAAATCAAGGTCCCAGTGAGAATGTGTGTGCGTTTCTTCTTGATTTGGGTTTTGGGACCTCAGCCCACTGCTCTGGTAGAGTCAGGACCCTGCTCCGTTTGGGATGGGGTGCTGTGGGTGCGCACTGTTGGGCTGCAGAGCCACAGGGCAATACATACAAACAAAAGAGTCTAAACCCAGCGTGTTTGCAAGGGTGTTGCAGGTGCTTGGGTGAAAGGCCCCGTATACAGGTCTAGAATCACTCCCACAAATCCCCTTCTCGGCTGTACTTTGTGAAGTTATTTCTAATACCTTATTATATCCTTATGATACGTGTCACAACAAAAGTGTCGGAGACCTCCCTTGTGCTTCTGATTTTCTGTGCAAATGCCGTTTGCCATGTGATCAGCTGTGGCTTCACAGCTAAGTGCCTTGCATTGACACTTTCCAAGCCAGCTCCCTGGGAGCTGCATGGGCTTGTCAAAGGGTTAAGGTTTGTCCTATTGATACAGAAATGCCTTTAGACATCGCTATTCTTGAAAAACACTGTCTGAACCATTGAACCCCTTTGGAGTTAGAAAGCTGTTCATCCATCCTCATGAGGAAAGATGAATGGTGAACAGAAAAGTTACAGTCCATGGTCAGGCTGAGCAAACATGTAACTTTTGGAAAGCAGTCAAAGGAAGCTGAAAAGCCATCTTAGATACGGAGCTGAGCATGAGTCACCCAGGGAAGTCAAAATAGACTGCTCAAGTACTTCACTTCAAAGCCTTCAACACCATCAACTCTCAAGCATCCCAGGAATGTCATTGCTCTTCAAAGGAGGCAGGGACTGATCCCTGTGTGTCCTGCATTCATCTCCTTTGTAAGGAGAAGACTTAACAAAGCCCTTTGCAGGACATTCAGCCCCTGCTCCCTCCCTGGAGGCTGGGTACCCGCTACCCTGTTTCAGTCTGGACTCTGTTGGCCAAGTCCGGAGTTTGATCCCATGCCGTGTTTACACCAGAGTCCTGCAGCTTGCGATTCACTTTAGATTTACTTAATTGGGAAGAAAGTAATGCTCACCGACTTCCCAGGCATCGCAATGAGATCAACATCCAACTTTTAGCTAAATCCCTGCTGCTGACAGCAGGGTTCAGTGGGTGTGATGGAACCAGCCCTGCTCGCAGCCTGACCGTGGCTGCACCCTGTCCCCAGCTGAGCTGCCCGGGTACCCCTGGCTGACACCGCTCACCGGCCGTGGGTGATGCCCCTGCCATGGGCAGGGCTCTGCCACCTGCCAGTCCTGCTGGCAGCACATGTGTGACTTTGTGGCAGTTTCGCTCAGAGAACAAAGCTGAAATTCAATATTTGATTTTGTCAAGTGTTGCAAATGCAGCTGATCGTTCTGATGTGAAATGTCTCTCTCTAAACATCCAGTGTTGTCTACAGGAATATTTCAAGTCTACTTACAATTCTCAGTTATTATTTTATCAGGGAAGGCTGAAGTGAGATATCTGATGCCTTGGTAGACAGCTCTTAGCAGAATCTGCAAGCATCAGCATCCTTTGGGGTGACCAGTCCACAAGCACCACAGTTCTTTTTTTCTGCAGACCTCTTCCTCTGACCTTGTTGTTGGTGTCCTGTCCCCCACCCCACCCCACCCCACCCCTAATATTTTATTCTCAACTCTACTGGGAATGAAAAAAGTAAAACCTGGGCAGATCAAATGATCACGTTAAGAGGAAAATACTGTATTTTTGTATTTATTTTCTTGGAGGAGGACAATGCAAATCCTGCCATTTCTGCCACTGGTGGAGCTGGGATGGGTTTGTAAATGAATAGAGAAAAACCTAATAAAATTGCAGGGCTTAGTCAAAGTGAAGAGGGACACAACACAATGAGCCAGAAACTGGAGAGGGAATTTGAAGTGTTAGAGGCTGAATTCAGTTGCTTGAGTTGGAACCGGACCAGAGTCCTGGGGCTAACACCTCTCCTCCACGGAAAGCACTATAGGAACGTTAATATTTATAATGTTCAGGATTCTGGGTTTGTGCCTTGTCCAAGAATTGGATTTAAAAAATAAATGTTGATGCTTCTGAGGATTCTCACGTGGAGGAGAACCTGTGGTCAGGCCACAGATTTGGTCAAGGTTAAATATCAATATAACACCTAGGTGACTTAGATGCCAAAGTCTAATTTTCCTAAGTGACTTAGATGCTTAGGCCCAGATCCAACCATAAGCTTTAGGTCCTAGCTGGGAGGCAGGAGCTCATACTGATATTACACACGTGTACTTTGTTGGATCTGGGCACTGCAGCCCAAATTTCAGTGTAAGTCTATAGAACCATAGAATTATTGACGTTGGATGAGATACAAGTTAAGTCACTAAGCACCTTTGAAAATATTACCTGGGCTTATGGGAAATACAGTTTCCAAGCAATTTAGTGCTTGTAAGCAAGGTAAATCAGACTAGCTCAGTTATATTGGTAAGCCCAGGCTATCAATTTGCACCGTACCTTTTCCAAGCTGCATGTCTAGCTTAATGCAATCCGGCTGACTGGGCTGCCTCAGCAGGTGGCCACGGTGGCCTTGCACCTCCTGAGGGAGGGTGGCAAAGCTGGGCAAGCAGAATGGCCCTGTCTCTGTGCAGGGTGGTGAGATGGGTAACACCTCACCTGCTCGCGCAGGTGTGTGCTGAAGGGTTTTGCAGCGTCAGAGCTCAAGTGCATGACCCTGGCAGGATGCTGCCCTGCAATTATCTTAATGGGACCTTCTGTCTCCTATTACTTTTAGTGTCCAGAAGGCAGCTGAGCTCTGGTGCATCATCATGTCTTCTGCCTTGACATCCACGCCAATTTGTATGTAGGATGTTATCCCAAACATGCCTCCAGCTGCTTACAGTAAAACCAGCATTTTGAGGCTCTGCTGGACCTGCCACTGGTAAGCGGCAGAGAAAGAACCATCTGTAGAAGAGCCAAGACAAGAGCAGGGCCAAGGCATGGTGCATCTGCGATGCTCATTCCAGGTTGGTTTGTCTGCTCACTGAGCCAACGGGACTAAGGCAGCTGCCCTTGGCTATGGAGAATTTTTCCATGATAAGACCTTCCCATTGTTTATACCGGAGTCAGCATAATTAATGGGTGCTGTGCGCAGTGGTGCTGCCATGTTGCTTGCCTTGCAGAGCAGATTTACTGTATCTGGAAAGAAGCCCAAACTCAAAAGCCTGTAATTGTTTTAATAGCAAATTAAAGCAATGTAGGACGATACTGTATTAAGGCCTCTCATGTAAATGCCGTGAGCAGCAATGCAGGAATGGCTGAGATATCACTACCTAAGACAGCCCCGGAGCTGTAGTTTTGAATGACTTATAGTCACATCTAAGGACACCACCAGGAGAAATATGTTTTAGGGTTAAATAAGCAATGCCCATCTTTCCTGACCTCATCTGATTAGCTATGAGATTGGTGCTAGATGGTGGGATATGGTTTCTGCGTCGTGCTGGAGATAATAAGACTGGGTCTTCTCTGTAAATAGTTTCAGGATCTGATCTAGCTTTTTTCTGAAGTCCGTGGGAGCTGCGTATGCTCAGCCATTTCTAAGCACAGCCCATTGCTTTTGTTCCTAAATATGAGTTTAGATGCTTTTGGTTACATCAGCAAATCTGAAAATACAGGACTCTGAGTTAGGTGTTACGATGTTATAGGGAGGATAAAGCTAACAGCCCACTTTGCAGCAGGATTAGGAAATTTGGTGTCAAATGCCATGTCCCTCCGTGCCGCATTACTTTTCTGAAGGCCCAGTATTCCCATCAGCTGTGCAGCCAGGGCCGGTCCCCAGCCCCACATCCCTAACTGAAATGGAGCCAGGCCAACGTGTGGCTCTGCTGCCCCTGCTGCGAACATGTGTAGGGCGGAGAGACCGGGGCTGAGCGAAGCTGCTTTAATGTGCATCAGTTGCTGAGCAGGCCACCATCTGCAGACCCATCTGGCAGGGGGAAAGGCTGACACAGCAGTGGTGAGAGGAGTGTGGGATCATAGAAGTTAATGTTGGAGAAGCTTTTCCATTCTTTATGGGTTTAGGGTTTGTTTTCTTCTTGTGCCCATTCTGTGCGTGAGTGAATGCCTGAGCCTGTGCTCCCTCCTTCCAAGGACCACAGTGGCTTGGTGAGGCTCCTGCCAAGCTGCCTTTGAAGTCAGGGACCATACACCCACCAGGGAGCACGGCCACAGCTGGCCGGTGCTCTGCCAGCTGCCCTGGCTATAAAGCCAAGGCAGACTCCATCCCAGCTGATGCTGGAGGGTTCCTGCTGTGTGTGTTGTGTCCTGAGAGCCTGTGGGTTTGTACGGCTGCTCTGTCCCAGGAGCTGCTGTCACTTGCAATACTTGTATTAAAAACACTCTGCAAGCTGTGGCTCTCACCCTGGTTTTCCATCTCACTTCCATGGATGTGCCAAACTATTCCTGGGTTCATCCTTGTGGTGTTCCCCTTCGGTGTGAGCTCAGGAAAGAGCTTTGCTGCTGAAAGTGCTGTTTCGAGGACAAACCTGCCCAGAGCTGGCAGTGATTGCGGGCGGTTACCCTGCTGCCCCCCTGCAAAGCTGCCAGGTGTGCTGTGGTGGGAACTGGAGGCTCCGAAAAGAAACTGCTCATTCCCCAGGGATGTGGTTTGCCTCTCCTGGAGCGTGGCTCGATGCGTTGTGTGGGAACACAGGGCCAGCTGGGCAGCGGGTGGTGGTGCACAGGCTGGAGGGGTGCGACTGGGAGTTGCCCTGTCAGTGTGGTCTGCGGGGAGCAGCCTTGGCCTGGACCCCGAGAGCTGACTGCACCTAGACTCTGTCTCCAGATTTAGCACATTCAGTTCAAAAAATACAAGGAGCAAGCCAGCACGTGGAGGATATGGGCCAAGAAGGATGAGGAACCACAAGTTAACTAGCAATGCACACACCCCCCACGGCAATGCGCTTGGCCATTCAGTTTTTTTTGTTGTGGAAACTGCCATCAGCGAGTGCACAGAACCCAGAGCACGGCCATGCTCTCTGCTGCTGCACAACGGATGCAGGTTCCCCGAGCAGCAGTGTGGCATTCGCCTCAATATTACAGCCCACTTCTCTCCTACAAGCATCCTCCACCAGATGTGACATGGGACACA
Organism: Falco peregrinus; assembly: GCF_023634155.1. Classification (NCBI taxonomy): domain Eukaryota; kingdom Metazoa; phylum Chordata; class Aves; order Falconiformes; family Falconidae; genus Falco; species Falco peregrinus. The sequence continues at coordinate 116,227,105 of NC_073722.1, read as the reverse complement.
GGGGAGTTCCAGATCCCTTCTGGAGCAGCCAGGGGTTCTCCATGGAATAGCTGCTAGATGCTGTTGGGGTACCAGGATCTCTCCCTCTGTGCCAGATACCTTGTACATTTTTCCAATTGACATTTGGGTTCAGGGAAATGTGGAGAAATGTTCCCTGCATGCTGAACAAAGAGGAATGATGCCCCACTGAACTCAAACACTGTGAGTCTGGACCTGCTTGGGATGTTCCCTGATGGCTCCCAAATGTCATGCTCAGGCACCACAGCACTGGGAGTGCTCAGCTGCTGCTGAGACCTGCACTGCATGGCTGCTGCGGGCTGGCCACGGGCTGGAGAGGGCCCTGAGCTCAGGGACAGGACGGCCACCACCACACAGGGCACTTCCAAACAATCTAGGGGCATGGAGTAAAAAGGAGTGCATTTGCTTTGATCTATCAGCTTTTATCATTTGTAAACATCTATTAATTGGCTGTGTCAGGCCCAGATCCTTATCATCTTCTAGTCTAATTTCCCCTGTTCGATACATTTCCTCCACTATAAAAATACCCATCACCCACCCCTGTCAGCACAGATTAAATCTAACGCTCTTTCTTTCAGCTCCTCTCCCTAGTGAGGCTGTAAAGCTGTCAGCTCCACACTTGACAAGAGCCAGGCTGCCCTCGTTCCCTTTGTCTCCTGAAGGAGGAAAATATTTAGGTGTCACTGGCTGGATAGCCACGGTGGAAGTCGACAGACCTCGACCCACTCATTGAGCTGAGCCATGAGAAGAGAGAAGAGTTTCCACTGCCAGCAGCTGTGATATTCCCCCTGGCTGGGGCCAGGGTGCATCTTTGGAGTGCACTGATCCCTGCTGCTGCCCCCCTGCCTTCCCAAGAGCTTTGGCATGCTGGCACTCAGCCCCTCGAGGCCTCGATGAGGACACTTGTCCCTTGGAGTCCCCCAGCTGCTGGCATACATGTGACACCTAAAGAGCTTCCCAGGCAGCAAGGTGCTGGCATCTTGGATAAGAGGTTGATAAAGGGTGTGATGCTGGGGCCCTTCAAAGGAGATGTGCCCCCCCCGCCCCTGTTCAGGTCTCCAAAGCACAGCTTAAGGGCCAAACGTTTTCCAAACCTGCTGAGTGTTAACATCGTGTCCTATCCCTGTGTTTATATAAAGAGCAGAGGAGTGGCTGCAGACGGCACATGTCTGCATATTTGCAGTAAAATAGGTGGTGCAATATCCCTGAAATCCCCTCTTGCCTGTGCCCTGCTAACGGGCTTCTCTCAGCAGTTCTCTGCCCACCTCCCCCAGCGATGTCTGAGCATCCCTGCAGGTGACTGTAAGGCTAAACGCTGCTTCCCTGCTGAGTCAGCAAAACAGGCATTTCCACGGGGGCAAGAGGAACAAGAGGAAAAACTTCCCAACACAGGCAGAGCAGGGGTGTCCATAAGCTGTGGCATAGCAGGAAACAGCGAGAGAAGAAAACAGCTCCTTGGGGCAGAGTCTAAGCCCAGTGGAAAGGAGCAGAGCCAGGAACCAGCGTGGAGGACCAAGCTGAGCAGGCAGGAGGGTGTTGTGGGATGCTGAGCTGCAGCAGCTTATCCTCAGCTCTGGCAAACAGGAGGGAGTGTGGTTCTGCCTAATCCTCTTCGACTGCTGGTTCAGTAAGGTTACAGGTAGTCAATGTAAGGGCTTAAAAAAAAAAAAATCTCTCTCCTCCCACCCCTCTCTACCTAATACAAAGCATTTTCAGGCCAGACCAGCTTCTTCTCTGAAAGCCAGGTGATGGGGAGGTGAGCACCCAGGAGCAGGGTTTCCTCGGGCAGGTGCCACTGCTGAAACATCGTGGTGATCACAAGCCCAAGTTGCCTCCTCTGGCCGTGAGCTGGAGGCACTGGCACCACGGGTCACGGCAGCTCAGCCAGCACCTTTGCCACTTGCCGAGATCCCACAGCCCGCCCGTGTGTCTGAGCCTGAAGTGTCTGCTTTGAGATAACAAGTGTTTCAGGATGGTCTCAAGAAACAGCCCAAGTGTAGTGGAGCAGAGCTGATGTACCTCCTGCCATGGATTGCTCCGGAGCTGTTCTTGTTGCTGTGCAACTCAGGACATCAGGCCAAGAGGACTCACAAATACATTTAACGTGCATGTTAGCACTCCATTAAATATTGACTATGCTTAAATAAATGATGCAGCCAACTTTCAAGGAAGAAAGTGCTTATTTTGTCAACACAAAATATCCCTCTGTGCCTTTATCCTTGTTAGTCGGTCTGTGGCCAGAAAGTGCTCTGAACGAGGTCTTTGTAACTGGTTTTGCATAACGTCACTTGTCCGAAGGAGACTCTGTTAGAGCTGAAAACTTGGTTTGGCTTTAAAAAGCAAAGTGTTTGAAGCTGAGAAAGTCAGAATGGTGACTTCAAAACTTTCTTTCAAAAAAGCTTGCATAGAAGAAATTTGTCAAACCCAACTCTTTCCCACAAACTGTTTTGACATAAATGAATCTGCATTTTGACAGAGATATGCTTCAACTGAAAAATCCCAGAAGCACCCAGAACGTTCCTGACTCACCACATCGCGGTGTCGTGTGTGTCCTCCAGCTGTCCCCAGCCTCACACAGGCTTGCTAGACTTTGTGTAGGGGGTGTGCTAATTTGGGGGCGCAGCAAGTAAACCTATCAAAAAAGGTGGACCAGAAGTCTGGATTCAGCCCACCTAAACTTAGAAGCTAAATTAAAAGAGATAAGTTGTCAGCAAAATAGCACCCAGGTTCCCCCAACGGCCAGCGGGAGGGGACAAATCATAGTCCCCCCTCTCCAGAGTGCATAGGAAGGTTAGATTTACTTGGCTGAATCAGGGCAGAGCTTTTCCCATGGTGAGGGGCAGTCACCACGGTCACTTGCCATCACTTTGGATGTCCTTCAGGGGAGATCCCAGGCTGGGGCAGGGGTGTGGGGCAGACTGTACTCTCTTTGCTGCCTTTCTTTTTCTTTTCTGCTTCACCATTGCTTTTCTCAGGCTCCCTCTCACCGCTTCTCTTTACATTTGTTTTCACAACACCTTACAAATAGCTGGTTTTAATAATGTATCATTGGAGGCTCTTTTATATGCTTTTGGTGCATCAATTATTGAAGCCCAGGACTAGCATTCTCAGTTAATAATGGGTTTTTTTGGTTTGTTTATTTCTGTTGGTTAAATTTTTCATGGGAACATTGTTGCGGTGGAAGGTATTTACCCTGGCTGCTACAGGACATGCAACTCTTTGTAACGCTTTTCATCAGTGACCTGAGTGCATCGCCGCTAGCACTGAGCTCAGCCTCCATGGGCCGGGCAGGTTTCCACGTGCCTTGGAGTAATGTCAGCCACAGTACAGAAAAGTCCCCCTGCAAACCAGTACTCGGGAGAGTCGTGTCTCCTGGGGAATCAGGACACCTCCAGCAAGCAGCTACCTTCCTGCGTTTCTGAGAAAGGCTAGAGCTGGACGGCTGGGGTTTGAACCAGCTTGTCCCCAGCTGCAGCTGTGCCAGCAGAATGGTGCCTGGGCATCCTGCTAGCACTGCTCGTGCCCACAGACAATGAGAATGTTAAAATCAGTGTTGACAGAGAGAGCTAAGCATGATGCTCAGCGCTGCTAACTGTGAGCCAGTAAGCACTCCCGGGACCAGCCAGCCAGATGGACCTGCCTCCTGATCTTTTATAGGGCACTAATAGTTACCAGTGGGCATTTTCCTCTTGAGTATTTCCACTCTTTCAAAAGAATTGGCTTGGGTTTTAGTTTGAAAAGTATCAGGATGGAAAATGTCCATCTGTCTCGAATGGTTACCTTCATTTTGCAGAGGCCAATATCGTTCTCAGAGCTGCTGGTACCTGTGTGACTTGGGGAAGTGTTGACGTTAGGATCACAGGATAATTCAGACTGAATCTGAGGAGGTCTCTGGTCCAACATCTGCTCAAAGCAGGGACAGCTCTGAGGTCAGGCCAGATTACTGAGCGCTTTATCCAGTCTAGTCTTTAAAATCTCAGAGGATGGAGACTGAGCAGTCTCTGGCTAGGAGACATTGACTTTCCATCATCCCCAGCTGGAGCCCTATTCTGACTGGCAATCTGAAGGCAGAGGTTATTTATCCCGTTAACAACCTCTGGATTTCATCCTCCTATAGAGGGAGATTCTTTTAATTTTTACCCCATCTTGAGATTGCACCATGATCTACTATTCAGGCAACACCCTGAAGGCTCAGCCAGCATCCCTCTAACTTCAAAAGCTGACAAGCGTGTCACTGTTGCGTCTATCCTTTACCTCCACAGTTACAACACAAAGTGGGGAAAAATGCAAACGGGACCATGCAGGTGGGTGAACTGGAGCCCACTGGTGCTTCAGCATGGGTTCCTGCCAGACTGGTTTTAGTCTGTTTTAAGGATTTCCTGCATCCATATCACACAGCTGCATGGTTTAAAGCACATGACGAGGTGGATTCAGGTCTAAAACAATCTGCAGAACAGAAAAGGAGGAGGAGAGAGTTATTTTTAACCCAGATCTGTTTCCAACACAGACCCCCCAAACAGCTGCTTTGGCATAACCGTGGGCTCAGCAATCCAGGGAGGTGCGTGTCCCGTGCCAGGTTTGCTGCCAGAGCTGAAGCATCCAGAAACCGCTGCCTTGGCAAACCCCGACATTCCTCCCTGGCTGTGGGCAGCACACAGCAACACCAAGGTCAGAGTCCTACTGCAGCCAAGGCAGATGTGGGGTTTTCCTTGTGGATTTTTTTCATGGATCAGCAGGTTGAAGTAAAAACCCTGAGTGAGCCTAGGGTTTACTGTAACCTGAGGCTGCCTGTTAAAACCACAGCTGCCTGCTGTTCCCAAGGCTTCAGCCGGTGTTCGTTACCTGAAGTGTGTGCTGACATGTTTGGGTCCATATGAGCACCCTTGTAGTCAAAGCTGGAAGATTCTTTGCTTTTTCCATCTTATTGGCATGTTGTCTGGTCTCCTCAAGCTGCTCTGGCTGTTGGGGTTTCCCATCAACTTCCAGGTAACTGCGCTGCTGCTGTCTGAAGTGAAAGCTACTGGCCTGGGTGGGTGGTGGGAAGGCAGGACGAGGTCTTCCCTCGGGCTTCTCTGGGAAGCAAGTATTTTTATGTGATGAGTGTTTTTATGGCCTTTTCTTCCATCAGAATAGCAGGCATCACAAAAGATGCTGGGATGGATTTGCAGTAGCAGGGGGATGCACTGGGCATGCTGATTTGCAAGAACAGAGCGCACTGAGGTGGTAACAGCCACAAAGACCCCACAGAGGAGTCCATGAGATCAGGTCCATGAGATCAGGAGGCCATGTGATGGAGGCTCCAGCCTGGTTGTAGGTAAACCTCATCTCTCTTGCTTCTCCCCTGCCTTTGGTCTCCAGGGACATTTCTGGGGATGAAGAGTGCATGTTACAGCGTGGCTGCAGATTAAGAAGGTGTTGCTATTGCTTTGTAAGATCAAGACTTGGTACCTCAAGGCAAGCCCAGCACAGGGCTTTGAGGGCAGCCATGGGCTGGTCCCGCTCCTTTTCTCTCTGGGAGGTGGAAGAAGCACAACACACGCACTGAATTTGGTTGTACCCCGAGGTTAGGCTTCCTTCTCTTTTAAAACTGGAAAGGAAATTGGCTCACATTTTTTGCTTGCAATGCAACGGCAACCTGACTGACACCTTGACTTTTTTCCTTTATTATTATTATTGTTTTCCTCTCCTACATGGTCGGCACTGCCCGGTCCCTAATGAGGAGAGGCCAGGGAAAGCAGCTGAGCGTACCTCCCACTTCCTTTAATAAAAAGCTGCTGTTAGAGCAGGGTTCGTGGAGCAAGTTTGCTTTGTTAGCCTAATCCACACTCCCTCACGGTTTCATACTGCTAAGAATTAAAGAGATAAACATTCCCATGCTGTTAATCTGGTAACAATAAGTTGGGGAAGCTGCTGTAGTTTGCAGAGACCACAGCTGGACAGATGTCTGACTGCACAAGACACCTTATTTAAACACCATTCTTGGCATCATCCTCATGTTTTTCATTCTGGTGAATACAGCAATCCCTGAAAGTTAAATGGAGCAGCTGATCATTTTATTGCTGACACATCATGCTTTGGCATCTGGTGGCATGGGTTGCCAGCCAGCTGGAATGATACTGTTTTGGATTTGGTGGCTTTTTTGAGAGCATCTCCACATGACTTAGTGCCTGCATGAAAGGGAAGTGGTTTCACCATTAAGCAAACGTGCCCGTTTTCGAGGCCCAGCCCTGGGGAGGTGTGGAAATGGAAGAGGAGGAGGAGGGAACCCAGGCTCAGATCTTAAATATTCCCTTCTGATTTGCCCTGTGACTTTAGGTGACTTAACACTTTTGTGCCCCAGTTTCCCTGCTGTGAAATGCAGCAGTCCTCTCCAACACCTCCAGCACGACAAAAGGAGAAGCTCATGCTGCTTACGCTGCTCCTCACTGCAGGCCATACAAAGAGATTTTCTCCTCCTTACCCTGAGCAACGATCCTAATATCCCATGGAAAGGGACAGGGTGTTCCTTGTCTGTAAGATGCAGCTCATGGCTACCCTCTTTCTGCCTGGTTTGTCCGATGCTGTGGCAGGTCCCAGCCTGTGGCTGCAACTCGGATAGTCCCAAGCACCAGAAATGATTAATACTGATCAGCACCTGCAGCACTTTGCAAGACAGGCAAGCAGAGGCAGGGGGGGGCCTGGGTGCTCTGTGCTCCCCGTGGGAGACCCAGGGCTTGATGTCGTGCCAGACCAGAAATTCAGAACTGGAAATTTCCCCACAAAAGCGTTCAGAGGGGTGTGGGGAGGAGGAAGCAGTCTCAGTGGAGCCCATCCTCCTGCTCAGCAAACTGTATCAAGGTGGAAAGGGAGAAATGTAATTAAAGAGCTCCCGTGGGTTTTATTTTTTATATAACTTTTACCCTGCCATGGGTTTCCTCAGCTGCTGGCTTGTTTCACCCTCCTGCCCCCTCCTCCCTGCTGCCCAGCTCTGCTGCGGGGTGAAACCCAGCTCTGCTCCACCTTCCTGTCAGTGCACCTGAATTGCAAACCTCTTCCCAAATCCAGGAGCGTGAGGGATATTATTGGACATGGACGCTCCATGGGTTACCCATGCCCACAGCCTCAAGCCATGCCAGGAGAGCCCTGAGCATCACTGCCAGCCCCACTGCTCCCCCCAGCCCCGGGTCTTCCTCCTCGCTGCTGTGCAAGACCCTACAGGCTTCAGTGCGTTTCAGGTCAGGTCCTGTGTGCCGGTCACTCCTGGGTAACTAAATAGCTCCATTAATTGTGCATATGACTAAAAGATTGATGAATGAGAAAGGACAACTCTCCTCCCGCCCCAATTAGTACTTCATCAAACACAGGACTTACCCCTCAGGATACTGAAATGGGCTTGGTGGGAGGAGAGGCTATCTGCATACCTCTTCGACAGGGAGGTAATGGAGTGAAATTATCAGTCAATATTTAAATACAGACAAGATCTAAGCTCTTTCTGAATTGCAAGTTGGCCTATTGTGGCAATGACTCCCAGTGCCCTGGATCCCTCATTTTTTATCATGCTACATTACCCACAGGGCTTTTGCATTCCCACACCACTTGACCTCTTGACTCTGTTATCTCCATCTTGGAACAAACAAAAAACATTTTATTCCCACCAGCAAACTGTCATTCACATCAGTGGCTTCTGCTGTAAGTCCTCAGCTCGTTTCCCCCCATCCTCTCACCTGCTCCACTGGGAGCTCTGCCTTCCCAAGGTGGAAAATACAGGCGGAATAAATCTGCTCTCTAAACTCTTTCAGAGCACTTACTCCTTCTTAAAGTGGCAGGGCAGATTTATAGCAATTTTGTTTTGCCCCCCCCTCCCCATCCCCAATGATTTATTCTTTTCTCTTCCTGGGTGTCTTTCAATCAGTCATAAAGATAAATAGAAGGGTCTGGCAGAACAAATCACTTGGTAACAGTCAGATCAGTCAGGGTGGTAATTGCAATTAAGGTAACTCCCAAGTAACTTTCTTTGCTCTAGTGACTTCCTCTGCAGTGGAGCTGTGGTTGGGGGTACCAACCCTAACTTGACCCAAAGAGCAAGTCTTTTAGTACTGGTTCCTTTAATCCATCCTGTGTAATCCAGCAATTCACTGGTTTCCTTATAATGTTAGTAAATAGCTGGGCACCTTAAGCATGCTAAGCAACCCGACAGGTTGATTTGGTTTGAATCTTGCCATGAGGGTTTTTGAAAGATGTCAGTTACTGGGATTGAAGTAGCAATATCAGTGCTTCGCTAGGGTACAGACAGCCGTGTGGCAGGGTGGGGTGTTAAGCTGTTGTGGAGGACCTGCTTTTTGCTGGTGTTACATGCACTCCTGCAGGTACCTACACTGCAAACGGATCGGTGCTGCGGCTCCTTGGGCCAGTTCCTCAGCCAAGGCTCTGCACCACAGCACCCGGCTGCACTGGTCAACACCTTTTGGTTTTTCATCTCTTGGTGTGCTAGGGAGAACCCAGTCGTCCCTCTGTGTTGTCAGATGGGTGGCACCAGGACCTGGGCACAGGCTGTGCAGGAAGGAATTTCATTTGTCTTCAGATGGCTGCCGCAAAACTTTGCTCCCTCTGGTCGTGTGATGGGGGACCACAACCCTCTGCCCACAGAGGGGACCTGCCCAAGTGCCCTTATGGAGGAGCCTTTCAGGGGCTTGTGTTATTTTGGGCGCTTCAACGCTGTATGCCCTTAAGCAGCTTGCTGAACCTCAAACCCCAGAGCCCATCGCCCACTCTTTGCCCTAGTTTAGGAAACACCAGCGCACATGGCTGCGATGTCCCTTGGGGGCTCCGACTGGGAAGGCGTGGGGCTGCCCGAGATGGGGCAGGATGGCCGAGTAGGGCGGGTGGAGAGTGCTGCGATGTCCCTCCTTCCGTGTGTCACTGTCACCCACCTCTGCACCTGCCTCTTTATGCATGGGGACAAAGACGCTCACATGCGTGCCCCGCAGGAGCCTGAACCCCTTTCCCAGGTGCCTGTGAGGAACGGGGCTGCTGAGGCAAAGGGAACCGCATCGATGCCTGCAGATAAATGACTACATCCATTGTAAGGGCTTGGTAAAGCCCCCATTGAAATAAATGGCAAAACTCCCAGAGATTTCAAAGGGATCAGTCCTGAATGTTTATAATTCTCTCCTAGACTTATCATATATCCTCAGCACTGTGTGCTATTTCCATAACAAGAGGTATGGCATTCCCTTACTTCCATGTTTGTTAAGTAACAAAGAGAGATTTCAACGCCTGTAGCCTTCCCAAATTTGTCAGGCACCAAGCAGTCTCCCCCTGGCTCCATGTGAGCATGTTCCCAAGCACAGTGCCTCGTTAGTGTCATGATGGGACGTTGTTCAGATGCTATGAATATGCATCAGGGCTGCGGTTGGGGTTTTGTTGGCATACACAGTGACTTTGTCATTTAATGGTCTCCAGGGCTGTTTTAATCAACATCCACATTTTGCGTGTCAGCTTATTTCACTTCACTGGTTATTATATTATTTACAAATATTCTGGCAATTGCTTGAGTTTATTCTGTCCCATGCACCCGTAACTTTCTCCTCGCTGCTCTGCACCGTTCTCAAGCCAGGGTCTGTGGTTTCCCTTGCTTTGTCATATGGGGAGGGATCAAATTTACCCTCCGCTAAGCTTTGCTCTGATTCAATCCCCACTTCAAAATGTAAACCCAACTGGAGAGGGGGAAGGAGGGAGGGGTATTTGCTTAAATGACATTTACAACAGCATGTGGAGTCCTAGGCACTGGGGTTGAAATGGTCTAGACAGACACGCAGTAGTGCCAAGGCCACCGGGGATGTGCCTCCGTTTTCTAGTAGCAGCCCTGAGCCTATCTCAGAGATACAGGATTTATTGTATCTGGTCAGAGGGAGGACAGGAATTAGCGTGGCGCTGTGTAGGCTAACAAGATGTGCCGAAGGAGCCGATGGGGAGATGCTCCCAAGGCCCTGAGACGGCTGCTGAGAACGCCCAGAGGAGAAAGGATTGATGAGATGTAGGTCAGTAGAGGTAGACGGCGCAACCCGGGGAGGAGAAACCAGGAGATGAGCTGCCAGCACTCGGGAGGCCGATGGAGGACCCAGCCAACAGGGCAGGAGTGCCTGCGTGTGTGTGGGTGGGAGGAAGATGGATTTTGCAGTGACAATTTGGATGGGCTAAAGGGGAGAGTGGGGAGAAGAGTCTATAATCCTTCAAATACATGCTTGTCCCTCTGCATAAACACCCCCGTCACGTCCAGCACTTCACTGCATGCTTTGGGGGTGGGAGGAGATATCTTTTCCGGTCCTAGAGCGAGGTCTTTTCCTCCAAACACTCACCAGAGTTGGTGTTTTAAAGGAAAGGTGCCTGCCAGGAATTCAAAAATAAGTATTCAATCCGTGCTCATGTGCCTTGGCACATTTCCCATCACAACTGCCAAGATGTCCAAACCTGAAACGAGCAGCACAGCATCTTTAATAATTCACTGACGGATGCTTTTAAAAAATGTGTGGTTTATATTCATGCCAGCACTGACCCTCCCTCCTCTCTTCCCCATCTCCCCTTCCTCTCCTTTTCTTGCAGGTGGTCTATTTAATTTCAATTTCAAGCTGTTGCCTCCTGCTTTGGTTCAGTAAAATGACGTGTCTTGACCTATTCATTTCATGTTTCCAAAATCTTTTACATTTCCTGCCTCCTCCACTCCACCCACCCCACCCCACCCCCCACCTCAGCTTAAAAAGAAAAAAACAATTCCAGCTCACAAAATGAAGAATTTCCCTGCATCTGTAGAAAATCTGGCCTCACTTATACCTGTAAAAACAGTTGTTTCCCTTACAGGAAATGGCTGGCTTCAGCACCTGAATTCAGTTTTGTTTTTTTCCTGGTGAGATTTTGATAAATCTCTGCCTGATTTCTGGAAGGAACAGGCAAGCTCCATGGAGGCTAAGTTAGCTGTTCGGCATCCCATGCACAGGACTCCACTTTTCCTTATGAAAGCCTCAGGTCTTCCCAGTTGAGACTCCAGCTGAGACGAGGGCTTTGTGGTGGGCAAAAAACCGTGAGGAGCTGGTCCCTGCCACCAGGAGCTCACAGGGAGAGCGGGCAGAGGGGGGAGCAGGGGATGTTATATTATCCTGGGCACAAACGCCGGAGCAGAAACCAGTTTAGGTGAGGCAGGAGTCTGGTTCAGGATTTATCTCCCCAAGGTTTGAACTGCCATGTATCAGCTGGGCACCCGTGGGTGATTTTAGCCATGCTCTGCACCTCGGTCTTTATTGAGGAGGGCACCTGGGGCTGAGTAAGGGGCTGAACCCAGGCCCCCAGCCCAAAGAAGGAAGCCAGGCTTCCCCTGCATGCTGGGCATGGTGTGGGTGTCAAGGAGGTGACAGTGAGGAGCAACACTTGCTGTCCTTTGCAGAAGCGAAGTTTTTTCCTTGGATAAAAAGATGCGGGTGGGACCAGACCATGCTCGTGGACAGACATGGCCTGGCTCCACATCCCTGAGAATCAGAGGGGTTTGCCAGCTCAGCAGGGGTCTCCAGAGAAAAACGCTGAAATGGGTCCTTGTATGACAGAGAGATGATGCCAGATTCTCAGTAATCATAACTGACTCCACTCTGTTGTGAACAGGGCTGTATGTATGGACCAAATCCATGGTATGAGCCACTTTCCTGCTTTGGCAGCATTAGCTCCTGCTTTGATTGCCTCCAGTATGAAGATGTTGCCCTTCATCTTTTCCATCTATACGTGCATGTGCATATGTGTGTTTGTGCATCTACCTGGGCATACAAAGCTATTCAATTTGAGTTGACCTTTTTCAATATAAAGCAGAATAGGTCAATAAAAGTAGTAAAGCAAATCATCCCCCCCCCCCCCTTCCCCCCTGATGCCACTTGCCATCTGCCACCATGCCTTCAAACCCAGCCCCGCAAGAGCAAGGCACGGCGACGTTCAGCCCCTCGGCCACACCAACCTGGTTCTCCTCTGCTCGTGCCGCGACTGCAGACCACACAGCCCCGGCAGAACCACACTCCAGGGAGGGGGAGGAGGGTTGAAGTCCTGCTCTGAGCAGGGTTAAAGTTGCCATAGCTTCCCTGTGGTCTGCAGCGGCTGCGTTGGCGGTGATGCTCGGGGCTCGGGGCGAAGGAGGGCGGGCGGGCGCTGTTAGGTAGCTTAACTTTTCATTTCCTGTGTGGTTTCATATTAGGTATGGTATGCACGGCCAGGTTTAATTGATGCACAAAGCAACGTTTTATGTACGTGCTGGACTTCCAGAAATAACTAGTGGTAAGATAGACACATCAGCAAAGGATTTTCAAAGTCACCAGAGAGCCTGGCTGCCAGAATTGAGATGTTTTAGTGTTTGGTGTTCAGAAACCCCTTTTAGGTTTCCCTGCTTTGGACCCCAAAGGATGAAACACCACAGATTAATAATTTGATTAAAAAACAAATCTTCCTATTTGAAACAGTCTCGTGTTCTGAAAGAACAACATTGACAGGGCTGAAAAAGCAAAGCAAATGCTGCCATAGGTGCTCAGGCTTCTGGCATACCAGAGAGATGTTCCAGAACTGGCTGCTCCTGGCTCCCTCCCTTTCTCCCCAGCATCCCCCATGTTTATGAGGTGCTCGGCTCCGTGATGCTCGCCTCCTGCTCTGCTACATGACAGGGCTCTGAGAGCCTTTATCCTGGCTGCCAATTTTTATTCAGCTTTTCAGCCGTGTTAATAAATGGGAGTGTTTGAAGCTCATAGCAATGTGAGAGCAGCATAGCAGGGCCAGCAAAATTTTTTCTTTGAAAAGAAGGAGGCATTTTGTTTTTCAGACATGTGTTCCCTGCATGCTCAAAGGGGCTTTTGAGCCAGGATGCAAAACTACCAGAGAAAGGAGCAGAGCAGGAGAGACACAGAGTGAAACAGAGTGTGATTCAGCTGAGGTCATTTCAGTCTGGGGAAGAGAAGGATCAGGGATGATAAGTGGCTGCTAAAGACAGAGGGAAGCAGGAGGTGGTTTCTTCCTTTCTCCTCCAGCTGTGAAGGGGAGAATTTAAATGGAAAACCCATTCCCCCTTCATCATCACCACTGCATGCTAAAGGACGAGCTTAGGACTCAGTAGTTGCACCTACACTAAATTATATCGATAAATAAACTGGAACAAGGCTCATCCTACATCCTGGAGTTTGCCGGCACAGCTGAGCTCACTTCATGCAACTCAGCCACGCTGCTGCTTGTGAACGGTCCCTGGCATCTGCTGATCCCCACCTCATGCCTGGCCATTGCCCTGGAGATGTTTTATCTTTACAGGCCAATGCTCTGCTAGGGCATGTGCATCCAGTGGGATAGGGAGGTCTGTCGTGGGTCACTGGCCCTATATATTTTCTTGGTATAGATGTAAGCGAGAAGACCAGGTTCATCATAGCCTTGCCCTCAAATCGGAGTAGACACCACTGCTCATGTTTTGTGGTTAGTGGGAAGCAGAGGAAGTGCAGTTGATGTACACAGGACAGGACAGTTGAACATTAATTAAAAAAACCAGAGATCTTTCTGCTCCAAAAGTGTTTCAGCATCCATAACTTTGGTCAGATATGTACATTGGGGTACATTGAGTTTCCCTCTAGGGCTGGTATGGGAAATCTGGCACACGAGTGAGCAAGAGAGGTTTTCCTAAGGCAGATTAGGTGCCTGGAAGTCAACGGCTCTGCAGGGTGTTGAAGGCAGAACAGGGACCCCCCTTTAGGTCCATTTGATCAGGCCATGAGCCTGTACACCCGCTGCAGTTAGGTCACGCCTGCAAGTGAAGCACACCGCTGCGGAGCACACTGCTGTATGAAATAACGTGGTGGGGCTGAGCCTCTGCAGGGAGATGTGGTTGGGTTTGTGGCTGGTAGTTAAGGCAAGCTGAGATCAGGAGTAGGCAGTGAACCCCCATTACTGAGTTACGACTCCAAGGTATTGCCTTGGTCCATCAGTGGGCCAGATGATTTTCCAGAACTCCCTTCCAACCCTGACCATTCTGTGATTCTGTGACAGTGGTGGCAGCCAGGGAGATCTTCACGTTAAGCTGAGGTCTTTCAATGTATCTGTAGGATGGTGCCAGGAGCAGTGGAGGTTTCCTCCATGCAGGTCTCTGTGTGTTGGTGTAATATTGATGCTCCTTCAGCTGCAACTTCTAGGTTCGGAAAAGAACTCAAGTAGATTGTTCTAGCTGGTGGTTTTCCAGGAAAATGCATCTCCCAGGGGCAAGGATAATTTTTTATGCAATTACATCACAGTGAAACCATAGTTTTGGGTGTTGGAAAAAACCCCTTAATTGGTTCTTTATCCCCTAAAACTCATGCTTTCTTCTTGATTACCGAATGATGTGAAACTCTCAGAAAGCCCATTAAAACAAAAAGTATGGTTGCTATTACTGTAATGTAACAAGTTGTGTGACTCAGTATTCCCCCTCAAATTATCCATCCTTCTCCTGTAGAAACCAAGAAATTGATCTGTCTTCTTATTCATTAGCCTTAAAGAAGGCTGTGGCAAAAACAAGAGTGGTAAGATCAAACACATATGCTACATGGTTACTTTTGCAGATAGCTTGACTTATGGTAGACATAACATCTTAATTAAGGTCCATTCTCAATGCATTTTCCCTCCATCTGCTAGGCAGAAATCACTGTGAAGCCTGCAGGATTTTGTTCTCTGTCAAGCAGAGGGTCCTGCCCAACACAAGCTTTTGAGAAGTCCTTGCTTAGTGTGACTCAGACTTAAGGAAGTGTTGTCTAGACAAGACCCCGGGTTTTTAAGCCACAGCTATGAGTGGGAGAAGTGAGAGAAGCCAAGCGGTGTCAGCAGGAGGGATGGACTGCAGAGCTACAGGGTGTCTGTAAGTGTTGGATTGCCCCGGTGCTCACATGGCATTTCCTTCAAGAGGAAAACTCATGCTTTGCTGGGAGGTAACACGTTCTCTTGCGTGCGGGCTGATAAGAAGGATGCAGGCTCTCAGTCTGTGATGTTCACTAAATAGCTGGAGTGGTTGTTGTTGGTGGGTTTCGGTTGACTCTGTGTGGTACTTCAGCCCTTCGTGCAGTCCATCCCTGTCTTGCGTATTCCCAGGCACCCTCTGGGCAGCACCAGCACTGCCTGTGCAGGAGTGTTTGCTTTGGTACGATGGTACAAGGCATCCGTGGCTTTCAAACCAGGTGCCATCACCGCAGGTTAAGGAGCAGTGGGGTTATTAGCTTGTAGAGAAAATGTCTGGTTAATAATAATTAAAAACCCCCAAACAACAAACCCTTTCAGTATACAGAGCCAATTAATTGAGTTTTACGCCTTCTCATTTTCTGGCTTCAGGGTAGGGTTCAATGAAGGGAAAAAGTTTATCAGTGTGTGGATGACAAAGGGCAGGAAAACCTCAGCTTTACTATTTATGGAATTGCTGGCTCACAGTGGAGAAGGGCCACAGCCATATCTACCTAAGTTAAGAGATTAACAAAGGGAACAGCTGAACTGGGTCAGAAAATAGCTTAACATTTGCAAAGGGTGGGCTACACGATGCCTGCTTGGCAAACCCCCCGAGGTTAGACTGCCTTTGGGCTTGTTACACCATTCCTCATTCAGCAGCATGGATTGCTGATACTCAGAGGTGGTTAAATATCAGATAAAAGGATCATGAAGCTGAGTCTGTGTTGATAATTCCAGTTTGGGACTAAATTTTCAGCACCTTTTGAATTTCAGATAGCTTTTCAGAAGATCCCGGACAGAGGGAGATCTTTCTACTATGCACAGTGGAAAAAAATAAGAATCAAAGCTTTGAAGTCCCAGCTGGTGTTTCCTGCTTCTAAACTACCCAGTTTTGGTAGAGGAATGGATTTTCTTTCATAAACTCCCAATTGTACTCAACTGAATGGAATTCTGCGATTTCACTTGGCTGAGTTTCCAAGCCAAGTCAACCGCTTCATTCTGAAGAGCTGGAAAACTACTTGATCGAGCTAAGAATTGCCTTCTAGGTATCGTCTCGCTGCAGAGAATCCTTTTTCCTTCTGTGTAGGAGCAGACAGATGTATTTCTGGGTTAATTTGAAACTTGGGCACAGTCACAAAAAAATGTCTGTAAAGCAGTGATATCTCCTGAACCAAGGACCTTTTTGCTGCCAAATGCCTGCTATTTTGAAAATCTTTGAAGTTTTGAGAGAGACACCCACTAGGATATCTTTCAATATGAATGATTTTGTGCTACAGAGCTGTTGTAAAGGAGTACATGGTGTGGAGAAGTAATTACATGTGTCTTAAAACGAGTCTCTAACTATTTCAAGGTTAAAGAGTCTATTGTGGTCATCTAACTTTATTCAGATTTATATTCTTGTGAAATTCATCTGAATAATTATTTTGTATATTACTCTTAAAAATGGAATATATTGTCCTTCCATTCCTCCCCCCATCCATCAATCTAATGTAATTTAATCTAATCGATCCTAAACTAAAATAATGAAGACAGACAACCCTTCAGAGCCAAACACAATTAATTCATCCACAGCTGAAATGAATATTTTGTGGGTTTTTTCATTTTGGAATTCCTGTGTTGGGTTGGATGAGGCCTAGATTTTGCCATAACTTCAGAAGGCGGCAGCTATCACCGAATCCGATGTATGGCACAAATACACGGTGCTATTTTTTCCAAGTCAATTAACAGAAAGTCAGAATGTTCCAAAATGTAATACCGGTGCCTACCTTTAATTGACTCTCTTCAGGCATTCATCGCTCATGTTAAATATCCTAACAGGGAACTCTCAAAAGATAATTTGGATTCAATTTTTTCATCCTGCTACTTAGTATTATTACAGAGAATCTGTCGCCTATGAGAGAAATACCCTTTCCCGTGCACTTTTCCTTCCAAGGGCTTGCTGGATGCCCGCAGGGCTGGATGCACAAAGTGCTGTAGCAGAGCTGCAGAGGGACGAACGTGCAGGTCTCAGGGCTTGTCTAGGAGAGGCAGTTTAATATTCTGTGCAGAAGCTGTTATTTCCAGTTCAGAAAATCATTTTCATGTCATATCTCATGTCATTTTGGAAAAGGTTTAAGCTAAAACTTTAAACGAGAGGTTTAAGCTAAAGTACACAACACATATCCCCAGGCCACCGTGCTGTTTTGTTGGCTCACTTGTGTAGGTGTAAATCTACTTGTAGGATGCATAAACCTGAGCTGGAAAGGCAATTAAGGCCCTTGTTAAGTGAGCCAGGCTGAGGAAAGGCCTGAGATTTTGTTGGTCATTTCCCAGCCATCGGTGGAGGAAGGTTTTTGCTTTACATCAGGCTTGTATTTGTAGAATAGTAATGGGATGCTATGTATATGTGTATGTATATGTATATATTATAGGGTTTCCCTGGGTATCCGTGCCCTCTGCTGTGTCGGCAGGGTACCCTGTCCCGTGCATGCTGTCCCACATGCTGGGGTGGTGGTGCCGCGGGAGGGGACCCCAAAAGCACCCTGCGCTGTCACACAGGTGAAAAAACACACGCTGGGCTTGCATATGTTGGGGTAAATGTACCAAATTTACCAGAGCTGTCTCAAATCGGTATGAATGGAGTAGGGTTTGCTGTCCCCTTCTGTGTATTTAGTGGGAAATCTCCCTTTGGAAGGTGAGAGCTGAGGGATGGGAGAACTGCCCACCCCACCCCTCCCCCCGGTTTGAGGTCTCCGAGGACAAGCCTGTGAACTCGGCCTGCATTGTGAACCCTGTGAACTCCAAAACCAGTTCAGAGGGTTTCATGAACCCTCGAACTCCAGCAGGCTTTGCCGTGCCTGGTGGAAAGCCCTCACTTTCTTGTCATCCCTTTTTTGTTACTTTTGCTCCCTTTTATTAGCAGGGAAGCACAGCTGTACGATTTCTCCCATCTCAGCGTAATTGCATTAGACACTTGGAGGCCGTCGGATTGCCATTCAAGCTGGTATATAATGAATTTACTTGACATGCAGAGGTCCTTATGTCACAAAAGGTTTTCTCATTATATCTGAGCTTTTACTTGTTTATCAAGAGTCTACAAACCCTCGCCCTCTCCCCACTCGCCGAGTGGGAGAAGTGCTGCAGGAAGCTGCCTTTGAGCGCAAGATCCATCCGAAAAGGCCCACCTGGCTGTAACTCTTCGGGTTTATTTGCAGCTTGCAGGGGGAGGTCTGGCTGAAAATGAAGAATCGGCACTGGGGAACAGCATGGGCAGAGGTGATTGTTTATAACTGGCAGCATAACGTTCTCCCTAAGGTGTGCTGGGACACCTGGGGATTTTACCTCTCTTTCCCAGTAAGGCTAAACGGTGTTTGAACCCAGCAGGTACACCTTCGGCCTTGTTGAAGGTACCAGTTGGTCACATGAAGTGGTTTTGATAAATCCTGTGACAGGTTAGGCACATGCAGTGGAGCATTGGTGCTCAGTCCATCCTGGGTCCTGGACTTGACCGGTTCAGCACCCGGCACAGGCTGCAAAGGGCTCCCCAGTGTGTAGTAAATACTGTCCTCAGCCTTCAAGCTTCGGCAAGGTGGGGACAGGGGTTTGCTATCATAGCAGTAGGCTGAGTTGTGCAAAACCTGACAGGAGAGCTGCAGAAAGGATGTAATTATGCAATTCCCCATTTGCTTTGGTCCCGTTAGCCTTGGGAATACATGGCAATGTACCCTCCGGAGTAAGCTGCAGCACTGGGAGCAGCTGGGACCCCCAGTAAGAGGCTGCCTGCTCGCAAAGAGCTTTTAGCATGCAGGGCTGCCGTCGTGAGGGCAATGGCTCTGCCAGTCTTGACTAGTGTCCCCTTAAAAGCAGCACCCCAAGCCCTGCTCCCTGCCGAAGGGCTCGGGAAGGCTTTTGCAGACCGGCTTTTAGCAGCCCCCTGCGGCACAAGCTCTGCCTGCCCAGGCCTGGCCGGGCGAGCCGCGGTCCCTCCTGATTAGCCTGTATCTGCGGCTGAGCCAGGGTCGCGGCAGCACCTCGGCAATAATTCCTGCCTATTGTCTGGGGCTTTCTGGGAGCGATGTGATATTGTTGCTTCTCTGCGATGCTGGGGGCTCTGGCCGGCTCCTCTCTCCAGCAAGGGCCGGGGTGGGAGCAATGTCTCACATGAATGAGATAAGAGAAGACAAAGCAAATGGGGAAGAAAGGAAGCTTGTAGCTTTTCAAGTTCAATGAGGCTTACCAGGCTTTCGGGGCCTCTTCAAATCAGAGGCCAAGTTAAAAGAACATGCAGAATTCAAAGCCTGTCCTTTTCCAGGCCCTCTGCCGGCTTTGAAAATCCTCCCAATTCATGTTTACTCTTGTTTCTCTCCCCCCTCCCCCTCTGTCCTACCTTCCCCACGTAGACATGCACTCAACCCTTCTCCTCGTGAGCCATCGTCCCCCCCCAGATCTGTTCAAGGCAGCCCCTGGTCCGGTGATGCCCAGCTGCGGGAGCAGGTGGGGTGGCTGTTTCCATGCCCCCATATCCTGAATATGGGATGTATGCAAATGGCAGCGAATGGTAGGCAACATCAGAAAAGGATACAATGGACCCTCTTAATCCCTTGTTGCCCAGAGCTGTCTCTCACCCTGGTGAAACACAGCATCAGAATGGGGTATAAACAGTTCCTCTCACGTTGCAAACATTAAAGTGTTTCTTTTGCTCGCAGACACATACTTTGGAAAGTTGCTGCGATGGGGAGCACAAAGGCTGGGTGCTTTCATCCCAGGAATTACAGTACGAGCCACCACTTTCTGAGAGGAATCGAGGGCTGCAGGCAGGGGGATGTGGAAGGACAAGAAGGGATGCAACCTCCACTTACACTGCTTTGCAAAACGATACCGTGACTTTACTTGCAAAAGCAGGTCAATGCACCTGAGACACTTCCATAAGTAAGGGCTCTGTAATAAGTGGTATTATGTGATGTCAGCTGGTGTTGCTGGGATTGGTGTCTGGCTGTTCAAAGGAGAGGGTGCAATAAGCTGCATGGTCGTGGTAACTGGGAGGGTTGGCCGTGTGTCCCAGCTCACCCTCATCTCCTGGGCAAGCACAAGACTTTATTGTTCATGGCAACAGACCTTTGTAAGGATGGGGCCTCAAAGGTGGGCAGGGAGGTGCAGATGACCTTTGCCCATCTGCTGCTCCACTGCCACTGCTGGTGGAACATCTTCTTCTCCTGCCCAACCCATACTCCTGGGCAGGATGTAAACAGCTCATGCCCACTCTGTCCTGTGGGGACCCTTAACCATGAATTTCTGATGAGAGGTAGCTGAAGACCTCTAAGAATGGAGATTGTCCCATATACATGGAGAGAACATCCTCTGGGCTGGTGCCTTTTTAGCCTATTGCAGCCTGACGTGGAGGTTGAACCTGACGTGGAGGAAGGTTTTGCCTCTCCTGAGCCCCTGACACTGGGATTGGGAAGAGTCCACTCCCAGTCCCTCCTTCATGTATTTTGCCACTTGGAAGAAAGCGTGAACCAAGCATGTGAGCCCCAGTTCCTGACTGGCCATGGCTCTGCCCCAGCTCTCAAACCAACAGCAAAACATGCAGCTGGAGCAAATCCACAACCTTCCCCTGACTCTGTGCTGTTCTAGGGATTTAAAGGGTGAGGATCTCACCCTGGGTGTGGAAAACTCCATCAGCCCCTGTCGTTTTCTTAAAATGTGTTATTCTGTCCTAGGAAAGAACCAGTGCTGATGGCTGAAAGCAAACTATCGCTAATACTTTCATTTTCTTGCTTAGGAGCTCAGCACGTGTTGAAGGCAATCGAGGAGGTAACTGCCAGCTGTTTTTACCTCTGGTTCCACACTACTACTAATGCCATCCTGGGCATAGGACTGTAATTACCACCTCCTCTCCCTGACGGGCCTTATAAAAAGAAGGGGGAAATGGCAAACCTCAGGTCTGATAGTCTGCCTGCTCTCACCCAGTGAGCGTGAGAGGTGCTGTGAAATACTCCTGCAGTTTTCCATCCTCTGCTGTGCGCAGGTGGCAGCAGGGATGTCCCATCTTGACACAAACCTCAGCGCTGAAAGGAGCAAAGGGAGCATCAAGCTCCAGGACCAAAGCCCAGCTGCTTAGCAGCGACTGAAGAAGGATACATGATTTTTCCTGCATACCTGGCAGGGACCCCAAAGAGAAAAGAGCTGCTGCTTCTTTTAAGCATTGCCACTTCTTGATTTTTTGGTTTGTTTTCTTTTTTTCTTTCTTTTTTTTTTCTTTTTTTTTTTTTTTTTGAAAAAGGGGTGCAAAAGTGCCTGTTGAGCACCATGCCTCCAAAGCCCTTGCTGAACAATGGGAAATTTCCGTGCCAACTAATGGCACTTTTTAGGACTTTGTTGACAGTCAGCAACCTCGGAGTTTCTCTCCCTTCCCAGCCATGCAAATGAGCTGAAGGGGTTGATGAAGGTGCAGGGGAGGGGGGAAGAGTGATGTGACAATCACAGCGAGTCACCAAAGCTCAGGGAGCGAAGCAGCCCCGTGTTTGAATGCAGCAGAGCTCTGTCTCCTTTGCCGCTGCCTTGTGTAGCCCCATTGAGCGCGGGGAGGTTTCTGCACTCGGTAACACAGAGGTGGATTGTGCCTCGTGGTCTCAGTTGTCACTGATCAGCAGGGAGATGACAGATCAGGACCAGCTCCTCAGATGACATGAGTTGCAAAAGTGTCACTGACCTTGTGTGGCCCTTTGTCACTATTGTCTTGGCTGCTCTGAATAGAAACCCTTGCTCTTGTTCTTCTCCTCTGGGCTGGGAAAGTGATTATTATTATGTCCTGGCCTCTGGTTGATGAAAATATGTGCAGCTTTTGTCACATGTTTCTCTATCCTGAGTATGGGTCGTGTCCCGTCCCCCCCCCCATTTGCTATTCACACTTTGTGTGAATCTGTTTGTTAAACTGGCAGAGACTGGGGGGAGGGCAGGCAGGGAGCCAGGTACACCTCAGCCCTGCTGGGCAGACCCCAACCTCGATCCCTATGGGGCTCAGCCAATGCACCCCACTTCTGACCCACAGCACCGTTCTGGCCCCTGCAGACATGTGCTGGCGCTGCACGCCCCCACCCACAGCCCCCCCTGCACCCCCACCCGCCTCCCTGGAGCAGCCTTTTGCTGCCAGGAAAAATCCTGCAGGGGTTTGCTAAGGGGGATGAATGCCAGGAGGAGATGGGGAAGCTTCCCAAACCCATTTTCATAAGATGCTCAATCCCTGACTTGATAGGATAGGATAGCATGACATAGCATAGCATAGGACAGCATAAGATAGGATAGGATAGCATAGGATAGCATAAAATAGAATAGGATAGTATAAGATAGGACAGGATAGCACAGGGTAGCATAGGATAGGATAAAATAGCATAGGACAGCATAGGATAGGCTGGGAAAAGGTGTGTGTATTTATAGCTACGTAGATATACTGAATATCTATGGGAGACCATATTGCCTGGTTCACTTTGCTGTTTCTCTTTGCCCTTGCACCACCCATTAGCCTTTGCCCCACTCCAAAGTAAGTGTGAAAGGTGGTCTGAAGCCTTGCCCTCCTGATGTTGCGGTGTGTTCTGTCTGTCCTGCATTGCCTTTGCTGTGGGGGCACTCCTGGCCAGCAGCGAGCTGGTTCTGAGGGCTTCTAACCTCTGAACGCCAGGACGTTACTGGACTTAACTACATGAACAACTCCTGGCTGGCAGGGTAGAAGTTACTTGCCTGCCTGTGCAGGATATTTCAGAATTCGGTTGCACGTATCAGGGGCACTACCGGGCCTGTCCCCCGCTCTGCATGATGTTTTAGAGTCACTCTGGAGTTAATAGTCACACAAAGGAACACAGACGAAAAATCCTCCCTGGTGCAGGCAGCATTTCTAAACTGATAGAGATCAGAGGCATTGCTGCTGCGGTGTTTATGTCTTCATCTCTGTGTGTCCAACAGCCCTGGAGAATGGCTTGCGAGGCTCCTGTTCTCCCCGTTCCCTCTGAGCCATGGAGCAGGGATGTTATGTTCTGGTAAACTGGAAAGATTTAGTTTCTATTCCTTTTTTTATTTAAATGCATAGGGGGATTTTTTTTTTAAATCACTGTTTTGATATAGGTGATACTATGAAGGAGACAGTAGAACCGGGTTTACACACATTAAGAAATAATAAGGGCTGTACTACGTGTAAGCCTGGGTATGATGCATTCAGCTGGAACAGTGTAAATTGGGCTGTGGATAGATTGCTGTTTAATTACCTGTTTGAGCTGCAATTCAGCCAGTGCTGTCTGCGTAATGCTCTTGCTGAACAAAATGTTAGTGCAAACTTTAAGGGCCACAAACCTCCCTGGAAAGGCAATTCTCCTAAGGGGACCGGTTTACAAGTGTAGATGGTGGCTGTGTTGAATGGAACTAGTGGGAGCCCCCAGGCAGATCGTCAATCAGACAAGGAGGGCTCCTCAGTAAGAGGAGGTTTATGTTGTGGGCTTTAATGGCTGGATGATGCCAATGGAGGAAGAGAGGCGATGGGGGAAGCATCAGGATCCTGCTGTGTGGGAGGATGGCATGCAGCTGAAGCTGCCCCCAGTACTGCCAGCAGATAATGGCCATTCGATATCACCCAGTCCTTTTGGGCTGTGAAGCTGATAGGCTGAATCAAACTCTGGTAACAGCGTTGATTTAAAGAGTTAAGAGATGCATTCTGTTCTGCAGTTGCTTCTTTTACTTTCCATCTAATACAGCACGATGAAGTCCCCTATCTGGTGTCACTCCAGTAGCATCCGGTAGTGGGGACAGCAGGTAGGGGGGACAGGTAAGGTTAGGGATGTGTAGCCTTAGACAGGAGCAGATGAGAGGGAAGAAGCTCAGCAAAACCAGTCTGACAATAGCAGCACGTTTAAAACAAATCCTTTCAGCAATGGACTTTGGCAATGCTCAAAACGGTAGCTCAGGACGGTGAGGCAGGTGTAGCTCATGCACATAATGAAGCACCATGTAGTGGAACTATAGTTGGGTGAATCTCTGGGAGCCAGCGTTGCCCAAACCCAAACCATGGATTCTGCTTCTTGTCTCTGCCCCTGAGCTGCGTGGAGGCTGCTGTGGCTCTGCCTGCTCATTCCCCTGGATCCCACCAGCTGGGTTCAACTGCATGTAACCAAGGAGCAGCGGTCTCAGAGCTGATGGCACACAGAAAGAGGAGGCTGAGCAGGGGGCAGGCAGGCGGGCAGACCCCCGGGGAGGCTGCAGGCTCAGCCCAGCCCTTAGCAGACACACAGGAAGACCCAGATGAGCAAACGCCACGTCGTGGCCCTTTAAGTGAGGAGCAATTGCCACGTTCAGAGTTACTTATTGCTAGGACCGAAGCCAGTGTTTGAAATAAATCTTGGTGGTTTTAGCAGTTTTGCTAATGCTTGTGGAAGAAATAGACTTTAGTGCAGTTCCTCCTGATTTATGCAAAGTGGGAGAAGGATTAGATGAAAATCTGAAATGCAAGTGTCAGTGTCCTTCAAAACACTCTTAAATGGGGTCAGGGAAAGCAATTTAGGGGGAAGCAAAGGGCTAAATATGAATCCTTTGGAGAAAATGAGACACTGGATCAGCTGTGCCACCACCTATCAGCTGGCAGGCTGGAAAAGGGCTGAGCCATTTAACTGCTTCATGTAATAGTCTTAGTCCTGAAGAACTAGTCTACAGATTAATATAAAAAAAAGTAAAATTAAGTCAGATGTCACTTATGAAATGATGCTCAGATCCTGGCAGTGAGTTGGCATCCATAAAATAAAGACAGTGGTGTAAGAGAGGTCCTGTGAGTGAGGTGGCCCTAAAGCCTGGCCTATCTCTGTGCTGGGGTGGCATCGTGGCGTTGGCTGCGGTGTGTTTCCAGAGTGCATTCACTTAGAGAGATTTCAGACTTCACCTTCCCCAGGAACTGGTGAGCCGATGGGGTGCAGCACCTTCTCTTTGGTGTGGCTTTGTTTGAAGGTTGTGGGCGACCGCTCGGCTGTGTGAATGCAGCTGTCTCATAGCAGATGTCTTCGATCTGTAGCTCACGTATGCTCATCCAGAGGTTAAAGACAAGATCAACTTTTCTGAGAGCAAGGAGTGAAACATGCCCTTTCCCTCCCTAAATTCTTCTGCATTGCTCTGGTGGTTGTGGTTATCATTAACTGCAGTCAAGCTATTGTCAGGAGACTTTGCTGTAACAGAAACCATCCTCTTTTGTTTCCTTGGGTGGTATTAAAAAGCCACAGGGAGATCTCAGCTAAACCTGAGAACACACCTGTTCCTCAAAAGTGGACCAGAAGTTGAAATAATGTCAGTGCACCATCACTGGGAAGGGTAAACTCAGCACTTCTTTAAAGCTGCAAAGGTAAAACCACCAGCGAAGATCAGACCAATCTGTGGATTCATCTCTTAATTTGTGCAAAAGTTCAGATTTCTTTTCTCACAGTTTGTAGACAGATTTTGCCTCACTGCTCCAGTGAATATCTGGCCATAACCTTAGGGCAGTTCAGAGAAGAGGTTGTTAAGTGTCAATGACTTTTGGAAGATGGCTTGAATTTTTTTGGGCATCTTGGGTCATGGAATTTGGATGAGAAGTGTTTGTTTCTGAGCTATCAGGGTTCCTGCTTTCTGCCAGAGCCTGGGAACAGCATCGGCCGGGGGACTTCCCTGCTTGCATGTCCTCCTGCCCTCCCTGCACAGGTAGGGTGGCTGCAGCGAGGGCCAGCGTTGCTGCGGGTTGTACTGAGTGCGTAACAGCGAGTCAGCCTGGCACCTGCTGGAAAGGGCTCCTGCTTTACCGGTACCCACAGATCCCACAGGGGGATTCAGCAGTTAGCAGAAAGGCCAGTGAATACACAAACTGGCTGAACCGTGTTCCTTCTTTACCCCGAGAAAGAGCTCTGTGGTTCAAGGTTGAAGCCAAGAGATGTCCTGGGAGAAGCTTGCGTTCAGCTGCCTGTAGTGCTCTGGTTCTGTGAATAATGGGGATCGTTTTGTTTCCAGGACTGTTGGTCTTTGCACTTAATATGCCATTTTTTACAAGGGCTGTAATGATGAGGAGAGCCAGAGATGCTGAGGAGCAGGCAGGTCATTCCTTACAAGCGCCAGATGATATACAACATACTATTAGCAAGGCGATACACTTCTTTCAGAAACCAAGCAAGGTTTCTTATGTAACCCATGGGTTTGATCTCCACCAGCCTAGCTCTTTTTTCATGTTTGTCAGTTCCAGTGAACCAGAAGTATTTCTGCTTCCTTGTCTGTAATAAATTCAGATAGGACTTGTGCTGGCTGTAAGGCTAAAGCTGGAAGGTGTCCTACCATGACATTGAAAGGAGCTGAAAAGAGGGACATGAGCAGATTGCCAGGCAATCAAATAGCCCCAAGGTAATCTGTGCTGGGGGATTTGCTTTGGTCTCTTGCTGGTGCCCATCTTCTTTTTCTTCTCACAACGTCAGTACTTTCTGCCAGATGGCTATTATTTTTTACAGGACTACAGACAATTATACCTGTCAAGGGCATGCCAGAGTAGTTAGCATTTATGGTGTTAAGGAGATTACCTTCTAAATGTTAATAGCAGACACAGCCGTGGTAACTTTCCTACTCAAGATCTGTATTAGGTCACTGCTTTGCAGGGCTGAGTGGATGCTATGAGATTCGCAGATGTACAGTGTGATCACTCTACTAGTACTAGGAGCATCCCTGTACACAGCAGGCATGCAGCTGATGCTCACACACTTTGTCAGCGCATGTAAGCACAACAGGGTCTTCCACCATTCACACATGACAAAGTTGTGTGGCAGCCAAGCCCAGAGATGTTTGCTTTCATGTGATTCTCTGAGCTGGGTCACATCTACAGGCATCAAGGAGTTGCTGTGTGTTTCCTTGGCATTTAGGTTGTGGGGGACATTCCTGTTGCCGTTAGAGCCAAAATCTATGTGGGGACCCACTAGGTTTGTTGTCTCTGCTGCTGCTTGCCTGTGTTTTCAAGGGCCAGAGGGTTTGATGGGTTGTCAGAAGCTTGGGAGGGGGAGCACCATGTAAGGGGTTAGACATAGAGTGGTGTAAGACATGTCTTATCCCCCCAGGGCTTCTGGTGAGTCTCTGAGTCCTCTCCAGAAAGGATCTTCCCAGCTCAGATTGCACACACGTCGAAGCAGGAGGCAGCTCTTCATGTTTGTTTGATGGCACCTGCTGCAACAGGGCTCAACCAATGCTTCCAGCTGCAGCTGGAAGGAGAAAAATCCAAAATAGCTGCTGCTTGAAATGGCTCAGAGACATAAATTTACACCAAAACCATCCATCTGCCTTAGATTGGCTGGAAACCATTCCTAACTTTGTGAACCAGAACCATTTTTCAGACATAAAACTGGTAGTTGCTCCAGAGGAAATACCACACCTGGTACCCTTGGGCCCCAACCCGAGTGCTGCCAGGCTGTAAACTCAAACCCTGCTCCTGGCTGTGGTGGGTGGCCCCACCACTCAGCACCAGCGCTTTGCTCAGTGTGCTCTGTACGGACTGTGTGTCGCATCTGGGCAAGCAGAGGGGCCACCATTTGTTGTCTTGCTGGGTTTTGGGTCATGAAAAAAGTGAAGGCTGAGGCTGGACAATGAAGTCTCCCAGCCTCTTGCTTGGAATGCAGACCTGGAAGACACCCATGCTTGGCCCCAAGGAGACAGCCCTTTTCCACGGTCCCAGAAAAGCTGAAGGAAAATTCTCGTGGCAAAATCCCTTGGCTTTTCCTGCTGGTCTGCAGCCAGGGTGGCCGGAGGGTGTCAGAGGGTGGTTCAGCTCACTGTGCTTGAGGCTGTTTCTTCTGTCCGAAGCTTGCTATGCAGGCACGGGGCAGGATTCACCATGCTGATCCAGGGAAGAGCGGTGGTTGACACCACAGACAGGGCTGGCCCTTCCTGTTTATTCTTTCCAAGGGCATCTGTCCTCCCACGGCTAAAGGGGAAGGTAAAAGAGAAATGAAGAGGAGAGTGTCCCAGGCACTGTCCTTGGGGGGGAAGAAAGGAAATCTGAGTGAAAAAGCGAGTAGTTAAAATTTTCTGTTTCTTCAGGTCTCCTATTCCTGCCCTTGATGTATCAAACAAAGGCAGAGGTGAGGGGGGTTAGCAAACCTTGGGAGGGGGCCCCCAAAACCCAATTTCTTTGACACTAATATGGTTAAAGAATAAGGAGATTCATTACTGATTCTTAGATGTGGCTCCCTCCCTAAGCACAGAGAAATCCCACGTCAAGGTCGGTGGCTGAGCGATGCCCTTGGCAGAGCATGCGCTGCTCTTGCTGGGTCGTATTCTGCTCTCAGTTACACCAGCACAAGTGCAGGATGACTCAGCTCAGGTCAATGCAAGGGGTGAACCAGGGCATAGCTGCCAAGAAAGAGTTTGGCTTAGCAGGGTCTTGGTTTTTCATTGCCATGCTCTGCACCAGGGTATCTCCCCTCCACGGATGCCCCTCTCATCCAGGAATCTGGAAGGATGGGTTAGATCAGCTGATGGGAGTCAAGACCTACTGTGAGCAAATAGGGGCAAATGTGGGGCAAATACGGCTGTGTTGTGACTGTTTACAGGCAGCATCTGCATTTCAAGTGGGAAAGACGCTTTCCAGTGTTCACAGGATAATTAATGAGCTGGACTCTGGCAAGGGTGTTGGGTTGGCAGGTAGGCTGCTGAGCATACAATCCAGCCATGGTTTTTCACCAGAGCCCAGATCTGTGCACAGCTCTCCAGAGCATTTCCAGCCAGTGGGATAAGTTAATAACATCACATAAATGTGAATAATCCTCTCAGGTGTTGCAATGTCAGTGTGACTGCGGCATCTTGATTATATCAATGAAGAGAGTGTTTTGGTCTTGCCAGCTGAGCACCCTCCCGAAGGAGGAGCGAGGAGGGAAGGCTCCAAGGACTGGCATTCCCCACAGGGAGAGGTTATTAGTGCAAGACATGGCTTTGGTACAATACAGTAACTCGTCCAAAAAAAAAAGAGGCTCCAAATCCAGGAGCAGTGAAAGGAAACCAAACATTTACAGAGAGTCCATCCTCTGTTCATTTGTTTGTCTGTAGATGTTGCAGAATCACCCCACACTGAAAAGACCTTTCCCACCTGGCATGTTCCAGCAATTGCAATGTCTTTTCAAGAGCACCATGAGCTTCGCCAGCTTCCCAGGACTAAACAGAGAGAGACATGAAAGGTCTCGGGCTAGTAGCAAATGTGCCATTTGCACAGCACAGCAGGCTTTGTTTCAGGAGTAGAACAAATTTCACAACAAAGCTGAAAGGCTTTGGAAGTGTCCCCTGTTTTCCTGATATCTGTGGACAACTAAATTCACTGAAGATGAGGGAAATGGCAAAATTTCCACTGGTTTGGCATCGTCTGGGTGGTTTGATATTTTAGTTGATACTCTCATTTTAATGGAGACTTGGGGATTGGCAGAAACAAAATTCAGTTCTTATTTCTCTGAGCAGGACATTCAGTTTGGTCACCTTTGGAGCCCTTCCAGCTCAAGATTTAAAGTGAGATTCTAAAGATAAGAGCTATATCCAGAAAAATGCAGAAAATCTCCATATCCAAGTCATCTTTGGCTTGGAAAGAACAGTCGCATAGCTATGAGATACCATCTGCATCTGTTCTAGATTGGATTTTACTGTTCTTTCTATTGTAAGAGCTGGTTGAAGGTATCTCACATATGTTCCATTTCATCAAAGTTTTGAATTTCCAAATTTTGGTAATAAATATTGCACCTATCCTCCACTATAAGACTGATCCTTTTTTTCTTTTTTTTTTCTGCTTTTAGTATTTTTAGCTTCAGAATATTGAATGATTGAGTAGGAAAACAATTAGGGAGGAATTTCCAAAAACTGTATATCTTTCCTCCACCCTCACTGTTTTCCAGGGCTCTGGCCAATGCCTTCTATGCCATTAAGCCTGAGAAAGGCAGCACCCTTTCTCCTTTGAATATCAAACTCTCAGATTGCAGAAGGTGCCTATAGAGATACACTATAACCACCACCTTAAAAGTACTGAATCAGGCAGAAGAAAAGGCTCTTTGAAGAGCAGAAGCATCTTCCTCGCTTTGCTGTTCGGCAAGGCTGTGCAGATAGGGAAATGCTGGGGAGCTGAGTGCTGCTTGCAGAGGGTAAATGCTGCCGGTTCGGCACTCAGTAAGCTTTTACTTGAAAGACCTCAGTGTTCAGCTTTAATTCCTCACAGGCTGAAAAGACTTCTGCAAAATCTCAGCTAGAAAAGCAAACTCGTCTAACTCTGCCTGCAGCTCCTGCTCCCTGATTATTTTCAATCAGAAAGCTCAGATGCTCAGCTCTCGTAAACCAGCCTGCTCCTTTTTTGAAGTTAACGGAGCTACACAACTTTATACGGCCCAAAGCATCCAACCCAAGGAGCACTGCTATTTCCAAAGGTAGACATTTCTCTCCTTCTCTTTGTGCTTGTTCTTATAATTTTATTCACTAGATATACCTCACAGGAAAAAAAACATCTTTTGGTTTTGAAGGGAGGCAGTGACACCTTATCTACAATTGTGCAAACAGCTGTTAAGTTTGTTTCCTGCAGCCGGTTTATGTATCAGTAAAATGCAGTCGGCTGCGCAGGTTGAATGAAGCATTACACTTAGCTTTGATTGCATTTTCCCTGGTTCTGCAAGGCTTGACCTGGAAATGAATACCATCCATCCCATGGGGATGAACCACTAAAGGTTTGTGTGCTGTTTGCTAAGTCTTCTCTGCTTGGGACATTCACCAGGCACAAGCAAGCTGGCCAGCCCAGGCTGAGCTCTTGTTCATCCTAGATGCTGTATCCCTTACCCAGCGATGCAGTGCCTGCCTCCAGTCTGCCCAGTGCTAGTCAGGGTGTCTCCAGTTTGGGGCACTTCATCTCAAAAAGAAGGTATGGGGCAAGAGTGGTAGTTCAGAGCAACAAGTAAATGCGATTAGAGGCCTAGAAATCCTCACCTGCAAGAATGGTGTCATTGTGGACTAGAAAGAACAGAGTCCTAACATGAGGAAAGGCCACCTGAAAAGGTGTAGCCCCTCATCCATACCCTCTGCCCACAGAGGAGAACCCCCTGGCATTAAAGTTTAGCGAAGATCAAGGTTAGAATGCCAGGATAAGCAAGAAGGGCAGCAGAGCTTGGGCTAGATGTGTGAGGGAGGCAGCAGGTGTCCATCTCTGATGGTCACTCTTCAGTGTAAGCCACCACCTCATGTTGGAAGCCCACAGCTGCCACACCTCAGCCTGGCTGGCTCTTGCACAGCCTGTTCTGCCGTGGTGAGTGCTCCCCCCAGGTCTCCTAGTCCAAACAGATCACTGTCACAGGGCTGATGAAGAGTTTTTCTTTGCTCTAAGAGCGTTTTCAATGAAGGGCACCTAATACATTAGGAGAAAGTGAGGTGCCACCATTCACTCCACTTGTCACTTTATATCTGGTCAGCGGTGCCAGGAATGAAATCCAGCGGTCCAGGAGAACAGGATTAATTTGTTAATGAATGACAAGAAAAAGGCCTGCTGCAAAGGGGTGCTGGAGGAGGCAGCGTGCAGAAGTGGTCGTTAAGGAAAGAGCTGTTTCATTGATGCATGAGATAAGTGTAGAGATAGATGGATACTGTTCGGAGTCAAATGCTAAAGTATATCTCAGAGACACAAGGTGCCTCCTAAAGAATCACCGTGATATATTTGGGGTTGGGTTTTCAAAGTCACCTAAGGGTAATTTCTGTAGGGTTTTTAATACAATGTATTGGTTCGCTAGGAAAAAAGAACCCAATCAATTTTAAACAACCATGAGAAGACAAACAGTCAGCTGTAATTGAAAAGCATTGAGAGCTCCATATCCATTTTGAAGAGGAGAGTGATTTGTCAGAGCTCAAAGCGATGAAGCACCCAGCCTCTATCGTACTTCAGGGGAATGTCAGCACCTAATTCCCTTTAGTTAAAATTGAAACACAATGAATTTCATGTCAAGCCAGTCCTCTGTACAGAACAGCATGTAAAAAGGTTTCCAGAGGATGTTTAGAGGCATAACACAGGGCTATAATATGAAATACATGGCAATTTAACATACAACTACGATTGTATTATACAGCCGTTATCGACAGCGCAACTGACGCAATGTCCAATTACAAAGGGGGAAATGACATTTCTTGCAGCTTAACAGCTACACCATTAAATATGGTCAGTTTGTGCCTTGGGAGAGTTATTAAAATGGCAGAAGCTAGTGTTAAAATAATTGATTGGCATTTCCTTAAGATGCAATAATATTCCCGTAAATCTCCTTTAGATAAGAGGAATGTACCTGAGACATTAAAGGACTTTAGGTCTGTGTAGTGAGGGTGACTCTCAATGAATAATAAATGGCTCTAGGTGACTTGTTGTTATGGCTCTGATACTGCGCGATATTAACTTTTAAGGCATGCCTTCAGAACTTGGAAACTTTATGGACTCCCATGTTTTATGATCTTGTAACCTCAAGTCCTTCATCCTGGAGACAGCAGCTTTTTTGTTCCGTCTTGTGATTACCAGGTAGCGCTGGCGCCGCTTCCCCCTCCGCACTTGACTCTCCGCATCACCTTCCCTAATGAATGTTAGTCTTACTGGGCTGGAATTGAACCACTTTAGACCATATTTCCTCAGACATAAAAAGTTATCTAGGGCTTTACCATTCCTAAGTGATCTATGCACATTAGCTAATTAATTAATCTTGCTGAGTAACATATTAATTTCTTTTAATTTCCTATCCCTACTTGAAAGGTAGCATTTCCCTGAAACTAGTGCGGCGGTATAGGAAAGGGTTTGCAAATTTAGGCTTTCAAAGCCAGCTTGGGGATTTGGCTCTGAGTTATGTGGCAAGGCAGACACACGAGTGTGCACGTGCATGCACACACAGACACACACACACACACACAGACCCTTGCCTTCACAAGACAGACACACCCCGTTTCTGTCAACAAAACAATAATTCTGGTCCAGAAGGGCCTTTTAAGGTAAGTCAGTCGCCTAGGAGCTTATCTCCTATTGTCAAAGATGCCCAAAGCCTTATGCAAAACAGGACTCAGGTGCTGCAGAGGAATTTTGATACCTAAATCCAGCATGGCATCCCGGCCCCTCTGCTTAACCCCTGCTGCTGGCTCCACAGGCTCCTTTTTCCAGTTGGTAGAATCAAGGCTCCCTTGTTTTGGTGCGTACACAGGTACTTTGGTCCTCTTTGAAGACCAGCCCTGATGTGAAGCTGGAAGCAAAGCTGTCCTCCATCCAGGTCCTCCCAAAAATTCATTCCAATAGGCTATCTGATGGCACATCCACCCATGGCTGGACATGCCTACCTGCACCTTTGTTTTTCCTTCCAAAGCTCATTCTCCTGGAGGGACTCCAAACTACCACGCTAGATGGCTTCTAGAGCTGGGTCCTGTGGGCTTTCCTGGGAGGTGGGGAAGGACAACACAGCCTTTGAACCCTGAAAGTGATGGTCAAGCTGGATGGTCCCCTCTGGACTGGGGAAACCTGTATCACATCTATAGTAAAGTCACAGCTACCATCCAGCTTGATCTACTGGTTCATTCATCACAAATCCCAGCCTCCAGCATGCCATTTGGAATTTAAGGGTGTCCTCAGAACTGGTCTGATGCCAAAAGAGCCCATTTCTGAGCAGTTACAGGGCTCTGGTACAGCCTTACCTCTCCCTGAATCTGCATCTAACGCAGAGCCTTTTATACCAGTCTCACACCTTCGTGCATGGGACAGGGACATGCACCCAGATATAATTATTCCAAAGGATCACATCAGTGTGATCATAGGTACTTCTGGAAATAGGCTGGGAGAAGCCCACAACACAAACTGCAGACAGGCTGGGAGCCATTGCCACACCTGGGGTCTAGGTGCCACCAACCAGCCATCGCTGCCCCTCTGAACTCATGTGTTTTTCCGTAGCACTGATCTGGGGGCACCCCAAGGCCTTTGACGTCCAGCAGGACCTGAGTGATGCACAATCTTCACAGCACCCTGTCTCCTCCAAGGGGTGACCGCAGGTGTGCCCCAAGCCGATCATCCCCGAGCGCTGCCATCTCCCTCTGCTGTGGTTGAATGGTCTTCTTCACCGGCAAGGCACGATGGCGGGGCAGGTTATCAACCTCATCACCACCCTCCTCCCAGCACATTGCTTTCCCAGGATGGCAGTGATCCTTCTCTGCAGGTGAGTGTCAGCCACAGACATTTTGATTTTTGCATGAAACGTTCCCCCTCGGTGCTGTTCTGTCTCTTGCTCCCCAGCCAGCCCATGCTGCTTCCCAAGACCTAATTATGCCCCTTCATCCGTCTCATTTGTACTGTGCTAGCAGCGGTGACAGGGCTCACATTCCTCTGCTGAGTTTCTCAGGAACTTTTTCTTTGTCCTTTTCATCTTCTTTTTAAGATTTCTCAGCAATTCCGATCAGCTGTTTATATTTAAAGATTGTCAAGTTAACAAGAACTTTCTGATCAGGCTGGAAGAGGGCAATGCTCCCTCTCATCTTCACTGTGATGCTTTTTTAATTGTCCTCGGCTAAAAAATGCTGCAAAAAAAGATGAAGAAAACAAACAAACAAAAGTGTGGGTGTTTTTCTAAGTAAGTGCCACAAATTCAGAGCTTTCTTGCTTCTGGGCTGATTGCATTTTTGCAAGGATGGATGAGACTCCTCTCTTCTACATGTCTGATATGGGCTGAGACAGTATTTGTATTATGCTGGAGTCAGTGAAACGGTGTACTTGTCCTATATAAAATATAGGAAAATATAAAAAATAGATTTTTCTTTTCCCCCTGGGAAAAACAATTAGTTCAGGGCATGTAAAATGTAACATTTTATTAAAGACATCTGCATGCATGGAATGGGGTCTTGTTTAACTAGACTGAAATAAGTTTAGAAATCAGGTTATTTTTTGCATTGAAAACCCGCATCATGTCACACTGAAAAAACGTACCTGAAAAGCACTATGTTGCTTGAGAGCACAGAAAATGTGTGCAGGAATAAGGAAAGGGCTCTTTGACACATACAGTCTCATGAAGTTCCTTCAACGTGAATTTGCAAAACAATTTAGTTGAGCAGATTTTTCTTTTTTATGGGAAGTGTATGGGTGTAAAAAAAATCCATTGCCTTAGGAATATCATCTAAGTCTGCTGTCCACCGTCCTGCCCCCAGGGCAGCGGAGGCAGGACACAAACGGGTGCTGCTCAGCCTCAGGTCCTGGTGCTGTGGCACAATGTTGTGGGGACTGACCACATTTTCACACTGTTCCTTTAAATAAACCAGGAATAAACCAGGTCCTGGGTGGTACCAGACACAAGGCATCTCTGCAACTGCCTTGCACCAGAGGTGCTGGCCTTGCAGTTAATGTGACATATAGGGAGAAACTTTTTTCACTGTTTTTTCCCCATTTTCCCCACTGTAATTTGTGTTTCTGACATAGAAGAATTCCCCCCCTACCCCCAAGGAGTAAACCTGTTTGATAACTGGATGGTGCATTCAGGGAGAGGTGGAAAACTGGGCTAGTACAAACTTGGAAAAGTCAGAAGTTTGTTCAAAATATTTTTTTCTAATTGAGTTTTCCTAGACAGTTTTCTTAGTGGATGGTAAAGGGAGTTGTGTGTGTTACAATATAAAAGCAATAACTTCCCTATTGAAAGTGTGCGTACACACGCACAACTCTGGGCTTACGTACAGTAGGGAGGCGGGGAGCACTAATCAAATCCAAACATTTTTTTTTGGATCGAGCTGTCTGGGTTGTCAGTTAGGGAAATTAGCTCATCTATCACAGATCTCTAATTTCCCATCACTTTCCCTGAAACCTGTAGGCTTTTAGAGAAACTTCTTCATTTTCTCCCCTCATTATTGTTTCCTTTTAAATTCCTTCTGTTCTTAAGTAGGAAAGTCCCAGAGGATTTAGATGTGTCTAAAAGAGAAACTTTGGAGCTCTTCTGTTTCTTGCATGAGTATCAGAGAAGATGCCTGGGCTACCGTGCTGGGGGCATCAGCAGCGAGGGATGAGGCGAGGGTGCATGCCCAACCCAGTGTTGGTGCCTGCACGGTGGTCCAGGTGGTGGGAACATGTTACGGGGTGTTTGTGCAACACGCTGGGTGCATGTTTGCTTCGCCTGGGGTATTTGATAGTCTCAGCTCCTGTACACGTTTGTTCGTGCCCCTCGGTGTTCACGGGGGGCTGTGTTTGTGTTGGGCTGGACGTGTGTGTGTGGCCCTGGGTGTATCTGCGCTGTCACCATTCACATCAGATCCCCATCCAGACCACCGGCGGGTGCATGGCCCCTCACCCTCTTTTTGCGTTCACCTGCACGCCTTCAGTTTCCTTCTTTATTTGATGTTGTGGCTCCCCTGCAAATCCTTTGCGTTTCTGAATTTATGAAAATGGCAGAGTAAAAAAGAAAGCTGGAACAGCTGGGGATGCCTTGGGGACGGCGCTTCCTGGCCCCAAAGATTACTGCACTATCGCATTGCACTTAATTGTTCCAGTGTTTAGCAAATTGCATTAATTAAAGTGGCACATCTGGCCTTTTTATCAGAGGCTGTGCAGTTCTGGTTTTGATCCTGCAGTGACAGACTCCGACAGTATCAGCACCCCCCGGGTAAACACTCATTACACCAGGGAAGGCTTCCTTTATTCTGCGGGAAGCCAAAACCCGGGTCCGATGGAAGAACAGAAGCCTCATTGAGAGGCTTCCAGTAAGCCCTGGGAAGGAAAACCCAGTTATTAGCAAAGTTCAGTCACCAAGGCTCTCTTGATAGCAACAGCTACCCTGCCCAGAAAGGCTGGGTTTTACCTCTTCCCCAGTAAATCGGCTTCCACTCATGTTGTAGGTTTGTGCCCCAAAAGCAGCTGAATTGAACGATCAGGTTTGCGCCCAAAAAGTAGCTGAATTGAACGATCAGCCAAAGCCGAAGCTCCGCTCACCTGGGGACTCACCTTCCCTCTCCCCTGTGAGCACCCCGCAGCCTGGGCTGCAGCCCCCCCTCATTGCACAGAGTAGCTCACCAGCAAATACCTTGTTTAATTTTATTTATCTAACTCTCCCAGCTTTCTAGAGTCAAGGAAGGGAGCTGAAACTCTCCAGAAAAGAATTAATGCACTCTGCAATAGATATCTTTTTCAGCTCTGAAGCTACCCACAGTTTTTCTGGGGGTGGTGGTGGTGGGGAAATCCGAAATTTCAGCACAGGGACTTGGTCCCTGCACTCCTAAATCACTGCATATTCCCTCCATTGTTTCATCCCTGGTATTTTTAACAATGCATCCATCACCTTAGTAGCACAGGTAAAGGATACTTTGCCCCCTACATCAGGAGCTATTCTTAAAATAATGGGCCGTGAATGGAGCCAAATTATCTAATGGAGCCAATTATCTTAGCGGATAATAACATTTAGGTAGTTTTCCTATAACCAGAAACTTTGTCTGCTTTTTATTTTAGTGGCATTTATATCCTGGTGCGTTGGGCATGGCATTAAAGACCTCATCAGTTAAGCTTTTCAAAAGGAGGGAGAGGTAGGGGAGAAGGAAGAGAAAAATGAAGTAGCAGGTCCTGGCTCAACATACGATGTCAAACCTGGCTCATGTTTGCCTTTCAGGAGAAGGACTTAAGAAGTTTACAAACTTACATACGAACGAACTCACGTAATACAGGCATGTCTGGGTGGCAATTAGATGATTTTTTTTAACTTCCTACTTAGAGTTGTGTGTATTTAGGGGCCTTTCAGAAGACAGCTTCTGAAAGCCTGCAATTTGTGTGCTAATAGAGTCAGCCCCTCTCAGGTCTGCAGCGTGGCCCCGTGCTTGGCTTAGCCCCCTGCATCCCCCAGCTCCACTCCAATAGGAGAGAAATTACCCTAAATGCTGTTTGTGATGGCCTGGAAATTGTAGATAATGACATGGTGCCTAGGACAATTACTCCACCCATCTAATCCCAGGCTGCCAGGGCAGTTCTTCCTTTGGGATGGCTGCCTGGTGCTCCATGGGGTCTTTTTTTGGAGGAGGGGCTGCCAGCAGGCAGATTGGGCTCTGTTTTGCTGGACACATTGAGGAGCACTTGTTTAGGAGTGCATCACCTTAATAGCTCAAGTGGTGCTTTGCACCCATTAGAAGCTATTCTTAAAATAACTGACTGTAAAGGGAGCCAAAATAGCTTCTGGAGCTGGTGGGAGCTGTGCCGCTCTGCCCGCTCTGCCCGCAGCTTGCTGAGATCCTCCAGATGTAGCTGAAACACCAGCGTGGACCACGCTCCTCCAGGAGGCCCTTGGGCTGAGCCCAGCCGGTAGGTCCGAATGCTCTCTGACACTTCAGCATCCCTGCCAGATCTCTGTCAAGTTAGCTCAGGGATCCCAAAGTTACGGCTCCAGAGAAGGCTGTTTCCTTGCTAAATTAACCCTGCCTTTGGCATTGCCCTGCAGAGAGCTCGGTCCCAGGTCAGACTCAGCCACCAGCCTCAGCAAAGGGCAGCCAGGGAGGCAGGCACAGCATCCCCATTGCACACAGGTTTGTCTCAGCATCCCGGCCCTCAACCTGCCCCGTTTATTCTCTAAACACCTGGGGATGGATGCTCAGCTCATGCAGTGACAGGTCGCCACTGCCTTCAGCCTTCAGCCTTCAGCCTTCAGCACAGCTAGCCCGATTCACGGCGCTGCCAGCAAACCGTTCGCTGAAGAGCTAAGAGGCGAGGGAGGAGGGAAGGGTAAACTTACACACAGGAGCCTAAGAAAGAGTCCACTTGTAAATCAGCCACAGCCAAGCTCCCATTAGAGGCACAGGCACAGAGATACAGTTGCTCAAGGCTGTAGCAGATTTGCAGTTGTATGGGGTAAGTGTTTGCTTCCCTCTCTGTATAATTACTGTTACTGATATCATTACAGTGCTCCACTTGGCACATCCGTTCACTTGGCAGCTTGACTGAGGCATTGGGCTTTCCAGCCTTTAGAAAGCTTTGCAACACTTCTCCTCAAGCACACGCTCTGCAGCTAAACGAGTAATTATCTGGGAGCTTTAATCAACCTTCATTCTAACTGAGTTTGCCACTAAATTTGTAGCAAAGTCTGAAGACCCTCTGAAGCACGAATACGTGCTGGCATTTTGTGCAGGGAGGGCCTTCAATTGCCTTGTTGGTCTGAACAGAAACTTTCTGTCTTCTGCAACTGCTCTCGCCTTGCAGTATTTAAATGAATGGGTGCTTGGGAGCGCGGCGCACCCGAGTCCCGGCAGAGCTTTGTCAGGAAACAGCTCAACATCTGCCCTTAGCGTGGGACGTTTTATTTATGTTTCCCTTGGCAAAAGAAAAGGATCTGTGAGCAGGAGGTGGGAAAAAAAAGGTGTTCCCTAACAAAAACAGCCAAGGAGTTTGATTCCTATCTGCAGTCACAGTAAAAATTACATGGTTAAAGATGCAGAAGAACTTTGAAATGTTCCAGATTTTGCAAGCCTGCATAGGATAAGCTCCCTTTGTGGCACGGCAAGCCTGCCTAGTGCCCTGATAGGGGACTTCTGCTTTTTGCTTGCATCAACCTGCTCTGCTCAAGCTGCTCAGAAATGTGTAACACCCCTGACTGCTGTCACAGCCTGCTGGAGGGCAGTTGTTGCCTGAGGAGAGGAAGCTTTGCCATGAGGACCCTGGGTGCATCCACAGTGAAAGCCAGAGCCCTGCAGCTGGCCTGGCTGCACCTCAGGCTGCTGCTGGTCCAGGAGTGGGAGACGGGCTCAGGATGGGCTCGGTGGTCTCCCTGCCTCTGCCATCCATCTGTACAATGTTATGCCAAAACAGGAGTTGCAGAACAAAACGTTTCTGCTGTCTCACTGAGCACATAGTGACATTTTCTGATGAGGCAGGAGTTTTGCTCACATGAATTGTTCCTTCTGAAAATGCTAGCTTATGTCCCTCATTAAGTCTTAATTTCTTCTCCCCCTCTCTCATCAACATGAATTAGTTTTCTAGCTGGAGCAACACGGGCAGGTGAGCACCTCCCATCACCATCCTGCACCCTGCATGCCCCACACTTCCAGAGAGAATAGAGGGAGCAGCAGAAGCTGGGTCTGGTTTGCCCAGCCCCCAGCCCAAACCGTGCATTTCCAAGCCAGAGGATTTCCTACACAGTTTCCTGACTTCCAAGACCTGACTGGGGCTGATGCTGTGTGGATGGATGGACTCACAGGCTGGATTCACCACTCCACATTCAGCTGACTGTAGAGCAAGCATCCAGAAGGTTATATCACCTGATATGACCCTCGTAGAACAAGGGTCATAAAATACTGAGTTACTTCAACTTTTAACCTAATAATATGTAGCTGATTATAATTTCACTTCCAGTTATGAAGATTTTGTTTGCAAGCAACAGAATCCATCAGTTCACTTGGTCTTTTGTTCCAATGGCTAATTTTCCTCATCCTTAAAAATTTATGCCTTATTTCTCATTTGAATAGGTATAATTTTAAATAGAAGGCATTGGCTTTTGTTACTAAATGAAACAGTATTCTGGTATTAAATGTCTTGTCTCTGAT
This sequence comes from Falco peregrinus, assembly GCF_023634155.1. Lineage (NCBI taxonomy): Eukaryota > Metazoa > Chordata > Aves > Falconiformes > Falconidae > Falco > Falco peregrinus. The sequence continues at coordinate 116,186,629 of NC_073722.1, read as the reverse complement.
CTGATACATATTCTGCTGCACGTCCTTTGCTAAACTAAAGATTTTTAAATCTCTCACAGTAAAGTGTCTAAGGTATTCAATAATTTTTGTGTCCACTGTCAATGCATAGACCGAGGGACCACTAATAAAAAGAGCAGCACGTGGAGACAGAGGGTCAGCTAGATCAGTAAATGGAGGGAGATGGATCCAAAAGTAGAGACAAAGAAAGGGAGCAATAGATAAATCAATAGATCAACAAAATCACAGACCCCCCCCTCCAGGTTGCACCGAGTCCTTCACATTAGTGAACAGTTTTCCTTACCCGCAAACTGAATCGGTTTACACAATCCATCACTCTGCTGATGAAGTCATTTGCCGCCTTAATTTCACCTGGAAAACATGTCCAGTCACCGATCACATGGGAAGCAGCCTCTGCTTTCACTCCCAGATCCCTGGCACCATTTCTACTATATTTAGCAGTCACGTCTTCCCGTCACTCACCAAAAGCGCCTGGATCCGACACATTCAACTTTGCACCGCAAACTTGCCAACTGGCAGGAGCAAAAGCAACTTTTTTTTTTGTCCTTAGTCGACTCTGGCCCCCGGCCAGTCAGTGTCTTCATTTATTGTAATGAATTTGTGTCATTAATATGTTGGATATGCACAGCAATTGCAAAGTAGTACATTAGTACAAAAGCTATTGCTCTGGATGCCAGCCTTTTATTGCCACAGCTGATTTACAGGCTGATAAGCAAGTTTGCAGTTGTCCTTGAGGATGGGAGAAGGACAGGTAGCGTGGCAGCGCGAGGCAGGCGAGGCAGGCGAGGCATTGTGGCGGCCGAGGGAAAGGGTGAGATTTCCCAGGCCTCGCACAGCTGGGGGTGGGCTTGGCGGTTTCATCTTTTCTCTTTAAAATGTCTTCGCCTTAGTGTGAGCGCTGGGCGATCCCGGAGAAATGCTGCAGACAAAGCCTGTGCGAAACTCTCAGGCACTTGGAAAGGAGATTAAATGCCGTTACAATACTGTAGGTTTGGGAGCTTCTATGTGACTAGCTCATAATAGAGCCATGTCATCACTTTATTGCAAAGATACGATAAAGACAGGCATTATATGGTGTTAACATTTAACAGCCATAACTTAACTTTCAAAAGACTTTACAGGCCAAGTCACAGTGAATTGTTTCTTTCTGTGCATTTAATCCTTGGCTCACAAGCTATAGAGCAAGGTTTTTTTTGCAGAAAAGATGGAGCACTAAGCAGACAGACTGACAGACCTGTCTGTCTGTCGGCTCTGGAGGGTAATCCCTTGAAATGCAACCTTAAAAAAAGGAAATCTAAAAGGAAGGCGTGAAACAGGACCAGCGCAGACAACATACTTGACTGTCAACAAGAAACACCAAGCATCTCCCTCCTGGGACTGATCCTGTGCCCAAAGGACCCAGCTGGGAGCCCCTGTATGTGGCGGTCTTGGTGGAGTGGGAAGGGTGAGAGTCACCAAGAGACTTGGGCAAGGGCAGAGCATCAATTCAGACCCATTTAGGCACCAGAAAATGACCTGTGGGCCAAGAGGGATCCAGCCAAGACGCTCCATATCCCAATGATCCCCACCAGCATAACACCCTGCTTGGGCTCCAGAGCTCATCCCAGCACGGAGACACCCAGATCAAGAGTCTGAATTTGGAGAGTGAACTGTTGGTCAGACACTTTCCCAGGAAACAGTTTCCGTGTGGTACTCACTGCTACAAGGTATGACCAAAAGCACCGTGCGACAACATCAGATGTCCCCTCTGTAGGAGTGGTGTGAGCACCTGGAGTTACAGAAGAAGAGTGACTCACAAGGTGTCCTCTTTGGAAAAGGTGCTGGATCCTCTTGCTTTGAGCCATGACTCAAAATTTCACTCCTGGGGAGGAAGGAGGAAAATTCCCTGTGGATGAAGCAGGGGAGAGAGGATGTTGTTGCTGTTATCACCCAGTCCTGCCTCTCCTTCCTCTGCAGCAGTTGGGATGAGCTATTGATCTGTGGGAGTCCCGTGCCCTCCCATCTGGCCACCTGGAAGGCAGGAGGGACGATCCCCCCGTATTTCACAAGCCCTGAGAAAATGGAGTGGGCAGTCCAGGGACCACCAGCCTGTCACTCCCCATCTTAATTAGGACTGTCAGCTTGCCTTGCATTTTAGGTAATTAATTATGCTGCTTCATAGATGCATTTCTAGTTGACACCAGTGCCTGCCGACGGGACGGGGTATTGATTTCAGCAGCTTCCCAGCCGCCTTTCTGTTTGTTTGTGCTTGCAGTCAAACTCACACAACAGGAAACATTTGGTGAGTGCTCAGGAAAATAATCAACAGCGTTATCTGAGAGCCATATCAAATAGATTTGGGCCAGAAATGGACTCAGCTGCTGAAAACCTATTAGCAGCATCTCAGATTTCCTGTGTACCAGCAGGTTAGGGGGCAAGCACTTTAACATTGCCCACAGCTTGTGGTTAATTACTGTTTGTAGAGTTACCGTCTGCAGTTATGCTTGACAAAATGCCCATAAAGACAAAAATGAAATGCTTGCTGCTTTTGGATGGATGCCACCTGGTCCCACTACCCTTCCTCCCCCACTGGGTGACAAAAAATCCTGCAAAGACAAAGCGGAGCTGGCGTGGTGTAGAGCTTTTGTGCTCGGTGCGAGCAGCAGTGCCCTGGAGCAGCCGTGCTAACGGGGGGACTCCGATCCCACGCTGCAGCGGAGCCGTTCAGAGCTGTGACCCGGTAACTTGCCACAACTCAACATGGCTCTTGCACGTGTTCCTGGTTGCTCTCTGGAATAGCCACTGGCATGGCAGTGGCACAGCACACCTGATCTACCTGCTGAAAGAAATCCAGAGCCAATGCAGCAGGAAAAAGGTCTTTTCTAGCCCTGAAGATTTTTCCCCTCTTAAGAGCTACAGCACAAGGTCCTCCTTGGGCTGGTCTATACTGTCAGCAAGATGTATATATATATATATATATATGTATATATACACCATCATATGAAACAGGCAGAGGTGTGAGCTGGTGGGACCGCACAGTGTGGGATAGGCTGTGCAGGCAGCTGGAGGCTCCTCAGCCTGGCAGGGACACGGCCGGAGGGGGAACACGAGCAATGCATGAAGTTCAGTAGCTGGTTGCTGCCTCCTCTGATAATTAAATCTGTGGGTAACATCAAATAACTTGATCCAGCGCTGGACTCAGAGCAAAAGAAGGGGGAAAAGCAACAAGGAGGAAGGAAGGTGGCAGGAAAGGCAAGAGGAAGAAACAGGCTGGTAGCAGGTATCTGTTGCCTCTCCGTGTTTGCATTAATTCCCATTTTTTCAGGAACACTGGAGGAGCAGTGAGGTTTCGGGGGGCCCTGCGGGTGAAAGGCATGGGTCTGGTGAAGGTGGCTGGCCTGATTTCTGTGTATCCATCCCTGAGACCCTGCTTGGGACCGTGATGTCGGGACCCCAGGATCACAGTCATGACTGGGGAAGTCTAAAGAGCCCCAGCAGCGTAATGTGTAAGGACAGGCTGGAAATGGATGTAAAAGGGGTGGCCAGTATCTGCCCCCAGCCCACCTCGGCAGCCCCAGCTAACAGGACAGGTAATGGGCTGAGGGCCATGACCCAGGCTGGGCATCCACTGCCGACCTCTCCCAGGGGTTGTGACCTGCAGGTGGAGAGCGACTAACGTGGAGATTTATGCCTTGTTAATAACAGAACCGAGCAATCAGTGTAATGAAATCCATGCTCGGCATTAATGACTGGCCAAGGCAGCAGGGTCCGAGCCTTGCCTTCCCCCAGGGTGGGCAAAAGGAAGGTCTCTGGCTGGATTCAGTCACTGCCTCCAGAAAACGGGGCCATGCCCGTGCCCGGCAGGACCAGGACCCAGCTGCATTGCAGCAGGACCAGCCCCAGCATGGCAGCTGTGAACGGGCATGCAGCAGTACAGGAATGGTGAGATGTTTGTCCTCCAACAGGTTTGTGTCCCTCAGATGCCATGTATTGCCCCATGGCATGAAGAACCCCAAGTATTTTTCCTCTGGAGTACAAGTTTCAGGTTTACATCACTGCCTGGATATTTTGGATTACTTCTCCCCCATAAATTCCTGGCTTCTTTTCATCAAAGATCAGGAATAAGAAGGCATGAAGAGTGTGGATGTACACCTATACCTTCCCTGGCCCTCCAAATGGGTATTTCCATATATATCCAGAAAGCTCTTTGCATGAAAACACATGCAAGACAAAGATGCTGAAGTGACTCAGATTTTTCCTAGTCACTGTGACATGCAACAAATTTTGAATTCTGACATTGTGATTCAGACACAGCTAAAATTAGACTGTGGCTCTGTGAGTCACTTGATTTTTGCTTCAGAAGGATGGTATGACTTATGCAAAGAAGTCATGCTATAGCCTACTATAGCCCAGATATGCAGCTCCAACAGCTATATAAAAATCAGCTGTGCAGCCCCATCTCTTACTGCGAATATAGCCTTACTATAATAGTATCCCCTTACTAAGGATGCCAGCTCCATTCCTTGTTGTCCAGCAGGACTCTGGACTTGGAGAATGGAATTTAAAAAGTGAGAACAAGCAAAAAAAGTCGCATTTAATTTTATTTATTTATTTTTTTTAAAGAGCATCTATTTTAAATTGGTAGGGAAACTACGGAATAGAATCAGCTAAACTGCCAAGCATCACTAGGATTCTGTCATCAATCATTTCAAAACATTCTCCAGAAGAAATAAAAAAATAAAAATGGTTATGGTTTAAGTTTTGTGGGGAAAGCAGTTTTGAGGAAGCAGTGGAGCCAGTGCTGCTGCTCCTGGAGCGTCCACCCCTGCCCTCATGGTTCAACTGCCCACCGGCACCGGGCACTGCACCTCGCTCCGCCAGCTACTGGTGTCCACTTAGCTGTGACAGGGGAAACTGGAGGAAAAACCATGCTGTGAGCTTTGCGTCCAAAGCTCTGCAATGGAATGGGAAGGAGGGAAGCTCCTGGGTGGTTGTGGCAGGGTTTGCCCCAGCAGAAAGGGAAGGTGGAGGCTGAGCATCCATGTGGTGATGGGCAGCTGCCAGCCTGTCACAGGGAAATGAAGATTTCCAAACAGGCCTGCAGAAACCTAACTGTAAAATAATCGTGGTTTCACTCGTGCCAGGGAACCCTGCTGAGGTTAATCTCTTGCCATTAAGGATTTATTAAGGCAAAGCACGGCGTGCCCAGGGAGCTGTGCCTGCGTGCACCCAGCAGTGCTGGGAAGAGGAGCACGCTCCGAAACCTGCACCCCCCATGGTCTGCACTCCCCATCGCCTGCACACCCCTCGCTGCCGGAACAGGAAACATCCCATCAACGTTCCAGTATTTATTTCTCTTTAACCTCCCACCCTGCTAACCGCCCCTGCACTGGAGGTGCAATTAAGCTGGGTTCTCGTGGGAGCTGGGGGAGAGGGGCACTGGGAGCAGAAAGCTTCACCCGCTGTGTCATTAGTATAAATTGTGTTTGTGCAAGTTATATTTTATGGCAGGCGTGTCAATTAGTGTGTGAAATTTAATAACCCAATTGAGCTTCCCTCGCTCAAAGCTAAATTGAAATCTGTTGCCTGTTTGGGAGAGGGAAGGGGGCTGTCACGGATGGGAGGTTGAGCTGGTGGGTAGGGTAAGGGTGTTTTTATGTTGATTAAAAAAAAAGGGAAGGGTTTTGTCATCCTTGGCCAGGCAATAAACACCAGCTTTGCTTGGAGAGAGCAGCTGATTTGACTTTTTTTTTTTTTTTAAAAAAAGTGGTGACTTTTTTTGGTGAGAGAATGCTTGGGAAGGAGAATGGGAAGATTATTTATTTGATTACATTTGGTTATGTTTCTAGTGGGGGGTAAATTTCCCCATTAATGACTGCAGCACTGAGGGTAGCTGCGGAGCAATCCCAGCTCTGAACACCTGGAGCCTGACTACCAGGAGGAGGTGGACATGCACCTCAGCATCACCCTGTCCCACAGCAAGGTGAGGGGTGTGATGGGTGGCTGCCCAGACCCCCCCAGAGCACAAGCACCAAAGATGAGACACGCGGGGTCAGGAGGACCAATATGGGGAGCACAAAGCGATCGGACCTTGCCCGTAAGAGGGGCTGCGCAAGCTCCGGAACAGGGACCATGAGCAGATATGTCTGTTACTGGTTCATTTAACTTACTCCAGGCTTCGGGGCGGTTGGTGGCATCAGCTGGCCCTACCCTGCACGTGCTGTTTGTCTCACCACTGCCATAGAAATACATTCAATAAAAACATGAAAGTTAGTGCTTTCACCTAATGGCATGGCTCCAGGAACTGAAGACTGGAAGCAAACAGCAAAACTGAGACTTGTGAGAGCTCATCTTAGTCTTTTATCCTCACTTCTGTAACACTTGGTGTTTTTTTCAAAAATGCCCAGCCCCAGAATCACAGCACTGACCCCCTCTCGCCATCAGGGGATGGCCTGAGAACACAGCTCTCCACCTGCCACCCCTGGAGACTGGAAGGAGAAGATCTAGACCATGAGACGAATGCAGAGTCTTACAAACCAAGCAACAAATAACTATAATTCAGTGTGAGATACATTCAAGGCAGCAAACCTTCCAGGTCTGTATTTAATCACTTGCTCCTTTTGAGCTCTGTCTGCTGGACTGGGTTTGTCCATACCCATGTGGGAACAGCAATGTCCTTCATGCCAAATACACAATTTCTGCTCACGGCCCAATCCCATCGCTCTAAGCTGCAGTTTGCCCAAACATTCTGTTCTTCTGCTTTTTGAGGTGGGGTGCTGCATGCGTCCTCCTGCCTTCCCAACACCTTGGAGCTGGCCAGAAAGCCTTTAAAGAGATGTGGTTAGGAACGCAATTCCTGAAGGAGTGCTCCAACTGCCATCAGCCTGGCCTGGCCTTGTTCTGCTGGAAACGGGGAAATGGTGCAGCTGTGCTCACGCCGCAGCGGGTAGCTGCCTGGCGCAGACTGCTAAGCACTTTTTCGCCTGTCTTTTAGCTCGTGGGTGTTCAGCTGTGCATGCAAAGCAGAGCAGCTCTAAGAGGAGATGGAAGAACCAGGAGGGGGGGGGGGGCATGAAGGGTAAGAGAGGGCAGAGGGAGAGGCAGCAGCCCCAGGCGTTGGGTTGCATGTGATCAGGTGAGCGCTACCTGTGCTCTGCTTGTTCTCTGGGGAGAATTCCCAAATCGGAGCAGCCTCAGCTGAGGCAGGACAAGGCATACTGAAGCTATGGGGTTATTCACAAAGCACAAAGCCAGTGTGTATGATCAAACATATTGTAGTGTCTCAGAGTCCCTTTGTTATCAGCCTGGGCTGCGGAGAAGCTCTGCACACCAGGGTGTGATGATGCAGACCTCCAAACTGTGTCCAGGAGTGATAACAAAGCCCTGGCAGGAGAGCTTGCTCACTCCTCCCCTCCAGCAAGCATGCTGCTGGTGGTCATATCTCTAGCAAAGCATAAATCACGGCAGTCAGGTGTGTTGCAGAGGCTTTCTGAGCTTCCAGCTGGAAGCACCACATGAAAAGGCAGCCCATCTCCAGGTCAGCAAACCTGCAAGCATCCTGGCCATCGTGCAGCAGAAGCCGCAGGAGGACAAGTTGCAGTGAGGCCATGGGGAAGGCAAAACTTGTTCACCAGTTGACAACACAGCATCTGGGGCTGTAGACCTTCAGTGTGCCCAGCACTGAGCTTGAGGTGTGGGAGACTCATGACTTCTGATGATGCCCATGGGCAACCAGAAAGCTGGAAGGGCAAATCCAGAGACGGTGCCAAATGGCAAACCTTGCAAACCAGACTGTAAAAGGGGTCCCCTCTCGTGCTGCTCTCCCCTTTTTGCACCCACAGGGATGTTTGGCCACAGTTTTGGCTGCTGAAGAATGATGGAAAACTTAAGCACTGGGGTGTCAAGTTTGGAAATGCATCAAGACCTGAACAGGTCACAGCCTCTTCATGAACCTAATAAGATTCAAGAGGAATCTTTTTTTGATGACCAGAACTGCCCAGTTATGAGATAACAGACTGGTTTTCTGATCTGCTGTTACATGAAGCTGTAAACTCACCCCCACACCACCTTCCTTGTGCTCCCCCTCAGGAAGCCGTGCGTGACAGGGGGCTTCCCCTGAGAAGGCCACCTGCGTGAGACACCACCATCCTTCCCGGAGCATTTACTCCATCACACAACTATAAGACTTTGGGTCATGAGGCAGATTGTCCAGATTTAGCAATTCTAGGACATGTTCACACCACCCAGGTTAACACCTAGGTTCAGGATGGTGATGGCCAAGTCACACCAACTGTTATCCAGAGCTGCCAGCTTCCAGCACAGTGAATGGAAAGAAGAGTTCAGACTACTTTCTGTTGAGATCTGTTTTAAATGCTCCCTGTTTATGTAGGGAGACAGAGACAGGGTCTTCTCGGCAAGAAACTGTCTGAATCATAGCTGCTGTCCCAATCAGGGAGCTATGACAAGTCCTAACAGGAGTTTAAGCTTCTAAAGATGCTTCGTGCATCATTTTGGGGATAGCAGTCTCTTTATCCAGCAGAGAGAAAGCCATTCTACAGCCCTGGTGCTAAAGACAGCAGGTTCATTTTGTACAGCTCACTGACCTCCTCTGTTCCTCCCCTCCACATCACTCCTGCCCAGCAGAACATGTGGCTTGCTGTATTTCTCCATGTCCCAAAGGACAACATCTAGCTGGCAAACAGTCTCCCTCCAGTCCCATGCCCAGGCTGTTTTTCTCTTCCCTCCTCACTGGCAGATATTCTCCAGCCAGGCTCCACTGCAAACATCTCCTGGGCTGCTGGTCTCAAAGCTCTCTAAGAGACCCATTATCCAGCAGACAGATGTCTAGGACTGCTCGGCTTTCTTGGAGGAAAACAACACAAAGGATAGTTTTGTGGTAGCATCTTTTCACCAAGCCCTGCTGAAAATCCAGGCAGTGAGCTGGAAGCAGCAAAGAAATGTTTATGAAATTGCTTTCACGGACACTGCACATGTGGTGATATGTTTGTAAATCAGGCCATGTCATTTCCTGAAATATATGAGCGAGGTTCTGGATATTTAATGAAATAAAGATGTATTTAGTTTCAGCTTTTTGATGCTTTGGAAAACAGCATCACCTTGGTTTGAAGGGAACTCTTAAATAAGATTGAGTTACTATGCTGAGCAACCTACTGCAAAGATACAATCTAAGGAGGGAACCTGACCCTGCCAGGATCTCCTCTGTTGTGTGTTTGCATTGTACCAGCTTCTAATCTGCAGCACATATCTACATTTGTCTGTGTCCCATTCAGACCAAAAAAGAGCCAGCTGAGTAGCTTCATAGAATGCTAAAAAATAAATTTGCTACATGAAGGAAATTTTAAGGTTACAATCTGCATGGTCAATAGTTCAGGTTTAAAGCATCTGAAATGCTAGAGATCTCCCATGTCCTCCAAAAATCTTAAGAAGAAAGTTAAAATGCTGCAGAACAAAAGCCTTTAGGAAGGTTTGCAATGGGAAAAAATACTAAACTTAAGATTTGGGACACTAGTGACCCGTACACATTTTTCAGTGAACAGCAAGGTACCATTGAAAGAATTCAGTCCCCTTCACCTGATCAGCCACTAGCAATGCCCAAGGTATCCCAAGATCCCAAATCCACTCTGGATCTTCTTAACTACCCAACTACTTGTCCCTGGTTACTAATCTTTTGACCAACAAGGCTTGATTTTCAGAGGAAGGAGGTGAAATATTCTAACAGGGTACTGCCAAAGCTGGTGAGAATTTCCTGGGAGATGCAGAAGAGATGCCCACAGCCCAAGGTCAGGTCCCTGCCTGGGTGCTGACAGCACGGCTATAAACGATGCAAATGTTCTAAGGCACCCAAGATGAGCAGAAGTGTTAAGCAGCACAGCCATTAGAGCAAATAACTCATAGCAATGTCCACTCCCCAAACCCGTGCTAAAAAGGACCTTCTACCCTTCCAGCAAATAAAAGCTAAAATTAAACTGCTGAAAACTAGTGATTAGAAATATAACGAAAGACTGGTTTTTGTGGGCACAGGGAGGGAATGTCTTTAAGTCCTTCACTAGAAAATCCTAGGCTTGACCATACTCCAGGCTGCTGCAGGGCAGGCTGCTTTACCTTTACATGCAAAGAGGCATGAGGACCGGGAAGGCTTTATAGCACTCCAACTGGGCAGGTCTCATATCCATGTGGGAGTCATGATTTTCCTTTTAGAGAGCCTTCAGGTCCTTAGAGAAATATCATCTGGCACTGTGGGAACAGGTTCAACATATACAGAGAAATACATTGATAGAAAAATATTGCTTCCAAAAGAGAAGTTAGGTTCTTTTTCAGGAGAGAAGGAAACCTGAAAATTTTTCAGGGATGGAAAAAAAATATGTCTTCATTTCGTAATATTTGAAAAAAAGTTCTGGGAGACAAGGAAAATGACAATGAAAATGAGAAATGTTGACAATGGAAAGAACTGGGGAAGGCTGCAGGAGACTATCAGGGCCTGGGTGCAAGGAAGGGAGAGGTCAGTGGGCAGCCTTGCAAGAGGCACTGCAGTTACTTGCTGGAAAATGAGGGGGCTCACTGAGTTTGTGGGATGTTTCACTGAGGGTTCTGCAGTTTGGAGAAGCACTGAACTTCCCCTGAACCCCCACCCCAAGGTGAAACCGTCTCCCTCGCACCCGCAAAGCACAGGCTCCCGAGAAGTGCCATCTCCTTCTCCCCTTCTCCTCTCCATCCCTCTTAATATCACTGTTCTCAAGTTGCCTGATGTGCCGTTTATGACAGAAATAACCTGCCTTGGCAATGACACTTGAATTTCACTTAAGGTTCATCACATTATTAATGACAAGATCAATATTACTGAAGCCGCAATAAGAGCTCTTACCATTCATCCTCCTCCCACCCCTCCCTTTCCCAAGCACCACGCTCTTTAAGACTCCAGCTCTTTTCAAGGGTATTTGCCCAGCCCTGGCAGGACAATCGCCCACTGCCGGGGTCAGTGCGTTCAGTCCCCGGCAGCTGCCCTGACATATTTCTCCCGAGCCTTGAAACCTGAGTGATAAAGCTCAGGAGTGGAATAACCCACAGACTCTGTCTAATCACAGCGACCGCCGTGGCCTTGCTGAACTCTCCCCCTACAATTAGGTAATCACGCTGGCAGACAAGTCTGATTCATATCGTTTTACCATCAGTAAAGTGATATCTATCAACCTGACGACAGACCTGTTATTGCTGCAAACCACTTCAACCTACCCAGTTAAAAACCCCTTGTAAAAGCAAAAAAGGGACTTGGACATATTTTATGGTAAATTAACTTTTAACATATTCTTTCCCTCCTTATATGGAGATCACATTCACGGCAGACACTTGCAAGAACATCTGCGCTCCTCACCAGCTGCAAGGGTGATGCTGGGCGAGGGCTGGCAGCACCCCTGGGATGTTGGAAGGGATATAGGATAATCTGGAGAGAGGAATTGCCCTCTCCTTTTGCTCATCTCTCTTTGTTGACTCCGGAGGAAGCCCAGGCTAGGTGAGAGTAGTTATATAGGATGACTCCTACCCCAAAGACGAGTCTCTGCCCCAAGGAAGGCAAAGGCACCCGAACTCAAACTGAAGCTCTCTCTGGTCCATTGATACTGAACTGCTTTAGCTTTGCTCTACTGGACCCCTGATGCAAGTCAACGAAGACAAATTGTAAACCTCATCAACTCAAACGAGCTTTGGATCAGGCTACAGAGCAGACTGGAAATAAACCACATTCCCCCAGCCCTACCCAGTGCAGCCTCTCAGCCAGCCCAGGGAGGGTGAGGGATTCATCCTGGCCTCCAGCCTGCACTAAGTTCTCACCTGCTGCCCATCCAACGGGTCTTGAAGTCCCATCCTCTAATTCTGGGTTAATTGCTATTCTAAAAGTGCAGAAATTTGGTCAGCTGCTTGGTTGAAAGCACATGAGCGTTTCAGTGGCCTCCACAGACCCCAGTACTGAACCTCGACCAGGACTCCTCTTACCTGAAGGCAGACAAGGCTCCACTTTGGAATTCCATTTCAGTTATTTTTCCCTGAAGGAAATATCTCACAAATGCAGGGCAGTGGGAAACTGCATCTTTATCATCCAGGGCCATGTGTATTTTTATTATATTTTCTTTAAACTCTGATTTTTATTCTATTAATCCATTTCTTCTAGGCTTGTACCTTAACAAAGCCAAAACCTGTGGTAACAAAGTGCAGCCAGGCCATTCCACAGAAATACCTTCACTACAGAACATGAACTTCCCATTGTAGAGGATGCATACGGGCACTGATTGATCCCCAAACTAGCATTTCAATTTATTTCCCACTGGAGGACTCATTCATTATGGAGAAATAAGACTATTAAATGCATGATAAAGCACATGCATCAATAGATGAGGCTGGTGGTTACTTGACTTTACCTATCTAAACAATAGCTGGTAAATAAATCTATTTGTGATCACAGAAGAGCTTTTAAAAAGAATAAGGAAGCAGTAATTATTAAGCAGCAGATTAAAAAAAATTGCTTGCCATTATTACCACCATGTGCACACACACACACACACACGCACATGTATTTTGCTGTTGCAGCTGTGACTGCAGGACAAAGGCAGGTCAGACGCACAGATTGCAAACAAACTGCCTACAGACCTGCTCAGAGTCCCAGTGGCCTCTTTCAGATGTGTGCAGGTATGTGTGTGCTTGCGTGTTTATGTGGCAGCAAGCTCTTATCTCCAGCGGTAGGGAAAGACACCCAGAGGAGACCATGCAAGGTGTTTTTATCAAGTAGCTATGCTGTTTTGGGTTGGGTTTTTTTTTTTTCCTTTAACTGATTTTCCACCCAAGCAGCCTCTGGGAAGCAGCAGGGTGACTGTGCTCTATAAATGTGTCTTTCTTTTTTTTGAATATATATCCCTCCACACCTGCAATGGATGAAGGAAAAGCAACAACAAGAAAACCTGAGCACATCGATGGTAAGGGAAGGATCCCTGTATCATGGTCTTCTCATACGGTCAATGACCCTCTGGCCTCTCTCCTTACCCTCTGCAGCCACTGTCTCTTCACAGAGCTGTCTTGCAGCATCTCCCTCCCTGTCTTTGGCCTCCCAGTCCTGCTGCTTCTTATGGCTTCACCTTCTCACTTGGGAAGGTGCGTGAGGCCACTTACACTGGCCCTGACTCACCATGATGCCCCCTGTCCTGGACCCTGGTGTACAATCGTTTCTGCCTTGCCAGGAGTCTCCTGATAGCAGGTTTTGCCCTTCATCCACACTCGTCCAAAGATACAACAACTTGGAAAAAAAATAGTAGCTGTGGTTGTGTGCTGGGTGGGGAGAGATGAGACTGGAGCAGCTGGGTGAGAGCACCAAGTGGTGCCCTCAGCCCCAGTCCTAAAGATTGTCTACGGTCCCGTCAGTTTTGGCGAGTTAAGGTTTGGCACCAAGGAAACATCCCACCTCTGATATAAAGCTACTACTCCCATTTGTTCTTTTGAATCTTCTTTAAAGTTTGAGGAAATTAGACAAAAGCTTGAACACAACCCCAAACTCTGGAGATAAAGAGCTTCCTGGCATCCTCATGAAAGTCACGGGGATTTCAGATGAAAACTCTACCACCACAATAGCTAAAAATTTATTATTTTCTGCATTTAATCACATTTCCTTTCACTGACCAGATCTCGGGTTTGCCTTGCTGGACAGCGCAGGTGTTCGTGCTCATCCCTGGACAACAGCGGAGACCCCGGGACAGCCTGTCCCCCCCGGGGTGCTCAGCAGTGCAGAGCTCTGCTTCAGCGGGGACGGGGGAGAGGCTGCGACGGCAGAGACAGACAAGACAGTGAGAAAGGAAGAGGAAGAGGAAGAGAGAGGAAGAAATGGACCTTTCCAAAATCAAGAGATACAAGTCCGTAAATAATCTGAAATGGGACCTAAAAGGCTGCAGTGGGCAGAGCTGACTTTCTTTTGAAATTGTACAAATCAACCCAGACTGGTCTTTTTTGTGCCCATTTTTGAGGACATTGAACAGTCCCACAACTGCTGCAACAATCTTGTAAAAACATATGGATGGAACTTATTTTTTCCTCTCCCCTCCCCCGCCTCACCCCCAGCCCCCTTTGAATACCTGCCCCAGAAAAAAAACACACCAAAAACCACCCAACAACAAAAAAACACAGCACCAACCGACCCAAACCCACAACAGCTCAATTCCCCTTTACCCATGTTCTCAGACCTCCAAGAAGCCAATGTCAGGCTAAATAGATGTGACATAACTCAGCAGATTTTCCTGAGCTCTAATTGAATTATAAGCCATTAGTTGATGGCCGCGTGTTCCAAAGCTGAATGTTCCCTGCCCGGTAGAAAGTGATTGACCGATGTAGCAGGGCACAGTGAGCCCGGGGCAGGCTGGTGGGCAGGGTGGTGGGCAGGGTGGGTGACGGACCTTCCAGGGACCGTTCCAGGTGATGGTGGGCGAAAGACATCTCAGCTGTGCAGGTTGGTGCCGAGGACAAATTGCAGAGCCGTAACCAAATACCCTCACGCGCTGATTTAAGTGAAACAGAGGGGGGAACCAGTGACACACGAATGGCCACTTTGGTCTCCATCCTAAGATAAATCAGTTATCTGTTTTTTCTCACTGTGCAGGCAATGGCATTTTATGAAGCAGCTGTCTGAAAGGAAATTTACTGGACAATTAAAAGTGCTGACTTTCAAGCAGTGCTCTCGAGGTGGAGTCTAAAATTATTGGGTGTGAAATGCAAATAGATTTAACAGTTTTACTGCTATTTATATGACGTTCACCCATTCCCAGCTATTTTTCCTCCCCTTTTTTGCTCTGATTTTAAATGGTCCCAACTTTCACAGGTTTTAACAATCTCAGACACATGCAGTAAAACCTGAAGCACACTCCAAGGCTGAACAAACCGAGACCAGTGGTGTGTGCAGTGAGGGAGGGTGGGTGAAAGTAAATTCTATCCCAAACCCCTAACAAAATATTAATTTAGAAATAAGCCGGTAATTACATTCAGCTTTGGGTCTGCCCCACAATCCTCTGAGGCGGTTCTTATTCAATAAGCTTTTGGCTAGTACCCAACAAACCTCCTACTTGAATAATCACAAATTGACCCAACTAGCTGCTCTCCCGCTCTAGGAAAACCTTCCCTGAGGAGGAATGTGGGAAACCCACAGCCTGGTGGCAGGTGAGGCTCCGGAGAAATCTTGTTCCCATGGGCACATCCATGGAGCACCCATTTCCCCAGCTGCTCCCCTGAGGTTCAGCATGATCTAGCAGACCTAGGAAGAAGTTTTTATGAGGTTTTATTCCCTGCCTGTTACATTACATTAAAGACCAAAACAGTTCATGGCTTAATTAAAGATTAACTGTATAGATCAGTAAAGCAAGATTGTCTGAGGTTGGCCAGGCAGGGCCCTGGAAGGAGTGTGAAGGGATGAAAAACAGTGGGAGAAGCAAAGTGAAGCAACCCCTCTGGAGCCTCCAGCACTGCAGAATTAGGACTTTCATGCCTTTTGGCTCATCTGACTTCTTAGTTTAATCGAGGGCAAGTATCTATTATTCCTGCCTACCTCCCACTGGATCTCACTTCATAAAAGGTGCCGCTGAAATGCTTGCTACAAGGAGGGATTTTCTGTGCTACTTGTAATGGACCTCTTGTACTTGTAATATCTGGTGCTGTGAGATTTACCATTGCTGCGGAGAAATCTTTGCTTCTCAGACATTTTGGGCTGTTGTGTGAGGTCTGTTGTATTGAAAGAACTCTAGTCTCAACCTAGCTTGGAGCCAGCTCTACAAATTCATTGTTTATCTTAGTTTCTGCGCTTGTGACCTTCATTATCTTTCATGGGGGATCAACAACCTCCCTACCAGGCTTTTCCATCCCTATCTTGCCTGTGAAATAATACTTGTGACTGCTCGAAAACCGCCGCAGCCAAATTCACATACCAGTCTGTGGGTGAAGTATCCTTTGTTAGCATGTTCAGATAGGCACATACATCCACATGCTTCTCTGCCATGTTGTCATTGTCACCCCAGTTCTGCACAATTAGCTCTAATTAATAGATGTGCCTACACCGAAGTCCATAGAAAGTTCACTCGTTTGCTTCCCTGTCCTATGGGGAGCTCTACTTATTGAGCTGGATTTCTTTCTCATCTCTCTTTGAATGCAGCCCTGGTGAGATTTGGCAAAATGTTTAAGTAAAACCATAAATTCCATTTGTCTTGATTTCACCTCACCAAGGGGCTCGCTCACCACTACCCCTCCTCTGCCCTAGACATCCCCCCGCTAGGGTGAGGACATGAAATACTCTTCCAGGTACTGCAGAAACAACCCACCTGGACCAAAAGTGAGGTGCAATAAACACGCCATGCGCCTGCCCCTCTGCAGGTCCCTGCTGTGCTGCCACATACCATGCCGAGGTGCCCGTGGCCACTTACAGTGGTGGCCCCACGTATTGTCTGTGGGTCAACACCTACGTGCCACTCTCTGGGACTGGGGTCGAGCACAGAGCTGAGGGACTCTCTCCTCCTCCTCCAGTCCCCCCCCGGCAGTGAATCTGAACTACAGCCCTCTGTTTGCAGCTGCAACAGTAGAGATCGAGTGAAGTTTTCCTTCATTTCTCCTTTTACAGAAATCAAATGTGAAGAAAGCAGAGCAGTGTCTTGAATGTGAATGCCTTTCCCTCCACCCTCCCATTACAGAGCTCACGTTCCTGTAACTCACCCATCAAGGCAAAGCCCCCAAGATCCTTCCCTGCGATCCAATAAATAATAATAATAAGCATTCTACCAACTCATATTTCTGCAAGCTGGCACTGATTTATTTTTTTGGCTCTTGCATCTGAAATAACTGAAAATATACAATGGGATAATGAAAAATCTCACTTTTAATTCTGAAGTGAAGTTTGCCAACCTGGAAGGTCTTTAATAATGGTTTTCTGATGAACAAACACTCATTGGATCTCCACTTGGAAGCTACATTTTGTTTAAATCCCTCTATGTCTGTATATCATATATGCAAATGTAATTATAAACAGTTGGGGGGTACACCATATAAACCTAGGGACTCATTCAAATAGATTTGACTTAGAAAAAAATGTGTTTCTAATAGAAATAAATAGGACAGTTCAGTGGAAACCGTGCCCATGCCGGAGGGATTTTGCTCCTGGTGCAAAGTAGGAGTGCTCACAAGCACTTTTATTACATTTTTGTCTGGAGTTTCCCAGCTGGTGATGTCTGTGCTTGCACTGCATAGCTCGCAGGCAATGAGCCTGACTCCTCCAAGACGCATCACCACCACCCTTGCTCCACCCCTGAGTGGATGGGGTGCAACCTGTGAGCGTTCGTTATAGGGCTGCTTTGCACAGGAGCCATCAGCCTTAAAGACGGCGCACAGAAGGTCTGGTGTTCCCAGCCGGAGAGAAGAGGGCATGTCCAGGAAAATCTGGCTAGAGGCAGTGACCTCTCCAGCCAGAAATAATTTAATAATAATTAAATTAAATGCTTCCTGCATGCGCTGGAATACCTAGGTGCACTGATACCTCCTCCCATGTGTCAGGCACCGCTGGGTGCAGTTCCCAAACCCTAGGGTTCCCCCAGGCTGGTGCAAGGCCAGCAGCACCCAGGCTGGCTGTGGAGCTCCTGGGGGGGGGACACGGGGACGGGGACAGTCTAGTGCTGCAGGTGGACAGCCCCCTGAGCCAAGTGCCTCAGCCTCACGCTCCATAGGTAGGAGCCTGTACTTCTTTCACCAAGTGCTGGACAAGATGCGATGGATGCTTTAAGGGGGGGTCCAGCTGAATTAGGATTTGGCAAAAATGATGTCAAGAGGGACTAAGCAGAGCAGACAGTGTTAAGAGCAATGCCCTTGCTTTCAAGTGCACTCTTAGCTGCTACTTGTGCAGGGTCAATGGGGGCTATTTGCTGTTATGCAGAAATGTGATAACCTCAAATCTTTTGTGGTACATCCCAAAAAGGGCTGCAGCTCCCAGATCCCTAAATAAGTGAGGGAGAGCCTGAAGAATGGTTGAAATTACAGGATGGCCAGCAGAAATAAATGCCAAGTCTGGAGTTCCTCCTGTATGTCATGGTACCTCTGGATGCCTTCCCTTTTTAATGGGCAACAAAATGGGCTGTTGTGGTAGAACAAAGCTAGTGCAAATGAAGAGAGTTGGGCTCCTAATAAATACACACATATATATAAACATATGTATATAAATATATCTATATCTGTATATTATTACTTTGCTATGAAACTGTGGTCTGTAATACTTTGTGTTCTCTAGCCTCCCATCCAACGAGAGCAGATTGTAACTTGTCCCATAATGGCTTGTTGGAGGAAAAAAATAAAAAAGTCTATCTATTCCTGTTTAGCTTTCCCAGGAAGAACCATCTGAAAAACAAAAACATGTTTGGATTGCCTGTGATTTTCTATTAACCAGAACAAATTCACACAAACTTCAGGTTATGGCTCAAATAGCAAAGAAATTAAAAGCAAGGAAGGTCAGAGCAGAGCTAAAGGGTTGCCTAGGGCGTGAGATTTCACAGCTGCTGAAATGTCAAAAGTATGCTGAAATGTCAAAAGTACCATGAGGACAGATGGATTTTAGGGTGGGCTTGTAGACTCAGAGGGGATTTCTAGATGGGATTCCACAGTGGATGGAAGATGTGGTTGGACCAACAGACAGGATGTTTTTTAACCAAGAAAACATAGATGGGGTTTTGGGGAAGAAATTAGGGGTGTGGGGTCAGGAAAGAAAGGAAATAATGCATGAAGTTGTGTT
The DNA here is from genome assembly GCF_023634155.1 of Falco peregrinus. Lineage (NCBI taxonomy): Eukaryota > Metazoa > Chordata > Aves > Falconiformes > Falconidae > Falco > Falco peregrinus. The sequence goes on along the minus strand of NC_073722.1, from coordinate 116,167,833 downwards.
TGATCTTTCTGGATCAGCATCTGATAGGAAGAAGTCCAGGTGCTACCTGGTGTCCCGCCTGAGGTGAGGGGTAGCCATACGTCAGCGGAGAGGGCGCCCAGAAAACCACAGCTCTGACCTGTTTGCTCAGTAATGTAGAGATCAAGTTCAAGCGAGTGCTATACATGCTTCTCTAAGGAAAGTCACTTAAATGTACTCAATGCCAAGCAACCTTCTTATCTTATCAAATGTGGCCATTGGACCAAGTGAAATCTGACCACCACATCTGGAATGAAACAGCTGGCAGCCAGGTGCGAGTGGAAGAGGGAGCAGGATGAGTAAAACCCCTTCCATAAGGCTATTTCATTTCAACAGCGTCAGAAGATTTTGTTTCTAATGTCATATTGATTCATTTCATTTTGACTTTTATATTAAAATACTAATTGTATAATATATAAATGTTGACATTCTATTAATATATTAATACTGTAGTGTAATATAAGTCAATACAAATGGAATGGAAATGACAGTGCACATACCAGATGTGTGAGCCCTATCAACAGTGAAACCTCTCGTGGCCCTCGACATTTTCAGAATTTCTTTCTGCCTCCTATTTAATCTGTTCCTCCCATACTGGATCAGCTCAAACCATCTCTGAGGGAGCTGCAAGGAAGAAAAATCTTGTAGGTTGGCTCCTAGCAATTGCATAGGCTGCACGGGTTCCCAGTGTCCTCCCATATCCCAGGGCAGAAGACCTTGGGACAGAAGATCTGTCCCCTCAGTCTCATTTTAAACGTGTGGCCCTTTTTCACATCCTTCTTTCATTTTCGGCTCCAGGCACATGGGGTGCCTCCCTCCCTGCTCCCCCAGCCCATCACACCCTGCCCAGCACTTTCAGCATAAAGGGCCGCATTCATGCCTCTGCTGATGGCACCGAGAGGGAGAGGAGACAGTGCAACTGCTCACATACTGGTATGAGAAACAGAAGAGTTTTAACTTGAAACAAAATTCAAGGAATCTGCAAAAAGATTTGATTTTTGCCTTAACTCCTTCCGGCAAAAGCTACTGCCTTTGCACACGATTTATGACCGAACTTTGCTGCGGTTAAATACCCACTGACGCTCATTTTTTGTGAGCATGTAGAGCTGGTTTGAAGGAGGGTCCCCTCCATCACATGAAAAATATGGTCACATTTTTCCTTAATTTTTAAACAGAACTAAAAAGAAAAGATGATGTTTAGGCCTCTTGGTTTTTGGAAAACAAAAACTTTTTTTTTACAGTTGGATCCTTAAAATCTGTTGCCAAAACCCCAAAGCTTTTGGATTTTTGTCCAAAAAATAATACAATTGGGTTTTGAGGTATTCTTTTGGCAAGAAAGCAACATTTTGAGGCGAGCAGATGCTTTCTGTAGGAAAATGACATCTTGTCAGAAGCACAATCTTCCTTCTTAAAGGACGTTTATGCCAGAAAGTACTCAATCAGCATCCCTTATCCTCTTCCAGGGATAGCGACATGGTGACTGCTTTTTAACAAGATGAGGCTTCCAAGAATAATTACTGAGGAATTATGAATTTCTGATCATATCAGGGCTTGGTACATAGGATTACGAAAGGAGCCAGTCTTACATTCCAAACCATAGGATCCACCTATAGCATGGCGTGCAATTGCTGTTAATAAAATGACTCCATACTTAAATGCAATTCCTCTGTTGTATAAATATATATTTCCTCGGCGGGACATTGTGGTTACTTTAGGGAGCTGGAAGACATCAGAGCATCACGTTCCAAGCTTGGCATTGAACAAGAAGCCACCAGAGTTAAATCAAAGTGCTTCTTTCTGGCAGGCGAAGCAAGTGTAATGAAAATTCCAGCCTTGATCCTCTGCCAGTGGTAGGCAGCAAATTGAGTGCATGCCTACCACTCCCAAACTGAAGTCCCTCAGTCTTGCCCGGGATGCCAGCTACCAGAAGTACAAAAGCTGAAAACAATCTGCCAGACACAGCAAACCAAAGCGCTCTCTTCATTAAGAGGAGCTTATTACTTTCTTCCAGCTCCACCCATGAGCAAATCTGTCCTGCTTGATCTTGTTGGGATTAATAAAGGGAGGTTGACTGCTCACGGTGAACTTGGTATTCCAGGAAAGCTTTTGAGATGTCTCCTCCAGCCACCAGAACCCACCCCAATTCCCCCCAGAAAGATGTACATTCTTTCCAACTGCAAGGTACAAGAGCTCAGCGGTTACAAAGGCAATATCCAGTGAAGCTGGCTGGAGAGCCAAGGAGAAGCACCACCAGGAGGAGAGGAGACCACTCCTGGAGAGGAGACAGGTTCACAAAGCTGGCTGGCTTGCGTTCTCTCACTCTCAAAGATCTGAGCAATATCAGCTGTTGAGAGGAAGTGAAGCTGTCTTCAAAGGAAAAATATTTTCCTGGTGGCATGTGGCATACACACTGCAGCTGGCCTGCGGGGTCGTGTCAGGCTGCCTGCTGTGCCGACCCACCAGCTCTCCCTCCGCTGATGACAGAGGGAGCCACGGTCCAGCCGCTGCAGACAGAGAGGATGGGCACCCAACCCCCAGAACAGGCACCGCAGCAGTCACAGACATCACGTTTGTATTTGAGAGCAATATTCAGATCACTGCCTTTTGATGCTGGCATGCTGAGATTGCCCACCTCACTGAGCCCCCTCCACCCCAGGCTCCCTCTTGCCCTGCATCTATGTGGGACACCCCCCACCCCGCACCGAGCAGTGCTTGTCCCACCGCCCGCTGCTGCCTGAACCTGGCCCGAGCCCACTGATGGGAGAGGGGCAAAGGCAAAATCTTTAGGTGTCTGGAGAAAGTCGTGCTTTGCCTTCATATGCCTTGTGCTCCCAGAGCAACTCTGCTGAGGTCACAGAATTGCTCCAAATTAATAGAAATGAGGCTAAAAAAGCAAGCTTTTCCCGCTGGCGTGAGGTAGCTGCGGGTAAAAGCTTGGGAATATTGCTACAGGACTGGGTTTGGCAGGAGCAAGGGCAGGGTTTCCAGAATGGCTCAGCCCTATTTTCTTAGGGACTGCAGTGAGAGCAAAGTTAGAGCAACACGGCGTGGTTTTGAAGGTGCCATCCTGCACGGAACAAGAAAGCAAAGCTTTGAAAATACTGAACAAAAAAAGAGGCCTTTGAGATTTTTATTTGAAAGTTGTAAGAATGGCGTATCCCAATGAATGAACACCCCCTTTAGAAAACACTGGTAGTTGCCTTTATCTATACATTTACTTCAAGAAACGTGGCCATTTAATAATTAATGTCTATAAGTGCCTAGCTATGAAAATGCAAAATAAAATATTAAATAGAGTCGGTACCAAATGGGAGGACTTCCAAAAGGGAACGAAGAAAGCCGTGTCATTCATTATTCCCAGGGAACAGCCCCAAGGATCTAGAGCAGAATGAATCCAGGTGGATGAATAAGAAGAGCTTGGTAGCAGGAGGGAAGGTGAGTCACCGATATGATTGTCAGATGCCCTGGCCCCTTGCAAAGTGGAGACAAATCACTCCCAGCAGTGGCTGCCTTGCTCCCCGTGCCCAATCCAGCCTGAATTTTGACAGGCACACGCAGAGCACCTTCTGGGCCACCAGCTGGTGAGATCTGCAGCTGAATATGAATAATGAAGAGCACAGCTTATGGAGACAGCAGCACAGGCTGAGGTGCATGTGTAACCTCCCTCCCCATCCTTTCGTTAGCTCCTGATCCACTTCAGATAGAGAGGACACTTTGGAACAACTCGAGAGTAATCAGCCTTAGAGCGAACCATTTCTGTTATCGCTGCTGGCAAGAGCCAAGGTTATTAATCGTCTCAAGACGAAGAAAACCTGGGTAGGATGTTGATATAGATACCAGGAGTATATAGTGTAATAAACAACTTGGAAGTAAAGTTAAACCTCACACTCCAGAACTCAAACACATCGCTGTTAGAAACCAAGCTGAAATTACTGCGGGTTGCAGATAACCACGTTTCTGCTTTTGCTAGGAATTTTACATCTTTGGCAGAAGCACCAGTTTTGGGAAGGCTAATTTTTTCAGGTTTTCCTGGATGTTCCTCCTCAGAGATGTGGTGGTGGTGGCAAGGGGTTACCTGGTTTCCCAGGATTCCTGGTTGGAGCCGACATGTAGCATTTCCAGCCAGGCTGATGACCAGCAAGGCATGTGCAAACCCAACAAACAGTATGTTTGTGGTAGATCCAACACTTCTGGTAAGTGCTGGCCTTACCACAAGTATATCACAGCAGTGCCAGCTGCACGTCAGCCTCCAGAAAGGCTGGACACAGGCCCCAGAGCTCACATCTGTCAGGGAAACCCTCAACAAATATGCAGCCGCGCTGGGTACTGGCAGTCAGATGTAAATATGCTGGGTTTGACAGCTCTGTTCCCACACCTAAACTCTTCTCTGCACCCTCACAAAGCACCACTTCACGGTACGTAAGTGCAGCAGTGTGCCTGCCCCACCACATGGGCTTTGGTTTCCACCTACACGTAGCTACCTCCATGGTGGGACTGTCCTGCTGGCCTCTGCCACCAAGAACAGGCACCGCCAGCGAACGGCCCCAGTGGGCAGGGGTTCTGTGCGGAGGGACAGGAGCAGACGCAGACCTGCAGGGCGTGAGAAGGCTGCAAAACGGAAGGATGCGGCTCTTACGTGGGATGCACTGCAGCTGCTTCCAGCCGGCAGCAGGAGCTGATCAAAACGTGGGATTTTCAGGGAAAAGTAAAGACATTGCATTGACCATGAGCAGAGGAAGGAATCAGCTCTGGGCCCAGGGCAGTGCTCCCTCACTTGGGCTTTATAGTCTGATTCCACACATCAGAACATGCTACCTTGAAAGTAAGAAGAGACTCTGGAATCCCATTTCATAACATGGGGCCAGATTTTCACCTGGCTGAAATAAGAGCACCCAGCAAATTTACAACCAGATCAGATATGTCCTGTCCTGAAGATGCAAACCTCCTTCATATGTTTGCCCTCCACTCATCACAACAAAGGAAAGCACGAGCTCTCTGAATCATCCCCAGCCAACTGTATAGCCGTTATTTACTGCATTTATTTCCAACTCCAGGATTAAGCAAATGACTCCAGCACTATGACATCTATACAATTAAATGTATCTTTTTCCCATCAGCTGCCTGGCTGTGCCAAGCTGGGCAGCTCAGATCCTGTCACCATATGGAACGCATCTCTGCCTGCACGAGACTTGAACGTGACAATTAGAATTGGGCTGGGTTTTCCCCCTACCCGAAAAGCAGCAAAGCACTCTGGAAGCATTTAGGGGGGCTGAGAGGCCTTCGCTGTATCAGCAGAGCAAAGGGTATTTATCAGCCCTTTCAATGGGACTGCTCCATGAGCTTTACGTGATGGCCCTCATGGAGGCTGTTGCCCAAGTTTTCCTATCCTGAGCAGGACCAGTGGCCCTGGGAACTCCAGACCAGCTCTGAGGACCCTGTTCAGGGATTTCCTCCACCCTTGGTATCTCCACTCCAGCCTCATCCTGGCAGAAAATGTTACACAGAAAAATCCCAAATCTGAGAAATTATGGAGTAGTCAGTCCTCATGGCCATTTGGCCAGGGCTTTCCTAGACACCTATCAGAGATGAGGTGAGCCCTTTGAAAGCCACAGGAGAGCTCCAGTTCAAAGCTGTCTAATATACAATTCCCCCAAAGCCATCTGAAGGCACCAGCCTCCGCTCCTCATCCCCTTTGCTACCACAGAAGGTATTCTCCACTAAAACATCACCAAGAAGGTTTAGCTGCAAACCAAGTGCTTGGCACCGTGCAAAGAGCACAGACACCACTCTTTTCCCAGAGTTACTGCAGACGTTGCTTGTCTCATGCCCGTCTTCCAATCTCCAGATGATCTCTGGAGAAAAGGGGACGCTGCTCTGCAGGGCAGACAACAAGGCTGGGCAACAGCAGTTGCTTTCACAGACATGGACATGACAGAGGAATTAACCTGAGCTGCTCTGCACTTGCTGAACCAGGTCTGACCTTCTCTTTTGCAACCTCCTGAGATGACCTTGATCTTATTCATGTTCCCACTGCTCCTGAGGCTGGGTTACACCCTTGGTTCTGGACTCTGTCTTAAGTCTCCCATGAATAACAGTGTCAGGTCTTCACACAGCTATCTCAGGAATGTGGCCAGGCTGATCTCCGTGCTTACTCAAGGTGACATTGATTCATTCTCCCTCTCATTGGCCAGATTACATTATGAAAATGCACTTCATAACATCTTTGCTCATCCGCCACCACCACCCAGCTCCCATCCCCGACCTCCACCTTTGTCAGCCCCCCACGGTGGGATTTAGTTTCTCATCAACAGAAGATACAACCAGAGGCACTTAGGTTTGGGCTGAGAGATTACATTTAGAGATGCATCAGAGGTCAGGATGTGAATGGAGGCCCTGTGCCTACGCTCCAAACCATTTCATGCTCACACACCACTGCAGAAACCAGGCACAGCTCCAGGGAAGGCAAAAGAGCTGGGGACGGGAGGACCATCCCCAGACTCAGAGCCCAGAATCCATCCAAAGGGGAGGAATTGCACCTTCATTGATTTGCAAGACATTACTTTCACATCCAACCCCCCCTATGGAACCGCAGCCTACTTCCTATTCACGGCCTGGACCTGCACCACCTCGGGAGTATCTGTGCTCAAGGCAGTGCTGAAGAAGAGACATCTCTTCTTAACCACAGAGGTGTTCTACTTATAACACATGGTTGAAAGGTGTTTAGGCAAGGAACTAGGGTTTGTGAAACACATCCAGGTCTTTGTTTTTTCCAGGCTTCTGGGAAGAGCTTAAATCAAGGATTCAGCTTTGGGGAAAAAAAAAAAAAAAAAAAAAAAAAGCAAGGGAAAAAACAGACAGACATCTGGAGTGCTGAAGAAGGTGCTCTCCTCGGGCTGACCTAGTTACAGTGTTTGGGGAGAGCATTGCCATCCTGTTCAACAGGAGGAACAAGCAGCTGAGGGCTGAATTCAGCCTTGGAGCAAACACACACAGCTCTCACCACGTGTGCTCTGCGTATTTCCACCAGGTCTCCATCTGATCACAGTCATCAAGAGCTGCACATCACCCATCCAGCATGGAAATGGGAGCCCGGAGCAGGCGCTCGTGCCCATCTGATGCCGGGAGAGCCCAGAGACACCACCGCCAGGGCTGATTTAGGTGCCCGTGGCTGACGGAGGGCAGATCTGATCTCCCAGCCCAGCGGCTCCTTGTGCAGTTCTTGTGCACAGACGATACAGAGGACAAACAGCAGCGCCTCTGCCATGGGGAACAGCAGCCCCAGCAGCCCTACCTCCTCCCTGCCCCACGGGTGGCCCCAGAGACATGAGCCTTGTGGCAGCACCATGCCACACCGCAGCCTGTGTTCAGGTCACAGATGCCAGGACAGACCCGTGCCCGGCTCCCTCCTGTGTGCCCAGCTTTCACCATGGGTGTTCCTCACCGTGAGGCAAAGGAAGTTTTCCATGAAACTCACAGCAACACACAGGTGGAAGGGAGGGCAAGACTGGCCACACAAAGCTCCTGCCATTGCACGACTGCTTGCTGGGGGCAAAGGGCTGCCAGGCTCTGCAAACCCAGGGGTGGATGGGTTTGGCTCTTTGGTGCAGTAGGGTTCACGCTTGGGGATATTTCATTGTTTTCCTTCCCAGGCACTGAAAAGAGGAAGCAGAGCAGGTAAAGCCTGTGTCTGCAGTTGTGGGGGCATGAATCTGAGATCTAAGCTGATGCCAAAGGCCACCTTCTTAGAGCCTGGGCAGGGGAATCTAAGGCAGAAGGACACAAGCACTCCTTTCATTATATGGCACTGGTCAGGGATATCAAACATCTTCAGTCTGGCTCAGAGAAGCAATTCTAGCTCTCAGCTAAACTACTTTTAACATGGAGTAGGGGAAACAAGAAGAAACTTTGGAAATTATCTGAGTAGGGGGAAACAACAAGAATCTTTGGAAATTATCTGAAACTCTAGTTTACTGCTTGTATTTTCCCAAATGCTGATGAAGGTTCCCACCTTCAAGTGAAATAATTGCAGAAATGTCAGCACATTTCCTGCAAATCAAATCTATTTTTCAAGTTTAAAAATTAAGAACTACGAGTGGTGCCCCCAGGGGTTTCTTTGCAGGCTGAAGTCCATTCACAGGCTGCCCTGGGAGAGCTGGGGCAAAGTGCAGGTTTGATTAGACATTGCCAAACAAAACTGCTGGGATTTTTTTATACTCGACTTTATCTCTTTCAGCTTGCTACTAATAACCTTTTCCAAAAACCAATTTCAATTTAAAATCATGTTATTTACAGTAGAAGATGTCATCCTGAATGTTTCCCGAGATCTGGCTTTTGTTCACATAAGATCGTGCCTGGCTGCTGAAAGGCAACATTTCGCAAAGCAAGTTGCTCGAGGTATTTTGGCACGAAGCCTTCCACTTGTGAACAGGGGGGTAACACAGGCAACACAGAAGCAAGATAAACAAAAAGGATGTTTTGGAAACATGTAGGTTTAAATCAGAGTTTTGGCCATTGTGCTGGTTCAGAGATGAGCTGTGCAGTTCTTGCCCAATGCAGAGCAAACCGGGGAGAATTATCTTTGATAAAAAGAGGTCAGAGGCATGAATTTCTGAACTGGAAAAATGAAGTCAAAGGGAAGAAGTCAGGGTGAAGCTGCTGGACCCTCAGGAAGGGGTCAAAGAGGAGAAAGCTAGTTAGTCACAGACAAAACAAGCCCAAACATCTCTATCAGCGAGGCCTTGGAGAGATGCTGTGTACTGTAAATGCCACCTCCCAGGTCAGTGTCCTTCAATCCATGACCAGGACAATTTGTACTGTTAATTTTGCTGCAAGGGATGTGCACTCTGGACTTACAAGAAACCCAGTGTTTGTTTGCTGTAACAGCCTCCCCTTCCTGATAAGGGCTGCCCTTGGGATGGTCCCATCGGTCTCCTAAACAACCAGACCTCCTGTTAGTCCTCAGCTGCACCCCAGCAAGCAATTTATTTCCTATCAGGTCTTAAGACAGTTCGCAATATGCCAGCAGACTGCAGTGCATTGTGCCAGACCAAGACAACATTTCTATTAAAAACTTTATCCCCTCCTCCCCCCAAACAAACCTGCTCAATTTTTCTTCATCGTAAGCACAGAAAAGCCTGACCTAATGAAAGTAAAGGCTGAGAAGCAAAGGCAGGACTGCTGTTCAGATGTGAACAGTGAAATATCTCACGCTTCTTCAGGGACCTTGACAGACCCCAAACCTTGTCTAGATCTAGTACTATTTGGGCTTCATTCTGCAGCAGGTCCCCAGAATATTGCAATTTTAAGCAAAGAAAGAACAAACGCAAACAAAACCCCAGTTCTTCATTGCCCCAAAACAAAACTAGATTTTTCTCTTTTAATAAAACCCCACAAAAGATGAAAAATATAAATTTGGGAAGAAAATGTGTGGCCTGCTGATAAGAAGATTTGGGTTTTTTTATTAAAACAAACCAACAAGGCTGGATTGAAACTTTCCAGCTTTCTCTATGTTTTCCTTTGCTGCTCAGCTCAACACAGCATCCACACAGCCTGGACCCCTCAGACTGAAAAGCCACAGGCAGCTTGCTAAATGTAGCTTTGAGCTGCGCCCAAGCCCCTCATCACACATTATCCCTGTCCCACGTTTATGGGGCTGTGGAGAGCCAGCAGTACCCTATGGACCTTAAATAGTCCTGCTGGGCTGCTGATGCTGCCCTGGGAGAGGCCTTGTGCTGGGCCAGCTCATGCGCTTATCACCCGCATCCCGCTCCAGCTGCAGCTCCCTTCTCCCTCCTGCAACCCCAGTGATGGATGCAGGCAACCACTCTCCCTGCCAACTGGCCAAGTCCTTGGCAGGGGTCTGGGCACAGCCCATTTGACCGTTTGCTTCCCAGAGGACCAGTGAAGACACCCCCCCAGCTGCAGCACCGAGCTGGTGCTGGGGGCTATGGCTGACCTTGGTCTGCACCCACCACGCGGTTTAAGGTGCGGGTGCTCATGTCTATCGCAAACCCAAGCACATGAAGAGCAGAACAAGGCAAGGGAACGGCAGGCAACAGACATGCCCAAGATTTTCTGCTGATGTCCAGCCCCTTTCTTCTACTGCCTGTGAGCATGGTGTCCACCAGCAAAACCCACCCAGGAACCCACCGCAGTCTCAGGGTGCTGAGAGCAAATGCCACCCATGAGGCAGCTGTACCGGGGTACCACCACGTTTTTCTTTGAGGATCACTGGGGAAGAAAGGTCCTTTTCTGTTGGTGATGAACAGACAGTTTGTCCTTGCTCAGCACAGAACGTGCCTCCTGCTGCCCCGTGTCACGTGTGCCAGCAGAGGTGGCACAGGCTGTGCAGCCCAAACAAAGATAACACTAGGGGCATCAGGTCAGAAAAAGCTGGGGTTTTTCCTTCAGGGAGAGCCCCTGTAAAAGAAGAGCCAGACCCATTTCAGGCCAAGTGGGAACTTGTAAAAAGAGCCTTTCTCCATGCCCACTGGGATGCTAAAAGCTTACAGCAATTTTCCCCAAAACAAAAAGCAGCAATGAGTGAAAGTGCATAGAATTGAGTGTTCCAGGCGGCAGAGCACCCACTGCTAGGAAGTGAATCAGTGTTGATCAAAGGGAAAGGGTAAGCCTTGAATGATGCAAAAGCCAGTCCCGCTGTTCCTCCCCAGCAGCCAGAACAGGTTGCACCAGGGATCAGCAGGGAACTTTCCACTGCAGTTGTTTTTTTCTGATAGAAAATAACATTTCTACAAAGCTAAACTACGTTGTGGGAAATGCTCTTCTTTCCCACTCCCCCACCCCCCAACCAAACAGAATTTTTCATCCAGAAAATCAAAATTAAACATTTCCTTTTGGACTAGTTTGAGCCAAAAAAGAATGTTTCATTTTGTTGGAATTACCTGAAATGTTCTGTTTTAACATAGGTCTCTAAAAAAATCCAGCTCCCTTTCCCTGTTAGCATATTGCCTAATGGAAAGGTCCCTCTCCCACATGCTCCTCTTTCTCTTTTCCACCTAGGACTGATCCCCTAAAAATCTACTTCTCCCATCACCCCCCCCCTCCCACCAGCCCCAGTACCATACACTTGGGGAGACGTCCCACCTCACCAGACCCCTGGCACCGCAGATTTCTGAGCAAACATCTTCACAACCCAGCACAGCAAAGAACAAAACATGAGCCAAGCTCACAGTATTTTCCTTCCCTGAAGCTATCTTTTCAGCTACATCCCATATTCCTTTAAAAAGTCTTTCAGCTCCATTAATAATCTGAACAGATACTGGGGGTCTAATTAGCAGGCTAATTGGAGAGTACAGTTAGGCATGTACTCAGGCAAGAATTGCAACGAATTGTTTGCAAAGGCAGCAGCGCTGGTTTGCACCAAGGGCTTCGTTTTATTGCTGATTTATAGGCAAGGTCTCAGCCACACAAACACAGGCTTGACGTAAAGCAACGTTTGACCACAACGAGAAATAGCCCGGCGGAGGAACACCTAACCCCTCAGCTTCACCAGCAAGGATTTTACACATTCATACATTAATTTCACACCCCACACGCTATTTAAAACAACTTTCCAAACAGCTTTCCAATTTGGATGACGTCGGGAAGGGGGGCTAATTTTATAAGAGTTTCCAGAAGTTTCAGTTATGTCATGTATGTGTCACACAAATGTATAGCCCAGGAAATAGCTGAATTTCAACACCTAAAATTAAATTTTTTCCGGGGTAGCATTCCCCTTAGCAGCCTGAAGGAAAACATCCTCTTGTTTCACTCCTAGAGGTTAGCATTAGGTGAGAAATCCTGCCAGGGATGCAAGGTCCTTCTAGCATGGATCTCCTACAGCGTTAAGGGCTCTCTTTACCACAATAACTCACGCATGCACACACACACACAGACTCACACACCTCTAAGTAAATAATTCTAATTAAACACCAGTTTCTCTGCCTGAGAGTTTGAAATTATTACTATTCTGCAAATGTGTTTGGGGCTGTATAATACCTAAGTCTGCTCAAAAATCAGAATTTCCATTTCTCGGCATGTTTCATTCTGTCCAGCCTAGAGCTGCAGCCAAGCAGGTAACGCCACGTCCTGCTCCATGTCCCCTTCGGGCCAAGTGTCCTGCCCAGGCCATGTCCCCGCTGCTCTCACAGCAGCAAAGCCCACGCACATCCCCAGGGATGTGTCACAGGTCAGGGGGCTGCTCTCAGGCAGCAAACGTGAATTACTCCTGAACTGACATTTTTCCATTCCATTTGAGAAATTAAATGTTTCACTAAACGCCAAATGAAAGACACTGGTATGTTTTTCCTGGTAGGAATTTGTTTTTCAATCAAAGTTCTGATTTTGTGGGAAGCCTGGTTTTTCTACTGAAACCCCTTTCAGCAGCAAAATCCTTGGCAAGCTCCGCTGCTGGCTATTACATCAAGGCCACGTTTGACTGATTTTAAAAGATGCCCCAGCCTTGGGAATGCCACATGGCATTCACAGCATCACACGTGCTCCAGCACTGTGGAAAGGCTGACAAGCGCGTGTGAGCCTGGTGCGAAAATCCATCGCTTTATTAAATGTAAGTGCTCTGCCAGACCATGTTCGCTCCTGCTCAGAGAGATGTATGACTGGCAGTGGACATGCTCGGGGGCTTAAAGGATAGTAGACATAAGTAGCACAACACATCTTCATTGCGCAGTCGAGCATATGCCAGCAAATATGTATATATATATATATATTGCAATTAAAAGGCACCTTTTTTGCACAAAAAGAAACTGTGTTGCACACAGTGGAGGTGGTCATAGGTTCACAGCTCCCCTGGATCAGTTTTGGCTTTGGAGCTGGGCAGTGTCAGCCTTCACCGAGGTGCAGGAACACCTACGTGTTTTGACAGCCCCTTCTGCTGCTCATCTGAATTTCGTACGGTGGCTGCAGGCTGTGCCGGTGTGCACTTCCAGGTAAGATCTCTGCTGATTCCTCTCATTTACAAACACAGCGAAGATGGCCACGCGCAGAGCATCGCAGCTTGTCTGCCTCTAGCCCCTGGTCTTGGGAAGCTGAGAACTGCTCGGCTCTAAATACTGTTAAGTCTTGTGACATTTTCCAGCCCTTTCTAAATAAATCCCGTCTTCCCCCCACCAAGTCATTCCTTGCTGCCCTAGGAGATGTTTCCCTCTCCCACATTAGGAGATGGGGCAATTTTTCTTTTGCAGAGAGGGAGCCCTTTCCAGCACATCCCAGCTTTGTAAGAAAGCCCTGCATTTTGCCTGAGCTCTTGGAGGCAGGGGATGACAGTCCTTGGGTGGCTTGTTCATTAGTGCCTGGTGATGCTCAGATTTTCATGTCTGCTCTGGATGGTTTTAACTGGGCAGGACATCATGAAAAGAGACAGATGCTTTGGTTTAAAAGAAAAGCAAAAAGAAAAATAGGTGCCTAAACAAGTGATATGGCTTTGCCCTGTAACGTTCCCAGCCCATGCAGGGGGGACCACCTCGGCTTCTAAGCCGAAGGATCAAAACAGACCAAGAAGGAATATAAGCTAGGAAACTACTGTGTGCTGAAATTTCTGTGAAAGATAACAAGCTGGAGCATTCCTCCCAGCTGCAAAGCCAACTCCTTTATCTTTGAGTGCACTGACTCCTCTGCTCAGTCCTGCAGTCACTTCACATGCAATTTAGCCGTGCTTTTCCTCCTGACGCAGAGCCCCAAGAGCAATTAAAGACTAACCGGAGCTGACAGATGTTAGTAACATGCAGCCCAGCCGCGGAAACAGCAACGCGGGCAGATGCAGAGGTGCAAAGGGAGAGCCCTGCATCTGTGGGTTCAGAGAGCTGATAAGCTGGAGGGGCCGGAGCAGGGTTCTGCTTCAGGGCTGTGTCCGTGCACTGATGGGAGCTCAGCCCTGTGATCCCTGACCGAAGGGAGCCAGTCCCTGACTCCCCAGGTGGGGAAACCCACCTGTGCGGGGGACCAGTTTAGCCCACCCCTAAGCTCTGGCCCTGCAAACACGGGGTGTGTGTTGGGGGGGGTGGGGGGTGGGGGCTCAGCCAAAAAAGTCACTTGGCTCTGTCCTAGCCAGGGGTTTTGGGGGCTGTTCCCACGGGCAGCACAGGCACGGCCGGCTCGTTATCTCACCCAGACTCACTGCTGCCATGGCTCACCAGCGATGCCAGGCACTGATCTCTCCACCCAGGCAAAGCCAGCAAAGTCAAAAGCTTTGTCTTACATCAGATAGTAGGTTTTAATTAAAAATGCCCAATCCCTGTAGCTAATGAACAGTCTCCGAATTCCATTTTGCATCACTTTGAGCTTGAGATTAATCTGAATGCATAGTTTACACCACAGCTTCTAGCAAGAGCAAGCTTGATTGGTGTAACCATTACTTTTCCCTTCCTACCCATGAGGTTTTCACATGCCAGGAATTAAGTTTGGAGCAAATCCCCAGTGCAAAGAAAGCCCCAAGTTTATCAGTAGCTCCTGCAACTGATTCTATGTCAGTCTCTAGATTTTCTGATTTTCTGTATGCATTAAATATGCAGCAGCTCTTGGGATCCTGTAAATACCACCCAAGAAGAACTGTGCAAAGGCAATAACATTTGGCTCAAACACATTTTTCAACCACCTCCCAGCCATTCCGTGGCCTTTTGATGCCATTAACTACCATGTAGCCCTTCACTCCCCCCCAAGATGTTCATCATTTGGAGCTGGGGGTGTGAGGTGAACCAGGAGGCAGCAATTCTGCACCAGCTGGAAGTGAACGGAGCTGGCAGAGGTGGCTCTCACAGCCACCTGGGCAGCAAAACCCTCTGGGGAGCAAGTCCATTGAAGGACTTGGAGTAATGCCCTTGTGCTCCTGAGCCAGCCCTCGCGTGACTTCTGTCGTGGGTTTACACCAGCTCTAATTTACTCTGAGCTGGAGGGTGCACTGGGCCACCAAGTTGCCACCAAGCGGGGGTTGCCAGACCCCAGCAGAGAGCAGGGATTCGGAGAGGTGCCAAGAGGCTGGCAAAGAGGCTTTTGAAAGCGCCGAAGCTGTTGAAGTCTCAGCTGCCTTCCTTGTGCAGGCACTTCTGGAAATCACCCATCGGGTTTAATTAGCGTGTGAGCTACATGCCAGTGCCCAGCAAGAGGGCAACCTTCCCCTGGTGTCTCGCAAGATCCCCAAGTAAAACCTCAGCTGGCACAAGAAGTCAGTGCCCTCCGTCAGCAGGATTACGTGCCATCCACCCGTGGGACTGTCATATTCAAGGCGTCGACTCTGACCACGTAAAGAAAGAGGAAACCAGAAGCACCAGGGCAGCGCGGTGCCTCTGGGCTCTGCTTGCATCCAGAACCACAGCTCCAGGATGGATTCACAAAACAGACCCTGGTTTGGCTCCATTCAACCCCAAAGCCATCCCGTTTAACTGGTCCAGTGCAGCAGGACACCCGACGTCCCGACAGACCGCAATGAACCCTGAAGGCGCAGGGACTAAGCACCACCACATCAGCCAAATGATGGGATTCTCAGCAGCCAGGTCACATAGACAAACAGCTGCTTTGCAATGCAGAAGTGAGAAATGAAGCCCCCCAAAACTGCTGCCCCCTCTCCCAGCAGCAAAGCTCCATTGTGGCAGTGCCGGGGCCAGCGGCTCCCTCCTGCATGGTGGCGAGGGCAATCCCCGTGCAGCCGATGGAGGGGTACACACGCACTGTTATTCCCAGTAATAAGATGCCTGTCAACATATAAACCAATTAGGTGCAGCTTTTGTGTTCATAATAAGGCTGGGCAAAATGCTTTATACGAGCAAGTGCTTTCAAGTGAAAAATAGCTTCTGAAAGAATCTGACAGTTTGCACATGAGGTTTCAGTTTGCTCAGGGTTTGGTGTTTGTGTTTTTGTTTTTGTTTTTTAATTCAAGTAATGAAAATTCTCACATTGTTTCAAACCAAGAAACTGTGTCTCTGTTTTCAACGATCCTTCCCTCACACACATGCACACACTCAGTTGCTGTTAGCTTCAATTCCCTTTTCTTCTTTTCTTTTTTAACCACAGGTAAAAGATGGAAAAAAGGGGAGAAAGGGAATACCATGTCTGAGAGGAACACACCGCAAACAATTATTTTCTTCATCTTAATCATATGAACTTATTTCGAACTAATGTTGTGTGTGCTTCCAATGTGCTGCCAGGCAAGATCCACGTTTTGGGGTGCAAAGTATTTACCATTATAGTTTCAGTTTTCAAATTACCAGTTAATCACTGGCATCGCAAACTCACCTTTATCTTTAAAAATAAACCCTGAATTCTGGCTTAAATTAGGGATGAGGAGATGCAGGCACCCTTGTACTCTGCCTCTAACTACAGATGCTCCCAGAACTGTTTTTGTCCCAGGTGGAAAAGTTGAAGAACAGCAAATTAGTCCCATATATCATACAACTTTTCAAAGGACAACAGGAACTCCCATTTAGTCTAAATGGAGATGTCAACCAAGTTTTGCACTTGGGGTTCAAGCCCAGAGTGCTACAGTGAGGCTGTGTGATTTGTATTAATACAAACCCAAAGGTGCTCCCTACAATAAGGACCCAGCAGCGCTGGCTCAGCTCCGCTCTCCAGGGATGGAAAGGTCCTGGGGAGCGACTTTAGCCCCATTAGAGTTGTGCAGCTGCAAAGGCCAATTGTTATTTGTTACAGATAACATGAGAATTACAAATATTAAAAGTCATTATCATCTCCCTCTAGTGGTTACCGAGCTCCCCGGGCCCTAGGCATGGGATCTACGCTGCGAAAAGGCAGCGGTGCTTTTGGAGAAGAGCAGCGAGGGAAAGGAGGAGCTGCAGAGGGAGCAGGGTTTGCACCAAGATGCTCGTACAGAGCCCCGTTTGCGCAGCTTGGAGGTTAAGTCCTCACAGAGTTTCAATTTGGCTGGCTAAGCACCGAAACTCTCCTCCTCCCTGAGATGCTGCAGGTGGCCCTAAACCATCATGCAGCATCTCGAAATAACTACAGAGCGTAATTCACTGAAAGCAGAGTATGTCTGAGCCATCTGCGCTGTGTTACAAAGATGTGGGCAGCATCACTTGTGCTGTACCCACAGCATCAGCACTGCCCTGGGCTGTTCCAGGCTGGACAGGTACCTGTGGCTATCTGTGCAATGCAGGATGAGTGAGAAAGAGCAGCAGGGATGGTGTGAAAGATTCTCTTCAGAAAAATGTGTCCTTTTTACCAGCTGGTCAGGGAGCACAGGAGAGTTATTCTGTAATCAAAGGCAAAATCACACATCCTGGCACCTGCAATCCCCTTTCAATAAATTAACAAGTTACAGAGACACATTTACTATAGAAAGCTGTTTTCTTTTAGAGATGGATCAGTTTAAGAAGGGAACTGGCAGCAGTGCCTTGTACCAGGATCCAGCCTCGCACATTCCCTGCAGCCCGTGGAGCAAGGCTAGGCACCCAGCGGTCTCTGCGTGTTTTGCTCCCAGGCCCACCTGTTACAGCTGAAGGGGTTTTGTTCCACCTTCCAGAAAGAAAAACTGGGGGGAGGGAGATATGAAACCTACCCAAATGTTTAAAAGAAAGAAAAACCCTCCCGTCACAAGAAATAGCAAGCCTCGCAACATGTGCAAAAGTGATTTCCAGAAACAAGTGGAATCCAGTTCCCTCTTTACACAACATCAGCGAGGAGATACGATAGCAGCAGTACAGGAAAGCAGGAGGAGACAGGGCACTTGGGATTCATGCTGGATGTTTGGAGCCAGCGAATCTGTGGGTGGAAAGTACTCATCACCCTACAGCTCTTGCTTGCAAAGCAGCCCAGTACCTGCAGCCTTTCCCTCCCATGGCAGGAGGAGCCTGACAAGCATCATTCTGGCTACAGATTTGGAGTATCCCTCTATGCAGGACCAGCAAGGCACAATCAGAGATAACAACTCTAGCTCAGGCTCATCTCAGCAAGATTTTTTGATTTTTCATGAGGAAAGAGCAAGTGGAGGAAAGGGGCCAAGGGGCTGAAAGCAACATGTAGCTATGGATGTGAACAAATAGATTTCAATTACAAAAAAAAAAAAAAGGATCAGTAAAGGTCTGTACAGCATGAATGATCTGTGGAATTCCCAAGGGGTGCTTTGAAATCTAAAGTGTTATATTTTGAAATGGACACAGACCTTGGCGGGAAGTGGGGGAGCAGACAGTAATGGTTTAATAGACTGTGGAATGGCTATAAAAAAAAAAAAAAAAGAGAGGGGGAAAAAAGAAAAAGCAGATGGCAGCCCCTTCGCAGGAGCCATAAAATTTCATGGTGTATTTTCTATCCATGGCTTCACTGTAATTCAAGCCTTGGGGGCCAGCTTTCTCTGGCAGTGGTTACTGAGGGGCCTTGGAGGGCAGCAGTAACAAAGGGTGGACACTTCTTGGGGCTGCTGACCAAATGCTCCCTCTTGAGCTGGAACAGGAAATAAAAAGCAAATCATTTCAGAGAAACACCTAGGGGACTTCCCAAACACAGCCCCAGAGCAGCAGGTCAGAACCCCAGGAATGGAATCAGGAAAACCTAAAAAGGTCCTAGGGAATAGAAATGGAGAAGGTGGCTCTTTGCATCTGCAGCCAGAAAACAAAGCTCAAAGGAGGCCTACCATCCCTCAACGCAGCCCTCATCTTGCTTGAAAAAAACATTTTAATTTCCACAGCCGTGTCCTGCCTGGGCCACTGGGCTCTTGGAAAGGACACACGGTCAGACCAGGACTGTCTCTATCTTACAGGCAAACCTCTTAAACCTGCACCTTTTGCTAGTAACTGTGCTTAAACACTGCCCCTTGCTCCAGGCACCTGTCTCTAAATTCGATCTCAACAAGCTCCAACTCAAGACTGCATCTAGAATTGACTTTGGTTTATTACCATGTAAGATTTGAACTAAGATCCCAGATACACATGCGAATCAAAACAGACTGTAAAGGCTAACATGTACATATTTCGGTTCCGTCTGCAGTTATTAGCAGCATCCTGCTCTTCAGGAACAGAGTTTGGGCCAGCTCTGGTGGTGTTTCATGTTTTCAGTCTGTCTGTTATGAAAGTCCACCCTCCATACCATCAGATTTTTGTTTGACACCATGTAACACAGCACTATGTAACCGTTGGTACTGTTAACCTGGCCCTGCATCACTCACTCATCCTCTCTTGCAGGTACAGGAGGGCATCACCAAACGCAGAAATGCAACACACCTTCCGCTCTTTCATCCTCTCCCATCCAGCGCATGGTCATTTGGGATGTGAATACAACACAGGAGACTAAATGTTAATTTGTCCACAACATATAAATAAAAAAGCGCAATTACTATGCTGGAAGAAAAAAGGGGAGGAATTCTTTTCATTTGATGTATCTTGCAAATATATTTTGACACAGGAGTTCAAAGATTAAGCATTCCACATCCATTAGAGATAAAAAGCAATAATTAGAAATGAATGCAGTGAAAACTCAACTTTTCTTCCACCTGTTTCCCACTGGAACAATTGCTGTGTGGAGCATAAGAAGAGAAAAGAAGCGGAGGGGGGTGGAAAGCCTTACGAAGCCCTGTGCTTCAGTTCCATTTATTCTAATTATGCCAAGATTTGCCTCTAATATGTTTGCAAAACTCTTTGCTTCCAAATGATATCAAAACCACTTGGAAGATGAGAATTATTTTCTCAAGTATTAATGGTTGTTTTTTTTTAAAAAAAAGCTTCATTTTAAAACTCACCAATGCAAACAGTACTCAGAAACACTTCTAGGATCTTCATACAGATGCTTAGACTCTTTGGTGAAATGCATATATGTAGGCTTAAATTTTTATTTCTTTTTTTTGTAAATAATATAAAGCTTATAGCTAATGACAGTCAGACTCAGGGGCTGTGAGTGGCCAGTGTTACACAAACCCAGGGCAGCAAAAAGGAGGAGTTAGGATCTGAGAGCTGGAGATGCTGGCAGCAGCCGGGTGCACGCTCAGCACTGGACATGGGTGCACCCTAAGCACCTGCAGGATCCAAGCCTCCTCAAAGCAGACCTCAAAAATTCAGTGTATTACAGGTGTTATGCAAGGTTGTATATAGCAGCAGAGGGAACGTGCAAAGGATACCAAGGCTAAGAGCACAGAAATGCTCTGGTGGGTGTGTGTGCACCTCAACATCAGTTTCTCTTGACGAGCAGCTGGCCAGCCCAGTGCTTCATCCCGGAGTGGTAGGGATGCCTCACTGCCCCCCGTGCCACAGTTGCCTGCCACCCATACAATATCATGCTGCAAGACCTTCTACATGGGGGCTGAGTTTTGCTGTTGCTCCTCATGCCTTTTGTTGAGGTGGGAATGAAAAGGATGGAAAGCTGGTAATTTTGGTGATAACACAGCTGGGAGGGGGGAGAGAGACTATGAGCCCCCTGCCTGCGTGAGGAATTAAAGCAGCTGGAGATGCGGTGAGTAAAGGAACCTCGTGCTCTCCATTAGGAGGCCAACTTTTCAAAGTCCTCAGAAGCTAAAATTGGGCAGCAGGAAAAAAAACACCTTTTCTTATCATTTTGCTGGTGACACAGGATGAAATGACCCATTTTCTCACTGAGGCAGGGAGCAGGAAGAAGGGGGAGAAGTGGAAGAGGGTTTCCCCCTCCCCGTGCATCACTGAGATCCCTTTATTGCTGAAAAACTGAAACCCAGAGATGCCATTGCTCAGCGAATTACTTATTTCAGCTCTTTCTTTGGAAAGATCTCACAGGTGCACATCATTCGCAGGGCACCAAAGGTCTATTTTTACCATCTCTGGGCTATCAGGATCCATAAGAAAGGGACAAGCAGGATTCCCACTGCTGGGAGCCAGCACCATCCCACCCCGCCATCGTTTTGGAGCTGTTTCTGCCTGTGTGTGCAAGCCAGTGGCACCGTTCTCCACTAATGAGCAATTCCTCAGGAAGGTTAAAGAAAAGTCAAGGTTTTCTTTAAGGGGTTGGGCCACTTAATTGGTCTATTCTGACAAATGCAATAATATTTGCGGAAAGGCTGGGCAGATAAAGAAAAAAGTAAACAAGGTCAGCGGTGTCTGTGTGAAACAAACCCGTGAAGATGTGGCTGGAGAAGGGCTGCTGCCACCAGAAAGGGGAGGTTTCACCTCATCCCACCTCGCTGGAGTCTGCATCGCTGCCTTAGGGATGAGCAGACTCGTGTTGAATTAACGCAAAATCTCCGGACACTCGGGGGCACAGCCTGGATGGGTACTACTTGACCAGCACCGCCAACAATGCCCCAGCACGCCTAGGCTGGGAAAGATGAGGCCAGTCTGCGCAACTCCATTTGGATGGGCAGGAGTGGAAATGAGCTAAGAGAATATGTGTTTCCTCTAAACTTAGATTTGATAACATAAACCCATAAAAAGCACTGAAAGTATGTCCAGGAAAAGGAAGAAAGCAAAGCCGCCCCCCCCCCCCCCGCCCAAGTTTTTTGTTTTATTTTTTTCAGTTTTGTGCACTCCACCCTGTTTCATTTATTTCCTACTTCACCTTCTTTAAGAATGGAAATTTCCCACCAAAAGGTGTAGAACACTCCAGCTATTATTAGACATTTTCAGTAAAATATAAGGAAGTACAAAACCCAACAACAGACCAGAGGGCACCATCCCGTCTCCATCTTCAGCAGTTTTTGCCCTGTTGTCATCAGCATTTCAGAGCCACCTCAGCTCTTGCTGGGAGGCTCCTCCCTGGTAACACCCTGAGTGCCCGGCAGTCCGCAGGATGCTCCTCTGACACCAGGCACCCGGGCAGATGAAACGTGAAACATTCGAAACAGACCAAAGGAAGCATTTCTAATGTGAGTAATTATCCTGTGGCGCTTCCTGCCATGCGATACAAGAGAAGCAAATAATGCAGGATAATTCCTCAAAGACTCAGTTACTGAGTTGAATAACAGCATCAGCTGCAGTTGTGCTGCCTAGGTCTGGTATTATGAAGGCTCCTGGTCCTTGTGCTTCAAACTAATCCCCTGCTGGGATTAGAAAAGCAAACAATATCTCAGTATCCGTGACACTCACAACTTCAGGTAATAAGGAAGGCTCAGCCGTTGCTTCTGGAGGCTGGCTTGTGAAGGAGATAAAGCATTAGTTTTACTTGCATCTTTTCCCATGGACCGGTTTGGTTCACCCATACTGTTTTCCCTACAGTGTAGAGGAAGCCTTGAAGCTTTTCTCTAGTGGGGATGCCTCTCTTTTGCTTAAAGCCGACTGCTTTAAAAATACAAAACACCTTAAAAGTGTAAGGAGCTTGCATTTTTCCGAACAAGCCAACACCTCCGGCTGCAGGGAGAGTCCAATTCACACTTGTCATCTGCCAGCACCTCCCAGGCACATTCAGGTGGCTTCACATCACGGCTTTCTGGGTGTGGAACTCCCCTGTCCCAGCCCACAGCACGGAGCACATTTTCCCAGAGCCAGCCCTCCCCGCTGGCCGGTGTGATGCGCAGTGATGCCGAGCTTGGAGGAGCCGCAGGTGTCACGCTCAGGTGGGCACATACGCTCCTCCCCGGAACAGGTGCCGGGGCCACTGCTTTGCAGTGTCATTAAGAAGCAGCTATTTCATGTCCTTACACAGGAACGCCGATGCTGCTACATGAGTAAACTATGAAGTTACACATTAGGTCGTAACTTTTCAGGACTTATTAGGAACAAAAGTGCCTTTGTGAACATGCGGGTTACTGAATAACCCCCTCCGTCCCCATAAAAAGCAGCAGCCGGGATCAAGCTTTTTTTCTTTTTAAACAAGATCTGGTTTATATGCAAGTCAGGATCTTGAGGCTCCTTTTTGTGTCTCCACAGCTTGCTTGCCTTGCTCTCAGCCATCCTCAGAGCGGAGTTCCAGTAGGACTGAGCCCTAAAACAGCTTTTGGGTCCCAAGGCAAAGGGGTCTGAGATCTTGCTGTGTAGGGCAGGAGCAATAGTATCCCTGAAACACCCAAGCCCACCCATCCATGGGTGCATTACATATGCTCCATGCTGCCCTGGGGGGCTAATGAGACAAGAAGCCAGGATTTTTTTGGGGGAAAAAAAATCAGAGCCACCCTGTGAGGAGGGAGGGAGGGAAGAAGAAAATACCACCCACGTGTACATGTAGGTATGCTGCAGCTCATCTACTGGCATGAGATATCCTCGTTAACAACCTCGAGGTCAAAACTTGACCTTCTTCCAGTTCACGGTGGTTGGACGGATTCAATGATATGGGTGATACTGGGGTACCCTGCAGTTTGTTGACTGGGCCAGCAGCAAGGTGGGAGGGTGTACATAACCTCTGAGACCTTCCCTGCCCTCTGCAGCCACCGAGTACATCACTGTTTGGGGACTTGATGTGACGATTTATCACAGTAACATTTCTCAATCACCTGCGAACCCACTGGAGAGGAGCCAGAACTGCTGTAAGTACCAGACTCTGGACCCTGCCCAGCAGGCCTTCGCCGAGCACATCTGAACGCTCCGAGGCTGCTCGTTTTCCTGCTGCTTTCCCATCTGCTGTCTCCTCTGGGCTACCTCGTACTCAGCTTTCTCCATCTCTGCCATAGCCATATTTTTTTATGGATTAGGCATACTGGAGGCAGTGGTGTGCACGGAGCACTGAACCCCTCCGCCCCATCGCTGACTGTTGCTCATTTCTGTACATTTTCTGTAGCACTTTCTAGCGCTGACTCAGTCTGTGCCTTAAAGCCAAAGTGGGATGGGGAGACCTGGAATGGGTGGGAGCTACCTGGGCTGGAGTTATGTCTCCCTGAAACAGGTGGTCAGCGATACTGAAATGACCCACAGCTCCCTGCTCGTGTGATGGACTGAACTGTTACCACCTTCTGCCAACAAGCCCCCCCTTCACACGGAGCCAGCTGGGTCCTCTTGCCCTTCTGCTGAGCTCTCCTGCTTTTCTCCTGGAAGCCTCCCCTGTGCAGAGCTCTGGGAACTCAAAAGCAACAGCTCTGTTCTTTTTGACCCTGGTTTCCTCTTCTGAGCAGAAGAAAGCAAATCTCTTATAGCCAGACATCCCAGACTTTGCACTTGTAGGAACATGAAAGTTTCTATAACTCCAGTTATGTTAGTTGCATTTAAACCGACTGGCATTTCCCACTGTCTGCAACGGGGACTGCGCTGGGTAACACCAGGCTGCAAGACCCAGAGGCGTTTCTGCCATCAAAGGCTCCCCCAAAATCACAGCAGAGGAAGCAGCAAAGTCAGCCCATGAGCACACACGTCTCCATTTCCAAACTAGCACCCTCACCTGTGGATAAAGCACTTAAAAGCAAATCTATAAACAAACTTGGGCCTAATACAAACCCAATTAGAACACACTGGCAAATTATTCAAGGAGGTTGGCAGACACATACTTCACTTCAGGTGTCAGCCACAGGAGAGTGTTGTGGGTTTTGCATTACAGGGGACGCATTGTGACTTGGAGTTATACTGCACTTAGCCCGTAAGTGAAACAATAACAGCTTGGTCTATGGAGATAACGCCCCAGATCAGGTCCCTACAATAAATTAGTGAAACATTCCACTCTCCAGCACTGCAGTCTCACACCTCTAAATATCAACACAAACTCCAAGGGCTTGATGGAAAAAATGGTGTTAAGTCTCATGGCGTTTGAGGAATTTCCCAATATGCACTAAATTAACTTTCTGGCTGCACTAAACAGAGTGGTAGAAAACAGCCCCATCTGAGACAGATGCAAGGTGAGAGATCCAAGCAGCTGTTTTGCACATGAAATCAGATTGAGATTAACACTTAACCTTGGAGTTCTCGCTCTGAGGGCAAAATATAGCTGCAGGGACCCCTCTGTTTAAAAACACCATGAGTTTCTTCAGTGGACAAGGGTGAATTGGGAATTTGGGATCTCCAAGCCGCGAAAAATCAAAGAATAAAAATCTCCCTCCAACAGCAAACCCATTGGTTTACATTCATCCCTATTGTTTCCTCTAACTTGGCATTTTAAGGATTTTGCCCAGATCATGAAAGTCTAGTTCATCGGATTCAACTGGAGAAAACCACTCACCGCTGCATTTCACTGTGCAGGCACCGACATGATTAAGGACAGAAGTGAAGTTCTGTACAAGGGAGGAAGGTTTCTTAGTGGGGCAAACAGCTGGAAGGAAACAGGAAGGTTCTCACAGACACAGCCTAGCAAAGACTTGTGCACTGGAGAGATCAACCAGGTTTGTTTGTTTGGGTTTTTTTTTTTTGCATTTGGTGGTAATTACATAAATTCAAAATCCTGGAGGAGAGGAGGAACAGTCCAGGTGCTGACCAGCCTGAACAAAATTGATGCTGGCCTCTCTTTTCCCCCTTCCCAGGCTAAACGCGAGCCTGAGCACTCCAGCAGACAGCCGGTGCATCCCCCGTGGCCCAGCAGCACATCCCGGAGGATTCAGCTCATTTAGGCCACTCAGCAGATAACACGAGCTTGTTTTTGGAAAGGCAAAGCAATCTGTCCATAAGGATTTCTCATGCTTCACATACCAGCCCTGGCCAGGGAAATATAACATTAACTACATCAAAAGAAATTGTTGAATGAATAAATTATAGAAGCATTCAGGGTACCTATCTGGGGTATTATTTTCCACACTGGTGCCGAGTAGGTTAAAGGAGCATGTTTTGCTGTTATTGCATTCCCGGCTCTGTTTGCGAGGACTCAGCCTTGCTGTGAAAGTGAGACTATGGACACGAGCTCCCTGCCGGCACAGCAGGACCAGACGCAGATTTTGCTAATGTCACCTCGCCTCTAGGCGTTACCCTTCAGAGAAAGACAACACAAATGTTGATCTTACGCAGCACCAGAGGCAGAAGAGCCCTCCAGAAAAAGCTAAAGGCAAGTCCATTGAAACAAGCCCTCAAACTGCAATTGCACAGACCCATGCTGCCTGCTGAGCCCCGTCCTCCTGCTCTCTGCAGCCACACAGCTCGGTACTAATGTCTTGCTTTGCCAGCACGCATCACCCAGAGATGTACAGCTCTTTACATGGACAAAGCTGTTTGGGCACTTACATACCATTTCACATTGAAGGATTTCAAAAAGCTTTGCAAATATTATACAATTAAGCCTCACAACCCTTGTGCAGATGGGCTGGGTATTATTCATCACAGTTTCTCAGCCACAGAAAGAGAGGTAGAGAGTCATTAAGTGATTTATCTAATATCACACAGAAATCCTACAAGAGAATTTGGATTACCACCCAGATCTCTGGATTACCAGCCTTTTTATATGCAATTTATACCTGATCAAAACCATACAGTCCACTTCAGGGTTTTGCTCATGGGAAAATTTCTAACTATGCATTTATACAGTTGCATTTTTTTTTTTAACAGGGAAGAAAAAAAAAAGAAAGAGAAAAGGACCAAACCACCATTTCAACCAGCAAGCATAGGTAAAGTTTGAGCCTTTGTGCTAAGAACAGTCATCGAGGGGCTTCCAAATCAAAGTTTCCTAAATAGCACAGGGAGGAGCACCCAGAAGTTGTAGTGGTAATCCCAGAATTACCTCCTTTGCAGACACCCAAGCTCCATTCATGGAGCAGCAGGGTGAAAGCCCGACTCCGTAAAGTTACGGGATCACTGCCATTCCCATTGGTGGGGCCAGGGTTTCACTCAAGGTGGTTAGTGGGTGAATGCTGTTGCCTTTGGCATGATAGACCTCCCTGGGTCAC
Source organism: Falco peregrinus (assembly GCF_023634155.1). Classification (NCBI taxonomy): domain Eukaryota; kingdom Metazoa; phylum Chordata; class Aves; order Falconiformes; family Falconidae; genus Falco; species Falco peregrinus. Next base: position 116,141,174 of record NC_073722.1, on the reverse strand, counting down.
TGTAAATTATTACAAAATGGTATTAATTTTGGCCTTTTACCCAAAGAAATAAAAGCCTGTTTGGGACTAAAGCCTATCCACATGTAGACAGGCTACAAGCTTCAACCAGGGGAGGAAAAAAAGGCAGCTCGGAGCCAGAGGCAAAAACGGGGAACTGCTGCTGCCTCGCATCAAATTCAGACTTCTCATCACAAAAGATTTTAATTTGGCCCCTGCTGTACAACCACAGTCCCTGTTAGGCTGTTCTCCCCAGGCAAGGCAGTAAATTACGTGTCCCTGCATCTGGCCCCTCTGGTCTCCTGTCCATATGTTAACTCTCAGCACTGGTTAACCCGGCTTGGTGAACCCAGGCTCTTGCCCTGAATGTCCCCCAGGTCCCCCCAGCCAGCTCTGTGGGTGATTTCAAGGTATATCATCACAGCTACCTCCCAGAGGTGTTATTTGCCATCTGGAGCTGGGCAAGCATTTCAAATGAACGCATTATCCATCAAAAAACACACTTTTCTGCAAACTCAAATTGTTTAAATTTTAAATATATCTTGGTTAAAAAAATTTTCCATGAAATAAAAATATTGGTGTTTTCAAAGCAAAATACCAGTTTTTCTTTGAAACAGTGTCCTTATTTTTGAAGTGAGAACAAGCTTCATTTATAGAAAGAATTTGAAAGAATTAAAAACTTAAAGCCAACAGAATATTTTCTGACTGACTCAGGACCAGATGGTCAAATGGAAAAACAAAACACCCAAATCAAACCCATTGCCTTCATTTCCCTCTTCCCATGCCCAAAAAATTTCACGTCGATCCAATCCAGCTTCAGCAAGTCCCACTAAAACCAAAACCCAGCCAGCTCAGGGGGCACAGACAGTGGTGCAACATGTGCAAGGCTCTGCAAAGAGCCAGTTTCCATCAGAAACCAGCAGGAACGAGCTCCCCAGTCCCCCCTCGCTGATGGAGCTGTTGCATGTACAAGGGGACTCAGCCGAGATCCCCTAAAATCCCATTTCTTCCTCTGTGGTGCCCTGTGACTGCTACAGGAATAGGAGAGACACAGCTGCTCCTATTTCCTTCTCTCTGGCACTATGTGGTCCAAAACACACTTGGCCTGAAGGTTTTGGGGACCCCAGGATTTTACTCTGAGCCAATTCACTCCTGCTGCAATGCACACAACCACTGTACAAGGGATTTCAAAAGCTTTTCTGGCCCATTAGTCCTGATGTTGACCACCCTCCCCTGCTTTTCCATCTCCAAACCCAAGATTCATAAGAACCTGCAGATGTGCCAACAGCTGGGCTTCCCTGAAAGCCACTGTGGGTCCTGCAAAAGCCCAACCCACTGAAGCAGCACCCTGGGCAAACCTTTCCTTGCACTCAGCAGATCATGCAGAAAGGGGGCTCAAGGACAGGGAATGCAAGTTCACTGCAACTACAGTTTGAGACTTTTTTTTTTTTTTTTTTAAAGAAATGTGTCTACCAAATGAAATCACTTTGACTCCAGGCTGTTTACAGCTGTCACATCTGAAATGGATTTTGCTATTTTGGTCAGAAGGCTGGGTCTGCAAAAAAGAGACATAACAAAAATCCCTAATGATAAGGAGGCAAATCATTTGTAAATTGAGCCATAGAGTCTTTGGTTGTACGACATTAATTCTCTTATTGCCATGCTTAGGCAGAAACACTCCCTGCATAGCTAGTGTTCATAGGGAAAAAGGTAATAAGCATATAGCAAAGATCCCCAGAAACAAATAATGCTGGGCTTTTGAAGGGACTGTGTTTTGGAGTATTTACATTTCAATGGGATGGAAAACATAGTTTCTCAACTGTGCCTTGCCAACTCTCTGGAACACCCTTTTCTTTCTGTTTGATTAATTATTTCATGCCTAGAGTCTTTTAAAATACTGCTACTTCTAGCAAGCAGCTAAATGTGCATCCCTTCAAGTAAATGATGAACTTTAAGGCTCTGCTGTTTCACTCTTTTCCTTTTCTAGCTACTTCAATGCGTAAATCAGAAAATACACAACACAGATTGTCTGGCTGTGTAGGAACAGCTAGTGGATTTGAAAGATGAAAGCAATGCTACAGGTCCCCCTGCCTTAGCGAGGGCTGAGAAATTACAAAAGCCAATCTAATAAAAGGGTGAATTTGTCCAAGTGTGCAGCGTGATTAAATATCAGCCAATTAAAGTTCTGATTCAATATAAACCCTGAATGTTTCCAATTGTATAGAACAGTTGACATCGGCATGACATCTGCCCTTTCCCTGCAGCTCTCCATATGGAAAAGAGATCTACCTGCTGTCTCGGTGCTGCTCTGTAGCAAAGGAGAGTGGGCTGAGCTAAACTAGGTTTGCCAGCAAAGTCTTTGCCCCTAGCACAGGTGCTAAACACAGACTTGTTTTGCTTTTCTACAATTACTACAGCTACTATATTACACATAAATAATATTCATTGCCGGTTCAAACTGTCTTGCCCTGGATGCTCACCTGCCTCTGACAGTGGCTGCAGGAGATGCTATTTAGAGAGAACATGTGAGCCTGGCCGCTTGCTGCAGTCCCTTCCCTTGGTACCCATCGAGCATCTTCAGCTGCTGAATGTGGGCTGCTAGAGCCATACCCCTGCCCAGTCCTTTCAGTGCCCATTTACTAAGCCACTGTGTATGACTTTTTAAAATTCCCCTTTGAACTTGCTGCCTCGCCACCTTCATCATTTTACAAAACCTCTCATACATCTCAGCTTTCTCATCTCCAGACTGAAGAGCCATGGCCACAGAAAACAGTTTTTCCATCCCCATTGTAGAGCAATACCTTCTCCAGCTATACCGTGGTCTTCACAGGATTCATTTTACTTTATTTCAGGACTAGATATAGTAATGAGACAGGTCAAAGTGCAGTTTGGGCAAGTCTACTGCAAAGGGGACCAAGCACTACAGGAGCTATGCTGGTATACGCTCAGCACAGAGAGCAAGGAGCTCCAGGAGACCAGCTCAGGTCCCAGATGCAGCAGTTTCCTTGACCAAACACTCTTGCCTGCGAAGAAGCCCCTTTCCTCAGCACCACAAAGTCCTCCACACATCGGATGATCCTCCTGCTACCATGCTCTTTCTAATCCCAGGGACAGTTTGGTGGCGCTCATCAATCTCAACCCTATCCTGCATTGCACAAGGTGGATATGACCACCACAAACGCTGGAGCATCCAGTTCTCCCTCAAGGAGTGGAAAGGTGCAGTGGCATACACAACAGCTTTAAAGCTGACTGACAATTTTTTTAACCTCAAGGGAAGCTGAAAGTTGGCTTAAATTTCATTTTTAGCGATCACTCCTCATTCCTAGGGCTTGCATACATCAATGTCATAGGCAGCAATAATATATTGTATATGTATTCCTTGAGTGACTACACACTCAAGAAGTATGGAATACCTTTTGTGTTCCACTTATGCATATACAAAACTACTAATGAGCAAACGGGTAGGTTTCACAGAAAAAAAAATCCCAAGGTTTAATAAATGTCAAGGGCAAAAGTAGTCCTGAAAACAAAGGAAAGAAAAAAAAAAATCAGCTTGAGAGGACAAAGGGAATAAATAAACTGAACTGCAAACCCAAGCGAGTGTTTTGGGTGTGAGGGGAGGAACCCAGCCTGTGTTTCTGGAGAGCTGAACCCTTCGTTCCTGCTGTGTGCTGTTTTAATCACCTCCATGCTATGAAAAAGGCTGTTCTTACACTTCTGTTAACCTGAGTAACTCACAAGTCTGTTTATTCATTTTTTTTAATTAATTTTATTATAATTCTGTTTATAAATGTTTATAAATGAATGTAATCATTCCTTTATAAAGCCCACAGAAACTGCTGACATTTCTCAAAAGACCCTCTGGGACTTCACATTCCCATCAGTTTGGACAGCAGCATGAGCAGTGCTATCCCTCCCCGCGAGCTACCAGGGAGCTGTGCAGAGGAGAGATCTCTGCAGGAAGAAGTCTTTAACAGATACACCACGAAGCAAACTGCTACTGCCTCCCATCTCCTACTCCAGCAGCCTCCCTGCAGGTCTTCACCATGCCGGGTAGGTGAGACAAGAGGAGCGCGTGCACCACTCATATGTGTAATACCACTCCGACATCATCCAGCACCCTCCTGCCCTTGCATTAAAGGGATTCTAGGTCTGTCCTGGATGAGCAGAATTTCCTGGAACCCTTGTACCTCCAAGCATAAGGTGAGTTTCCTTGACTTTTCTTAGTACAATTAAAGAAAGCAGTTGTTTCCAAGTCTCACACTTGAAAAGGAACAGGAGAACACACATGGCAGAGGTTAGTCCCATGCCCAGAAGGTACTCAGACACAGGTGTGGCTTGGCACTGAGAACTGCCCCGGGACGGAACCTTGCTGCCTAGAGGATGAGGAGAAAGAGACATGAATGTATTCCTCCACCCTGGCCCTCTTCTGTATCTCATCCCATGGGAACATATTTATCTCTGTCCTCCTTGGAGGAGGTAACAGGAGAAACAGGTCCAGCGTGATGCTTTTTTGTCTTGGACATCCAAAGACTTGGTACACCAAAGGCAGCACACATCTCCTTTGTTTTTAATGAGACCATTTACCCAGCTCCCAAAAGATACGTAAGGATTTTGTTTTATCTTTAAAATGCGTAACTCAAGCCAGAACCATTTGTTCCTTCACTTTTGCTGCTTTCATCTTGGCTGAAATACACTACAAGAACAACTTCCAATGGAGAGCACAGAGTGAAGCCCAACCCAAAGGAAAACAGTGTGTCTTCACTTTGACCACACCGTTTGAAAGACAGCCGATTCCTGGTGCTTACATCGGTGCTGGACACCACGGCCCTCACCTGCACATGAGCTGCCTCTGCAAAGCAGTTTGATAACTGGAGCTGAAACCCTGAATAAAGCAGACCTAGCCTTGCAAAGCATGCCAGGCTTTTATGGCTAAATAACTCCTGTAATATGCTGTAATCACAACTGCATTGCAGCCTGGTATTATTTTCATAATAAGCCTATTTTATAGTATTTTACATCCAGGTAAGCTCTACAGGGCTGTTTCTCACAGAGCAGCTATATCCCATTCTCAGGGAAACCTCTCCTGTTTAACATCCCCACTGCAGGTTAATAAATGCCATCGTGTCATTTCCTCCACTGGTTTTAGCAAATGTCAAAGGGCAACATCACCGTAGCAGAAACCAAGTGTAGAAAAGAAAAACAGCAGGCATCAATAATCTCTGAAAAGTTTTACATCCTTCATCCAAATTCTTCTAGGTTTACTTCATATTCATGTTTACTTTGAAGAAAAGCTCTGATTTATTATCATTGTTCAATCCCAATGTTGTGCTGAATACCAGCAAGCTGCTGGTGGAAACAACTAGATATAACATCCCTCATTTCTGAAAGCCCAGACCATCAAAAGCCACCTCCTTTTCTAGAGTTGTACAATAAATGCAGCAGAAAAATGAGTTTGGTTCAAAGTTTGTTGGAGAGATTCTTAGGTCCATCTGGCACTTCTTTTTAAAAAGCAAAACAAACAAAAAAAAAAGCCCTGCCAACAAAAACTCCTTAAACTACTACTTCAGTAAGATTAAAAAAAGACAGACTGAAACTCTTCATTAACCGTAATTCTCAGGTTACCATGAGATTTGTGTTGGGAACACTTGAACTATCCTTCCTCCCCCATCCTGCGCTTCAGTCAAAATGATATTATTACTGTTACTGAAAAAAAAAATAAAAAAGTAAGAGGCTTTAAGGAGCCATTTTGCCCAAGGAAATGCACAGTGTCTACCAGGAATAATAACTGTACCAAACAAGTGTGCAGTGTGATCATGTTTTTGGAGTGAAAAGGCGAATTGACAGAGATGTGTTTTAGGATTGATGTAGTTGAGTGACAGATCATTGCCTAAAACCAGGCCAGTCCACACTGCAGCGGGCTATAGGAATGAGCAGGCACAGCACCAGCACACACCTCTCCCCACGGCTGCCCCCACACATCCCGGCACCCACACAAAGGCGCCTCTCCTTCTGTGGGAGGATTCTGCATTTCTGGAAGCATCGCTACACAAGAAAGGCTCTTCTATTCACCGTTTGGAAGCAAAAGTCCAAACAGGCCATTCGAGTCTGCAACATTCCCTGCTCCCATGGGGAAGCCCCAGCAGGAGCCAAGGATCAAAGCCCACATACCCACCAGCATCAGCTGAAAGTTTTTAACTAGGATTTCAGCAAGATGAGCAGTGGTTGAATGGCAGCTAACCAGCCAGCAGAGACTGGAAAGAGAAGGCTCCACAGTGACAAATTGGCCCTGAAGCAGGAGGAAAAACAAGGACATCCCATGAGATTTGTCTACCCATGCACTTTCTTGATTGTCCACCCCAGCTACAGAAAAGCAGCAGCAAGACAAATGGGTGTGACGTGATCTTCCGCAAGGAAGAGTTTTCTGTCGGTTTTCCATCTTGTATCTGTTGTCACAGGCTGTTGATGGGCTGCCGCTCAGAGGAGAGGCCAGTGATGGATGCTGCCCTGACCTAACAGCAGTGAGGCCTCCAGGCCTTGACCCATGCAGGTTCCAATTAGCCAAAATTAGTCAGCTGTGGCCAGGGTTTGTCTTCCTTTAAACACCTAACTGTGTGAAAGCAACAGTCCCTTTCTCCAAGTTGCCCACTCAACCCTTTGTGGCCTTACACCCTTCCCCAGGGAGCCTCCTTCAGTTTTGTTTCTCCTCTTCGTGAGCCATGCCAATCATTAAAGAGCCTTAGCAGCCCCATTATCATCCTGGGCAATTCTTAACTCATTAGGCTTTAAAGTTGTTGGACTGCAGAAAAAACCCCAAACCAAGCAAATGCTTGAGCACGATACAAGGATGTTAATGTTTTACCCCACTGACAATGACTGAATCTGTGGGACAATTATTACGGATATTTCCATGGGTTTAGTGTTACTTTTTCCTGACATGAGGTCCTTTGCACGGCATCTAATTAAAAATGGAGGAGTTTAATCTGCAGCCAGCCTCAGAAGTTGATTTGAATTCTCCCACTGTGAACTTTCAAACATGGAAGCATGCCTGTTTGCACCGATGGGATCCAATATCCTGCCTTTGCAACAGACTTCTTACATCCTGGCAGGCTGCACGCCTATGATTGTGCCAGACTGCAGCATTAATAATTCACTACCTGATCTGATCTTTCAGCATGAAACACAAGTAAAGACGACATTAAGTGCTGCTTGGATGCCCCTCCTCTGCCATTCTCCTATTGAGTCTTCAGATTGTGCTTAATCTAATGGGAATTTAGTATTAAATTAACACAAAAAGTCACGTCTTAGGAGGTCAGAACCACATCTACTGCTGAAGCGAGAAATCAGGCTTTCCTGCCGAGTTCACCTTTAAAGCCAACATTTTTATTTTCGTTTGAATCTCTGTATCAGAAGGAGATGAAACGCAGTTAGAATATGATGCAGGAGAGGACAGCAGAAATTTTAGATTCCTAATGAATAGCATATTAACACTTTTCCCCTGGCTGTGTGAAAAGGCAGATCACCTGCAGAGATGAGAGGCTATTCCCCTTCTTGAGGGGAAGAACACCATTTTCTAGGGAGATTTGCAAGTTTTTCCTCTGTATTGCAACAGAAGGAAAAACCTCCTTTCAGAGAGAAAACTGCACAAAAACATTTTGATATGGTCAAAAATTGTCCGAGCCATTTCACTAGTGCCAGGTGACACTCAGCCCCACACACAGCTGCACTGGCTGGAGTGAGGAGCTGTGGACCAGGTACTCCCAAAAGCTTTCTGCAGTGGTGGAGCTGCTGTTACCAGAGTCCTCAATACCCCAGGTGACCTAAAAGCTTTGGCAAGCTACAAACATATTACATCCCAGGTCTTCCCCTTCCCAGGAGCTGGATTTTGTTTCAAGTAAATAAAAACCAAAAAAACCCCAAAAGCCAAAAAACCCCAAAAACCACCAACAACAAAACAAACCACCCAAAAAAGCACCAACCCAAACCTGGAAACTTGAGGAAGGTAACCTCAATTTTGACAAAACAGTTTCTTTCAAAGCCTTTTGTAGGACATGCAGATTTTCAAGTGGTCCTATGTGGTTTCTATTTGATGCCTTATTTATTGCATCCCAAAAGCTATTACAAGGAAGGAAAAATACTTATTCAAAATATACTGTTGCTATTTTGCACTCATCCACTGCTCTGGCGCTGTTATCACATTAACACTTGGCGATCCCCAATAAGGTCAATGCCTTTGTCTGTCAGCCTGGTACAGGCAAGAGACAGTCCTTGCCCCAAAGACCTTAAAATATAAATAGATAAGACAGACAAAGGGAGAAAGAAAGGGAACATTTCTATCATTGTCACAGATAGGAAACGGCAAGATAAAATGTTTTGCTGGAGGTCAGTGACACAGAGCTGGGGAAAGAACACTCTCAACTCTGTCAAGTGTCTTTAACCATGAAGCTGCCCAATAAAAGCCCGTATTTCACCCAGCGTTTCATGCAGATCCCTGCAGAGATGCCCAGAAAAGGGAGCTGTAAGGCATCATTGCAGACCTTCAGAGGTTTAGTTTTCAAGAAGAACTTCTGAAAGGGGATGAGGCAGGAACACCAGAAGTTTGACCAAAGCTAAGTCCAAAAGCAGAGACCAAAAATCCCAAGTCCAGACGCAATCTCCTAAGTACACACAAACAGAGGAAAGCAGGCAGGCAAGCCAGCCCAGCCCAGAGCTGCTCCTCAGCATCCGTGCCAGCAGAGGAAAACGGGATGCTGTGGTACAGAATTCACTCTCCAGGTGATAAGGGCAGGAAAAATCAGGTAGCAACTGGGGGCAGGAGGGGAGGATTTAACAGCCAAATTGATCTGCCTTTGGTATGTCGGTGACAGCACAAGGATGTGGACAAGATGCCTAGTTTAGTTCCACATGCCCCAGAAAGACAGATACATTAAAAAGACAGCAGGGCCTGTCTTGGGCAGAATCCAAAGAACTGAAGGACCGAGCTCACCACTACCCTCTTCACTTTTAAAGAAAGTCAGGGTCGGGGGGATGGATGTGAGGGAAGCAGACCTTATGGCATAAGCAGTTCTGCAAAAGAATTTGCACTTCAGCCCTATTTAGGGGCTGGCATATGCCCTGTCTTCTGAGATTTCCCACCCTTTATTCATTTTTCTCCTTGTGTCATGAAAGATGTCAGAGAAAGAGCTTTCTCTGACAGGCTTTATGTCCCAGTGTATCAGGGACAGCTGGCTCTGTGATTAACTGCGCTGTGTGGTGGCTCCCATCCCTGGCTAGGACATGTCAAGCAGGTAATGTTAGAAGTCTTATGTTGAAACAGAGTTTAAGAGTCTGTTTAGTTAACCCAGGTTAAGATCTGCAGTTTCTCTCTCCTTTCTCTGCCTTCCCCCAAGCATAACTGGTCACAGGAATCTGCATTTTTTTGGTTTTTTTGGAAGCCTTTGTCTTCACAGAGTCTTCACATCTGCTGTAACTCAAACTAAAGAGCAGTGCAGAAAAGTCTGAGTTGTAGCTGCATCACTAACAGCTTCCAATGTGTGATTTGTGCTCAGGGTTGTTGCAGAACTATGGGCTCTGACGCAGGTGGAGAGGCTCCACTGTGGTGTTAGAGCACAGGTCAGCATCCCAGTCTGGGCAGCCACCGAAGAGCTGGTCCCAGCTCGGCTCTGGCCCAAAACTAGTGGTGCTGGGGTTAGTCCCAGCCTGGGCGAGTGTCAGAGCAAAGCCGTGTGTGCACTGCACGGTGCCTGCCAGCCCACCATGCCCAGCTGAAGGGCAGGGGAGGGCTTGTGCAGCATCAGCCTGGACCAGGATTCATTCCCAGCTGTCACAAACCCCTTCACAACACAGAGGGAAGAATGAAATCAGTTAAGCCAGTCCTGGAACGCAGGCATAATGTCTTCAGCAGAAAACAATTCCCACCTGCAATACATGGGGTAGGCACTGACACAGCACAAAGGTACCCCGACCTGTAACGGGGTCTTCAGTTGCTACCATACCCCCAGACACCAGCAGAGCTTGCATTTTACCCAAACCACTTCCCTTTCCCAGTCCTACAGCCTGAGACCCACCTTGGCTTTGCCACCCAAGTTTCCCTGTGGAAACCAACACCCCTCTCCCCGCTCTTTGCTTGAACACAGACCTTCCTGCTACAAAGTGCAGGCTGTGGCTGTAGCTCCTGAGCTATCCAGAGCCTTCACTCATGTTTAAGGAAAGCTGGAATTACTGATGGATGGGAGGCTCTGGCTCACAGTTCTTTGGTGCTGGTTGCTCCCGTGCCAGTAACTATGCCAGTTTATGCAGCCCTGGTGGGTTGGTGCTCAGCTGTCCCAGGGGTGTTGCAGAGCTATGGGGATCCTCTGCTTTCCAGAGGGAAGGATCCTGCCCAGCTCGCACAGGACTGGACCCAACCAAGATCGGGAAATGAGAGTGTTATGAGAAACAAGCACATAGCCCAGATCAGAAACACAGCCTACCTAAACAGGACTGATGATATGTTGCATCCCATCAATTTGTCCGTTCTTAACACAACTCTTGGAATACTTTGTCATCCTTTTTCCTTCCTCACATCTACTACTCTCTCCTCTGCACTTCCCACAGACAGTAATGTCTTCCGATTCCCTCCTCATTTTTCTCCCCAAACACACACAGCCTGCTGAGCAGGGTGGGGAGCAGAGGCCCCTGCTAATTGGAATCGTCATGGAGATAGTTCGTCTCACAAGAGCAATGCAGCCAGGGATGCCCCAGCACCCCATCCCGCCTGCAGACCCACACCTGCCCTTTGTCACAGCTGGGCTGCCCAGACCTGGAATCTAATCCCAGGAGGGCTGGGGAGGGAGGTTATTTTATCTTCAGAGAAAGGCAAACAGGATGGGCACTCATCGATCTTGAGAAAGAAACATTAGCCAAGTCAAACACACGCCGGGGTCTGGAGCAACAGGATGTCCATGATGTAATGCCTGGATTCACCTTGGCATCTCCTTTTACACTAAGGACAGACTTGGAGAGAAAATGAATAGATGCGAGTGCAGGACAAAGGAAATTTGCAGAGAGCAAATTAACCAAACCTGTTCTAAATGAGCACTGGCTTCCGACAACAGAAGGCAAGTTCAGGCTCACTGCTGGCAACCACCATGCACAGCACCATGAGACCCACGAACCTACCACCACCTGTCCTGTATGTCCACCCAGGCCAGGTCCCCACCTATCACAAGTGTTGTCTTCTGCTGCCTTAAGAAATTCAGCTATCCACCAGAACACATTTGCAGGGCCCACTGCAAAAAGGTTTTCCTCTTATTTATTCTGTGGTGGTGCCCCTGGTGAGATGGAGATCTGGCTGGGAGAAGAGCCCACACACCCCAGCTGCAGCCAGCCGTGGCTCAGCATGAGCAGAGACAAAGGCACCTTGGCAGGAGACGGGAACAGTGGGACACCAACTTTCTGCCACATCACATGTGATTTTGTGCTACAACGGATGCAAGGACTCCTGCAGAGAAACTCCTGCTGGCAAACTTACCTTTATCCAAGGCTACAAGGCTATATTTTTAGTTACTGGCTCAGACCCTCTCAATTCTAGCCAAGGAGCACGTAGGAGGCAAACCAAAAAGCCGTTGTAACCACCCTCACACTGTCCCTTTCTGGAGCCAGCTGACAGTCATCCCAGATCACCGGGTTCAGTCAGAGCAGCAGTAGGATGACATTGGGACAGGGAGAAACAAACAGCTCCCGGCTCAGCCAAGGCCATCTATCAGGAGCCAGGAAGCTACTTTGCCCTTAAAAATGTTGGTGAGATAGGTACAGCACAAAATAACCTTTCAGCTCTGGTCCTGGCCTCCAGAATCAGCACACCTGAGCCAACGAAACTGCTGTGACTGCAAGCACCAGTGTGCAGAGGTCTGGTTTGCAAACACTCGTGGAAGCCCTGTGGTCTCCATTAGGACTACAATGGTCTGAATCTGTTTCTATCACCAGTGAAGGTTTATGCTATCTCTACACCTTCACAAAACAAGTTCCCTGGTAAAACAGAAGCCAAAAGATCCATCACTCCTCTGCCAAACCTAGCTGCCAAGGGGCAAACGAAGAAAGCTCCAATGAGCACTGTCAAAAGCAAGGCTCCAAAGTCTAGGTCATACCAGCCCTCTGGCAGGAGCTCCAGCATTTTGAAGTCTACGGTGCTTCCCAAGTCTAACTGGCACAGATGGTACCAGGAGGAACCACGGTCCTTCCCCTGCAGCCAGTTTCTCTCGCCAGAGAAACGGGAAGAACAGAAACATAATTAAAAAGCATTGGGGAGAACTTAATGGCAAGTCTGCAAAATGGGTGGTGGCTCTGTTGGAGCTGAAAGTCAAAGTTCTATTTGATCTACTCATTTACCACAGCTAGTTCAGAGAGCTGACTACTGGCATGGACCTCAAAAGTTTATTTCCTTGCCAGTATTCCCAGGCTTGTATTACCTTCTTTAACAATAACACTATAAAATTAGACCTTCGTTAATGCCGAATTGCACAGTAATTCACCAAAGAGAGCAAACAGACCTAATCTGACCATCCAGGCATTGATTAAAAGGAGCACCCCCGAGAACGCTGTAATAAAGACTCAACACCTCCAGTGCCTGCCATTAAAGACCTGTCTTTTTGCAATGATTTGCCTCATTAAGCCAGGCACCGCGGACCTGCCATCCCTACTCAGATGCCTTCCGACCCTCAAAACGGTTGCAAATGGGAGGCAACACATCCCACGGAGGTTTCCCTTTACCCAGCCTACCTTCTGTTTCTGGTTAAGAACTTCTAGCAATTACTTTTAATGCCAAAAGACAATGTTTTCCAGCTGATAGGAGATCTGTACATTTCCAATGGGAAATGAGAATTTATTTTAGGTGGCTTTTGCTGGAAGAATGCTTTCAGTAAGTGGAGGGTCTTCCCAGTCCCCATCCTTCCTGAGGAAGCAGTTCATACTTCCTTTGGAAGTTTTCATTCTTTCAGTAAAATATAGTTTGTTTTTAAGCTGCAAGTTTTTGTTGTTTTGGCATGTTGTTACCTCTGGGGATTTAACAGTTTAATATTACTTCTTTGAAAAAATATGAAACTGACCTAAATGGGACCCTTTATCAGAAAAAGCCATTAAAAGCTTTAGAGAAAATTTTGTCTAATTAAGAATTGCTCTTAAAAAACACTGTAGTCCTGCTCAGATTTAACTTCTCCCTGCTTATTTTATTTACAGCCTGCACCATGCTCCTTAGCAGGATATCTAAATCAACCCCAATCTCAGATATAACATCAGCCCTTCCCTCAACATGCTACCAGAGATTTGCGATTGTCAGCTTTGACTTGGAAACATTTGGGTGATAAACCATTTAAACGGAAGAGTTTTCAAAAATCTCTGTTCAGGATCAGCACATTGTAAAATTGCATGTCATAAACTGAGTCTGACAATTGTTCAAATCTGTACTGAAAGCAGAAACTATATCTAAGCAGTTATAGAGAAATATTATTTAGAAAGAAAGAAAAAAAAAAGGAAAATCAGGTTCATCGGAGCATTTCTGAACTTAAAAAAAATTAAAATATAACCAATTTTAAGGTCTACAGAAGGTAAACAATTGACACAAAAGAATCCCACCAGAGACACCTCACAGTGGCTTTCCATTTCTGACCAGCTCTAGAAGTCATTCAAACTTAGCAGTAAGAAGAAAAGTTGTTTTAAATAACCAACTTTGCCCACCTCTGTGTCCCAGAGTATCTGCAGACCATTGCTTCCCGGGCTGAGTGAGCAATCGCATGGGTCTGGCTTGGCTTAGCACAGTAGGGTGGAAAAAAATGTCTTTCCTTTGGCACTTTTGTTTCCATACAGGCTATAAAACAACAACAAAAAAGCCAGATCCAAAATCAACCTCCTGATCCAACAGCAGCCAGCCTGGCACTTTATCCACATGTTACAGTGGAGCCAGCCCAAGTGTAGCACCAAAGAGAAAGAGCCAGGAGTAATTCCTCATGTTTATTTTCTCTTGGTGTGCTAAGTCCCTGCCAGGCAGCACCGCTCCCCTCAACGGCTCCACAGAAGGTACCTGGGGAAACTTAAGCAGTGGGGAAGGTCCCCTGCGCCCCCTTCACCCCCCCAGACTGGCATCCACCCACCGCTCTGCAGGGAGAGAAGGCAAAGAACATGCAACAGCCACTAACATTTATTTTAACGTCCAACATTTGCTCAAAATGCTCATCCCCTCAGCCTCGCAAAGAGATGAGCTTTGCTGCAAATTTGGGTCTCCCCCCAAGAAACACCCCCACCCTAACCCCCTCCAGCATCATCCCTCCTTGGGGCCGTTAGACCCAGACCCTCCTCTTGCAGGGTCAGGACTCCTCTTCCCCCAGGCACTTCTGGAAGCTCTGGCTGCTCAGAGCTCCGTGCTCCATCCTCACCTCCACAGCTGCCTCCAGGTTGCTGCTCCTCCCTCTTACAAGGGCCCAAAAGACACTTGTCCAGGATTAATATGGAAGGTGGGCTGCTGAAAGGGTTTGGAGGCTCCCAGAGGCAGCTCCAGGACACAGTGCTGCTTGTTTTTCAGAGAAGGTCCACTGCAAATCCACCCCAGAGGAGGAGGTGCAGGGACAGAGGCAGGTAAGGGGAAAAAGCCCTCTAGCTGGCCAGGCATCCCAGCAGAGGATCAGCAAGCTGGTCTGTGCCAGGGCAGCAAAAATGAAGCCCAGCCTCTCTGGCAGGTGGGTTATAGCAAACGCAATCACTGGTGGAAATGGAAACACTCGCTGAGAAGAGCTAGGTGTGCCTCTTGGGATGGACCACAAATTCCCAACCTCTATGAAATTCAGTGCTTGCAACCCTCCAGCCTTCACCAGTGCCACAGCTGGACTGATGTGCCCTCGTGCCATCCTGCGGCGCAAGGGTAGCTCCTCAGGGACCCCCTTCCTTTTTCTCTTGCCCAGCAGAGGCACCAGGCAGGAGCCCTGCAGAAGGTGATGGTGTGCTGATTTCTTTATTTCACCCTTTGTTTTCAGCTTTTTAGAGTTATTGTAGAGCTGAGAAGGGCTCTGAGGTATTTGTTCCTAGCAATCACCCTGACTGCAGCATGGATGGGCTGCGGCTCCACACCAAGGAAGGTGAAGGGGGCTGTGGCATGTCTCATCCAGCAGTTTTTGCAGTATCAAGCTGATTCACCTCCACTTGTGTCCTCTAACAGTCAAATGCTTGTTTTCTAACCACAGTGGGATTATTGTTGTGAGACTGACATTATCAACCTCCAGAGCTGAACGAAACACCGATGCATGCTGCAGTGCAGGGATACAGCCACCCTCAGCCGAGCCGATAGTAACCCATCTTGCAATAGCAAGGGTGAAGTTTCACTTGTGCACATGTATGTACCCAACAAACATCCATGCTGCTGCCACGACAAGCTGAGTTTTCCCCTTCCCAGCAGCTGCTGATCCTGCCTGGCATTAGTGCTTGCATGGGAACAAGGGAATAAACACGGAAAACTAAATGGTTTGGAGGGTTGGACATTGGCAGGGTCTGCTGCAAGATCCAAGCAGCTCGCTGGTTCTGCAGAGGCAGGCAGTGTGTACGAGGGTCCCGGGCGGAGCAGAGGGGGATGGGGCTGGAAGCTGTACCCATGCCCGGCAAGCCGCGGAGCGGAGGCCACCAGGATGCGGCTGGCTGAGGTGCCCCTTCCCCATCTTCCCTGACCAGCTGCTCGGTGGAGCACAGCAGAGGGAAGAAGTCTTCATGTGCAATTTCTTTCTCTCTCGTGAGCATTTTTCATCTGAGCCCCTTTGTCTATGTAGAACATCTCACTGTCACAAGAAAATGTCTCTTTTTTCTCCCTGAAAATGGTCCTTGAAAGCCCTCAAACCTGCCACTTTGCTTTGCTTTGCTTTTGTTCCCTTTCTTTTCCCGCTGGCCCTCTGTCCTGCTCTGCAGATAAGTGATCTGTTCTCACCCTCTACCTTCCCAATTTGCCTCTGTAAAAGGGAGATGGGAAGAAAAAGTAGAAAAAAGAATTATAAAAATAAAATTTGAGGAAAAAATTGGGGCCAGCTTCCTTTTCCTACTGTTATTCTTGCTGAATACTTTAAAAGTTGTTTTTTATAATTATTTTTTTTCTCTTTGCAAATTAATTTTCAGCCAGCTTTACTTAAGCTTGTTATAGATGTAAGGGGGAACTAAGGGAAGGGTTGGTCAAAAAAAAAGCCCAAGAATTTTTTATTTTTTTAAATCTTCATTAAATATCCATTTTTCAAAACCAATCATGACCCTCACGAACAAGCAACGCTTCACAAGCTTTTCACTCTGCTACATTTCTATGATCTTTTTTTATTAGCTGTGTTTATTTTTCTGTCCACCTGTTTCAGGATTCTCTTTCAATGGGCTCCTGGCAAGGGCCGAGCCGATCTTACACACACAAACCCCAGCCCACTGAGCAGAAACCTCGTCTTCAAGAGAGCGCTGCAGAGACTTCCCTGAGCAGCTAAACTCACCTGCGGCAAGCCAGAGGAAACCTGTCAGATTTATCTTGTTTGATTCTGGCCAGAAGAAATCCTGTAAAGTGGGGCAGTGGGAGGATGCAGGGGAGGGTGTTTTCATCCAGCCCAGGATGCCCAGGTTGCTCGGGAAGAGGCTCGTCAGCTTCTGGGCTGCCCAGGGCTGCCTGCGGAGCACCAGCCCTCGAGTGCTGCTGCTGCTCTAACCCAGAGCACTGGGGTATTTGAAATTTCAATTATTTATGTGTTCATGCTGTGGGTTAATGCTGACTGACACTAAAACACTGCCTAGATTTAGCTTCATAAAAATTTTATCCCCACTATGAACTGCAAGTCTTTCTCCAATTTCATTTAAAGGAAACAGAGTATTGAAAAGCCTACTGAGGAATTCATGAGCAGCTAGCTACAACCTCACTTTTCCTCCTAGCCAAATCCTGGGACTTCATTACCATGGCAACATATCATAATTTTAATTCCCTTCCTGATTGCCACTGCACAGAGACCAATACATCTGCTTGCTTCCCTGGGAGTCTGCCATGCACTTTGCAGCGGGTACAACATGGCACTTGCTTCTTGGGGCTCATGAGGGATCCAGAAAAAGATGCTGAGTCCCTTTTTTCAGTGGAACACCCAGAAAAGGTCAATAAAATTCAGCAAACCCAATCCAGGCAGTGTGGATGGTCCTCTGATCTTTGGGCATCTCAAACATGCAGGCATAGCCCAATGCGGTGGGAGCTCCTGGAAAGAACAAGTTTCGTGTCCTTTGTGGGGTCTTACAGGTTACAGGGAGAAGGGCGGGCAGCTTCCACCACTGAAATGAGAACTGGAAGAGGTATGAGGGGTGTCTATGAAGACACGAGGTCTCCAGCGATCACAAGTCCCTGCTTCAAGGTTTCTTTTATTTTAGCAATTATCACACTCCAAGGCATTTACAGGATTATAGTCTCTGGTTTACTGTAGCAGGTTACAGGCACTGCAGCTGCCTTTCTGAGCTCCTCCACTGCGCCTGCACAACCCCAGCATCGAACAGAGCTCCCTTCGCCGGACCTCGGGGCTGGGCTCTGCGCTGGAACCTGCAGCCAGACCCTAATCTGCCAGCAACACCCTAACTGGCTGTTATCTTAATTATCTAATTCACGTAAAATCTGTTGTTCACAGCTGAAAAGCCTCGTTCAGACTCAGAGCCCATCCGGGAGCCCTGGGCGGGGGGGGTGGGGTGAGGGTGGTCACAGGCATTTGGTGCTGCTCTGTGGATAGTGGACATCAGGCAGTGAGAGCTGCAAGAGGCTCAGACAAGCTCAGCCAGGGACGAAGGCAGTTGCTCCATTTTTTGAGGGTGGGACCATGAATCAATGGAGGCAACATGCTGCAGCCCCCGGTGCCCGTCGCAGCCCCCCGCTTGGGCTGAGAGCTGCAGTGGTCCCCTCTCTGTACACCCCAGCAAGGATGGAGGTAGTGGGGTTCTCCCCTACTTTTTGAAGACCTCCCATTGGCAGAAAAATCTGGGTGGGTTTTTTTTCCCCATCAAACCCCCCACATTTGACAAAGTCTCCTGGAAATTCCCAGCACTGACAAGGCAGCTGTGTGCATCAGTAACTCACCTGTGACAAAGCGGCCAGCAGCAGAGATGCACACGCAGGTGAGCCGCTGGTTTCTGTAGTGCCCGTCACTCTGAGGTGCCAATGGAAAGGACCTTCTGGAGTATGGACCTGCCCTCCAAACTCACTTAAACTGCATTATACATATGTATTTAATCCCTGTGTGTAGATATATAATATTTATTATATATATGTATTTATAATGCCCAGTTTTGTTCCAGACATCTGGAGAGTCACAACTCATTTAAGCACAGAAAAGGCATGGAGATTCACCTTTCTTTCAGGGCAGGAATGAATGCTCCATTGAAAAGAGCAGACTGAAATCTTCGTGCTCTGTATGTAGCTACAAGCCAGCCTTTTCCTCCACCTCTAAAGATCCAGCCCTCCCTCTCGTTGAAGGGTTAAAAATTCTGAACAGAAACCACAGTGTTTTCCTTCTTTTTCTGAGCCTTTTTATTTAGTTACCCTTTCATTATTGTTTCCCTTCATCTAAAATAAAAGTAATCTAAGTAATTATAATCATAAAATGGATGTGAGCAAAATGGGTACTGCGAGGTTTATAAAATACAAATTTCCCTTTTCTGGGAAATATAGTCTCTCCTGCACTTAAACCTTTCAAGCTCTGCCCAGGCTCCTAAGGTGGCACAAACCCCACAAGGCTTGTAACGCCCCGGAGAGGAAATCACTTAAATATCCAGCCCTCCCCAGCAGATGCAGGGCTGCTAACCAAGTCCTTCAACTTAAGAGTGTGCTTCAGCACCGCCTTGAACGGGGCTGCTGTCCTGTCAGAGCTGGAAAGGATCGGTGTCCAGCATAAATTAATAAATGCCTAATGGATGAGTTTGCTAACACCAGGCACGCACAGAAATGTCTTCAGTACGGGTGAATCGTCTAGCTCAGCTGAACGTGCCCAACCCCCCCTAAGTGCCACCAGGCTGTACCTGACCCATGCCAGGGAACCCATACACAAGCAGGAATCAGCTCCTCAGCCAGCAAAGGACCCCTTTTGCTTTGGGGTTTTTTCTTTCCTTTCCTTTCCTTTTTTTTTTTTTTTTTTTTTAACTGTTTTCTGAAAATGACCCAAGAGAACCCTTCCTTGATGTTCACTAAGCAGTTATCGGCAAAATATCACTGATGTGAAAACCAGGAATCTTTCTTAAAGATTGCGTGTATCCAAATTGCTCCAGCCTGATCAAGTCCTCTTTTCTCTTTTGCTGTTCTTTTATTTATTTTTTGACTGATAACTGCTCTCTGCATGTAAGTTAGGCAGAAAGGGGGAATTCCACTTTGATTTGGGAAAGGAAAACACCAGCTATTAACCTGAGACATCATGTAATCTCCATTAGAAATTATCTTTTATTTCCAGATTGCTGGAATACCCTTGGAGAACAGCAGGCCTGACGGTTGGGTCCCCCAGCCCCAGGGGAACTCCTGGTTCCCCTCTGCAGCAGCAGGTAAGCAGCTCACAGCCTGGCTTTGTGTTCAAAACCCACATTTCGTCTTTCATGGTCTGTTTGCCACTTTTGCGCTGGGGTAAGAACTGCATGGGAGATGGTAGTGTTTGTAAATGTGGTATCCCAGATCCTCTGCAGTGTCTGAAATGGATTGCAGTACATCCCAAAAAATTAACTTAATTCAGGTGTATGGACCAAAACTTTCTCTACAGATCCTTCCAGAGCTGTTATTTTGCCCAGAGCAATCAATTAAGATTTTTTGAGAAGGCACTGCTTCACAGCTGCTTCTTAGACACCAGTATCCTCAATGGCAAGAAATAAATTCTCATTACTTTAAATAAACTCTGTCATTTCAAAAAGTCTCACAGCTTTTGAACTGAAGAACTTCTAACTATAAAAACTGACATCCCTGCTGCCTGGCGTAGCCTCACCATGCAGCCGTCCGCAATCCCAGTGCAATCCCAGCATAGGGCACTTTGTCTTCAGCAAAGTGGGGGTGGCTGTGCTGCTCCTTCACAGCCTGTCTGTGGGATATGGGCACACTGCTGAGGGTGGGGAATCTTCTTGAGCGTCCTCACTGATGTTCAGGAGGTGAAGAGCCAAGTCTGAGCTGTCACCACAATCTCCCTGCAGTCAGAGCAGGGGAGCAGCCACTGCCAGAAGATGGTACCATTCACACTAAAGTCAATGTGCATGGTAGAAACATTTTCCTCCTCCCTCCCATACAGAAAGCTGTAATTTAGAGTCTACATCTATGGAACGTTCTCACCCACAGCAGGAGGTGAGATGAGTCCCACCTTGGCCTCACTGAGCTCATCTGCTGGGAAAACCCTGCAGGCTCTGCAGCATGAATGCCTCCAGCCCGGCTCTCCGCACGAGCATCAGCATGGTCTGGTGCAGGACAAACAGCCCCATCACAGGTGACAGCAGGGCCCTTTCAGGAAAGCGTGGAACCCTGTGGCAGTGCTAGGAAGAAGGTAAGGCAGAGGGATGTGCCTGAGCTCACCACAGCACGCCCGACCTCCACAGCAAGTTGGTGGGTCTTTGCTAAAGGGATCAGTGATTTGATTTTCTCCTTGGCTTTTCTGCCCATGTACTTGTCTAGACCTCTGTGAAATCCTAGGAAGGCAGATGTACCAACCGCCCAGTGTAACAAAGTAAATTTTTACACTAAGTACATTTTTTTTTAATGTGCTGACTTTTTGGCAACATGACTGCCAAGTTAATCAGGCATTTCTTTAACCAGCTTTAAAGGATTTGTAATATTATACTCAGTTATTGAAGAGCAGAGGGAAATTGTTTGTCTGATTATGAATCTGTTATTTATTGTGAATTAAGAGCACAATCACCTATTGCAGTCAACAGCAGGATATTTTATCCCAGTTTTAGGAAGGTGGGGGTAAAAATCTGCTGTGCCATGCTACCAAATGACATAAACCGACTCTGATCTCAGAAGCCACCTCCTGAATACTAAAGAGCTGGGACATAATGGCTTTTAAAGAATATAGTTTCCAATTAGGTCATTGGTTTCAAACACAGGGTGTACTAAATTAGTAACATTTGGTGGTAAATTTCTTTGAAGTTCTCATTAATCTTGGTCTTGGATTTGAACTTTTCTTGGCCATGTTCCTTATAGAATTTGGATCCCACTTATGTCAAAACAACTGATTAGCCCCACAGTTTGAAGGCAGGGGGGATTAGGTAGGGCGGGTGTTAGGTTTCATGAAAGGCCTATTTACCTAGTCGTTTAGCATGACCAAATAGCAGGGCAGCCAACAGGGGTGACGTGTTGGAAAAATTCCAACCTTCCTGGCTCATTAGAGATCTCCACAGCAAATGGTAGCATTGCGTTTGTGATAAGAGCCACTGTTCAGATTCAGCTGTCTACCCGGTCCAGACAAGGGCTGAGGGCTTTCCTTGACCTGTGATGGCTCTCCTGCATAACCAAGCTGCCCACCTCTTCAGCTCTTGTGAAACCAGTGGAAAGGAAGAAGTGCTCTGAAGGAACACATTCAGGTGATGTCCCTTCTTTTTTGTGAATGACCTAAAGCAAACTTCCCCCCCAAATCAATTGAATTCTTTCCATCTGTTACAACACATTCAAAACCAGGCTTCTGAATAGCTCAGAATCACCAAACCCAAGAACTGTTAAGAAACTCAATGGGATGCTCTCATAGAGCCTCTGTCTAAAGAAGCAATAAGTTTAATTCATGAACTAATGAACCATAGCCCAGAGGAGAAAACACACTTTGAGTCATGGCAGCAGTGAAGCTTGGGAAGCTCTCAATAGGACATGCTGCAGCGAATTGAACCTGCAGCACTCTCGTGGCCATGGTGCACATCTCCTTCCTGAGGCTCCAATTAGTCAAAGAACAAAGAAATACACCAGGAGGCCTTTCCTGGAGATCACAGCCCAGCATCAGAGACCTGACAAGCAGAAGACTCAGAAGTTTCATGAAGAAACTTGCTCTGTCTTACTGAAGCATGAAACGATGGAGAGCAGCCTGAGGGACAGGCTACTGTTGGTCCCCAGGGGACACCTGGTCTCCAGCCAAGACAGTGCCAGCCCCGGAGGGTGCAAGGTCAGCGTTCCTTACACGTCAGGTGGATGCACGCAAACTTGGCACAGCTTCAAGCCCCTCGTCACCTCTTGCAGTTACTGCTCACTTCCATGGTCCTGGAATGGGCAGGAACAGCATTTCTGGGTGGTAAAGCTGCATGAGACATGAGCCAGTCTTCACATGGCTCGGATGCTCTTGGCAGCGCCCTGTGAGCGGTGCTGCTCCTGCCTGCTGCTGGAGATGGCTACTTTGTTTTGCAGCTGAAACGCACGAGGAAACTGCAACTGGCGCAGCAGTGGCAACACTTGGTAAGGAGCTCTGAAGGCACCCATAGAGTGCTCAGCCACAACAACGTGGTATAAAAATAAGTTAAACCCATCTTTTCCTCAAAAGAAAAAAACCCAAAATCTTGGGATTGGGCTTTAATTTGAGGAAATCATTCATTCAGGTCTTATTTTGTATGAAACTCTTCCTTCCGCCTCTAGACAATCTATCTAAAACACTGCATCAGTGATCAGAAAGTCCTTTCTTACACCAAAACGCAGTGAAAGTCTGGGTACAGACCTTGTTCTCACCAGCCCTAATAAACACATTCAAGCTTCAGCACGGATCCAGCCCCACTGGCTTTGGCGGGAATTCTGAACATTAATAACGTTTGTACATATGCAGAGGTGTTTGTAGGATCACGGCCACACAATTAATATAGAACTAACTTTAATAAGCCTAATTAGGGTCATTCCCCAGTAGTGTGAAAAGTAGCACTGATACTTATTGGCTGGAGAGGGAAAAATCACAAGTCTGGTCAACCACGTGTTACTTTCCCACAAGTTGGTGACCTCAGGGCAGGACTTCAGAAATCTCTCCTATAAAACCGGAGCTACAGAAAATCAAGTTGGCTGCATTTAGATGGAGCCATGGAAAATACTTGGGGCTTGGTGGTTTGGTGGGTTTTTTTGGTTTTTTTTTTCAGCAGAACATTTTGGCACAGAACCATTTCTTCCACAGTTAGGAGCTCGGTAATGTCCCTCATGTAATGATGTCAAAGCACGGAAAAAATAACCAAGAGGAGGAGAAAGAGTGTGTAGGACCCCTTTTGGAAGGACTGTATTCTAAAGAAAGGGAGCTTTTTATGGTGTTTAATAAAAGTTACACAGTCAAAAAGAGAAGTCTGTTGTGGTGCTTGCTGTCTTGCCTCCTGCAGAAAGGCAAGAACACGAGTGTAAGCTGCAGCTGAAGGACACATGGCACAAACCCAGCTCACTCACCCGCTGGCTTTGGGACCTTGTTTTGCCACCATTTATGAAGTTCTCCTCAACAGTCATTTCCTCCACTTGCCCTCATCTCTCTAGCTCATCTCCCCAGCCCAGACCAACCAACCCAAACCCACAGGGTGCTGTGGGCTTGCCTGCACTGCCCACCCTGACCCCAGCACCTGGGTCCATCCCACCTGGCCAAATCTTCAGCAAGTCCAAAGACCTTGAGCTGTCCTTTGAGCTTTCAAAGGAGACACTAACAGCCATTTGAAAGCTGGATGGTATCCCTGTGCCTCGGGGGAAGGGAAGGCGTCCTTTCCTGGGGTGAACCATGACCATCCCCGACCCATGGACATCACCAGTGCCTCCAGCAAGAGGATGGTGGGAGAGAGCTGCCAGCCAGCGTGGGTGCTCAGCACTGGAGGGAAGGTGGGAGTTTTCCAGGGTAAAGCGTTTCCTCTGGTACGCATCCAATTAAAAATCATTTGGTGGCCTACAGCAGCTTCTCATCTGGCATATCGTGAAACCACTATTTCAGCACAATTTACAGCCTTTTGGGAAAGGGAGAACTTGGTTATTTAGTAACTTCCCCGCTCGCCCTCAGGAAGGTCAGATCCTTTTGTTCCCTGCCAGAACAGTGAAAGCCGTAAACTACAGGAGGGAGAGTGTGTTGGGAGCTTGTACTTACAGTGTGGTGCACCTGGATAACCCTGCAAACAGCCGTACAGTGCAGGGAGGTCACGTATGGAGAATCAGAATATTATGGGATTGATGCATCAGAGCGTGGAACGCAGCAGCAGTGCTGGAGGGCAGCTTATGAGCTGAGTACGACAACACAAAGTACATAGATTAGATGCATTTTACTGAGATTTGGATGAAATCTGCTGCTTAAAAGCAAGCATTCAGTGGACACCAGGAGGGGCTGATCGCCATTAATTTCCCCTTCCTAGCCTTTTTCCCGTTAGGAGACGGAAAATAGCAAAGCAAGCTTCAGATTTTCTTCCCCACAAGAAACACCACTTCTCAAGCAGTGTGGTACTCAGCTTTGCTCCCAGGCTGCGTTGTCAACTTGCAGGGTATTGTAACGCTTGTATGGTAGCATGGTGAAAAAAAATAAAGGCTAAGGCAGGAATGAAACTAACTTGCCCAGGACCTCCCCCCACAAGAGAATATTTATTAATAAATTTTAAAATAATCAGGATTTTTAAGGAGAAAAAGTTAGCAGCGTCACTTCTATGTTGCCTGGTGTCCAAAGTTTCGGGGCTGTGTAATTGTTGTCATTTTCAGACACCTCAGACAGGCTCGCATGACACAGATACTACAGGGGGAGAAGCCAGCTGAACACACAGCTAATTGTTGCGCTGTATTTTCCCATGAAGCTCACTGAATTTCCAACCAGGGGTTTGGGGAATAAAGTTTAAAAAATCCTCCAGGCTCAGAAAATTCACAAGTGAGAGAGGAAACATCTTCCATTGCTGCTATACATTTGTTAACATTTCATTTCACCAGAAATCAATACAGCCCAAACTGCTTCTGCCAAAAAACCAAAGGAACAATGGTCCAGGGGCTGCAGCCTGCCTAGTGATTTCTTTTTATCACCCCACTGAGGTATAAAACAAACACTTTTCCTCTGCCTCCCTATTTATTCTTAACAATATTTGTCCAAGAAGAGCTGAAACTTATCGGCAGGAAGTTTGCAGAGGAAAGATAATGGATGAACAGAGAATCAAGAAAAGCATTTTGAATGGTCCAGGCAAAGATGGCAAAGCAGTAGTTCCTCACATCATCTTCATCTCAGCTTGCTTGCTCAGCCTGACAATCAACATCTTATTATGCAGTCCTAACATTTCTCTGCAATTTAAACAAGGCATCGGTAATGGTGTGTGATCTTCAAGGTCACTTTCTGGAGAGCTGTCTTTAGCCCAGTGGTCGCTAGCTATTTAGGAATAAAAATGACAATTTCACTAAAGCAAATTACATCCTGGAAGTATAATACACTTCAGCAAGTGCAATGGAAATTATCAGATGGGAGATCCAGCTTGGAATACATTAACTTTCATGTGTATAAAGTAGGTTTCTGGGATCCGGAAACATTCCTGTGTAGCCCTCCGAGAAACAGTGGCCCCGCTCCGTTTATCTCTAGGTACATGGATTTATAATTATAGTTCATTTAAAAAAAGCAGTCTCTTGCTACTGTATCTGGATACATCAGCCTATTTAGAGTTTATTTCCTTCGAGGTTCTTTACCTTGCAAAAAATAATTCATCTCTGCCACAGTCTTTCTTCAGAGAGAGAAATACTACATTCTGCACATAAAAAGCTCCTTTAACCTATCATGCAATTTCCATTATTTCTTTTCCCATGCTCTTATCTGAAGATAATCTTTTTCTTCCTCCATTGGGCAACTAGCTCCCGTCTGCCTTAGCCAGTAATTGCCTGCGGCGTCACAGTAATTCCTGTGATGATTAACCGATGTCACCAAGGCCACGTTTTGACATCACAGAATAAGCAGGTTCCTTTTGGGAACAGATGGATTTATTTATTCAGATGTAACCAATGTTGGCAAATGCCACGTGATGTGTATTTGCCAGACCCTCAGGAAAGGTTTTTCTTACCTCATAGCGAATAAAAGACGAACTGAGGTTGGGCAAAAGGGAGAGCATTTGACAGCGTGTAAGTCGAGTTCAAGTCAACTTGATAGAGAAAATCATGGTCTGACGTATGGTGAAATGAAGGTCTGATGGATGGGTAGGAATGTAGATCCATGGGTTCGCTGGAACATGGCACCAAGGTGGCCACAAGACCGTAGATGGAAGAGGAACGTATTTAAATTTACCTGCAGTGGGTCAGTAATTCCCAGTGGGCAGGTTTTGATGCCTTTCCCCATTTCATAATGACTCCCTACAGAATGTACAGTTATCATATTCTTAAGTCCTATCAAAGTTCACATTCTACCAGTTATGATTTGCAGACAAACCTAACACATCCTAAGCCATGACTGTGTCACTGACTTACACAGAGGAGGCAGAACCAGCCCCAGCTCATGCTGGTTGCAGAGAAACCCCCTTATAAGTGTCTGAGCAGCATTCAGATTCTTGGGGCTCGCATTTATTAACAAGCCAATTTGTGGTTTAAGATGAAAGGGGGGGGGGGGGGTGGGAATCTAGCAAATAAGCTTGTAAATAGGATTTTTTTCCTCCTAGTAGAATGACAGCTTTTGTATGTTAAGTGTATTCCTTCTAGCTGCAGTGCACATGCAAAGAATTTGTGAGCAGAGTAATGCTGCATGCATGGAGGTCGGTAACCTGGAAAAGAACACCACACACACACACACCCCCCGAAAACAAAGTCTACCATCAAGGACAGCCCCCAAAGCCAGAGCTAGTGATCGTTAACAGTCTCAGTCTTGCAAAGCCTTGTACTTCACTCAGCTCTTCTTAAAGCTGCACAGAGTGGAACCACTTGTCATTTTAGCATCCATCAGAGGTGTGCACCTCCGTGGGAACACAGAGGCTGACTGCAAAGTGGCAAAAGGATTTTAGCTGTGCTCTTTTGGAGACAGCGGTCAGAACCACCATGCCTGCTGGACCAGACTGTCCTTTAGACTTGTTTCCGAAGTGAGGGCTGGAAGAACGTAACAGCCCCACCATAAGACCTCCCTGGCTTTCAGCAGTAGGAAGCCTCTGAGGTTTCCCAGTCATTTCCAAAAGAAGTATCTGTCATTTTACTGAAGAAGGTATCACAGCTGGAAACATCACAGCTGTTCCTGCCAAAAACACGTACTGGAATTTTAACCAGCCTCACCAGAACTTTACCAGTTACACCTAAAACAACCTCAGAAACAGCAGAAGCAGTAAGTAAGGAAGAAGCTAGTCCTTAAAGATGATGTTCTGTCCTACCCTAACCCTGCGATGGCCATCACTGCCTGGCTGCTGGCAGAGCCATGCCACTGAGAACTCCAGAAGTAGCTGCTTACACACCACAGGATGCTCCGGTGCTATTTTGGGCTCTTTCATATCACAATATCGCCTATCACGAGTGCCGCGTGCAGGGCCACGTTTCCCTCTGCTGACACGATTATACACACTGGCTCGTGAGCCTGCTTGTGTCACTGAGCTGATTTTTCAGATGGAGCAATAGATACCTGTATTGTGAGATGCTGGGGACTTGGCTTCAACCTCCGAGGAGCGAGGGCTTGAAGGTGAGCCACAGGCTGCCTGTGCTGGCGTTGCAGGTTGCATTGCTCTGCTTCATCCAAGATCATCTCGCCAATGAAGCCCTGTACTTTGCATTTAATTGAGGAGGCAGCTCACAGAGCTAGTGTGCATTACATACCATGATGCCTTTACTGAAAAATCCTGAAACTTTCGTGAAACTCAGAGCACTGAAAAATAATTGCCAAGACCACGTGTCTGCAACCTGATATTCCTTCTGTGCTTCTCAGAGTGGCTACAAAATTCAGACGAAGTCTTCAAGTCTGCCAGTAATTTTTGATCAGAGGCACTACATCAGAGCATCCCCCTCTGGTAGAAGAAAACAGAACAATGCTATCTTTCAATTGATTTTGAGATTAAGTCACTCTAATTATCACAATCTGACCTCTCCTTGACATGACACCCACAGAGAATGGTGGAGCCTTGACACATCAACCATTGTTGGACTGAACAGATCGAGAAGAGACATCCTTGTTCAGGAAGACCTTGGGGGAAGCAGAGGAGAAATGCTCTGCCTTGTGAACAACATCAGAAGCCCAGGGCTCTGTCTGCAAAGGAGACTGTGCTGGTGCTGCAGCATCCTGGCTGCCTGCTGAATCCAGCCCTGGCAGCTCCCAGACTCGTGCCTGGCCCTTGCACCCATCTGCGCTGCACCTATGCTCTGCACCCACAGCCCGGACTTCCCTTCTCCTGAAGCAGCTCCAGACCTGCAGGGTTACTTGCTCCCATGTCCGGCAATGCAATGCAATGCAAAATATCTCATTTTCCCTTAAGCCCTGCTCCCTGTTAGCGGTGGGATCAGCCACGTCCTCTTAGCTGGGCAGAGGTACCACTGAGGTACCGAAGGGATGCACAGCAAACACCAGTGGCAATAACCACTGTGACGGAGAGACAAAGGGGCTGACAGGCTGTGCTGTGGTTCCTACGTGTGTCCGGCCATGCCCTGCCAGGCAAAAAGCCACTGACATCTAACGTCAAGTGTTTCCTACTGACCGGCCTTAAACCTTGAGAGACGACTGACCAGCAGGCAACCCATGGCTCAGGCATGTCACGGACATTTGGACTATCTTAAAATGTCCCTAAATCTTCACGTATTGCCCAATTCTATGGTGTCAACTGTCGCAGCACTTTGATTCAAACACCCCAAGGCTGGGAACAGGACCAATTTGCCAAGAGCTCGCAGACACGAGATTAAAACCTAAAACATTAAGAGCCTTCTGGGGTTTGGGTTTCCCCCCACTTCCTCTCTTGCTGGAATCAGGAAGTGCAAAGAAGCAACTGTGAAAATAAAACTTAGTTTCTTTTCAGAAAGTTGCTTGAACTTTCTGAACCGTACGTTTCATTCCCATTTAGGGCAAAGATCCAAGATAGTTAAGTTATTCCTGTACTTAAACCAGGTTCAGTCATCCTTAATAATTAAGGGCACTAGATCAAAAATTAAATTTATTGTACCAGTAACACAACCACAATGGATCTTCATAAAACTTAACCACATGGAGAAGCAGGTTGCCTGAGATCTGCCATTCAAGCGGCCTTTATTGCATTTATATATAGAATCATGAAAAATGAATTAAGAATGGGGATGACCCTTTGTCTACCTAGAGGCCTAGGAAAGATGTTTGCCTCTGAAACAGTTTGAAAATTAGCATTTTATAGGGCCTGGGATGCTGCCTGACACACAAAATACTTTAAAATTCTGTAAATAATGTAAGTAAATTAACAAGAGATAGTGACTGCAATGAATAAAACATAAGTTAAGTACCTTTCTGTTTCCTCTGAAGCCTAGAGGAAAAAAGTGACTAGATTCAGCTCTTTGGGGGAAAGAATTGAAAGTACTTGTAATGTTGGTAGGAGAATACACAGATAATTTAGAGAAACACTGAAAAGCCAGTTTGAAGCATCTTTGACGTAACTATGAGAAAAGCCAGGCTTTTGTGGCAAAGGCAAGGCCCTTGCATTGAGTTTTAGCCTTGTCTAGGACAGTCCAACACCCATCAAGTGCTTGGGAAGATCATCAGGGATGGGTCTTCCCACCTTCCTCGCTCCCCTTGCTCCCCCTTCACCACTCCAGCAGGCTCCTTAGAGGAGGTGGCTCCTGGGGAGGCCAAGCACAGCTCAGGGGGCTTCCTCCTTCCAGTGTGAGCTGCTGAGCCCCACCACAAAGTCTTCCACTCTCCTAAGCAAGTCAGAGCTCAGGGAGCCAAAAAAGAACACGGAAGTCCAGGTTCAGTGCTTCTTGCTCTACCATAAGGGATGAAACTGTAGCAGACATGCTTCAAGCTGAAGAGCATGACCATCAGCAGCTGCAAACCCCATCCGACATCAGCACAGGGCTCTCCCTGCTTCATTAAGCCCACCCAAAAGCCTGGGCATACCTGTGCAGTCCTAGCATGGCTCTGTTGGCAAGGTAGCATGTGGCTGTCCTGTAGACTTATCTGGGAACAGAGGTGAGCTTGGACCTCTCTTAGCATGGACTGGTGTGCAGATGGGGTCACCCATTTGGTTGCCCAGCTTCCTATATCCTTTTAAATAGAGGCACTGTGACGAGAATTTGATAGGGCTTTGGCAAGAAAATTATTGGCCCGTTTGTGAAATAAAGCGCATGTCCCGAAGGAGAGCTGTGAGGTCAAACGCGTTACACTTGCCGAGGCATTTGGTTGACACAACCTCTATTTTCACATTTAAAGCTTGAAGCCCTAACCTGACATCCCTGGCAAAGGCAGAGCAGGAATCTTGCAGCAGCATGCCGGCTCGGAGGCGCGAGCCTTATCAGATGGGCTCTGATATGACAGCAAGAGCCTCTC
The DNA here is from genome assembly GCF_023634155.1 of Falco peregrinus. NCBI lineage: Eukaryota > Metazoa > Chordata > Aves > Falconiformes > Falconidae > Falco > Falco peregrinus. The sequence goes on along the minus strand of NC_073722.1, from coordinate 116,110,812 downwards.
CCAGGATGTTTTGGCTTGTGATCCATGATGAACACCTGGAAGCCAAAAGGAGCCTGGAACAAATTAAATGAATTGGCCAGACTTTCTCATCTTGTTAACATGCTGCAGGCTTCATTTGTGTTTTGGGCAGGGATTCAGAGTGGTTCTTTATTTGATTCAAACCAGATAGCCAATCACAAATCCAAAACTCCTGCTCGTATCAGCAGCACCCAGACCCTGTCCCTACAGAAAAATTCTTCGCGACAAAAGCATCTCTGACAAAATCAAACAGCACACACACGGACTGGAATTTTGCTGCAGATAAAAGCTAGCAGAATATTCTACTTGGTCTCTTCTCTTCCCACTTTTCATCTCTTTTCTAACTCTTCAACTTCTAGTTTCACTGCCCCAGATCACAGGAAGATTCAAACCACAGCAGCTTCCGAACTCTGCATCAGGAAGTTCAGCTGCAAACTCTAGAAGGACAAACACCTACAGCATCTCCTGGGAGAGCCTCAACCACAGCCACAACGTGTGCCATGGCTGGGGCATTGTGTCCCATCACCCCAGACAACAGCTTCTATTCATTTTCCTCCTGAACAGCAACTTTCTTACCTGGTATTTATGGAAACAACTCAGAGATCCTGCAGAGATCACGTTTCTGTAGCCATCTTGTGCCTTCAGGAGATGTGCAGCAAGGGCAAGTATGCCCAGATGACACCAGCGAGGACACACACACACTGCCACGGCATTCTCCTCCAACCCACCGTCCCTGTTTCACCTAGCACTCACAAACCCTTTCTCTCAGGGAACACGATGTCCTGTAAGATATAAGCAATTTAAATTCAGTTGGGTGGCAATATTCAACCAAGAAAAGCATAACGTGGGCAAGGACTCAAGGCAGCAACACCAAAGGCATGAGACAAGCTGTGTCTCTGGTACTCCTAGACCAAGTGGTTCCATGACCAGGGAAGTCCCAGCATGACCGTTTGCATTTGCAGGTAGCAAATAAAAGCCAAATACTTCAAGAGAAAGGCAGCTCCTTCTCTTGCCCCTACTCCTGCCAAGGACTCAACATCTCATCCATCATTTCCACCTGGTTTGTGCTGACATATGAAAACATGCTCCATGCAGGCATTAAACTGCTAACATCAATGATCAAATCAAGAAAATGGAGGGATTTTATCAAGTACCGTTACTGCCAGGTCTACCTGTGTGTAAGGCCTTCCAGCAAAGATATAAATCAATAGTTAAACAGTACGGAGTGGGGCGTATGGCCCTGCTGCTAGAAGACAGTGTGGCTCAGAGGGAAATAGTCCTGCCCTGCCCTTCCAGGGAAACACTGCTAGTGCCCTCTCAAGTCTCTGCACAGCTAGCTTGAAGCAGGAAATAATTGGGTTCTACCCCAAAATCTGTCATTTATTCATTTTATAATCTTGGGCAAGATACAGCCCTAGTTTTGCCTCAGTTTCCCTAGTTCAAAGTGGAAGTGAGCCCAGCCATCTTCTGAAATCTGCTCTAATATTCATGGGGAAAAAACAACCATCATAAAAACACACACCACTAAACCCAAGCAAAGATCTTACAGACTCATCAGTGTGGGGAACCAGCTACTACATTTTTCCCTGCTCTGCAACAGCAGAGATCTACACTAAAGCCATTCCGTGGGTGTAGGCACTCCTAGCTGGCAATGGGAACCACACAAGGAGTGTGGGTTCCCCTGTTTGATGCTTTTGGTCAAAGCAGCCACTGCTCAGGGGCTTTTCTTTCAAAGGACACCAGGATTTAAAGTTAATTGTTTTACAAGCAGGCAGAATGGGTTTGTTGTTGTTAAAACCAGTTTCCAGTGAGAACTGCCCAAAGAATTTTCCTTCTCTACCTCCCTTCTTATTCCCCTGCCCTGATATACTAATGTTATCGATTTTGATCTAGCTTTGTTTAAATGATATTGAAAGCCAAGCAAGAGAATTTTGTCTGTCAGAATTTCCCCACCTATTGAATTTTTTAGAAAGAAAAGTCCAGTTTTCTTCCAGATCAGGACAGTTGGCTCACAGCACCCAGCTCGCTGTGCCAGGGAACCGGTGGCCGCTCCTGGGCTCTCAGCTTCATTTTAGCACCTCAGTGTTCAGGAGCGGATCCATACCCAGGGAAGCCCCTGCCTGGCTCATGGGGCTTTTCTGGAAGATGGAGGGTCCCAGGGAACCTCAGACACCATAGCATGTAGCGGTGGGTTGCTGGGCCAGTGTTCTGGGGGAAACGACCATTAAATCCAACCCAAACCCAGCGGTGCTGGGCTTGGGGCTGGCTCGGACACTGGCCAGAGAGCCCAGGGTCAGCCCTTGCACACACTTCAGTGCTCTAAGGGAAGCAGAGCGAAGAGGGCTGCTCAGCAAAGCGTTCCATAATTTGCTATTCTTGCAGCACAGTCGGCCCGATTTACAGCGGGAGGTGCTCCTGGAGGAGACCTCGACTTCAGACACAGCTGTGAAGCACCTGACGCTGCAAAAGGGTCTGCAGGAGCTGCACTGTGAGCCCCAAAGTACAAGATGGTGCATAGGATAGAATTAATCAGTCTGCTCTGAAGAAGGAATTCTCCTCACTAGGGAAGGAAACAGCTTTGCCTGCATGATGAAAAATTTAAGAACCCCTGGCCTGGCAGTGTCCTCCTGGGGAAGAGTTAAAGCAGCAGCCTGAAGAGAGAGGCAGACCTTTCCCTTTACATGTAAACTGCAGATACGCTGCTCCATCTCAGTGAGTTTCCTAAATAAATTGCCCTCCTTGCTCTCCTCAAATCCAGCGGGATGTTCATTCCTTCCTCTCTCCAGAAAAGAACTAAAAGTGGAAGAAACCTTGTCTTTTTAGTTAATATTTTGCCGAGGCTGAACTCTCAGAGCTGCACCACCCTAGCCTGAGCCAACCCCAGCGTCTCCCTCAGCACGAGCATTTGCTGCTCTGATTTTGTAGGGAAGAGGCTAAATTTGGGCATTTACTAGCCCTGGCAGCCTTCCCTGCAAGCCAGCCGACTGCCTGACCAAGAAGACCATGTAGCTGCAGAAAAGCAAAGCAGCTCCTTTCCTCTGGAATTTCACCACTTTCCCAGGGTGAAGGGGGTGGGAGCATCGCCCTGCTGGCATCCCGCTTCCCCCCAGGGTGAGAGAGGGAGGACAGAGCCATGATGCAGGCACGGGCACCCATGGCTGGTGATGGCACCCACCCAAGCAGAGCAGGCTGTATTCTCCCACCCTGCCCATCCCTCCTTGGGGGGACACCCGGCTGTCTTCCCTGCTACCCCAGGACACGGACAAGGTTTGCAACTCTGCCCCAGGGAGCGCTGGCCCTGGCCCTGCTCCACTAACCACCACCGAACCCCCGAGCCGGCTCACCGGGGGCTGCAGCAGAGCTGCCCGGGGCGGGCAGCAGCACCCCTGGCCCAAGCAGGGCTTTATACAAACATCTGCACCTCCGCTCCTGCACCCGTCAGGCCAAACAAAAACAAAGGCACAAGCTTTCCATTTTCTTCTTTTATTACCCGCCTTCAAAAATCAAACAAAACACTGGTCAGCCGCAGGATTCCTGTTTTTATGGAGGCCATCCTGCCACGCTATTGCTCCACAAGGACATTATTAATGCCATTTACAGCTCAGCTAATAACTGAGCCTCGGCCGCTCTGTAGGCGAGAGCTATGGAAGAGTCATTACAAAGGTGATCCCAGCAAAACTTAATTCTGCCTGGCCACATGCTGGCAAGGCCAAAGCAGCAATCATTCCGCATCCTGGCTGTAAAATCAAATTAAATAAAAGATCCCATTTCACCGAGGGCCTAATACTAATTTGTGTAACATTTCCATTAAACAATGCTGCCTACAGAAAACATATACTAAAGCACTTTGACGATTTAACAGGGAACATTCCAATAGGAAACATTATTAGATTTTCCTATTAAGCTGCTCAGGGCACACGCTCGCTTAATAGACGTTAATTACATTAGTGAGGCTGCAAATTCAGCCCTGGTGGAATCTAAGTGACTTTTGCAAAATTGACTCAGTCCTGGAATTTCTGTAGGGACAAAAGGTAAAAAAAAAAAAAACAACCAATACCTAGATAGAAAACTGGAACAAGGCCATCATGTCACTTTTTCAGCAGTGTTTTTAAAACACTTTAATGTACTGGCGCATTTTGCTTTCACATTTCCAGAGTGGAATTTTCACTAATTTCCCAGCTTGGCAAAGTAATTGGAGACAGCTCATGATATTTGATTAATGGATTTTTTTCTGCCAGTGGAAAGAATGGTTGAAACAGCAAAAAGGCTGAGTATTTAAGTTCAGTGTTTTTGTAAAGCCACTAAAAGTATTTTGTATTTCTTCAGCACGTGCTTGTGTCCTATTATGTTCAATGGGGATTTAAATACATGCTTTGAGTTAACAAGGCATATAATGATTAGCCTAAATCAAGATCTAATTACAGAAGATTGTTGACAAATGATCTCAGACAACATGTAAACGCAAGCCAAACAGTATTTCACTTGCACCCAGCAGAATTACTCTTTTTGAGCTAATTAGCTTTGGCCTAGATGTATCATACCTAACATTTGGGTCTATGCTTCCACAGACAGCTAACCTCAGCCACATTTTGGAAGCATCCCCAGTTTTCTACTGACTGCTGAGGGAGTCTAAGCATGGATTTAGGATTCCACAGCTAAATAAAATTGCATCTGGCTCAGTTCTTAATATTTTGGAGGTACAATTCCTCTTAGGTCGTGCTGTCCACCCTTACACTCCAGCTCTTTTTCACTAGTAAAAGGCAAGAACCTTTAAAAGCTCCATGACAGCTTAAAAAAATTATTCCCACTTAAAGGGCTGGGAATGGCAAGCCATTTGCCAAGGGCAGGGGCAGAACTGGGGGTGAAACGCACTGCCGGGGACCCCCAGCCCTGCCTCAGCGTGTGCACATGGCCGTGCAACCCCCTCAGGGCTGCCGTTGGGTCCCCTGCCCAGGAGCCGCAGCGTACAAGACCCATCCAGGTTTTCTGATGTTGTGTCTCTTCCTATGTGCAGGCACAGGAAGGGCACTATGTAGGATGCAATCTCCTAAATCTTAATTAGTCATACCGTACCTTATATTCAATAACGAGCTGATGACTCAGGGCCCTTGAAAAGCCTTTCTGTTCATTTAAACAATGCGGTATTAGAAATACTAAATACAATAGGCACTTCAAATGTATCCAGAACCTTAACCTCATCCCTTCCCTTACTCTGAGCTTATATGATTTCTAACAGATGCGTTGCATTAATAATTGAGATACATTTAAAGAAAGATTAGGCCTGAATGCAAGTTTCTGGAGAAGTGGGAAGTTACAGAGTTCAGCACAGTTGCACAGCAAGGTCAAGGACCCACTTGAGCTGTATTTGTTACTGCTGTGCTGGAGGAACATCATCTCTGCTCCCCCCAGGCTTCACTGATGTTGCTCCTAGCTGTTGGGTTGTAACCTCAGTGGAGTTTTATCAGCTTCAAGAGGGGAAAATCAACCCTGAGGCTCCTATTCATTTCCACTTCTGCAGTGCTTGGGAGCTGAAGCATGGCTCTTGCAGAGGACTCTCCAGCTTTGGGTCCTGCTAGGTTGCTGTTTCCCATCAAGGTGACACAGCATGTGACAGCTTTCCTCCAAGAACAGTGACCACCCTGTGGGTGAGCATCCTGAAAGAGCGTTCACATTCCCCCCTAGACTGGTGAGCCTCCGTAGTTCATTACTTTGAATTCAATCTAGCATGGGTGCACCCCTTGGCCTGGCTCCCCCCACGAGCGCTACAGATGAGGCACCTGCAGCTACCCTGCTCCTCCTCTCATCAGTTTGGCAAAACAAAGACCTGCATCTTCCCCAGATGCCATCTCTAAGACTCCTAACTTCCAGAGCTGCCTGTCCCAGTAGCCACGAGACCAGCTCTCCCAAGACTCTCCCACTCCACTCATGGCCACTAACCCAGGACTTCCAAGGGATAAAGGGGTCTCAATTTCATCTCTTCCAACAAGAAACCAGCCGGGATAAACACCCAAGGAGGAATTAGATGCCCAGGTACTGCCCTCTGTGTGCCCTGTTGCTTTGCTGCAGGATGACCCCGTGCCCGGTGAGGAGGGAGCCCTGGTGCTGACTGCCAGAGAGGCTCTGGAGGGGGGACACCTGGGCTGTGGGGAGCCAGGAAAGGTGGAAAACCATGGAGGAGAGGGGAAAGGTATTTCATCATGACAGTCCTGGGTAGACCCTGGGTTTGAGGCAGCTTTGGGTAACCTCTGCTCAGCCCCTTGCAGCTCGCCCCGACCCTTCATGGGCAGCAGGCGATGGGCTCCGGCTCTGTTCCCACCCCCTCGGGGCAGACCCGTCTCTGCACCTTTTGGAGCAGAGGGAGAGGAACGGCCAGTTCCCCACAATACACCAAGGAGGCAGAAACAAGAAACTGCTTGTCTTGACATAAGATTTCTGACAGCTTTTAAGTAGATGGACATGAGCTGAAAGCCACCCATTAGCAACCCGTCTCCCAGGCAATTGCTCATGTTCTGTCATTTTGGCTGAAGTGTCATTTAGACTAATTGGCCTTTTTCAGAGGGCAAATACCACTTATGAACCCTCCTTTAAAACTACATGCAGCCAATGACATCTCCAGCGTGAAGTCTTTCAAGCTCAAAACTTCTAATTAAGTAGATGATAACATCAACACAACTTCTGCTCCACTCCAGGAGCTGTCATCACATAGAACTACTGCTTTCTGCAGTTTTTATCATGAGATCCATTATATTTGGCATTTCTCTTAAGTCCCTGACCCAAGGACACACACTACTACATATGCAACTCTCAACTCTCTAATTTGACTTCATTTCTAGCATTAATGTTTGGAAAGAAAAAAAAAAAAGATTTTAGAAGTCATGACCCAAGTGTAATTGAGGCCTCAGAAGTAGAAGCTAATTCAAAGCAAAACAGACCACCATCCCCAAACCCCACCACACCCACATTTCCAACAGCAAAGCTAGACTCAGAACCACTTAAGATATTACTCAGCTCAAGTGATGTGTCAGGAGCAAGGCTCTGGCTGCAATGAACCCACTGAAAGCAGCACTGAACACCCAAAAGCACGGAAGGATCTCGTACCATCTCCCACGTCCTGCTGTGCGCTGGGACAGCCCAAGAGACCGTGCTTGGCTGGACAAGATGATCTTGTTCCTTCACAAACCCAAAGCATCCCAAGAGGCTGAATGAGTGTAGTTAAGCCAGGGGTATTACCCATCACCCCAAACCCAAGCATTATGCAGGAAACTGAGAGCCTCAGGCAAGCTGCAGTGCCACCAAGGCAAAGGACTGGAAAGGAGCGATAACCAGATGGAAGAAGAGGGATTTCTGGGCTGAGCCCAGTGAATGCTGCCTTTCTGGCAAGTTTTCACAAGTAACCTTCTGCAATTGGAAAGAAATCTTGGGTTTGGGTAGCTGATGGCACTAGGGATGGCAGAGGGCAGATGCAGAAAGGAAAAGCACTTTGAAGTGCAGCTGAGCAGAAAGTGCAGCCCGGGGGGAGCCCCAAGCCGGTGCAGCCAGCGGGCAGCTGCCGGAGCCAGGAAAAGGAGATTCTAGCCTGAACGGGATATTTTGTTTGTGACAGCAGATTTGTTTTCCCTCCTGCCCCAGCTAGGTTCAGCAGATTTGTTTTCCCTCCTGCCCCAGCTAGGTTAGACACTGAATTTCACATTGCAAGGTGTATTCGGCTCTGCTCAAAGCATGCACAGAATAGAGACGCTGGACTGACAGCTATGGGCATCCTTCAGTGGGCAATTCCACACTTTTCCAGGCACTGAAGGCATGGCTGAGTCTGCTTTTAGGAATAAGGGGCTAAAGCCGTGGTGTGGTTTAACCCCAGCTGGCAACTAAGTACCATGCAACCACTCGCCCACTCCCCCCACCAAGAGGGATGGGGGAGGAGAATTGAGACAAAAGGTAAAACTTGAGGGTTGAGCTAAAAACAAATTAATAATTGAAATAATTAAAATACTAATAATAACAACACTTGCAATGAAAAGGAGGGAGGAGGGGAAGGGAACAAAATCCAACGGGAAGAGAAAAAACTCAAGTGATGCCCAACACAATCATTCACCACCCACTCACCGATGCCCGGGTGGTCCCCGAGCAGCGATCAGCACCTCCCGGCCGGCTGCCCTGGTTTATATACTGAGTGTGATGTTCTATGGTATGGAATATCCCTTTGGCCGGCTCGGGTCATCTGTCCTGGCTGTGTCCCCTCCCAACTGCTTGCGCCCCTCCAGCCCTCTTGCTGGCAGGGCATGAGAAACTTAAAAGTCCTTGACTGGGTATAAGCATTACCCAGCAACAACCAAAAACATCAGTGTGCCACCAACATTGTTCTCACACCAAATCCAACACCCAGCGCTGCGCTGGCTTCCAAGCAGAAAATTATCTCAGCTGAAACCAGGACAAACTGACAAAACTGCTGTTTCATCTCAGGAAAGGCCTTTGCATCTCCTCATACCTGTGCTCTAGATAGGAGAATCTAGTCCTCCAAAGCAAAATCCATCCTCCTGTAGGTCTGACAGATTCAGAGGCCACATTTGGTAATCTTAGGGGCTGCTCCCCTCTAGCTCTCTGCCAAAGCCCCACTAACATCAGGCAGCACCATCTGAAATTGCTTTATCACTGTGAAAACACACCTCTGCTTTCCTTTTTATCAAAACCCTTCCGAACTCTGCTACACCTTTGGCTCCTTCCTGAGAATAGCGCCGATCAACATTTGTTTGGGTGTTTATGCTGTTCACTTGCCAAGAGGCAACTCCGGCGCCTTTCTGCCATTCAGCACCCCATAAAAACGCTGGAGCAGATCATCCTTTTCAGGACCAATCTCTAGACAGAAGCTGTTGCTAATCCACGTGCAGCACACACCTCCCCACCGGTTTTTGTCAGTAGGTCTAGGGTTTCAAGACGACAACTCTTAAGAGGCTGACTACCTGCCTGTGGTTCCCTGTGCTCCCAGGCAGGGCAGGGACCGGTGCACAGTGAGCCCACAGGCTGCCCGTACCAGCACACAACCCCAGCAGCAGCGCCATCCGCATGCTTACCTTCATCCATGAGCCGACCTTGGCTGATGAGATCACAGCCCAGAGAGGTATGGCTGTGGGCCAGTGAGAAAACAGATGTCTGCTACAGACACCACTCATTGATACTTTATTCCCATTCGTTATTTATTAAATACACACCCCGGGTGGATCAGGGTTCTGTTACTGTGAACTCTGCACTAACATTTTTATAAACAAGGTCTGCCTAAGGATGACTGGAGAGGCTCCCTTGCCAGGGGACGCCATAATTCAGTGGTTTGTTGTAAGAGGAAGATTGTCTCGGTGATGCCTGGTTCCTCCCAGCCCCGTCCCCCCTCCTGTTTTGTTCTGTGTTTGCAAAGTTTCTAATCCTCTGATAAGAAACACTTCAAAAGATTTTTGAATCAGCAGCTCAGGGCCTTTTCCAGCCCCGTGGCATCCTCCTGGAGGCAGAGCTTACCAGGGGTTCAGTGGGAGTCTGGTCTTCAGGATCGAGACCCTGACAAACAGCTGAAGCACCTGAGTGCCAGCCTTCCCAGCACAGTGCGGGGGCTCCAGCCCGGGACAGCAGCGGAAAACTCGGGATGTGCTGCAGCACAAGGCCGCCGCTCCTAACCCAGCCTCGCCACCTTCTTGCTGAAGATTTCACAAACAGGTTTTCTTCAACTACAGTTGAGGGAGATGGGAGGAAACAATAGAGAAAAGGAAAAAAAATTGTGCTTTTGTGATGTTAAAAGGTACATAGGAGGACAGTGCAAAGATTGATCATGTCACCATAAAAGCAATTGAGGGTAGAAAGGGAAGGAGCAGGGGAGGAGGAAAGTTACCCCATGGGGGCAGGGAAGACTTCTGCCATAGTTGGGAACCCCTGCCATGGGCAAAAGCAGGTTCAGAGTCTACATTTTCCTTAAAAAAAAAAAAAGTATATTAAAAAATAATAAAAATAATAAAAAATAATAAAAAAATGAGAGATCAATCTGTTGCTGTGGTCTTCCAATGACGAGAGAATTACCGAGGTATGTGCAACCAGAGCAGCAACTCAGGTTACTGCTGTTTTGCTGCAAGGAAAAAACCTCCTTGTCCACTTTATCAGATCTGCCCTGGGACCAGAGATCAGCCATATGGTTATTTTGGTCCAGATTCACCTCAAACCCATGAGATGCCCGATTCAGTAATATCGACCTGGATCCCTCTACCCTCACTAGCCACAACAAGGCACCTGGACTTACCCACGCCAGTTCAGACTGTTGGGGAGGTCTAGGCTGGGGGTATGATGGGCATTTTATTCTCCCCATGCTCCAGGGCAGTACAGGAACGTATCCTGATCCAACATAATCTGTAGCATCTTCCCAACTGCCTTCAGTGGAACCCAAAAATCAGTACAGGTGTGCCCCAGGTCCCATTCTCACATTGCATTCTGGGGTGAGGGCTAGGGAGCAGCCTGTGCAAACACAGCCAGGGAGGTATTATCAAATGACATTTTCCTTTATCCTGTGATAATTGATGATCAGGCCATTAGAACAGAGATTAATGTCATAGGGTCACAGAAGATAGTCTAAGAAGGGACCTTGAGGTCATCTAAATCTATCCAACTGTCCCACAAAAGGCTCATTTCTGACAGATATTTGACCCCTTCGAAATAAGAGGGAAGCTTCTGACCAGTATTTTAAATAAAAATTTTCTTTGGCTGATGACAAAATACTTCGTTTCTCTCAAATACAAGAAGCCTCTAAAAGGCACTTGTTTCCAGGTATATCCAAAACCAAATCAAACTCTTTTTAATATGCCCATCAAGAGAGGCACTTCTGAACTTCTAGATCTTTTTCTAGCAAAATAATTCATCTCAGGGCAACAAAAATTCCGGGGAAGCATTCTTTTCTTGCTTATAAGATTTGTGACCTGCCAAGAAATTCAAATTGTTTTCATTTCAATAATTGTTTAGAATTGCCAGCAAAAGGAAATAAATCCTATTTGCACGGATGTGAGGACCATTTGTCTAGGACTGAGGACACGAGCCGGTTAGGGAATGTACTGTGGTACCAATGAAGTAGCAAGGACACTTGAGATATTTGCTCAGAAGAGTTCTGGCATAATAAACTCTTCTCCCTCACCTTGTTTCTGCCTCAGTTCCTGCCTGTGTGGAGCCAGGTATGTCTGGCAGGGAGGGGAGATGGGCTAATGGACCTGCATTAGGTACTTTGCTGAACTTGACTGAAAGGTGCCACCTAAGCGTGCAGCTCCGGGATGATGGATGTGGAAGTGTAATGCAGGGTTTCCCTCCTATAATTACAATTTCATCATGTAATAATAATAGGTAGTGATTGATTGTGACCCTTCACCGCTGCAGGATGTTGGTTGTTAGGAAGAACTGATTGATCGCTGGAGCTGCCATTTGGCCACACAGAGCCCTTCCACTGCCTTTTAGAAGGGGAATGAAAATCTCTTTAAATAAATAAAACTTGAAAAGATTCCAGATCACTATCAGGAGACTCTCAGCCCCTTCCTACCCTCATTGTGTCAGTCAGCAGAGCAGGAGGTTCACAGAATCATGGGATGGTTGGGGTTGGAAGGCACCTCTGGAGACCATCTAGTCCAAGCCCCCACTAAAGAAGGTTCACCAAGAGCAGTTGCACAGAATCACATCCAGGTGGGTTTTGAGTATCTCCAGAAAGGGAGACTCCACAGCCTCTCTGGGTGCTGGAGAGCTGCCTCAAAAGGCATCATTTGGGTGCTGTAAGCCTACAGAGATCCTTCCCTGCCATAATCACCCGCCGGGTGGGAAGACACTGAGGTGAAGGAGTACAGGTCAGGTACCAGAGGGGCTGTTTCAGTTGGTGGCTCTAGCCCAGGAACAATTTCTGTTCTCTGATCCCTCAGGAGGGCAGAGGCCCAGCGTTCAGACGGAATTTGTATCTGCTTTAATGCTGTGAGCAAGCAACGTGGGCTGAGGGCCAGGAATCCACCTCTGAGTGCAAGCTCTGCCACAGGCTTCCTGCGCGCCTCTGGAGACATCACTTCACCCCTCGGCACTAGCAGTGCAGGGATGAAGTTTCTTCTGTCTGAATGACAGCATGGACTGTTACACAGGGATGCTGCCCTGCCATCCCAAGGGGGCTCAATGTGGCCAAAGACTTCTTGGGACCTCCTGTAACAGCCACAGGACCTCACGCTCCTGGCTGCATCTCTTTCTGTCCCCTTGAGAAACACAGCAGCTTCCCAGGTGACTTTAGGCATGGCTTGATGGCAGTACATTAATAAACAGAAATCTGCTGTCTGACAAGGATACAGTGCCCGCACTCTGCTAGCATCTGCCAGAAGTGTTGTCAAGCAACTAACTGCCTGTAATTGAGCTCTCAGAAGTAGCTGCCCTGAGGTGAGCCACAGAGAAATTTTACAAATGAAGATAATAGATGTTTATGTCACACACAAGAAGCAGCAAGCTACAATCACTCACTTGATAAATCCACCTTCAGCAGCGGCTGCAACAGCTTTGTCAGCAACTGCATTAGGGTCTCTCTGGCAGCGTTCGATGCCTCAGCAAGCAGAGTGAGGCTGCTTATTGCCCTGCATTGAGCCATGCCTGGAGCTGGTCATAGTAACTTATGTAACACCATCTTTATCCCACAAATATTCATACATTTCTGCAGATTTCCAGACAGGATTCATTATCTGCAGGCATTCACCAGAACATCTGGAGAAACAGGGCCAGCCACATTGCTAACATTAATCAATCCAGCTCCCTTGAAGTCAAGACAGCTATGCCAACTTGCCCTTGCCAAGAATTAGTCAATCTTTTCTAACCTATAAGCTCTTCCTGGACTTACTCTTTATTCCCAGGACACATCATTATTTACACTTTTAAATAGCAGAGCAAAGGTGGTGAACAGCAAAGAGATACACATGCATCCAGCTGTACTATCCAAGTGCTGCACCAGAATTAACAATGCCATCAGGGTAAGCTACAGCAAAACCAGGAGCTCTGCTTTCCAGATGGAAACAAAAGAGAGGCACGCAGGCAGGGTAAGCAGCTTGCCAAAAACACCCCACCCAAACAAGCCAGCAGCATAAACCAAGCCTCCCAAAACCCAGAATTTAGTTTCCATTTTTTAGATGACCTCCTAACAAGGTTGCAGACCTGTGAAGAACCACAGAAACTGCCCAAGCACCTGGGGTTTAAATGTTTGGGGCATAATTTCAGAAGTGATTGGTCCTGAAACCCAGATCCCAATCAAGCATCTAACTGCCAGCAGTGCCAGTGCAAGCAAATTGCTTTTATATTTTGAAGCTAGAGGCCATAGGAACCTAATTCTCATCAGCTCTCCACAGGAAAATGAATGCCAAGAGCCCAAGGTTTGAAATGGGATTGTATAGAATTGGAAAAGCACCTCATTAGAAATCTTTTAGAGTGCCTGCAAAATGCCAAGAAACACCCAGAAGACCAGTCTCCCACCATTACCCTTCCTTGAGAAGGGCAGAACAGGAAGTTGAGTCCCTGAAATAGTCAGAACTTCTGAATGTGACCTTCTGCAAGGACCTCTTGGCTCGGTCATCTGCAGACCCAAACAGGGCCTGTTGTCTTCATATTTAAAGAGCCACACGTGAGCGCAAGGGGTAATCCCTTTCCCTGGTACCTACTTGTGGGCTCTGCCACAAATGGCACCACAGACCCTCAATGAATGCTTCATACCCTCCCCTTCCACAGGCAGTCCAGTCCTCATGCCTCAAGTCCCAGCACCGTGAGCTCCTTCCTCCAAGAGGTCCTGTGCAAGGCCTCTCACCCTCACGCCCCACCCCGCTGTATCACTTAAATCACATCCCTCTGATTGTCTGGAGACTGTTGTTCTCTGTTGTTACATAAACACGGTACATTTTCCAGCACAATTCTTGAACTGAGTTGCCAAGCACGCCCTCAAACAAAGCAGTATAAAGCAAATATACAAGAGGAAGTGTAATGAGATCCCTGTACTGTTACCCCTCCAGGGATGAATAATGCCAGCCCGACACATGGCACACGAGTTTCCCAGGGACTGACAACCAACAATCTCACGTACAGCTGTATCACTTTATGCATCTGCAGCCATGTCAAGGTAGATGGAATAAGAGTCAACCTCCACCAGTACCACTGGGCTACTTAGGATGGAGCAGGAGGGAAGTACCGGACTGCCCAGACATTTGCTGCTATCTTTTGCAGACTTGCACTTAGCCTAGAAGCTCTGTAGAAGCAGATCCCACCAGATGCCATAAGCCCTGAGGATCCACTGAAGTCCCCTGGACAACCTCAGCTGCAGTCTGCAAACGGAGGCTGATTTACACCAGGTTGAGGATCTGGCCCTCCACACTGGAATTCAATCCAAACCTGAAAAAAAACATATTCTATGATGATCTCAGATTGTCCATGTCTCAGGATCACCTGAGCAGCCACAGCCCATAGTGCAGATGGAGATGGAACCCACCTACAGCTGCACGTGACTGGGGCCACAGAGTCTGGGTGGGTACCTGCTAAATCGGACACTGCATTTCAGCAGGGCTGTCCTCCCCATGCTTTCTTGGTGCTGCTGGGCCCATGGAGGTCCGTGCTATGGGAGCGTGCCCCAGCAAAGCTGTGTTAGTACTTGGCTTGAAGTTTACTTTTTCCGTCATTCTTGTGATTAAAGAGAGCCAAGTGCAGTCTGACACTTCTGCTGTCGGTTGTTTTAGCCAGGGGCCAAACGGTGGTTAACAGGGGTTTGGGTACCAGCACAGCCCAGTGGCCCCAGCACATCTTCATATCTGCCTGATAGACCTTCACCTGCAAGTCTGCTCAGATATCAGCTGGGACACTGGGCTTTCACCTCCCCTCCTGCTGCAGGGACACATCCAGCCGCCTGGGTCCTTGCTCTGATCCCCACTGCCCCATCTGGCTGCCTTATGCTGGGTCAGAATTAGCAAAAGTGTTAGTGCCACTCCATCTTCCAAAAAGTTGTTTTCTTAGGTTTTAACTACATGGAAGTTTCTGTAAAGCAGTTTTCCACAGGTGAAGTGGATTTTTCCATAGGAAATAATGAAAATCCAGGGGGGGAGAAATGAGTCAAAAAATTCCTTTGTGTTTTAGGGGAGTTTTCCTCATAGAGGCTTTTTGGTTTTCAAGGTTTGCTTTGGCTTAGGAAGAGGGGAGAGTAAGGCAGAGTAGAGCAGCTTTGCATCTCCTACAGCAGGTTGTAAACACCACTGTCTCTCCTGTGCCCACTGGGATGTGAGACCCTGAACCTGGAGCAGGATGGTCCTCAGCACTGACACGTCATCCACCGACCAGAGTTCTCCAGCTTCAGGGGATTCACCTGCTCACTTCCCCCTCTTCCTGCCTGACCTCAACTTTGGGAATTTAGCACTGGAGCCTGGTTGGTCATCTGAGATGACTCAGGTGAGAAAGTGTGCTGGTTTGGGCTGGGGTAGAGTTAATATTCCTCACAGGAGCTCGTAGGAGGCTGCATTCTGGATTTGTGCTGGAAGCAGCGCTGATCCCCCAGGGGTGGTTTCGTTACTGCCGAGCAGCGCTCACACAGCGCCCAGGGCTTTGCTGCTCCTCAGCCACCCCACAGCTGGGCTGGGGGCACAGGGAGCTGGGGGGGACACTGGCCCAAGGGATGTCCCACACCATATGGCACCACGCTCAGCAGATAAAGCTGGGGGAAGAAGGAGGAAAGGGGGGACATTCAGAGTGATGGCGTTTCTCTTCCCAAGTCCCCGTTCCACGTGCTGGAGCCCTGCTCTCCTGGCGGTGGCCGAACCCCTCCTGCCCATGGGACGTGGTGGACGAATTCCCCATTTTCCTTTGCTTGTGTGAGCAGCTTTTGCTTTACCTATTAAACTGCCTTCACCTCAGCCCGTGGTTTTCTCACTTCCATCTTTCTGATTCTCTCCCCATGCCTCCGAGAGGGCAGCGGGCGAGCGGCGGTGTGGGGCTGAGTTGCCAGCTGGGGTGAAACCACAACAGGAGGAAGACTATGGTAAATCCAAGCCAGCTGTTAGCACAGAACCCCTGAAAGCTGTTGGTGAAGCACTAGGGAAACGCTGAGCTGTAGGTGACTTCTCTTATCCCAAACCAACCAGCAGTGCAATTTCAGTCCGATGAGAGTTTCGAGCACTGTGGCTAGTCAGCCATACCCAACCTGAATTATACATTTATTGTCTCGACGGGTGCGACCCACTGGGTTTCAGAAATACTCTTACACGTGAAGTACCTCTAAGCAACCCCAGCCCGTGCAAAGGGCAGGGACAGACAGTATTTGAGGTATCTCTGCACGGTGCTACCTTTGCCATTTTCTGTATCGCTTTTCAGCGATCCATTTACTGCCTGCAGCTCCCTCCCAGGCTCACCCTTTGAAGGCAGTGGAACGCCGCCAGCTGAGGCTCTGCCTGCCTGGCACTTCTGGCTGCACGCTCCCTCCTGCTTTCCCCAAGGAGATCCTGGAGCAGCTCTCGCTGTCTGCCCGGGTCATCTGCCAACCAGGTTACCTTGCAGCAACCCAGGCTGGCTAGAAACAGCAATTCCTCCCACGGGAGATGCACTAGGATTGTGCTTGGTGACTGTGGGTAGCAGGCTCTGCTTCTGCAGCGGTTGGAAACAAAGGATTTTTTTGGAGGTTCAAGCCAATATATGTAAAGCACCCAATACTTGGATGCCTTTTTAAATTACCTGATTTACTTTGATCTGCAGCTGGGACTGGAAGTTTCATAAGACAGGGTATTTGCTAATCCCTTCGGGCTACGTTCAAGGTCTGCCTTGACCACAGAAGTGACTCAGATGCACTGCTAGAGAACAGCAGGCAGACCGTGGACCTCCAAATCACAGATCCACCCCTGCTCACCCATAAGCAGCAGCAAAGAAAGATTCACCTCCAGTTCCTGGGGTCAGAGATGGGATACTGGATGCAAATGACATGTCTGAGCCAGTCCTGTATGGAAGCATCCTCAAAGCTTGCTCCAGGGACTTGGAAACAAGCTGTACTTCAGATAACAAGCCATTAGTAAGAACCAAGATGTGAACCAAGTCAGCCAAGCAGGAAGACTGACACTTCCAATAAGTAGGACACACATGCCTGGGACAGAGCCGCAGATGATGGGGGGGAAACCAAGTCTAAGACCTTTGCCGCAGCCTGTACCTATGGGAAGAGCCAGGGATGCTGTGAGAAACAGGAAAGCCAGACATATTCTGTGAAAAGGACTAGGCAAAATTCCCTGAGAACTGCAGGAAAAAGACCCTTTTTTGTTAGAATAAAGGCCAAACCAGAACCAGTCTACACAGCTTAGTGCTACAAGAAAGGACAAGGGAGGCCTCAGGGAGCCAGGGCAAGCTGAGGTCCTGGGGAAGACCTGGGGGAGAACCTGCCGGGGTTCCTGGGGAGGAAGGCTGGAGCCACACAATGAAACCTAAGTTAGACTCCCTGCCCCCTTTCAAGGGTGATGCAAAATTATCTAGGGATGCTGTTCTTATTAAAAAGAAAAAAATCCTTTGCTTCAATGCCAAAAAGTTATATAAAAATAATTCATGGCCAGATAAATGAGGGAAAGTCATTAGAAATCAAAAATGAGATAATTCTGCTGTAGATACGAGTGATGGTGAGAAATAAATTATATTTGGCTGACATTACTTAATTAGTTGGAGACATGGTGCTTTCTTAAATTTTCTTTGGTGAAGCTTTTAAGCTTTTGACACATAAATTCCCAGCTAAATAACCTAGATGTCAAAGCAGCCAGTTGTATCTTCTCTGCCAAACCATTTTTTGAGCATATTATTTCAAAATTTCATTCTTTTGTTCAGCATTTTGGTTGCTATCAGGGCATGGCATGTAATGTCTGGCAAGAGCCCAACATCCAGATCAGTCTTTGCTCCTGAGGACAGCTGGTACTGATGTCCTCCCTACCAGCCCGTGGTGGGATGGGGAGAGATCAAGCCAAGAGAAATGGTGATGCCTTCACCGCTGCAAGCAGCCTGAATAACCAGTCATACTTTGTGCTGCTGCAGTGCTTCTCGTCAAGCATCTCAGAGGACTTAATGGGCATGAATTAAGTCACACAATTATAGCTGACTGCATAAATAGTTGCAAATAATATTCCTGGAGGGTGCTCTTCAGTTCTTCACAGAATTGTGACAGTGGCCAATTGTCACAGTCCTGTTTGTGAGCCCCTTCTCAGAGGGAGGGGGAAATCACGGAGGCAGAAGTTAAGGTCTAGAAATCCTGCTGGAAAATGAGGAGAAGCAGCAGTAAGCAGAGCAAAGAGCTCAGTGAGAGGAGTTCGGAAACAGGAAGATCAACCAGCCTCCTCTGTCTTTGGTACCAGTTGCTCCCTCCTAGTGAATTAGTGTGTAGGACTCTGCAACGATCTGGAATAGGTGTTTTAATGAAGTTAATTATAATCTGCAAATGGGCGTTTATTACCTGATTGACAGGGAGATCTGAGGACTCAATGGCCATGAGGTTTTATCCCAGCTGAAGTTACCAACACTAAGATGTGACACAGGAATTCCTCTCTCTAATAAAAAGGTCATTGAACAAGGTGCTGAACACTTACCTTGCATAGAAATGTTTGAATGATTTATAACTAATTAGTCAGTATTATTACCTTTTTAAATATATGCATTAGAAGAAGAAGAGTTAACACCATGGTTCTTAACCACAGAGAAATTGGAGGATAATAAAGTTCAGCTTTAAAGCTATTAATGGACAGATCTAGTGGCTAAGTAAGGTTTTTGAAGGAGAGAAAAAAATAACAAAAACTCAAAGAGAAGCAAACCAATTCCTATTGCAGTATCCTGGAGGTTAGGTGACGGGGACTGCCGGGAGCACAAACTCCCGGCCACCTGTATACCAGTCCCAAGAAAAAAAAAAAACCAACAACGAAACATACATATAATAGTGACTTCTTCCTAAACCCAGGCCCCAGTAAAAGCCTTCTCAAGCTTCAGGGTTGTTTTAAATTCATCATTGTGGTCTAAAGCCCAGTGAACATGGAGCTGCCTACAAAAGCCACCAATTTTTTCAATGGCTTTGGCAGCATGGACTCAACCCAAGCTTTCCCAGCACTCCATTGCCTTCACAGGTCCTGCTCAGGTTTCCCCCTAGTGCACAGAGGGAATTCCTCCCTCATTTCAACCTTCCCTCACCCTCCTCAGAGGGCTCTCCACAGCCTCCAGGTGCCACCTGGACGTGCTCACAGCAGCAGCCCTTTCCATCCCAGGCCAGCTCCTCCCTGCACTGTGCTCTCTCATCCCTGGCATCCTTGCAAGGTGACACCCTTGGGAGGTAACCTCAGCACTGGACCCCAAGCACCGTTGCTAGAAATGCCACATTTCTTTGCACAGCCTGGAGAACTGGATGATTTTTAGTTCAAAGCAATAGCCCACCACCTTTCTTCTGCCAACCTTGAGGAAAAAGTAAATCCACCTCAGTTACCACCATCACTAGCAGCAGCCTTTCAACAGCTGCCTAACCTACCTCTTAATCAAACCATTTTCTTTCTTCAACAGATTCCTCCTTCAGCTGGAGTCCCCAGAGCTACTACAAGACCCTTCAGCCCATCTCCTTCAGAGCAAACACTTCTCTGTATTCAGGATGTGATCCATAAGCCACACAGACACCCTTATTCTTATCTTCTAGATGCTGTTGCCTAAACAGCACTTAAGAACAGGGCCCAGCCCAAACTGGGAAAAGAAACCCCAGTATCCACAAGCCCAGGTGCAACTGGGAATAGCCTACAGGGAGATATGACACAGGGCAGACACTGCACCCCATAAGGACTTACCTTCCCTCTCCTCCACAGTACCATCCCAGAACCAGGTCACTCTTACAAATCGCAAGAATGAGGGACGGTGGTCTACAAGCTGCTGCCAAACTGGGCTGAGCTCAGACCTAGGGTGCCTACAGGGTAGGCACTGGTAGAGGAGCACCTGGTTTTGAAGGCAACCAAGGTGAGGTGAGGATGAGGTAACGAGTTGCTCAACTCCATCAAGCTGAGGTCAGCTCACAGCACATCCAGCTGTGCTGCTCAAAAGGCACATGCAAATTTTAAAGTAAAATCTACATATATGTATTTTTAAAATGAGGCACCTGTAGAGTTTAAGCGTTGCCAGAGTTTGGGAGCAGCTAATTACAGTCCTGAGAAGCTGGAGGTTTCCAGGCTGAACTCTTCCTAAACCACTATATTAAATTTTGTGCTTACTTTTGACTCCTTTTTTAGAAGGTCTCTGAAAAATGGGCAATCTGAAAGACTCCCACCAATTACTCTGCACTGGATGTAAGACTTGCTAAGAAAAATTAAATTATTTTAATTCAGTTTAGTTAAGTAGCAATTGCTACGTTACATAAATCTGTAATGTTCTTTAGGTGCTGCTTTGTATAGCGCTGCCCTGGGACTCTTCTGAATTTAATGATAATGAATTTTTATATCTTAAAGTGCTGAGTGTGTAGGGAGCAATAGCAGCCACTGGCCCCGGAGGTTTGGAGCAGCATGGCTACCTGAAGTGCAATGCTTTTGAAAAGAAACTTGGCACTGGGAAGGTTCCCAACCACCAGCTGTAATTTGTCCTCCAGCATCCCTGATGCAGGGGGATGGTTTCACCAACCACCAAGACCATCCAGGTTTTTTTTGCAGCAGGGCTGAGGGCAACCCCTCAGGTCTCCTTCCCTGAAACGGTGTTTGATGAATGTGCATTCAGCAGGAGAGACCAGCCCCCACACAACCTGACTGAGCAAAACACGCAGGTTCAGCACCCAGCGCAGCCCTGCGCAGGATGGGAGCTCGTGTAGGCGATGAAATCCTGCCGGATTCACCACGCCGTTCCGGGCTTCGCCGTGGGGCCAGCACCGAGCACAGACACTAGTGGGGTGGACGTGCAGGTGTCGGGGGGCAGCGCCACCAAACCCACGTGTGAGGCCACCTCCACCGCCACAGTGCTGAATGAATACGACTGTGTCCATCGCTTCATAAAATATAGCTTTTATTTGTTCATACAAACAGTATGAATTATCAGAATTTCATTTTCCTAGAAACATCTTTATGTAAAATTAATTTGTGTTGTAAGTACCACAAAATACTTGATTTACATTTTCATTTTTTTTCAGACTTTTTTTTTGTGGCATTTTTTTGTTTTTCTTTCCATTTTGTTCTTTTTCTTACAAATTGGCTACTCTACAGTACCATGTTACAGACAACACATCACTAATACCTGTACTGCACGTCTGAACACAGGACTGAATGAAACTCGGCCATAAATTAATGTTACAATATGATTTTTTTTTTTTAAAAAAAGAACTTCTAATCACACCTCCAAGCTTAACTTAAAAAATAATAATAAAAAAAGGTATTTTTAAAAAACGATGACAATAGCACTGATTCCAGCATTAGCAACCAGATGTACACAATGGGGAATTCACTTTCATCGTCCTATTTATTAGGTAAGGCCTTTACATTAAAAGTCTAGTGCAGACTTCATTAGGAAGGATGTTGAGGCAGGGCTAACAATTTGCTTAAGGTTAGAAGAGTCATTATTCACTCTGTATTGCTGCTCTCCAACGAGGTTGCTCCATGGCAGCGTTCTGCAGCAGGGCTTGGTTAGACACATCACGCCCGCGCTGCCGTACAGCTGGGGAAGGCATCGGGGTGTTAGAAAGTTGTTTCCAAGAAAGCAAGGAGGAAGACGCAGGGGTTGCGAAACCTTCCAGCGTTCAAGAGCAGGCACAGAGAGGGGCTCGGGGGGAAGCACAGGGGCAGGAGGACGAGGCCACGCCAGCGCGGCGGGTCCTGGTGGCTCTGGCCACACAGCGATGGGCTCAGCCGGAGAAAGCGCTTGGGGAAGCGGCGCGGTGGCGGCTGGCAGCTCAGCCAGGGGCCGTGCAGAGGGTGAGCTTCTTCCCACACACATCGTGTAAGCCAGCTAGTAGGAAGACTGAGATTTTGAGAAGCAGAAATGACTCTCTTCCCCCAGGAAGGGTTTTCTTCTCCTCCCACCCTGCAGCCCCTTCCCCTCAGTCACCCAACAGCAGCAGGGTCTGTGACAGAGCAGAGACGCTTGTGCATTCATCACCTGTCCTGGCAGCAGGGAACAGAGCCGGGGACCCGGCTGGCACAAGGTCCAAGGACCCCAGACAGGCACAGATCCAAGCACCACTCCAGGTCTGCAGCGCGTTCTGCAGGACGGGGGCTGCGCATGGTCTGCCAGCCTGCACAGCCCGGCGGTCCCGTGCTCAGCCTGTGAGCTCTGCGAGTGGGCTCACAGCATCGCCTCAGAGCTAGGAATGGCTCAGGGCAGAAAGGAAGGGATTAGCCCAACTTTCCCGGTTTGTAGGAAGATGTGCTTGGAGGCCAGCCCCAAGGAGGGATTTGCATGCTGCTCACAGCGTGTGTGTGAGGCAGCTCAGCCCTGACATCACACTCAGCATCTCCCTGTCCTTGAGGACACCCGTGTGCTGCACCCCATGTGTGATCCCACACTGAAGGAGTGTGAGTCCCTAAATCCCTTTGGAGATGTGACAGCGCTGAGCCAAGCCAAGAGCCCTTAGGTTTAACCATTTAAACCAGCACTTTACCTGCAGATCCCCGCGGCGGGGCCCCAGGTGGGTCTGCTCTTTGCTGCATCTGCCTGAGCAGGGACCAGATCGAGACCCGGGGAGAGCAGCCCAGGCTCTGAAGAGCCTTTTTATCACCCAACAGCCACAGCAGAGAGCTGTAAGGGGCAGGCAAGAGCGAGGAGGCTGGGAAAAAAAATCTGGGAAATGCCACTGACTGCACCCCCCGCAAGCTGGGCATGGCTCAGCAGCGCGGTCCTCAAAGGTGCTTTGCTGTGGGTGACTGGGGAGAGGTGCAGGGCACGCATTTCTATAGGCGATGTGTATGAAACTAGAGCATGAACTCAACTCACATATGCTCTCCCGGCTGATGCATTTGCTGTTTCGAGTATTACTTTACACTGCCTGCTTCATGCAAGTGCTCCCACGGCAACATGGTGATATTTATTCAGCAAGCTCCGCGCTCGGTGCGGTACATCACTTCAGTGCTGCAGGCGAGGTGTGTGGTTTTTTTGTTGCCCAAAGACAACGAAACCCAACTTCTGTTAAAAATCCAAGGAATAAATCGCTTCTGCTGCCACCTTGCTCCAAAGACATTCCAGCTGAGCTAGCAGAGCCTCTGACAGTAACGATAATGTATCGGACACACACAGTGCTTATCAAAACGCCCTGAGCACACAAAACATGGCTAGAGCTCTCAGAACAGACCCACCAACCTGTCCTAAAGTCCTGAAGTATTTGGTTCCACCTGAGGGGTAAGAATTCCAGGTTATTGCACCCAGGTTGACGACTAAGTGCTTGGAGCTCCCTGTTCTGCCTGGCTGCCACCCCTGTGCTCCCCCAGGGCATCGGGGAGGCACCCGGCTGCCAGTGATGCCCCAACCCAAGTACAGCCAGACTCCCCTCTGCTTTTCTACGGATGCATCCTTGTTGGCAAAGCAGCACTTCTTCCTGGCTCTAGGAAAACGCTGTTCCTTGGGAGACACCATGCTGTTGGACCAAAAAGTAACAGGAACGAAGAGAGCCAAGGTCGATGCTCCCCAGTGTCATACTGGGAGCTGCTCCGGCGGCTGTGGGGGTGGAGGCAGCGCTGCCTGTGCCGTGTCCTGGGACACCCTCCATGCTGGGGATGGCACCAAGCACAGACCTGGGGTTTTCCCGCGGCTCCGTGGCTCTGCCGGCCTCTTTGGTGCGTGGACGCTGCTCCTCACACTGCAGGCGCAGCCACCTCCCAGCAGCGCCCAGCCAGAGGCGTCTTGCCAGTCATTCAGACCAGCACCCGGCGTGTCACATACAGACACGTGTGTTTTTATATTTGTCCTGTGGCAAAGATTTAAAATGCATAGAGGGCTCGTGGGAAAGAGCCTCCTTCACAAGAGGCAAGAAGGAAAATCATACTGGGGAGACAGCTCTGCCCATGCAACAGGCTCGGCGGCTTCTCCACGGGAAAAAGAGCTCGTTGCCCTCCCGGCAGAGACCCGGGCTGTGGAGCCGGAGCTGTGTGGCTTGGGGTTCCCTGCGGTTTACGGACACCAGTAAAACACGCTGCTGCTCAGCAGAAGGATGCAGGTCGCAGGGAGATGCCCAGCCTCCCTCCCACCCACCCCAAAGAAACCCCCCCGTGGCCACGGGACCAACTGGGAAGCTGTGGGACAAGGGAGCACAACACCGGAGCAGAGACTGGGACACCGGAATAGGGAAAGCAAGTGTTTATAAAGGCCAGATACCCGTAACAAAAATAAATTTATGCTTTCCCTCCCCCCCTGCCCCTCCCCTGCCACCCTCACTTTTTTTGCTTTTTTTAAATACAAATTTTGTTTAGGAAAAATGGAAGCACCGTCTGTTACAAACCAAACCAAAAAGAGGAGAAAACAGAAGGGAGGGAAAAAAAACAAACAGGAAAGACATATTAGAATTAAACACCGTGGAATGTTAAACAGGTTACGGGCTACCGTTCTAGCCAGTGCGGTTAGGCAGCTTAGTGAATTAATTGCTTAGGAATTAAAAATAAATTATTATAAAATAGATTTCTGTACATTTTACATACATATATATCTCTTTATATACGCAAACCGTGCTGGGCAAGTAATTACAGGGGACTTTCTCACGCCAGGCTCAGTCCCAGCCGAAGTCCTGCCCCGTCATCTGGTAGAACTTCATGTTGAAGGGCCGGTAGAAGTCCCGCAGTCTCTGCACCACCTCCTGGTCTATGTCGGGGTGGGTCCTGCCTTTCGTCTTCCCCAGGCAGTGGGGCTTGCTGCTGCCCTCCGCCTTCTTCAGGCACGGGAACCCCTTGGTTTTGTTGAAGTAGAAGTGTTTGTCGGTGATGATCCTCTTGAGGCCCAGAAAGTCCTGGACCCTGCCCAGCTCCCCCGCGGGGTCGCTGATCAGCCTCTCCCCACTGACGAAGAGGATCTGCCCGATGGGGAAGTAGAGGAGCCAGTTCTCCAGGTGCTTGGCGTAGATGCCAATCTGGATGGCGCTCCACGAGGTGTCGATCAGGCCCGTAGTCCTGTTTTTGAAGGTCAGGCTCTCAAAGGTGGGGATGTCGGGCTTCTTGGAGAGCGTCTGGGTGTAGTCCGAGATGGCTCTGGTCACGGGGTCCCGCACCACCACGATGAGCTTCGTGCCCTTGGACATGGAGGAGATGCGGGCAGGGGCCTCCTTGGTGACGAAGTAGCTGGGGGTCTTCTCCATGGTGATCTGCCCCTCCAGGGTCCTGGGCATGAGGTCCCTGCCAGCAAAGCACAGACATGGGTCAGAACGGCAGGTAATGGGAACAAAAATATGCATGTGCATATATACACGCACACACATATGTTCACACATAGATACACAAGAATTCTTCTCCCTAAAATGCCTACACAGGCCATTTAGCTCGTACAGATAAATCCATTTTCCATTGATTTAGGGATTAGGGGGGGATTATTATTAAAGGCCACTGTATTAGAAATCCAGCTGAGTAATCTCCCAGTTATCCATGAGTGGATTAGCTGGGCTACACTCTGCACCTGGAGCATGGCTACATGTACCACACCAGCTCCAGACTGGTCAGGATGAGTCCTGAGCTGCACCACACAGCTCTCCTGGCTGAGGTCAACAGCAGAGAGCCCTCAGCCCCAACCCAGAGCTCATTTTCCCCCCAGGAATGGTGTAGCAGAGAAGTAGGAGCTCACTGGAGCACATCCACCTTGTCTGGGCATCCTTAGCATCCCAGACACAACACTTTTCCCAATTCAGGCAAGAGGGTGCAATTTGTCCCTGGCTTACCAACAGCAGATTCTCACCCAACCGCACCGGTACTCTCGCACCAAGCTTCACCCACTGCTTTACTGTTCCCTATCACTGTGCAGACTGGTTCCCTAACATGCACTAGAAGGAGCATCAAGAGCTGCTGCTGGCACCTCCAGCACATCGCACCCAGCCAGGAGAACCTCTCCCCTCCACTGCCACACAGCCTGCAGCAGGTCAGCCAGGATACAGGCTACGACCACAGAGAACACAAGCTCAGCTCATGGTACCCTCACAACACAACACCCCCTCGAAACCTAAAGCCTTCAGCAATTCCGCCTTACTCCCTGGCGATTTCTAATTAACCATGCAGGGAAAAATAGAGAGCTTACAGAAATGATGGAAGCAGCACGCAGCAGGAAGAGTAATTTTTTCCTATCACTCACTAGGCAAGCCGAAATATTTTAGACCATTTGCCAGTTCTTTCCCTTTACAACCCAATGGGACTCATTTGCTCTGGGTTGCAAGACAGTTAAAAAAAAAAAAAAAGGCAAAAGGGGAGTCAGCCACAAAATTAAAGCTATAAAACTTGATTAAGTTTTCAAAGAATCCACCCAGCACAGAGAACTACTCAGGCAGTGTGCGATCTGCGAGCCTCAAGTGGCGCTCCCCTCCGACGTACGACACTGCACACAGAGGCTGTTCATTCCCCGACAGCCATCTCCTCCCTTACTGCTTTTATGCTTCTACAGCAAAGATCACCACAGGCTCTTGCAATTAAAAAAGTCACTGTTAATTTGTGCTAAAGCCAATGGTTACCCTGATTAAGGAGCCAAGGCAAAAAAATTGACCCATCCGTTCTGAGGCCAAGTAATAGGAAAACCAGGAATGAGAGGTCTGATTGAATCAAAAACTATCACACGCGTATGAAAGTGGGTCGGTAGCTATTTATGCAACACATAAATACTATTTAGCTCACACTGTACCTGGTATTTTACTTCATCAGCTTCTGGCATTAACTCTATGCCACGTGTTTACTGGCGAGGGACACCCAACGACCATACTTCCACCCCCCAGGCAAGGTGTGTTCAGGGGCTGCCCAGAAAGCCCCTTCTCCAGCCATCCGTGGTGGGAGATGGTCCCCCCACCAGATCTGCACGGGTCACTGGGAGAAGCTGGACTGTGCAGGGAGGGGGTGTCAGCTTGTGGAAAGCTCCAGCCATGCCCAAGGGTGGTGGCAACCCCTAAAGGCTGCGATTTCAAGGCAAGTGGAGTTTCATATGCAGATAAAAATCACGCTGGTCTACCAGGCACCTGGGACGTGAGAGCTTCTGGAAGTCAGGAGCCAGCGTTTGCCAAAAAACATTAACCAAAATAAAACTCTGACTAATTCTGTGCCTTTCTGGCCAACTCCACAAACCCGTAATGCCGTCACAGAATGAGCCAGTCAATAACGCCCAGAGAGCAAGTCTTAAATCTATCGCGGGCTGATGTGGATTTCGACAGTCTACTTATTAAGTGGTGTCTCTTTTTATGGCCACACTAAACCCGAGTTCTACATCCTGCGCTGGCCACCAACTGCCTTCCAGCTTGATTTAAGAGGTTGGTTTCAACCCATGAAGTCTTTAATGGCCTGGGACCTGCCTGGAGAGGAGGCTGCTGCCCAAGACGTGCTCAGGATGGCTGTGCTGCTCTGGAGCCCTTTGGCTTCAACCCAGCTCCATCAGATTGCTTGCTGCACAGGGCCCTGCACCTTGAGACCCACTTCTCCTCCAGGACTACTACAGTCAGTATTTATCGGTCTCCTGGGAATGACGCAAGGCTTATTTTTTCCTCCTTGCACAAGACAGGCATTGGGTAGGGCTGGGCTGTGAAACAGGAGGAAATTGCCGGGGGTGGAGGTGCTGAGTCAGTTGATCTGGTTGGAAAACACAGGCTCCTAATTAGCGTTTCGACAAACACGGAGGAGTGCACCATATAAGAAGAAGAAAGTAAGGAGCAATTCTTCATCTAAGAGGCATCCACCGGCCTGATGTCAGTCCTTTTGCAGAACCCACAGGTCTTTCGCAGCTGAGGACATCCAACATCCAACTGAGCTGAGAGCACTCAGTTCTGTGCACATCTAGACCTCCCAAAATTGCTATTTTTAGAGAGGACACAAATCCCTGGCATTTGTAGCACATCTTGCTGGTGACCTATCACAGCAAGACGAAGCAAGATGACGCACACTGACCCTGCTACTGCCCTCTGGCCCGTCAGCACAGGCTCAGGTGGACTGTGAGAATGGAGAGAAATGGAGCCGTCAACCCAAGAACGAGAACTGAACCCACAAATCCCAGCCTTCAGGCCCTAGCTCTGGCATTCTCTTCCTTTGTTGTACCCAGACAGGTGACGGGCATTGCCCAAAACTACGATCCTCAAGACTGTCTCAGACGCTGCCTTGTTTGCAAAGTGGCTGCATAAAAGCTAAACAGCAGCAAGCGAAGCCAAATGTTGTGGCCCATGGATGTGGTTTGAACCTCTGAAAGCATCACATCCAGGAAAGCGAAGTTTTATTGCATGGGCCTGCCAGTTGTGAGGAGCTTTCCCATGGTTTCCATAATCTCCCACTGAGGCACCATCCGTCATGCTGGCAGCCGAGACAACAGAGCCTCAGGGAGAGGAGGAACTGGTAAGTTGGCTGGTCTGAACTCACATTGGTGGAAAAGTCACCAAGAACCGTTTGCTCCCACTCAAACCGCAACTGGAGAAGGGCAACTTGGCCCACGTATAGCACTGCAGCTCCAACACAACATGCTGGACATACGTGGTGGTAGAAGCAGGAGCAGACTCCAGCTCAGAAAACATCTGCTTCTGGGGCTCCAAGACAGCCAGGGCTGCACTGAATGACAGCCATGGCAGAGGGAAGGGGAAAGAGGAGCCATAATGGTCAGGAGAGCTGTCACCACGGTGCCCTGGCAGGACGCAAACCCCTTGGGGAAAAGGAGTTGGGCTTCAGCAGAAACCCATGTTCAGCTCAATGGTGCACGCACAGGTCAGCTCCTGGCAGTTGTGGGGTCCCCCGTTGCCACAGAGGCTTCACAGGCGCGTTGGAGACCTGGGCAGCTGCTGCCAGCGCTGCCTGGTGCAAGGTAAGGACGGCCGAGGTGCAGCTACTGCTGCTGCCTGTACGGGAGAGGAAAGGGAGATGACAAAGCGAGTCAGGCTGTGGGAAACGGGGAGCTCCGCTGAGCCCTTGGACAAAAGCTGCTGCACCAGTCGAGGCGGGCTTGATGGAGACACCACTAAGGGCTGTAGCAGATACTGTAGTGGAAAATAAAGATAGTATGAAAAGCTTGGCAAGCAGTCCCTCCTGCCTTGTTATCCTCCTGCCTTCTGGCAACCTGGAGTTCAAAGACCTCTGGAGCCAGCATCTGCATCCAAATCTTCCCATTTCATAGTGGCTACGAACTGTCTAATCCTTTCAAACCCACAAATACTTTTGGCCTTGAGAACATCCCACAGCAGAGAGTCCCACCACTGAAGCACTGCCTCTACCTGCCATTCGAACCCGCTCCCTGCATCCCTGCTTGGGAAGGGACGAGGCACCTGCTTCGGGAGCACGGAAGAGGAAGGCGAGGATGAGGAGCGCCACAGACTCCTGGCATCCTTCGCTCCCCGCCGAGCCTGGCAGGGCTCAGCGCGGCTCTGCTGACTTCGGCAGAGCTGCCGGCAGCATCAGGGGTCCCAGCGAGAGGAGCGAGCTGCTGCATGAGCACAGTGAGCACAGCTATGAATTTTCCGCAGGCAGGGAGAGCAGAGCCCCTAACCCTGAGCTATTAACATGTCAAGAGGGACAGGGGAAAAGCTTTTCCTTTAATGAATATTTCCTCAGTGAAGCCTGCACCCTTCGTAGGCGAAGTGATAGGCTTAGTCTAAAGATGGATTGGCCTACTTTACCTATTAACCACTTAGACTAATGTAATAAAGGCTCTCTTTATTCAAAGAGCCCTAATCCCCAGCCCCACGCAGCCCTGAAGCCTGGAATAAGAAGGGATGCTAAAGCGAACCCCACCAGGCTGCTGCTCGGAGAGGCAGACTTTGTATATTTTTTTAAGCGCAAACTTCTCCAATGTGAAAACCGGACCCAGAGCGAGATAAATTTACAAAGTGGGGATGACAGGTGGCCAAATGGTAATCCAATCCTGAAGCCTAATGCCCTTTGTGGCAGCTTTTGTCTGCGCAGAGGGGCTCCGGGCTAATCTGCTGCCACTTCTCAAGGAGGAACGGCAAGGGGCCGGGGGGGCGAGGGGACCCCTGCAACCTGTTGCTGCCTTGTTCGCCACAGGTAGGGCAGATCGACGCGCAATCGTTACTGATTTTATCCCCAGGGACGTCTGTTGGTCCCCTCATGCACCTCCTGCCACCCGTGAGCACCTGCTGGGATAAACCCCTGCGGGGTCTGCCGGAGCCTGAAGCCCCGCGGCGGGGCTCAGCCTGGGGGGCTGCAGAGACGCCCATCCCCAGCTGCCTGCCCACACGGGGGTCACAGTCAGGCTGCCCAGCCGAGACCCGGCACGCCCAGGTGCTCCTGCTGCCAAACAGGAGTCCCGGCGCTGAGCGGATGATGAGTTTTCCTTCCTAGGGTGGGTTTTGTGCTGGATATATTCCTACCCAGCTCCCGGAGCCACCCAGCATCACTTTTGGAGATGCTCCCCCCACTCCAGCATGCTCAAGAAACGAAGTCCCTCTGGTAAGTGTTAGAATCGGGGTGCGCCGTGCCGCAGCGATGGTACCCTCCCATCTCAACCCCCTCCGCTCCAGACCACCCTTCTTGCTCAGTCCTCTGAGCTGCCTCAGTTTCCCTCTAAAAGGATGACAAAACTCTCCTAGAGGAGACAGACAGCTGTGCAGAGAGTATTGTAAAAGCAAGAGAAGCATTGTTACAGTCAAGATAAAACTCTGTAGCATCTGGATGCAGCTACGAGATGCTCACAACAGTCCCCATGGCAGCTCTGCCGGAAGACACAGCAAGAACCGCCTTTGGTGCAGAATTTCTAGACTTTCCCCCTACAGCTGTTCCCTAAGAAAAAGGAAAATAGGGAAAAGGGGAGAAAAAGCAAGTCAAACTATTTTGGAGATCAGCCACATTCAGGCCTGTAATCCAGAACCATTTGCTTTGCAGCCTGGTGGTGCACATGCAGAGCATCCAACCTACTTCTGGTCAGTTCCTACCTAAATTCCTGACTGGTGTTTCAAGAAGACAAAAAGTGATTTCTTCCCATAAAACCAAATTTCAGCAATCTGACTGTTTCTGGGGAAAAAGCCCCCAAATCCTCCCAGAAGGCTGTGTAAGAAACCGCACAGAGTAGATTGAAAGCTTATGGTGAAGAAATGGAAAAGGTAGACACAAAAGCTCTTCTCCCACCCTGGGAGGACACAGAATTTTAGCCTCCAGAGCCATGACGGGGTTTGAAAACCCGAGGTGACCACAAGCCCAGGCAGCATGACTGGGAACGTAGTACAGTTTGGTGTACATCATGAATTTGTTATAACTTTTGCTGCTTTTCTAATTTGCAGGTTGGAAAGCAAACAAGAAAAGCTTCAGAGGAAACACGTGCAGAAAATGAGGCAGGTTGAACCTCATCCCCTCCCACACTGATGTTCTCCCGCCTGCTGCATCGTCTCCTGTCCCTGTCCCCAGGGGCAGTTTGGTCCCCTGTCCCCATCCCAACATGCTCCCACTCGGCTTTGCTCCAGCCAGGATCCCACTAAAGCCAAAGGGCTTGTTTCAAACCACAGTCAGCCCATCCGCTGCCCGACATCAAACATGCTTCTGAGGAGGGCTTTACTGCCACTCCCGCCCTGCACTGCAGTTCTCATTCTAAATCCCCCTGCTTCTCTGCCTTTTCCTCTCCTCCCCCATCCTAAGAAACAAATTTAAGCCAAGTGAGCTAAATCTAGTATCGTGAAAAAGAGTTGTAGGCACCCAGGAAAGGATGGGGGTGGCAGCTTTGCCTTCCAGCCCAGCCGCTCTGCCAAGGCAATACCCAGTTGGTCCCAGTCTCCAAAGCAGCATGTTGCTGTCAGTAAGCAGGAAAAATATACAGTGGTGGTCAGAGCAGCCAAGGGCTGGACTAAAACCACCCGCTTGTAGCGCTGTACTGGCACCTGACAGTGAGCAAGAGACCTGTCATGTTCTGGGAAGCAAAAACCCACAGCACCACCAGCATCACCAGCTCAGCTCCTGAGGCCACCACACTGGACCCACCTGGCCCTCCTCACTGCAGGGCTGATCACAAACCATCACATCCCAGAAACACTCCTTAAAAGCAAGAACCTGACAAGCCCAGGGAAAGACTGTTAAAGTAATAAAGCGTTTTAATTACATCCCGGAGCGTGCCACCAGCATCAAGGTCAACTGGCTTCAGAATTGCCCACTTGGCTCTGACTCTGCTTTCTGGTGGCAGCAGCTCCGGACAAGGGAAGGATGAAGATGGAGGAGGAGGAAGAAACGGAGAGAGAAGCAATAGCAAATCCCTCTTTTGGGGTGGGAGCACTTGCTGGGTTATTATTTGATACATCCCATTTTTCTTACCAAAATCTTCCCCGGCTCGGGCTGCCTTTGCACCGAGGACCTGTACAGTAGCACGCAGCCTCTCCTCTTTTTATGACCAGTGGTAAGGGCAACATGTGCGCCTTTGTCTCGAGCAGGAGCTCGTTGTTTGGGTTGGCAAATTATACAACAATAAAAGGGAACGGCTGGGAACTAGCCTCAGCCTTTTTTGAAACGGGTGTAACCCTATCCAGCTCCGTCAAACACTCGCCACGACGTTTACACAAACCAGATGATGGGAATTAATGAACTTTGGGGGTGAGGAAGGGGTAGGTAAAGGAGGAGGGAAAGGGGGGGGAAAATATGTGGGCCTGAAATTAATGTTTTTCTCACTCTCCTTGCTCTCTGCCCCCAAATCTGCCAGGCACCCTTCACCTGCTGGGGAGTTTGGGGATGAAAAGGAGAGGAGGGTAACGGTGTGCAAAGGCTCCCCATCATGAAGCTGCTCCAGGGCTGCACCAGGGCTGGTGGTCAGGGGTGGCATCACCACATACCCCACAGGAACAGGCTCTGGCCTGGCTGTGGAGTCTGATCTAAATTCCTTTGATGCAGATAAAAAAACCCCATCAAAGGCTGGGGAGAGCGGGGAGACGTGGGGCATCGGCAGATGGTCCTTTCGTCCCCACTCCACGTGGGCAGAGCCGGGTCACGCCAAACGGTCCCAGCAAATCAAAGCAAGCAGCGCCTTGAGGGGGGGACGGTGTGCTGCTGCAGTCACGGGGGTTGGGTTTTTTTTGGAGGGGGGCTGGGTGTGGGTTTTTTTTTTTATAAAAGACTTGATCCACCTCCCCCAAAGTCACTGCACTCAAATCAGACCTGGGAGCCACCACGGGGGTTTGACCCTCCCCACGCCGCAGACGAGGGACATGGGGCGCTTTGCACGGCCGCAGCGCCGAGCAGTTTGCAGCGTCATCCAAGCACCAGACCCGGACAGAGCAGGGCCTGATCCAGGCACAAAACCTGGAGGGTTTGGGCCTCTGGGAACAGCAATGGGTGTGACGAGCTGAACCAGCCTCTGCCACAAGGCTGCCTCCCACCCAGCCCAGCCGTAACCCACCCCCGCCCCGAAACTCCCCCACCTCATGGGATTAAGTGGCTCAGTTGGAAGCACAGACTCATAACCAAGGTAAAGACATGTTACTTCTCGCAGGGCTGCTGCCTCATATAGCTAAGTGCCATATACGGTGCGCCATATAGATGCAGCCCATAGGGGAGGAGTAACTCAGAGCCACAGAAACACCTGCTGGGAGCCTTGTCTGCACAGGGACAGGGTCTGTGCTTTCACCAGAGAGCACAAGAGGCCAAAGAGCCACACAGACTCCTTTCAGACTGATGGGTGACGCAGCCGTCACTCCTGGGACGTGCCCGCCCTTGGCAATGGATGCAAAGGCATGAAGTCGGTCTTGGAGGCGGCTGGCCGGAGCGATCCCCCTTCCTACCCCTGATGCTCCAGGCCGGCAGCCTTTGGGAGGAAGGGCTTGAGGGGACAGCACCAGCCTGAAACCTCAGGAGAAATGCACCCCGCTTGTGGGTGCACATGTGGAGGCGCCCGCTGGGTGCAGCCCTCTCCTTCAGGCCAGAGCTCCTGTGGCCCAGGGGTCTCCAGCGCTGGCCACAGGAGGACCAGGGCATGCCCATCCCACCCCTCTCTCCCAGCCTCCATCCAAACTCAGGTCAGGGGCTTTCCTGGGCCTGATGCAGTTTGTCCATCAATCAATCTCTCTTCTAACCCCTTGTCCAGGTTCCTTCTGGACCCACGCAGACCCCTCAAGTGCACAGCCCACCCTGGCTGCTTGCTTTGCTCACTGTGCACCAGCTCCCGGCCATGCCATAGCCCCAGTCCTTGCACCGTCACACCAGTCCATCCCTGCCTCTCTCTCCAGCCTAGCTCTGACTTTGTGGAGTACCGTATCTTCCCCCAAGACATCTCTTTGCCAGGCTGAGGTCTCACAGCCTACTCGGTCATTCCTCAAACAGAAGCTTCTCCAGCCCTACGCAACAAACATTGCCACTGTCACCAGGTGGACTCATGCACCAATGGAACATGAGCTGCGGAGATGTGGGACTGCCTTTGGACTAGGAAGGGCCAAATTTCCAATTATCTCCTCCCCTCTTCCCCCAGCCACAGCCTGAGGTGTTACAACTGCTCAGCGAGAACCTTCCCCTCTCCTCTGCTGGAGCCAGGCAAGATACCCATCAGCTTCCCCAGTTCATTATATAGGTCCTCCTCTTTATGTAAACACCGAAGCCTCTTTCTGTTCCCCATCACACTTAAAAGAGCTCTGAACTTCCACTAAATAATTATCTTCACGGGGGGGGGGGGGGGGGGGGGGGGGGGCGCAGCACTCTACATATCAAAGAGCTGCTTTGGAGGGATTTACAATAATTTAAGATGAAGTGGTAAATATTCTATTCACTCCAGTTCATCTCCAGTAATAATTATAATCCTATTAGCAAGGTCCCAAGAAAGTGATTGCATTATAATCTAGCGAGCATCTATGCGGATTTCTTGGAGGGGTGGGGGAGGCCATAGGCAAGTAAAGAAGTAAAAGCAACAAAAGATGCAATTGCCAGCACCTCCCCTCCCCCAGAAGGATTTGGTCTCCATTGTCCGGATGCTTCAATAGTGCTTTGCTCTGAAAATAAGAGCTTTTGAGCGCAGTAAGGGGGTGGGGCTGAAACGAGCATCTTATTCCTCCCGGTCACCCCCGGCTCCCTTTCATGGCTGTGGGTCCCCCCGGTGTTGCTCCGGCCGACAAAGAGCACACGGTGCTGTTCCTGGTGGGCGCGGGGGCCGGCAGCAGCACCGCGATTAAAAGCTAATTGCTGTTTATGGGTGAGTTCTTCAGAATATCGCCCAGCATCACCGGACTTCACTGCCCACTGGTCAAGTCATGTGAGATTACTCTAATCTGTCTCCATTCCCCCCCGCTCCCCCCAGAAGGAAAAAAAGACTGGTTTTGTTTAAAAGCAGAGTAGGGAAGAGGCAGTTCTGTGAAACTCATGATTTAAGGGGGGGGGGGGGGAAACCCTAAACCCAGCAGGAAACATGACTGAGCTAACTGGCAAACTGGGACTAAAGACTTCTCTCCAGCAGATCGCAGGGCCAGCTGTCTCTGCCAAACCGTGTATTTTACTCCTGTGCCGTGTCGCCTCTTAGTACACCCCGCTGGAGTGTTTAACTGGAATTTATCCCAGCAGGAGTGCCCCATTTGCACCAGTGTAATCTCCTTCCCTCTCCTCTGGCACCTGAAGGCCCCCAGTATAAAGCCTCACGTCCTCCACCAGCAGCAGGTAGTCCGGCTCTGCTCACCCTGGCACGGACCTAAGTCAGCAGCTACTCCAGAGCTGCACTGGTGCGGGTCTGGAACAAGCTATGATTACTCTCCCAGTATCCAAGAGTTTATTGAAAAGCAGTAGAAACATTTTTCTCTATAAATTAAACAGACATCAGCCTGAAAGGGAGGAAAGAGGAAGAATTTTAGGCATCTGCAGAGATTTCAGTGCTCACAACTCACTCCTGGGGAAAAATAAATTCTCTGGACTCCCTCTGCCTCTTACTCTATCGCAACCAGAAAAACCAGCCGTTTCTCATCCCTCAAAAATTTATAGCCTTGAGTTA
The DNA here is from genome assembly GCF_023634155.1 of Falco peregrinus. Taxonomy (NCBI): domain Eukaryota; kingdom Metazoa; phylum Chordata; class Aves; order Falconiformes; family Falconidae; genus Falco; species Falco peregrinus. Next base: position 116,074,758 of record NC_073722.1, on the reverse strand, counting down.
ACATTATGTGTACTAAGCTCCTGCTATGCAAAGATTTGGTAGATCCACTTATGGGTTCATTGCAAGACCAAGCTCTGCTCTTGGAACCTCTTGGAGAGGCTGCTGGTTTAACACAACCTTGTACCACAGATGTTACTTCTTGAACTCAGATTTATTTGGGTAGCACTGATCCTGCCTTTCGCGGGAAGCTGGAACTAGTGTCTGCTGAGCTTGCACTGGCTCAGCACCTGCAAGCACAAAAGTCATGTCCCCATCCAGAAAATAAGGCAAAGCAAGAGAGTCAAGGTCTGGAGTTATCAGTTTATCTGTGGAAAGGAAGAAAAAAGGCAAACCCCAAAATGCATCTCTTTGCTAGCTCAGAGTAGGCTTAAGTAAAGGAAGCCTGGTTTGGAAGAGGCTTAAAAAAAACAGGTAAAGAAATCACAGCTGGCGGGGCTTCCAAAACACATCCATGGTATCCAGGTGACAGAAATGGCTCTTGCAGCAGAGGACATGGGGCCAACACAGCTGTCACTTGGCTTCACCAGCCCCATATACCCTGATCTCAAGGGTCTGGTTTCAGCTCCAGAAGGCGGTGGCTGCTCCCACCGCAAAGCCCACCACCGGCCACCAGCTCTCTCACCACGCAGCAGCAGCTCGGCCACGGCCAAGCAGCACCGGTGCCCACTGCTCGCACCACAGCCTCTTCCCAAGGCTCATCCCTCTCACCCCTTCCCTGCATCAAGGCTCAGCCACGACCATCCATGAGGCAGGAGCATCAGGCAGCACCAGCAGCGACGCACCTGCCAGCCCCGCACAGCGCCCATAGCCCCGGACTGACTGCTCCCACACCCACCCATTTGCTCTCTTAATTTGTAGCAACGGCACTAATCCTCTCAAAGGTGTTAAACCCCCACAGGCACTGCTACTCACCCATCTTTTCAACACTTCACCTCCACAAAGGTCTTGGGAAAATGCTTCCTTGCAGCAAAGGGTGCAACCTCCATCAGGTTAAACCCCCTGGATCTGTTGGGTTCTGTGGTTTAGGGAGGCAGAAGCAGGCACGGAGGCGCACAGGGCCAGCACTGCAGACTGCACACAGCTTGCTGGCTTTCAGCTCGTGTCCCAGAAGCACCAGGTGTTTCAGAATTAGATGCTGAAACCAAGTGGCATCATGACTCATCCAAGAGCCGAACCGCCCATCACCACACATGGAGCGCAGCATCCTCCTGGCTCCCCTGAAGGGATGCGTCGTGGGGCTCGACCCTGCCCCTAGCACAGGACAGACACCCTGCTACCCATCACTTGTCATTTCGGAGCACCCTGAGACTCCTGCCCCCAGCTAGGACCTCCGGTGGCATTCCAAACCCAGGTAGCCCATAGGAGTTTATCTCATCAGCCTCATCCCCACAGTACCTGCTCTTCAAGGCCCCTCTCCAGGGACCTGTTACGCCGTACGCCGGTGGTGGGGAGCCCAGCAAGCAGAGTACATCTTGGTTTGGACCCAAAGGGCATGTCTTGTGCATCTAATGCAGGGGGAGATGGTCCCTTCACGTACCCGCTAGTCAGCCGCACGGCCGCCACGCACCACTGCAGTGCTTCCATAGCCATGCTGCAAGAGCAAGTCGCTTCCCAAAAAAGGGGTTAGCTCAAGAGAAGCAGCCCCTGGTTGGGTCCACTCTAGTGTGGGGGTCCATAGGGTTCATATGGATACGGAATTCCATGGCACATACTTATAAATTAACCTTCTAGTTCAGCGAGCATGCGGGGGACCATCGCAGCAGCCGCTCTCGCCACCGAAAGCAGCTGGATGCAGGCGGCTGATCCTGGCACACAGAGGCTGAACGCTCAGAAACACCTAAAAATTTTCCACCCAGGACAGGACTACAAAGCGATGAGCTTCAGCACCCCTTCCCACACCGCCCCTCTCCCCGGGGGCACGGCCAAGCCACTGCATTTCACCTGCTCCAATTTTGCTAGAAGGAAGGAAAAAAAACCACCCAACAAAACCACCAATAAACCAAAGAGCCACCCCCAAACTAAACAAACATTGCACAAGCCAACAGCCACCGAACAAAACCACCCTGGCGAGATACGGGCAGGACCACGTTCCCCTTTTGCCACGTTCATAAATCACAGCCCTGCTGAGAGGTCTTTTGTGCTCTCCCCCAGCACAGAAGTTAATGCCCTGCTCTGTGTGCCTGCACAGGCAGGTGACAGTCACGCTGATAACGCCGCCCTTTGTTACACGCCCGCACCAGCAGCCCCGTGTTTGCACGGGGAGGGCTTTGCTTGCCACCTTGACACGCATTTCTCCTAATCAAGCCCAGCCCTCCTGCGCTGGGGCTCTACAGTCGCGATTAGAGGAAAAAGCCTCCCGATAAGCCCCGGAGCCCCTTTCTGCCCCGAGCAACGCCCCAGCGCGCAGCCCTCGGTTCCTGACCCATGCGAGGGGGCGCATCCCGGCCATGTGAATGCCATCGGGGCAAGACATGCCAAAGGGGGGGTTAAACCCCTGTGCTGGGTTAAGAGCCCCAAAAGGGACTGGTGCCAGTAGCAGTCATGTGACAGCTCTGCTCCTGCTCCTCTTCCTCATCGTGGGCACAGTAAAGCAGGGAGGGGAGCAGGGAAGCAGCTTTATTCACCCAGCAGCGCTTTCCTCTGGGCATCAAGAGCCCTTGGAGCATCTTCCACCTGACAGCTCAGCTGGAGCCTGCTAGCTCCTCCACAGCACATGGGAAGGGAGCTCTCAGGGTGGCAGCCTTGAGACAGATATACATCTACAGCTCTTCAAAAAGCCATGTAGGAACTCCAGGAATCCACCTTCTGCACCTAAAGGGATCCCATCAGCACCCAGCACCGCCTGAACAGTGGAGGCCTTCGAAACGACAGCTCAGAAAGCGTCCAGCTTTCCATTTTCACTACGGAAGAAAGAAAGTTACAATTTTTTTTCTGCCCTTTTGGATAACGCATACATGTTCCTAAGACAGGTTGAGCTCCAGCCAAACTGCAGCAGCTGCAGGACTCACCTGCCTCTCCAGCAACACCCAAACCAGCCTTGTAACCGTGTGGCACTGAGGTTCCTCCTGACTGTCTTAAAGACAAGGGGCTGCCCCCTCCGACTGTCAGCACACAGGTCACCTTCCCAGTGGCCAGCCAACGGTGGAGAATAACAAACTCACCAGAGGTGGACCAGCTACATGGGAAGGTGCCCAGCCAAGCACACCCTGTACACACCAGCTAGCTGCTCGTTACCCTGAGCATCCCATCCAGTGGGACAATAATTTAAAACTGGTTTAGACTTTACTCCAAGCTGACCACCCAATTGATCTCTGAAAGTCTCCTGCCTGCTTCCCATGATGGGAAGGGTGGCACCAACCATGACCCAAACCACCGGTGATCTGGACGCTGGCCCAGTTGGCGTGTCCCATGTCCCCTGTTGGGATGAGCTATATTTGCCACCTGCTGGAACAAAAGGCCTGGCAAATTAATGCACTGGTGATCCTCTCAGTACTGATCCCTAAATGCATTTTAGCATAAATGGGATTGTCACCTCAACTCATTTGTTAATGGATTTGTGATTTACACTCGTAAAGAAGTAGCGTTGGAAATTAAGATCGCTCCATAGTAAACAGATCAGGGCAGCAAGGGAGACACATTTGTCCAGAATGGGATTTTTTCACCCCAACATCTCCAACCAGGCCAGTATGAACCTCCCGAGTCTCCCCATCCTTTTCACCCCTCATGCCAAACATCAAAGACAGAAAAAAAAAAAAAAAAGAAGCTCCAGGACAAAAAAGTAGCATTCCCATTGAGGCAATTCAGCTCCAGGTTTGTGGTGCCACTGCGTCCCATGGTGGGTCCCCAGCGATGCTGTGGGACTCTGGGTAGAGCAGAAGGTACCAAACCAGCCTTGGGAAGGAAGGAGTGAAGCTCCCAGCACAGAAGGGAGACAGGCACCAATTAGAAAACATGAAGGAGCAGGTTTGTCTGCAGACTCCCCTCCTGCCCCAGTCATTACATGGGATCATGACGTGGTCATAAACAGGCAACAAAATACAGTCAAGAGCTCTTTAAAGAGCAGGCTCAGCTGGTGGAGATGCTCTGCTGCAAGTACAACAGATGCAAAGCACTGCTTCTAATTAAAAAGGCATTCGCGTAATTAGAGACTGCACATCGCCATACCAATGATTCGATCTAGTCCAGCACACTCACTCGGGCTGTGTTTAAGAGGGCTCTCCATGACTGCTTGGGTTGTCTGTCCTTGTAACCCTGCCCACCTCCTCACACCCCGCCGGCTGGGACGGCAGGGCCACCGCTACAGTGGCAAGCAGAGAGGACCTTATGGAGCAAAGTCACAGGTGTCAAAACCCAGCACCGACCTTCTGCATCCCACCCAGTTTCCATCAAGAGCTGACTTGCTTCCAGAGCAGGTGATGGAGCTGAATTATCCCCTGCCCTTCTACACAAGGAGCACAGAGGGCCGGTCTGCTGAGGCCTTGGAGCACAACCCAAGTGAAATGACTTTTCCCTGAACACTGAGGACTCTGAATGAGAGCTATTGTTATTCAGATGAAACCAAGTGTCAGATTAACAAATCAATGGGCATAAGAGATATAAAACGAGTTACTATTGAAGCCTTTCAAATACCCAAACATATGGATGAACCAAATGTGAATTGTAATTGACTCACCCGTACCTTTGATCTCTCCAGCCTTGGGTTCCCAAAGAGACAGCCCTTCCCCCTCCGACCCAGGCTGAACTGATGGGGGCTCCATCCTCACAGAGTCTTTTCCCTCTGCCTCCATCTCCGGGATGTGGATACAGCCTGGCACTGGGAAACTGAGGCAGCCAGCTCTGCCTCTGAGAGCCATGGCCACCCCGCACTACCCAAATGCAACCTGACGTGTGGAGCCCACGGACCCCGGGCACCTGTCCCCACCAGTGCCCATCCCGGCTGGTGGCCCTCGGTCAGCTGGCCTGCAGGAGGAGATGGCCCGGGAAGCAGCAGGCTCTGGAGCAAGCGTGGGCAGTGCCGACACTCACTGCCCCAGTGCTCCTGGAGCCGGCTGTGGGGTCTGTTCGGCTTTCCAAGGATTTCACTGTGCAAAGCCAAGAATCAGACTTTGCTGATGGGTTTGTGCACGCACCCTGCCTGCAAAACCCAGCCTGATCGGGAAGTGCTGAAAGCTGCTGTGCCCTTCTCCAACTGCCTCGACAGCGCGCATCCCCTATGCTTGATTAAGAACACAGTTCTTAATTTTCCGGAGGTGTTTCTGCAGCTACCTTAAAAATAACCTAGAGTTTGAACTAAACATTATCCCTAAATTTTTACTTTCAGGGCTTGGAATGAGCGAGTTTTGACCAGTTTCAGATAGAGAGATGCAAGAGGGAGGAAAAAAAAGCACCAGTTTTGATACCATACAAATCTCAACTCCACAGGAGCTGCAAGGCAAGCATCTGTTTGGGTTCAGTTTCAAGGCTCATTACAAACTCTAAGTTGCTGCAGCTATTCCAGGAAACCCAGCCCAGCTTATTCCCCTACCTCCACGCTGCAAACCCCACACAGAGAGTCTGGAAGTGCCTGTTGCTGAAGGCAAACCCCAGGAGCTGCTCCCAGCATCGGGCACCGACACAGCAAAGCCATCCCCACTGGGAGGGCAGAGACTTTGCACGTGTCCTTTCCTCCAGCACCAACACGAGGACTGGGTTTGATGGGGGAACTGGGTGAGCCAGGGAATCCATGAGAGCAGGTGCTGCTCTGCCCCCATCCCTTTTGGGCTCAGATGCTGCTTAACCCAACTGGTGAGCCTTGCTGGGACGGCTGGGCGTGTGACAACTGCCAGGCTCACCCACAGAGGAACTGAGGAAGACGACCATGGGGAGGAAGGCAGGCGAGAGGAAACTCCCGGGCTTTTAATCTGCTTTAGGACCACGTGAGCTTTCTGTTTATATATAGCTTAATTAATTATTACACTACATTTAGCAGTGTGACCTTGAAATTGTCTCTGGGGGGAGCCAGCAGGCGCGGTGCAGCCAGGGCAGGCGGCCAAGGCGCCGGTGTGTGCCGAGCCGTGGCGTGGGGCAGGCGGCTCCTCCTGCGTGTCCGGCTGTCCGGCCAGCGCCAGCCTGTAATTACGGAGCCTTGGAGCAGACAGCAGCTCCCAGCCCCTCTCGGCTTGCAGCAAACCCAGGTTGAAACCCTAACCGGCTATTCCACTTCTGCTTTGGCAAGGCTGATATCTTCTCCCAAGGCTTCCTTCGCAGTTCAACACCCCCTATTAGCGATTCCCTCCGCTTTACAAAATGCCATGCAGACAGCCCAAGGCTCATTAGCTACCAGACCAGCTCATGAGGGAAATTAAATAGAAAAAAAGAACAACCAACAACAAAACCAAACAAAACAACTACAAGCTTTGTGTTAAGTTGCAACAAGTTCAGTGTGCGGCGCTGGGGAAGAAGGAAGGAGATGAACTTTGCTAAGCCCTTCCTCACCAAGGGGCAGCACTCCAGCTGTTGGCTCTCCGGCAGCCCAATTTGCTCAGTCCAGCTGTGGCGAAGCCAGGGCAGATGTTCAGGGATGTGTTTACAGTCACCCCCGCAGCCCACCGCCCCGCTGATCCTGGGCAAGACCTTTGGGAGCTTCCTCCGTCTTAACCCAATTGTGGAATATGGGGGCAGCCACAGCACTCGGGGGACCAGCTCCAATCCGGCACAATTCACTACAGGTGGCACCAGAGGCAAGCGCAGGGGGTTTGGAGCAGAGTGGCACAGCATCTTGGCGTCAGGCATCACCTTCACCCCACCACGGGGCACAGAAAGCCAGGGGGTCCCTCCGCCACCCACATTTAGCAGCCACCTTCGCAGCCTCGTGCATAAACCAGCTGAGGACCGTGTGCCGCCGCGGCTGGGACCCAAGGGCTGGGACACCTGCTGTTTGCTCCAGCACCTCCTGCTCACATTCCAAGCCTAATACACCTTTAGAAAAAACAAACTGAAGGCATGCCAAAGCTGCAGGCCTTGCCAGTTTTTAAACAAATATTTAATGGCTCAATGAAGCAGCAAAGCATTTTATTACTAAAACGCCAGGGTTTCATCCTCCCCCTAGTGACGGGAAGACCTCTGTGCCGAGCCACAGCATCGCCCGGCTCAGCCCCATGGACCCCGCTCCAAATCAAAACCACCAATGCCATTTAACCCAGTGCAATGCCAGTCCAGTCTACTTTTCACCTAACTGGCAGTTTTCTAAAGATTTCCTACACCTCCACGTGCCGCGCATCTCTACATCACGGACTTTCAGGTTTTAAGACAAGTTTGCATGCGATGCTCGAGACTGGCTGTAAGCTCGGGGCTTTAATGTAAAGGTTGCCTATCTACTTGGTCAAAGTTAATCGCTGTAATGGATTTTGGCTTCTGTGGAGACATGTTCTGCACTCACACTCACACGGACACACGCCGAGGGCCTGATCCTGAAGCCCTCCCCCAGGCAGGGCTCCGGGCTGCGTTAAATCCAGTCCGGGCACCTGGTCTGGTGCTGGCCACCAGCACGCTGCTGAAGACTCATCTCCTTGTCAGAGCCAACTTCTCATGTGAAAAGCATATTTTTTAGAGAGAACCGGCATTTTCACTCCAGCCACACTCAGTGCTGCCAGACTGTGGTTGTGGCAACACAGGATCTGGCCTTGCATTCACTTTCAGCAAGGGATGTATAAAATATATACATCCACCTATAATATTATACACCGGCATATAAAGTGAAAGCCCATGCGCAATTCTCACTTCTCCTGGACGAGCTGCCTGCTGCGCTGCCAGGAACACGCACCCGAGGGGAGAGGCCATGCCAGTTCCAGGGAGAGGTTACAACTGCTCGCTTTTATAACAAACCAGCCACTCGGGTAGATTTGCAGAAGCCTCCAGCAGCACTTGCCCAGAGGACTGGCCAGATGACAGTTCTGGGCTTACACATTTTAGCTGCGCAAGACTTACAGGAAGGCAAGGACAAGGGAGGACCGCTCCCCAGCAAAGGCTGGCAGAGCCGAGCTCCTCGGGTGATGCCATGCAAAGCCACGCGGAGAGCAGGGTTAGCCACACGTGGCCCTGCACCCACGACCAGCTGCAACTGAACTTCTGGGTCAGATGCTCTGCTGACGTAACGTGCGATGGCTCCCTTGAAGCCAGCACTAAGTCACAGCATCCCGCAGTACAGATGTTCTTTCTCCATCCTTCTTCTGCAGCGAGAAAACAAAACAGATTTTGAAGCAGCTACTTCCAGGGCATTTCTGAGAAGTTAACGCAGATGTAGAGCGTTTAGCAGAACACGGCACTGATTTTCCCTAAGTTCTCTCTCTCTCTCCCTGCTACCCACCACATGGCAGGGCAGTGCCACGCTCACGTATTTTAACAGAAGACATTTAAAATCCTGAATTATTTACTTGAGGTCTTCTGCCAGCAGCACTTGCGAGGTCTCACAGGTCAGCAGCCAAGCGAGCCAACTCACAGCTTCCCACACACCCCTCCGCACCCCGCGATGGCCCTCGCTCCCTCCCAGTACAAGGGCACCACGTGCAAAGTCACTGTCACAGAGTCCATCTTCCTCCTCTGCCTTCAGAGCTCTTACAAAGAGAACACTGCCACAGGGAATGCTTGAAGCCAACGTGGCACCAGGAGAGGTCGTCTCCTTCCTGTCACTTTTATGAAGGACTGAGGTCTACTGCACACCACATCTGAGCAGTGTCCACCATCCCCAGGCGGAGAGATGCTCCAGACAAGAGGGACTGCACTCCTGCCCTTGGCTTCTGCTTCTCACCTGCCCCGTGGCACGAAGCAATGCCCTTCCTGGCTTGTCTCTGGGCACCCTGCAACCACCTCCAGTCCAGGAGCAACTCCCTAATGGCAAAGCTACGCCATCGGTAACCCCCTGCTGTGAATTAACCCCACCTGCCCTCCAAGCCTGCCGATAACCAATGCATTTCATCATGGGAGCCCTTGTTTCCATTAAAAAAAGTCAAGATAAGGTCCATTTACTCGGCTGCTGGTGGTGCCGGCTGCTGAGCCGAGCTCCTTTAAAAAGCACACAGTGTTTCTGGCGAGCTAATTAAGAAACACACAGCAAGCTGCTGAAAGACCTGAAATTGCAACGGCGTGGGCAAGCCCTGGTACAGTCATCAGCAGCAAGTCAGGACCCAGCAGAGCACTTGAGTCATTTCACAAACCGAGGAAGAGGCCTCTCCTCCAGCTCCTCCTCACACACCACACGGTGACAACAGGTAGCAGCCGATAGCCCCTGACCTCCGAATTACACCGCTGAAATAACGCGCCCGGCTCTTTGTTGTTCTTTGAGCCCATACGTTACCCGTCCCACATGACCCTGGCCCATTCATTACCCCCTGAACCCATTGATCACCCATGGTGACACCACCAACAGGGACGAACGCTCAATGCTGAGCAATCGCTAAATTAGACTTCTTCCTACTTGGGATGGATTAATAGCACCGAATCCAGGCTCGAGCAAACAGCCGTTTAGCATGCGAGGCCTGATGGTAAGAGCAGTCCACAATCAGGAGACTCAGCTCAAAAACCTGGTGGTTTGGGTAGAGTTTTTATAGCCACCGCATCTGGGGTTTGCTGGATGCTTTTAAACACAAAGCCTTCACTGGAAGCGCCTTGAGGTATCCAAAGCTTGGTGTGTGTTACAGACATCTGCCATGGCCCACTTGAAAAGAAAAAAAAATAAAAAATAAATAAATCCCCAAACCCAGAGTCGAGCCCATGGGTTTTCATTCCCATCATTTTCATGCCAAGAAGGAGCACAACGCTCCCCGGCACGCCGCGTGGTGCTGCGCTAACGCGATTAGCCAGGCAGATCCACCATCCACATAAGTCAGCCCCAATGCATGGTCAACTTTGAAAAGTTCAGCAGCTCGACAGGTGAGGCCATGAAACCCGATCACGGCAGACAATGTCGTCCCCCCCCCAGCGTCGTGCTGGGAAGAACTTGTCACGTGCGTCATATCGGGCAACATGCTTGAAACAGAGCAGCGCGCTGAAACCCCAGCAACACGAATAATCTTTGCCATCTGTTTGAACAACTCAACCCTCCTCAGATCTAAAGGAATGATCCCATGCAAACACAAGGGCCTTGCTGACTGATTATAGCAGCCCAGCCCTTCTTTTTTGGGGCCATTTTCTCCCAGACTTTGCACAGCGGCTAAGGCAACATCACGGCGAGCTGCTTCAATGGCCAAGGGGGAACTGAGCCCTGTGCATGTGTCGAGGGGACCAGTAAAAGTCCCCGCGTGCTTAAGCACAATGCAGTGCAAAGTCTGTAGCTGATTTTTAATTTTTTCTTTCTTTTTCATGGAGAAAACTAGGACAGGAAAGCAGCTTGGCAAAACCACCCCAGAGAACACAACTGTCCTTTAGGATATGCTCGTTACAACCCAACGCAGCTGACGAGAACGCGCTGGAGGAACTGGTCTTTGCTCAGATACAGTCATTAATGCCCAAAGTCCAGCTGGGAGAATCAAGACTGTTCCCAAACATCCTGGGGCCAACGAACCTTGCGACACCCAGCGGAAACAACACGTTGAGTTGAGCAAGCACCTTAGTTGTGTCCATGCCGACAGCTCCGCATGGACCCGCGTGCTGCCGGTGAGGCTGTGAAGCGCGGTGGCAATCAGGCAGCAGGTATTAAACCCTCGCTGCCACTGGAAAGTTGGGATTATACGGAACAGCCAAACACTGTGGCAAAATCCTGCCTTGCTCAAGATCTGCCCTTGGTTCAGCAAGACTCTCACCCTTGAACTTTTAACCATCATTGCCTTGTCCCTCCCCTGCTCCCAGCCTGGCTCATTGCAAGCATCAGCACCACACCGCTCACACCCCCACACACCCCCTGGGGCAAAAAAAAGAGGCTCCTGGGGAAAAATTAAATAAAAGCAAAACAATGAGGAAGTTTCTCATGATTCAGGAATTGCTGTGAAGCAGCGCTTTGCACATTAAGGTCCCCAGTGCTTATTGAGGTGACTGGGGGGGTCTCAGAAATGCGTGTTTGAAGGTGTTCATTGCACAGCACTGGACCATGGGGCCTGATCCTGCTGGCCCAAACCACCCAGTCTCAGCACGGAGAATTAATTAAGGCAGCTTGGCAATAGCGGGAAGATGAAGCCCCAGCATTTTAAAGAGGGAAAAAAAAAAAAAAAAAAAAAAAAAAAAGGAAAAAGAAGCAGAGGTCTCCTCTCTGCGGTGCTCGAGGCAGCGGCGGGGCCACTGGCGGCACAGCCATGGCACGAGATTTCCTAGCAGAGGGCTACAGACTCAAAATATAAATCCATGATGTTATGTGGGGCTGGGAATGCTCAGCCCACAGCAGGAGGGACTGGATACTACAGCCCATTGGGCCTAAAACGATAGGAGAAAAAATAAAAATAATAATAAAACCCAAGAAATAAAACCCCAAAACATGTAACGCTAATCACATGATCTTTTTTTCTTACCTTACATTAATTATAGGACAACAGGCTTTTAAGTCCCTAGTGTATTTAAACATGCATCGTCGTTGCATGGAACGAAAGAAGTAAAAATAAAAAAATAATTCAACAACTGTTTTCCTAGGTTTGCAAGGAACACTTTTCCCCCCCAACCCACACAGTAAACCCATAAGGAAACAACAAGTTCCCCACGGGCTGCCAGGCAGGCTGCTCGTCCCAGCAGCCGGACACATGCGAGCCCAGGCTGCGGAGCCCAACTCCTTACTGCGGAGAAGAGGAAGCTTCTTTATTATCCAAAAATTCCAGGCGCTACTTAAAATTAGTTTGCAATAGTGGCTGGATCCCGTTTCTCCTCTGTCATGGTACATATTTTCACTTGAAGCAGTTAACATGCTGTATTCATTACCAGGGGGAAAGTCCCGCAATGTGCGTACAGAAGTTATTTCCATTAGGTTTCTAGTTATCTCACTATCGAAAAATCAATTTATTTTTTCCCCTCTCCTTTCCCTCTGCTTTTCAGGAACACTGGTCAGCACCACTTGATGCTGTTTCTCTTCCACACAAGCAAATAATAATAATAATAATAATAATAATAATAATAAGTCCTTTCACTTGGCAGAAAACGGAACAAGAAAAAAGTTTGTATTCCCTCCTTCAAAAGTTATTTTCTACAGATGAAAACTTTAGACAGAGACCAGTAGTTAATATAAATATGATTAATCACAAATACCCCAAAATATAAGCTTTCATCAAGATAAATATGCAAATTTGTAATGGCTTCAGTCTCTCAGAAATCTGAAAAAAAAAAAAGTTACAATGGAACACTTCACTGTATGTCAGGAACAATTTAAACAAACAAAACCCCCTAACACATATGACCAAATTTAGCCAGAAGCCAGTCAAATAAAATATACTTTCAATGAGATGCGGGTCAAAAATTGCTTCCTCATCTTCTCAAAGCCAGTCAAATGGATTTCAGCCGCAAGGACGGGGTGCTGGGGGCACCAGTAACTCCCTCAGTTCCAAAGTTCAGTCAATTTGTGCAAAAGCATCTGAAACGCGGAGACAAGGCTTGCCCAGCTCGCTGCGCAGCGGCTGGCACCGCGGATGGTTTATAGCATTTTTAATCTGATTTTATTGGGCCGTTAACAAGAAGATACAAACACATCTCCTTATGGACATTAAGATAATAAAGAAAAGCCTTGTTAGGGCTTGGAGAAATAAGCATGCTGCTGAGGAGCGCTGAGAAGCCAAGACTGACTGCAGTCGGTGGGAGTTTGGAGTTACACAGTGTCCGATTTCTAACGTCGAAAATTATAGGAACAAACTTCTGCATCTAATTCAAACGGAGGTAGGAAATAACACACAATTACCCAACAACTTGCCTGTCTATTTGAACAAATACATCCTCTTTTCCATACCTTTGGCATTATTTAGTCCTTCCCCCCCGACCCCGAGCGGCTCGGGGTGCCCATCCCACAGCCGGCCAGCCTCCGATCCTCTGGGAGAATCACACCCCAGTGATTTCCAGACCTCCAGCATCACTTACACTCGCTGCTCGGGAGCGTCACCACTCAGACCTGAAGATTTGCTGTATTTCAGTTAAAACGCCCTTTTTGCAAGGACACCATTCAATCATGTAGCAGTGTGCTTGCAGGGATTGGGCCCGCGCTGCTTAAAATTAAGCAGCTGATAAGGTGAAACTTTAAGAAGTTACATACAACTTTGATGCCAGCTTCTCCGAATTTAAAAAATAACATGTATCCTTTAAATAATGACTTTCACCCACTGCATCTGGAACAACAGATTAATGTAATCGTAAGCATTATTCTCTCCTTCTCCCCTTCCACCTCTTACTTGTAAAAGATTAATCAACCATTTTATGGTCTAATTTAGGTGCCTAATTAAAAACAGAGTTCAACACGTACACCACCATTTTGCTAATAAATCCTGACAGGTCTTCTGCTCTGTTCTATGCAAGTTCTCCTTTCAAAATGCGAGACTGATACATTTTTTTTTTTTTTTAAACCGACTCAATTCATAAAGATTTCATCTTGGTCACTACGGGACGACACGCTGCATCCTCCACCAAAATTCCAGAATCCCAGAAAACGAAAGCGGTTGCAAAACCGACTTCCCCCCTCGCCAGATCTTATCCTGCGTTCATTTCACTAACTGCTGAGGGATGGCAACATTAAAAAAAATAATAATAATAAAAAAAACCCAACCCAAACTATAAACCTAATCGGGCTCGCAGGGTGGGAGTTTTGAGACTACAAAGGTTAAGATTCGGAACTTCCCAGCTCCCATCTAGCTCCAAAGTTTCCATCCCTGCTCCTTCAGCGTTCCTGTAAGCACTCAGCAGAAAGGCAGAGTCAAAATATTCCCGATAAAGGAACTTCAAGCATAAAAAGGGTGAAAAGGAACTTAATTGCGGTGGGCGCCGGCGCGCCGTGTCCCACCGGCTCCCCCGCCGCAGGGGCCGCCCCGCACCCCCCGTGCGGGATGCCAGCCCGCAATTTAGCCTTTTCCCGCAGCTAAAGCGCTCCGCACCCCGTCCGGAGGTACCCCCGCAACCCCCCGCGCTCCCCCGCAGCGCCGCGCCGGGGACCCGCGCAGCGGATCGGCTGTAAAGCGGGTTATAGCGGCAGGAGAAAGTTAGCGGAGAGTGAGCGGGAGCGGTCGGGGCTGCTTCCCCCGGCGGGAGGAGAAGCCCCCCGGGGCGGGAGGAGAAGCCCTTGCCCACCCCAGCGCCCACCCGGGGGCTGCGGCTCCGCCAGGCGGCCCCCAGCAGCGCCCCGAGCCCGAGGGAAAACAGCCGCTCGGGCAAAAAGCCCTGGAAGCACAACGAAATGAGTGTTAATTTTTATTTTTTTTTAAATTTAATATTTAACCTTTCTTTAAAGATTAAATACGCTCTGGCTAGCGTGCAGCCTGCGAACACCCAGCCGCCGCTTGCACTAGCGGGGAAGGCAAGTTCCGCGAAGGTTTCCTGGGTTTTATTTTGTATTTTTTTTTAATTTTGGGGGTTGCTTTTTCGGGGTCTGCACCTAGCGGAACGCCCGCACTCCGCCGCGGGCGCTGCCCCCGCCGCGGGCCGGGGACCCCCCCCGCACACCCCGGAGCCCCGAGGGGCGACTGGCTACCTGTACCAGGCGAGTCCCCGCTCGTAGTTGCGGTCGAAGAAGTGGGGCTCGGCGCCGACGGCGCGGACGTCGGGGTGCACCCGCAGGAACTCCAGCAGCGCCCGCGTCCCCCCCTTCTTCACGCCGATGATGATGGCCTGCGGCAGCCGCTTGGTGCCGGAGCCGTTGAAGAAGCTGGAGATGGGGCTGGCGGCGTCGGGCGCTGCCCGCTGCTCCTCCAGGCTGCTCTCCTCGCCCGCCGCCCCCGGAGCCTGCGGCAGCAGCTGGGGCAGCGGCGGGGCGGCGCGGGGCGGTGCGGGGGAGCCGCGGGCGGCCAGCCCGGCGCAGGAGCCGGCGCAGGAGTAGAACATGTAGAGCCAGAGGAAGAGCATGATGAAGAGCAGCAGGAGCCTCCGCCTCAGCGGCGGCAGCGCGACGGGGACATCGAGGCAGCGGTTCAAGCGCTGCCCCATGTGCCCGCGGGCGAGCCGGGATGCATGGCTGGCGCTGGCCCGGCTCGGCTCGGCTCTGCCCGGCGCCGCATGGGCACCCCGAGCCCCAGCGCGGCCCCGCACGCGTGTGCGCGGCGCTGCCCGCCCGCCGCCCGCCCCAGCGCCGCTCTCCCCGCCGCCGGCAGCGCAGGCAAAGGCAGCGGCGGCGGCGGGGGGCGGGGCGGGCAGCGGGGCCGGCCGACGGGCAGAGCCGCCGCCCTATCACGGCCGCGCTCTGCCGCATAATGAGCCGGGCGGAGCGACCAACCGGCTGCCGGGGGCGGGGCGCGGGCGGGAGGGGGCGCGCCCATTGGCTGGGGAGGCGGCAGCGGGCGCGGGGGGGGCGCCCCGACCCACCCCGGTCCGCGCCGTCGGGGGCGGCGGCTCCGCACCGGCCGCGGTAGCGCTGCGGCCCCATCCCGCCGCGTCCGGGCCCGCTCGCCCGGCGCCTGCATGGGGCGGGGGGGTGGGGTGTCAGCCCCGGGCCCCGCAGCGCCGGGGGCTCCCCCCGACGCCGGTCAGGTGCCGTGCGGGGCGGCAGCGCCCGAACAGCCCCTCGCCCAGATTCCCGGGGAACTGCCGGGGACGCGCGGGGGACGGGGGACGCGCCGGTGGGACAGCCGGGGGCTGCGGGCGGACAGCCCTCCCCGGCTCGCCGTGTGTAACCCGCATCTCCGCAGCAGGGAGCCCCTCCTGCCGTGGTGGGCCCTCGCCCCGGACACGCGGACCCTGACAGCCGAGCCCCCAGCCCCCCTGAGGGGGGGGTGCGCCCCCCTCCAGCTCTGCCCGGTACCCACCGCGCCACAGGGGCTCAGCCGGCCCCGGGGAAGGGCGCTGGCCCGGCCCCAAAGCCCCTCTCGGTGCTCACCCTCCGGCCCGTCCGGAGCTGCCTCGGGGGTGGGCGCCGCGATCCCTGCAAGCCCTCGGGAAAGTCCTTTGGGACCAAAGGTGCTTGCCTGGAGGGGAGGCGGTGGGTGCTGATGCTTTCAGCAGCCCTTGTTCCCTGCCCCACACATCCATCCAACGTGACGGTGGAACCTTCTTAAGGTCCGATAGATGATATTTAACAGACTCACCCGAGTGTAAATTCTGCCTGACCAAAGTGCCTCCTGCAAAGCTGTTCTGGGTGTGGATCGGAACTGGGGTCTCCAGCATCATCTAGTGCTCTAAAACCACTAAGGAAAGGAAACTGGAGAGGTTTGCAATTTAGGGACCACGGCTGGGCTCTCAGACACCCCGGCAAACATTTGCTAACAGGGACCTCTCTCCCCCGTGGGGGGGTTCACACGGGCAGCACCCCAGCTCCCGTGGCCTCTGGCTGAGGCACCCCTGCGCTGGCCGGCCCCCGGGCTTCCACTCAAGAATGTTAATCAGACTTGGCTTCATCCCTAAACAAGATTTAATGACGAAATAGTAAGTTTAATTGCTAGACTAAAGACAAGGGTTCAGAGGTCTGTCTGCTGTACAGACACAAAAGGGAACCGTTAGACAAGATATTGCAGTTCTGCATTATGCCTGTCAATCCACATTTCCCTCTGTTCCATTAGTGTCGCAGCTAGATTGGGATGACGGCAGCCGAACCCTCCCACCTGGTGGCCTGTCCCCGGCCAGGTTCCAGCTGCACACCCCACTGTGCCGGCCACATCCCTCCTCTGGAGGCTGCAGGACAGAAAGAGAAGCGAGAAAGTCCCACTCCCCGCTCCCCCACGGCCGCAGGGAATTGCCAGCTGGGGCTCAGGCACTGGGGCATCATGGCGTTGGGGGCATCTCAGTCATGTCCTCCTCTTCCCCAAAGTACCTGGATTTACACCTTCTTCTGATGCGCGTTGGCTTTTTGATGAACCACACCTTTTGCAGAGCCATATTTTTGGAACCTCCTGCCTATACAAACAGCAGGTGAGATCTGCGACAGACCACGTGTTGGGAGGGACATGCAGGGACCAAACACAACAGTCCACGAGAGCCAAATTCAGAGCGTTTGGCTAAGGAGACCCTTTCCACGACACCATGAGCACTGGGATCCTCCTCTCCAGGACCGGATCATGCCAGCGTTTTCCAAGGAGCCAGCGGGGACTTTGGACACTCTGTGGAAGTGCCTCAGCCAGCATTCATCCAGCCAGCATGTAACAGTGGCTTCAACACACGTGTGCAGCTTTTCTACCACATTTTTATTAGAAGATGCATAGATTTTGGTACTGCATTAGCTGCCCTCAGAGCACTGTTGCTTTAAGGGCAGAGCCAGGTTTTGCGGGAACCTCTGCCTTTTATTTTTAACTTTTGCTATCAAAGAAAAGGCAAACCTTTTCACCACCAAGTGCCTTGATTTTTTTGTCTGTCAGAAGTGATAGCATGATGCTGACTTCTTCATACACCAGCTTTACAGCAAATCTTGAAAAGTGTCGTGGAAAAGTAAATTGTTCTGATCACACTAGAAGTGGTGTGAGCATCTTGTCAAACAATCTCAAACTACAAACTAGAGTTTACAAACTAATTAAACCAGGCAGATTGAAGAGGGGAAATAAGACCCTGAGAGCTGCACGACTCTCTAAAAGCTGCACAGCAGGTTAACACAGAGCTAAAAATAGTGCTTGGGCAACCCAAACCACCTCCAGTACCAGTGCCACTGGTCTCCATCCTTCCCGGGAGCAGGTATTTGCAAAGCAGATTTTGGGATGACGCAAGGAGATCGTTTGTGCTTTGGCTATGGAGTCAAAACAGCGAGCGATCCCAAAGCACTCCTCTGCTGTGCGAGAGAATAGATGGCACTGCTGGGCTGCCTGCGCTCTGACGGGTGACACCAAGCAAGCAGAGATGAAGTGCAATTGCAGCAGGAATTGCTTTCTAGCTTCCCTCCGTGTGCTAGTACAGCTCTGCCAGCTGGCCCAGCCTGGTAATTGTGAAAAGAATTAAAGAGGGCACTTCCAAGCAAGGCATGAATCACAGCGGCGGGCAGGGATCATTCCATGGGTGACACAGGCTGGCTCTCCTGGACCCAGATTTACTCACCTCTTTACTCGGTGCTTTGTACTATTCAAAACCTGCTGCTTCTGCATGCAGGTTGCTCCACTGCATGTTCCTACACCCATGAGGCAAGAGGAAAACCCTTCAGCTGGAATAAGTCTCCTTGTCCCTTACATCCACCAGCACCAGCCAGGATAACATCAACAAAATGTCACAGAAAGTTTGGTTTAAGCCCTTAATATATGTCAGCTGTAGCTTGTAAAAGTTGGATTGGCTTTTTAAGAAAAATAGCCCCAAGATAAGTTTTATTGTAACTGTATCTTCAGCAGTTGGATGTCAGGAGCTTTTTCCCTAGGAATGGCAAATTGGTAAGTGATCAGAAACAGCATCCGAGCAAAGGTAGGTCAGGAGTAGGGCTGAGCCCACTTGGTCCAAGCTCTCCCTGGAGCAGGAGGTGCAGGTGAGGCATGTTTTGACGAGAAGGTTGGGAACCAGTTGTGGCTCCAGCCTCCATCCTGACCCACCTGCCTCCAGCTGGAGCCTGCACATCTGCTTGGGAGTGTGCAGGTCCCCCCCGTACCTGCTGCCACCGTGACTGCTGGGCTCCAGCGAGGCTCACAAGCTTGCTCTTGGCTCTTACGCTTTGATTAATGTCCCACATGCAGCAGTTGTGGCAGGAGCATGCGTGTCGTGCCCCGCTGACGAGGGCAACAGAGCAATGGGGGCTACATGGTGAAGAACCCCGGGTTGGAGAGAAATGGGCACAAACAGCAACGCAAGACTGGGTTTGCTCTGTGTTGTCACTGCAGAGCCCTTGAATCATAATTGTGGCTGTCTTGCTAGCTGGTTAATCAATAAGTTAATTGAGCTGCATCAGTACAGTCTTGGGATCCCATTTCTTGGCGATTGATTGATGACAGCTGGCACTGGGAAGGTGCGGCTCCGGGCAGGGGGTCACGGTAGCGCTCAGTGGAGCAGCGCTGAGATGGGCCTGGAGGGTGCCCAGCTCTGCAAGACACACTTGTTAAAACAGGACGGAAAGCAGAGAGTGCAGCACACCTTCACGCTGAGATGATCAAAGTCCCCGGCGAGGACAGAGGAAGGAAGGGTCAAGTCTGCGGGCTTACCCCGCCGGCATCCACCCTGGAGGGCTCTTCCCAGGCCACGTCCCTGCAGCTGCAGGCATGTGCTTTCCAGCAGCTTCTTGGAGTCTGACATGAGGCAGCATCTCCCAGTGCTGACCCTATCCTCCTGGCCTGGTGCTGAGTTTCACCTTGTTGCTTTGTCTTTTCCCAACTAGAAAATCCGTATGTCTTTTCAGCAAACATTATTTTCCTGCCACTGAGCAAGGCAGTGCTGAAATGCTCAGCACCTTCTTTCTTTCTTCTGAAGTACAAAGAGCTGTCTGTCAGTGAAGGGCACACACAGCTCTTTAGAGATCTGCTGGAGCCAGTCCTGCTGGGGTGGTGGGGGTGGTGGGGGGAAGGAGCAGGTACCCAAAATCAAGCCAGGGTGCTCTTGGCCCCAGTCCAGAGAGGATGCTGTTTTCCTGACACACTCCCAGTCCTGTTTGGAGGAAAGTAATTCACCATTTCATGATGTCAGCCGAGTGCACTTTCATGGGACACTAAGGCATTCTGGAGTATGTAACCCTGGAGTGTCCTGGCATAGAGTGACGGCCAGAGAGGAGGTGACCAGCCACCACCACCTCTGTTTTAGGAACACAGAGCACCTAGCACACTGGGAGGAAGGGCTTTGGTGTGGGGCTTCTGCATGCTATTGTGCTATTGTGTGTCCTCTTCCACATATATATCTATAATGGATTTGTTGCCCTTACTGGTCTTTTGCAGTACACTGAGATGTTCCTCAGTCATGGGTCCATGTCCCCAGCCCTTGTCCCCTTGCAGGGTCCCAGGAGGAGAGATCACACATATGTTTATTCCACTTCTTCCACCCAAAGGAGTCCTCGGTGCTGTCCCCTCTATTCCTCTCTGCCACGTCTGTCGCGCAGCCTGTGGGCTGGTGGCCTGCAGCGGTCTGGGAGCAGAGGGGAGCTGAGGGATGCTGATGTACTTATCTCGTGTGCCTGTCAGCAGCCGCCTCTCCTTCTGTACCGCAGCAGCTCCATCACTGCGCACATCTGCTGTGCATATTAATGTCACGATAGCGAGGGAAGAGCTGGGGGAAAGTGCCCAGGGCATCTGGGATTTTGTCCTGAAAAACGCAGGTGCTAACACCAACCAGCGGAGTCACAGCTTGCAGTGAGCATTGTGTTGGTCAGGGCTGGTGACCATCCCAGCTGCGCACAGCCAGACGGTGGGGTTGGGCCACCCCGGGGTGAAAGGCAGCGGGGTGACTGTGGGTGGCATCACCGGCACTCAAAACAGGTCAGCCACTACCCAGGGAAGTGCCCAGGGCTTTGTGCCATCCCTCTGCATGTAAGCCCAAGTGCCAGGCACTGCCCTCGAGCCCTCGGATGCGGCTCTACAGCCACGCCAGCGCTTGGGGACAGCCCAGGGACATCGCTGCCTCTTGCAACGTTTTGCTGCAGAGTCCCAGGCGTGCTCCCACCGGGGCAGTGGGCAGCACCGCTGTACAGATGTAAGAGGAGATCTTGTTTCTCTCAACCTGAAACCATTTCCTTTCCCCCACTGCCCTCCCTCCCCTCGCCCCTAATTTGTCCCTGGGGTTTTAATATCTATTTCTCCAAGTGCCACGGGCCAAATTTACTGCTCACATAACTCCACCGACTTCAATGGAGAAGAGCATTTAGGGTGCTCCAAGGAGGCGTAAGTAGGAGTGATGTGATGGAATTGAGTAAAGGAAAATACAGTCTGACTGTCAGGAAGAGTTTCCTACCAGCGAAATCTATAGACTGTGGAAGTTTCCCATGGGAACAAGCAGAAACCAAGTTGCTGAAGTCATTTTAAAACAGCACAAGAGAATAGGAAATCAGCTCAGTGACTGGCCAAAAGGAAAAGCGAGATGACATAATGCTACTTCTCCTTCTCTAATTTCTGCGGCTGGATTGCTTTGTCCATGGAATTATTTTCACGCAACTGGATTTCTCCTTGTTTTTTGAGAGATGCGACAGCCCTTGCTCCTTCTGGAGAGATTTCAACTCCTCTGCTAAATTCTGTCCTGGATTAAAGCAATACCCACTGCAGCCCCTGTTAATCCTCCCGTTATTCCTGCTGCTTGCAATCCTCTTCTGGGTTCTTCCCAAGCTTCTTCCCTGACTTACCTGAGTCGCTGGCTCCAGTTCTGTACTTTAGGTGGCTGTACAGCATGAGTCAGGCTAATCTGGGAACGGTGGCAGGGCTCACCCAGGCTACAGAAGCTATCAGACACTGATCTACAAGCAGGAGAGAGACCAGGGGTGGAAATCTTCCTACCTTCAGGGATCCTTCAGGTAGATTCCTGCTAGATCATCTCCTGGAAAATCACAAAGGCAATTAGCACACAGTGAAACAGTGCTTTCCCTGGTGACTTTTGGTTGTGATTACTGCCTGGCTGTTTTGGGCTCGGTGTGTAACACCAGCTCTGTGCACGCAGTGGGCATCCCTGCCTACCAGCCGGTGGCTTTCACAATCTCTTGCCTGCGGAACTTCCTAATGTATTTATGAATGACTTAACATTCGCTCATCGTCTCAACATTAGCAACTTAAAGCTTGACTGCTAGCAACCTCCTACCTCGTACAGTTCCCAGATAATTACAGATTAGAACCAGCTAATTTTTATTTTTGTAAAGCTGTCAGAGATCTATGTTTGTTATTATTGTCTCCTAGGTTGCCAGTTGCATAAATACATATGTAAAAACCCCTTTGATCTCTTAAGTATAATGACACAGATTTATCAAATGTTTGCCTTTTTCTGTCTCTTTGAAAAGGCTGATTTATGGAGTGCAGTCCCTACCTCCCTTCCTCTCTTGAAATATGAAGTGTTTGTGAGCAGCCAAGGTAATATTTAATATCCTGCCAAGAATCCTTTGCACTTCCTAACAAATGAACTACAACCTAACCAAATGGTTCACATCTGTTTAGCCTCTTCTCCTTTTTAACTAAACAAATTAGCATTAGAATACCTGGGAGGCACACAAAGTCCCTTTCTAGATGACAGAACACAGACAATTATTAGCAAGGGGAGTAACTGTACTGAAAGGGGCAGGCATGGACCTAGCAGATGTTTTCACATCTCCTGTAGTGCCCATGAATGACCCGCGCCACAGCGGACACGCTGCCACGGCCTTTTGAAGTGGGTGAGGAGTCCATTCACAGTCCCCTTCTGAATGAAAGCCGAGGCAGCAGCCTCAGCTGGTTGAATGTTTCATTTAAACCGCTTCCAGCAAAGATAAGTTTTGCTGGGTGTTCTTCCCCCCCCCCCCCCCCCCCCCCCCCCCCGTAAATGGCTAAAATAAAGAGCATCGCCCCACTCCTGCCCACCCACTCGCCAAGCCTGGAGGCAGCGTCCTGCTCTGGAGGCATCAGGCACCTCTGGGTTGGTTTCTGTCCTCACCAGCGGCTCCTCATCCCCAGAGCATCCAAGCACCCAGCCTCACTGCCCTTTCTCTCTGTCAAATAACGTAAAATTGGGTTTTAGGGGAATCACAAGGCGTGAATGAACATCTGCGAAGTATATTTTGTAAAGGCTTCTTACAGGCTACACACAGGCAACTACACACTCATCCCCCTTCAGCCACGCGGGGCTGTCCCAGCACCCCCGTTCCCGCTGGAGTCTCACACACCTCTGGGTCAGGGGTCCAGGAGCAGGTCCTGGGGCTGAGGCAGGACGGGATGGGCGAGACGGGCTCTCGCACCGCGCTCCTTTAATTGGACTCATCGCTGGAGGGGGGGCAAACGAATCACATGTGGTATTAAGGCTAACCCTCGGCTTTTGTTGTAGATGGTTTGAAGAAGAAAACGCTCTAAAGCCTCACAGAGATGCTGCTATTAATATGTCATCTGAATAACAAGTGATCAAACCGAACAACAGCTACTACCAAAATGTGGCTTTGTAGCACGGGACCGCATGGGAGGCAGCAGGGAAAATCATTATGAACACACCAGTGGGGTGCAATTATAAATAAAAACAGCTCTGTAAAGGCTACAAAAGCAGCAGTAATCAGTCCAGGCTGTGGTTTAGTAAGGGCTGAAGACACTCGGGGAAGGTGCTATTTATTACCAGAGACAGGGACACCGCTGGATTAAGGGGTGCAACTTCAGGATAAGTCAACAGAGGGAGTTCCCTGCCATCGCGGCCGGGCGAGACGCAGCCCGTCCGTCCCGCTGCAGGTCCGTGGCCACCGGCCCGGCTGGCCAGCACGGCCCCCCCCGCAGCCCCTGCGACGAGCAAAGCGCACGAAGGGCCGGCAGCGCCGGAGCAGGCGCCTTGGCTCCGAGCTGCCAGAGACACGGGCCACGGCTCCGATGGCAGAGCCCACCGGGGCTGAGCCCACCAGGGCTGAGCCCGGCAAGGCCGAGCCCGGCAGGTGGTCCGTACAGCTGTGCCCCACCAGCGCGGTGGCTCCTCAGCTCACCAGCACACGGCAGGGAGGCTGCTCCCACGGGATGCGGTGCCAATGCTGATGGGGATGCTGGGGGGCTCTTGGGGGCCAGACCTGCCAGGAGCAGCGCGGCAGTGCAGCAGACAGACCCCTTCCCGTCCCCGAATGGAAGCATTTGCCAGCTACTGGCAGGTCCCGGAGGCAGTGCCAGGGCTGGCCGAGGTCCCCAGGGCTCCGACAGGGTGGGACAGACCCGCCACCCCACACAGCACTGTGAGGAGCACAGGGCAGAGCCGCTGCGGGAGCATCTCCTCCAGGTGCTGCCACCAGGCTCTTCCCACCGCTCATTTCTGACGAGAGGAGGGTTAATGAGCCTCACGCCCGATGCATCACCCGCTCCTGCCAGTCCCTGATCCCACCGAAAGCCAAGTGCATGTAACAAGCAAACAGTGGCCCTAAGCAGCAGGCCAGGGACATCAGACAGGGGAGGAGAGATCTAAATAATGTTCCTCTCTCTGCTGCTGGGTGACTGTGTGGCCCCGCACATCCCGCTTCCCTCGGCATGCCGCGCTTTGCTTCCCCTTCCACGCTGGCTGGCAGCGGTTGGTGCAGGGACGGCCAAGGTGCAGCACGTCCATCACCCAGCCCTTTGGCTGCTCCGCGGTGCGAGTATCCCAGTATCCGTACGAACCTCCGAGTTCAGCTGATAAACTCGGGCTGTTCCCTTCCCTGTTTGGATACCGTCCAGCAGCTCCCCTGGAAGCACGGCAGAAATGCCTTAATCACCTCGTTTGCATCTCTGTTTCAAGTTTAATTTGATACAGTGCCTTCTCTCCCTGGCCAAAAAAAAAAAAAAAAAAAAAAATCCCAAACATCTCCCAGCCTTTCTCAGCTCTCTAGGGGCGCCGGTGGAGCCCTCCTGCCCACCTGGAAGCTCTGTCCTCCCCAGCACCATGGGCTGGTCTCTACCCCACCTGCAGGGATGCTGCTCTCCCTTTCCCCCTTTCTTGCTTTTCAGCGGAGGAAGATGGGCAAAATGTCCCAACTGGTCCCAGTTAGGGACAGTTCAGTCAGTCTGGGAGACCAGAGCCCTTCTGCTTCCAGTCACTCAGGGCAGTTCCCCGAAGTCTGTGTTTCTGTTTAAGTCTGGCTACAGCTGCAGTTTAGATGGGTACAAGCAATGCTCTTTATAGAATGTTTTGTGAAAAAAATGTATGGAAGGGAAGCTGTGGTTACAATAGGAAGTGTTAGAGAGGGGAGCAGAGGACAGAACATGTGTCTTGTACAGCAAAACCGGGGGAAAAAAACCTCAAGCACCAAACTGCCCTGGCCTCTGGGGCTGCACACACCTCTGAGGTGTGAAAACCTCAACTCAGGTATCACACTGCCTCGCTCGACAGGCACGGCTGCAGCAGGACTCGTAGAAAAGTGGGAATACAGGTGTGAATTTAGGGCAACTTTCCCAGCTCTAATGGGGATGGCCAGGCACCCTCCCTTCTAGGCACGTCTTTTTAGTCCTTGCTGTCGCTAAAGCACAAGGACCACAGCGGCAGCACAAGGACCACAGTGGCAGCACAAGGACCACAGCGGCAGCACAAGGACCACGGCAGCAGCACAAGGACCACAGCGGCAGCACAAGGACCACAGCGACAGCACAAGGACCACAGCGACAGCACAAGGACCAGTGCAGCAGCTCCCTGCCAGCTCCCCAGTCTGGTATCTGCCTACTCCACTCAGAGCATCACTTCAGAGGTATCAGCAGCAACGCTCAAACAAGCATTTGGGAGCAGTAACCTCTCAGGGACTCCAGGAAACACAAGGTACCTTCCCAGAATGGATAAATGCACCAACCTGAACTCGCATGAGCCCGCTGCCAAATCGTCAGTTCTCAGTCCAAGGCCTGGAGGTGCCAGAACTGGTTAGGAGCGGTAGGAAAAATGTCTCCACATTGTGGGAAAACAGCTCGTTTTGCCAACCTTGTTCTGTGAAACAGTTGAACCGTGCCTTTTTGAAACACTGGAAACTAAACCCCAGCCCGAGGCGCTGACCCAGGCTGGAAAATCTTCAGTGCAAACAGTTAAAAGTCTGGAAGCAGAAAAGCAGAGGTGACGGAAAGTGTACGAGGCAGAGCTGATGAGAGTTATTCCTGCCAGCTCTTTTAAACACATGCACTTCTGATGGTGGTCTAAATGGCTTTGGGACACTGCACACATGCTGTGCTTGAAAGACCCCCTCTTCTTTGGGCCAGGGAGCCTCTGACCGCTCTGGGCCTGAGCAACCTTTCGGAGGGGCAGGGACCCCTGCGACGTGGCAACCCAGACCACTGCAGGGCACAGTGACTATCTCACGTTCAAGAAATACTGAAAGCTCAGTCGACAGAAGGGTTTGGAAAGCAGCTCCAAACCTTGCTAACCTTTGCGTCAAAGCCCTGCAAGTCTGCAGTACGTTTACTTCGGAGGGAGCTGAAAAACATCAATGGAGCCACCCAGCAAGTCACAGTCTGAGGGACCCTCATGGAGGAGGGTCCTCCGCAACAGCACTTCTGAATTCACAACTCACTTGTCATCGTTGACTCCAAATCAACAACACGCTGTTTGGGAGGTGATGAACATTGGAACCAGACTCTGACTTGTCTTTGGCAGGGTCAAGTGCTGGACACGCACCCACAGGGGACATGCCCTGCCCTGCAGGACTGACCTTCTCCATGACTGGAAGAAGAAATAGCAGCACCAAGAGGCAAGGGACCGGCCGAAGGACACGCCACCAGCGCGAGTGGCATCCTGCGTCCCACGAGCCCTCGCCGGGGCTGGCTCTCTGCCTGGTTAAGAAACACCATCGGGAACAGCCTGCAATGGAGCTTTCTAGCATTACCACCTCCAGCAGAGCTCCTTGGTAGGCAAACAGTGCTGATATTTCTGTTTTAACAGCAAAGTGTTCTGTAGACAGCCTGTGTTTCCAAGGAAGGGGGAATATCTAATCGCCTCTGGAGAGCAACCAGAACAACACGCTTTCTATCTGTAATGATAATGATTTCTAATAGTATCACTCTGTTTCCATTCCTGCTCTCCTGGGATTGTCAGAACTGAAAAGGACGTGTGTGTTTTGTGTAAGCCTTGAAACGCCGTGGCCTGGCTGAGTGGGAAACGCTGCTGGAGCCAGGAGAGTGTGAATGTGTTACTCTGCTGGGGCAGATTATATCGGAGATTGATACAGGAAGCGAGAAAAAAAAACCACAACCCAGTGGGGGAAACGAGAAGGGAAAGAGCTGTGTGCGCAGGGGTTGGGTTTCCTCATTCAAGCTGGAACAAAGCGCAGAGCCCAGCGGACTGCCTGGTCTGCCGGAATGCCTGCCATGCTGCGGTACCGCGAGCGGCTTCACGCAGGACCTGGGGTCTCCTTGCAAACCCAAGAGCTTGGGGCGATTCACAGGTGCGTAGCTCAGCTCCCCACGCTGGCCTGCTGGGATCAGGCGACTTGCTGAAGGTCAGAGCAAAGAAGAGGAGCAGGGGGGAACCCAGTGCCAGCTCTCTGCAAAGCTTCCCAAACCATCAGCCTTTTTACAGGGTGTATGGAAAAATGGGTACAGGACTGACAAAAACATAAGCTATTTATTTGCCCAACGAGGTGAAATGTCACCGTGCCTGTTTTATAGCTGGAGCACATTTCTCCAACAGAGATCTGGAAAGAATGAAGATCCCCTGAGCCTCAGGGCTACTGTTTTATCCACAAAACCACGCAAAAGGTTTAAAATCCAAATAGACTAAAACCAGCTTCATCCTTGAGTCACTGGCTCAGATTTCTCTGTGAGCTTCGCTACAGGCTTCTCGTGGTGCCCACTGCAACGGCAACAGCAACACCTAGATGGGACCCTCCCGGCTACCAGCAGACCCAGTGGCAGGAGGGACATGGCGCATTGCTGCCATTTTTTTCACTACCACATACATAGCAGGTATTCTGCAGGAGGACCAATTCACGGCAAGATCCTGAGTAACCGGGATAACAGGATGACAAACAACTTACATTCAAGTTCTCTCAGTGGGACAAGGGAAAAAAAAAAACCAAACTACATTGCAATTCTACATTGGAGCTGCTGTTTCGGATTCAAGGAGCTGTGCAAAGCCTGATGCTTATATGGCCCAGCATGGAGATGCAGGATGCCCAGGTTTAACTCCCAGCATTGCCCCGGCTGCACAAAGCGATCCCAGCTGGACACACTGACACACCTCACCTGCCTCTCCCCCTGTGGAATGTGGGCAGCAATCAGCAGTGCTGGGTTAGGGATGGCTGACATTAATCCTCCACGTACGGTCACAGGGACCACAAACACCCCTGGATGAGAGCAGATGCTTCAGTATTTGTTCCATTTCCATAGTGGTACCAGCCACTGTGCACTGTCCATCAAAAAGGACACCCGAGTGCACCTACTGTGCTACCCGTCTGCAACCAAGATTCCAGTTTGGTAATGTTTTTATTTTCAAAGCACATGCAACAGCAAAACGTCCTAAAGGCAGTAAAATGACAGCAGATGGCTTCATCCGTACCTGACACATAGCCATTCTGTGGCAAAGCAGAGAACACCTTCTAGATGCAAAAAGCTCTTTTCTAAGAAAAAAAAAAAAAAAAAAAAAGTGTCTTTCTTATTTTCAAATCCCAGATCCACTCATTCTAAACCCAAGCTTTCTCTCCAGGCCACAGCAACTGGGTGTGGAGACACTGGTGCAACTCAGTGACCTGCATTTTGCAGACACTCAGTGATGATTACTAAGCTCCTGTCTAGCCCTAAAACCCGTGAATGTTACACATTTTGGCCCAAGACATGAAGATGACTGCTCTTCAAAATGGAACCACAGGTATGTCTTTGGGACCTTTAATCAAAACGGAGTTTGTCAGGACAGCACCCGGTACTTGCAGGCTATCCTGAAGCCTGGCTCTATAATGACTTAGGAGAAAACCACAACCCTCCTGTTTCAGCACCACTTTCTGCCTCTGGGAGCAAAATCTGTGGGTTTTGTGAGCCATCTGTTCCTTTCAGGTTCCTCTCCCAGCTAAAGGTTGACCAAATCCTTTGGTTTTGCACAAACCCATTCCACTCCCATGCAACTTAGTTTCAATGTGCTTTTTGCACAATAAACCAGTATTTCACATGCTGTCCTTGCCC
The DNA here is from genome assembly GCF_023634155.1 of Falco peregrinus. NCBI lineage: Eukaryota > Metazoa > Chordata > Aves > Falconiformes > Falconidae > Falco > Falco peregrinus. Next base: position 116,046,052 of record NC_073722.1, on the reverse strand, counting down.
TTGCAGTGAGCCACAATACCGTTGCTGCGAGAAATGCCACAAAACTTTATCCAATACCTTTGTGATTAACTGAACCGTACCAGGGTTTCAATCATAAATGAATTATTTAAAACAGATTTTGAGCATTCATCTCCTTTTTTTAACAGTATGCACTTTATTGCAGAGAAGACTGGATGCGTTTTTAAAACAAATTCAGGAGCTGCACAGCTTCCAGACATTTCTACGAAGTGTTGCCCACAGTAACTCGAGTACAACGGAGTCCATCAGTCGAACAGTAAGAGGGAACTCAGTCCTGTCATCTGCAGTCACTTGAGAGAGTCAGAAAATCTTACAATTGATTATTGCAGAGCCATGTAAAACAGGTGGCTCTGCTCCTGCGAGCACCTCCGCCAGCAGAACAGAGGTTAACCGTGTCACTCCTGATTTATACCAGCATAACCGAGACCAGAAGTTAGGCCTGGATCATGAAAGTAGCCAGTGAAGATTTTATGTCAGCGTGATACGCACGTGGTGGCAGATTTGTGACGTTTCCCAAAGGGCTTTATTCGGGATCAGATTAGAGACAGTGTCTCCTATTTCAGCTGTTACTGTATCTTTGGATCTATGCACAACTGTGCTGCCCAGTCCCTCTCCACATGGGAAAGAAATCTTGGCGTGAAAACAAATCAAGTCGTAACAGGCACTAACTACCACAATAAACTATAACACAGCCTTTGTCTGCCCTGGATGCTGCTGCCTTTAGAAGCATCCCAGCAGGTCACAGCCAGCCCCAGGTAGGCTGAGGGTGAGCCACAGCCCCAGAGTGGGATCGCAAGCACATTTGACCATGGCTAGAAATGTTCTTCAGTGTATCAGTTAACAAAGATAATGCATTTTCCTAATGAGACCATCCACAATAATTGCTTTTGAGACATGCTGGTCGCATCAGTAATTTGAACATTGCAGTATTAGATAAAAATTCCCGTGTGTTTTTTTTTTTTTTCTGTAAAATGTCTTTCCTCATCAATTACAAACCCCATAAGTGAAGCCTTCTCTCTGAGCCACCGCAGTGTGATACTAAATACAGTTCAAGCTCTTGATGCAAGTCCAGAGCTTGTCCGAGGACACCAAGACCGAACAGGCTGGCACAAGACACATTAGCATAGAAAAGCCTTAAAACTACCAGACTCTGAGATCTGGTTCTCACCTCCTACACCTTTTCAAAACTTCACTGACATAAACAGCAATGGCAGTTTCTACCAGCTGAAGATCTGACACATGGGACTCAAATCCTAATGACGTAAAACCACATGGGAGTCCGAAATTCCCCGTGATGGATGTACAGTAGAACAGCTCAAGAGTGTGTTCAAGGTATATGCTATAAAAGCGCTGTTCATCTGGAGTTTGTTTAAATGCTGATGTGTAGTGTGCTGAAAGCCAGTTTTCTTTATGCCTTTAGCATTGTGCCAGCTGTATGAAAGCTAAAAATCTACGGGGGTGAATGGGAACCTTGGGAAAAGTAACTGATTGAAAAAAGCCTCAGAAACTGAAGGCTTCTGTGTGACACCAGAGCGGGGATGGCACAGATCGAGATGAGAAAAGAGTTCACCCAACCCACCATGTGCCTCAAAGCTTAATTTGGAAAGGATGCTCGGGGAGGAGGGGTGATAAATCATTCATCTGTCGCTTCCCGACGGCTTCGCCAAGGCTGCCAGTGCAGGCGGTTAGTAAGTGTGCGCATGTGACTAAGAAAAAACCTATCGACGAGACAAGAGACCACGACCCATGGACACTTCGGAAAGCCATCCCAAAGTGATGTGCTTCTGACGTAGGCTAAATTGAAATTTGTGATGAGTGAACAGGGCTTGAGGCTCACAAATGCTTTAAGCTCTCATTCCCCTTCAGAAGAAAATAGAAAATTATCACATGAAGTGGTCACCAGGCACAAATGATTCTTCTTCAAACAGATCCCCACAGGCTTCCCCCTTGTAATTACTAAAATATACTACCTGATGTGTCACGAGGACGACAAGTAATTGACATTTAAGGCAATCTAATTTCCATAGCCCTCCCATGACTTTCACCGAGCAGATCGCCTTTGTCTTCCTTCTCCAGGAAAGATTTCTTGCACGTGAACATGACAAGCAGCAGCATCGGCAGATGCCACAGGCTGCAGAAGAAGAGCTTCCTGGAGCTGCTGCGGTCTGCATCCCTGTAGAACCGAAAGGCGAGGTAGGAGATGTAGAGGTTGATGGGGAGCGAAATGATGGGGAAAGTCCACGTGGTGATGTCGAGAACCGGAGCCACCGTTGAGAGTCCTATTAAGGCCAGGCAGTGACGCAGAGCCACGCGCCTGCACAGCTCCGGGTGGGTGACAGACATCATGCAGTACCCTCCTCGGGAGTAATCTTCCCGCAGACCCCAGCTCAGGGCGTTGAAGTGAGGGAACTGCCAGGAGTAGAGGATTCCTCCTAACAGTAACGCACCTGCAGTGGGGGAGAGAGAAGGAAACACGCATCAGAGGGCCACGCAAGAAGCGCTGCATAAAGGCCCGAGCAGGTGAAGGCTGCGTTTGCAACCGAGCAGCGCTGCGGCCCCATCACGGCGCCCTGTGCCGCAGACAAGGCATGTGCTGGGAGACAACACGTTCTGTTGTTAACGGCACTTACACAGGGTTGCGCATGGTGGTTCTTCTGTTTTTGGAGCGTTTAATTTGCAAAGCATTTCAACAAGTCACTTCCTCCTAACGAACCATCACTAATTGGCTTCTGCACCAATTCAGTCTCAACCTGAGGGAAGACTGATGGAAATGAAGCGAAGTTGGGCAGGAGGCTGTTTTCCTGGGAGCCTCTAGCTCCTACTCCCGGCTTCCCGAGTTGGTGCGTCTACAGAATAACAAAGCCCCTGGGCAGAGCAGTGTCACACCGCCCAGAACCACGGAGCCCTGCTCAGTGACAGCAGAAGAGGAGCGTAAGCGCTTCCTCCCGAGCACTGGGAAAACGCCAGCACCCTGGCAGCGGGGAGCACGGCCAAGCTTTCCGTTTGCCCGGTGCACGAAGAGAGGGGATTGCTCACGGCAGGGAGCGCCTCCACTACGGACCTTGGGCAGGAGGCAGAACTGGCAGAAGCTGCTGAGGAGGTGACAGAAGATGGAAAACTTCTTACTCCTTCCAACCAACTGCAGGAACTTCTATGTAGTTTGATCAAGTAACTCTTATTACCACTAGGTAGCTACTTTTACATTCAAAAAGCAGCTCTGGAGGCACCACATTCTTCAGAGCTGTTCTCAGGATGGGGCTTATCAAGGCAGAAGCAGCTTCTAGGCTGATTTCAGTGAGCTTCAAGGAGGCCTTCAGACTAAACTCCCTTCACTAATTTTGTCTGAAGACACAAAAAATCCCCCAAGGCTGTTGCACATTATGAGCATTCCTGGATTTTCCTTTTGTTTCCCCAGCTCTCAAACACTCTGCTCTGGCATTAACACTTTCTTTACATCTCCCTGCCTCCATGAGCTCATTCTCTATGGAAACTACTTCTCAGCTGGAGCCGTGAGTCTATCACTTTCTTAATGACTTGACAGAAACAGAAACAGCAACACTTATCTGCACACAGGTTAATGTATTTAAATTCTTCCCCAAACGCTACTTCTTCCCAAGCCACTGCTGGGGCTCGAACAAAGACCAAGTGACTGTCTCCTTTAGAACTGCTTCACGGTTCACAGCTTCTCCCCGTCTGTTCTGGCTGTGTGTTCCCTGGAGCTGTGCATGTCTAGTTCACGTCTTAAACAGTGCACCTTGCACTGCTGTTGTCATGCAAATAATAATCTAAGTTTGCAAAAAAGGCGCTTTTTTGGCCCTACCTCATCAGCCAGTGAAGGAACGGTTCATTAGCCTTAATGGGGGTTTCCAGTTGCTTATAAGATCCAGGAGTGGTATAAAAGACTTGTCTCATTGCTTTTTAAACTGAGCAACAAATACTCCATTAGGTGAGCACAGGGCTCTGAAAGCTGATTATATGAAGCATGGAGACAGACGCTCATATACTGGGCATGCAGCATTCGGAACAACATTGCCTGTCACTAATTACACGTGATTTTCTGGACTACAGCCCAAAACACTTGCAAATCCTCCAATCGATCCTACTAAAGTCAGCTTTCAGGGTGTGGATGCTTAGCACCTTCTATAAACCATCTCTTTTAGAAGATGGTTGGAAATAGTGCGCCCCAAAACTACCACTAATTTCAGAAAATCATGGCAACAAAAGTAGTTTTAGCCCTAACAAACCAGGATTTGATTCAGTTCTGCTGAAACCTAAGGGAGTAGCTTTACTGTAAAAAACAGAAATAAAACTTAGTCAAGGGGTAGTAATCCCTATACCAGGAGAAACAATTGGGAAAATGTTCTTGTAATATGTCATTCTTTAGCTTTTTCCTATTCTTGTAAAACATATCACCGGAGGCAAGATCCTGAATGTGATAAACCTAAGATAGGAATATTTTTCAAGTTTCACATCTGAAGCGCTTTAGAGCCATTAGCTTGCCATTTTTCAGAACTCAGTGAAAGGTGAGCGACAATTCCCCGTCAGCTGAGGGAGGTTAAGGGGATGGAGCCCGGGCCAAGGCAGAGGCTGTCCCTGCTTCCCACGGTGATGGAGCAGCCCGCTCCTCATCTGCCACGGGCTGCATCCTTGTGTTTCGGCTGTAACACAGGCTTTGCTTACTCGATTGTTCAAATGTTGTGTGCAGCCAAGCTCAACACACACCCTAAACCTCAAACACACAAAAACCTTTAACAGTTCTCTAACTGTAACACCATTAAAAAAAAAAAAAAAAAAAAAGTCATCTGGAGAAACTTTTAAACACAAACAGACCGACTAAACTACTTGAGGCTGGATTCCCATTTACAAAGCTCTGGTTTTTACATGCAAGCCTTTGGAATTTAATTACTTTGATTACATTACAACCATTGAGATAATTGATATTTTACAGAGAAGCTGAACAGTAAAACAATTTAATAGCCCATTATGAGGATTTTAAGTGACCCGATCTTTTGGTTAGTTTCCCATGTGCCTTGGACATCCTGTAATTTCCTCTGCCCAGGCTGAGATTGTCAGGTTGTCAGAGATTTTTAAGTGTCACGTAAGACTGATGACTTGCAAAGCACAGCACATGGTAGAGCACAATTCAGCATCAAATGAGCCCACAGTAGGAATCCTGTCAAGCCCAGAGCAGACACTGTAATACTCATTAATTACTAGACGAATGTTAACTATGTCATAATTAGGTCAGCAGTGTTTTTAAGCAATATTACAGCGAGACTAACTCTGGAGACTAACCTGGTTCAAAATAGCGCAGAGCCTACTCTGCTGCCACTGCGCAGCTCCCAACAGTTTGGGAAATCAGTTTAATCAACACAAATCTCCTTGTTCTCTGTGGAGTTTATAATTAAGTGAAGACCAGATGAGCTTGTTCACAGCCGTAAGATATGGAGCTGGCATAGAGTTTGCAAAGCAGAGCCGGCATCCAAGCCGAGCCACGGCGCTTGCTCGGGCAGCGGGAGGCAGCCGGCACCCCGGGCACCACAGCCCGGCGGCTCCCCTGGCCCCTCCGCAGCACCAGGACACCCGAGGGCAGGCAGGACAGCAGGAGCTCGCACCAGATCCTGCAGCTTTCCCACAACTGTTTATAAATGGCAAGATTGCAAATACCTGCCTTGTGCGTATCCCCAACTCCTTGGCTTTTTTGGCCTGATTTTTAATAACTGCAGGTTTAGCCCAATTGCAACCACCTCAAAACTGCTCACCCTCCCGGTGTGAGAACCCAGGGCAGCTGCGAGCAGACACTTGCAAATCCTGGTAACTTGGTGAACAAGCCCTGTTCAATTTTGGAAAAAAAAATGAAGCCTATTTAGGACCCAGGTTTCCAGTATTCTTCCCCTCTTTGTGCAAAATACATCTAAAATGTTTTCTTGCGGAGTTCCTACTATTTAACCACTTTGTGCTAGCTTAAACCATCTCAAAAGTTGCAGGACTGCAGAGGAGCAGGTAGGTCCGACAGCACCCACAGAGTTAAAGGTAAACAATAGGTTTTACTGTTCATCATGAATGTTAAGGTTAAGCTGTTTTTCTTGTCCTAAATACTCTTACTAGTATTTAAATAGTAACAGATTTTCTTTTTAATAAACAAGAACAAGCTGAGGGTTTTATTTCAATATCTAAGAAAAAGCAAAAATGTCAGCTGGCATCGAAGAAGGTATAAAATGGTTCGTACTTTCTGTAAATATATTTTTATCTAGTGAAATACTGAAGCTTTATAAATTGCACTTTTCCTAAAACAAACACGACACTAAATTCTACACTGACTTGGAAACTGCTTGACAAGACGTTTTAAGGTTCAATAAATTTGGGTAAAACTTGGAAATAATTGTGAGATGAGACTTCCAAAAGCAACTAGTGACAGCAGGCTTGCAAACCACAGCAGCTGACAGTCAAATTTTCAAAACTGCAAGAGCAAGAAGCATCCACCTCTGAAATTATGCTCTTCACGGTGTAAAGAAGGCACTGTGGTACCTCTTTGATTAAAATTTTACATTTTACTCCTTTTAAAACAATTATCTGATGACCTCATTTGCTGGATGTTCCAAGTCTCAGGCAAGGGAGCAATGTCAGCACCTGAGCCCACCGAGTTTTTGGCCTCTCTGCTAAGCAGAGCACCTATGAGCAGGAAACTGGGAGATGGTTTTTAGGGTGTAAGCCCTTGCAGGGTGTGAACTCTGGCCAGTGGTTAACACAAGGCAGAGGAGAGCATAGCAATCAGGTGGCCACAGCTTCTTGTCCTGCCCATCCTGGGCTTATGCTGGGATCAGTGACCCACGGACGGGAAGCTCCAGATCCCAGTGCGAGTCCCCAAACTTCTCAGTGCTGTAAAGGATGTAAGAGGTGCGATTCTATACGGCATCTACTCAAGAAAGAGTGGGCACATTCAGCTGCCAAGCTATCAGTGCCAACAGAAATCATGCTGGTAGCATCACTCTGAGCGAACAGTTTCATTCATGCAAAGCAACCTCAGGACCACAAACCTATTTTCTCATCCCCTAAAGGGCAGAAGTAGTGTTTGGATGCTGCTTGACCATCTCGTGCTGAGGATGTCACTCTCTTAAGCAGCGATTTGAAATACGCCTCTTACATGCTGACAATACGTTTCATCATCAAGGAGCTTTATACGTTGTGCAGTTGGCATGTGGAGCAGTAGCGATGATTTCACGTGCAGCTGAATTGTTTCTTAAACAAGGCACGATAGTTTGGGATGATCAGGTTGAAACTCTCCGAAACATTTCTGAAGGCAAGCTCTTCCAGGGCAGAAAAGGAGCTGAGCTCCGAGCGGGCAAGGGCTGGAGCACAGCGTGTGTTGGTGGAAGCAGCAGCCTCCAGAGCAGGGTCAGCTGGAGCCCACCCAGCCCGGGCAGGCGGCTGAACATGGGCTGGTTGGCACAAGTCAAGGCCACCACGTCCCAGGTTATCTGCAGAGGCTGCTGGATCGACACCGGGCTCCTGAAAACATGCTGAGGGGGAGCAACTTATTTGTCCTTCTTATCCTCCTCACTGTTCTTTAGACAACACACAGTGCCATCCCTCCGCATTGTGTTCTGCAAACCTCTTACATCCCTTTCAAGCTCTAGACAGGACAAACTCTTATTTACTTAATCAATAAAATAAAAAAAATAAGGAAGGGGGAGCTGATCTGCAGCATCCATTCAAGAACGGACTCACTCCTCCTGTCTTTGCTTTGGTGCTGCACATGTATGACTGGGAAGTGGCCAACCAGGCATTAAAATAAACATGGAATGGTTAAAATATCAGCTCCAAAACAGATGTTGAAATCTTACTGCATTTCCCAAAGCTGGTGTTTACTGCCTTGGCAACCTAAGAATGCTGTTTTGCTTAAAGCACAATTTTAGTAATTCTTCTGCCTTGAATAATGTGAAGGAATTTTAAAATTATTTCCAGACCTTGGTAGCTCCCTGACTTATTAGAGGAAAGCACCGGCCTTTTGTCTTTAGGAAACTGGTACGAGTTTGGCTGCTGTCAGGAGGGGGAAGGCTTTGGTAGCCTAAACTCAGCCTTTTAATGGATCGTAGTCAGGAAACAACCACACACTGCTTTACTTGATAGCACACAACTGGCTCTCCTCCCTTAAAAGATGTTGAACAAATTACTCCTCTTTAATCCAGACAAGGTAGATTAGAGCTCAGAGACTTGACTTGGTCCAGCTGTATCCACCTGCTTGCAAGCAACCGTGCTGTCTCAGACTGCATTTTTCACCTCTTCTAGAGGAAATTTAACACAACCGGTCCAGAACTCTTCACTGTGGTCCTGCAGGAGTTTTACAGGATGGTATACTTGCAGGAAACATACTGGAAACATTCCCAATGCATTTATTTTCTATCTTTTCTTTTGTGCTCGTTCACAACAAGTTTAACACAGTAGTCTGCCCTGGAGATTTCTAATACGCAGCAATTATGGGGGTAAAGGAAGATTCTGAAGTCTCATCAAAGCCTTGCTGCCCATCACAGATTCAATGTAATATTAAACACCCAAAGGGTTTTTTGGAGGAATTTGGACAAATATTCAGAGGGGTTTGAAAAGTCACGTTCATAACGCAGCCGTAGTGTCCTGACACGTAAGGACTGGCTTATTGAGCTGGCGATGGCATTTTCTGTTTATGAAGGAGAGCTGGAAGGTGCGACGATTACTGCCTTTCCTTCAGCTTGTTTTGGTGATGGAACATGACTATTAGGGTAAATCAATTAGCCTCCGATTACAAGTGTTCAAGATACTGCCTTTGTACAATTACTCCTGAGGAAAAATGTTATCTACTATTTCATTTTCCCATTGTCTTTGGAAGTAGAAAAGGGATTAGCGCTACAAAATTTACATCTTCATTTGCGATTATGAAGCCTTCTCAAACACAAAGACATTTGGGAATTATCTAGCTGCAAACCTTAACCAAACGGATGCAATTCCCCCCTATTTCCCCACCGCAGCATTTCCTCCGTTAGCAGCGCAGCAAGGCAGCACCTGGCACTTCTGCTTCCACTGGAAAACAAAGCAGATGCTACTGCTTGTGTCAGATGCCGCATGAGCTGCTAAGCAGCCTTGAGAAGGCAAAAAGGGAAAGTCTCGCTTGTAAAGCTTTGCACAAGGTCTCGGGGCTGCAGACAATGGTGCCGGCTGTCAGTGCGGGCACGCACCGCCCCGCGCGCGGCCCTGATTGTGCGCCTTCAAGGTTACACGGTCATGTAAACCAAGGGCACGGAGAAAAACGCTGGAAAACTCAAAAGCTTCATGGTCATGGGTTTCAATAGCCGTTTCTTTTGAAGGATGGCACAAAAGACTTGTGGGACAGGAGCGTCTCGGAGCGGCGATAGACTTCTCTGCTGCAGCACATAAAGGGAAGGGGATGTTGGCCTTGCGTACGGCTTGTCTGCAAAACAAAAGGATGATCCTTGGTGTCCACCAGGAATGGGAAATGAAGTTGGCAATGGGGTTTTTCACCTCGAGGGAGCGTTCCCGGCCACCGCCTTTAACAGGAGGAAACCAGATGTCCTCAGGTACGCTTCCCATGTGGAGAAACGCTGTCTGCATATAGTTACACAGAGGCACGCACACTTTTTGTGTGACACACAACAGGCTATTACGGCCAAAAGCCTCACAGGGAAAGACCTTTCATTATACAGGCAAGGCTGAGAAAAAAAAGCCATGCGGTACATAACTTGTCTTAGCTAACCCCAGCAACAGATGCCACTAAAAAAGCGAGCCTGCTGGGTGAGATGAACATACGGTCTTTGCCCTGGCCATTTGTTACGTGCAGATCTGTTTAGGAAGGGTTTGCCAAAGGACCTGTCTCGGCAGAGGACTGCAGCCCTGCAGAGCCACGCAGGGGCTCCTCATCAGCCGCCTCTTCCAGGCTCCCTCTGGGGCTCCCACCTACCCAAGGGTGGCAGTCCCTCCCACAGACCCCCGTCCTGCTCCTCCTGCAGATGTTCCATCACTCACCCAGAACATCGGTGCTTCTCCTGCGGGTGCTGTGCCTCACGCCCGGGGGCGCAGGGGCTGTCACAGTGCCCCATCTCCTCCCTGTGCCCCAACAGCCATGCGTGGGGCACGGTGCCTGTGAATTCCTGGGGCCAGCCCCCCAGGTGCCCCACGGTGGAACTGCCATTTCTTTTGTCTCTTGTGAGGATGGAAAGGGGAAAAAAAATCAGCCCACTGGCTTTTGTCCTAAATTCAGACCAGCTGCTTACTAGTATTGTCCCTCTGCCTCACTTTTTACCCCCACAAAGCACACTCCTGGGCCCCCAGCTTCCAATTCTCGTATGTCAGTGACATGAATATCTCTGTCTCCTCTGGAACAGACCGCAAATTCTGCTGCCTTTCATCTGAGAAGTGAAACCCCAAAAAGCTGAGTCTACTGAAGGGAGCGTATAGCTGGAGCCTGCCCTGCTCCTGCAGCGGGACGGTGGAGCTGCCCTGCGCCGGGGGGCTGCCCCCCCAGAGCTGTGTGCACCTCCAGGGGCTCTGAAAGCTCAGAAAGCTCCACGGGACGGGACACAAACATCTCTGAGCTTACCTGGCAGGCAATTAAGCTGTTGCTTTGCTCTCCCTCCTCCTGGCAGACAAGTGCTACACCAGGGAAGGTATGCAAGGCTCCAGCCACTGACACGTTTGGTGCAGCCCTCCCCCCGCCCCCATTTCATTTTGTTTTGTTACTGAAACCATCCATCTGCCAAATGTCACTAGCTGATAAGAACTGCCGGTTTTTAAATCCCCATTTGTAAATAGATGTTGGCTGACATAATTAATGTCTACCATACAACACAATTTGAATTACAAAGTAAAGGCAATTTAAAAATCAGCCTCCACATGATTACAATTGATACTCAGCCTATAAATTCCATAGCCCCAGGAATTACTTAAATTTCTGAAAATGAATGAAAATCAGTACAAGATGTCTTTCAGGAAAGCAAGACCAGAAGTGGAGCATCTGAGATAAACTAGTCTCTTGAGATAAACATTCTTTGGCGCAGTAATACCTACGGCTCCTAGGCCACCACGGGTCTGTAAGGTCTGCTCTGCTGTCAGGGCTGCTATCTGCTATGCTGCTGCCACCTACTCAGAATAAATCCCCTTAACTGATAAGCACATTATGTTGAGGACCCCTGCTTGTCACTTCCATCTAACTGGGTGGTTTATATGAACACGGTGGCACTGAATTGCTCGGCTTTAAGTCACCGATACCGCTTGCGGGCTGGGATCAAGCCTTCAGCACGTAAGCACAAGAAGGTTAAGGGAAGAAGCACAAAATGAAAATGTCTAAGGCAGAATACAGGCTATGGCACTTGGAAACATTTACCCCAGCTTCAGTTTTTCTGCTAACTAGAAATAAAAAGTTCAAATGGACAACAAACATTTCATACAAGCAAGCTGGGGCATTAGCTTGGGGAGAAAGACCGGCAATGCAAGAGTAATTTAAAGCACATCTAGGTTGTGCCTCTCACGTGCCAAAATAAATAGCTCCGTTCCTTCCTAAAGAGGGCTGTGCACCGGCTCTACAGCGGCGTGGCACAGGCAGGAGCAATCCTGCACACGGATCCTGTGCAGGAGGAGGATCCAGCACAGAGCAGAACATGCTGCCAAGTCTGCCTCTTTTTCCTGTCTTTACGCTATCACTTAACGCTTTAAGTGAATTTCATTATTTTCCTGCTAGTTCTTCCTTTGTAAAATCAGGAGAAATAATTTGAGGGTGTCTAGATTTACTAGAAAAACAAATCTCTTTAGAAATAAATAGTGCCACAAAGGAGCAATGAAATCTGCTTTCAAGGAAGCAAACGTGTTACTGCAAATCACAGGCTGGCAGTTAAGTTCTGCATAAATACACCAGATACGTGGTAGTGATAGGTATGTGATAAATTACATTTATCATGCACCTTTGACCATCTCACCTGCACTCAGCTCCCCCAGTGAGGAAATGTTAACATTCCTGATCTTTCATCAGTTTCAAACAGCTGCCATTAAAAAAAAACCAGCCACCAACCAACAAAAAGCCACAACCCCCCCCCAAACCCACAACAAAGAATTCCACATCTTCCCAGAGATAACCTTATCTTTCGCATTTGAAATGTGAGGTTTTCTCTAAATTATGTTAGCACAAAATCCAGGGTTGGGGACAGGATGGTCAATCAGGCTTAAAAGTATATAATTAAAGTTACCTATCGGGGCAGAAATGGAAGCAAGCATCACTAGGAGCCAGCATAAGATCTGAAAAAGATGTGTAGCGTAAGGAATACCAGCAAGCGTTTGCATCACTGGATATACAAGGATCCCAGATTTTTATCTGCAAATATGCCATATTTGTTGCCTGTGCAAGAAATAAGGTATTAGTCTTTGAAATAAGGAAGTTATAAACAAAATGAGGACAAATTAAAACAAAGGCTGCTCCAATCTGATACACTGTTATCTCTGGAATTGGAAACTAGGCATTTCCAGCATCTCGCTGCAGTATCCACGAGCCATGCCAGTGATGTTACTGAACCCCTGGCACTACAGAAGAGCGCGGCCACGGTTGTCCCAGTACCCCACAGTACAGTGTAACACCTGGTTACCCCCCTCAAATGGTAATGAAAGGTCTACAATTCAATATTGTTTTTCTTAAAACCAGCAACACGTATACCAGTGTGGCTGCTGTGAGAAGATTACAAGGAGAGAAAATCCACAGGAAAATGTAAACTCAAAAAATCACCAGTTAAAGTGGTGAGAACCTTTCTTCTCATTAGTTTTCCAACTCCCTTCCTTCACATTCCTCTTTGTTATTGAGTGGAATGGTCGTTGTTTTTTGTTTTTTTTTTTTCCTTTAAATGAGGTGCAAATGCATTTTCACACCTCTACCTAAAACTAGGTTAAGTCTCCAAGCTAATTACACATTATTAATGAGTTCAACAACTGTGGGTAGGCTGGTCAGAGAAGGATGCAGGTCTGCACGTCACGTATGTATGCACGCAGATGCACGCTTATACTCTGCACAGGGCTGATGCTGCCAGGTGCTGAACTCTCTTCTCATTTGCAATAGTAAAATGTTTAACATTGAAAATCATAGTCTACAATGCAATCCTTTTCTTCTGTTTCTCCCCTTTTTTTTACAAGGTGTTTGTGGGGTTTTTTGGAGGGGGAAGTGGTTTTTTTTTAATACTGAAAATACAGTAAAATACTACATTCAGATGACCGTTTTCCAGACTCTCCCCAGGTATGCTTCATTGCAAAGACCAGCATCACCTCAGTAACACTTCTCTCTCTATTAAACAAGCCACCTGCCTGCGCAGACACAGACCGGGAGGTGGCTGTAGGAAGTTTTAGCTACTCAGAACAAACAATACAAGATTGGGTTATGTACCAGCGCAGACCATCATGTTCTGGCAAGGTCTGCTCTGCTGGTTTAAAGTTACCATCTTCCACTGCTGTCATCATTGCCAGAGATTATCCCCTCCACAGCAGAGCTGGCAGAGGGACATGTAACCCCATTTCTGTTGTAAATTAGAGAGGAAGAGCTCGCTTGGGACACCGGCGGTGCTCCCTGCTGCCCGCCATACAGGGACAGCTTAGCTCTCTGCAAAACGGGTCTCAAAGACCAAGCTGTAACCTGACAAATTAAAGGCAAGGAAAATCAGTGCCAGTTTACCTTAATGTGCTGGGCTTTAACTGCAGCAGTTTAGCTGCCATCTTAAAACCACGGGGGAAAATTTGAACCGTGACAGGCACTACAGCAAGGGCTTTTGGTGAGATGGAGCTCTTCATTCCCGCTCCTCCGGGCTGGACTTTGCAGATGAAGCATTGGCACGTGAGAGTCATCTTCTAACGTCAACTCTGCAGTGAGGTGCCAAAACCAAAACAGAAATCCCTAAACAACCTAAGATCCAAGGTGTAAGCATCTGCAGCCAAATGATGAGGTTCTTAAAATGATACATGTTGTGGTTTTAAATCATTGTCTTCTCTTCAGAAATACAGAGCTTCTAATGGTGTCTGTTACATGCTCCTGAACACAAGACACTATACATACACATACATACCATTTACAGGGCTAAATGTATGTAAAAAAAAAAACTTTGAAAGAAGTAAATGTTTGTATAGAAGTAGTGCATACATTTAAAAAAAAAAAAACACACCCACAAAACCTTTCATCCTAACTTTGGATTAGATCTGTATCAGAACATACATCAACAAAGCCAATTCAGACGGACTTTCATAGGAAGTGCATAGAAATTAAGAAGTGCATAGCATAAATGAAGGACAGATTTTGCACTGATTCTAATAATTTCTGTTTAAAAATCTTCCTGTTGAAAGTATTATTCAAGCTTTAAATATGCCACACTGTGGGATGAGTGTGCACTAAAACAATTCTTAACAGACCTGTTAATTGAAATCATTAGTTTCTTCAGAATACAAGTATGTGGAGCTACTTTGATTCTTAAGTTTCTAGCTGGCAGGAAAAAACAAGCCCTAACTGTGTCAGAGTTTAGCTGCTGAAGAGATCAGTGGTTTATGAGGGATGTAAAAATGGTTCACAGTTATTAAAATAGAAATCTTCGTTTGCTTTTCAAGGAGGGGGGACAGGAACATTCATAAACTAAGAGTTTAGAAATGGGCAATTAAGAAATACATCAATAAATTAATCTTCCTAGGATATTTTCTGGCTTGTGGGAAGACAGTAATAAACACATCTGAGAATTTTCCAGCTGAAAGCTCCTGCCATCTAAGCTGGATCTTACTGGGTATGGTTTTAATCCTGAAATTACGTAACATTTTCTTCCATGTGAACCCCAAAGACGCTAATTTCCTTCTACATTTATTTTTAAGATGGCCTAAACACATATTCAGTAGGTCACAGGCTTTTATCAGCTCACGTTTGCCCCTGAAACGCCCCGTAAGGAGTGCGATACCATCATGTCTACTCATTCAGTCCCCATGGCATCGTGCTATAACAGACTTTGGCATCGCAAGCAGCAGAATGTACCTGCTTTTGAAGCAGTATCAGACCAAAAAGCCTAAAAAGCAAGCTTTATTTCCTTCTAAGCAGGTCTTTTTAGATACCCTAAAGGCAATGCTGACAACCGCTCACCCCGATGCAAGGCTTTTATACTCACCGGCATCGAGACTCCCGGTCGCCGCGGTCCAGCCCATGACAGGGGGAATGGCACCGACGACAGCTCCCACCCATGTGTTGGCAATGCTCATCCTCTTCATGGGCGTGTAACAACACGTGTACAAGAAAATGTTGAAGGCTCCCAGGGCACCAGTGAGAGGGTTTACTCCCAGTGTCAGCAGCGCAATTCCCGGGATGCCGCAGGAGGCAGCAAAAGAGACAGCGAGTAGAGGGCTGCGGAGAGAGCCGGAGACACACACTGAGCGCAAGTCTGTCTTAAAGAACAACCAGTCCCGCTCCTTTTGCCTCCTCCCAAAAATTAAGATTGGATTTTTACTACTTTTTCACTTGCCCAGCCCAAATTTTCCCATTTGAACCCCCCACCCCAAGAAAAGCCTTTCTAAAAAAGTTAAGACAATCTTGCTACTGGTTTGCAGTGACAGGCAATCCTTGTTGTGAGCACCGTGTTCACCACAGAAATTCAGCCTCTGCAGCTAAACAGCCCTTACGGAGAGCTGGTGCTTCCAGCAGATCTTTCTCTTTCATTTCAATCTTAGTAAATTCTGACCTCTGGAAAAAGCACTTAGGGTTTAGAGTAAACGAGGATGGTTGTAGCCTGTCGGATTTTTAACTGATTGCAATCATTGAAGGGATCCTTTGACTGAGATGCAACAGGGTTAGACACAAAATTAGGAAGCATTTACAAGAAAAAAGAGTACATTCAATCATTTTGAAATTACATCAACAGGAATAAAGTACTTTTTTGCTTTACTGAAAAAAAGGGCTGATTTTTCTGCATTCCCATTTAGCTTACACACTGTGCTAAGCAGGGGTAGCACACCAAAGCAATTCTGGCAGCAGAATCAAAATTAAAACTTATTATCTTCTAAGTACGACTGGAATTAACTGAAGATATTCTAGGTTTGGCTGAAAGCAGCAAACATCAGAGATGCAAATGATTTCCGTTGATTTCTACTCCACATCAGCTAAGAGCTCAGGGAAGGTTGGAAAATCTTGTTAAAATCTGTAAGGAAGTGGCTGAAGCTACGTAAACTTCTGCTAATAAGTTCCACAATAAACACCCAAATACGACGAACAAGGATTTTTTGTTTGGCTACCAAAACCACGCCATGATGCAACCCTAAGCAAGTTTTATTTGTGATCCCTTGCACAGATCAACACGTTTGCTGCTGGCGGAGATCTCTTCACATGTGCTCGTTCGAGGGTGTTTGGTATAATGGGAAGAGAGAATTAAATGCCACTAAGAAATAACGTGGTGTGGGAGACCTCTGGAAGGGAGGAAAATGCCATTAACTGAGTTGCATTTAATAACCCATGTGGCTAAACACACACTTCTAGTCATCCATATAAGACAAGAAAATATGTGTGCTTGCCACAAATGTCTCTGCATGAAGTTTAGCTCTACATGTTTTGTCTAATTGAAAACTATGCAGCCTTTGTATTCTACAATCACTTTGCCCTCTGGTCAAATCCTTAACCCTAAAATACGTGTTGCAAGCACTACTCCAACCCTCATAAGAAAAATTTGCTGGTGGGGATGAATTTTATGGGAGTTTTATCAGCAAAAAATCCTACCCTTCAAGTTTTGATTTTTAAGGCCTTTGTTGAGCCAGTATGGCGTGGGCATCCTAAATAACTAGAAGAACTAAAATGAGCAAATCTCACACTAAAGATCTGCCTTCAATTTAAATTAAATCGACTAAGTAATTTTATCCAGCTTTTCAATACCATCAACAGATTTTAGGTTACGGAGCGTGCACAGAGCACATTTACGCTGCAGCATTACCAGTCTTGGTGTTACTAATATATCAGGAGTAGAGGCAGGGTACATCATTGCCATCCACTGACAATGAGATGTATAAAATTTAAGACTGTTTTCAGGAACCATACTGTGAAAGGAGCCATACGGTGCTGTGCTCTCTGGTTTTGCAGCTAGCAGTGCTCTTTTGCAGCAAGGCAGCAAAACACAATCTGTACCGTAAACTGCCTCAACGCCGACTACAAATGCCGAATTTCGTAGATGTTGCCCCTCTGCAATGAAAGCCTGACTGGGTTTGGTTAAACAAATCTATCTTGACTGATTCCTGAATAAAATACAGTCAGACAGTAAACACCAGATTTACACAATACACACTCTCGAGGCGACAAAAGACCAGCGTGACCCTCTGAGGCCAGGCTGCCCACGTCGGCTCCCGCCGGGCTCACAGACATAAATGAAGACACAGTTTGACCTAATGCAACGAGCGCTTTCCTCACTAATCAAGAGTGAAGACTCCCGATCCAAAGGAACGCTACACACCACCAGCTGGTCACCCAGCAGCAGAAACCAGCCCCTCACGACTCCTACGGGCAGGGAAGGCAAAGGCTGGGAGTGCAAAGACCCCTGCGCCGCTGAAGCCAGCACTGTGTCCCCCCACCGGTGCCAGCCCCGACACCACCCGTGCGCTGCCCTCACCGATGGGTTGGCAAAGTACCTTTAAAAAAGAGGCTTTATCAAAAGGGAAGGGTGAAGTTATGTGGCTGAGGCCTCCAGAAAAGCTGTGCTGTTCCTGAGGCATGAAAACACACTTTTCTTTCTCGGTTTCTTCCTTTTTGCCTCTTTAAAAGGAAGTTCCTGGAGGCTGTTTGATTAGGGTCTGCAATAGTCCTAACAATCTCAGGGGAGGGAATCAAGTCAGTGGCGGTTGTTCTTCATCAGCAGTTGAACTATAATACTTTTGGACATCCTGAAAGTATTGCATTTTCTACTTCTCTCCAGTGTTTCCTTAACAATCAAGGAACTGTAAAAATTCTTCTAGAAGAGTAACTGTCCAACTTACAAATACAACTCCAACTGAGATCAGAAACTCAAACTGCGGTCTGATGATTCAGCTTTGTTGTTTCTGCCCCTCAGAATACTGTTTGGCATCACAAAGACACTGCAATCGGGAATTAGGACCTTGCCTGCTTGGTGAGACATGAGGCAGAGGAGAATTCAACTCACTCTCACATAAATATGTCATGTTTATAAGGTCTAGGAGAAGTCTAAGCAGCTCCTCATTGGGAAAGAGAGAATGTTTGAGGAAAACATTGGGAGATTTCAGTCACTGGTGCAGTTCTTTCTGCTTCAGTGACTTGCAGTATTTTAATAAGACAAGACTGACTCTTGTTTAAATCAGTGCAGTTTCAGGGTATTCCAACCTCTACTAGCTCGTAGTCTTCTAGGGACTGTTACGCATCTCCGTGTTCACACTAGGTCTGTCATAAGTCAGGCATGCAGCGTGAGGCTCGTTGATTTGGTGCACGTTCCTTTGCCAGACTGCCTGTATCTCACCCAGGGAACACAGGACAGCAGGATCTCATTCTGGAGCAGGAGATAGGCTGTGATGCTGAGCTGTCACTGAATTAGCCCCATCACCTAATGACCACGCAGCTCCTCCCGCTACAGCCTCGTGACACTGCGCAGTCCAGCGTGCATCACAGGAGCATCAGTCCTGGGTAACCCAGCGCCAGAGAATCCTCATGCGGTGGTCAAAAGTGGCTGCGGGGTCTCTGCTGGCTTCCTTCATCCTTAAACCATCTCAGGCAGTAAGTGCAGGCTGATGACAGATGCTGGTACATAAGCCTCATTTCACTTGGGCGTTCACTTATGCTAAGGGAATCGCTCCCATGGGAAAAAAAGGCAATCTTCCATTGGAAAATTGGCCAAGGAGCTAGCTCAGAAAGCAAACATATTGAGTAAGAAACTAGGTTTTATGATGGATTCTTGGGAGGAGTTGGTTTCAGTTATTTGACTGATTAAAATCAGACTTTGGAAAAATACTACAAGTGCCAAATGAGCTCTCTTCAAATTTCAGCTCTAAAATACCCAGTTTGTCACCACATAGGACACCTCCTAAAGGAAAACCAAAAACTGGTAGTTCTGCCTCGTTCCTCCTTCTCCTTTACTGAGCATGCATCTGCCAAAGTCTGCCTACTAACACTGCTAAAAGACACTCACATTCAACTAAAAGCTTTTGAGAGAACTTCAGCTTGAACATTGAATAATCAAACCCTTCCTGACCGAAAGAAAATGCGGTGACATTTCTCTCCCACAGCATTTACCCAAGATGGACTCTCCCCAGCCACACTCCACTGACAGCATCCAAGAGGAGGAGGAGGCGCAGGACGAGGAGCAGAGACCCACGTTTCTCCTCATTCAACTCAAAGCTTTTGTTGACACAGAGGTGTCCGGAGAGATGCTGTCGGTCAGGCAGGGAGGATTGCTCGAGAACACCCAGAGCTGTCTGGGGCGGGGAAGGGGGAGCAGGCAGGAGGAATCCCATGCGGCCGATATTCAGGCATCCCCTGCACACACAACCACCGGGCATCCATGTGGACCCCACTCATCGTATTGTTAACGGAGACTTTGGACAACGCAGCTGCCTGTTTTAATTCATGTGCAACAGCAAATTCTCCGAACCTAGTTGCCACTTACATATGATCTGGTTATACCTATGTAATGATCTTACACACATGTGCATGAAATATATTGATTTAATAGGCTCCAGTGTCATGGATACTAGCACTTATTGACTCACAGCGTTACTTGGAAAAATGGAGAGGGGAAAACAAATTAAAGCATTTGCCCATCTATAAAATTAATGTACTATTTTACCTATTTCACAGCAGCATTAGCAAGCTTAATATCTATAAAGATCAATAGCATCACTACTACACATGCTTTTCTATGCTGTCTTTGGCTCTTTGGCAAAACATTTTGTGAAGATGACTGTCAAAGTACAGTTTGATCTGCAATTTAAAAAACAGTATGAAAAAGGGGGGCAAAGTTCAAAGAAAATTTTTTTAAGAAAAAACAATCAAGAAATTAGAGAAAATTCCCTCTTAAAAACCTATTGATATTTCGAAATATGGAAAATTCCTGCATCAGCATCTAATGCTTTGACCTGTCTCTGTGAATATATTGACACTCATATACAAACACAGACACAAAGCCCATATGAATTCTGAATAGGCACATTCATGCAACCAGCACTTGTATGCAATTCATGTTCAGATGTTATGTAAATATGTAAGAAACTTAATTTTTGACCTTGTGTTAATGGGAAACAGGGCACACAAAACATATTTACATAAAAGTGTAAGCCTGAACGTAAGTGTCCATTTAAAGCTGCCTGCATATTTTTCAGGTGAAGCACAAGCGCTGATATTTGAAAATTGGATTCAAAGCCTAATAGAAAAGGTAATAAAACAAATCCCGTCTTCTCCCTGTCTGTCAAAAACCTTTTATGGAAACATCACCCACTTCTAAAAGGGCAAACTAAAAAAAAAAAAAACCCAACCAACCAACAATGCTCTTTTGTTTTGCTGCAGCACGCACAGAACACCTTAATGGATTGAACCATTCAAATTCCCAGCTGGTTACTTTGCATTAGATCTTATTATTATTGACAACTCTCCCTCGAGCCACAGGGCCAGGGATCTGTCCTGCCAAAGGCAGGGTGATGGTCGAACACAGGCAGGAGAGGGATGGTGAAGAATGAAGCGCAGAGGGCAAGCACTGTGCCGAAGGGCAGGAGGCCAGGCAGAGGCACAGCACCACTTGCTCCCCCAGCACCGGCCAGGCTGCGTATCCCCACAACGCACCCACTGCATCCAGCCACGGGCTGGGCGGGAGGAGGAAGGTGGGAAGGGAAGGAACTTATTTAGAACCATTTCCACGTCCCAGCGAAGCCAAGACATGCATCCTCACTTTCCTCTGACTAGGATTTTAGTAATGCCAAATGCTCTGTGCAGACTACACCCTTTAATTAAACTGCAATTCTGCTTCTTTTTTATGATGACACAAAAACTGCTTTGGGTTTTTGGTGAGTTTCCCGTTCTGTTCAAAACACAGGTTCAGCAAGACCACCACGCTTCCTCCCCTCACTCATTTGCTGCTGTTGCCCCCAGAAATGATCCTAAATTATCCCTGACTTCAGCATCTTCCACGGTGGCAGGTAAACAGGACCGAGACAATAAAGATGAGATTGACGGCTCAGATTAATCTCAGTATTGCTACTCTGGGTGCAAATTCCATCTGCATATAGTGTCAAAACAATTTGTCGTAATAAGAAAAGGAACAGCCTGAACCAGCCTCACGCACATACAGGCTGAAAATAGTGGGAGCTTGGAAGAAGGTATTTGGCAGACAGAACACAAGTGTGATTCTCATCTCTGCAATTTCATTTCGCCATCACAGGCTGAGATACGAGGCCAGTGCATGAACGCTGTTCCAAAGCCATAATTAAAATCAGATTTCAGGAGGAAGCATCGTAAGTTGCTTATTATTTCTGGAATCTGTAGGTACTAAAAATGTCCCCGGACTACTAGCCAGTACAAGACTGCTGGAGGAAGCCCCCTCCTCTTCCTAATTTTTTCCAGGTCAGCAGTAAGTTATTAAGGCTTCTGAAGCCACTTACAAACTCAGAAAAAAGCATCAGCCTGGAGTTTTTGCATTTTTCCACCAGCAATGAGAGGTTACACCAGCTGAAGTGCAAGTCACAGCCCTCTGAAGGTTTCTGTGGCCGCGAAAGCCCATGTTATTTCAGGAGTGAGGATGTCCATGGACAACCCCAGCATAAATGCACCTAATGCCATGCAGAAAACCATCATTCTCCCCAGCTGCTGATTTACACTTTTGCTCATCTCCTGGCATCTTCTCAATTCCTGCGGCCAGGCAACTGCCAAAAACAAGTCCCAGGGTAGGAGCTGAGCCTGTGGTCACCATGACTGTCATGTGGTGCTGAGCTACAACTTGGTCACCTCCCTCAGCTGCAGAAGTATCAGCCAAGGGATTTTTTTCATTTTATTTATTTATTTTTTTAAAGAGCAGCATCCAAGAACTGCTGAACCCTCCTCCACAGCTTTTAGAGGTCTAGCAAGAAAATCAGGGAAGGACATCAACCCCAGGAGTGACACTAGGTAATCCCATCCCACTGGGAAGATGCAGGGCGCTGAAGACGTTGCACACTGCAGCAACGCATGACTGCCGCGAAGCCTTCCTGCTCCCGTGGCTTAGGTAAGGGGCAGAAGGACCCACCTCCTTCAAGCCCACATCTGGATTGCATTTGTGTCATTTCCAGCTCTGCTTCCCCAGATGGACAGATGCCTGAAACCAGCAGTGGGGTTGTCTGCTGGCGCAAGTGCCGCAGAGTCAGCTGACTGCAAAAAATGAGCCAGAAGGCTGTAAAAAGCACATTTTGCCTCGAATAGTAACGGTAGCTTCCCTGAGATTATTTTTGATGGGAGGTTAAAAAAACCCACTCATACAGCTTCTAAGCTCAAAGCAAGGCACAGAGCATTCAAAACCAATCAGTAATCACGGCAGAAAACTGAATGATGGCAATCTACCAACAGTGAAATTAAATTTTAACTTTCCACACAAATCCTTTCAGCCTGCATATTTATATACTTAGTAATAAAAACCATATTCATGACCATTGTCAGCTGTAAAAGTTCTACAGTAATAACAACAACACTAATGGAAACTGAAACTGGAACAACATTGCCTGGATCAGTAGCTTCATCGTTGATGACTTTTCTAAAATTATTCTAATTTTTTTGCAGAAGACATTAAACTCCAGAAGAGTCCTACAGACAGACTGGGGATGCACCTGATAGAAAAAACATCCACACTCAGATCTGACATACTAAATCAAAGTGGTTACACCGCGATACATTATGACTCCTAATTAGCAGAATTTTGAGGCAGCATATGTTTTTTCTAAAGACTCAAGGCATGACTGACAAAATATTTTTATATTCAACTACAACTTCCATTTACAGATTGCATTAGTCTCAAGGAGAGATATTTCTTTCCAATTCAAAGGAAAAAATAGCTTTAACATTGGCAGAATGGTCATACTGCCAGACCCCTTTATTTCTTTCCTGTAGATCCGATTCAGCATCAGGCAAGCTTTAGTAAACACAGGCAGTCCATGCTCCCACTTTTGATATCATCTTCCACAGGTACATTGTGACTGAACATTATGAAAAGCCCAAGAACCTGCTGATTGAGCCTTAATCTTCCGAAGTACCAGAATAATATTAAACTGAACGATATCCATCAATAAGCTAAAATGGTACTATTTTAAGGGAAAAAATGTAGAGAAAGATCTTAACAGATACTAATTTATTCTCTCTCAGTCATGCAAGAAAGTTCATGACTCACAACAAGGGATGAAGGATGATGTATTTTGAAACTAAATTACACTTTTAACTGGGAATTCAATTTTTCCCAATCAACTCCAAATATCAGAATACATGCTTGTCTATCATTTACCACTGAAGACTGACAAGACGTCTTAGATGTCATTTAGGAGGTGCAAACAAATGGGGAGCTTTGTCAAGTTGGTTTTTGGTTTTTTTTTTTTTTTTTCCTTTAATGAATTATTTAGCTTTGTCTTCACAGGTTAAGAAGCAGTACCTATATTCTGTGTCTGGTGTCTCATCCCCCAAAATGTGTTGCTGTGGCACATCAGGCTCTACGTGCACTACACTTATTTAATTTTATATTGAATCCCCTTTAACTGGGTATAACACTACCACAATCTTTAAGACTGCCAGAACACACTGGTTGCAATTCTGCCTGGTTATGTTTTTAAACTGCCTTTTTTGTGAATTGGTTTCTGGTAATAACTACGACAAAGATGTTGACAGTCTCAGATTGGACAGTACTTTTCCCCAAATGTAAAAAAATAGTGTAGAAAACAGAGGAAAAGTTCTAAAACCAACTCGTAACACGAAGTCTGAGCTAAGGAGGAACTCTGTGTTAAGAGGAGGTATGAAACTTGTAGGTGCTCCCACAAGCCTAATGAGCTGGGTTAATGGGTAGCATTAAGCACACTTAAATCAGGAGTTCAACACCACAGCATTGTGTCTCCAGACAAGAGTTTACCAATCTAAATCTCAAATAAACCTCTTTAAAATGCAAATCTCTGCAAAAGGAATTACCTTTAATATCTTTCCTTTGTCCACAGGGCTCAGCCAGATCCATCAGCGCCCACCTGGATGTGGTTTTGAATGACATCTGGGCCATCAGCAGGGAAACGGTGAAGGATTCAATGAGCGGTGTCTCAATCTCCCAAGGAATGTCATACGGTAAGAACTCAGCATACGAGAAGCTCAGCGCTGGATAAACACATATAGGTCTCGCCATGGAGTTGCCTTCTTGAGTTCTGGCACAAAACTGCCAAGCTTTGCTATCTAATATACTTGTTCAGAAGGGTACTCAGTGTAAATAAATACAGACTAGGATAAAATATCCCATATCTGTGTCAATTCATTTCTCTCCCAATGAAGAAACAACCCATGCACGGAGCCCAAGCTACCCTGTCATGATTGTGTATTGCTATTGTATAAAAGCATAATCAACGCTGTGTTTTAACCAAATTGGAGGCAATTAATTCCCCTCGCTCCTCAAGAATCTGAGCTGCAGATGTTCTGTCTCCTCTGCCAGAGCGAGGGACTTTAAAACTATCATAAACAAACACGGCTAATTTAAAAGAACAATTTCATCTTGAAAGGGACACATCTCTCTTATTTATGCTTGCGTAAATCAAAATTGGCTTGATCGATTTTGCTGAAAGTTTCCACAAAGACGCACTGTGTATGCTAAGCTGAGGTAAGAGGAATTTCAACTCAACTGAAAAACAGAGAACTCTGCACACCCTCAGCACGGCGCTTTCTCCTGCACATACCCTGCTCTCATTTTTATCAGTCTAACGCCACGCAAACGATGCCAGGAGCCGGTCATTCACTGTTCATGGGTCCAGGAGTCTGCCCAGGGGACTGAGACCAAAACACCCACAGGTTTGGGATGAGATAGCTCAGGAAACCCTGGGGCGACTTACTGTTCACAAATACCATGTTCAGATGGAAATAAAACTTTTTATGCTGCCCTTTGTTATTACACTGCGGCTCCAATTGGGCCTCGTCACTTCACTTGAAGTAAAAAATTGAAAATGAAAAGGACCTACACTTGTAAAATGTTTATGCTCTTATTACACTTGCTATACACACCAGAATGCTAATCATAACAACCCTCAGCAACCCTGCGGAGCGTCAGCACACTCCTTGTTCCATGGCTTTGTTGGGTAGGAGTGAAAGGGTGAATAATAATATTCACAGCTTCCCTGCAGTTGAGAAAATGTAAATATTTTTTTAAAGTGCTAACAAGACAAACCTACAGTAAATTTGAAAAATGTCCCCATAATATTTAAACTAAATCCTTCTCTTTAACCTAACAAACCTAACCTTATAACACGGCAGTTAAGTGATCCATTAATTTTATTTCAAAATCTCAGTTCTCTTTTTGTTTAAGAACCAGAGACCAGCTGACAAACAGGATGGATAATACGGTCTCTCCAGAAACATTTTCCTGTGCTGTAGTGATTATGATTAAATCTAGCATGTGCTTCTGCAGAGCACTCAGCCAACGTCTAGTAAGCAGCAGTTAAAGAAGTCTCAGGCCAGTTCTCCACCTCATTAAGATGGAGAAAACTAAGTTCTAAAGTATTTATCAACCAGTTCTTAAAAAAAAAAAAATAATAAAAGAGAGAAAAGATAGTCCAGCCATTCTTGGTATAGGATCACTGACTCCAAATACATTCCCAGGAGCCACAAAAATGAAAGAAATAAGTTATCCCCCACAGCCACAGACAGCTGGACAAGAAGCAATGGTCTGCAGTAGAAGGAGCATCAGGCTGTAGACACCATTAAGTGGAAGAGTAATCAAGCAGATGAGCCTGTCAAATTGCAATTTAAGTCAGACCCTTCCTGCCTATCTGCAGATTCCTCTGCAACACTGCAAGCACGCATTGATATTCATATCATCTTAAGACTCTATAGCATGCTCTTAAGTTTCACCTGAGACGTGAAGAGGATGAGGATGGTTGTAATTTGGGATTTCTGCAGTATTATTTTGGTAGTTTATCCACAGTTAGCATCTGGAGCTATAGTTTAAAAATATTCGGTGGAAAAAAAGCAAAAACCCTCTTTGTATACCATCAAAGTGCATGAATACACCATAACTATTGTCACACACAGGCAGCAGAATCAGTCACTGTGGCCCACGCTTTACAGCTTGATTTATAATATAATATTCCTTGTGATTCTACAGCCCTAGAAAAAAAAATTAAATAAAACATATCAAAGAGGTTCTCCACATATCTCAACCTCAGGAATGCAGCTTTTCTAGTCATAAAGACTAGAGAGCAAGCATCTGTGTTAGCACAGCTAATTAAAATGTAAGAAAAACCTCTTTTATATCTGACTTGTGAAGTTGATAACATGTAAGTTATAACTTGTATAAGACATGATAAACTCTGTCCTTCACAGAAAGAAATGCACTTCTAACGTGACTTACTGTAAACAGATCTCAGGGTATAGCAGCTTCTAATCAGAGGCAGCTCCGTAATGGACTTGTTGAGCGGTGACATTTCCTACAACACTTGGCACACGTTAAATAATGATGCTCTTGTGGTTAAACCAGATAAGGTTCAATACTAATACAGGGAACAAAGTGTTGGGTTTTTGACTGCATTAAGCCAAAATGTACAAACATGAACCTGAAATGTTTGACAGACACAGGAAGAAGAGCCATCAGGAGAACACTGCGCTAAGACGGGAAAGGATCTCGAGCTTTAATTTTGCTTATTTGTGCAGTGTAAGGGGGAAAACTCGCTTTAACATCACCTTTGAAGAAAATGACTCATGACTAGTCAGTTAAAAAGGAGTCAACGGTTACAACTGATGGCCAAGAGGCCCGTTCATATCGGACACAAAGATGGAAGGATTAGTGTACAATAGCTTGGTTCCCTCCAGCTCACGGGGCTCTACCCCCTGGTGAGGAGCTGACATGAGAGGATAAGACAACTCCATTAGGAGCCCGTATCACTTCTCCGCAGCGCTCCCCACAAGCAGATGGAGCAGCTATTTAGCCAAATGCACCGTGACTCCTGGTTTATACATGAGCATCTGGGATGTTTCCTAACGTGGGGCGATGTACAATGTACTCCGATTTATCAACTGTCCCACACGCAATTAAAGATTCAGATAAATAATTTGGCAGCCAAGGCCCCTTGGCTGAACTGAAAAGCAGCAAGGCGTGAGGGGTCAAGTGTTTCCGCAGGATTTATATTTACCAATCAGAGCTGCCTGCAAAGGAATGTCTCCGTTGAGCTGCAGCAGGATTAGGTCCGGGCAGGAGTGAGCTGAAGGTGCTAGCCGGAGAGCTAGCAATTTCTTTTGTTTCAACTGAAACAAATTTCAATGTAATGTTAAGCGTTATTGAAACAACCCTCTTTATTGCCCTAAGAAACAAAATATATACGTAGTTAGAGCTATATAATTTCCTGCTAATACACATTTTGATCTGAGGATAATGTGCAGTATCACCATTTTTCCGTGCATTCTACAAAAGGACTCTAATACCTTAGAACCATTTAATCAACATCCTATGCAGGCAGTGAATAGATAATTGAAATATAAGTACTGTCATCCATATCCCCTTTGGGAAAGTGACACAGTAAGCATTATATCATTCCATTAGTCCATCCTTTGATGTGGGTTTTATTCTCATTAAACTATGTTTTAGCCTCAAGGTTTCTTCCCCCCCCACCCCTCTGTGACATGGCCATGCTGGGGAAAAAAAAAAAATACTCTGCTGTTCAAAAGGCAAGAACTACATTTTTACAAGCAATTGTACATGTCAAAAATATAAAGCTGCCTTTTTAATTTCTTGTTTACCAAATACAGTCAATGACAGCTTCTGGAAAACACAGGGTGGAGAAAAAAAAAAAAAAAAAGGAAGCCAGGAGGGTGGTGGTGGGGAAGGAATGCATTTACTTGTTTGCAAATAATAAAGCCTGAACACAAGCAGGATAAAAAAAATGCTTGAAAAGGCTGCCGTGGTGGTGTCTGCTTTGAATTGTGCCCTGTTTAAACAAGAGGAAAGCCTCCCACTGAAAAAAGAAACATTTTTATCATTCAAAAAGATCTCAGGGCAGTCCTTTTAAAATGAGGTATTTTCTAAACAAAATATTGGAATGTTTCCCTGCAGGGAACAAGCATCTGATCTCTTAAAAATGATTATTCTTGAAGAACTGTAGATTTATGCAGTTTTTGTTTTATTTGTTTTAACTTAAGTAGAATGAAACCTGTCTGAAATGACCACCCAAGGGAGCAGACCAGCCAGCTAAGCAGAGGCTGATCTTCAAATGGGAACCGAAGTTGTCCTGAAACCCTTGGGGAGGTTTTAAACCGCTGGCTTAAACCAGGGCTGGCTCGTGCTTAACGCAGGTTTCAGCCTAAGCCGAGGACACGGATTTCCTCTCACTTCCATCAGTGTAGCTCCACTAACGGCAGTACAAATACTCCTGATTTGCATTAGTGTTAGCAAGCAAAGGATCAAGCTAATTATACTGAGTTATCAACAGTGATTACAGGAGGATTTTTTTTTTTTAAATGAAGACACATTTTTTTCCAGCGTGGACTGGTTTTGTTACACTTGTAACAGCAGGTCTCTACCGGCAGCTGAGTGGAAAACTCAGCGTTACATAGAATTGGTCTTGAGTCGCAATGTGTTTCTGAATAAATAGGGAAAGTCTGACGTATTGTGATTTTCTATCAGTTTATGAATGCCCAAATTATCTATTTGCAATTACAACTGCAATTCATAAATATAAGCAATATAAGCCACCGGTGAGAAACACTACTAGCTTAGGAGCTCTTTTTGGTCTGATTCTTCGTGAGTTTGTCTTATAGTTCGAACTGACCCAAGCCAACAGTCCACCCAGAAATGTCAACAAGTAGAGAAGCATTTACTGTCTCCGTTAATTGCAATAACCATCTGCTGTGGCCATAAGAAGCAGGAAGCTCATATACAGAACACAGCTCCTTGTGCATTGCTAAATGAGGAGGTTAATGGGATTCTAGGAAAAAATATTCACCGCACAACACGACGATTTATTTCTTTTGAAGCATACAAGGCATTACATGTGTCGTGCCTTCTTCTGCCATGTTAATAGACTTAAACTTCTTGAATGCTCAAGGAAAAGCAAGCTTGAGAGTGCAACTATCTGATAAGGAGAATAAAATTAAATGCCATAGCGTATTATTCTTATAGTGAAGGTTTTTGACTGAATAAAGCCAGGAGCACCCAGGTCTGACCTTAGACCTGACCCCGCTGTGAGCAGGAGATTGGTCTACAGCTCTCCTGAGGTCCCCTGCAGCCCCAGCCATCCTCTGACCCGTCCAGTATGACACATTGTGGCCCGGGTGACATGAAACCTGGAGGTAAAGCGAGGGAGAAATCCCAGCCCCGCTCTCGGGCAGACGCTGCAGCCAGTGCTAAGACCAAAACCAAAGGGCTGGGTACAGAAAACAGTTGCAAGCTGCAAAACACTGCAGGAGCAGAACCGAAAGGCGTCTACATGGTCATGAATTAGTTATTTAGATCATGCTGTTTGATGACTTATTTTTTTTAAGATGAAAAACTATTCCTGTAAAACTATTAAGTTTTTTATGAGTGCTTAGCACAGCAGATCCAGCAGTACTGTAAGTTCATAAAACCAGCTGCTTTTTAACAAGAGTGTGTGCAGTTCTGTGTAGAAGGGCAATCAAAGCTGTCACTTTGTACAATATAATGGAGCAGGACACTTGTCATCCTGGAGGCTAAGCTCACTCAGCTACTGCAGCTAATACTAGAGATTTATTTAAATTAATCCGCAGGAAAATTAAATCCATTACCTTAAAAAGCAAGGGAATAAATCACACCCAACAGGAAACCAGGAAAAGCTGCTGCCATTTCAGTCGAATCTAAGGCTGCGTGAGCACATGAAATTTTTCCTCGTTGATGACATAAAAACAATTCATAGCAGGAAAAATAATATCAGCTGTTGTTATAATGCAAAATGCAAAGCAGCTCAATGAGTTTAACACTGCAGCCAAAGTATGAAGAACATCTCAAGCTGTTTGTATTTCCAAACAAGACTTGAGGGGTCAGAGGAGGGAGGAGGACATGTGGGCAGGCTGGAATGATGGATGGCGCTTAGTGGCATGCTGCGTTTGGGTCTACTCTTTGTTATTTTTGCAACAGGATGTCTCTGATTACTCTCTGAATAGAGAATAAGGATGGTTACATCTCATTGCTCAAAGTGTGCATTTTTTTCAGAGCCTTACAAATTAAATAGGACATTGTAAAGCAAGCAGTCAATGAACTATCAGGTGCTGTTTGTCATGAATCTAGCAACAGTGTCAGAAGACTCCCTGGGGGCATCAGAGGTGGGTTTGGGGCTGGAAAATAAAGTGTATGTGCTCTTGTCCCTGCGTTCAGCAGACCCCAGCTCTTCAGAGTCTTTCTGTGTCATTGCCTATGTAGTTTGGTCCAGGTCAAATGACATGAAGTATATAAAGCAGGGGGACACTAAGCCTCTAAATAACTATTTCAGCCATAAAGGTGATGCAATATGGAAAGGACTTCACAAAGGATGGTGGACAACTGCTTCTCCACATCTCACCCTTCCAGAGATCTTTGCACAACTGGCTCCCGGCTGACAGGGTGCTGCCTGGAGCAATGGTCAGGCCAAAGCTGCCTAACTTAAACACTTCTGGAGTGTCACTGGTGAGATAACAACACCCTGTCCCCAGCCAGCCCTCAGGGGCCACAACGACGTCCACAGGGCAGCCCCGGCCCCGGAGTGTTTCTTTGAAAGCTACCGAAGTTCCTCACCAATACCAGAGGAAATTGCAAGTCCTTGGCAGCTTGTAGAAAAGGCTGAGACGTGGGGCCTTGGGAACCACCTCAACACATGTGAGGGAAATGAACACGCATAAATGTTGCCAGGACAGGGGGGGGTGTGTTCTCTTCTCAAAGTGAAGGCTTCAGGCAGAAAGGATGGGGAGAAATGCTGGAAGCAAGGTCAGTTAGAACTGACAGCTGATCTTAAACCTAAATAAACGTGGGGCTGAAGCTGCAAATGGAGGCCACTAAGTGAAACACACGGGAATAATTTCTCTACAACAGCGTAACATTTCCTAATGAGCCAGCTCCATGCATTAGCTTTTCTAAAATAGAGACACCAGGGACTGGATGACTCAGTAGCACCAAGCACCGCTCACTGGGGCTTACCAGTTTGATTCTGGCCCCAGCTCAAAGCATCTAAGAATTGTCTTCATGATGCCACCACCTCTATAAAAAATGTCAGTGGTCCCAGTGCAGTTTCTCAGCTGGCAGGAGTTCCCATCAAACCACCACCGATAGCCTTTCCAAGAAGGTGCGGTGAGCCAGCACGATGGAGAGTTAACAACCTTCTCACTCTTCAAAAGGGATCTCAAGCTCAGGACTGGACCACACAAAAACTGCTACCCATGCTGACCAGTTCTGTAACAAGGACTATGCAACATAAATAAAAAGGAAGGCAAGAAAGGAAAGAAGGGAAATCACAATCTATTTACAAACAGTGCAAATGAAGATGGATCGTAAAATGATGCCTCATTTGCTCTGTGTATCCCAGATGATAACACAGCAGAATTAAAAAAGCAGCAAACGTTTCACGATACGAAGCAGCTAAAGAGAAGAAAATGTCAATACTCAGACATCAAACAAATCCTGGCTCAAGAACTCTGCACATATCCCAAGCTCTCTGGATTCCTTCCCAGAGTCAAGACACCAGTCTCTCATATGCAATTTATCCGTCTCTGTCTCGTCTGTTTTTGACTAGTTTTAGCATAGCCATTTAAGGGGTTTATTTAATCAGTCAGGAAGGAAAGAGTTCAAGGAACACCAGGGAATATGTGGCAAAATATAACAAGGTTAGATCACTTGCACTGGATTATTCTCCTCCGGCACACCGCAGAAGAAATAACCCCAGTCAAGGTCTGCATGTTCAATGGTCTACAGGGAACGAGACTGGCATTATTCAAGGTAAGTGACATTTTAAAGAACTTTAAATTAGCTGTTGACAGTCAGGTAGATAGATTGATGAGTGATTACACGAAGTCCCCAACATTAGCATTTTGTGGTGAAAGCAAATATGAAGAGAGAAGTAAGAAAATCCGTTAAATACGGTTTTGCCAATCTGTGGTGCATTCAGATGACAGTGAAGTTCGTCTAAGGACACTGGAAACTTACAAAACAAATGGCTTTCTCTGAACCAAAAGTTGACAGGAAGTTTCCGAGCTATATTTTTGACTCCAGAAACACGGCAAGCCATGCTTGTAGACCATGATAAAAATAGTAGTAAAAAAAGATCCCCCCATCACCTTCCTTCCTAACAAGTGTTCCTTCTTCCAGGGCTAAAGGACCACATGCAAGTGGAGCAGAAGTGCAGCTCCCCTGAACTGCACAACTGATGCTGACACGGTATGTACAACAGATGCCCTCACTGCAGTCGTCCCTAAAATATGTTTTTAAATAAAATTAACTCAACTCAGGAATCTGTAATTAGCACCATCTTCAAGAACAAATCGGAACAAGTTTATTGAAGCACTCTAACTATTTACAGTGAGAGTGAATTTACCCCCAAGGTTCACTTTACTATTTTGTCTCAATTTTCTTGTAATTTCATCCATCACATTTTTTTCAGTCCTCCAAAGGTGATGGATAAAACACAGAAATAAATAGGACCAACTGTTCGCAGAAGCCTAAGGGAAAACATAATTTTGTTATAAATAATCCTTGGCACAAATCATGGAAATGCAATACTAAAATTGTTTGTTGAATCATTTATGAATTGGGCCTTCAGTTTTAGTTTGCAAATAAGTTAGACGTTTATGTTGATGTTCTTTTTCACTTTGTTTTTTTAGCTGGAAAGCAGTCTTTGAGAAACTGAACTGATATATAATCCAGAAAAACAGAATGAATGAAGGATTTATTTCTTTTTATGGGAATCCCTACACTAAAAAAAGGCGCTTTTTTGGGGTGGGAGGGAGGGATTTACTTGGGTGATGATAACCTAAATGATGATTAATTTTTACTGTATTTTCACAAGATGCCACCATTGTGAATCTTCACCCCAGCTTTATGCTAAACATGTAGAAAAGGCGAAGACAACATGGTGCCTTACAAAACCACCAAAAAAAAATTAGTTGCAGATACCTCCGCCAGGAGATTTCAATGAATGTTTGTGATCTAACAAATAGATGTGACTACTAAAAACAAGGAACACTTTTGTGCTTATTCTTAGATGTGAAATTTTGAAATTTGTTGTTACAAACTAATGCAAAAGTTCAGTGGAGCATAACTGCGTGCTACCACGCTGTGCATGCAGCCGTCACACATGAAGAAGTACACAACATGAGTGCAAATTCTGCTGTCTTGAGAAATTCAGTAAAGGACAGCTGATTACCCAAACTCCTCACATAAAAGTTATAAACATGCAGAAACATTGAAGAACAGAGGGGTGCATTTCTTTCTTAAGTCTTTTGTCTGAAATTGCTATTTTTCACCATCTGAAGAGAGAGAGGGAAGCTTGGAGATAGATAAAAGCAACGTGAAGACTCATTTCTCATTAGCTGGAGCAGGTGTGCATAGCCTTACCTGATCTGTCCTCGCACCAGTGGTCTGTTTTTTGTCCTGTTCATATTTGAGTCAAATGGAACCTCAAAGAACTGCAATGAAAAAAAAAAAGGAAGAATCAAAATGAAAGGATGCCGGAAAGCATGCCATGCGTGGAATGTAGTGTCTGCATCTGCAGGTGCTTTAATCTCTATTTTTGAAGATTCAGAAATACAACGAAAATGGCAAACACCTTTTACGGAGCTTTGATAGTCTGCATTAACACTTTTGGCATCCCCTTAGAAAGAAAATCACCCGGAGGACAAAAAGAGTTTGCACAAGTCCCCAAAAATTAATCATTTGAAGTAGAGTTTGGTTCCAAGTTCTGTTCTCAACAGGCTTGACACAGCTTTAATACGTACACAATTATATACACACACACACACACAGAGCTCTGCCCCCAGTTTTATACTAATACAAACAGCCCTTGCAAATGATGTGCTTCTGGTATCTAAAAGACAAACACTACATTTTTTTCAAGATCATCTAACTTCTGAGAACCTATAACCCACCCCAAAATCAATCAACTCTTGTAAAATACTACTGAGACTGCACTGAGCATCTACTTCTAGCGGCAGGGAACGAACACACCATATGGTATTATTTAATGTCACAACCCAATTTGACTTTAAATACCGCCTATGGGAAAATTCAGGCGGCACTGTCTTCACGGCAGGAATTCCTGCAGGCTTTTGCGTGATCCATTTTACAAAGAATGCTACTGGAAAAGCTGAATGCACTTTGCTATGTAAAGCCATTTAGCTTTACGTGTGCAAAATAATAATACAAATAGTAAGCATATATTTACTTATAGAAAGAGGAGGATGTATTTATAGAAAGAATATTTTCTACTGACATTATGTCTGAGGCTTTGGGGAACCCAATTATGGTGAATAAGTAGGAAAAGTACCACAACAGATCACAATTTTGAAGAATCAGACTGACGGTAAGCTCAGCACAGTCCAACTGCAGACAGGTTTAAGGTGACCATATGATAAATGACTACATGATAAAATCTATGTTATTCCAGCAAACTGATGTAACCTTTCCCACAACGAATGACAAAATTAACGCACATCTTCATTTTGGCAGTGCCACATTCCTGGTCTTGCTACTGAATGGGACTGCGTTCCCAGGGGAATGTGGCAGACAGGGACACGAGGAGCAGCAGGGACTCCAGCGGAGCCCCACGGTGCACATCGGGGGAGACACTTCATTTACAGGTGCACAGAGATTACAGGAACCACCTTTCCCATCCATTACCTTGAAGTAATGACTATATAACAATGTGGGAACCTTTGCTGTTGCTCCTACGTATTTGCAAGCATAGCAGGGATCACCCATGGATCATCCTGCCTAACATGGTCCGTGATATTCTCCACGTGTGGTGACGTTTTTAACCTCAGGTTCAGTCATCTTCCTGATGGATTTAACCATTCCCAGGAATAAGGTTATAAGCGAGTCCTGCATGCGTACAAATGAGAGTTGAGTGCATGCACGTGCTCAAGCCCACGTGCTGAAGTTACCCCGCTTAAACAAAACTTGCTATCAGTGTGCTCTAAAGCCAAGAAATCTGGCAGCAGGCACCATCTTCATGTTTCATCATGCTTGTGACACCACCCAAACTGGGGAACGAATGAGACTCAGGCAGGCGGTGAGGGTAGAGAGGGTAGAAGGTCAAGGAAGCAGCAGCAGAGCCAGCAAAGGGGACTCTGGCTGCAGGACCCAAACCTGCACTCTCCCCCTCCCAGCCAGCAGCTGTGAACCCCCCCGGAAAAGTGACCACCTTGTCCCTCTCCAGCGGCTGGCCAACACAAATCAATGGATATTCACAGTTGTCAACTCGGCTGAAGCCTGTGCTGCATTTTAATGTTCATCCACAACGGATCCAAAAAAACTACCACTGTTCCACAGAGGAGGAATCCTTCATTGAAGACTGCAGATTAAATGCTCAAAAGTTAAGAAATATGAAAGCATGGAGATCAAAAACATCAGCATAGCTTTTCATTATTAGTTCACATCCAATTCCCCAGAAGTCTCACTTGCTGGGGCGGTGCAGCCTGCAGGGGGTTTGCTCGCCCTAAGTCTCTATCTGGGGCGACTGGACGGAGCGCCTGACCCCCTTCCCACTCCCACCAACTCTCAAAGCCCTCCAATTTTATTATCAATATTCCTGAAGCAAACTCAGGCTGCTCAGCCAAGAGTTACTCACACAGAAGAGGAAGGGACTTCAGGACGAAAAGGAGTTAGTTGACGTGTCTTTTGATTAGCCAGAGCGTGCTGGCACGGTGCGAGGCAGCTCATCTGTTCGCCGTTAGGTAGCAGCTAAGGGGCTACCCCTCCTCCTCTGCTTGCTCCGCCTGACCTGCAGCAGCAACAGTCACGGCCAGCTACAACCGGAGTTGGTGGAGACCCTGGTTCAGAAGCAGGGTGCAGAGGCGCCTCCTGTGCGGCAGCTCCAAGCCCCCTGCACGGACCCCGGCAGCTCCCGTCAGAGGGCCAGGTCAGATCTTCGTGGCCACAATGTCACCCTTGACGCGTTGGATGCTTCACAAAGAACCTCTATAGGAAACCGCGAGTACCTCCGGAGAAGGGAAAGCACCTCGTTTGGATCCAAACCCAGTGATTGCTTCTGACAGCTCAGCATTTTGCTAATGGTTTGTTTCACTGTTACATTTCAGAGACAATTATGCTAAATGAAGAAAAAATGTCATTTGACATCAGACTGCTAGAGCAATGCAAGGAAAAATTCTATAGAGCTAAAGTCTTCTCTCCTGAAAATGTGCTGGGCCGTGCTCAGTTTTGTCTTTTTTTTTTTTTTTTAATAGACACAGTATTTATTTATATTTGCAAAGTCTGACTGCTTTGAACTTACTTCCAATTTAAACTTGTCCATGTGAGGAGATTCTGGCTCATTTCAGAGTATTTAAGGTTATGGATAAAGGTATTCCATGTGTGACGGATAAAATCAAAATAAGGTGCAAGTTTTAAACTCAGTGTGTCTCAAACACAAAATGACTAAAATGAAGAACAGTTTGACAGAACACCTGAAAGAATTTAAACTTATGCAGTAATTGGTATAACCTGACAATACCATAATGAATGTATGAAATATTTCCATACATTTAATATAGTAGTTAACCCCTGAACAGAATACAAAACTTGAACAAGAAAATTATCAGCCTGCAGAGTTAAGTAGTCAAAAAATGTCTGTGTCTGTCGTACACAGACACGGCTGCTCCTGAAATTAAGACTGCTGTATGACTTATATCTGAATTTTTTTTGCTTTTTAAAATCTGACAATCTGAATAATCTGTTACTGTCAACTGTACGCACGAAACTACATATCCAATTGAACTACAGTTACGAAAAATCCTTTTATTTGCAATGCCCTAGATTCTTTCACTGAGCTAGTTGCTATTACATGTCAGCAAGATGCCATTTATCAAACTTTTCCCATTTTGCTCCCAGATGTTCAGTAAAATTCTCTCTCCACTTGAAATTATTTTCCCCTGATATTCTAGAAAAAATGAAAAAAATGTGCATCTCAAATATCATTCCAAAGGAATGAAAGAGTAAACTCAAACATACTATCTCATGCCAGGCCAACACAGTACCGCCTGTTTTAGCAAAGAGTAAATTCAGTAAGATGAAACCTGGATAAATAAATATTTTAGAAGCACTCAAGAGGCTTTTTCCTCAGGAAGTCTGAATGCATCAGTTCAGCTGGACAAGGCAGAATATTATCTGCCCTAGGTATCTGGGAAGCTAGCCATCAAAGGGACAGACAGAGGGTTAAATCCACAGCATCTAAAAATCCCTGAGCGACAAAACTTGGCAAAAGCTTTCAAAACCCTAACCGAAATTTTAATCAGTATGCATGAACATTTAAAACATGATGATGGAAAAAAATAAATCAGGCCAGCTAGTACTTTGTGGTTTATTTCTCTGGCAGGCTCATCAGACTCTTTGTGTAGATCTCGTCTAGTTAATATACAGTAATTATATCTTAAACATCTAACAATTCTTAGATTAGCTGTCACATTAATGCTTATAGCTGTTTACACTCATGGTTTGGTTTTTTTTTTCTTCTCTTTTTCTTTCAGCTTCTTAAAAACAAAGTGGAAACCAGCATGAAGTGAAATGTTAAAGAACATTTAATTTCTTCAAGCTACCTGCTGGAACCAGGAGCGACTGCAGAGGGTAGCTAATCATTCAGACCTCCTGGGGGACACATCGACTCATAATTTGATTTGGACTAAGCCAAGACTCCCTTAGCATCACCTTGCAGATGCAGACGGCATTACACTGTGCTGGCACTTTTAGGACGAACATGATATGGAAAGAGTGAGAGGGTGTCCCGTGCCTTTCCAGGATGCCCTCTCGCTCTTTCCGTATCACCAGTTAAACACCAACACCACTTATTAAGTTTTCAAAACCAGCGGCCTGCCTATTTGCAGTTAATTAAGCCAGTGGAGCGGATGGAAAGCCCTGAGCACGTGCTGCACTTGCCATCCTTGGTCATTCCTGCGGGAGAGATTTTAACTCCTGAATTACGACAGTTCAATACCTTTACTCCTGTTCACATGAAAACATAAATAGAGTGCATTAAGAGGAACAATATGTCATCTAGTTTATCAAACAGATCACCCACACTTGGGCTAGTAAACATCTCTCATGTACCGCTTTGGATTTAGAGCATATCAAGCACCAGCCTGGCCCCTGTCCAGGGCCAGCTCTAATCTGTGACACATGGTGGAAACAGCAGCGGCTGAAATAGGCAACCGGTCTTCCATGTATTGACATAACATTTTACTCTAATGCTAAACACATATTTACATCAGAACCGATAATCCCATGCGTCTAAAGATGGAGCGGAACCCTGCTATTAAAAGATGATTTAATTCAAGGCAGCTCGGTGGGCTTCCCATTGCAAAGCCACCCCTGCAGCTGAGCAGGCTTCCACGTGCTCTTTGGCAGCAGAATTGTCCTCTGCATGGAGGTATTTCTCTCCGCAGCCTCTGTGAAGGGCAGTTCAGGTGAATCTGTGGCACTAATGAGCGAATGAGAAGACGAGGCTGTTGCCAAAGACCAGTCACCACCTCCTGCACTGAAGTGCTGCTGGTCTCCAAAATCCTCTGTGCCCTGCACCGCACTGGGCAGGTGGAGACGAGTTACAGGGGTGGGTGCAGGTGGTGGCCAAAGCCTCTCCTCAGCTAAAAATCTCTTGCTACAGACCCAAGCAAACACTTTTAATACAATGCAAATAATGACCAGCACAACTGGACTCCCCACTTGAGCACTTCACTGCATGTCTACAGCCAGGGGTGAAACTGGGCTGTACAGGGCAAGTGTTGCAAGTACTGGCCTTGTTGAATCAGATGCTTCTGAGGTTCTCTGATCTCCTCTGCTCTACAGTAAGGTCTGATCCTCTTTGGGTTTCTTTGGCATTGCCAAAGAGTAAATAGTTAAACCAGAAACATACCGGAAAACACATGCTGGAAACCAAAACGGTGCATGAGCCAGGGAGGAGCAGGTGGACCAAAACCAGGTGGGGAGCACAGTGGCAGAGCAGAGTCTGGGTACTCGCACCACAACCTGAGGACGCCTGGGAAGGTGATGTCCAGAAAGCCATTCCTCACAGCTGGCCATGTGGCCTCCAAATTCATCAGGTTTTAGCACTAGCCCTTCACGCGAGGTCTCCTCATTTTCCCATGCGTTCAAAGGAAAGCCGCTGTAAGCAGCACTGGAAACCCATCAAGACCACGAAGAGTTGAGCTCCATCCTTTGTGAGTGCTCTTTCCCTCTGTATTACTGAATTATTTCTATTTCTCGTGTTCTCAGTGATTTATCTCACAACGTGATAAAGTAATATATAATTACATAAAAGGAGAAGAAAAACATAACATATGATTTATGGTAAATAAGATCAAAGTCAAGATTATTATTATAGGTTTTCTGCTGGTTTCCTTTCAATCACTTTTATATGAAAACAACAAAGAATAATTAAAGTATATTACAAAGGTCTTTTTATTCAATTGTACACAGATGTGACTAAAAAAAAAGCTAAGGGGAGGATTTTCAAAAGCACTCATGTACTGATCTAACACTATTCTCACTGAAGTCAACAGCAGTTCGACTTCAATGAGAGCAGAGACAGACCAACACTGAGTGATTCTGAAAATCCCACCCTAATTGTACAAACAAGGGAAGGCTTTAGAGATTGCTGGCTTGGAGATTGTATATTTGAGAATCATAAAGGGCACACAGCACCTGTTTGTCTTCAAGATATGAAAATAAAGCAAGGCAAATACTTTAAGGATTAGAAATTGCTTTTTTTTTTTTTTTTTTTTTAAAGGCAGTATCTGTAAACCCTCTGGCTCTGCAGTTCCCAGTCTAGCTATAGATCTGCTTTAATATTTTCCATTTCAAAGAGGATTCTAATTAAAAAAGAGATTGATGTAAGCCTGAACAATGTTACTTACAGATAGAGAAGGGCAGCTAAACCCCAAACTGTCATGTCCCAGTGAACCCAAGAAAGGTCTGCTAGGTAAAGCATCTGTCACAGTTTAATTTATTATTTTTTTAAGAAAGCTTCCACAAAAGACACATTCTTCTTATTAGCCAGTGTTTGGAAGCCCATTGTTGTGTACAGGAAAGAGAACAGGAGGTAACTGAAAGAAAATGTTGGTACCTGCCCCTTCAGAAACATATTTGCAGGATGGAGAATGCAAAGGCTCACAGATCTCAATTAGCGCTGACTTGTCCCCTCACGACCTGCCGTGCGGGCTCTGCTTTTAAGTGCTCAAGAGGTGACACGTTATTTTCTCGACCACTTTACAAGCATGCGACTTTCTAGGGATTCCCAGAGCCACCCACGGCCACCAACACTGAGATTTTGTTTAAGGTTTTGCGTTGCACTTAGCATTTAAGTGCACTTAGCAGGCAGCAGTGCCCAGAGCCGCTGGCACACTGCTCTGTATTTGTTTTCAGCTCATCCAAATCCTTCTAGTGGGTCTGACCAACAAACCAAGTGGTCATTAAACTCTTGCAGCTCAGCGGCCTCTCCACCAGCACTGGCCAAACAATATCCTTTGGCGATACCAGAAGTACCATTACAAGGAGCCTGAAAAGCACAGGACCCTGTTAACACTCAGGAGTGTCAAAGCAGCACGGTGCTAACACCCTGCTGCTCCATCCGCAGGTCCCGTCACAACGATGAGGGACTGGGACAGAGGGCAGGATGACAGATGCATCCCGAAACATGCCGCCTGGAAGTGCTGAAGCCCAGCTGGGTGAACCACCGTGGGTGTGGATGTGCTTGGGGCATTCACCTGGGTAAAAGCAGCGAGGGTGGAGGGAAAGACCATGGGTATGCATGCATGTGTCTGAGCATGCTGCAGTAAGCAAGGAATTAATGAAGCAGGAAAAGATAATTAAGGACTACATGCGGTCTTCAATTGTATGAATAACTTCAAATGAAATAATGGTGCATTTGCACCAAATTATCTACTTTACCCCTATGTACAACATTTTTCTTCATCTTTGCATCAAATTTGCTAGTACCAATAAATGAAAAAAAACCCCAACCAAACTCATTTCATCTCATTTTTTTCAATGCATCTGATGTGCGAGAC
Source organism: Falco peregrinus (assembly GCF_023634155.1). Lineage (NCBI taxonomy): Eukaryota > Metazoa > Chordata > Aves > Falconiformes > Falconidae > Falco > Falco peregrinus. Next base: position 116,004,648 of record NC_073722.1, on the reverse strand, counting down.
TTGAAATGGGAGAAAAGACGTGAATCTCCTGTTTTAGTAAACAGGAAACAGGTTGGGTGACAACCGATGAGCCCAGCTCTTCCCACTAGAATCTCATTTTGCTAAGAAGATACTGTAACAACCCCCAAATAATAATAAAAATAAAACCAGGCCTTTATAAGCTGTGCAATCTTGAAAACTGCTGACACTGTGAGCCACCTAAATAGCATATTCCTGAGGCGTCACGGAGGTCAGCCACAGCTTCAGGGGAAACGCAAGCTGGATGCTGCAGACAGGCTTTCACCTGATGTGATCCACCTTGGAGAACAGCTTTCATGGGAAGAAACACTGGTTTCTGGCCAGCTGCCAAAGGCTTCTAATAATATTAAATATTTACCACCAACAAGTCCTTTTTATTTAGCGCACAATTAATACAACCACAAACAAAGCTCCTTACTCCAAGCCTTCCTCCAGCCCTACTTCCACCAGCGAACTTGCCTATCAATGTGTTTGGGCTCCCTGAACCAAAGGGAGGAATTTCCGAAGTGCAGGACGTATTGCACCGAATGCCTTCCCATCCTTTTCTTCTGGACATGGACTTTGTCACCATTGTGCTCTTCCTTTTCATCTTAAAATGAAAATTGCTAAAAAATGTTTTTCAGGTCATCTAACCCCAGTTAGATAAACACCTCATGTCCTTCCCTTGCTTTGGCCCAACCAGCTGCACCCAGAGAACAAACTGCTCTGACCAAAAATGCAACAGATTTCCCCTTGGAACTTTTAATTTTTTGATCTGGACACCCTGGATATGAAAGTAGGAGAGGGAAAGGGTGAGGCTGTGACTTGGCTCCCACTGCTGAGCTGGTGCATCACACACCCCAAGGCAGAAGCAGCAACACAGCGGCATCTCTGCCATTTATGGGTTAAACTGTTCTCCCTCTCCAGGCTCATGGAGATAAGGCAATGAAGCAGCAGTCACCTCTCTGTGCCTTGTGTTGCCCTGGTATAATCAGTGACAACTGAACCTACCCACCCACACGTCAACAACTGGCCTCTGACCACCCCAAACCTGTTACCTATCCATGCAGGATTTCTGCAAGTTTTTAATGATGGGTTATACTTAGATGTCAGATGCAGAGGTATATACTTTTCGCTTTTCAGGAACTACTTCATTTCTATATATTTTAGGAACAATTATTAGAGTTGAAGAAAAATACCACCTTTATGCCTACTAAAATACATGCTGAATCACTTCGCAAAGCCATTTTCTCAGATTCCTTTGCATTAAATCATATTTGTCACGATGCCAGCATGCTGTGAGCGCAATGTATGATTTAAAAAACAAACAAAACTTCAAATAACAATCTCTTCGCTGAAGATAGGAATTGCACAAGGTCAGTATCTGGTTTAAGTTACGATATGTCCTAAAATACACAAGGCCAGGTCCTCTGGACATAGTGCAGCTGCTTTGAGCAATACTGCAGATAAAATCCGATACTGAAGATGGCTTAGACAAATTCCTGCGGTGGAATAAAGTTGTTACTCAGGAACTCTTGGGGAAGTATTTCTGCTGCCCAGTGCAAGTGCTTAAGTCAAGCAGGAGATCAAGAGTCAACCAGGAGACACGCATCTCCTCCAGACGGCAAGTGAGAGCCAACAGAGGCAGGAGCTTGCCTAACAGAGATGTAAAGCCTTTATTTCTCTCTAGTGCCCACAGAAGGACCCTGAGCTCCTGGCTTTAGCTAGGACAGTGGTAAAAGGGGCTGGTAGCCAGACAGCCCTCCAGACTATCAGTATCAGCTTTCCAGTATCTGCTTTCCAGTCCCCTGTGACAACCAGAGAGCTATAAAATACAGCAGCCTCGCTGCTTCTCGCTTCTTGCCCAGGAGATTCGAGTAAGGAAGTGGAAAGGTGAGATTTAAATCACTTCCACACATCTCCTGGCTCCAACCCATGAGTCTGGGATCCAGGTCATTTTAATCAGCTTTTTATAATTTGTCACTCAAATGATAAGAATACTAATCCACTGCAGTGTGGTTCTTGCCAGGCACCCGAATATTAATCCATGAAGTGTTCTCTTTTATCACACATAGACGTGTTGTCTTTAACTGCTTATGGCTGACACGTCCTGTTAGCAATACTTTTTTTCTTACAAGACAGACAAAAGCAGCACCATACATAAAGCAGCAGGCTTGCCTGCTTTTGGCTATGGAAAGGTTATTTATGTAGTCGTACACACATATATTCCTTATTCAAAACACCTTTTAGTTTTGGAAATAAATTAACTCTCTTACTTGGAGTTACTGGCACCTGTGAAAAACCATTCGCTTTGGTCCATCTGTATTTGGCAAAAGAAAAATCTACAGCTCCTTCTGGCCAAGCTATTTTAAAAAACCCAACCCAAACCCAAACCCCACAATGAACGAAACCTGGGAACACTGCAATATAGCAAATAAAAAAGCCTAAATGTGAACAAGGGTGTAAAGTGGCATCAGCATTTACTGACATGCCTCAGAGACCCAGCATGGTAACACTGCCCAACTGTGGCAGAACTGACCGGCTGGACTTACCTGCAGCTCAAACCTTCTAATAAAATCATTCCTCAAGAGTTATTCCTTTAAAGTATTTAAAGAGTTGGTATCAGGAAGAGTTTCAAGTCACATTTTTTACATACGGGGCACATTTAGGGAATCTACCGGGTCTACAGCAGAGTTTACAAGTATCCGCTTCACAATAAAATTTAAAAACAACTTTTTCCTGTTGTTCAGATGTCTGAAAAGAGAGCAAGAAAACTCTGCGGGGGATTTAATCATTTACACTTCACTGGCAAGAGAACAGCCATCACTTCACTCCACCATGCGCTCTCAGTGCCAAAAGGAGTCTAGGTCCTAATATTCTGAAGAGCTTTAAACATATCAAAGGCAACTTGATGCGTCCAATGTTGTAACTTCATCTGTATGACAATGGTTTTATTTATTTTTTTTTAATCTTGGCAATAAAGCAAGTTCAGAGAAATCACTCTCCTCTCTCCCATCTGAACAGGAGTTAACAGAAAGCCACCAATATATTAATAATATCTTTTTTCTTATTAATTTCACAGGCCACAAAGGAAAGCCACATCTCTGCTGAGGAATGTGATAGTTACAAGATCTCCCAAAAGTCTACAGCTAAAGCCAAAGCCGCAGTTCTGTGAGCAGCGGGTTTCAACCGAGGGTCCTCAGGCTGCACAGAACAGGTTTGTATGCAATGTGGCAGGCCACCGACGTGACATTTTCAAGGCATTCTCTCCTCTTAAAGCTACAGCCGATCAAAAGACATGCATGAGATGCTCACAAAACTGTATTAAGTTTCTGGTCACGCCTAAGGATTTTACCCATAGTGCATTAGTTTCAGTAAGGGATGTCTCTTCATAAATACATGGTTTTATGCAGAATGTGTAGATCTGCTAAATAAAGTAACGAGATACAATATAACAACAGATATCCAAAGTACTTAGCACCAGCTTTGCAGCTAAAGTTTAGCCACCATCTACTTTCTCCTTTTATTTATGCATAATTCACTAACCATTAATTGAGGACAGCCATCATTACAGCAATTCTGGTAAGGGCTGGATGACAAACCTATACACTGAGAATTCAAGTTATACAGATATCTCAAACCAGTAATTAGGTCTCACCTTTCCTTCCCCTTCGTTAAGAATGAAAGTGAAGCAAAAGTCTCACGATAACCCATTAGAAAGCACAAACACCCAAACCTGTTGCAGGGGCATCACATCATCCATCTTTCTAAAGCTGTCAAGAAATGTTTGTCATTCCAATACTGCTTGCATCTCCCAAATGCTAAGATAACACACCCATCAATCTCAGCTAGAGTTAAAAGAGGAGTTGAAAAATAAATAGTTCTGAGTCATGTTACTAAGAGGGATTCTACACACTATTAATTTTAGCTTGGAAACCAATTAAGAGACCAAATCAGCATTACCTCCCCCTGCTTTTTAAGATATAATGACCTATTCCCTTGTGTAAATTTATTTATTTTGTGACAATGATCCTTTCAAATGCTTTAGAAGCTTAAATAATGAAAAATTCAATCCTGGCTTCTGGCAACAGGAATTCTTTTGCCAAAAGGAGGCACAGATACGGACAAGACAGCATGGTTCTCCCTGTTTTAGAAGGCCATTCTTAAAATAAAAGAACAATAATAAGAAACATAATGACATATAAGCAAAACTTGTCCTAAGCACTGCATAAGCATCAATATGCTGGAATAAAGCTGTGCTTTCCACTCAAAACCTGGGGCAGCCTTTGTCCCCTTGGACCCCACTGTGGCTTCTGGCTCTCGAGTGCCACCAGCCACGGCAGAACTTCCCTACACCAAAGCAGTAATTGAGTGTGCAAACCTGCACAATCCTTCTACAAAAAGGTTATTAAAGCATGACAAATAATAACAAATTAAAGCAACGCTGCTGCCTGACTCCTGGAGCTCATGCAATGGATATTACTTTTACCTAGCAGTGAACTTGCAGGAGCTTTTTAATATTGACAGGGAAATGCCACTCTTGTCAGATTTGTCTTCCAGGTGCCTCAAATGTCACCTTTGTTTGCTAAGTGCTAGTCCAATATGAAGTTTTCTGAGTATCTATGGGGATGAAAAATAACCAACCCTGTACCTCAGTGGCCTGATTTCCCCTGGGTGCCAGTACCCACCTGAGAGCTTCTGGGGGACTGTTTCCAGCTCATTTCACCACCACAGAGATTTGAAAGCGTTGACTATATAGGTCTCACTAAAGTTGGAGAGCTGGGACTTGTGCTTTATTCAATGACAAGGAAAAAAGAAAAAAAAAATCATCTGGAATCAACAGGAGATTTGACTGAGGGTCTTTGTGCAAGGGGTTAAAGCCAGATTCTGCCTCATGGGAGTTTTTGACATTGTGTTCGTTTTCCATGGAACTAACCCCAGAATCATAAGTCTTTCTGTGATAATGAAAGTATATTACAGTATCTAGTCATTGATAAAAACTTTATTCAGGAAAGTAGGAATATATGCATAAGAAGGCAAAAGTCCAGAAGTCCATCATCAGGGTACCACTGATCAAAGCAGGCTTTCACTGCTGGCAGGTATAGGATAAAACAAAGAATTTAATTGGTCCCAGAGCCCAGATCAGCGTATGAAGCCACTGACCTCATATATGTATCCATGTATAAGCATAAAAAATTAAAGAAAAAAAGCTATCGGGTCCTCTCAAGAAAGGACTGTAAAATCAAATCAGTTATTCCCATGGAAACTCTTGAAACAAAAAAATCATTACAAACTGGAACTAAAATGAACACTGTCGTATTCCTATGACCAAAATACATCTATCTCGTTTAGACATCTACTTTTGGGCCACATTTCAGATTCTTCAGTGAGGGAAGTGTCTGCATATATTCTCGAGAAATGCTAGATTTCAATTTCAAAACCAAGCTTGCAACAAAAAGATCTTATTCCAAAACAAAAGTACCCACAAAAGACATCCTGAGAAAGAAAATTGTGCTTTAAAATTCACATACCAGTAAAATTCAAATTAATTTCCCTAGGTAGGCAAGTCCTTAAGTGTATACCTCCATTTAATTATGCTGCAGTTCCTGTGTGGACAAGTCCCAAGATGCTCTTACATGATAATCATTAAATATGAAGTGGTGAAATGAATTGCAACTTTTAGTAATGCTTCTTATGAAGTAAGATTTATAGAGGAAGCATGAAGTAAAACTCAAAAAAGCACATGGTTACCGTGTCTGCATGTTGTACTGTAAAAAAACCCAGACAGATATGAAAATAGCCTTTGAAAATTATGAATAGCTGGGCACAGGCATCTTACCAAAACTCCTGCTGCAGAAGGTAATGCTCAGCACACCTACTTATTTAATCCACATAATAGAAGTATTAAAATTAGAAAGAAATCTAATTACATTTTACAAGTCTTTTAAACACTGAACGAACACATCATGAAAGTAATTGACGGAATTGTGCTATTTAGTAAAGATAATTTTCTGCGTAGCTCTACGTTCTAGCCCTTGTTTAAACTGAATGGTGAAAAACTATATAAAAAAAAATTCCAGTTCTGAAAAACAATTATCTGTTCATGGCTACAGAAATTATACAAATGCAAAATATCTCAAATTGTGGTCCCAGAGAACAAAAGAAAGAAAGAAAAAAAAAAAAAAAAGACTAAACTGCAATCAAGCAAAAGAAACTCAGAACGCAAGTGCCTTGCTGCAGCACAGTGCAGCTGGGCATCCGACCCCTTTGCACACCTGGGCAATTTCTCTCTAAACACACACTCATCCAAACAGAGGTTTAAACTGTATTTTCTACACTGAAATGTACACAAAGCAGGTTCGGAGGATTGCTCATAGGGTTTATAAGCACTTCATTTACACACAAGCATATGCATTTACTATATAAATATTTATAGTTTGGCAGTTCCCTCTCCCAATCTGCATGGGTTTTCTCTGTTGAGTTTCACCAGCGATATTTCCTCTGAATTTCCACATTTCCAGATGCTTTGCTCACACAGCCTTGATGGAGAACAGTTGTGCCTATTAGCAGACAAGCTGCTGACAACTAAGCCGAGCTTCTAAAAGCTGGCAGAGAGATAATCTGGCACCGAGATCTGATAAGTTTGAAGAGAAGAGGCACGGTGGCCTGCAAACACCGAGAAGCCTGTCCTTAGGATGCTTCTCATCTCACTCCAGAGTACTGCAGTCAAATCAAGGAAAAACCTTAGTCAACCATCCCATGGCCCAGCACCACTCAGCTCTTAACAGACAAAGCCTTCTACTGAAAACCGAAAGAAAATGGTGCTCCATGAAGTCAGACCCTCCACAAGAAATTGTATTTACAGATAACATTTAATAGAGTTATATTTAAAAGGGGTTGCTTCTCCTGCTTGTTTAAAATACGACAAAGGAAAAAAAGTGTTATTTAATTTTGCTGTATCCTCTTGTCTTTCCCTCCCACAAATAAGGAGTATAATCTTCATTTTACAAAAGAAGATGCAAAAATCCCCCACCAGATGCACCTGGGAGTGCAGGAGATGTGCATTCTCGGAAACGCTTTGAACAGCAGTATTCCCGCTATCGCCAAGGTACTACAGGACATCAAACTACAGGACAGGAGTCAAACCCACCACGAACCAGTTAGCAAGGTGTCTCCACCCCAGCCCCTTGGTTCTCAGCCACCGTGCAGAGCACATGTGAACGATTTGCAGAGATGCCCCAGCCAGCGCTTGCCTTCATATCCAGGGGGAAAAAGTAATCCCACCGTGTGCCCCCAGCTCATATTTTCCTAATCTCACGGTCATCTATTTCTAAGGTAACACCAGAGATTAGGGGGGGTGGGGGGTGTTTCAGTTTTATCTCAACTTGCTGGGGCAGGTCAGTGCAACCGGCGCAGGCACGCTGGGAGCTTGTCCTAGGCTGGCCCCATCAAGGACAAGTTCAGGCAACATCGTGCTTGATCTGTCCCAGCAGAAATGTCACCATAGCTTCCCGAAGGATGAGCCGTACCAGTGCTGTGCCAGACCAGACAGTGGTTTTATTCAGACAGCACTGGAATCCTTCCAGGGTAGATAAAATCTGCATTTTTCCATGCAAAGAACTAAAATACTCATCAAAAATATAAGACCTCATTTATATTCTTATACTCCCCCTCAGGCATTCAGTTTTGGCCACTGTTGAGAGACAGAATTTCTTTGTTTTGACCCCAAATGACTTTCCCAATGCATCTTACAGGTGAAGGGGATTCCCTCCCTCTCCTGCTGCTGCCCTCCCACCCACTCCTTAATTAAAGTTGCTAAGGTCGAAAAGAAACCATATTAACAGATTAAAACTGGACTGTGATACATTAAAAATAAGTATGTGGTTTGGGAATAAGATAGGCTTGGGAAAACAGACCGTTGGCAATTATTTCACTGTTTTGTTTAGAATCTTTGAATTGTTTTAAAGTAGATGGCAAGGAGGATTATTGCAATTTAACAATAAAGGAGAAAAGTGCAAGGAAACACATTCTTCACTTCTGAACGAATGCCAGGGACTGGGGATCTCTTTAGGAACGCAACTAATTAAAAAAATCTTTTCGAAAGTAACATGACAAATGGAAATGCTGTTTGACCAGAATTATCGGAGTTCAAAGACCCAACAAAGCCAGGACCAGCACCTTGTTTTGACTGTGAGAACACCGGGCTGTGGCTCCCAGACATCAAGGCACTAACAAACAGCCAAGCTGCTGCCACAGTCAGGTTCATCCAAATACCTTTTCCATGAACTAATCAAACAGGCATTTATCAGCTGAAAGAGCAATACACAAACCTAAGGGGTTTTATGTAGGAGTTTTTCCCCTTCATAAAGAGTCCCGAAACTTTTAGTCCAGAAGGTCTTAGATTATCACACTGTAGCCAGACTAGTACAAAAGCATCCTTGATGTCTAGACCAAATGAAAAGATTAGCAGGTCTGCTCCAGCGCTGATTACACCAGGCTCATACTATTTTTCCAGTGGATGCTTTCATAATTAAATATCAAGTAACAGGAGGCACTTTCACATTTATGTCACCCTCACCCATGAAAATAATAAAAAAGGTTTTTTTGCATTGAGAACTATAAAGTATTAAAAATGATTCTATGGCTGTAACAGCAACCTGTCAAGCTGTAAAGAGAGATCTAGATTTTAGTGAAGAGGGTCCCTTGGGGAATGCATGTATTGGCAAAGCAGAACAGCAATCACATTATGTCTGTAACTAATATGGACAAAATGGAATGAGTAATAAAAGCCAACAAAAAACAACTTTCACTCTGATTAGCGATCACAGACTAATAGGCTTTAATTGCAATTTAAAATTAGGTGGCACCATTAATCACTTGGGTCTCTCCAAGCAGCAGCCTGCTGAGAAGGCATCAGGGCTACCTTCAGAGACGGATTTCTACTCCGAGCTTTGCCAGGGTCCCAGGTTCTTGAACACAGTATTTGCGTGGATCTGGAAAAAGTGCAAACCCCACAACATGACCCTGAGCACAACAAGAAAGGCTCTCAAGGGGACAGCTTCGACAAACTCACAGGGTTTTTTATTAGGTTAGCTGTCTTGGTGCAGGCAGGTCTATCAGCTCTTTGGGATGAGGAAAGGTGACAGATTTTAGCCGGTTTACGTAACTACTGTTCTGCATAACCCAAATATATCACAGTTTAAATTCGGACAGGGTCACTCATAGAAAACAATCCCCCAGAACAAGATTTCCAAATGGCATGAGTATTTATTAGAAAAACAAACAGACAGATAATGAATCTATTAAACAGCATTCATAGTTACTTGGTAATTTCATCAAAAAACAAGACAACAGGCCAGGCCTGTATGGGGATTGTTTTAAACAGCTGGGTGTAAACCTTAAGCAAGTTACTCAACCTTCCTGCTGAACAAAGTCCCCCCTTGCTAAATAAAGCTGATGGGGCCGCGCTGCCTCTGATACACAGGCAATCATGCCATATGAAAGGGATTACCGTTTCATAAATTGCTAAAAAGTTTACGATAGCTGGAGACCTTCATCTAATTTCCAGCTTAAATTTACGCATAGCTCACTTATGCCCATTTGTTCTTTTGCCAACACTGCTCCACAGCCTGAGCAGGTCCTTTTCCTCCCCGGTACTTACCCCGCGATGTATTTATAGAGCAATCATATCCATGCCAGCTTTTGTCCTGCCTGGCCACGCAAGCCAAGCTCTTTCAGCCACCTCTTGTACATGTCTGGCTCCTCGCTCCCTCCCACATCCCAGCAAGGCCTTTTCAGCACCTGTTCCCATTTGAATTAATTTTTCCTGCATATGGGAGACCAGAATGGGGCACAGTTTTCCAGATGACTATCTGCTTATGGCATTAATAGTTCCCTGCCTCCATGGAAATGCCTTGCTTGAGAGCCTCAAGACGGTGTTTGCCTTTTTCACACTAGTGCACAATCATGCTCGAAGAAAAGTAGATTTTTCTTTTTTGTTTTTTTCTTTTTCAGTTCTTTCTGCCTGAGAAGCCTTCAGCCTTAATCCAAGAGTAGATAGCGCTCTGAACTAGAAAGCAAAAAACCTGACTCTTAACCTAGGTCAGGTATTAATAGCCCACAGAGTGATCCTGAAGAAATCACTTCATGTTCCTTTTTTTCATTCTCACACTCGCCTTTTCAAACCCAGAACTCACTGAGGACAAGAATCACCTCTTAATCTAAATTAACCTGGTGCCTCACAAGGATCCTGCCTGTGCCTGGAAAAATCTTTGTGCCTCCTAGGATGGAAAGTTTCATGAAACAGTCTAACTCTCCATTATTTGACTGGTTTGTCACCATTTGGAAAGACATACATATAAATGCATACACACACAAGTTATGCGTAAGATGGGGCGGCATTAGTAAATAAAAGGACAGCTGCTAACGGCACACTGAATCACAGCAAAATCTGATGGCATTTCCAGGAACTTGCAACTTTTCTATTATTTTTGTGAATGTTCCCATAAATGTCCATTACTGAGCAATCTTTGGGGAGACTGCAGCGGGTGTGAAATTTACTGAAAATTAGAAGAAAAGCTAGATTCAGGGAGACATAAATTCACTGGGCAATTTGCAATGTCTGCTGTAAAAGCAGCACGGATGGGGACAGCGCTGCTTAGAATTACTCCAGGCTCCCAGCATGCTGCCCCAGTCATAAAAATGAAATTGTGAACGGAAGATGAATCTTCCTGCATATTTTTCAGAAGTTTTTATAAATTATACAAAGTGACAGTCAGTCAATCCTCACAAGGAAATACATAAAAATCGAAAAAAACCCCTCAGCACTAGAAAAAAACCTCTTATCTAAGGGTATACTCAGCAGAGGAAACCAATCTGTCCAGACTTGTCACAGGGCTCATAAGATGTAAGCATTATTATTAATACACCATCAAGCTTATCAGAGACAAACTATACACTACCAACCAATATCCAGACAGGAATTTAATGTCTCCTAGGAGAGTGCATCGCTACCGCTGCTCATACATGTTTCAACTTAGGCACACACACTCACAAACCCCCCAGAATTCAGACAACTGCAACCCAAAATAGGTCTCCACCAAATGCAGCCACTAATATTTCTAATTAAAGATATAATAGTATAAAGTGTGTAATTATATTAAATAGAAACACTTCTGAATTTATGAAGTTCTAAGTGCTGATTTTTTTTTTAAGTCATTTAAAAAAATATGCTGGGTGGTAATAGCCAGCAAGGAGCTGCGATGTTATCCAAGTTTTTGCTGGCAATTGCACCAGCACCTGAGAATGAATCCTCCCGAGGATCCAAGCTGGGAAAAACCCCTCCCTGTTCACAGAGGTAGGCAGGAGGACATCCAAATGACACATTAAAACCAGAGTGAAAATATACTCATGCAATGTTACACTGCTTCAGCTCTGCCAGCAGGTTCACTGAAATCGCTCAGCACCGGAGGAGCTGGGAAATGGGGAGCTGGGACCCCAGACAGGGGCGAGCAGCTCTGCGCGGGCTCCAGCACCGCGATGTGGTACCTCCCGTGCTCAGGCTGACCCGAACACACGCAAGGTGTCTTCCTAGTGGCAAAGCCAAACTTGTCAGGCTAATAGTAATGCTGAGAAAGAAGCTTAAGAAGAAATGTCAATGTGGAAAGTTTTACTGGAGCTAAGAAAATGGCCGATTGGTCCTTCTCACTTCCCACTACCACAAAACCCACATTTCACAGTCACGCTGTTACAATGCCCCAGTATGGTGCCTTTGTGAAAGGCCTTTTTTATTTTAAAATACACTCTGAATTCAAGTTCTCTGCCTCAACAACACATATGCCTGAATTATTGCTAAAATAAAGTTATCCAGCTATCCACCACTTGTCTTTATGGCTTATCTTATTCCGAATATTTGTAAGCAAACCAGCCACGCTTGTTCACAGCTATTAATTTAAACGCCTGTAGGAAAGAAAAGCCTGGCAAGAAAACAACGTGGAGTGTCTGCTGTGGAAATAACTGCAGCAAAGTCAACAGACACACCAATAGGTATCGTCAATAAGAGAGCCCAAGTACAGCAACCAGAAGCTTAGCCAACCTATTTATGGTGAAAGATTAAGAATTAATTACGTTTGGGATGATAGTTCAGTGGTTTGAGCATCAGCTCCAAAATAACTGGACTTGTTGGGAAGTCAACGGTTGAATTCCAGCAGGGCCAGTTTAAGCCGTTCATCCCAGTGAGGGAGACAAGCTGGGCTCCAGGAGGGTTACTGCCTGCAGGTCCTCTTGGCATTTATTTAAACCCCTAAACCTTTTGTCCGAGCGTTACGGGACCATGCAACGATTTCCCCTAAACACACACTACACTGTGCAGCACACGAGCCCCCGTCCCTCGGGTGAGGTGACAGAACGGGTGGCGGAGGATACACCAGGACTTGCACCCTGCTCACTGCCATCACCCCATGGCTGCTCCCTGCCCACAGGTACAATGCATCAATATTGCAAGTGCTTGGGACAATCTATATTTTAATGGCAAAAAACACAGCGGGTAACTACTTCTGGCTATTCTTTATGCCAATTGAAAACAAAAGGATTTTTCTAAACCGGGTCTTCCCATCTGATACATGACCCACCATTTATGTTAGCTGCTACGCAGAACTTAATCCTTTTCCTCAAAGTGTATAACAACATGACAACCATTCCACTGTGAATATTAGCAGCGTTTGAAGGAAATTTTTTTTAGTCCTCATTATATGGAAGATTACCTGAGAGGTTGCTATTATTATTATTATTAACAACAATTAGCATCAGACAGTAATTTATAATTTCCAAACCCAGACACAAGCATTAGCAAAATATTTGCCAATAGAAAGCCGTACGTTATTCCCATTGCGTGGGAAAGAAATTACAGAATTCAAGTGATTTGTGTCTTTACAACTGAATTGGGAAGCTTATACAAGAGTTATCATGCGAATAGTACATCAGGGATAGTAACAGTAGACTACAAATTATGCTGAGACTGACTCACTCTCAAACAAAATATTCTTTAGTCTGAACTCTCTTACAGGCAGACTTTACTATAGAGCAAGAAAAGCTTAAGAAACCACTCAGAAGAAAACACTAATAAAATTTTATAAAGAAAAATCACTTGTAAAACCATCATTATTAAGAATTATATTTTGACTCCGGGCTGAGAACTCAGCTGATGTAAGTCTATCCTAATGCCATTTAATTGAGTTATATATATGTAAACCGCAAAAGAATCTGCTCCTGAGCCTACCAGGAAAACAATCTCTGCTCTCCTCTGCAAATGCTGGTCACTATAAATACATAATAAACATGCAAGGATGTGACACACATGCAGGGTTTGGGGTAGAATATTATGTACTCATAAATGACTTTAAAATGCATATATAGTGCTCGGAGCAAAGGATGTATCTTTATATTATGGGAAACCAAACTTGCCCGTGTGAGTCGCATTTCCAACCTCACCATGTGGCCAAGATCAGAGGATAAGAGAGGAGAGTTCAGGCTTTGGGAATGCTTTAGAGGTGGAAGAAAACAGTGTTCCCCTAAACCGCTGCGGGAAGCTAGGCTGGGGTTGAAGGTGCACCCTAAAACATCACTAGCATCGGCCAAGCAGACCAGTGCGGGCTCATCCCCTTTGCCAGGGGGTTTGGGGTCTCCAGCATCACCAGCGCTGGACCCCTGGAGGAGCCACTCATGGGCTACGGATGCGCCCCTGTGCCTGGCCTGATCCAGTACAGCAGAAACCCGCCTCATCTACTACCTTCTCCTGTGCCAGAAAGCAATAGGTTCCTGGGGAGGTGGGGGAAGGGGTTATTTTAATTTAATCTATCATAATACTTCCAATAAATGACAGCCTTAACAATACTTTTCAGACAGAAGCAAAACATCTGACATTTTGTCTCTGTGAATCACTAGTGAAAAGCTGAATTTCGGAATACAGAAGAGTTACAAACCTAACAATTGAAGAATAATAAGGAAAAAGCATGTACCAAGGGATTTCTCAGCAGAAGAATGATATACTAGACAAAAATAAAAGGATATACCATATGTTGAGTAATAAAATTGGCAAACCTAGTAAGGTTCAAATACTGCTATTATACACATCTGGGCAAAACGGGGAAAAAAAAAAATCATTAAGCAATCTGAGAACCCCCAAACAAAGAAACTGTAAAATTCTGAACTGTAAAGCAAAGGAAACACACTTAATCCCTCAGGAGTTTAAGTATGTATTTCAACTGGGTTATACCATCCCTCATAAGGACATGGAAGCACACAAAAACCTAGAGACACAATATAGCCACTGTGAGCCTGCCGGCAGAAAGCCAACTGGCTTCAGTACCCACCAGCCCTGGCACCTGTTGGGTTTATCATCAGCAAATGCATTACCTCCTTGGGGCACAGAGGGAAGGAAAATTCTCTATAAAGTGCCCATTTTCCAGCAAAAGTGCATGATTGTGTACTGCGAGTATTTAAAATTGGGATTTCCCGCTGCAAAACAAACCTCCCTCAACGCTGGAGTAGTCGGGACTTTTGTGCCTTTCAAAGCAACGTGTAGAAATACATAACCAAGCAGCAACTAACATAATCCTGCCCTCATGAAACTCTGTTTCATCTTTAACCGCAGATGTAACCTCTTCCCTGGCCTCCCCTGAGGCTAATTTATTTATGAATGTTCCTATTAAAAATAGGACTACTTGCACAGTAGCTTACTTTCCAGGGTGAATAGGGGAGGCAGGATAAATGCAGTTTAATGAATAAACGTCTTGTGACAAGACATCTCTTTTTATGGGTGCGGCGAGTTGGGGTTCACCCCGCCAGACTGAAAACACCGCGCTCTGCTCCGTGCCCTTGGTCTGCGCTGGTAACAGACCCCCGGCACACATGCCCAGCACACCACGGAGCTGGGGGATTTTGGGGAGGCTTTTCTTGTTTTGCTTTTTTCAAATGCAATTAAAAGTCCTGTGGCTATATCATAACTTTAGAAGGAAACGGCGCTCTGGTAGCCAGCTACTACTGCCTTGGATCACAACATAAAATATCATATCTATCCCTAACACTACATTAGCACAAATTGCTTTTTTTATTATTTTTATTTTTTGACAGAGTGGTTTATAAGCTAATGCCATGGCTCTTGGCAACATGGAAAGGTTTGCTATTGCCATCACTCTCCTTGTTATTAAAAGGGAGGTGGTGACGGCTTTGCCCTAACGGGGAAACAAACGGCACACAGACGGGACCAGGATGCGGGAGAAACCTCACAGCTCACTTGGAGTTGTGCTTTGAGAAAAGGGAGTTTGGGGGGATCGGGACAAGACGGGGGGAAAGAGGAGGAGCGTGGCTGTTCAACGGGACCAGGGAAACTTTCCAGAATGTTGAGAAAACAGGTAATAAATAATATAAAAGCAAAACGTGAGAGCACGATGTAAAAGGACACACGAAGGCGGCTGTGAACAATAGTAGGGCACGAGGGGAGGAGACTAAACAGAGATGCCTTTGAATGCCGAAGGCACAGAAGGGAAAATCTCTGCCATGCTTTTCATCCCTATGAACAGTGACTTCTGTTCAGGGCTTCTGGAAAAGCAAGTGGTGGATTTGGAAAAGTCTCCAGCCATGGAGAAAGACCATGATGGAAGATCTTCATTTAGGGGATGACCTGGCAAGATCCTGACAGCTTTCAGCAGCTGTACTCGGAGCCCCAACCGCCCGCCTGCCGCTCCGCCGACGGCTGCGCTCACCCGCGCTCCCCTGCCTGTCATTCTCAGCCCATATCAAATGAAAGAGAGATGGGGCAACCTTGGCAGCCTGCGTGATAGACGGGCAGGAGTGGGACCACAGGAGGAGCTGCTGAAAGGTCTGAAATTGCTGATGTGTCCCACAGCATGAAGGACACTTGCCATGCATAATGGATAGGATGCTGTGTATTTTCCCAGTATCCCAGTTGGCCTGTGTACCACTTGCTGCCTGCTTCTCAAGAAGGGGGGGGGGGAAGGAAAAGAAAAAAAAAATCCCTGTGAAATTCTGCAACATGGTATCAGAAGAGCTTCTGTGTTTTGAAAGAGCTGTTTGTGCGTCGCCACCTTCCAGAATGATGCAAAAGTAGCAGCGGAGGGCAGGGGAAGGCTGGGGCGCTGGCAGCAGTACCTGCCTGAAGCAGTGGGATGCAGGATGCGGCCGGTCCTGCTGCCACCCAGGCAGGTCCCGGGGCCACAGGCTGAGCTTTTTAGTGCTTGAAAATAAGGTGCATGTACTTTTTATTTAATACCACGTATAAGAATTAAAATACAAAGACTGGCTAAAACCACCAACAGAATTACCAGCAGCAGAAAACCATTTACTACTGGAAAACCAAAATCCAAAACAACCTTAAAATTCCTTGACTGCTCGTTCAGGATCTTAGCAATGCCAGTACATCAACATAAACCTTTTCTGGTACTCGTAGTGGATTGGAAAATAAATAATATTTTAAAAAAACAAACCAAACAAACAAAACTTAATTCAGCTTTTCAAGGGGGCAGCTTGCATTGACACTTCACCACCCCACAGCCTCAAGCGAGCTGCAGCAGCCCTTTCCCTGCCACTCCAGAATTAAAGTGAATCCAGATCTAAAAAATTCAAGCACCAGTTTTCACATCCAAGAGTCCAGATATTTGATTCAAACAATATTTCAAAATCTAGTTACAATTGGCTAAGCTGCTTTCACACATGCGTGTCTCCTGGGCTGGTTATACACTGTTGTATATCTGGTTATACACTCTTGTACAATAAAGACAGCAAAAAGCAGCAGGGTAAAGGTTCAGTAGGATTTTACAAAGTCTTGTTGTACAGCACGGTAGTTTGGACAAGGAGCAGAAACTGCGAAAAATTGATTTTCTTCAGTTTCCAAAAGTGTGGAAACCAGGATTTTTTAAACCAAATTAAGCCCCCAAATGTAATTAAATCCATAAAAGCTATGAGGAAATTGAGTCCGTACCACATACTAACGCTTAAATTTATAAGCGGTGGAAAAAAATCCACAGGAAAAAACACATTAAATTCTATATATTAGTGTAACAAAATAAGGAAGGGAATTCTTTAATAAGTTATGCTTTTTATGTCATCCAATTACAAAACCCAATATTTAGAACTCCAGTTTTTCCAATCCAAATCAATTAAAAAAGGCTGCAAGACAGAGGTTTTGGTTGGATCGGCGTCATGACATGCAAGGAAGGAGAGTTGCTTGTGGAACAGCAGGAGAATAGAACAGATTTTGAGAGTGTTAAAATAATAAAAGTAAATGAGGATTATATGCACTACCGCTCACGAGTTTGAAAATTAAACTAAAAAGAATGGTAAAACAGTATCAGACAAATATATGAGATTCTGGATTCTGATAACAATGTTTCTTAATGATGCAGAAGGGAAAAACTGATCGAATTCACCATTACTTTTTGTGAAAGCTCATTCCTTTATGAAAACATGTAATATGATGTCAAATTTTTTTCCTTATTACAGACAAAAGATTTCCTATATTCTGAAATGAAGTGCTACACACAGTCTTACATGCACTCATGTGCATGCAAAGTGATCTGAGTTTAAGGATAATATATTTTTGTGTTCAACCATTTGTGTTATATTTAAAGATATTTTAAGGAAAGTCTCATCAATTATTCAGCCTAAGCAAAGATTTCTTTTGCACTTATTTTCCTAAAATGCTTCACCTACGATGTTCAAGTCTGCATAATTTTATTGATCTCACAAGGTTTTTCAAGAGATGACACTTCATTCCCAGAGGTAATCTCAAAGTTGAACATCAAAGTTTATATTACTTTTCTTCATATTTTTTCCATTTTCCTTCCTTTCTCTTTCTCATTTTGAAAGACTTTAGAAAATGCAAAGAGCACATGATCTTAAGCAACATGAATCTTCAGAGGATTGCTAAAATATTTGATGATTGTGTCCAGAAGCTAAGTAATGTAAGGGATTCCACTGCTGTAAATACTTCCAGCATATTATCTGCAGAAACTGTATCGAGCAAAAAGCACTATTATTTGATTCAAACGCTGAAGATTACTTAATGCAAAGCTCTGTAGGTATATCATTAAATACAATAGTAAAATACAACTACTATTGTGCTTATCAGAACACCAATTTTAAACTGCAGTGAAGAAAGCCTCACAAATTTCCAGTATCACATGTGATATACTAAAAAAAATTCATATGTAAGGACAATTTCCTAGCGATTTTTTTTATTCCATGAAGTTTTGTAAGGATACTGCAGCCAGCTTTCTCCTACATGCCCTTTGCAAAAGAGCAAGGCACAGGAAACAAAGATTTTAGGATAAAGAGGGAGCACGATCTCTAAAGCAAATCCCCCCCGGCATTCCCCCCCAAACAAGAAGCATGTGAAAACTGAAAAAGAATCTGGTTAGTCAGAAACCGTAGTTGCACAGCACATTGTAAGAGCACGTAAGAACAAACAAACGTTTATCTGATGGCTTCAGGAAAAGGAAAGTGTAGGAGGAGGAAATAATATTAGTTACCCTGCAAGTACCATTCACATTGGAGTAGGAGCGACTGTGAAAGGAAATATTGCAGCTCCACCGGCCCCCAAAGGATTATAAATCTTTTGGCCTTTGGGAGCAGGTAAAAAAAAGTATTTCAATCATTAAATAATAAAGAACAGTGCTGAAACCTTCTTGGTGATAGCATGTGCAATCAGGTGTTGGCCAGACGGACGGAAAGTGATTTACAGCAATGGCTCTGGTGGGCAAGGAGAGTTCTCTTTGTAAATACAAAAAGGTGGATCTAATTTAGTAATATTAAAAATCAGCATGTAGACTTGGATAAATTCTTTAATCTTGCAATGAATTTTATCATTTCAGAGTTCTTGGCCAACTCGTTGTGGTTTCTTAAATAGTTTTATGAGGCAAGGGAAAAGGACGAATGAAATTTTTCATTTGTAGGAACCATAATAATTTTAAACCTTGGTTTCAAACTAAAAAGCAATTAGCTTAAACATGGAACACCCCAAAGAAAAAAACTGATCATTGCAATAAATAATATCTGAAAACCACAGCAGCCTCAACATTAAGACGCTTTTTTTTTTTTAATTTTTTTTAAGCCAACCGGGAAACAGTTACAGACCACCAATGAAACTATGTGAACAAAAAGGTAACAATAATATATGATCTTTTAGAAAAGAATTCAAAAGTAACAAGCGTCAATTAAAACATTACTTCAAAAGTTAATTAATAGATTACTACTGAGTCCTTTTGGATTGGGATTTATGTCCTACAACACTATTACAAAACCTAGAAAACAAAACTCCCTCCGCTTCTGCTCCACATAGCACCTTCCCAGTATAATCCCTGCATATAATCGTTACAGTGAAATAAAAATACACAGATATAATAAATTATTTATAACATAACAGATCATGTGAAACGTTAAGTGGCAGATATTAACAGGAAGAGTAGATTTGCACAAATTTTTGAGAAATGTTGCAAGTTGCTGACAGAGAAGATACAGAACAAAATTATCCTGTTAGCTAATTGAATTTGCAGAGCTCTTTCTGAACAGAAAGGGTTTGGTTTAGTTAAAGAACCTTCAGTTAAAGAATTTTTTCATAAATGCATATACATTAATGCACTGGCAATGAATTATAATTTTGACCAAATTATTTAAAATTCTAATTAAATTACACTGCAACATAGGATTTCAGATATTAATTTAACTCACCTAAAGCTATGATGAACAATTCAACTGCAGGCAACAAAAACCCTAGCCTTGATCTCAAGGGGCTTTATATATCGTAAGGACCCAAGTCTTAAAATTAAACTCTCCTCCCAATTTTTAATCACTGTTTAGAAGAGACAGCTGTGGTAATTCTTCCCCCAGTAAAAGAAATTTACTTGTAATCTGATGATTTTTCTGGGTTGAATTGCACTGATTGTCAAGATTCGTTGACACAAGTCCAAATTACAAATTTTAAAAATATCCCTGAGGTGGGCAAACATGTTTGCACACTCTCACATCCATGCTTTCCTCCTGGAATTTCTTAAGCTGTGCCTCAATAGAAAAGGGAGAAATAGAAAAACAGATGAAGGGAAAAGCATTGCTGAAGTTAACACTAGCTTTTTTCTGTGAGACATGCAAACCATAATTTTAAAGTTTTACGTTAGTTAAATGAAACTAATTTCATACTAGCTGTACTGAGAAGGTAGTTTAAGCCATTTTTTTCATCATATAATTTCTTACACAAGTTTTGGGTACCAGACCTGAGAAAATAACTTCAGGTTTTCTAGGTGTTCATAAAATCTCAGACTGAACTACAGGTAGTAAAAACTCACTTGGAAAAAAAGTCACTGTGTTAAGAAGATGTAAAAGCCACGATGCTTCATTAGCTACACATCATTGGTACAACTGTTCCTGCAGTCACGCTCCGCGCCCATCAGCCTGGTTATCACTATGCTCATATGTGGCCACCGAATTAAAGCCAACGATGTAAATGATAGACTGCCATCATCATCCCAACATACACCTTCCTCTACATGTCACAGCGATGTGACACTTATTAGAGGATTCTTTTTTTTTCAAATGAGCATTTGCTAAAGGAAATCTCATATACAAGAGCATGTGTGTGTGAGTGTAACACACATATTTAACCTCTAGATAAAAAACACCAAAGATGGATGGAATCTAACAGTGGCTTAAAGCCATTAAATATATGGAGGCTCAATCCTGTAAGCACTCATGCATGAGCTAGCAGAGTTGTAGGCAGCAGGATTGCCCTCCGCTGTTAGCTGCCTGACAAGTACCCAACATGTAAAAGACAGAGTCTTCAAACACTATGTATCATAGAAAAAAAGATTTTTGTATGTATGGAACTGCTGCGTTTCCATAAAATCTCCTGTTAAATTTACTTCACTTTAAATAAAGCTTACTTGCAAAATGTTAATGCAGCCTCTCTCTGTATCAATTAGCACTATTACAGAGAGGGTGACCCCTCACCTCTGCAGGCAATGATTAAGGGCCAGAAATTTTATTGATTTTTCTGTTAGCTTGATTTCCTTCAGCCACCTCACCGTCTAGAATTCAGCTGCTCACCCTGCTTACTGCTGAAAGAACATCACCTTGTCCAGGAATACTGACTGTGCCACCATTGATTACTCACAGAAATTCAGAAGTTAATTTATTCCATTAATCCAGCAACAAATTATTAATAAAAATGGGCACCATCGCTGCCAACAGCATGCAGATGTGCAGGTCTAGGTACCACAGCTACAAGCTGGCCACCAACAGCAGGACCTCCACTACCCTCCCCAATAAAATTACAGCCACATTTTGAAAGAATTTTGAAGCTCAGTAGTAAGTGTAAAAGGTTATTACTAAAACAGACATAAAAAGCAGCATTAAGTCACACTAATGCAGTCACACAGTAGGCATTTAATCAACAATAGCTTATGCCACATCCCCCAATATCTAGAGTCCAAACACTGGGTAACACCGTTAAGGGCAGATTTTTCTCTATTATAATCTCCCATCCCAACCGAGATCAATTCTTCTACTAGTCACCCAGCAGATTTAACTGAAAATATGGTGGTTACACTTCTCCATAGGCAATCATACCTACGGCTGAAAGACAGAAGGAGCTTCCATGGCCATCGCCTGGTTCCCAAAAATCTGAAGTCAAATCAGCAAAAATAGACAAAGAAATTTTAAAAGTAGCCACTGCATTTTTGCCTACCAAGGCCACCTGAGTGGGAAGAGTACCAGCAACCAAAGTTATTGAACTAACTAGATCAACACCAACAATTTTAAATACTGTATTTTTTTTTAACCAATCCTATTTTATCTTTCCCAAAGAAAAGAGAAAGAAAAGAAAGAAGAGCAAAGAAAGCAAGAGAGAAAAATATGAAAAGTTGTCAGACAGATTAATAAAAGTTTCATGCAAAATGGAGAAAAATGACAATAAAGGAAAAGCTTTGCCATAAACTAATCCACATTTACTTTAAACAATATTTAAAACATTGTGCACTACCAAACACACTTACTGAACCTCCGCTCACAGGGACTATTTCTCCTCTGCTGTCAAGCTTCATTTTTCCTACTAAATCTAGATCCTGACTAAGCCAAATATTTTTTTGGAAGTTATCTCTAGCTTGCCTACATAAATACATTATATCTGAAAAGACTCCTAATGTTCATATGAGGAAAAAGATGCTGAATAAACACCAGCTTGGTTTTTATTTATATTAATGTTTTAAGTAGCCTTTAAAACATTCTAGGAGTGATGATTTTTATTTATAGCTTAGATTTTTGTGTGTCACATTTTTAAACAAAGGGGAGAGGGGAAGAGAAGCTCTGCTGCGCACATTAGACATCAGGCAGGCATCAAAAAGGTGCATAATTTCAGAAACAGAGACACCAAATTATAAAAATAACACCATATTTGCTTATGTTACTGACTTCTCCCTACCATCAAAGCTGAAACTCTGTGTTGTGGCGCAGGTTTTTCAGAGCAACACACAACACTGCTGAGAAATCTTCCCGAAACCTTCGCAGCATCGCGGCAGCTCTGAGAATAAGGAATCAGAAAATGAGACATTTGACAGGCAGTGGATAACAAGGTGCAAAAACTGAAAAGTTCCTGTAGGTAGAAAGAAAGCAAAGCAATGTAGTGGAAGAAAAAATTCCTGACAGCTCTGACACACGGGACCTATTTTTCTCCTTGATGCACATGTAGTTCTCCTACAAGTATAATGAGAGTTGTGCACATATGGGGAAGAGGAAAGGTTACTCCGTACAGCAAACTGCCCAGGCATCCTCCTTTAAAAATATTATGCCAAAGAAAATACAAAGATGTTTTTGGTAACTTTTTGAGGCAACTAACCTGTTTGGCAAAGGCTTTAGGTCACTTCAAAGAAGAAGCTGGAAAAGGCAAATGTTTATAACGTCTCAGCGAATGTCTAATGCCTAAAATCAATCACTTGTCTACTCAAAAGATAACTCCTCCAATTCCAGTCCCCAAAGTAACAGCTACATCAATCCAATGGAAAGCGAGGATAAGAGGATTGATTGCAAAAAGTGAGATTTCAGTGATTAAAAAAATATTGTTGAATAGTGGAATTACTCAAAATGCCTCCACTTAATGTCATCAATGTATTACTCTGAAAATGGAGATAACAAAAAACCCCTTGTTAGACCACTAACAGGAGCTCCAAGGAGAGTAATTGAAGCACAACAGCAGATTAGCTGTGATTAAAATACTCGTACCTAAACCTGCACAGAGGTTCCAGCGTGGCCGTGTGTTACTCTAGCCGTGAAGAGCATGTTTTTGCTGACAAACCACTGCAGCTCTGTCATTCAAATTCTTCTCTTTTATCCACGTATAGGGTTAAACTTTCAAATTATCAGATGCTAGCTGCTGGTGAGCATGCTTCCCTGGATTTTAGACACAACTTTTCCTCTGGAATGATAAAAAAGCCCCTCTTCTCATCTGCAGAGCAGAGCAGGTCCCTCAGCACTACCCAGTTTACACCCCGGGAACGCAAAACAGCTTCAGCCACTGAACCACCACCAAGAACAGACTTTGCACTGCCTAAGTTGCAGGCTATTATTTTCAGTACTGCTTTTCAGCGCATTAAATTTGTCATTTTTTTTAAACCCACCCCTATGTACAGCACTAATGTGTTCCACAAAAGCTGGCCTGGTTCCTCCTAGGTGCAGCAGCATCCCTCTTCTGGAGGTGAGAGCACCTGTGCCGCAGGCACAGCAGCACTGGGCTCCCCACAGTGCCCCAAAACGGCATCTGAGAGAGGCACTGGCTTCCCATCTCCATCGCTGGAGAGCCACGAAACACTTCTTCAATACCCTTCTCAGAAAACCTCAGCTCACGCTTTCCTGCACACAGCAATGCCTCCGGGATGGGGCAGGGCGAAGGAGATGCTCTCCGAGGCACCTGAAGCCCAGCAGGATTTTCATCCCCAATTTTCAATGGACCACGGACGGAGTATTCCAAAGGCTCCCGGCGGGTGGGGGTATGGAAGATGGACAGCCAACATTAAGTCAGCAAGGTAAAAGCTCAGCTCAGCAGCAGTTCCGCTTAACTGATCACGACACGCCTGCTTGATCAAGGAGAAAAACAAGACCTGTGCTTGTTTATCACGGGAGGACTGTTCAAAGCAGAAGGACACCTTGTGCTAAAATCTTAATTCCTATAAGCCTTTAGCATGAGACCTCAGAAAAAGCTCCACTTCCCAGTCAATGTCTACAGAAGAACCAAGTCTGTTCTCAAAATACACGCATATATGGAATATAGCTGAGGCTGGTTAAATGCGATCTCTGTTTATTTTAAAGATGTCGAAACCTAAAGTCTTCATACAGCTTTCTAAGTTATAAGACACATCTTATACATTATTTAAAAATGCCATCCTCTCCAAAGAAGTAACTTACATTCTCACTTTTTTTAAAGTTAATTCTTAGGATGATTTGTCAGCCTAAGTGAGATTTCACCATAACAAATAATCCTTCTCAAAGAAGAAAAAAAAATCACCAAGGGAAAAAACCACCCTATGATGAACAACACTGTCTAGGTAACTGCCACCTTGCCAGGACTGTGTGAACTTAGTTTATAAAGTTCTTTAAAATTTGAAGCAAATTCATTCTTAAAGTCATTATTAAAATGTGAACTAAATGAATATTAACTTCACCATTCCCTACACACCCTCTCTGCAGAGTTTTCCAATAAACAGCTTGATTTTCTCACTAGAAATTACACCAAAGTAGACAAAGAGGTTCCACTGTCCACAGCCCAGAGACATCAAGCCAAGGTGCGGAAGCAAGCAAAAAGAAAGGGAAAACCTAAAAATATAGTAATAGCTAGCTAAACCTGCCAAGTTTTCTAAAGGATTTGTCTCAAAACCATCCTTGGCCATTCTGGATTTCAGTTGTGAACCACGCTCATGAAACGTCAAGGTTGTTTTGAAAAGTCTGAAATAAAAATAAAACTATTTAATATTCTCACTTTGTAAAACAGGTGGGTAGAGTTCATGTTGTCACCACACGTGAGAAGTTGGGAGAGGCTCCAAAGCCAGCCAGCAGGGCCAGGGCCAGGCGGCAAGCTGGGGAGGGGTCCCCGTGCCCACCGCTGCCCTGGCCAACCTGACCCACTCTGCCTGCAGAGCTGTACAGTCCTGCCAGCGGACTTATTTTCTAAACGGGATTTCTCTTCCCAGTCCAGACCCTGACTTTAGAAGAGCTGGTATGAAGGAAGACGGATGAACTGTCCTGCGGGGGGGAAGCTGAAGGTGTTCAGCCACCGCCCGCAGTGGGAACCTGCTCTCACACGGCAAACGTACGGACTCTGACGATACAGACACAAGCATTTACACATGCAGACCCCGCCCCAAACTTAAAACCCCCTTTAAACCATTTTCAGAATTCCTCCTCTCATCGGTGATTAAACAACTGAATTCCTAAATATTTGTAAATTAAAACTCGTGAGGATTTAATAAACTGAACTGGTAAGAGAAAAGAGCTTAGTAAGGATATAAACAAGGTGTTCTTTCTTTAACGCTACACCATGGCTGGTGTAAAGAAATCTGAGGGAGTACCGAGCTCTCATCCAAAATTCAGTACTATTCCGGTGAGCATCCAGCAGGAGCAAAGCCACAGCAGCCTACAAGATAAATATTTAGGTGCATCTTTTATGCATTACAATACTATCTCTCCCATAAAGAAATTAACTTTACAAATCAGTCAGTGCACAGATGAAGGAACCTTCTCTTTTGAGGTTGATAATTAATGTTGTTAATTTGCAGCCACGTACTTCATTCACAATGTAGCTACCTCTTATTTAAGATTTTGCTGTTATTCTGTCCCTCCCAGCAGACTCAAAAACACATGCCAAGGTTGTTCAAATTAACTATTCAAGAAACAGTCTGTGCAGAAATCCTATCTGAATAGCTGGCTCTTGTGAAAAGTACAGACTAATACGTAATCCATAATATCCTGTATTATACAACAGTCAAAAATGTTATGTTAGTGGAAAATGAGAAAATGTTGCCATATGTGAAGATGAGCACTTCTATAAATTAAAAAGAGAAAAATAAAGGCTTGCAAACAACATATGCCAGTGTGGTCTAAATATAACTTTGCAAGTGTCATGCGGTAATATTGTGAACTTGAAATAAAAGTTGACACCAATCAACAGCAAAGATAATTATTACCCACAGAAGCGTGCCTGGCTGATGTCCCACCCCCAGGGTAGGGCAGAGCTGGGCTGCAGCCACGCACCCGTCTGCGCTGCCCCGTGCGGGAGGTGGGACGCAGGCATCGCCCCCCGCAAGTCAACAGCCTTTGGGATTACAGCCCAGCCAGCTCATGATCCTCATCCTCTGGTGCTTGCTCAGAGATGTAAAACATGAAGGTGCACCTTGGGCAGACCCGTCGGTGCGGCCAGGGGCTGCAGGGTGCTGCTTGTCCCTGCCGGCCGCAGCGTCAGCAACAACGGCAAGAGAACAAGGAAGTTCATCTGGTCAGTGCAGCTCTGCAACGGCTTCCACAGTAGCAGCCCTAACAAGTCACTGTATACATGGAAAAAGCAGTTTTTAAATTAATTTACTAATAAAAATAACTTTAATAATAAATATATATATATATATCTTCAGATGAGTTTTCTGAATATCTGCTATGCCCCATGTGCCAAATTCTGTTCAGGTAACAACTCCTGTTCTCTTTGCTGCAACAATAAAGCCACACTACTTGTTTCAGCATTTGGAGGGTTTCCAGCAGCACAAGACAAAGTTTAAGCAATAAAGGTAGGCTTTCCCTGAAACAGCAACTGCTAATTTCAAAAAAAGCCATCTTGAAATGCACCTTTAGTTTTAAAAATGTATTGAAAAAAAAGAAAAAAAGCTATAAAATATTGAGCAGACCATTTCTGGTGGTGTGCATAGGGGGTGTTTGGGTTTTTGGATCCCGCTGCTGTAAAAACTGGCTTTTCCCATTTTGGATTTTGGATCCAGGGCAGTTTTCTGGGTTGAAAACAAGCACCAGCACAGATCCAGTTTTTGCAAGTGCAACCTGCACACCCTCCCAGCTCCAAAGGGGCAAACGCCCATTGCACAGGCAAAACCACTCAGTGACAGGAGCAGCTCAAGCCCCCAGCCCAGGGTGCACATGCACTTCTGCAAACGTTTGCTAGAACTACATTATAGGGAATAATAATAATAAAAAAGAATCCCTAGTGTCTTACAACATTTATTTAACCAAGATTTCCAAACTATTCAGGAAATCATTGCTCAGTTCACCACACTCCACAACCTAGATTGTGATCCTAAGTTATTTTGACAGAATCCTTTTAAAGTTCTCCATAGCAGAAAACGGGGGAAACCAGTCAGCTTTACATCCAGGAACTGCAAAATCTGGGCTATGGGCTTTTTGTCTTTGTGGTTTGGTGCTATAATTTAAAAACCACACACAGCGCTGGAGTCTTAGACCACTATTAGAAATGCGACTTTGGAATAAATTAAGAACACTCGTGGGAAGGGGAACCAAACTTTCATGTGGCTTCCTGGAGGCTGTTTTGGCACTGCAGAAAAATCAGACACTACACAGTAGTGGATTGGTAATAAACTAACCTATAGCAGGACTTACAGCCACTGTCAGGCACTTGGTGACGTGGACAGAAAACATATGTAGAATGAAATCACAGTCCCGTGTCATTCCGGAGTGCAATGCGAATTTTTCATATCTGTGAGCATAAAATACATGCACAAACACACAGATGTAATGTCCACATTACTGGGAAGAAACATGGTAAGAGCTTTTGAGTGGGTCTTTCATCTGCATCTTTCTTATTGTTATTATTTACTGCACTAAAGAAAACTGTTTATTTTACAGGACCCCGTATTTACTAAAATAAATGTATCATTATTCAGATAACAAATGCAGAGCATATGCATAAAGCAAACTGGAAATTTCTGAGATAAAGCAGAACCCTTCAGGTTTTCAAAACAAGAAAGTGCTTGGTGTTTACTAGGCATAAAAATACATGCACCACAAAATACCCTTCTGTAATTAAAAGTCCTATTTCTGGCAATTACCACGCAGTTTTCTCAAGTTTTCCATCTTCTCGGACACACAATGATTTAATTCATGTTTTAATTATGTTACAGAGAAATTACTATTCCGTAACAAATAAATAGCATTAAGTCAGTTAGAAGTTATTTCAGGCACTACAAAGTTACTGAGACTCCCTGC
Source organism: Falco peregrinus (assembly GCF_023634155.1). Classification (NCBI taxonomy): domain Eukaryota; kingdom Metazoa; phylum Chordata; class Aves; order Falconiformes; family Falconidae; genus Falco; species Falco peregrinus. The sequence continues at coordinate 115,976,382 of NC_073722.1, read as the reverse complement.
TAATATGGTTCCTTTCTTTTCCAGCATTTCTCTGTCCCTTACTAATGTAAGAAAGACCTACACAATCAAATGGAAAATGCAGCTACATGCTTCTCAACGGGAAACCGAAATTGGCTACGCACCAAGCACATCAGTATTCAGAGATCTTAAAAAAAAAAAAAAGGGAAAAAAATCGAATTAAGTTGACTGTCTCTCCTAGCACTTTTGATTACTCCAATTATAAAATCAAAGACTTTCCCATGTTAGCAGTGATGCCAGTGGGTGGATGAATTAAATGTGCTTTCACTATGAGATGTCTCCTTTTGAGGATCACTGCCCTCCTGTTTTCTAGTAGTATATAACAATATTCATATTTAGCTCTGAAGGATTAATCCTACTCCTGTTAAAGACAGCATAAAATCTACCATTGATTTCTGTCCAAGCAGACTTCAGCTAAAGAAAATACAAATATAATGAACTGACTAGCCCACGCAAGGAATGGAGCTAGTATTGCACAAGGCATAAATAAACATCAAGTATCAAGAAATCAATCATTTCCTTAGAACTTGTACATTGTGTAATTAAACAGATAGTCTAACTTTTTTGTTAAGATCTTATTTTGCTAAACAGTTTCTTACTCCCCCGTACTCCAACGCACTCCAAAGAGCATCCGAAAGCTCAGACATGCTGCCATTCAAAATACTTAGGAGTCAGTGCTAGAATTTACCTAATGTTGTTCCTAAAATATTACCAGAGTTTTGGCTGAAAGCTGTTCAAGCCACGAGGCAATTAGTTCAGATAGCACGCTTCAGAAAAAGACAAAGAATCCCCCGAGATTACTAGAAAAAAATGTGAACGCTAAGGGCATATTGTTCAGTGTGATACACACACCCCCCCCAACAACCAAACACAGATGTACGATTAAAAGGCCAATTAAAGGAACATTAACCTTTAACCAAAAATATAACAGTAGTTTAAATTAGTCAAGAAAGTCAGAGCAGAATGTTATTTCAAACTCCTTTTCCTATGCAGACTTCTTTAAAGTGTTATCCATTCATTTTTGTTTTATGAGGGCAACACTACCCATAAAACTAACATTTTTGAGGTTAACACATGGCTAACTTGGAGAAACAATGTTTTCGCAAGAATGTTAAAAAAAAATTGTAATAAAAACAACAAAAAGCCAGACCACACCACGTATCTGCAATATACATTTTACATGTTTTCAAAATTAAGGTGGCAATGCAAGTTTAAATCAGGATTCACTTTTGATTGGAGCAGATTTATCAGTACAGTATGCATATGTTTACGTAGCATAGTTTGTCACACATTTCTAACACTCAGTCCTGTAATATGAAATTCTAATTTCAAAAAACAACCATAAATGCTCAAACACAAGAGTTGTACTGGCATTTAATGGTTAAACAGAAGGCATTCAACAATTTACTGCACTATGTGATTGAAAGGTATACTGGCATAAAGTGAACTTCAGAGTAATGTCTGAAATGGAGATGAAATACTCAAGTTGCTTAAAATAAAATAAAAATCAAAAAAAAAGTGGTGCGAGATGCACAAAATACAGGGAGCAGGGGAAAAAAAAAAACCACACCCCAGCAATGAATCAACAGAAGCGCCTCTTATTAACTGCAGCACCCCGTTACAGGCATTTTTCTAATTGACACTGAATTAGCATTTACTATCCCAGCGAGAGCTCTACGTGGCAAACGTTTGAATGGAGGCTGTTTGATGGCTTGGCTCCTGCTCGAGGTGTAACGAACAAGATTTAGGGAGCAGAGGGAGCGGCAGTGTCCGGGGCCGCTGAGCTCCAGGCTCCCGTGAGCGCGCGGGCTGTGCACGCAGCCCCTGCCCTTCGCCCCTGTCCCCGCACCTCTAAAACAATGTATTAATTATGCATTCGCTGGGAGTTTGGAGACTGTGCTTAATATGATTAGTGCTGCTGTCTACCCAACTTAAGTGCTGACGTGTATTTTAAAAGCTGAAAGTAGAGCGGATGTCTTCTGCTACCCAGAACATTAGATCTGAAGTCTTCTCTGAGGGCAGAGAATAAAGATGAAATCTTTTCACCAGTGGCATAAAAGAGATGCCAATACACTTACACATACCCCCTACTAGTACAGCTCTGCCTTGTTCTCTGGTGGGGGGTTTTGTTGGGGTTTTTTTGGTTTGTTTTTTCCCCCTCTTTACTATCACAAGCAACAACAAAAACTATTTTCCTGTAATTTTTTTCATCAAAAATATTCTGTGGTTATGGGTATCTTAAGACTCTGCCTAGCTCCTAAGTGTGTGTTAGTGTATTTTTTCTAGCTTCCCAAGTTAGTTCTCTTAAAAATAGTTTAATATCAGTAGTCAGCATTTGTTTTTTATACTGTATTAGCAGAAGAAAGAGTAAGTCATTAAATTAATGACTTGGAGATATTTACTTTAAGTACAAGGTTAAAAAAAAATGTACAAAATCTGCCTTGAAAATAATTTTGACAGTATTCTGGTATTTAATGGTATGCTTACCATGGCTATTTTCAATATCTGTCAAAGGAACTTTGTGTGCATTTGCTTGCAATCAATTGCTGAAAAGACTCTAAAGATGAAGCCAAATCTTAAGATGAAGCTAAATGTTAATTAAGGCTAGCTTTCAAGAAATCAAATCCTACAAATGTCTCAGAATAAATTTATCATCTGATTGTTGAAGCTGTGATCTGCAGAAATGTAGGCCATAGCAGAGTCGACGAACTTGAAATTCAACTTCAAAGGGAATACTTGACGTTCTGAATTGTTTTAATACAATGAAAGAAAAAGATAGCTTCAAAAGTTAGTTTTATTAATTGTAGACAAGATCCTTGAACAGATCCTTAGCCAGCACACTCTGGCCGGTGCTATCTGACAAGATAAATCTGTGGCGCTGAGCCCTGCGCTGACAAGATACACCGTGTGTACGTTGATTACGGCCTTGGGAGGACCACCCAGAAAGAGAACCCCATGAAATAACTGTCCTCCAGCAGCGTCAGCTAACAGGGTGTATATATGCAGAATACAGTGTCTGAAAAATGAAATACTTGCCAACAATTTAAAGCAGAAATCCACACATTACAAGACGACAAACTGAAAACACTTACTACTCAGTAGATGGTACCAGTGTTGTTGGATGCTCACGCTACTCCAGTCCACCAGCAAATCCGTTTCTGTCCCAGTTCAAGTAGTCTTCGGTAAAACTAATATTCCAGAACAAGAAAGGAACTTGCATTTATATGCATAAAAACATTTTCATGCCTTGGATAGCAGTGAAGTTGTTCTCTGGTTGTTAGGCATTTCCAAATATTTTTTTATCAGCCCGGTACAGTGAACATTTCCATCTCTCCACGATATTTATGCTTTGTTTTCACTGCATCTGTTTTAAAATATCACAGAAGTCAGTGCTGAAAGCTATTGACCAGACGAACACCCTATTCTCTCCGCATTCAAGCCTCCGTTACGTTTCTAACACAGGCTGACGCATCTTTAATGGCTCTTCGATCCCATAAACACACAATTCCATGTCTGTGCTCCTCGGGGCGTCACACGTAACCCTGCAATCTCCCAAACTGACCTATATATAAATGAAGAAAAGTTGAAACGGACCATCGTGCACTTATACTACCTGCAGCTGTTACTTTGGAGCGGAAAGATTACAATTTCAGCAACCAGGTCTTTTCTACATCCCACTGCTGGGTCCTACAGGACGCTGATCCACAAAAGCACCATGCGTGGCCGATTGGATAGCAGGAGAAAAGTAGCTGTGGACCCATATGGTTTGACTTAACATTAACTGATTAAAGGTATTTTGACTAGTTCTACAGTTAAATTACATGCACCTGTTACACACATTAGTAGCACCTACATCCTACTGCAAACACAAGGACACTGGCCTGTGGATGTAAAACTCAAGAAGATTACATTTCACATGTTTAGCACTGGAACAGAGTAGATTTATTTATCAATTTCACAGTTTCCTTGAAATAAACCATTTACATTAAAATAATTCCACCTAAATATACCATAAAAATAACATTTAAATACTCTAATTTATGCCTTTTTATAGAAATTGTACTATTAATTTTATGATCTGTGCAAAAATAATTTATCAGCATCCAGTTTGTACTATGCATTTCCAGGTTTTCCAGGGCCAAACCATTCAAATCCTGAGAGAAAAATCTTCCTGCCCTTCTAACAGCTTTATTTCAGTAATTAACCAGAACAAATAAAGCCAGTCTATCTAACATGCATAAACTTTTTTGACGCATTAACTATTTTTGCTCTGACAGCTGGTCACTAATGTATATTCTTTTTTTCTGCCTAGAAAATGGTTGGTCTGTTGGTTCACACACTAGCCTGACGCTGCTTTAGCTTCAGTTTTGGGCCCATTTTGGACAAATAGAGAAAAGGATATTGCGAACATGAACACAATAAACAATGTGTTGGGGGAACAGCAGTACAGAAGACAGGTAGCTATAACATTTCTAAAATTCTCTTTGCCTTTAAGTTACTACAGAGTAGCAGACACCCCCACCCCCACCCCCATTTTATTATAGCAAGTGATATAGTTGGGGGGGGGGGGGGGGAAGGGACAAGTTTCTGAGCAGTCCAGTGATCCTCCAGATCTGAAACAGATGCAGCTGCTCAACTGGGCTGGGGCAGGGGAGGAGGCACTTTCTCTTTTGAGCCTAATGAGAAAAGTCGGCATGCTGGCGAGAAAGACAGGGAGAGTGCAGTGGCAGTCTGGAAGGCAGCTAAAGCATAAATGCATTTCCTCTACCAAATTAAAAAAACATCCCAGAATGGGCACTAATGACAAAGAAAAAGACTGCAGCAACTTGAGAGAAAGTCTGATTTCAGCAGCAGAAGCCATCCTTCTAGCAAGACACACGGAGCAAATTTTGGATCCCTTAGATGATGGGTTAACCTTGAAATTGCCACGCTGTAGTCTTCAGAGCCTCTCTCTGTCCAGATTGCAGTTGAACGTCTTCTGACTTCATGACAGTGGTTTAAAAAAAAAAAAAAAAAAGAAAAACCAGTATTCCCATGTGTCAAACCCAACACTTCAGTAGCAAAAGCATGGAGCACCCTCATTAGGGTAACGCTGCTCAAAGTGATCTGTGTCTTCTGCAGCAGCCGGGGCTTGCAGCTCCACTCTGCTTAAGCTCAGCACAAGCTGCACATCAGACCCCTTACTGACATCCCCACACTGAGAAGGTAGGGTACCTAAGTTTGTAACACACCTAACTTTAAAATACACAGTTCCTAACCCAAAAACTACAGGTTTGAACGATGTTCCTAAATGTCTCTGCGATGCAGAAGAAATTCAGGGCCCTCCAAATGGGGTTCCCAGCCTGTTTAGCTGGGACTCGCATGAGCAAACCAACAGGAACGGCTAAAGCACAGGGGTCTTCCTGAGATCAGCTTTCTGTCATGGACTGAAAGGTCCCAACGGACCACAAGCACCTGCATCAGGCTGACGGGCACTGTCAGCAATCCTGTCCTGGATGACAGGTCTATGGCATCCCTTTCAAAAGATGTGACTTCTTTTTCTTAGCATGAACAGGAGACAGTGGTGGTTGCAGTGACCCTCCCTTTGTAACAACAGCTCAACACTTCAAAACAGGGTAATTCTACCTCGGAAAGATGGTTAACGTACTTCACAACAGTAAGATCTCAAGATCTTCTTTCAGCCAAGAACAGAACATGCTCAGGTGGACAGAGCACTTGGCTTTCCTAGCAAGCTGTTCAGACCTTTAAGGGTTGAAGCTGAGAGTGATGAATTGCAGAAGTACTGTCAAATGAGAGGCAGAGGCCAGTATGTATGGATAAATGTAAATTTCATGTTACTCATGGAAAAAAACCCCAATCAGTTCTGAGCTACTTTCCCTTAGAAAGGGCACCATGAAGTAGGAATAGATAGGTCTATGAAAACGTCGGTCACTATTCAGAAATTATTTTAAAAAGAAAAGCTAGAGGCACCGTACCAGAGACAGTTGATTGCTGTGGTTGATTACTGTCCCAAGAGGTCTCATTTAATTTTAATTACGTTAAGGACTTGATTAATCTAATTTGCTGTTCTCAGTTCTACTCCCTAACAAAGTCTGTGCCTGTGTGTACACACACATGTGCCTGTTGGGGGAGGGATGCTGCCCTGCGCACACATGGCCGCTGTATAAATCCCTTCTGTATCCCTGTCTCTGCCCTCAGGGGGTGAAGTTTGGGCACCCCTTTCTCAAAGAGAAGCTCTCAAACCTACCAAAGACAAGACAAAATCAACCACAGGTACAGAACAGCTTCCATATGGGAGAACCAAGACGGAGTAGGTTTCTTCAGCCTGGAAAAGGGCAAGCAAGGCAGAATATGAAAGATGTCTATAAAACCATAAATAGCATGGAAAACCAACAGGGAGATGAGCGGTCATTGCCTCTCCCCATGCTAAAAAGGGAAACTGGACAAATTCATGGAGGAGTTTTTTCACAGATAGAAAGACACCATCACGTTTTCAAGGAGTCCCTGACACAAAACTTGCTGGAGACTCCTCTGCAGACATACGCCCTCATGCCTGAGCTCATGTAAACCTTAAGTATCTTCTACCATATACCTTTGCTATTCATTTTCACCTACTGAAACAAAATAATCTTTTCCATCTCCACTCCAAACCAGTGTGGAGGGGAGAGCTCAAGGGATAACAAGAGGGAAACTCAGCAGTGCCACAGTGGAGAAGCGCTGGAGGCACTAACCAGCCTTCTCCAGGAGTGCCCACCATCGCTGCAAGCACCCAGGGAGCTGCTGGCTGCTGCCCAGTCACGCTCCATGGACAACAAGAAGGTCTCAGCTCCTGGGACTTCCCACATCAGGCATCCTTCTCCCAGTGCTGCTGATAGCCAATAGGGCCAGGAAGAGATGAATGAGGAGGTCCCACAACCCGATGGGTCTGAGGCAGGAAGGGCATCAACGAATCCTGCTGAAGAGCCCTTTGGGCTGACCTGGGATGGTCTTTCTTGTGTGAGAAACAAAGAAAGTAAAGCTTGCTTACGATTTCAAATGAGTGGGGAAAGCTTTTTGCATTTGCTTGTAGAAGTGCTGTTTATGCTCAGCGCTGAACAAGCACTGAAAGCTGGTGCTTTACCACATTTTTCTTAGGGGATGTTGAGCAAACCAGCCCCACCGCTCCCCCATGTCCCACCTGCAACAACAGAGCCTCAGCTTCAGGGATGCTCTGCAGACCCTGGAGTTAATTCCAGTGACATCTCAAGCCATAAAAATAGACTTAAAGGCATCGACTGGAGCACTCTACATCCGACCATTTTGAACAACTCAGCAGCCTGGGATCTGTGTGCCAGCCCTCAAATGTAAAAATGTATTCATAAATAAGTCAGAACCCATTAAAATTAAGCTACTTTCAGTATTCAAGATGATAATCAAAATCAAAGAGATGATTTACTCTGAAGATTTCAAGTGACATCTGCTGAAATAAAAATATAGTTTGGAAAAAGATTGTAAAAAGATGACTACGTTATTACCAATAACTTTTACATCTGTCATTAATTTTCACTTGGTTTTATCTGCTCTCCTAGTCTGCATCCAATTTCACATTGACTTGTGTTTTATTACAATCCCAATGCGGATCCCATCAACCGAAAAGACTAATAATTGCCTATGAAATGCCTATGAAATGCAGCAAATAGCAAGGATATTATTTCCCTTTACTTAGGAAAGCATAGGGTCTTTAAGCAACTGGTAAAAAGGAGTATTGATAGTCTTTAAACTGCCTCTTCCCAGAACGTAAAGAGGCTACAAATATGTACAGAAAACCCAGAATTCCCCCTCCTCCCAAACCTGGAAAGGGTTAATTAAGTTACACTTCTTGAACCAGTTAGTTAATGACGTTGAAATGGCACAGAAACGTTTTCTGGCGCAGCATACCCTAGACAAACTTCCCCAGTGACCATAATTTAAGGCTACTTTTTAAAGAGCCTTTTACAGCTCAGCGCTACAGAGGACTGCTGAGGCCTGTAATAGTATCTCTCTTGCCTTCCTCCCTTGAAAATACACCCAACTCAAAAGTATACATTTAACAACCAAGGGTCCCTACCTGTCTTTAAGGAATTTATATAAAGTAGATGGCTACCTCAGGCTATTTAAGTACTTTGTAGTAAGACATCAATGGCATGTATAGAGATATTCCTTTGATCATTACACCATTGGGAAAAAAATAAAAAGCCAATCCCTAAATCTTCACCATATAAATTTACGTTTGGAACTCAGCGACGTAAGAATTATCATACTACAAAACCACAAATAGCATTCAATTTAGTCTCTGTGTTCTCGCTCACATGATAGCCTTTGATATTCCTGAGGATGAAAAACGAATACATTTTACTACAAAGATGATTTGTGAACAAAGCCCTTTATAGTTTTTTTTTTCCTATTGAAGAACAAGAAATCAAAAGTTAAAGGGGGAAATCAATAGCTAGGCTGATTATTAACCAAAACTAATGATAAATGAATGAAAATGAGATTTTCTCTTTTGTAATTTCTAGCAACACATTGCAAAACTTTTTTACTATTGTTCTCCAATTCAAAATTCAAATTACAGTTGATGAGGCATTTTCATTTATACTGCCTGAACTGAAAATACAATACTATCTTCCTTTGGCTGTCTAATGAAAAGCCTCAACAACAACAAAAAAAAAAAAAGGTAGAAGTTTTATTTTAAGACTTGCTCTTGAAAAGCGAGAGGATGTGAACATCTGTGAAAAACAAGTGCAGAAAGAAGACTAAGTTATGTAGATAAATCATTAGTTATATTAAGATATGAAACAGGCACCCAAAGAATGGCATAAAATGTAAATGAACTTTGGGATCTGGTCTCTTAATTTGACAGCTGTTTGACAACTGCAAAACGGAAAACTGACCTCAGACAACTGTGTATAAATGAGACTATTAAGCAGAAGAATTTCACATGGAATGATACAATATACACTGCAGTAACTCCTCACATGGGAATAGATAAATGCAGACTGGAATTTTTATTGTCTTTGAAGGTGGTGGTGTTAAAAAGACTTGAATTTCACAAAGAGGAGCTGTATGCTACATTATCACAATCAATGCCACTTTCTGAAATACAACCACTGTCGCCTACAGAAGTACACTCGCACATAACTCACAGGCATTTAAAAAAAACACACCCGATGAAGCAGCTCTGGAGACACAGAAGAAAACGTCTTCTGCATTGGGGCTGCAAATCTGAAGCCAGCAACAGTACACAGCGACTAGGTCATGGGATAACTTATTTGAGGGGTGTCTTTGGAAGCTACAGGTAGCCACAATTACACATGGAAACATGTATCATCGCCAAAGCAGCACCAGAACAGACACTGGTCTGTGGAGAGGGTGGCTTAAGGAAATATTCTGCAATTTTGGCCCCTATGGAGAGACCTTCTTGGAAAGAGTGGGAAGGCAGCAAGGGAGAAACTTCTACCATGACTGCCCAAAGCACGATTTAAATCCGATACTCTCATCAGTAACAGAATTAAACAGAAAACAGGGAGAAAGCCTACTTTCAGACGTAACCAACCATTCCTACTCATAGTTCTGCTCCAGATCACACTGGAAAAGGCAGATCTTCCAAGAGCATCCCCCAAGCACTACTTCTTCACGTCCTCCAGCAATGCAAAGAGCCACTTGTGATAAATATGTTTCATTCCAAAGCAGTTAAGCACTTGGCTGTTTCTTTTATTTCTCTCTTTGGAACAAATATTTAAAATCAGCCTTTCCTACCTTTGTACTCAACAAAAAAAAAAAACAACGCCACAGAGGTTGCACAACCTGCAGAAGAAGAGCAAAAAAACCATTCAAGCACTTGCAGTGAAATCCAGACTTAAAAAGAAAGGTTACAGCTCTCCAAGCACAAAAGGTTAGCAGCAACAGAAGCAAAGCAGCTTTTGGGGCTCAAGTGAAACCGAAGGGTAGATTTTTCGATAGAAAAGCAATCTGCTGTGCAGCTCCTTTAATGTTCAGTAGCAGTTTGTTGGAGCAGGCTTGCTGGGTTTTTTGATTGTTGTTTTTAAATCTCACGTTCAGTTGTATGTGTCAATGTCACTCAGTTTGTTAGTAACTAAAATGAAACTGGAAAATAAACAACAAAGCAAATCCCAAAGATGTAAAAGGTGACATGAGCACCATCACCAAGCCCCTTATTATCCAAACCTCTTGTAGCAAGCAATCACACTGTAACTGCACACTGCATGAAGAACAGGCTCCATTTGCTCATTTTTTAACTTGCCTTTTGTTAAAAGTTCTCACTCTTGTTTTCAAGAGACAGTAAATAACCATTTCCTAAACATCATGTCCCTGCCAGTTGCACTTTTACAGACTGTCATCACACTCCACCTCACTGTCACCTACTTCATGTTATTCGGAAAATAATTATGGCATTGTATTAATACCACTGATTTATTCTTACAGAATCCTGGCATAAAAACAGCTCTTAAGAGTCCAAGATGACTAGTCTCTAGGTATGACTAGAGCTATGGAACCACATCTGCATGATGACTTGAAGAAAGTTTGTACTTTATAGGTTATCCGTTTTCTCCGACTCTAGCGGTACTTCTAATAAAATACTTCAACTCTCCCTACAAAACCTGTCCTGCTCATAAGTCTGTGCATCACCTCTTGGCCCCACTTCAAAAGAAACTGTAGAAACATCTAGATCAGGAGGGAGTTAAAGTCAACCGTCATTTTACACGGGAGGCATGAATGATTTCCACCAGGAGTGGTCCTCACTCTGAAGGGTTTAATCAAGGATGAAGAATGGGAACCCAACACACAGATTGTAGTTTAACATTTCCCTGCTACGGCTGAAACTTTGCCAGGTGACATTCTGTGTTCGTCCCCTCCAGACACTGCCTGGCTACTAATCCACAAGTTGATGGGAACTTTCCTTGGAGCGAGAAAAACTTAACTGAGCAGAGGGCGCCTGGATGAACCAGGGGCTGTCTCTGCCCTGCACGCTCCCGCTGTCAGGAAGCTGCTGAAAACGACGGTGGAAAGGCTTCTGCATCGAGCTGTAACCAGGACAAGCAGCAAGTTAAATGCAGCAGAGTTCTGCGCTTCACTGCAACTTTGTTTTCTATTTCCAATTCAGTTCCTTTGCTGTCTCGGGCCATTTCAGATAAACATTTTTATAAAGGATGCCCTTCAAAGATAATATTTTGCTTTTATTGCCCTTAAATAAATACACGGCATTCTAAGTCCTAATGCATCTTGTAAAAGATTATTATTTTTAAAAGTATCTAATTTCAGAACATAAAAATGAGTTTGAAGCTGAACTATTCAGCCTGCTTTCAAATGCCATCACCTTTACGATACTCTCCGAAGTTAAAACGGATTGTCACATCTCTGTTAGAAGCATCAACATAAATCTTGACTGTAATAAGAAAGAAGTCTTAAAAGGAGGATTATAAGGACAGATTTTCATCTTCTAGAAGTCTGGTTTACTTAAAAAATTTACATAATCTATACAGATCCAGACAGAGTTAGCCTTTTAGTGACCTGAGAATACCAAACCTCATAGATTTGCAAACACATTTGGTTTAAAGTCAAAGCTTATGTTATTAAGCTGCTACAACCCTTACATTTCCATCCACGTGTCCCGTTTTATTTCTTGTCCTAGTTTAAAGATACTTCCAACATGCCTTGTGCTTTTTCATCTGGATGATGCACCTAATGATTTTGGTATTGAAAACTAACCTCTTCCTTCAGTTTCCATACAGATCTCATAAAACCCAGAAGAAATGGATTACTGCCCAGAGCTGTGGTTTACTCGTTCATTAAACAGCTTATGCTTAGAATCCTCTTAAAAAGTCACTTAGTGGTAAATGGCTATTTGACACTACAAATAAATTTTTTTTAGAAGAATTTACTACAGCTTTCTATTCATACCAGTGTTATAATCCCACTGGGGATACTGCTGAGTTTTGGTGCAATTTGGACAGCCATTTCCCACCAGAATCCAAGGAATTGCGGAGCAATACATATATATATTTTACACCTTCCCAAGGAATGTATCAGATGCCTATTTACCTAAGTATGACAAATTTTAAAACAAAAAATCCAACCGTCATCAACTCTGGGTAGAAAAGATCTTTTTAGGACAACTGATAAATGCCCCATGGATTGGCAACATGGATATTGCACATGCCACATGTGTTCATCCTACCATAAATTAGGCAGATCACGCACTGGAAACCTCTTGCATAGCATAGGCACACTTCCAAGAATCAAGCAACATACCTTGCCAGTGCCTAGAGCAACATCCAACCCAATCCATGAGCAGAAATATAGCAAAAAATTAAGAAGCATTTACTTGTAAGGATTTTAATCAGCATCAATCAACTCTCAGTGACTCAATTGTTTCTTCTAGGATGTGTCATGTGTTGACCTTTAGTAAACTTGAGGATGACACTAGTAAGTAGCCTTACCAACAAACACAGGCTTTGACAAGTCTTACTATTTCCTCCAGCACTTCCAAGGTTTTAAGTTATATCCAGAAAAAAGATGGATGGTCCTTGAGTTTTTACATGCTTAACGCAGCTTGTTTCCATTCAAGACTACATCTCTCATGACAATAACTACCTCCTTTGATTTCTACAGACTAATCAACTCGCTTTTCAATCCTCCTTTTAAAAACCTAAGTATGTAACTCAGAGAAGTGCTTTGGTTTTTAAAGGCAGACCCACATACTTTCACACTCTGTAACTTCCCAGATTGCAAACTCGGCAGGACACACATCATTACCTTCTTACTCTGGAAAATCACTGGGCTCTCAAGACACTATTGCAATACAGACATTAAATAATAAAATTCTGAGCTACCACCATAGACATGAAGAGAAGGATCCCCTGTAACTTCTATCTGCTGTGATCTGCAGACTCTACTTCAAAGACCTGTTATGGTGCCTTCAAAAATTTAATGTTTAAATGCCATAACGCTGACACAAGAGCAGCTGACTGCTGTTACATATGATGGGGAGTTTTTAAAAAGGGAACCAAACCCACCTATTGGTGCATCACTTCATCAGAGAGCACTTTATCATGCTCTCAGTGACCTGCTACCCTGACAATCCTAAAAGTGCTTTTCCCACAACTACTGATGGAGTTTGAAGGAAAAATCAAAAGAATTATGTCACTGCGACATCTGTGCCAAACTACCAGGACAGTTAAATTCTACACAAAAATAACAAAAAAGGATCAATGTGACCAAGGAAAGACCTGAAATAATTAAGCACTTCGTAGTACACTGTCATCAGACTTCCCAGTATTAGTTACTGCATGAGCTATAGAGACATTCACCCAAATACGCACTACATATGCATCTGTTTACATCAGACCCCTATAGAAATCTGAAATAGCTACTCTGAGCTTCCTCACGTGAAAAGTCCTAGGAAAAAAAAAGTTTCGCTGTTAACAAAATAGTGCATCTCTTCAACCTCACAGTTGCAGCAGTCCTAGCAACTGCATGAGAACAATATTTTCCACTTTCAGTGGGAAACAGCAATTGCTCCTTCCCTCAGGAAAAGGTGTGCCAAGACCCTCCTCATCCCCTTCCTTATAACCTAGAGGTATCTCTTCTTCCTTCTTCCTACTCCAACTACAACAGAGAAAAGAGACAATTCCCTTGGGACACCTGCCTGCCCAACACCTGCTACTGGGTTCTGGCAGATCAGGTCAGCAGTAAGCTTTAGTGTAAAATGTTGCAGCTTTGGGAAAAATAAGTCAAAAGCCATGTAAGGTAAATTAAGGTATTGCAGCCCATACAAACGTTACAAGTCCTTGTTCAAGTCCTGTTTGCCTTTGCCAAGCCTAGTTGCAAAGCCCAAGCAGTGCTCTGCTAGCTGGGTCCACTCTTCACGGCCACAGTTGTTGATAATCGCAGCGTGGAACAAAGAGGAAGCAGAGAAAAACTTTGTATTAACAGCAACGACAGTCATGCAAAATTAAGGAAAGAGGGATTTTACTCCATTTTACTGCACATAAATCCCATCCAACATTATGAAGACAAAGTAGAATGTGAACTCATGGCATTCATGTAGGGTTAGGGTTTTTTTAACAATGGAAATTTGAAGAGAAAACCCTAAAATAATTCAAAAGGAAAGGGACTGTTAGAATGCTCTGGGTTTGTGTTTCAATGAGCTATTCCCTAAAGAGATGGTATTGGTAGGCTGTGTCAGGGAACCAGGAAATAATTTTCCTTAACCCTTGTGAGTCATACTTCACCGCATACTCGTTATTTTTCGTACTGCGCAGTATACAAGGTACTGGATTGCTGTTTTTGAAACTGCCAGGAGTCCAACTCAAAGCAATAAACAGGATGAACATAACACCATTTAAATTTCAAAAAGAAAATGACAGATCACTAATTATCTAATAAGGTTAGAATTTAATAGTTGCATTGTTAAAGAAAATCCCAGTTTAGGAAGTGTCAAAACATGTATTTAAAGACTGACACCAAAAAAATATTGACTAGTTATTTTCACTTTTCCTTTTCTAAGCTTAGAAAGGCAATACCCTATGGATCAAAAGGCCAGATAAATCTTATTAAGTACTAGGTTTTCCCTTTTGTCTAGTGCTCTCTCCACATTCCATCATTTCAGTCCTTTGAAATTCCTTTGTTCTGCCTGTGATCAGGCTTTCCAGGGGAAATCTGGCATTGGATCTAAAGGGAACCCCACACCACCAAAGTATTCCTGACTATTAATCATTTGGTAAATTATTTCTTTCTTTTCCTCATACCACACTTGCCCCAGTACTTCCAGAGAACCTTTCAGTGCAGTGCTAATAACACAAAACTTCCTGTAGCATCAAAACGCATCGTCTTGAGGATTCATGCACGCACAGAAGTTAAGAGGTTTCTGCAGCGACCACCCAAAAGCTCCTGTCCATCAGAATGATACTTCACAATAACAACAGGAATTTTCTCTGCATTGACTCTCAGACCGTACCTATCGCCAAAGCCTACGTGGATGAAAAGACAGTTTCAGCCGAGGAAGAAAGCAAGCGCAGGACAGCAGGGCTGCTTCCCTCGCGCTGTCCTGGCGGCGGTGGAGCTGCAGTCCCCGCAGTCACATCTGTTCCAGAAAATCCCCTCTCCCACCCTACCACTTTCTGGTGGTCATTTAGGGCATAAGCTGCTCATCAACAAATACAACCAGGGAGAGAAAGCGTGTACCCAATACTTACACTGACTGTGCTGGTAACTAAATAACAAACAAGGAGACATGCTTATTTTGTGCATCTACCAAAAAAAGAAAAAAAAAAAGTCTTTATGAAATCAGGAAGCATAATGATCCATAAAGAAGGGGCACAACATTAAATATAGCTTTTTATTCAGTCTTTCTGTTTTTCCGTTGAATTTTAATATATATGAAATGTAACATGAGAGAAGGAATCAAATCAAACCATTTTGACTTTAACTCCTCTAACATCTGATGCTTTATGCTAATAATGAATGTCACAGAGGGAGGCAAAGTAGCAAAAAAGGGTGCTGTTTTATTTATTGTCATTGTCTTTGTTGAACACCACACTTTGGTGACTGGGGCCCAAGTGCCCCTCCCTCTAGGGCTCTGGGATGCTATCCACTTTCTTTTGAAGCCCCTTCATGTACCATATTCACACAATACGCATATGAGGAAAGAGAATTTCTTCCAACAATGATGTGCATTAATTCATAATATTTTCCAAGATCCTTTATCAAGTTTCAGTTGTAGGTCAAATAATTTATGCTTTGCAAAGACCATCTCTGCGTTTAAAATTTATCGGTCCTTCAGAGGTTGGTTCTCATTACTGCTCGTCATTTTCACCACTCAAGAAATACATCTTCACAAACTGACCCATTCCTACTCGATATCAAGGATTCCTACACACTAATTTGATCTAACTGTTGCAATTATGAATCATCTGACAGAGCCATAAGTTACGATCTTCAATGACCACTAATGAAGGTTGCCTAGCAGTTAAAATATCAAAGCAGGATATATCAGCACACTTTAGAGCACAAGATAGACTTCCAGTGTTGCGCTTCTCTTATATTTATTATATACTGTAAATTACACCACAGGCTGCCTCCAATGCTGACAGTCCTGTACTCCAGAGTCAAACACCAGGTTTTAATAACCACTCCTGACAATCTTTTGATCGCCAGGGTGGGGGGGGTGAGGGGAGGCAGATGAAAGGCAAGGCCGCCTGCTTCAGGCAATCTGCTCAGTCAAAACAAAGGGGACTTCAGAGAGAGACAGAGATGCATCAGGTGTTAATCTCAAATGAACAAGCAGGAGTGCAGGCTGATTGACTCACTCTCCATTTCCAGCCGAAAAGAGTAAGTGCCTGCCAGTGGGCTCATTCAGGATGCACGCAGCAAGGGAAAGGTGCTATTAGCTAGGCATGAAATATTTTGATTTGGAAACCCAAGAACTTGGAAAGTCATTTTAGGCTCTTTCTGAATCACTTTAAAGTAATCACTCAACTATCTGATTTTTCAAATACGCTGTAGGGAGTGAATCTTGTTGGCATTTAAATCAAGTTCTTTCATTCAAACATGGAAGTGCAGTCATCTGCTAGGGGAAGAAGCAAAAAAATATAAAATTTCAGTGCTTTCAAAAGCAGACAAGACAGAACTTAGAGGAGAAAAACCTCTGGCATCAAGTGGCAATGGGCTGGTGATCTGACAGGTCATCTCCCCCAACTTGTGTCTGAATGAAAGCATATTAACATTAGCATCAGAATAAAAATTCCCTCTACATCCCTTCAGCTATTCAATAAAACACCTATTTGGTAGGAAGAGTTTAAGCATGGTGAGATAACATCAAACCAACATTGGATTTGGGGGAATATAAAAAGAACTGTTGCTGTTCTCTCTTTTGTTGTTGAATTCCTTCACTGGGAAATAAAAAGAAAGGGGTCTGAGAGACTGCCAAACTCCTGTTAGTTTTCTTTTCCACTTCTTCAATAATCCAAGCATTTATCATTAACCACCACTTTCTGTGCATTAGTTTAACCCTTGGGCTTTTTTTTTCCCCCTATTGATTCAATCCTTATAACAGATTCCTTATAACAGGTTTTTTTCGTGGCCAGCAGGTCAAGGGAGGAGATTCTACCCATCTCCTCTGCTCTGGTGAGACCCCACCTGCGGTACTGCCTCCAGCTCTGGGGTCCTCAGCACAGGACAGACATGGACCCACTGGGGCAGGTCCAAAGGAGGCCACAGAAATGATCAGAGGGATGGGACACCTCTCCTGTCAGGGCAGGCTGTGAGTTGGGGTCGTTCTGGAGAACAGAAGGCTCCAGCGAGACCTTATAGCAGCCTTTCAATACGTAGAGGGCTTATAAGACTTTTTATCAGGGCCTGTTGTGATAGAACAAGGGGTAACTGTTTTAAACTAGAAGAAGGTAGATTTAGATTAGATATTAGGAACAAATTCTTTACAATGAGGGTGGTGAAGCACTGGCACAGGTTGCCTGGGGAGTGGTGGATGCCCCAGTCCCTGCAAATATTCAAGGACTGGTTGGACAGGGCAGGGAGCAACCTAGTCTAGTGGAAGATGCCCCTGCTCATGGCAGGGGGTTGGACTAGATGGTCTTTAAAGGTCCCTTCCAACCCAAACGATCCTATGAGTCTATAGATTTGCTCAGAAGCTACAGCAGCACTCTCTGAAAGGAACACAACCACTACTGTCACATCACTTTATTTTTTCACAGACACAGAAAGCAATGTAAACAGTTTACTTGGGTGTAATACTTTTACTTCTATGATCAAAACCCCTGCATTAAACATCTCTCAGTGGGGAAACTGAGAAACAAGTAGCACTGCAGGGCCTCTGATCAATGTTAAACCAGAACATTTGTAAAACTTGCAGAAACAAAAGAAGATACAAGTGAAAAAAACCTCTGTGTTCACAAGATCAGTGGGACCCAGCCACATACAAACCTCTCAGGTCCCTTCTCACTCACAAAAGTTGTTTGGTGGGGCAGGGGGCAACAGGGGAAAGCAGGGTTAATACCTTTCTTTTTTTTTATGCTGCATCTCATTACTGTCACTGCTTGACAACTCTGAAACAACTCTGAGTCTGCTCCGCCATGGAAGCTGGTGGCACATCTCCCAGTTACCCTCCTCCTCCCAACAACACAGGTGTTCACAATAATTAATTCCTCATGGGGTTTTCCCCCCTCCCTCCTTGAAAAAATGAATTACAATTTTTAATGGCCCAGGAAGCTTAAACAGTTACAGCCAATATATCTTGAGAGAGGAACAAGGTGTTGGACTTCTGAAAATCATCAACACACATTCTTTCATAACATTTACTTAGAAATTAAAAAAAAAACCTCAAACTTACTTCTTCCTATTCCTTTCATCCTGTTACATGACCTTAAACATAAGTAATTCAGAAAACTACAAAAACCACAACACAACAAACACCGACTCCTTATAACTGCGCGCAGAAATACAAGCACATTTGCATCACTCCAACTGATGACGTTGTTGCTTGGCCATTGTGGCATGAACTGTGTATCTGAACTGAATCAACACACCCATTTTATTCCCTGGGATCCAAGTATTGCTAATTAACCCATATTTGCCAAAAAAACACTGTAAAAACGCTGACCTCGGACCATCAGTACAGCGAGCCACAGCTTCATGTACAGGCAATGGCAGCACGATGAAGATTACAAAATGTGACTGTATTTGTAAGCTCCACTTAACCTTTCTCCAGAAGATGGGGCGATATTTGCTTATCTAAGCAGGCTTATTAATTTTTTAGCAACTTTTAAGGTGTTTTGTGAGTACTGGTCAATCAAGTCATTACAGAACAGTAAAATACCATAAAAGGTGAAGACTACGGCTATCCTTCTGGCAGCGCAGAGGTAGTAAGTGGATTCAGAATCGGAGGAGAGGCTGCTCTATTCTGACTTTATTTAGCCTGGTGCCCTGCAGTATCCAAATGACCATCACAGCTTGTCTTAATACAAAAGATCATACACAGGGTTCACAGGCTGGCAACTGAGCTCAGATCCGGAATTTCACTCCATTATTTTAACACTAAACCCCTCCTTTCCACCCATTACAGCTACACTTCTAAGGGATCATCACTGTCAAGAGAGGATGACATTAAGAGCAAAACCCAGCCATCAGATCAGACCCTGAAGGGACAGGGATGTCAACTGGGCTTACATTTGTTCTCTCATTCTGGTTAACATATCTACTATATTTCTTATTTTCTGCTCTCTAACTTCAGCTAAGATATTCAGCCCAGTCTGCTTCCTTTGCAAGGTACCATCAGTCAAATCCAACCACATCATTTTACCTCTCTGTTACTAAATTCAAACCATTTTAAACATCCTGCTTTCATCTTTATAGCTCTCTCCCACTCTTTAACTGTGCTGCAGTTACAGAAGAATGTACTTGACATATAAAATGTGCATGTGATTCCTTTAACATTTTAATGCCGTGTATTGTGTTGTAAACATCTCTTCATGTTTTATCTCCTTCTCCATAAATCAGAGGCTAGTACCTTAGAAGTCTCAAAAATGACATGTTTTCTCCATAATATAAATGTAGGACTCTACTCCTTGAAACTTGAGTCAGCTTTCAAAAATCATCAAAAACCAGAGCTACAAAAAAGCAAAAGATGTATCAACTAACTTAATATCATTTTCTTCTACTCCATTTCTATGACAGTGCGAGTACAGTATAGGAAAACAGTTACAAAACTGGTCGTCACCAAGCAGAAAACCAATGTTTTAATTATCCCTTTTTGTCACTTGTAAGAAATAACTAAGGTAAAATACCTTCTTGTGTACCCATACCAATATACAACAGTGAAAGAGTCAGGAAAGTGGACGGTATAAAAAAAGTGATACACAAAGATTAATTATTTGTTTTATTCAAGATTAACACACAGTGTTTACAAGATGAAACCCCAGAACAAATTTCCATTTCCTTACCATAACTACTATTAACAAGAGTGATGTCTTATAATGAGATTTTCCAGTGGTTTCAGCTAGCTTAGTAATGTTACAGTAAAAATGTGTCTCAGTCTATTCCTTGGTAAATGCATTAAGTGATTTTATTTTTTTTTAATTAAAACCTACTGTAAAATACTGAGTATTTTGAAAAGATGGAACACCAATAAAGAACACCTGTCCAAAATAACTTTAAGTTACTTCAATGATGGAAAAAAGAAAGAGCGCCATTAGGGAAAAAAAAAAAAGAAAGAAAAAGAAAGAAAAAAGATAAAAAAAGAGGAAAGCAGTTTTAGCAGGTGGGACTGAAAAGTGGTGACATGTTGTAGTACAATACTGAAGGGCTAAAGGATATAACGCAGTGTTGCGTGATGTGGAAGAGAACCAGGGACCACTGGCTTAGCACGCCACTAAAATGCTAGATTAGGTGTGAAGTATAACTCTGAAGTATTGTGATACGAAGGAGTGAGGCAGAGGCAGAACTGCTGGTAGAGGACAACAGAAATAAAACACTATCTTTTCTTTGGCACCTTCCAGCAGGAGTTCACTCCCTTATAGCCCACAGACCCAACACAGGCTACAGGAAAACCCAAGGACCCTCCGATATTTATCCAGATCCCCAGAATTTATAACATTTTCCACCAGCCTGAGAGATTCCGTTTCTCTCAAACTACTGTCTAACATAAATTATTCCAAGATACTTCTCTTGGCATTTTCTACACTAACGTTTCTAGAATGACCTTGCTGTAGAACGGGCACCGCATTTCCCCCTAACGCCAGCCCATGCTCAAGTACTTTTTGTCTGTATTTTCCAGGGTATTTTCAAACACCATCTTCAAACAACAATGTATCAGCTTCTTAAAAAGTTATTCAGTTTCACAGGTCTGTCATAAAAGCACATTGTTTCTACTTCTATCAGAAAGTACAGCTATAATTGATGGATTTACAAACAAGTGAAGCTTGTTTTTAAATATACACCTTTTGTTGATAAACATCCAGTGCTTCTATAAACAATGGAAAACTACAATGTTGCCAACTCACATTTGTTTATTATGACCTTCTTGTTAATGACAGTGAAAGTGACAAGAACCTCCACTGAGAAATGTTTGTAACTTTATAGCTCTTGCAGTTACATCAAATTTTTTTTTTTTTTTTTTTGCTGTGACACACAACCATCTGAAATCAAGAGAAGAAGTGATAATTAAAAGATTATTTTAGACCAACTTCATAAAGAAACAAAACATGACTTCTTGGTCTCTGTATGTTACTTGGAATAGTCCTGGCTCCCTCCCCAGTAGTTAATTCAACCTAAATAGCTAATTCAGCTTAATTCAATGGGGGCAAACTGGCCCCAGCTACTACCAGATTGCTAAAATGAAGTGTTTGAGAGAAGGAAAAAAAATCCCAAACCACAGAATTTGAACAGTTAGAAGTTTGTATCAATAATACCACGACTATTACAGAATCTCTATTAGATTTTCACAGGACCAGGCTCCTCACATCCTGTCCTAAATCATGGGGAAGAATCTTACACAATCAACACTTTACCTTCCCACGACATATTTGAGGATTGTAAATCGTGAATACAGATCTATCAGGGAAACGAGGAGTGGGAAAGATGAGTTGCCCTTAAAGATGTACAGATTTATAGCAATATGGGAAACGGAAAGACAGTTATTGTATAAAAAGGTCCTTAAGGGACAGCAAGGAGCAACAAGGGAAACATGAGTCACGAGCTGCCAGAGGAGAGGATGCGTATGGGGAGCAATGGACAGAGCAAAGTAGCAATAAAGGAAGTTCCAAGTCAAATGTGCTCCTTCCCAAAGGTCGTGACGTAAACCCAAGCTTAAAGTATTTCTGGAAAACTAAATTCCCAGCCAATTCAGACACAGCACCAACTGCAACACCAGAGACTCGTTGACTAAAAGGATCCATTGATAAACAAGGTCAGAGACCACAGCTCTTATCTTTTGCTTTGTTACCAACTCTGTTTCTTTATATTCCTTAATAAAAGTAGTTGCCTTGAAGGTCTGTCTACACAGGCAACTGGCTCAATATGAGAGAGTGTGTGAACTTAAAGCCTTCAGCTGAAATAGTGAAAGACAATTTTATACTTCATGAGGCTGGAGTAATCTTCTTTATTTAAAGGCATATTAACAGCTGTTCCTATGGTGAGATAGCAGCGAGTAAACAGTGAATTATGAGCCCAAGCACAAAGTCACTGCACTCCTAACTTTCCTTCCCCATCCTAGCCTCAGAAGTATCAAACTCCACATTATGCCATAGGATTTTTGATACTCTAAAGTACCTCAAGATTTTAAAAAGTGACTTCTAAGAGTTTAAGAAGTGGCTAGTTTTGAGATAAAATACAACACTGAGCTATTAATACATGGAAGCTGAAGACAAAGAAAACCAGTTATTTGTGTGTGAATATCATCTCCAGAAGATCTATCAAAATTCCAAGAAAGTCAAGCTGCACAGGAGTCTCTAAACAAGTAATAATTAATTCTCCTCTTAGTCCCCTAGTATCCACATCAAAGGTGAAAGTAAACAGGACAGTAAAAGTTTCAAAGGATTGATAAGTCACAAAAGGAATTTTTTAATATTAAAACAACTGTAGTAAAGGAAAAAAGGGGAGAAAAAAGTGTACCTCTACAATTGTATCAAACCCAAGAAAGCTTCACCTTAGTCATGACAGCTTTTCTACAAGACTTTTTTGAAAAACAGGTATATGACAACCAATTCTATACTTTAGAAAATAGCGTGACTGACTTAAAATTATTTTTCAAGGCTAGCTAAGTGTTTTCAAGTTAGGCTGGCTACCTAAATATTTCCAAGCAACTAAAACTCATGCAGCATCCTTCATATTTTGCAAGGAAAACAGACACAAAGTTAGCTGCCTACCCCAATTTTACAGTCTGTGAAAATGAACAGTAAAACCTGTACTTCCTTCAGCCCAAGTAAGACGTGTGCTTATGGGTGTAACCTCAAAAAGCACATCGGGTGCCTACAACCGAGGTGTTACATGGTGTAAACATCAAAGAGCCCAACTCAGTCAAGGTGACACCAGGATGTAGATCACAGGAAACCTCCATGCCCTGTTCCATTACTGGGGTCCCAAGACTCAGCCTCCCCCATCCCACAAGTGACTGCTGAAACCTTGAAGTGCTATCAAAGGTGGCACTGCTACTGCCACTTCTTTTTCCAGGTCATATATACAACTGAACGTGACCACGGCTACAATGATTGTAACTCCATTCAACACTACAAGTGTTTGTTACCTGTTCAATAGTTAGGCTCTCCTCTGGGATGCAGGAAGAGCCTAACAGCAACTTTGCTTCACAGCTAGATTGCAGGAGAACTGGGAGATCAGCATCAAGCTCCCCAAGCCTGTTCACACACACCATGAGGCCTCAAGTCCAGGCACCTGGAACATCTCCAGCATGAAACAGCTACCACATGATGGAGATTATCAGTATGTTTTGTAGATGTGCAGGAGATACCCTGATTCCAGCCTGAACAGAGGCACACAAACCCCACCAGAGTCCCACTGTGGACATCTAGAAAGGTGCCTTGAGCCATTCTTTAGGCAGATCCGACAAGGTCATACAATAACACAAGCAAAGAACTGGGCACATAAAGCTGGAGCCCTGCTGGCTGTTCTTACACTCCAATTACACAGTCCTTCCCATATCATTTTCCGTGACCCATGGTCGGTATTATCAAGATAAACATGATTACTGGGAGGTTTAAAACCTCATCAGCTCCATTCTGAATAAACACACTATGCCTAGCAACCCTGCTTTAATTCTCAGACACATATTCCTTTGGCTCCGAGCTCAGGCGGCAGCTGAAGGCACACCACCACACGCTCCCAGCCAGCCATCAACAACCCTTGGCAGCATTTCAGAAGCCAGGACGACACCGGTTTGCGGTACAGATGATGAGATGGACTGACCTGATTGATGGAGTTGGCAGCACAGGATGCCAGTCCAGTTCCGAGGGAGGCGAGCAGGAAACAGGTCAGGTCAAAGGGGACTGGGGCCATGGCAAAGCCAGCAGATGCAGTGCTTACAACCAGGGCTGCAACACAAGCGACAGCACAGTTTGAAGGATCAATAAGAAACAGCCTCCTTTGTACATACCACTAGAGTTAAGGTTTTTAAAGCCTGTAAGAACCATTCTGCAGATTAATTTTTTGCTACTTTTATGGATCAAAGTAGCTCCAGGAACTGCGTACAATACTAATACTCTACATAAAGAAGTCAAAGATGAGAAGGAGAACTGTCAGGGATGAAATGAGAAACCCAGAAGCATCAGCACATTAGTAGAAGAGGCGAGAATAAAATGTATGTGTCTGTGTTAACTAATTCATGGATTTGCTACAGGATCAAACTGCCTCACGCAACATGTACAGGAGGCATATTTGTTCCCATAACTTATAAACCATTGCAAAGTCTAACATGGAAGAAAAACAGTAAGAAAAATCTCAAATTAAGAGATACACATTATATGAAATTATAGCAGGAACTTAAGCAATGCAGAGAGTCAAAAAGAGACTCAGGGCATGTAGGCTACAGCTGGTGAAGCCAGTAACCTCACTGTACAAGTATCTGCCCACACTGTTCCCATTTGACATGCCCACTTCAGGCAGAAGGTACAATCACATCATCACATGGACACAGCAGCTCTTAAAAGCCTCAGAAATTGAGTGGATTAATAAAAATCTGCTTCAGTTTTGTCATCTAAAATTGTAACTTTAGTACTGCAAATCACATTCTTAAAATGAAAGTTACCTAAGCCTCAATCCTAATATTATAATTACCCAAATAATATGTCTTACAAACTCACTTTTGGCAAGAATTGCCATGACATGAAAGATTTCTTACACCATAAAATTCAGCACACTTACTGAATATATTGCTCATGACCTCAAACCTTACAATCTGAAATTAATAGTTATTAAACAGAAAGTATTTAAATTATATTCTGCATGTAATTACACGTTCCAGACCTCAGCTAGCTCAAATCAAAGCATCAGAATGTTCTTATCTTCCCGATTCCTACAAAGTCTCCTGTTTGTCTGAAGTTAAATGACAAATAAATAACCTTTGTTGACTGAAAATGCATGGCTTATCTATTAGGCAGTGTTAATTCAGATGAAAAACTATCATGGCAGAGACCTGCCACCAAGGATGCACATGCGAAGTGCTAATTTTAAGAACTGTGCCCTCATTAAGTTTTAATCCTAAAAAGACAGTGAAGGAAACCTGCTGCTCACCAAAACTTTGCTCAAGTACTAAAATCCATTGTCAGCTGAATATTATTACAATAATACATCTAATATTATTATAAACATTAATTATTTAGCCTTGGTATGGATTCACAGGATGTTGTGCGGATGGCTGTCACACGGGCTGGCTGCGAGGGCTGTCTCAGGGTACCAGCCTGATACAGAGGTAAGTCCTTGGCTTTGATTCCCTCCGACAGCATCATCAAGGGCAGCACCCAGCCCTCACTGCAGCCCCTTCAGCTGCCTCTGAAATACAGTGGATCTACGATTGAGCTGTACCCCTCTAAGAAGCTGCGAAATAACCCCAGATTCTCTAACTCCACCAGACAAGACTGAAGGACATGAAGGCACTGATCATTTCTGAGAGACTGGACCCCACTTAGAGAAACACAACAGCATCTTAAGTTTCAGAACTCGTGGATCCTTCTCAGTAGAGTGCAAAAGACAACTTGAAACGCAATGGTTTACGACCGAGAGAGTTCAAAAATACACTGAAGAGATGACCACGAAACAGTGGCGTTTGCATTTCTAAGAGTGATTACATTCATTTTTTTTGCTTAATAAATCACACGTCCACTTCCAGACAAGAATTTAATTAAAACTTATCTTAGAGAGCACTTTACACCAATTTATTATGGGAAAACACCAACTCATTTACTGAAGAAGAAAGGTGGAGCAGATTGGCAAACAGTCAGTGTAACATTACCGTTACATTGACCTCAAAGAAATTCTAATATGCTACAGCACTAATTAAAGTCCCCATTGATTTCTCCAGATTAATTTCAGCCAGTCATTTCAGTGTGACTTATCAGGATCTCATTAAAAAAAGGTTGTAGTACATCCTCTCACTTATCCCACTGAAACAGGTATTTTCGGTTGTTTGGGCAGTGTTCTGAACACAAGGCATTCGTGACTCATCTCATCGCCCTGCAAATCAAATGCAACACGTTAAGGGTAAATAAGAAAATGTTCCCTTTGGATTAGGAAGTTTATTTTTACTGTGGAAGAAATAATTTACTCTTCTACTTCCCTCATGGAGGAAAAGTATATTTAATTGAGATCACATCAAGGGAATGAGGTCATTGACTCTGTTTGTTTTTTAATCCCTGTTAGTTTAGTGCTTTAGGGGACAAATTAACTTCACCTTATTGCATAATAGATGGAATTGATCCTTTCAAGATTTGTTGATGAGAGTTGGCATTATATATGCTCTTCAAAAAGAAGCCAGGATTCAAACTCATGATCTCAGCCTAAACCTAATTTTCAGTCTTTTAAACAATTTTAGCTTTAACAAAAATTAACAGGGGATATTTGCCCCCCATTTGAATGTAAATGAAAAAGAAAATGCTAATAAATTGGTGACAAAGAGTGAATTATAATGTTTCTAGCATAAAAAAACATTTTAAAAGTCTACAGTATATTCTTCACATTCCTCTCCAGCTTCATTGTAATGTGATCTGCCTTTATAAATCCTTGTATTTGTATTTATAGTATGCCAATCACTATGCCATATTTTCTTTACCTCGTATTAAAAAGTAGCCAAGCTAAAATAAAAGTGTAGAAAGCCAAAGCAAACCAATTCAGCTTTAGATTTCCATTCTGCTCCTGTACTGATGATAGATCAGTACATGTGGAAGGACAAAAGCAAATGCATTTCTATTTTAATTTAAGAAACAATTTCACTGTTTTACTACAAATGTTTGCATAATCTTTAAAGGAAATAGCTTTCGAAAAGCTGATGGAATTTTCCTTCCAGAGTTTTCACACATAGGTTTCTGGGAAGTTAAACACAGCATCAGTATTGATGCTATAGAACTGACCGGTATTTCCTTTATAAGCTTAGATTTGTTTGGGTGTAGGTGTATCTGAAGTTTTGTTGCAGATTATGACCTGCACACTAAAGAAGGCCAAACTCCCAAAGCAAACTTAAATTTGGGCCAATAATTTGAAACAAGTCTCTGCATTATCTCATAAAAAATCCAAGTGCAAAATTACAAACAGAGCAGATAATCTCTTTTTACCATCAAACAATTTTAAAATGCCTTGCAAAAAATAAACTGTAATAATAGTTTATTTTTATTTCATTTGTTTTCCTTCTAGCACAGAAAACAAATTGCCAGGAAGCTACCGCTATTAAGCTTTGTTTCTTTGATAGGATAATAGTTACTGTTTTAATAATCACAAAATAAGAACTACTTTGACAGACATATGAAATACATCTGGAACTGAGAAAAAAACATAGACTAATAATAATCTAAACAATATACACTGATAAATCTTTGTCAAAGTTTTTGGCTATATTAAAGCTACCATTTAAAGAATAAATGTCATAATAAATGTCATTATTCCAGAATGAAAAGTACTGGAACCCCACTAAAGCAAATGGATATTTTTGCTAGAGCTGCTGTTACCAGATATTTAGCCTATGAACACGACTTAAGCACCTTATTTAATCATTGTTGCTCCATTACGTAGCAGTTTGGTAATGCTCGAGTCATTATGCAAAGGCTGACATCCATCATCTTTATTTTATAAATACACAACAGAGACAGATGAAGTGGGATGTTCATGATCATATCCTAAGTCAGTAGCAAATGTCTCAAGCTTCTGATTTCTAGTTCAACATTTTTTAGAGGATTGCTAATGCACAAATTCGTATGTAAGCAACACATCAAATAAATTCCAGCTGTTTTCCAGCAAAAAAAAGATAGGATATTTTCTTAAAATGAGATGGATGAAAAAATGCTCTAGTTTGTAGTCTCCAAAAGTAAAAATGCTCATAAATCATTGTATGTGGCCACTTTGCAAAACTTACAGGTAGGTCAGTAAGGCCATGACATAGAAACCATGCATCATTTTGTAGATGGTAGTGTTAGCTCCTACATTTTTGTCTAACATTGCCAGCAACACCACCAAGTCATTCAGCTTGGGCGGGTTCTCAGGCCATCATCAAGTCCAGCCTCCTGCTCAGAGCAAGGTCAATGCTGAACTCGGGCCAGGTCCCTTAGGGCTGTCATCTCCCAAGGATGGAAATTTCACATCATCTCTGGGCAACGGGCTCCAAAGTTTGACTGTCTTCATGGCAAAACTTTTTTTTCCCCCTTATATCAAGCCAGACTCTCCCGTGTAAATTTACAAAAAAAAAAATACATTTTCTCTGTGCCAAGATTCACATATTTTAAAAAAGATTTGAACCTAAAGCATAGATGCTTCCAAATTGATCTTTAAAAGAATACTGGCACCTGACTGGAGGATGTCCACATCCTCTTCCTGCGGAAGGAGCTACTAGTGATCAAATGGCATCAAAACTACATGTAAATCATTACCTTAAAACAAACATCAAATAAATTCATGGGCCTCCTCAGAGAAGACTGATTATACCAGTCTTGTGATTCTGTTCATAAAATGC
The DNA here is from genome assembly GCF_023634155.1 of Falco peregrinus. Classification (NCBI taxonomy): domain Eukaryota; kingdom Metazoa; phylum Chordata; class Aves; order Falconiformes; family Falconidae; genus Falco; species Falco peregrinus. Next base: position 115,947,653 of record NC_073722.1, on the reverse strand, counting down.
ACATTACACTTTGATGAGGAAAAAAACACAATAGGTTTGGTTCTGATCTGAGTATGGTAAACTTGGAATGACTCTATTAAAGGTGACTAATTACTCTAGATTCTTACAGAGGCGTAAACACCTCAGGCTGGCCTATTTTAGCTCTAAGGTATACACAATGACAAAAACAGATAATTTACTCTCAACTCTTCCCACATAACGTTAATTGGATACTGGGTTGAACTCTCCAAGAGCTAGATATAACCAAACATCTTACACCCTCAATGAGAAACCCAGCAAAACAGAAGCTTACTTTGAGGAAGTTTCCAGATTTCTTAGTGTTTAGAGAAATAGTAACATACTAAAAGCGAAGCAAAGGAGGGTTTCTGTTAGAGACACAAAGAGGCCTTTCAGCAGTAGGAGCAGTAACACACTGCAGCAAACTGCCCAGGGAAGCTGTGTATTCCCCCCCGCTGGTTTCAAGAACAGACAAAGCAACATCAAGTCAGGAATGCCACACCTAAAGGTGATCCTGCCTTGGGGGAAAACAGATTAGGTGCCTTCCTGAAGTGTCCCTTTGAAGTCCCCGTTACTCTGCAAGGATACCGCACACACCAAACCAAAGCAAGGTACCAAGAGCAGAAGCCACTCTGGTGAGGTCTGAACCAAGCCTTCAGGAACCCGTACAGAAAAGCAGTGTTCAACATGCCTTAATGGATTGACTATTAAAATGTACTTTGAAAAAAATACTGCCAAAACTCTAAAACACTTTTGAAGACTTGGAAGGTAAAAGCGCTTTGCAACAAGATGCCATAAAAGAATAGACAGACGTCAGGGGAGAGACTGTGACTTTGCACATGATCTCTGGATAAACCAAACAGTTAATACACAATTGTGAATGAAAAAGAATCATTAAACATGTATTACTACATTTGCAAAGACAAATAACAATGGTAGCTGTAGTACATTAAAATACAGGATAAAGAAAAGGTAGATAAATATTTGAAACAGAGGCTCTTGTATAACTTTCTGAAAGAAATCCATGTTACAGTAGCCTGGAGTCAGGACTCAACTCTTCCAGGTGCAGTAGACAGAGAGATATACTAAAGACACAGCCCCTTTCTCAACAGACCTTAAAGTTAGACTAAAAATTCAACACCTGTTTAGAAATGAGCAGTTAAGTTTACATCTGACCCATGTTATACATCTACTCAGAAAGGTGCTAGGTAAGGTGCTATACATCTAGCTGGTTGTGCTCACCAAAAGATCAACATGTGAGACAGCTTTCACAGCAGCAACAATGAGAAAATGCTCACAAACCATAGAGAAATATCTAATGAGAATACTCAGCATTTTTTATATTGTGCCTTCACCACGCTTCCTCCAAATTAAAAACTGAAGTTCAATTTTCCAGTCTTTTTGCACATAGCTCATCTTAGTTTGCAACTGTGATCACCAGGGAAAACACTGTTTGTGTAAACTTGAAATTAAATTTAAGATGAGACAACCTGGAATTCTTAATGTTTGCATTATAAATTATTAGAATTTCCTCCTTTTACTGTATCTTCACATGTCTCTCCTATTTTCAGTTACACATAAACTTTAGATTTAAATTGCAAACAATGACATTTATAATTCTGAAAAAAACTTCTAAGACGGATGCATTAGCTTTCCAAGTGCCTGGTTGGTAAGATACAGCTGTTCAGACAGCAGCCAACACAGAACACCACAGAGAAAGGAAAGAATGGAAACTGAACCCAAAAAGGTAGATTATGCGACAAGTAATTAGAAGTTCCCTAATTGTTTTCTATGGCAAAAGAATATAAACAAAAATCCTTTCCTGTTGGTAAGGCAGAGCTTCTAATGGCAGAGTCACAAGAGCTGCAGTTTACATGAAGCAGGAGGGTATGGTAATAGCTAAACTCATTTCCTTTCAAAGGTGAATTACAGTTCAGAATACAAACAAACAGTCTCTTTACTTCAGCGGAGGGAAAAGAAAAGGGCATAAGGAAGTCCCATTTTAGCATAATGCAAAGTTTGGGGTTTTGTTATTTCATACTCTTAAAAAGTATAAATAAAGAGTCTGCCAAAAAAAGCACACGGGATACAAGATCTATCAGAACTTCATGGGTGAAAGGAATTGAGCTGTGTGTCATTTGTAACTTAAAAACTGACCTCAGGAGAATTTATTTTTCTTTAAAAAAAAAAATAAATCAAAGAACTCCACCACTATAATCTTTACAGAATATACATTTTGTCTAAATGATTACACAAGTTCGGGAAAAAAGCTAATTCTGCTTCCTTGCTCCACACGCTACACCCAGTACTTTTCCTGTTCATCCCCTATGCTATCCCATGGCCAATAAAGACCAGCAACGGAACTCCCCTCCTACAAAGGCCTCTTCATCCAGCTTGCCCTGTTACACCTTCTACTTCCAAGAAAATCTCGCCACCCAGGTCATTTTCCCCACCAAATACATAAAGGATCACAACAAGAAGAGAGGTTAAGGGTTTTTTTTTCTCTCTCTCTCTACCTTCTCAACAGGTACAAAGTTTACTACAGTTACCTTGGATCAAGAACAATACATCTCAAAACAAAGGCTCATACAAAACAAGTCCTGAAGGGAACCAATTTCTGCAACCTTAGCCTTCTACAGTTTTCAAGTAACATCCTATTTTAAAACCAGAGTGGTACTTGCTTGCCTGTTAACACTGCCTTTTGCATTTAAAAGAGCCTACTAGAAGCTGTTGAAAAGCTTTGCAGAAACACCAAGGCCACACAAAAAAGTACCACATAAAATTATTTTCTCCAGAAAAACAATTCTCTTCCATCTTGCTGCAGTTCTTGAAACTCCCATTTTGAGAAGTCCCAGTAATACTCAGATGTGGTACTAACACAGAGCTTACCCAGACAGAGTATCAGCAAACATAAGAAAATACATTTCAAGTGCTTAAACCAACAGTTCATTTTCTCCCTCTCTCTCTGGTCACTTTACCATGGAATTTTAACTTTTAAATTCTGGATCTATTGAGACTTCTTAAATTTAATTCTACTTCAATAACTAGCACAGATTTCAAGTTCACATAAAAGAGCCACTTAAATAAAATGACCCCACTGAAAATATACCAAAAGAGCTAATTGTTCAAATAGCACTTATAAGTTATCCATGGTGAGCCCAACAGAAACAAATTATTACTAAAACCAAACAGCATGGAGAAGAGGCAAGACCTGTATTATGCAGAAATAAAGAAGAGGCAGTAGTTGAGGTTGTATGTGTCACAAAGCTGTTGCAAATCCGAAGTACAATAATCCTTGTAACTGCTGAATGTGCTAGTAAGAGTTTTCGATACCTACATTTGAAATTACCAAAGCTAATACGTAGAAATGATGTGGTGAAGTATCGAAAGACACATCATACATCCCTCAAGTCCACTAACTCAAGCCTTTACCAGCACAAAATGAAGACCTTGAGGTTTTTCAAGAATAGTAAGGAAGAGCGTTTGGACATACAGACAAGATCAGTTTTGCCAAGTCCAAAACATGAGATGCCTCCTCAACACTAAGAACTATAAGGTTTTTTATTAGAGAAGAATTTAAACAACCCTTGTGCACTGGATGTCGTCAGTACAATTTTTCCGTGGAGAAACAAACAATGAAAACTTCCACACTGCAAGACAAAAAGTTTCCAAAAGTAAATTGAATTCAGGATTTTTATTATAACAAATTCTTATGGCAGAGAACAATAGTTGTACTATCAAGAATTTAATTCACCCACTGGAGAAAGCACCACAGCAGGGGCTTAGGAAATTGTATTTGGCCCCAATACAAACAAGATGTAAGGCTTTGGTCAGATCATTAGAGTTTCCTTAGACATAAAAGTATATATAGCACTACCTATTGGCAAAGTAGTGATTTATAGTTGTTAAGTATTACTATTAGAACAAAGGAAAATGTAGTTAGGCTACAAGGCAACTGCTTAACAGACTGCTGGTTTGAAGGTACAACACTATCATTAACTAGGAAAGTAAATTATACCTTATTTTAGAAAATTTCATTTTCCTATAAGGTAGCAAATTATTCTTACTGCCTTTTGCTGGTACTTTTAATATTAATTTCACAATAAGCAGTACTAAAGTCAAAGGTAAGTAACTAAGACAGAATATTGGTAAACTTAAGCAAGACAACTTTAAATAGTTAACACAATGCTTCTAAAATCACTTCCTAACACAGGTTCACCTTGTTTTGTAATAATGTATACTTGCGATTCCCAAAAAGCTAGCTGACAATACCATGCAAGCTCCTCCTCACTGTTTTTAAACAAATGTAATGGGAAAACTATGAAATGTTTCATATAACAATTCTTCCCTGCACACGTTTGATGAAATTGATCCAGGAACTTTGTGTCAGTAAAATGGCAATTATTACACAAAACCCCACACAGTGCCCATAACATGCTAAAGAACTCTGATATCAAAACATGATACACAGAAGTGAAAAAATGACCAGTAGTACCTGTAAGTTTAATTTTGGACAACCGTGCCAAAATTCCTGGCAAATCATCCAGCCGTAGTTTCATTTCTTTCCACTGTCTGTCTGCTTTGGATTCTGCTCTTACTGGTGTGACTGAGTCTTCAGTTTCTGCCGCTGACTTCATTTCTCTCAACTCATTCCCACTTGATGTCTCAGACGAAGGTTGATGAACAGGTGAAATTGATCTAATCTTGTGTATAACCTTTTTTTCTTGATCCAATTGCTGAAGCTCACGAAAAGGAGATGCAACCGAATCTGACTTGGGTTTGGCTCGTTGGCTGAGGTCTTTGTTGTACTGAGTTACATACTAAATAGAATAAGAAATGTTAAGATGAACAGTTAAGAAGGTATTTCTGCCCATTTCAGTTAATTAACAACATCAGTATTATTGCTATATTATTTCTTTCTGTTAGGAGAATTACTTCCTATGATGACATGACTGAGTTAGCCTGAATATCAAACACTTCTTTCACATGCAAGAAACTTTCTGAAGTTGGATGAGATTTCACAAAAAGCAGCTTTTCAACTCACAACTGCATCAATAGTTTACTTAAGCCTGAATAATTGATTCTGGATAAAAAAACCTACTTCCTCCTCCACAGCTTCAACAGCAAACTCTATTCAAAACCACCAGATAAAATCATTCAATATAATACCGACCAAGTGACCTTTAAACAAAGAGGTACACACGCATGCCCATAACAACTCCACTTTCCAAATATAAGCATTAAACTTTTTGCATCTTTAAGCTACGAAAAAGATCAGAAAAATACCAAGGAAATACAACCTACTTCCTATGATAAAAAAAATCACCTCCCACACTAGGGTATTACTACTTATACCAAACTTTCAGCTAATTAACTACGCAACAATCTTCAACAGGAGTAAAATGAACATACATTGAACAGAAAGTTAGGAGAGAGTTGTTTCCTTTTTTAGAACTCTTACAGAATAAGAAAAAGAGCATTTAACTTCTCCTATATATTTTCTTTCCCAAAATATTCTATATATTTCAAGCACAAGAGACAGGTATAAAAAGATTGAGCTTTCAACTAATCATGGTTTAAAGTACACAATAATTATAACGTGGAAGAGAGATAAGAAACCCTGAATGAGTCATGTGAATACAGATCAGTTTCATAGCAAAAAAAAAGATTTGATGAGTTCTGGTGATCCCCAGAAGCATAGAAGAGACCCCGAGCTCTTGCTTCATACAGGACTGAAGCTCAAAAAATACCAACAGATGTACATGCTCCTTGTGATCAAAGCAGTCATTAGCTATAACACTCAGTCTTATCCACATTTCATGACAGGACACAACTCAGGGAAAAGTAAGATGTCTCTTACTGCCATCCTCTTACAAGCGATACAACTGTTCAAAGAAGAAGATAGAATTTTGAGGGTTTGAATGATAATTACAGCTCTTCTAATACCTAAAACTAGCAGCACACTATAGAAGGTAATCCATTAAGTTAACAGGCTCAGGAGTTTTGATTCAAATTAACTGATTAACTCTTCAGTCAGAGCACACTACCTCCACAAATGAGTTCCATCTACCACTTGTCTGACTGCTAGCCAAGATTTGATTTTCTTATTAGCATTTTTATCAACAGTAACTTTAGAAATCTCTTCATGTTTCTCAACAGCAGGAGAGTGCCCCGCTTTAGAGGCACATTAAAGCCCCCTGTCAAGCAGGGGGCACACCGCAGCACGAGGCATTGCCCCTGCTACAGCAGGTTTCCTCCAGCCTCAAATGCTTTAGATGCCAAATGCTCAGCCCCGATGCAGTGCAGAAAAAGAGATGCTTGGAACTGCCTGAGCTTGCCTGATAAAAAAATATTGGTTTTATCAACTAATCTCCATTTTGACTCATCACATGTGACAAAATGAATTGAAAGAATGAGAAAAATAGGATAAATACACTCCCTGACTTACCATTCGTTTAAGGAAGTTGAAGTACTGAAATGTAATTAGTCTGTCATTGGCTACATGGCAAAGATGCACACACTGGCACGGTATCTGCTGTATTCCAGTGTTCTTCAGATGCCAGACAAATAGCCCTATTTAAAGTACAATACAAAAAAAAAAAAACAACAACCCAAAAACCCCCAAACAAACCAACCAAAAAAAAAAAAAAAAAGAGAAAGAAAGAACATTAGATTCCTATTCCTTTTCTGAGTTTGATTCTAACTAGGACCACTGCCCACTGCCAGCTGTGACACAAGGCCCCCAGCAAACCGGGGCCAGGCCTGCTCAGGTGGGGAAAAACCCGTTTGCAGGCTCTAAGTGTCATGGCTGAAAGCGCAGGCTTGCCCTAATGATTTGGGGGGTTTCTTGCAAATCTCTCAGCACCAAAGTCAAACGCGTCAAGAGGACACCCCTGCGCGACACGACACCTGTGACCCGAGACAGAGGGACACACTGAGGGACACAGCGCGGCCCCAGGGCCGGCCCGGCCCCCGCCGCTGCCAGGCCCTGCCTGCCCCCCCCGGCCTCGCACAGCGCCGATCGCGGCCCCCCCCCCCGCCCCCAGCCCCCGCCGAGGCCTCGCTGCCCCGCGGGCGGCGGTACCTGCCAGCGCCCGGGGCGGGCTGCAGCGGCGGGCAGCGCTCATGGCCGCAGCGCTGCTCCCGCCGCCCTCTCCCCTCACCGCCTGGGCGCCGCCATCTTGCCCGGCATGACCGCTAAACGCCTTCCGGGTCGGCGCTTCCCGGGTCGGCGCTTCCCGGGTCGGCGCTTCCCGGGGCGGCGCTTCCCGGGGCGGGCGGGAGGGGCCGTGGGCTCTGGGGGAGGCGGCAGAGGGGGGTGGGCCGCGGCGGTCGTACCGGCAGCGGGACCCCACCAACGGAGGCCGGGCCCGTCCCGCCGACAGCTGCGTGCCCCCTCACGGGCCGCAGCCCGGGGGCTCTGGCCCAGCCAGGCTGGCGGGGGGCGCCTTTGGCCCCGCCGCTCCCGGGCCGAGCCTGCCGCCTCCTGCGCCCCGGCGCGAAGCGCCTCAAAGCGCCTCAGGGCCGTGGGGGGGTGCGTGGGGCGGCAGTCGGGGCCCCAAGCGTCCCCAGTCACCCACAAATACCCCCCGCGGGGGAGAACCGCTCGGTGGGCCCCAGGTTTTGGGGTACCATAACTGCCTAAGGCGCCAGGTGGGTGCTGGGGCCGGGCTGGAGGCTTCGGGCACCTTTGCCATGAAGAGGCAGCCCAGGCCCTGCCCGGGGTGTCCTCCCAGCAGCTTGCTGCGGGCACTGGCTGCGGTTCCCACCTTGCATCCCTGGGCAGCTTTCCAGTTAACAGCGGGTCCGTGGGAGGGGTCAAGAGGGTGCCCTGAACTTTCAGGGGAGTTCGCTTAATACTTGTGAAACAACCAGAGATGGTCTACTAAAAAATAGATTCATTCTTGAGGACATGGAGTCTCATTCCCCAAAGGACCTGAGCTTTAAATAGTCAAAGGCTTGGTAAAAAAAAAAAAATATCTGTATTTGGTTCCTGAAGTAATTTTTGAAAATGAAGGTTTGATTTCTATACTCCTTGGGTGAAGTTTATGTGCGGCAGGAGGTCTGACTGAAGGGCTGACCCAGCTGCCATCTCATCCTCCCTTTGTACAAGTTCTGGGGGTGGCCGGATCCTTTGCTAGGCTGACCGAACTTGCTAACCTGAAGGGAAGGAACTGGTCATTTTGCTGGTTTAAGTGTTTGAACTCAGCCTGCACAGGGTCTGTAAGGTTGAAAACTGGTGTAAGTCACAGAGGAAGGGGCCTTGGACTGGAGTCTGAACTAAAAGGGAAGGGAATGGTTAGGACTGCTCAAGCCGTAAAGCGTAATTGCACCCCCAGGCATCTTTAAAATGTTTTCTTTAAAGAGTTTAAGTTCAGGAGATGTAGGCTATAAGTCACTTACATGCTTTTGAAGATCATTCTCAATATTTTAACATGGAAATCTTCCTCAGAACCATCTTCCTCCCAGGCTTTCATTTCTTTATAGTGCTTAAATTCATGCAAAAGTCATCTTAAATCATTATTAGGAAGATAAAATGAAAACACTCACTCTAATTCACCAAGAATATCCTACTTCGAAGCATTTATATCCACTCTCTTTCTATTTGGGGAGCTGGGGAGAAATTAGGACTTCACATTTCTTACAGTTAATATCCTGTTTTACTCTGAGTTCTCACCACTGAGCATATATCACTTTGCAGTTCCTGTTTGCATCTCTAGCTTTTGTAACTTCCACAGATTTGGCCTCAACTTAAATTTACACCTGCAAAAATAAAATAAACATCATGCAGCACACACGCACACAATGGTTACATAGAGGGCTGGAAGGGGTGGTTGGTTTTAGGGCAGTTTGGGTCAGAGAGGAAAAGGTTGAGGTAGCTGAGTGTTCTGTGTCAGGGCTGAGATTTAAGGTTTAATGATTTTCATTGCCTTTCACTTGGGCAATAAATTGCACCCCTGGAGAGAGGGGGTAAAACACTACTTTTCTAATTAAGGAGAATGTTATCCACGGGCCTCAAGACAGAGCAATACCTCCTTGTGAAACAATAATGATGATTTAGGGCACATAGAATGTCACATACCCGTTTGGGTTTAACCACTAAAGCTACTCCTAGAGAGAAAAAAACCCCAAACCCTCAGGATTTTTAGTGGACACAAGCATCCAAATGTCAGAATTGTTTTTCAGCCTAGAATGGCTCCACAGCCTTTGGATCTTGGAAGCAGAGGTTCAGGTCTGCAGAGTGCTGGTTCTGCAAAAGCTGGATCCATGAAATACTAAAAGCTCCAGAATGCGCCTGGGCAGGGGATTACAGAAAAGGGATTATGGCCCTGCCAGGGAGCTCTCAGTACCTTCCCCGCTCAGCACCCACATCCTAGTTCATAAAACCCAGGTGCCAATGTCACAGGACCACAGGGCTGCAGGAGGAGACTCGCCTCTCACAGGGCTCCAAGGTCAAGTGCCGTTGGCAGGCAGAGTGATTCCTGAAGCATCCCTAACTTTTTTGCTGCTTGCTGAGATGGGCAATTGCTCAGTACCTCTGGCTACTTCCCCACAGTCACAAAGTAAACACTGCACCTACAGGTCTGTTTTCAGGGTGATGCAAGGGGCATTTAACCACGCGACTCCCATTAATGTTAATTATAGAGCACATATTAACAGCATTATACGATCCTTTTTCCTATTAGCACTATCATAAATCTCATTGGTGGGGCTTAATTAGATCTCGGCAGGAGAATGCAATAGTTTGATACACAAAAGGGCAAATTTGTGGAAACAGCAAACTATTATTATACTTTAATCTCAAAATCTCTCCTTCTCTTACTCATAACACCAACAAGACTTCTTGTAAGATTGATTTGTTGTCAGAAAATGATTTAAAGACCAACTGTAAAAATACTGTATTTTCCTTGCTTCGTAGAATGTGGCATTGATGTTAGAGCTCCACAGAGACTTGATGTACTTTCAGATAGGGAACTCTAAAAGCCAAGTGCAAAATAAATAAGATGGCATCCTGCTGTTATTGTGGTAACCTTTACAGATCATTTCAGAACTGTGACTGTTGTGTAGCTGAGTAATACACCATGGGGGAAGCCTGAGCTTAGTGCAATTCTACCCTGGTCAGCTGAAGCCCAACTGTATTTGCTTTTTGGGGGCCCAGTATGTAACAGAAGGAATGGTGTCCAAAGTGAAGGGCACTGGGACATACCAGAAATAACAGATAAGAAGAACTAAGAAAGTATTAAAGGCCAAGCCAGATCGTAATGGTAGAAAGTTGATTAACTGCTTAAGGCATCTAGACTGAGCAAAAGATCTCTGCTCAACACTACTTACATCAACAACAACTTACATCCCTGCTGAGATCTCCCTGAGTCAGGGCTTGTTGCAGCTTCAGTGGCTGAGAAACTCCTGGTGATCCTGATGACCAGTTAAGTAGTTCCTTGAGGCACTTGTAAGGGGGGGGGGTGTGTCTGTGTCTGTGATTTTCTACAAATTGGCATTTGTGATGCACAAGCTTCATGTCAGTGCAAGACCAAAGCATAGATATATTTTGGTCTTAAAGAAACCCCACAACCAGGAGCAAAATCTACTCGTACCAAGAGCCTGAAACATGGAAATTCTATGCTATTAAAGATTTGCCTTCTAGCAAATAGCTCCAAGTGGAAAGTAGCAGGTAAAAAGAAACAACATGAAAACCCCCAAACTCTTCCACCATGTCGATTCCAGTGTTACAGAGGAGTGAAAGCTTCCAAGAACGAGTGAAATAGTAGTCCTGGTAGATCAGGACTCAGTAGCCTTTTTGAAGTGGTATGCCAGACTGATTTCCTTCCCAAAGTAGAGTTCAAATATACCATAGGAAATCAGCAGAAGCTAGAAACTGCTGCCTCTTCCCAGCTGTCAAAGGTGGCCTTGTGCTGACCCTGTGGTATGCCGTTTTTTGGCAAGCCTTGTGTTGCTTACTCACCACCTGTGATGGACTACGAGCTAGAATAGCTTACTTTGAGCCAAAATCTTCCAACATTTCCTTAGGCAGATCTTTGCCGAGAGCCTGGTGTAAATTCAGCTGCAATCAGATTTGAAGTTGACGTCAAATCTGGTGCGGACATGCAGGTGACGGGGAGTAAACAGCAAGATGACTGGAGACGAACCCTACCAAAGGCAGCATGAGGGGAATCACCCCTAACAAATGGCAAGACCTGCCTTAAGGCAACAGCAGCAAGCCACGCAGATTCACAAAGGAGCTACATAGCCACTGCAACCCACCATCACATCAGCGATCTGTTTTTAACTCACCCTGACTTTGCTGTTTCTGACAAGCAGTGATACCTCTTCTACCTTAAAGTTCTCAGCCAGAGTCAACAATAGCTATTGCCAGCAGCCCTTTGCCCTGAAAATGACATTCTCAAGAAAAGGACCTGTGTCCTGTGCTCTTTCAGCTGAGAATTGCTGCCTGAATTTCTCCAGAGCCCCTTTCTATTTTTTTCTCTTTTTTTTTCATACCTCCTTTCAGAGGTCTTTCTTTTCCTGGAAAATCTATGTGAAATTCCCAAGCTGCCTAGGACTCAAAAGATCTAATAAAAATAAGATTTATTAAGAGCAGAGGGAGGAAATCAGATTAAAACTGAAGAAACAGCTTGCATAACTGATCTCCTGTACTCAGCAACTGCTCAGGAAGTGCTTGGTACACACACATTAACTGTTTTGTGGAAGTGCTGCTCAGCCAGCGAAGGCAGGCGGCAGGCTGCAAAGTGTGTCTTCTCCGCAGATATGGCCATTAGTTGCACAAAGCACGCCAGTGCTCATGGTCGCTGCTCCTCAGTGCCAGATGCGAAGCTGTGTTTGGCTAACCCGCTGTTAACTCACTTTGCCTACTGCTCAGGGAGGGCAGAGGCTCAGAGGGACCTGAGGCACCAAGAGTCTCCAAGCTCTGCAGCCCAGTATCACCCACCACAGCCAGTATCTCTGCCTCTGCCCACCTCCAGCTCTCCGTGGGAGGGATGCGTGCATGCTGTGAGACCTATAGGATGGCTGTTTCTACCTCTCCTCCCTCTGCCTCATCACTCTCTTCTGCTTGCCCTAAGGCCATGATTTGCCATGCCTATCAGCCCATCACCCCATCCTGCTCCCTGCTTTGGTTAGCTTTAAACCCCACCCTGCAGCACGCATGTTGGCAGGACTCCTCTTCTGACTCGCTTTTCTCCCTCAGCAGCATTTTCGCCCAGGTAGGCAGCGCTCAGCCCCAGCAGCACTCGAGGGACATGACAGGCAAGGCAGCACCCATCTGCTCAGTCCCTGTCTCCCATCCCTCTGCGGGGGCTGGCTGAGCGTGATGAAGCCCCCTGTGCCAAGCTCCAGGAAACAGCTTCAGCTTCCTCCTCATTTCAAACGGTGCCCAAACAGTCCTAATCCAGTCGCTGTGGGCTCCAGCTCCTGGAAGCAATTCTCACTCTTTACTGTCCTCATTTGGGTGCCTTTGTCTGTGTTCATCAAATGCAGATTTTGGACTGAGTAGCTCCACCAGCCCCCATTAACCTTCACCAGGCATCTTCCTGCTTCTCCCTTGCTGAGTCCAAGCATGGCAGTGCTCTTTCACTTCTGCTTCCACTGACATAGCTTCCACACTTTACTTACCATTTCTTAATGGTTTCTGTCATAGAAGACCTCTCACAAATCTTCATAGCTTCTTCTGGGTATTTTTCCTACTCTTTCCCCACAATGAAATGAAGAGGGAGCAAATAGATTTTTTTTTCCCCTGTACCTCAGTGCAGACCCTACCCCGTACTGCTTCTTGGATGCAGTTTTCCTCCATGTTTGTGGCCACTCCAACCAGGCATGCAGGGATGTTGTGGGCTTGAAGGGCTGGCAATGGAGACAGCCACCACAAGAGGAGCACGGTTTTGAGAAATGACCTGCAACATGACAGTGGCTGTGGACCCTGTCCCTACGCTCAGTGGAGCCTGCATGGCCTGTTCCTCCTCCTCACGCAGCGGTGGAAGACTGTGGTTGTCCTAAGGCACCTTTGCCAGCACACTAATCCTTCCCACCAGTGTAGGTCCTGCAGGCATCTGCCCCAAGTCAGGAGAGGACAACTGGCACTGTCAGAATTACTGCCCAACCCAATGTGAGAAAGCAGCACAACCATGGCTGGGTATTTACAGATTATGCTTTATAATTATATGTCATTTGTGGATTCTGGATATTCTGGATTGTGGGTATTTCAGCTGAACTTCAGAGAAGTGGTTGTATTTCTACACGTCTGCACATCTTGAAACTTAAGGCCTGAACCAGCTCTTACTGGAATCAATCAATAAATCCTTCCATTGACTTAAATGGAAGTTGAATCAGATCTGCTGCTAATGCTTGCACATCCCTAATTAACTGTCCGCTGCATCACTGAGGTGAGGGGAGGTAGCTCCTCAACTGTCTCGGTGAGAACTGTGACTGAAGCCCCACTGGCAACCTTGTGCTTGCTCACACCTGGGTTTGTGCAAGATGTGTCCTCTCCCACGGCAAGCATAACTCTGGTGCCTGCAGCATCAGCACAACTTGCTCAGCACCTTGTGTTAATTGTCTCACAGACTTCACAGCTTTCCAGCAAATTTCCCGTTCCCTGTTACTTCCTCCTGCCCTGGACTATTTCAAGCCTTTATGTAAGAAGCACCACAAGCCCCTTAATGCTAGGTTGTTTGGACAGTTGTTCTGCAACAGAATATCTTGGGTTCAGCAAAAAATGCCTTCTGCTGTCATAGCAGCACCAAACACGTAAGTGCAAATGACTGACTTGCAAGGGTAACAACACTTCTGAGCTTTGCAATTATGCACAGTGATGCTATTATATAATTGATCTGGGGATTTAATAAATTATTCTTTTTATAGTTCTGAGAACACCCGAAGTCAGATTAGGGAGAGCTTTAATGCCCACTTTCCTTGCCGAAAGGACATTGGTTTGTGCTGTGAGCTGGTGGCGTTGGAAGCAGCATGCCCAGCTGCCTGATGGCCGTGCTGGCTGACTGGTGGGACTTCTGCCTGCCCCTCTGCCTGCCTCATCCTCACCTCAAAGAAGAACAAGTGCCACGATAGCACATCCTGGTATAAATAATGTACCCCTTGGCAACTTCTCAACAGCATGAGACTGAACAGCTCGGGAAACGAGAGGATGGTGGCACCAGCAAGCCAGGGCATGCTGCGGGCAAGGGTTGCTTGGGCTTTAACCCCACCACTTCGCCTGGGCACTTACTGCCTTGACCTGCAGTACATGGCAGGCGGCCAAGCTCGTCCTACCGCCTGGGGCTGCCATCTTCTCACATTGCACCACTTAAGCGGAATTTAGTCATATTATTACTTGGATTGATACCTAAGGAAAACCCGTAGCATGGCAAGAAGTGGTCCTGGTGACTCACACTGGCACTTTTCCTTCTGAGTCAGCCCTGAGCCGGTGCCCGAGCATGGTACAGGGGCACGGTGTGGCAGGAACATAATTTCAGGTGTGGAACATAATTAAGGTTGTAACCACTCGTCATTTTATCCCCCTTATGCTTTCCCGTCCTTGCTGGGTAGGTGCTGCCTCGTTAAGCTCTGGATCCCCTGGGACGCAGCACTTCCTTGCAATAACCATGCTCCCACTGGAGTTAATGGCAATTAATGGAATTAATGACAAAAAAAAGTAGGCTCTGCACCTACTTTACCAGTGAGCACAGCCTGCCCCGGCCAGGAGATGGGAGGGCTGTCTGGTTTCCCTCCTTCTCCTGGGTGTTAAACTAGATGAGTTCCTTGTGGGAGAAGTGTGAGAAACTCCAGTTTTCTCCCTCAATGTGAAGGGTGGAATGTTTTATGTTTTTCTAATTTGTGCATGAATCAATTTAGCTTCTGAGGAAAAAATGTCACGTAAGAGAAGCACACCAGAGTTGGCAACAGAAGGTGCAGGAGAGACCCCTCAACCCTACCACTCTTAGCAGTAATCTATGTCCTTCCCCAGCATCTTGCAGCCTGGGATGCTAGATGGCCAAAATAAATGAATGCCTTGCTTGTGTTCCCAGTCAATATTTACATCACAAAATATATCCAAGACACAGCAAGTCTCTTTCTTAGAGAAATACTGTATGTGTCCTGTTAAATGCAAACTCCACAAGTTGTCTGTGGCCTGCAGGCTGCAGATCCGAGGCCCTAAGAAAGCTGATACCAGGAGAAGGCTGTCATGGTCAGGATGGTTCATCTGCCTGCAGACTGTTCCCACTAGGACCTCAGGAGGGTAAGAGCCCGTGGTCAGAATGGCCCATGGGGGAAGGCTGTAGGAGTGCAGGTTGAGCATCCCTGCTCTGTGGAGCAGAGTGATGCTGGACACCTTCACCATCGGCTTTGAGCCTCCATGGAATAGCTCCTCATGGAGATGTTGGCAGGCTGTGCAGAAAGAAACCCCTCGACCAGGGAGGCGGCTTATGTGCCAGACAACTTTTGTTACTCAGAGGCTGCCTGTTTGGGTTCCTGGCTGCTGCAGTGGGTCCTTGTCCCTCCAAAATGTGTGTCGCAGTGCTGTTGATTTCAGCTGGAGCGATGTTTAGCCTGTGGTGAACGTTATCCTGAAAGACAAACCAGGTCCAGTGCAACTTCCTCAACTTAAACAAAGGAGACCGAGGATGTCTTGATTATAGAAAAGCAGACTACACATTCTTCTTATTTATGGACGTTTAGGGCAGTTAGTTGTTATAAATCATGCAGCCAAGCAGTCATTATTTGAAGCTCTTACATCCCAGACCAACTAAGTGTGTTCATATTAGCCTCAGCAGTTGACAACCATAGCAAAGAACTTGCAGAAAGGATAACATTTATGAACATATCAAAAAGATTCATAATGGGCTATTAAAAATAGCAAGAGATGAAAGAGGCAGCCTACAGATAAGCCATTTTGAGATCCTCAGTAATTCAGATCACTGTTTTTAGAAGTCAAGTTTTAGCTATCACAGATCTGTCCCTGCTGCTCTGCAGATAACAAGGTAGGCTGTTCTGATCAGGGTGAGAGCTCTCTTCCACCTAGGGCTCTTTATTTCACTCTGGCAGCTATCACATAGATATTGAAAAAAACTGTATGCAACTCACACCCACCTTCCATCTCCTGTACGCTGCCGAAGCGACAAGCCTGAGCCCACATCAAATTCAGCCTTATTTTCCGTGGGCTGGCTCTGCTTAGTGCTGCCATTTCCTAAGGGTTAATTTTGGCAAGCAAGGGTAGTTGGTCAAGTAAAGCGTGTGCACCCTCCGGGCAGTTTCGTAGCCTGTCAGGCACTTGTTAACACACTAACCCATTTATTTTTTGATGAATTTG
This sequence comes from Falco peregrinus, assembly GCF_023634155.1. Taxonomy (NCBI): domain Eukaryota; kingdom Metazoa; phylum Chordata; class Aves; order Falconiformes; family Falconidae; genus Falco; species Falco peregrinus. The sequence continues at coordinate 115,931,338 of NC_073722.1, read as the reverse complement.
TGGCATGTTGGGCATGAGCCAGAAGCTGAGCTGGGAACAATATTTATTTATATCTACACACAATAATTCATGTCTGCCCAAATCATGGACTTTCCTTAATCCACAGTATTTCAAAACATTTGCAGTTTTCTCAGCCGATTAGCATTGGCTTTGCTTGGCCCAACCTAGTGGAAAGAAATGTAAGACAGTGAATGCAGCTGAATGCTTTGATTCACTGATAGAAGCTGACGTTTCTTCCCTGGCTGTTCTATCAGTCCATAATTTAAAGATTCTTTTGAGGTGCAAAGAGCTGTGTTTTGTGCTGTGACGAGCAGTATGGGATGTCCAGTCCTTTTTCTGTGGAAGGAGTCTTGCCAAATACCCATCTGAACAAGGGGACCGTAGTTTTGTGTGCCGCTGAAACAAACTAAAAGCCTGCAAAAGTTGATTCTTGAGAGCTGTTTTCTCAAAGTGAATCACTATCCACAATCTGGAAGGAGAGAGTTGATGGAGCCCACATCATCAGCTTGATGGATCAAAAAGTTTTCATAGTATTGGTTTCCAGCCACCGAGTGCTAATAAACTACATGAAACATGAAACAACGTTTGCATTGAGAACTGTGCAGCAGTATAGGAAGCCACTGAAGATAGCTCAAAAATACCCTCCATCCCTTCTAAATGTAAGAGGGAAAAAGAAGAAAGAAAAAGATGGGGGTGTGTGTGTGTGTGAAGATTCAGAGGTTTGTTGGATAGATTTGCAATGTATTTGGAGAAAAATGGAGCTTGGATGCAAACAGGTATAGTGTCCATTAAAGCTAGGATGAGGCAAACCTGCTGAAACCAGAACTGAATTTGGGTATGACCACGACACAGTGTGGAGATGTTGGTTGCTGGGTCATAAGAAACGCAGCCTCTGAAATAGCACATGCCTTTCTGAGCTCTCAGAAGATCACTGTCATCAAACCTGTCACGCAGAGAGGGAAATTAAGCTCAGATTCACTCAAAACACCATGAAGGAACCTCTGTGCTCTGCCCATTAGACTGTTTCCCCATACTGTAAGTGCCCAGGTTTTAAGGACTAATAGTCACAGGGTTGTCCTCTGGCCCTCCGAGACAGAGACAGGGAAGGGACAGCCACACTTCACGGGGAGCCATCACCTAGGTAAGAGCTGGAACAACAAAGAGGAAGGTTTTTATAAAGGAAAAACTATTTCCCACTTGTCTGTAGCAAATATGGAGACTGCGTAACATCACCCTGGCTGGTACCACTTGCTAAGCAGTCCTGCCTTAGTCTGTCAAGGCAGCGTTTGTTTTCGAAACAAGCCAACATGACTTCTGTGCAGTGGTAGCCCAGGTCTTTTTGGTCACATACTCACCTTCAGGAGACCTTTATAAATTTCCATGCATCCCAAGCAGTTTGTCTGTGGGATTTTCAAACCTTTTTTTTTTTTTTCCCTGCAAAAATGAGTAAAGTTTAGACCTGATTTTGTTGTATGAGGAAATTTGAAGGAGTTGCATTATTAACGGCAACTTTATCTGACCTGAATTTGGCTACTGCATAGTTTAAATCCCTTAGGGAACCTTCATTACTACAGCATTAAGGAAGCTTTCTGACTTTTTAAAATCCTCATAAATGTTCTTTTCAGAACAACACTATAAATTCAGCTTTTTATCATAAACTTTACCTTCCTAAATAAAAAAAAACCAACAAAACAAACCCTCTCAACTTATTGCACTCGATTTCATGACAGTGTTTTAAAATACAATTCAATACTTATGAAATGCACTGCAAATCCAAGTTTGATGTCTACGGGCTGTATCTGGCAGGAGATGTTCTGATTTTGTCCTGGGCTTTTATTTTATTCTCACTACATATTACTTGAATTAAGCTTACTAAGTATGCTAGCCAAGATCAAGATTGCGTGGCACTAGGTGCTATATAAACACAACATAAGATGCAGCCCAGGCCATAGATAAGTAAAATCAAGCAGATAAAACCAAGGGAAGAGGGAAGCGGTGTTATCGCTGCTTTACAGATGGGGAGCAAGGACACAAGGAAAGGAGTAGTCACACTAACTTGAGGCACCAGCGTAGGAGCCTGAGCTCAGAGGACAGGTTTCCTTCATCATTAGTGGGGTTGTTTGCATCGGTCAGAGGGGGAATGGGTGTCACAGAGGGTGAGAGCCTGAAGGAGGGGGTGTGAGAGAGGAGACCCCCGCGAGGGTCTGGCTCGCACAGGGCAGGCAGGCAGCCAGGGGGAAGCCCACCACCCCGGCGGCGGTGTTGAGACAGTTCATCTCGCCCCCGCAAGCCTCCTGAAACCTCCAAAAGGTTAATCATCATCGTGCTGGGCTCCATGAAAAGCCAGTAATGAAGCAGTAATAAATAATAATTTATCTCATTAAAATGCTTGTGTCAACTGTGTCTGTCAGTGTAGAGATGGATACGGAGTACAAGGGCTGGTGTAAGGCATGCTTCACACACAAACGTGCCCGCGAGCCCTGGAGAGACAGGGTTTGTTGAGACAAGGAGTTGTTAATTAGCCAGACCAGCTCAGGAGATGACATTAGTCTGCAATATCTGCATCTCCAAGAAAGTGAAATGATGCCTATTCCAATTAAAGGCAGGCCAGCCGACGGCCGCCATAATGAGAGAATAGTTGCCATTTCAGGGGGAAAGAGGAGACCCAGCTGGGCCTCTGAAGGACTTCCAAGCAAAACAAAGTGTAAGACCATGTATTATTCCCTGCCACAAAGGAAGGTGTCGGAGGGAAACCCTCTGCAGGTTGCATCTCTGCTGGAGGGTGCAAATGCAGCATCGCTGTCCTGCACAAACACGGGTGCAAAGCATGCTTAGCAAGGGACATCAGGACAGGACAACAGTTGGGTAGGGAGGAGAAACCTTTCTGATGTAGCCTGTAAGGGGTTTAAACACAGCTTTCTTTTTGTTCCTTCTCTCTGTCCTTTACACACGTTTGTAATTTTTTCTCTGTCCTAGAGATTACAAGTAAAAGTTAGTCAGCCAGGCATGCAGAGATCTGTATGATATTAAATATGTGCAGTGTTACCTATGCAATAGCCTGGAAGGACACCTCTATGTATGCTTTTCTACTCTGCAAAGTCCATGGCTGTAAGCACATTCATTTACAATGTCCCTGCGGCCCAGTGTGCCGCTGCCCCAGGCACCCATCGCTGCCAAGGGCTCTGCGGCCAGCGGTCCCTCATCCCTCCTGCCAGGCACGGCTGTGGATGTGGTGGCCACACGTGTCCGTGCGTGACGTGCACCACGTCTGCATCAGCACAGGCTCTGCTAGCAGCTCCAGGAGGGCACCGAGCAGATAGTACTTCTTGACTTAACCATGTCGGGTCTCTGGTTTGGAAACTCTCCCCCCAGTTGCCACCCAGCTCTTGTGGTTTGTTCAGTGGCTTAGAGGGTTTTTCTCTGTTAAAGAGGTGACCCGAGCCATCTGCTGAGAGCAGAATCGTGCCATGGCGGTGCTGGTGGCACAGCAGCTCTCTGAGCTGGGGCTAAGCATGGGAAGGAGCATCGTGAGTTCCCACAGCTCTCCAGGCTCCCGCAATGGGAACTCCTAATTAATTGTCCGTACAGTACCTCTTTCCCTTATTTTTCTTGTTAACGACTGATTTTTAAAAAGGGAGTTCAGCAGCTCAGCCGTTTCGGAGTCACCATTAATTTAATCTTCCTCCTTATTTATTGATGGAGCTACTTTCTCTCTTGCCTTTGGTGTCCCCATGATATATTTCTAAAAGCCTTCCCGATGCCTCTGGGAGCAGTCACTCATTCGGCTGCCCTTGCCGTCTCCCTGAAAGCCTCCCCTCCTCAGCAAGACACACTTGCTTCGGTGTCCACTCCTCCTTCCTGACAGAAACCTTTGTGCTCTTTCTGACTTTTCCACCATCTCCCTGTTCTGCCTTGTTTGCTGATCCTCAGTTGTCGCATTTTCCTCTTTCCCTGTAAAAACATCCTTAAGGATGGGACCGGACTAGCACAAAGTGGGGTAGCCCCTTCCCCTGGCAGGGATCTGGGCTGCCTGGCAGCAGCTCTGACTCTGTCCTACTTTCTCCTGGATCATCACTCACCCTTTCATTTGAAAAAAAATTGTCCTTCCTAGCACACTGTGTTCACCAGACTCCCCAAACTACCTTGTCTGAAATTTAATTCGCCTGTACGCTATTATAACAGTTGCAGTCATTTAGTATTAATTAGCATGACTTGTAATTTAGTTCAGTCCTTATGGACCTAGTGGTGGCCCAGTTCTGACATGGATGGCACAGGCTCATCAAGAGACGGTCCCTGTCCCAAAGCAGTTACACTCCCCAGATGAGCCACCAGGGAAATATCTTCTTGCCATTGTACCAGCGGAAGTAAAGCAAGAAGAGATTTGCGGGGGAGCTCAAAATCACCTCTAATGGCTGAGCTCCCACGCAGAGCCTGGTTCATAGCATCACTTTTGTTGATCCTCCCTGGGTGAGTATCCCTGGGTCGCCGAGGGGCTGGCAGAGCCTCCTGCCTCCATGCAGGCATGGCAAGAGCTGCCTCCACTCCAGCTTGGCCAGCCCCAGCTCTCTTGGCACATCCAGCCCTTCGTTTCTGTTTCGTGAATTTCAGAAATGCCAGGAAGGCTTCAGTTTGCTTAAGTTTTACGTTTCTCTTTTGGATCCACTCCCCATCCTGCTGAATTATTTTGTCCCATTGTAATCGAATTGCCTTTGAGCGTGATGACCTTCACTTGGGCCAAGGTGTCCCATGGCTTGCTCAGAAATCCCAGTAGCAAACTGATAGTCGCTGAATTCCTCTGCTGTGCGAAGATAAGCTGTAAGCCAGAGCTGGAGAATATTAATACCTGCTCCAGAAGGAACAGAAGGTTGTTTCTTAGCTGAGTAAAAATGGGTTCAAACATGTGGGTGTGTGACCAGATGGGCTGGGTGTGTTAGGAGCACACACTTGCTATAGAAACTTAAATATTTTCTTTAAGGAGCAGCTACTATTCATTTAAAAAAAATAATGCCATCAGGTTTTAGAATATAAACAGGAACAAAGAATGGTAAATAATGGTTCAGTACCTCCCAGCTGCAGGGAAGTGCTCACAGCCTTACACGGCACGTCCCCGGGTGAATGCCTGCGGCCCTGAGCCAGGGCTGGGGGACAGTATGTTGTTAGTGGCATTTGATAGCTGCTATGTCTTTGTGAAAGAGATTTCTTTATGGTGTTGTTTCTATGGGGACATAGATACGGGGTCCTGCCTGCTGGCTGGAAAACTTCCCTGCCACATGGCAGAGAAGGACTGGTCCCTGCTCTCCCTGCTCTAGAGAGGGCTGGGACGAGGATGGCTTCCACTTCCATACAAGGCAGTAGGGGAGCTTCCATCTCATCCCAATATGAATTCAGAAGCATCAGAAAGTGCTGGGAAAGACAACTGCTGCTTGCTGGCACCCCCAGGCACTTACAGCCCCTCAATGTAGCAAGGGGAGTGTGTGGTTCTCTGACCTCCTGGTGTCCAAGGGGGATTCCTTTCCCCTCGGATGAATATGAGCAACTAACAGGGCTATAAAATGCCAGTGAATTTAGGCTGGGTCTGATCTCCATAGCGTAAAGGAGAAACCCCTTTTACCGAGGTGAATAGAGCCTCAGTGGGGAAAAGACACGAGCATAAAGCCCGTAATGGTCATTTGCAGAGGGGTGAGAAGGTGTGTGAAAGGCCACCCTGCAAACACAACCCATAGTGCCTTATGGCTGATGCATCCATCTATACCTGTGTAAGGAAGATAAAGTATAAGAGCAGCTCCAAGTGGTAACCTAATACACTCTCTCTGCAGTACAGTCCAGGTCACAAAGAAAATTCAGGATATCTAGCTGGAGCCATTTATTGATGGTTTAGTGTATCTCTGAGGCTGAGCTGGAGCTATAAAAACAAGGGACCTCAGAGATCCTGGCGATGTACCTTCGGAGGTGTGTGATACATGGTCTAGCTGAGCACCTCTGATGTCCTTTCATTGCTCAACTTGCCAATCAGGCCATGGGCTTGGAAGCCTGACTTTAGATACTCATTTTTAAAGCGACTGGCCTGAATTTCTACCAGAGGCAGAGAAAAAAGAAATTGTCTGTCCTGGAAAATAGCCATTCAGAAACAATTTCCCCTAAAATTCTCACTACGGGTGATGAAAATCCACAGCAAAGGGGGGAAAAAAAGAAACAAGATGAATTAATGCTCTTTTAAAAAACTTTTTACAACTGATTTCTAATGAGGCATGGCCAATGTTGTTGACACGCAATTGGATCAGCTTCAACTCCTGGGACGACTGTTTGATGAATGGACAAATTCCAGGGCTGGAGACAAACGCTGCCTTCCTCTCCCACAACTCAGCACTTCTCCCACAGACTGCTTAAACCTCCACCAGAAATGACTCGACTCTATATTAGTAGTTTAATTAAAAGTTTCCATATGCACATCGCCTTTGCTCTCACCGGCCTCTGAATGGGGAAATTAAACACGCAGCAACAGTGAAAGGCTTTGAGCTGGTTTTATGGGGAGAGATGCTAACCCACTCCACTGGCATTTACAACACACTGACTGTGCCATAACTGGAAGACTGTGGCCAACGAAGAGGCTGTGCCTACATAAAGCAGCTCTCTATAAGCTCAGCTGCAAACACATATATTTATTTTTATCCTAAGATGTTGCAACAAAATGTAGAAACAAGAGTGACATTACTGGCAGGAGCTGCTCTTTTTATTAAAGTCATCTGTGTTTGCAGATCAGATGTCACTTGTGCTTTTTGGGGGAAAAGACTAAAGGTTTGACCTGTTTGCATGCAAGGGAGACCTCACTTTTTCCTCACGCTGGAGCCTGGTGCTCCATGCGCCTGTAGCTATGGGCAGGCGCAGCTCAGCTCTTAGCACTGGAAACCAGCTCTTGGCTGGAGGCAACCAAAGCCCGAGTTTAGACCTTGCTCTTCTGAGCCAACCCACCAAAAATGTGTGGCTGTGCAATGCTCTGTTCTGCTCCCCCTAGGAAAAGAAAAGAAAAAAACCCTCATTTTAGGCACTGTAACAAAAGCAAATGAAATGCAAATCTCGCTTCAAAGGAGTGTGGGAAACAGAGAGTTGGTTTACCAGCATCTCAGGGGATGTGGGCAGTCCCAGCCCCGGTGCCCTGTGTGCCCGAGGGATCTGCACTGTCTAACTCCCCTCCTAGGGCAGCCCATAACGAGTAAGCTGCAGGGCCAGTCGCATCATTTTGGCCCTTGTCTCAGCGACCAGATAAATACTTTGCAGTAAGTGGAACTAGTCCCACTGATGGGATGGATGGAGCCTGCCTGAGCATGCATTAATGGTCTTCTTGTTGGAGCCCTTTTATGGGAGAAGAGGGTTCAAATCGTAATCAGGCAGTCGTGGGAACTGAACTTGATCTCCCACGTTCCTCGTCTGCTGCAGGGAAATGGGAGATTCCCCATCCTTCACATAGGTTTTAGGGCACATGATATTCCTTTTCTAAGAGAAACATTTGAGTTCTGGGAATGCAGTTGAAGCCACACAGCTTCTGTAGGGTTTTTCCCTCCCCCCCCCCCCCCCCCCCCCCCCCCCCCCCGAATTACCAGTGAACTAAAAGAAGATCAGTTATTCACTGATCTCTGCCTGGCCCAGTATTTCCCATCTGTGTGGGCAGAGGGGGCGAGGAGGGTCGTGGTTCAGGGCTGAGGACAGCCAGCCTGGCGACACGCAGCAGCAGTTTGTCACCCAAGGCCAGGCCAGGGAGCTGAGCCCCGGGTCACCATGCAGGGCTGCCCAGCACTGCGGGGACAACAAAACCTGCCTCCTGAAGTGAGGGGTCAAGCCGTGTCCTGGGCCAGGAGGTCACTCTTACCTCTCCTCTCCATACCCCCTGCTGGGGAAATGCTTTCCACCTTTCCATTGGGGCTTTCTGCTTCTGCCGTTGAAAACTGCACCAGGGCCCCTTCACAGGCAGCAGCAAGGAAAACCCTTGAATTAAAAAGCCTCTGCTGCTCTGCCATGAGCTCGGCGAGCTCTGCAAGCACTATTTTCACATGCGCTCGCTCTGCTCTCCTGCCGCAGCCTGGGCACGACGGGTGGCCAGCGAGTGGAGAGGTGGCCGAGCCAGCGCTGGCCGTGCCTGCAGCAGGGAGGGCTCCTCTGCTGCCTTCAGCAGCCTGCTGCTCTCAGCACTTTCTCTGCTCCAGGCCTGTCTTTGCATGTCGGGACTTTTTAGAGCCGTAATTTTCTATGTGAAGAGCTGAAATTTTTGTATTTTGTTTAAGAACAGATTGCCAGCATTCCCCAAGGGGCAGGGATCCACCTTCCTAGGATCTTATGCTCTTGCAGGAACAGTAGAAATGCAGTACCATTAAAAGCATGAAGCCACAGTGCCGACTCTAGGGTAAGCCAGGGAGATGCTGGAAGGAAACCAGAGGTTTGCCTTGCCTTGCCTTCCCCCTTTGAATATGGGACAGACAGAGTGCTCAGAGTTCTAGACAACAGCAGCTTCATCCTCATCCCAAAGTGAAGTCAATACAAAGACAGATACTCAGGTAAGACCCCCAGGCTCTCGGGTACCATTTTGGGCACTGACTCAGGCTGAGAGCGGCCACTGTGTGCTACCCGCTACAAAGGGTACCTTGTGCTGTACAAGGTGATGCTCTGGTAGAGGCAGGGCTCAGTGGGTTCACGGGTGGTGAGGGAAGAAAATGAGGCTGCTTGTTTCAGACCATAATTAGAGATTTAAGATTCTCATAGGCAACCCGTTTTGAAACTTTTGGCTATAGTCGGTAGTGCTTTCAACCATGCACTTTTATGAGCGTTTTATTCATTTCAAAAAGTCATCTGGGCAGAAAAAAAATTATATCTATATAAACATGATATAAGGAGTGAGCACGTTACAAATGGGAGCTGGGTCGAAATAAAACCTGCTGCAGTGCTTAAAGACTATTCTAAATAGATTCACACAAAGCTTTGCAATTTCATAAAACATTAAAGGATTTAAATGACTTTAAATACATCTGTATAAATACAGGCCATATTTTATGAAAGGTGTCAGGTCTGTCTAATCTCTCCTGTGTAAGGTGTTCATTTTGCAGTAGCAAAGGCACAGAGATCATTAAGTCCATCTCCAGTGCTAGCAAAGGCAGCCTTTGCCAGCTACCAAACTCTCTCCTCATTAATATTTTAACATTTGAGGTAATGCTGAGAAACTGTCCTTTGTCACAGACACCGGAGAGATTAGTAGTAAATCTTTTCAAAGAGAACTACTGCATCCTTAGTAGCCAAGGATTAGAATTTAAAATTGAACTAGTTCCAGTGCGAACTGCAGAACAAAAATAGCAATGCAGAGGGACACAGCCACCAAATGCGTTCCGTCACCAGTGAGACTTGGGAAGACGAGGGTTGCTCGCCTATAAATGTAGATTTGGGGTTTCTTCAGACTCCAAAGCCTTCAGTGCCAGACAGGATGCTGGACTAGACAGATCCCAGTCTGACCCAACAAAGTAACGTCTGCACTTTTGGAAAACAGCAAGGTAAAGCCCTGAAGACAGGCATGGTACAGAGGAGCCCTAAGGACAGATTGGGAACAGTTGACTTCTGTTAGGGATAAATCTGACCCAGTGCCCACAAAAAATAAACAGCAAAACATTCAGCTTTAAAGGCAGCTGCTGAAGCAGAAGGAGTTGTAGTGTAGAGTGACAGTGTCAAAATGTGGAGGGTGTTTCAGAGGAAAAATGGTACCACCAGCCTGGCAGGCCCTGGGAGCTGCGGAGGACGGGGTGTGCTCAGCATCAGTGGGATGTGACGGGGCGTCAGCGGTGGCACAAGGGCCTGGGATGGGAGCAGGAGGGAAGGCAGGCAAGGTCCTTCTTCAAGTGCAGCTCCCAGGAGGCTTGGGAAAGATTTGCACCCAGCTGTCCCCGTGGCTGCCTTGCAGGGACATTGTGCCACCACAGAACTGCAGCTGCGGGAGCATCAGGGCACTGCAGGGTGCTGCTGTCACTTGCCTGTGGGCACCAGCTCCTCCAGACAGCGGGGCTGGGCCCCGTTACCTTAATGCATCCTCTGGTTTATATCCTGATATAAACTCTCAGGATATAAACCTCTTTAAGGCATTTTGTGGGAAAGGCGCTGGAGGAATTATCTACTTGATTAAGGCAACAGCAGACCTCAAAGAAAGCAGCTCAGAGGGAAAACGAAAAATCAGTCGAAAATGTCCATGAGGGACCAAGCCAACGTGCTGGTGCTGGGCGAACACAACACTGGGGCTCAGCTGGCACCGCTGCCCAAGCAGGAAGGATGGTTTAGGGGTGAGGAAATGAGAAATGGGGAACATAATGGAACAGAACAGGATAGACTAGACTATTTCAGTTGGAAGGGACCTACAACAACCATCTGGTCCAACTGCCTGACCACTTCAAGGCTGACCAAATGTTACAGCATTTTATTGAGGGCATCATCCAAATGCATCTTAAATACTGACAGGCTTGGAGCATCAACCACCTCTCTAGGAAGCTTTTTCCTGTGTTTAGCCACCCTCTCAGTAAAAAAATATTTCCTGGTCCTATTTCTGATGGCCACAGACACCTCATGGCTGATACGGGGCAAATCACTTCCCAGCACCTCAAATATCCTGATCTCCCAGAGTTGTGCCTCACACACATATAAGGTGTCTACACAGAAGGTGAAATGCAAGAAAACATGTTGAAGTTCCCTCAGTAGCCCTACTTGGCACCCCTGGGCGAGGTGCTGTACCAATGCATGAAGAGTCCATCCTTCCTTATGTTAAAAAAAGAAGTTGAACAAAGGAAAATAATGCAAATATTTTATATTTGTGGTCCAGAGAGGAAGGGCTGACTAGCAGAGGGGCTGCCAATGAGTGTCTACAAAACCCAACCTCACCTTCCCCTCCTGTGACCCAGGAACACGCACGTGTGTTCATCACAGATTTATGGGAAGGCAAAGATTAAATGATTTGCCTGGGTACTTCAGAGCTGTGGGTGCCAGAGCCAGTGCACAAATGTAGGTAGGCATGCCAGTTGCAATGTCAGTGTTTTTACCAGAAGACCATGCATCATCTCTAAGGTATCACTGTTATTGCACCAATGATGAGTCAAACGAAGATGTCACAATGGGATAGAAAGAGGTAACCCAGGGATGAGTGGCAAACCTGGGGAACACTGAGAGATCACGGAGGATGCCAGCGACTGCTACATCAGCACGATGCAGGATCCTCTTGAGAGATGCCAAAGCCATGGGAGGACAGTTAGTGATAAGACAACAGATGTTCTACCACAAGGACAACGGAGGGGAAAAAAAAGCAATTACATGCAAAGATGGCACTCCAGTGCTCGCATGTGTGGCTTTAAAAAAAAATAACTGGAAAGAATCTGGATCGGAAATGTTTTGGCATGCGATCTTGTAATGAATTTCCTCCCCATGCACGTTTTATGACCTAATTCATTTGCTGTTTGTGAGCTGCAGCTAATGGGCATGCTGTTGCTGTGGGGCTAGGCAAGGTGTGCTACTGCACACGCACAGGAAGAGGAGAAAGCAAAAAAACCCCAACCAAACCCAAAGCAGACTGAAGAGCATTTGAGTGAAGCAAAGTATGTAAATGGGGAAGGTGAGCAAAGAAGCTCACAGACGGCAAATGAATAAGCTTAGGAGGTACGCAGAAAAAAGGTGTGGAAATACAACCTACCAACAACATTGAATAGTAACAGCAGTTTGGAAGCGTGGCTGAGGTCCTGCACTGGTTCTGCACGAGCGAATGGCTCGTGGAGGGAGATGGATGGCATTCAGCAGGGCATAGGACTGCTGCTGTGGGACTTGGAGGAGAGTTATATGGCCTTATTTTCCTACCCTAGTGGGTCAGTCTGTCAGATGAATCATTTTATACTGCCCTGAAGTGAATGGTATTGGCATTTGGCCACCAATTCAGTGGCAGCCTTGAACTCTGCTTTCTCTTCCACTTCAGGTGAAGCAGATTTATTCTCAACTTGCCACAGATTTGCAATTCAGTATTTATTTGTAGGATGCCTGGTTCCTTGGGCAGTGATGCTGGGAGCACCAGAGGTTTGTTTTGGATCCCATGTTGATTGCAAAGGAAGGGTTGGTTGCGTCAGATTCCTTCTGGTCACATTTGCTATGTGGTATAAACAAGAAGTGCCTGTTAGGAGTCAATGAAAATACCACTGAGGTTGCATTAACATAACTAATAGCTGTGTTAATAAATGCCATATAATAAAATAAGAAGGAACATTTTCAGCCAGGTCTGAAGCTATTTCAAAAATGCATTTGATTAATGAAATCCATTTCTGACTGAATGGGACTTTTATAATCAACTGACAGTCCATCTGTGTCCTATTCTTGCTGGGTAAGTATTTGCAGCTCAGCTTTTTAGGATGTATTTCACAAGATCTGGTATCTGGTTGACCTTTTTCATAGATTGCTCAGCAGGAGATGGTGGAGGTCACTTGCAGTCTTTTGTCCCCTTTGGAGATTGGAACAGCAGGCTGAAGCCACGCAGCAGCTGACGCAAGGTGTGCACACAGAGGCTTACTCTGCCCATGCTAGTAAATCATTTGAGCACCGGAAGAAATACACACTTTGCCAGAATAAGTAGATGAGATACCTTTTTCTTTTCATTATAAAGAAATAGTATTTCCAGAACCACCCACGCAGTACATTAGTTGCTGCCATTTACCAACTCTGATGCTTCTTTTGCTGGAAACACAGGAAACTGGAGCAACTCCCCTGTGGGGCAGCCCTAGGTCCCTTGCATCTCTCTGACGAACCCATTGCAGTTCCCCTAATGAACACAAGCAGGTTAACTAGAGGCACACTGATCTTCCCCACCATAGGGGTTAGGCTTCTCCTAACAAAGGAGCCTAAAAGCACACTTAGAGCATCATCCACACCCCCATTTTTTTTTCTGTTTTCCTATGAGAATGTCAGGTGCATAAATGTATCCCAAAGCTAACTTTCATCCACACAGACTGACTGCTTCCCTGCCTGTGCCTTTCAAATGATCAGGCTAGTGATCACGTCGCAGTGCATTTTCAACCTGACAGCTAAAATTTCATCCACCAACTTGAAAGAATGCTAATTTCTTTAGCATCAGATTAGATTTGCTGGAATTACCAAGGTGGGATAGGGGTGCAACTAACAGCAAATGGACAGAAGGTCTTGGATTTAGGAAAAACCCAACTTGTTAATCAATTCTAACAGGGGCAATCCATTGAAAGTAGGTTTGTGTGCCTCTTACCGGTTCTAGTTTGGATGGTATCAATACACATTTGGGATTCTGCAGTGATCTCTTTTCAAAAGATTAAGTTGAACTGCACAACCTGCCCGGTGATACAAGAATCACTCAAACTATGTTGTCCCGCAGGCAGCGGATGGTACGTGACGCAGCTTATTTGGTGCTCGTGTTAAATTTCCATGTGTTGGCCAGATGCTTTTATTGGAGCACCAGTGAACTGGTGCTGCTGTGATCTGCTAATTGTTTTGACACCATGGGAGTTGAAAAGCGCTGGTGAACACTTGGCTCGACTGAAATGTGTGTTTTAGTTAAATGACCCCAGGGATGATCAGAGTCAATTTTCCTGCTTATGTCTGCTGCCCTGGAGCTTGAGGTGGTTCTGGTCGGTGCTATAGAAAACAAGCGAGTATTTAGTTAGTTCTTTCTGTGTAGCACATGAAGAATAGGAGTGCCTGTTCAAAGCCAGAGGCTCCAGCTCAAGGAGCCACTTAAACATATGCCCTAATCAAGACAGCACTTGAGTGTATACATGCTTATCTGTAAGCACATGCTTGAGTTTCACTAGTCTGCACGGGGTTCACACCCAGGTTTAAGCATCAGCACATACTGAAGTGCTTTTCCAAGATGTTTTCCAGAACCACGACCTAAGTGAGAAAAATGAGTGTGTCACATTCGGCCACATTTGAATATATCGCTGCTGCTTTTGCAACTGAGAGGAAATCCTGACAAACTTTGTTTCCCTTCAGGTCTGATAAATTATTTTACACTTATCCCTCTGCTCTCTCCTCAGATACCCAAAGAAGCAGAGGACTTTTGCTGTGGAAGATGACCTCCCTTCACTGCTCATTCAGGTGCGGGTTGAAGGACAGAAGAATGTTGGCCCTTGGAAAGAATTTGTTTCAGACTCATCCATTAAAATCTGTGTTGCTACTTCCACAGTTGACTTGTAATGACTCCCAGGAGTTTCTGTCCCAGAAGTGAGGTCAAATGTATTGACTTTTCTTTCTTTCCTTGCAGCTTTTCAACACTGGACAAATGATTATTTTGATAATTAAACTTCCACAAACCAAAGACACAGCGATCGTAAGAAAGGACTCTGTCTCTAGCAGCGAGTAATGATGAACTTGCAGCCTGGCGGGGGGTAAGTATCCTTCATGAGTGGAAGAGTTGTCAGTTAGAGATATTTTCAGTTTAAAGACAAACAGGGAATTCATGAAATTACCCTGCCTAATGTGCTACCCTGTTTTGACTCTTGGTGGGCTACTTGTTGCAGTACTCAGAGTCATGCTGTTTCTTACACTGGCTAAGGATGGCACAGCAGAATTGGCACATGCAGAAGTCTTCCACAAGATCAAGGAAATTAACTGCCCAGGATTCAAATCAAGGGTGGGGTGAATTAACATCAGCAGAGATTTTTTTATTATTATTATTTTTTTTAGTAAAAATTACAGACAGTAAGGACTAGGGAAAACAAGGATTTAGAAGGGATGTTGCTTCTTTACAGTGGCAACATATATATCAACAAATCACAGAAGTGTTTAGGAAGATCTTCCCTTCAGCTGCAGCTGTGCAACACCTGGATGCAGCCCGCTCAGGCAGAATCCATGCATTTTCATAGGGCCCAGGGCTATTTTGCACTGAAGACAAAGTGCAAGAAGTTCTCTTTCTGCCCTTGTTTTTGTTACTCTGCCTCGGCAGAGCAAGACTGGGGGCAGCCCAGCATGGGTAAGTGCTCAGGTACCACGGGTGTGCACTGAGCCTACAGAAACTGTGCACATTGGGAAAGTGGTCCTCCCACCCTGCCTTGTAAGATCAGTGCAGCTCTTTGCAGTCTTGTTTCCAGTCTAAAAACCTTGGGAGTTTTGCGCATCTGTGTGAGCCATTTGAAAGTCCTGACTGCAACCTGGACCCTCCCTGTGCCCTTGCATCCCTCTCTGGTGCTGCCTGAAGGCCTTGGTGTCCCTGGGGGGGCTCAGCTGGCATGGGTGCATGGCAGGTCCTTCAGCTGCTCTTGGCCGTAGGTACCCCGCTTTCACCTTCCTACCCCTGCAAGGCAGTTCAGCAGCTGCAGGCAGGACACACTGTGTGTTAGGAACACAGCCACCCCGGAAAACGCAGCCCTGTTTGCAGAATCCCAGCCCAGTCTCCTCTGCTTCCCTCTCTCCTAACACACAGCACATGGGCGCAAGACCTCGCTAGGTCTCTTCCCTAAGACAGCTGATTCTCAGCCCTTCCTTCACGATAGATGCACCTCAGCCACCCTCCATCCAAAGCTGCACAAGCCAGGAAATCCCCGCTTCCCTGTCCAGGAGGGCTGCCTCCTCCTGCAGAGACTTAACCTTTTATAACCCCATCCGTCATGTTAATTAGGCCTCTCAAATGAAGGTTACCAGACCAATATGATTCGTTTCAACCTCTCCATCCTGATAGCGGTGGAAAGTCAACTCAACCACAGTTAACAAGGTATTTATAGATGCTCTCCTCAGATGGTCTGAAACCTGAAGCTAAAAAAATGTCAACTAAAAACAAGATGCATTTTTTTCTTCTTATTTTTAGCAGTCACCATAATTAATCACTGGAAGAACTTGCAAAAGTTATGGTAGATTTTTCCATCACCGGAGGTTTTGAGGTCAGGTGGGGGTGCTTTTCCATGCTGTGGTTCAAACTGGATTGAGTCCAGTGAAGTCCAATAGCCTAGGAATATGAGACTGGATGATCATAATGATCCCTTAATGTTTATGAGACCACATGAGTACTGAGCTTGAGGAGGATGTACCAAACTCATCCACAGTTTGAATCCAGAAGACAGGCTCTGAAGCTGCGAGATGCAGCTGCAGGAGGCTCCCAGAGGCGGGGACTTCAGGGTGGGTGCAGCAGAAGAACACGTCCTCTTCAGCACCTGGACCTTCATAAGTCAACAAGGGTATCTCCAGACCCTTCGGACCAGGTGGATCCCTGGACATCCCACATGCCAGCAGCAGTGACGCTAATTAGAATTTTTAAATATGCTAACAAGCCTGTTGTTCTTAGGCTTATCTGTCATGGGTATTTACTGATTTACTTCAGTTCTTTCTTTTCAAAAGTTTAAAGAGGGAAAACATTTTCTTCCCAGCTGCAAGCAGACCTATCTCCAGCCTGCTCTCCCTCACACATACACACATACATACATATTTGGGCTTCTAGTCCCTAATTTCATCAGGAAGTGGTGGAAGCCTGATGTTATTGCCTGAGATCAGGAAGAATTGAAACATACAGCTGCAGGAGGTGATGACTCAGTGGCTGGTTTACCAGTAGTTTCAGTAAACACGTGTTTACAGACACCCCTTTCAACCCTGCTGGCTGCGGTGGGTTTTCTTGGCATGATGGAAGGTGACACTAAATGAAAGAGTCTCAGTTGCACACGAAGAGATCCAAGATCTGATGCAGGGACAGATTAAAAGAAAGCACCCACATATCCAAGCAGGATATCCCTTACAGGGAGAGCAAAGTGCTATAAATGAATGAGGACACCTTGATCTGAATGAATCACACCCCTGTTTTCACTTTGCTGCCTCTCTGCTCCAGCCCTGTGGAAACATTTTTCCTTAAAGACCTCTTGACATTGTCACTAGCTCTGCAGATTGCTCATGTTTTGTACACAGGAAAAGTCACTTTTGGAGGAGCAGTTAGGTGAAAGAAGATAGACTTTTCTACACCAAGGGATAACTTCTCATAAATCTGCTGCAGCACATCCATTTGTCTTGCAAGCTTGCCTCAAGCCCCCGGTATCTCTGCTCATCAAGGTCACATCTGTTTAAACGTGCACAGGGAGGCTGAGCCAGCCACTGGGGAAACATTGATTTGTGATCCTGTGTTGCAACAGCCTGAGCAATTAATATGATCAAAACATCCCATTCCATGTCATTATTATAGACCTCGTAATATTTATTTTCATTACTTTAGGACTTAAAAGACGAAAGGGGCAGCAGTGGCTCTAGGGCACAGCTGCAGGTGGGAGGACCCTCTTGTCTCATCCTCCTACGTGCCCCAAAGCGAAGAACAGTTCTGAGAGCCCATGGCAGGGGCTGATGGATATTTCAGTAAAGTCTTGAGGTCTCTGTTGTTAGTTTCCAGCTGACAGGTCAGGGCTTCAGAACAACTGCTTTTGTACGGACCAAGGAGACAGAAACACAACACCATGAAACCTGGGTATGGTTGGGATCCTGAGCACCTTCTCTCTGACTTTGTTTTCCCAGTATTTTTAAACTGGAGGCAGTGGTAGCCCAGCAAAAGATCTGGCTTTGAGAGGATAAATAGTCTTCTCAGCCCCTTCACTCTCCTGCAGGACTGCGAGGAAAGGCATCCTCTGGGATATCTGCACAGATCAATGTCTATCTTCTCCAGTTGTGCCCAGGGAAAAACACTCTTGGCAAAATAACTAAAAAACATAACCCTTCGGTATTTCTGTTTCAAGTATCATCCTGATCCTGTGAATGGTCCAGCACCTCCTTTCATCCTCAAAACTCGTCTGGCCAGCTTTTTTTCCAAGCTAAGCAATATGAGTGAAATATGGAAGCAGACGGAGAGGAAGTGTAGTTAGCGTTCATTCATTACTTATGTACAGGCTGTCAGAACTAATGAAATTTTATGACAGACGGGCAGCGATCAGCTTCTTGGTGTTATTTATCTTTCTCGCTCCTGGCTTTACATCCCAGGTAATTCTTCATTCGTCTTTAAAAATGCCAAGATGACTAAGCGCAGGACCCACCTATCCAGAAAACTAGCAAATTGTGTCAATGCGTAGAGATAATTAATAATCACCTGGCTCGAGTGATGAGTGACTGCTAGGCAAAATACCCTCCCTCTCTCTCATTGATTTCCCCCACCCCACTTCCTCTCTCCCACTGAGCTTCCAAAAACTTCAAAAACATCCATTATTGGGGATTTTCCCCTCCCCCTTCTGCCATCTCTCCTCAAACTACAACAGATGTTTGCAAAGACATTCCTCGGGCTGAAGACGCTCATGGATGTGCTGTGGGCACAGGCTGCCTCACACGTCCCCCGATTTGCATCATTTATCCTGAAAGGTGCCAGCTAGGCTTGACAGATTCATTTGTAAGAGCTTTGTAGTAGATGATGCAAACTGATGCAAAACATATGAGTGAAGCTAGCTTCATTTGCCACCTGTAAATGGCAGGAGATGGGGTGTGGGGGGGGAAGAAATGTAATTCTGTGTCTTCACAGAAACTGCCTTATCTGGTGAGATAGTGGTGGTTGCACGTGCTTGGGGTGCTGAGTGGGAAATGAACAGCAGAAGTGGAGGCACCCAAAAATAAACACTTTTGCCCCCTAAGGGAAGGATCCACCTTTGTGCTGCAGTGACACTCTGGGCCTGCAGGGGAGTTCACTTTGCTCCAGGTTGATGTGGAAAGGTGGGATCATCCAGTGCATTCACCTTGTCCTACATCAGTCGACAAATACTTTCAGTTGGCAATGCATCAAACCCATGCTGATTGTCTGTAAAATCTGTAAAAAAAATGAACGAGGCGTTCAACTTCCCTGCAAGCTGTGGGTCCAGGCTGTCTGCAGCCTTGGGGGACCAGTTCCACGTTCCTTATCTCTGGTTCACATTTAGCCAGAAACATCAGGACCAGAGAACCAGGTTCTTTATTTTTCTCCAAGTGGGGATTTCAGCCACTGATTTTGGACCACATAGTCAAAATCAGTCTCACTTGGTCATGAACACTGAAGAAAGAGAAAGTTATGATAAGAAAGTAGAAATGTACTTCTGTTTGTAACTTCTGTATGTGTTTGCAATTGCTCCGTTTTTTCTGTAAAAGGGATTATGATGCTGTGAACATTCATGCGGGTGAAAAAGAGTAACCCAAACAGCTGCCTCTGCTTAACCACCAGACATTCAGAGGATTTTGGGAAGGGTAGGAGTCTGGGACTTTAGAAACCAAGCCAGCCTGTTTTGAGGTAGCTATGAAAGAGAAAGGAAAAAAAACCCACAACCCACCAACCCAAACCGCCCTACTAAGGGAAGGTGCTAACTCTACTTCTATAGATCATACAAAGATAGCAAAAGCTATGAGGAAATACGCTCGGTATAACGAGATGCTGAAAAAACAAGTCTGCCTCTGCCTTTCATGGGTTGATTCTTGAAAATCAGTCTCTGTGCTCCTAACAGACAAGTTAAATGAGAAAGATTAGAGTAAAATGTTAAGTGAGAGGAGTAAATCTAGACCTTGACATCTGCCTTCCTCTGAATTGAGGTTGTCTGGGAATCAGCCAAACCAGTCATACACGGTGTGCTGTGGGACCACCTCCTTACAGGACAGGACTACAGGTTCAACCTCAACCTCCACCTGGTTTTCTCTTCTTTTTCAAAACCTCCACTGTCTGCTGGCTTTTTCCATTTTTCCTGTGTTTTTTGGACCAGGGCAATAACCTGCTGACAGGAGGCAAATCAAGAACCTTGCTCGAATAAGCCTTATCTTTAAGAAGCATTTTCAATTAACTTTAACTTAAAAACAAAGTAACAGGCTTAATTGTGAATCTTGGCTCTGTCTGAGCTGTTCACCGATGATGTGCAGTCGACAGAGTTGCACTGTGCTCTCCATGAGTAATCAAATGGTTTAATCCCCAAAGTTAAACACTAACTGGGCTATGGAGTCACGACGGCACCTCCGTAATAGTTTAAATGAGATTTTTTCTATGGCTTCTACCTCTTTAGAGACCACTGCACTTCTTTTCTCTTTCTCAGTATTTGTGCTGCCTAAAAGGGGGGCTCTGGGCACCCCAGATTGTCTCCCCATGGGGCACTGACCGGGACACCCCATCACCAGTTCCCCCATCCCGCTGTGTCCCGCCAAGCACTGGGCTGTGGCAGAAAGTCTGCAGCCCTGGAGTTAGGGTGCCGGAGCATCCCCTTTGTTTGAAATTTTGCTTCTTGGGAATTGCAGTGGGAGAACTGGATGACTGACAGGCTGACCTGCAGGGAATAAGGGTTAGAGAAGTGAAAATCCCCAGAAAAAGGACACTTTTATCCCTTCCTCCCTTTAGATCTGTGGATGATAGATCTCATGGCTGCAGTCCCACGATTATTGTATTCTCTTAGGAATGAGCAGCTTTTCCAAAGCAGGTCCTGTCTCAGTGATTCGAGCTAGGAGCATGGAGAGGCAAGTGCCTGACCTTGCTCTGGCACTGGGCAATCTGGGAAGCCGGGCAGCCTGTGACACAGCTGCATCGGGGGCAGTAATGTCCTCTTGAAGCCAAACACCATTGCACGTCTGCTTGGTTGTGGGTGTGCTCGTGGGGCTTGTGCCTTTTCTTCTGTAGCTCAGCCCAGACACAACCTCACTGCTCAGTCGCCTGGGAGGCTTGTAGCTGGCCAGAAGGCTGCAGGCTGCTTCCCCATCAGCTACAGGGCGTTGCTCTGATACCTCCTGAGCTAAAGCAGCATCTCAGATGTGGAAAATTTCAAAACCTCTTTAGCAGGTCAAACAAAACAGAAATTCCCTTCGGAGCTGTCCTGCCTCGAGACCTCACTGCTTTTTCCCTCTGCTCAGTAAAGGAAAATGGAAAATTTAGGGAACCTTTGGAGAACGGGAGATTTCTGCCTTTTCCTCCAGCCAGTGAAATGACACAACCAGAGCTCAGACTTCTTCCCTCCCCTGGGACTGAGTTACTGCCTCCTATCGCAGTTTGTAGGGGAAGATACGGTAGTGCTGTGCGATTTCCAAGATCCCAGGGACACCGCAGAGGAGAAAGCTACGCTAAGAGTAGCCAAAATCAGGTTTGTACTCCTCCATTACCCAAGCGCTTTGCAGGGCAGCACTGTGGGTCCCACAGGTGTGGGACTGGCACAGGGGGCTTGCCTTGGGGCTCAGGCAGAGAATCCCCAAGCTCAGGGCTTCTCACAGCTGCCCTGACCTCAGCAAGAGTTACCCTTTCAGACGGGGATGATGAAGTCTCTGAGGAGACTGGTGCTGGCTCACACTTGAGAATCTAATTTAATGAGCAGCCTCCAGTTGACTGTAATGGGTTTGGACTCTATCGCAAGCAACAAGTGTGGGCCTGGAGCCAGTGCAAATATCTTCAATGCATTTTATTTTCAAGTCTGTTCCAGGGAGAGACAAGTGGATGCAGAAAGTCAGTTTGTCCTATATTTAAGAGCTGTTCAAGTAACTTTCTGGTGTGAACATTCAACCAAGTCCCTTCATCCTTGTGCAGTCCCAGCCCCACAACACCCTGCTGCCTCTACATTCATCGGCAGAGCTGTGCTCATCCCTAAAATCGTGGATCCCAATAAGAAAACCAGCTAAGAGACCAGACACCCATCCTGCCACCAGCATATGCTGCCCTTCGCTGGCTCCCCAGCACTCGCAACACCCCATTTCACTGCCAGCCCCCCTCTCATACCACCGCCAGAGACAGGACTAATCCCAGGAGGGCACAACGGTGGCCAAGACACCCAGCCTGAAGGATGGGTTCAGGGAGGAAGGACTTTTGTCACTCATCCTAATTGACCACATGGACTAAAAAGCAGATCCGGGCTGCCGGCACTTAAAAGGTTTAATGTTCTAATTGAAATTTCATGGAAAAGCTGCACCTTTCTGATTAGTCACCCCAACATGAACACTGACTGTCTCAGTACATAGACATCTGCCCTCCGGACTAACCTTTCTAGAAGCTGCATCAACAAAGTAATGCTAATAAAAATATCCATCTGTGCTTAAAGATAAACAAAGCATTAATACACCAAACTGCGGCTTAGATTATATTAGAGTCAACTTTAATGATATTACACATCTGTTGGGATGTATTTCCCACCCGGGTCATCTCTCTCTTGCTTTTTTAAATATCTTTGTATGAAAAAATGTGAGAGCGTTTCCCTGGGAGCCCTTCGCGTGCGTCACACTTGCAACCAGCCCTGTTCCCTGAGACACCCTGCTGGGGCAGGGCTTGGGGATTAGGGTCCGTAACCTAAACATTATTCTACTTTAAAATAAATGTTCCCCAGCTTGCTCTACTTGGGTTTCAGAGCCTCTTCAAAGGGCTCTTTTCTTCCCTTCCTTGGCAGCAGGGGAAAAAAATATTTCAAACCCCAGAAAGCAGACACTTTGCTGAGCGCCTGCAGAAGCATGTGTGTACGCGGGGAGGACACAGCGTCCTGATTGCCCTGGCACTGCCTACGCGGGGGCTCACTGCAAGGCTTTTCAGGCTAGAGATGCTCCCCGCCCCCCCCCCCCCCCCCCCCCCCCCAAAAAAAAAAAAAAAAAGGATAAAAACTGATTTAACATGTTGGCAATCTTATCTTAAGAAAACCAATAAATCTGTTTCTCCCAGCAGTTCTTCAAAAAGGGTGGTCTTACCCTGTTATCCATGCATGGCAAAGCTAGCTGGAAGTTGAAGCCTGGAATTCACAGGATCGGGATGTAATTCTGCTTCCTCTTTCCTGTGCCTCCTGTCCACACACGTGTGACATAGGAACAGCAGTCATTGCTTGCCCTTGCCCAAAGGGAAGCTTAGCTGACGAGTGGTGAGTATTTTCATCCTGCCAAGCTTATAGACCTGGGGTTGAAAACACAAGCCAGAAGTATCTCTGTCCTCATTGCTGGCCCTTTGGAGAAACAGCTGCTTATCCATCATCAGAAACACAAGCGCTAATTACAGACAAATATCAGATGAAGCCAAATAAGGGGTGAGGAGGCCCTGAGCTGTAACACAACAGGCTGCTCTGTGCCTGTCCCAGCAGAGGACAAGTGTCACTGTCCATGGGAGGGAGGATGCTCCTGACCGCCTGGGGCACCGGCATTGCCTTGGTGGGGTATCCCAGCATCACCAAAAGCTTTGGGCTGTTTCTCCCCTACCTCCCGCACTGTGCAGCAGTGAGCGATGACATCTTGCTGCCCAATACCTTTGACTACCTCTGCTCCATCACCTGAAAAAGTCTCTTCTTTCAAGCGTTAGGGTTATTTGAATTTTCATGAGCTCCATGTGCAGCAGCTTTGTGCAGGAGCACATCCCTGCCTGGGTCAGGAATCCACTTGCTCTGGACTGGAGCAAGCATGAGCCAGTGTGGAGGTGGCTTGGGGCAACTGGGGAGTGAGCTGAGCTCAGCAGCTCGTCCTCAGCACCTCGGTCCTCCTTCCATGCAGCCCAGCCTTGCCACTGTGGCAGCGGGGGTTTGGGACACAGCCTGGATGAGACACAACTGCTGCTCCTTCCTCTCACCCCAGCCTCACTCACCAGCCACACAACAAATGCATCTCAAACCAACCAGCAGCACTCCTCTGGGTGGCTTTTCTTTCCTTCCACCAAAGAGTTGCTAAATTGCAAAGATCTGACTCCTAGGGGTGGAATATTAGTCAAAAGCAGCATGCTCAGGGCTTGTTTGCTTCCACTGGGTGTATTCATTTGTATTACAGGAGCACCCTGAGATGCCCACCATGCTCAGGCCCCACCATACTACAGGTTGTACAAACACGCAGAAGCAGCTTATGCTTCTGTGAAAAGTCAGAAGCTTGAATGCTCTGGCTCAGAGCTAACAAATATTTACGTGCCTTTACTTTCACCAGCATCCACTTTCCACATGAATTGGCACAGCAGAGTCAGCGCTCACCTCAGAAATCTTAAACCCCACCTAAATGAACTGTGGAATAGGGAAAAGTGGCACAGAAAAGGGAAACAACCTGTAAAAAGCAGGAATCACAGCAAATCCGATATGCTTTGGGGATACACCAGTACCTTGCGTGTATTTGCCTGGTTTAGCTGCCAGCAAAGGAGTGGTAGCATCAGCTCTATTTGGAGGCTGAGATTTTAGCATTATCTGTTATTGCTCTGTATTAATTAGACAAAGTGCAGATGTTGAGATACCTGAGGAGTTCAATAGGTGCACAGAAAGATGCTTGAAGTATCTATGTGCTCTCCAGGAGGCAAGAGAAAGTAAGGAGCAAAATCTCCTGTTTCTGCATCGTCCCTGTTAACACAATACATGATGTTACTTTCCCATCTGGAGAGACACCTCTCACATATTTCATTTTTAGTGTGAAACGGTTTGTAATGCCACTGTGGCTCAAAGGCTGCCTTTCAGAGCAGTGCTCCAAGGGGAGAAGGCATCTCACAGGAAGCAGCAGATTAGAAAACCAGAGCATCCTAGCAAAAAAAACCACCCTGAAAACCATAACACCAGTTTCCATGACAGAAAATTATATTCCTTTCGTGGAGCATGATTAGTAGAAGAAATAGAGCTCCTTTAGCAACACATGGCTTGCTGAAGTCTTTCGAAGAATATTTACAAAATCACCAATGGTGATTTGCAACCAGCTGCTGATGGAGAGGGGAGCGGAGCCATAAGAAGCCTGGGGGGACTGCGATAGCACGATACTGGGGGTGGTGGGGCCAGAGGGAGCCACCAAAATCCCTTGTGCCACCTCAGCGAGACTCTACCCCATAAGCCCTGCGGACACCACAACAGGGAAAGTTACAATAGAGCTGGAAGGGTAAACGTAGCCTAAAAGTAGTTCCTGCGTTGTGGTTTCATAAGGTTCAGGTGCGGACCCTCGCACAGGAGAGCAGCCATGGCCAGCCCCGTGTCACCCAGGGGTCCCTCTGTGGTGCAGGGACCAGCTCCCAGCTCTGCAGCTCAGCCTGTCTCCTGATAGATTGTTTAATGGGAGAGATTTTTAAAAGCTAGGTTTCTTCAAAGGATTAATTTGTCTTTTGATGCGGTGAACACTGACGAATGCTGCTTTCCCTATCACATTCAAACACACACCATTTTAGAAGTTAATAAACCCATTTGCTGCCAAATAACTGGGTGGGTTTTTTTCTTTCCAATTTCACTCGGTCAGGATGATAAGAGGTTTAATGTCTTCGTGGCTTCTCCTTCTTCTTTCAGTAGCTAAATCAGGTGTAACTACCACTGCAGAGAGCAGCACTTTTTCCTTGTTACACAACCATTACTCCCATTTCCTTGACCCTGTCTTCTCCCCAGCTCATGCTGATGACAACAAGCCCCTTGCTGTTGATGTGCGTGATTTGAAGGGCAGTAATCCCACCTGCCATGGCCTTCGGTGAGCTGGGAGGACAGCCCAAGCCATGAGAGCTTGTCCATCCTGTTGCCGGACACAGTGTCCTCGCTGGGAGAAGACACACAGCGTGGGGAGTGCTCTCCTGCCCCCTGAAACGTGGCAGAGCTTCAGAGGAATGCTTCAGCACAGGGAGCCTGCTGTCCTCTTCTAGCACCATCCGTAAGAGCATCCCAGGATTTATACTCTGTGGGACATTTAATCTTGGCATGTACAGCAGGGGAAGTTCTGTTGACATCTGGGACGTTTCTGCACCCCTGGCAGTGTTAGAGGAGCAGCACCAAGGGATGCTGTTCCCATGCTGGATTTCAGCCTCCAGGAAAGAAAGCCACAGGGCTGGGAGAAACCAGCTACAGAAATACCGGTGGTGCTACACGTGCTTGTGTTACACCACACTCTGCTGCATGAGAAGACCTGGGTCTGCAAAGCACAAGATGAACTATTTGGTTTGAAGTAAGAGGAGTTTATTTTTTTAAGTTGTCAAGCTTCAAAGGAAGGAGGCAAATCTCAGAACAAATTTTAAATTCATACATCAATTCAAGGAAGCAGTTTTTTTCACATTTGTGCTAGCAAAATATGCAAGCATCATCCAGCTCAAAGACTAAAAGCTTATTGGGGCCTAAACCACAGATCAGCTAAGTCCACAGAAAATTTTCCATTGATTTCACTGGGCTTTGCATCAGGCTTTAAGAGTAAAAAAGAAAAAAAAAGTGATTAATAAGATGAGTCCAAGGGAAAAAGATATGGTTGGAAGCAGGAAAAGGACTACGACCAAGGGCTGTAAAACTTGAGAGCCTTCTTGCCGCAAATGCTCAGTAACCTTAAACCATAACCTGGCATCTGGATACAGCATCTTCCCCTGCTAGCAAAATCTCAGCTTCCCAAGTCTACAATTCCTGGTTTCCCCCTGCCAATTTTGTTCCAGCATGCACAGCCTTCTCGTTTTTCATCCAATGCACGTGATGAATCCAGAAGCAGTAAGCTCTTTTTGCATGGTCTGTTTTTTCCAAGTGCAGAGCTCTGAAACCATTTCGGTTGTCTGCAGAAAAATCACAGCCACAGCCAGGCGCTCGGAGCAGCAAGGCGGAGTTGCATCATAATCAAGATCTGTTCTCTTCATTTGAATGCACCAATGCTTACACCGGGAGATTTTGACTGCAAAATATATGTTCTTTTTATCCTTTAACTAATTTTAATCTTTTTTTTTCACTTGTCACTTTGTTGTTCACAAAGCACGCTTTTTTTTGCTGAGGGTTTCAGCAGAATGCATTAAAGTGAAGGGAGATAACAAGACCTAATAGCCCTCTTTATCACAAAATAAATAAGTAAAAGAACAACCCTTCCATTTAGGTGTTGCAGATATAATTGAATGTTCCTTTGAAAACTCTTTGATCAATGTAACTTGTTAAACTTTTGCTTTTGTCTCAAATGTAGCTTCTGGTCTTTTCATGTCGGATGAAAAGCTCAGTTACTCAACTCGGCTTTATCTCAAAATGATTAGTGGGGCTTTCTTGGGGAAGGTGTCTCCGTGCCTCGCAGGGCTTCATACCATCCAGTAAACCCTTACCCACCTGAGGGGGGAGGGCTGGCACTGAAAATGGGTGAGAAG
Organism: Falco peregrinus; assembly: GCF_023634155.1. Lineage (NCBI taxonomy): Eukaryota > Metazoa > Chordata > Aves > Falconiformes > Falconidae > Falco > Falco peregrinus. The sequence continues at coordinate 115,904,391 of NC_073722.1, read as the reverse complement.
TGGCTGGCTTGCTGCTATCGGTTCCACTTCCACCGCAGTAGAGGAATATAACCCCCATTTATTATACCAACATATTTCAATGCACATTGCACACACGCAGAAACATAAAAGCACGCATGGCTCCAGGTCTTGGCAAGTTTACCAGGAAAGAAATATTTATCCTGGCAAAATCAAAGTCTAACAATAAAAAGAATTGCTATAGTATTAAATGAATGCATGCTTTGTTATCTGGAGGTAGAGGCATTACCAGGCAGGAACAAATCGTGTTCCTCCCGTCCTGCACCCTGCCTTTGACCATAGCAATGTACTCCAGAGGAAGGGGTAATAAACTCACAGCAGATAACTTACTCAATGATCTAGTTAAGCAGGTTGGTAAATAAAAAACCCATTAAGTCAGCTTAAGATATTTCAAGGTGGATTTTTAATTACTAAATTACTCAAGAGCTCTCTAATCCGTCCTAGGTAAAACTCAAAACCAGAGAAACAATAGAAATAAGGACTGAAGAGAACAAAAAAAGAACAAAAACCCCCAAACCTTAGTGCTCAGGGTTTCAAACCCAGCCCTACCACACGCTGAAGAAAACGTGCCTCTCTTCCAGCAAGCATCACCAGAGCCCCTCGGTGCTACTAGGAGCATTTCGGAAATAACTTGCTCGTGGCTGAGGTTCATGCCATGCTGCCTTCTGGATTCATGTTTTCTTTTATTGTAATAGGTGAATAGCTTAATTTTCCTCTTCTATTTCTTTTTTGCCTTTCTTTACCACTTTTCCTTGTGTTCCTCAACATTCTAAATTATAAATCCATCCCCACTTATTTTAAACCTCTCAATAAAAGTCTAAAAAGTTATACTGCATAAAAATCTCTGAAGTTAGGCTCTTTAGAGTCTGGAATAAATGGCTCTTGCATATAAAACTAACTGTAACACCCTCCAAGAGTCCCATGCATCCTGCACAAATACTGGCACGGAGAGATAAAGCAACTTGCTTAGGTTCACATGCAAGGTCCAGTTTGGGCGAGGACCCAGCATCCCTACGTCTTTCACACTGAAATTTTAACCCAAGATCACAAGCCTCTCCTACAAAAGCTATGATCTCTGCTTTTGTATTTTTAGAAATTTAGAAATTTAGAAATAAAAGTTGTATTTTTAGAAAGCTGTTAAATGTTTGGGAAGAATCCCTTTTATCCCAGGGGACGGGGACATGACGCTTTCATGGCTCCGTGCTGGCATGCCACGTGTTACTCTCCCTTTTGGTGAGTAGCTCTACCCAGAGGATGCAACTTCCTGAAGAACAGGGAGTAGCTTTTTTCCTCTCCAGAGTAGACCCAAACCTTTTGGATATGCCTGCAAGAGCAGGTGGGTGGTGGGTGCCTCCAAATGAAACTTGTGGTTTTCCATGTGCAGAGTGTGAGGGCAGCACTTGCACCACATCTGGGGGTGGTGCAGGGTCAGGACCCGCATCCTACATTAGCGTAGCCCAGCATCTCTGCCCGGGGGGGGGGGGGGGGCGCGGGGGGCAAGGTGGACACAGAATTATGCAGATCTGAGCTGCTCATGCCTTCTGAAAAACTTCTAGGCAAGGGGTTTGTTGAAACAGATGTGCTTCACTTCCGTAAAACATCTGAGCTGTAACAAATAGGTGTGTCTAAGCAAATTTCATTTAATGTTCTGATTTGCTACCTGAGTGGACTGTTCTCTCAGATAATTTAATAAAAATACAGTTTCCTTAGATATCCTGCTGTCCCAGGCTTGAAGCCTTTTTGCTTTTCTCTTCATGCCTCTGGATGCTTGCATGCAAATAAAGAGGCCTTACTGTATCATAAAAACTGAGATTCAATTCAGTTATGGGGTTTCTTTTTTTTTGTGTGTTCTCAAGAGGGGCAAGTCAACAGGAATAATTAATAAAAATGACTGAGTAACTAGTAGAATTACAGTATATGGTCAGTCTGACAAATTACATAGTTTGGAATAAATTTATCTCGAGCCAGGTTTTGCTCCATTTCTGCATCAAGCCAAATTTGGGGGTCCTTACTCCAGTTTTTCTCCTAGTTTATGCAGGCAGAGAGGGTTTGAGCAGAAACTTGGCAAGGTCTGGGGAACCTGGCTGAGTCCCACTGCGTTTCTATGCTTGCTCAATGTATCGCAGAACTATTTTCAAAACGGAGGGTTTCAAAATCTGGCTGCCAATATTCAAATTTACAAATAGGACTTTTGTTCAACGGTTCATGATTTACATGGGATGGATCATGTTTTCTAACACTGCCCCAGTCACATGTGGTACATCTGAAAACACAACCAGTTATTTGACAGTTTCCTTTCTGCATTTGTAATGATGCCAACGCTGGCACTAAGTCTTCAATAGCTTTTCTTTCCAGAAATAATCACACACTTTCGCATAGTGAATGGTATTCCCAAGGCTAGTACAAAAATGAGGACAGGGGATTTCTGTATCTGGAACTGGCTGACATGGGCTTCAGTTCACTTCTACAGTTTCAATTTAGAATAGGGGTAGTGGTCTTTACCTCTTGAATTTTCTAATATTCAGTTAGCTGATACCTACAGAGGGACATCCAAGCACGTCAGAGAAGTGCAAGCTACCACAGAAAGGACATTTCCAACCAGCCCCTCCCAGGTGCCGATGCTCCCACCTCCCTTCTGCACATCACCAGCAAGGGCTGATCACACAGATTTCCAGCACAGACCTATTCTGGTGAATGTGTTCAGCCAACGTAACATCTGCCTGCTCTGAGGAAGTCAGCCAGTAACATTTTTTTGCACCACATCCACCAGTGGTAGTCACACCAGCTTAGTGCTGAGGGTGGTCCATCCTCTGCAGACTTTGGGCATTAAGACAGCAGAAGGAACAGAGAGAGTGCAGCAATCCTACGGGAGCAGCTGCTATTGCTAAGGAAGTAGAGACAAGTTGGGGCGATGGAGAGGGGCACCCAAGATTATTAAATCAATTATTGTGAGCTTGCCTTCCGATTTCATGGCTGCACTTGTCTGCAGCGACATCCTCTCACCCAGTTTGTGAGGATTGTACCGGTGAAGCCAAAAGTTTGGCATGGCTTCTACAGCGTGGCTGACACAAACACATGGCCAGGTTCTGGAAAGCAGAAACGTGGCTGCTTTGTGCCACTCTCAGTTGTTTCTTCTTCAAAGGAGAGCACTGTAAATGCCATGAGGCATGGCCTGCAGGAAAAGCACGTGCCTTCAGGCAGCTGCCTGACAAGTCCTCAGATGTGAATTCTCAGTAGAACAATCTCCAAAAACTCCCTCAGACCCAACTTGTGGTCCTTGAAGACAAACCACCACCGTATGGACTTCAGGCCACTTCCTAGAGAGGATGCTCAGCCTGTAGGACTTCATCTTGGCCTGTTCAGCTTTTACAGCAACCACAAAAATGCTCTTGTCACTGCAGAAGCACACAGCAGAGCTAAGGTGGCGCTGGGGAATGGAGACAGGAGCATCGCTGAGGTTTGCCCCGAGTATGGCTAGCTCATACAGCAAATATGTCATTTTTTTGCTGAAGGGGATGGATGACCAGAACTCTGCCTCAAAATATCCCAGTCCCTTTGCATCCTTTTCCTGCATCAGTCTTGCAGAGCACAGAGAAGTGGCTGGACTAGCACAGCAAAGTGCTTTGGGGGGAAATCCCAGAATGTTTTTGCCTTCAGAGAGGAATTTGCAGAGCGACGTTTCTGCAGCAAGACAGCACATCTCAGGAAATTCTGCTCAGTTACTCCCTTGATAGCTGCACAAACATCACATGAATTCAGAGAAAAGGATTTAAAAACCAAATCATTCCAAACCTGTTTCAGCAGTTGCTCCTTTGAATAAACAATTGCCACATCCATTAGCTGTACTAATGGCTCTGAAATCTCAGCTTTACACACCAGCCCCAGCCTTGATTTAGCATGTAACAGAACTCCAGACGTGACTTCCCAAACCATCTGCGGGATTTCTGTCCAGGTGGCTCCAGAAAAGCCAGCGCTCGTCGAGAGCAGCCCCTGTGCCACCACTGCAGGGAGGGATCACACGTGGGTAACAAGTGCTACCCACCCCCTGCTCCATGCCAGAACAGATACAGATATATAATCCTCTGCTCCAACACTTACACAAAGTTCGAGTTAGTGATCAGTCGGGCTCCCTGGGTTTTGCCAGCAGCAGGTGCCCTCAGTGCTACTAATGCCAACGGGAAATCTGGTTTAGACTGACTCACGAAGCCAGGTCCAGCTGAGAGCAGGAATGTATCAGGGACAGCATCATGGCTGTGTAACCCATGGTCCCGGCTAACCAAGGGGCAAGTGACCTTGCCCTCCTTTTACTGATGGAGGCAGCTGAATGACCTGACCAAGGCCACTGGACAGACCAGGGACCCTGGTCCGTGGGATCCAGCCTTTCTGACGAGTGCAGGAGAAAAGCTCCAGCCCACGTGAAGACTCTCCTCCACCGTTGTGCTGAAGGTCTTGTGGAGCACATGTTCTGCTGCACGGCCAACCAGAATTCTCCTTGGGGACCTGTGTGATGCTCTTCAGGATCCATCACAGCTGGACAGCTGTGAGTGGCTTTGGGAAGATACCTGATTCATTTTGCCCTGATTATATTTTTCTCCTTCTCTGATCAGGACTGGGCCTCAATGACCCAGCGTCAGGACCACTCATGAATCAGAGGGCTGAAGTGCCCTGCTGTGTATCACTGTGGCCCTGAGAAAGCGCATCCAGCGAGGGATGAGCCCGTGCCCTGAGAGCTGCCAGTCAAAGGCACGAGCTGTCCCAGTGCAGTACTGAGCAAGGAATATGGATTGCTTAAAATGTCATGGCTGTGTGTTCTCCCCAACAGCAGCCTCGTTACCTACGCCAAAAGATGCTGTCGGACACCAGCAAACCCGAGAGACAGCACATCACCGCACCCAGAGATCTGGGAAGCAGCAGTCGGAAAACCACAAAGGAGAAATAAAATGCAACATTTTGAGTTCATCGATCACTAGGAAATATTATCAAGAAGCTCAGGTAAATGCTCCAGCACAAGCAGTATTTTGACTGATTTGATGCTGAAATAAATAAATAAATAAATGCGCAAACTGAAGTTCACCAGGGAGTCGTTGAGCACAGCAGCAGCACCCCGGCTGAAAGACTGGGGCATTGTATCCACAGTGTCAGAGCAGATTATTAGAATGGTCTGTCGAGTCTTAAAGCCTGCCACACACTTCTCTTTCCCTTTTGTGAGTGTAGCACTCATGAATAATGCTGACTCGCAGGCATTCCTGAGCTCCGCTTATGAAATGCTGCAGACTTGGCACAAACTGGGCTCGCTGCTGCACCCCCTGCATCCCCCTGCCCACCCCTGGGGGGATGTCCTGAGGTCTCAGACCATCCCCAGAGGTTTGAGTCCTGGTGTTTGCGCTGAGACCATCATGTTCCCACTCATAACAGACACGGATAAATAGTGCCGGTTTGAGGCTGGTAACTTCTTGCCAGGCAGGAAGAATTACTGAGAAACAGACGGGTTAGTCGGAGACAGCAAGAGCTTCCTGACTTTGTTAACACTGATGTGAATTACAGATGTTTACCTGGAAGATGGGTTATTATGGCCCATCTTGTGACACAAAAGAGAGCTGTGAGAATAGGAGACCTATTTCAGTGTATTACACAAATCCTTTCTTGGATAATTGTATTTGAGCTGCTCTGAAATGCAATACCGGAAAGAAAAATCAATTTGGATCATTTTGCCCAACCTGAAATATTTTTTCTTAAAAGAAATGTAAATGCAAGTAAATTTAGTGATTAAAAATCATTGTCAAATGAAGATTTGGAATATTTCACTTCCAAATGGAACATTTGTGCTTCTCTCAAATCCTTGGGTTTGGCCGGAGATATTTGTCACCAAATTTGGCCCAAGTTCTCAGACAGATGTTTTTGGCTTAAATCTGCCTTAACCAGCAAATGTCAGTTTTAGAACAAGACTTGGCCAAAGAGCAGCACGGCAAGGCTTCCCGGGTAGGAGCGGCTCAGCACCCTGTCAGGACCAGTGCCGCCCCAGGGCCAGGCCCATCGGGTACCTTCACCGCTTTCCACATGAAATCTGCACCGCAGGAATGTTTTTTTGTCCAGGCAAGCACCAGTTCAACTACATCTCTGTCAAAACTCTTTCCAAACCAAACTTTATTCTTCAAGGCTTGCAAACTTCCAGCAGCGTTTGGTTTTACAGGCTTCTGGGTTTGAGCATGTGTGTTTCTTGAACTGCCCAGTTCCATCAAACCCTGACATCTAGAAATAACAGGAAGGCCAGGCAAATGTTTTTCTAGTTAATCCTAAGCACAAACTAACGGTGCAGGAAAAAGGAAGAGATTTTTGCAAGAAGTGCAGCTCGATCAAGTTTTATCCAACATACAAGCTATGGGAGATGTCATCTGCACGGAACCACCAAGGTCCCAGCTTTCCAGCATCCACCTTGCTGAGATGGCAACTCATCCAGAAGCAAACAGAGCCTTGAGAACTCCAAACCTAACACAAGATGGGCTTTGAATGAGACAAACAGCCTTCACATCATCGCCCTGCCGGCTGGATGGCCAAGGCAGCCTTCCGCACGAACTCCCCAATGCAGTGAAAAACATTTAAGAAAATGAAAACAGAAAGCTCCAAGGAAAAAACCCTTTCTGACTACTGAAGTAATGATTTGACACTAACCAAATACAAATGCACAGATAGATTAGTATCAGCTAATGGTCTGTTCCAAAGGCTGTTGAAATCAAAGTCAGCCTTCACTTTGATCTCAGTATTTTCACTAGGTCAGGTTCCAAGTTTACAAATCATATGCTATAACAAAAGATGTTTCACAACACACATCCACCCATATGAAAGAAACCTATGTCTGCTAAGACTTTTTATTTTTCTTCTCCCCCCCCCCCCCCCCCCCCCGCTGAGGTTTTAAAGTTATTCTGTAGTCACTGTTGTGCAGGTCTGAGTTGGGGGAATTCACCTGCAGAGGGAGAACATCAGTGGTCCTCCGAGCTGCTCCCCTCACCCGGCTGAGCAACCTTACTTATTATGGCAGGACAGAAGTACACGCTCCCTGAAGCTATTATATCCATTCCTTTTATAGGCCTTGGCAATCAATGAGCTATAGATAACCCATTCTGCAAAGGAAACCCTCCTGGGCAGTGTTTTCAATTACAAACACTTGACAAGTTGTATTTACTTACTGAAGGTGTCAGATTAGAACAGTCTATATTTGCCATCTCTGGCCAAGCTATCTGCTTTTCTGTTGTTGATCTGTTGTAATCTTACTAACAGAGTCCACCAGTTTAGCAGTGATGCAAGGAACACAACTCGAGCAGGCTGAACCGTTTGCTAAACACAAGAGATGTTCACATACAAAACCAGACGGCCAGCCTCAAATCCCTGGACTTCAGAGCTCTTCTTATCTCTGTATTTAGTTAAGTGACTGTTTTTTTTATAGTCTTTGGGAGTAAATGATTTGGAAAAGTGTCTGCTGCAGGCATACCTGACTGGCAGAGTAAACCAGCTGGGTTTATACACTACAAAAGGTTTGAAGACCTTGAGCTGAGAGCCAGTATAACCCCATGGCTCCTCCACCTGCACTCTCCGCAGTCATCCTGGCAGAGCAACTCTCCTGGGTGAAGCCTTTGGTTTTCCTTTGCCTTTCCCTTGCCAGAGCCTGGGAGAAAAGGATCCTGTGCTGACACCCCACCTGCAGCCCTGACTGCTGTCCTTCAACCAAGGAACTCACCAAAGCAGAACAACTGCAAGCTGACATGTGGTTTCTGACCCAACTGGTTCCTGGTAAAATAAACCAGATTAACACTAAGGGCAGGCACACTGGGCACCTGCGTCTGGTTAGGAGCAGAATCAGCTCTGCTGATCAATCCATCAACAGAGGTCACAGAACACGTTCTCCCAATGCAGTATTTCTGTTCACAGCATGCTAACAGATGGACACCACAGTTCAAACTTGCCTTTAAGCTGGTGGTTGTGATATATGTCTTTAAAATTTTTTACATATACCCCCAACCTAAACTAGTTCTCACATTCTGCAGTGGCTTGGAAGTGTCCAAGTGTCCAAAGTGGCTTGGAAGGCTCACGGTGGGTAACGGGGTGATACGCATCACTGCCTGCCCACCGGGGAGCCAGCACTGCCAGGCTTCGGGGTCCCAGCTCCGAGAGAGAAGGGAAGGGAATCACTTACAACCTGTGGGCTGCAACAGTAGAGAACATCCAGGTTTGGAATGCACATCTCCTCCTGCCTGTTTTGAGGAGGGTGCTACAAGATCTTTACTAAGACTGCTGGAAAACAGGAATTGTCTTATATGAAAACACAAAGGACTTCTACTCTCATTTTTTCCCTAAACACTCTGAATTTTTCTCTGAAAGCAATGCTTGCTAACAAATGGATGGAAAAGAAGAATTGTAACTCAGACCAAAATGGAAGTTCTGGCGTGATGGAAGAAGTTCTGGCGTAATTTCTAGGTGGTTTGGACTAAAAGGTGAAAAGAAAAAACATCTTTTTGTGAGATTGGAAGGTGCCAGTTGTTAAGGGTTTCTTTAAACAACCATCTAAAGTCACAGTTTTCTAGTCTGCAGCATCTAAAACTAAACCAAAAATACAACACTGGAGATGAAGGTGAGTCCAGCTGAAATGATTCAAATACTGGAGACCCACCAGCACAGTTCTGAGGTTTCCAATAAGAATCAGTGAATATTTTTGATAGAATATTTTCAAACAAGAGAACTTTTTTTTTTGCTGTTCCCTATTCTCTCAAATATCTTCACAAAAGCAGTCCCCATTTCATGAAAAGATCTATTTCCCAGGCACTGTTCGCGACAAGCACAGAACGGTTCCTATCAACACAAATTCATTACTTGTGAAATCCTGGCTTAATGTTTTGTATTACAATTCACCACTTACGCCCCAGGAATCCTCAATCACAGGTAATAGGTATTTAAGCAGTTTCAAGTATGAATGCAGACTAAAACACGAGAAACATTTTCAATCTGTCAACATTTTCACAATCTACTCCTTTTCTTAATATCGCAGACAATAAAAATAGCTGCAGTCGATCAGAAACCTGCATTTCCATTTTGTGAAACAATTTGAGGTTTTGCAAATTGTTTTCACTTGGAGGCAAAAATGAAACCAAATGGTTCCGAAAGTTTTGGCTGGCGTAGGGCTGAGTCTCTTCCACCGCCCTTTTTCAGAGTGCAACCCCCCCCCCCCCCCCCCAAAAAAAAAAAAAAAACCAACAACAAAAAACAACAAAAAACCCCAACCAAAACCAACCAAAAACCAGCCCCCCCTTTGCCTGCTTTGTCATGCAGGCAGCATCCTGACCCAGGGGTTCAGTTTCTATTACACCACAACAGTTTCATTTTCCTTCAGAAGCAAAGCCATTTCAAAGCCTTGAAATGTTTCTAATTACGTCTGTTGTTTATGAGTGTTACATGATCAGTAGAGTATATATAAAGAATATTCGCAGTTTCCAGAAGTTTTTGAACATCAGCCAGAATTATATCCATAAACTCACACTACAACCTCTTTCCTTATCCAGCTAGACAGTTTTTCTAAACGTCACTGGGTCCTGAGTTTTATCCTTCTGAAGCTCTGAAATAAAGAATTTTTTGCATAATACTTCAGTTGTGATTGGGGAAAAAAACCCCACAACACTGGTGAAAATATTTCAGCTAGATCTAATTTATTATCCACTGTAAATGCCCGTGGAGTGAACTCATCCTTCTTATTTGCCAAACTACTGACCCAATCACTTTTTGTACTGCTGGATCAATTTTAGTTTAAATTGCTTTTGTCTGCATAAATTACTTCCCTTTGTGAACATGAGGGCTTCTGCCTCTATCTACACGGAGCCTGCAGCGTTTGAAAAGTTGATCCTTTAGTTTCAGAACTCTCTGGGGAAATAAGGTATTTTAGAGATACAATTGAAGGTCCCGATCCTTTAAACATTAGCGCATCTACTGCGTTGGGTGTGTTATTAGTCCCACCGACATCGGTAGAAATGCTCACATGGGCAAAGGTTGCAGAGATATGATTAGTGTCTGCAGGACCAGTGCACAAACACACGGTGCCTTTGCTTTGGGCGCAAGAGAAATTAGATGCTGCATTCATGGTCAGCAAAACTCAAAACGTGGCTGCAAATGGAAAACAAGGAGGTTCATACAAGGGATCGAGCTATGTCCCTTTTGGCAGGTTGTCAAGGAAGAAGCAGCTCTGAGCTTTGAATCAGTCCAACATTTCCAAGTGAAAATCAGCTGCAATTAACTGTTTCCACAGCTGCTTTCCAAAGTCCAAAATAACGTTTAAAATGCATCTGTGCCAAATACAAATCTCAGGGGGTAAATGACACATAGCAAGGTTGACACGCAAGATAGACATAGTGTCACCTATCATAAGCTCATTAACAAATTAATCAAAGCCCAGACAGATCACTGTGCACTTGCAGCTAATCACCTTGCCACTCGCAGCCCCACGCGGTGAACTCACAAACCCAAATTCACACCCACTCCCCCCAGATCTGCTCTGATCTTGAATTTCCCTGTAAAGCAATTGACATCAGAAATAATGAGACACTCTTGAAAGAGCCCTTCCTTTTCATACTCTGAATGTTAATTTAAGCCCATCAGTCATTAAAAAGGCCAGTGTCACATCTTCCACCCTCGCTAGCTTGGGAGTCATTATATGGATCCTTAGATCAAAACCTTGAAGAACGTAAGGCCTGGGACAATCTTGCAGGACCAGGAGATGGCCATGGCCTCAAAACCCTTGTCCCAGACACCCTTGAATGCTGGAGTATTTTAAAGCTGGCTCCACAGCTGTAATTTGCAGCTGCTGTTTAGATACTTTGCAGAAACGAGCTGGCAATCTCATGAGCAACAGCCTTATTGCAGCATAGCTGGCTATATATTTTCTTGGTCCAGTGGGAAATGCCGCAGGGAGAGAATCTCATCGGCACTTCTCTCCTGATTTCAACTAAAACTACAACGTGCAGAGAAACGGGGCAGTGCCAGAGCTGCTCAATCTTGCTCCAGTTGAACCCTGAGGTTTGCCTGTGTTGGACTGCAGTTTGGGTGGAAGGGGTTTGTCGGAACAGCTGACCCAATAAACTACACTTTCACACTAATTAGATTTTCATTATCAGGATGTCAAGAAACAGAGCACATTGCACAATTTATTCGCTGTCTGTGGGACAGCTTTCACTGGATAAACGATTGCAAGCCAGCTGCGAAGGAGGCCACCCTGCCTTCTGCTGGAGAAGTTACTGCTCCTCCTGAGCCATTCCTGGCTGTTTTCAAAACCAGAGTGTTTTCATTTCTCAGGGTTTTCAAAATACAGCCTGTATTTATGAAATATGCAGGGACAATGCTGCCCTGCAAGTGACAACTGAAAATTAAGGCTGACATTAATCCTGATGCTTTAGGGCTGGTCGGTGGGGGAGGATTCTCCCTTAAACAGGAGGTGATTTGTGGGTTTGCTCAGGAACCAAGACAACAACAAGGCAAAAGCTCAGGAATTTTCCTGAACAACATATTTACTACTTCATCTTCTTGTCTGCAGCCCCTGAAATTTGGGTAACCCCCGAGCTCACAACCTTAGCCCCTTTTAATCCTATGTTGGGCCAAATTCACTTCATGTGGACTTGGGTGGACTATCTCTGGGGGTGATGCTGCTTTTTCCTGATGGATTTGCCCTTGCTCAGTGGCAAGCATGTAAGAGAAAAGGATGCTGCAAGGGCTGTCCTAATGGCAAAAAACGTGTCCTCCCCCTGGAGGAGGTGCTCTCCCGTGGGTGCGTGGCAGCTGCTGGGTGCATGCAGGCGATGCTAGAGCCATGCTGGAAGGCATACTGGTTTGCCCGAAGATGGGAGCAGCTTTGAGTTCTGGACAGAACCCGGGAGGGTCTTGCTGTGGCTGAATCAAAGCCTCTTCCATCCACCATGGCCTCACCCCCATCTGGGTCAAGTTTTGCACCCTCAAGACTCAGCAGGGGCTGTGGGGAAAGGGTCTTGAGAAGGCTTAGATGCAAAATAGTACTGAACCTAAAAATAAATTAAATTAGAATATAGATTTTAAAAAACCCCACAACTAAAATCCTTTTGATCTGCATCTCCAGTAACATCCAGCAAAAGAGCTGTCTTGCTTTCCAAAACTGCAGGGTGATGGCTGAAGTTTCCTACCGTCACAGCCCACCCATCAGTGCCGCTCCAGCCATGGGTTTCCAGGCTGTAGGAATTATTCCTAATGAAGTCTGTCTGGCTCAGGGCTGGGTCTAAATGCAATTACGCTGCAAGCCCAAGAGCATCAGGACAAGCCGTTGCTTCGTGACTACATTGAACACTAAACTGAGTACTGAAAGGAAGAAAGGGCACTTGTGTACCGGGCGAGGGGGTGCACGGCTAGCGGGCAGCGGGTGCGGGGGGCAGCGTGGTTTTCATCATCCTTCGTCTGGGCAGGCAGCTACTGCTGGTGACGCTCGGGCTGACGCCGAGGTCCCTCTCCCAACAGTTCCCCTTTCTCTGCACACAAGCTCTGCCTTTGCTGGGGAGGAAGCACTGCCAGCTGGGAGCGCCGAGGGGAGGTATTTTGAAATTCTAGGTCAGGCTCAAGCCAAAGTATTTGTTAGTTTTAAGGAGGGCCCCAGGTTCTTCAAACATGACTCCTGCTGCTGCTGACACTACCTATCCCCAAAGGGTTACACTACCCTCAGCTTATTTTTAACTCAGAAAGAGGAGAAAAATGTTCCTTGGCAGCAATTTGCCCCGATTCATCCTTTGTTCTACATACCCAGAGCTATCGCCGGTCCCAATTTAGGTCTCCGCAGGTCCTGGGAAAGCCAACCCCCTTGTCCAAGCATGGTACGTAACTCCAGAACACGCTGGAAGCCCAAGCACAGGACACTCAGACGGTCCCCTGGCAGGACATGAAAGGCAACCTGTCTTGCAATTAGGGGAAGGCAGCTTGTAATGAACTCCAATTGAGGGCAGCGCTGCCCGCACGGTGCCTGCCTCTGCGGTACGGCCCCGGCCGGGCCCGCGCTCAACAGGACAAAACGCTGCAGTGCTATTTTTATGAGATCATAAAATAGTTGCATTCGGTATGTTACGGTATTTTGTAACTACATTTTTATGAACCTAAAATAGCAGCTTGCAGTTACTACTTGGGATAAATTGCTACCATATTTGCCAATCACTTCAATACCCACCGTCAAAACAGCTGCTGCTAAATGCAAGTAAATTATATTTTATTCTCCTCTAAGGTTAGTTAGGATGCCTAAGTCCATCATTTCATATAGTCTTTGCAAAGCATGTCCACCGAGTTGGAAAATGGGAACTTATTTGATGCAAGGGCAGGGAGGGAAGCAATGCTCTGCAATTGATTTCAGCATTTAAACTGATCTTATTAAAGCAATGTAGTTATGCTAATCCCGAGTGTTCCAGAATCAAAACAACCTCAAAATATGAAGTCTGCCTTTAAAATCATGACATTTTTACCTAAAATAAATTTGAGATTTCTTATGCAAATCCCACCCCCCCGAAAAAAAATTCCAAGTGTTTTTCTAGCCAGGATTTCACAGATTGATAACAACTCTTACTGCAGTAAGAACAACATGGCTTGAAAGCTTCACATGTTCCTCTGACTCCAGTAGATGGGATTTTGACTAAATATCTGAAAGAATACACGTACTGAGTGTATACATATACTTTGATGGTCTTTCTTTTCTAGTGAAACACTACTGCTTTAGAAAACAGCAATTATGACTTGCTACACTGACATTGAGTCAAGCCTCTTAATCAGACATTTCCAAGTCCTCCGGCATTTCTAGAGCATCTCCCAGCTCAGTGTCACAGCAAGGGCTTTGCCGCGCTGCTCTGGTTTGGCCTGGGCTGTTCCTCATGTTTTCCTTCGCATTTGCTGTTATTTCCGTGCCTTCACACAGTGCTGGCAGCGACTTCGCTTTGCACCAACACAGGTGCTGCAGGTGCCCGCAGGGGAACACGCTGTTTGTGTCGGGAGCGGCGCGTGTCATCCTGGCCGGCATCCGTCCGAGGCAAGCTGTGCAGGCTGCCTGTCTGCCTCCGGGCTCTCTGCCTGCTACTGGGATTTTTTGCCAGGAAAAGGGTGTTACTACCCAGCAGCAGCAAATGCCAAGTGGTGGCTCTCGGCCCTCCTTGAGCTTCCAGCTTTGTTTGCTCCAAGCCAAACTGGGACTGAGAGGGGACCTACATGAACACCCACTTGTCTGTTTTTTTTCTTTTGAATTTATGCACGAGTATCAGTATTTCAAGCCTGTTGACTGCACTCATAGGCACCCATAAACAGCTTTGCCATTCCCCAGTTTCTTGTCTATCTCACCTTGCCTATGCCCGCAGGCACCTCAGCCCTGGTCTGCATGTTCGGGGACACCCTTGTCCCCCAGCACTCACAAAAGCTTCACCCTGAACCCCTTGCACATGGGATCAGCTTGAAGCTCCCCACCACAAGCAGCATGTTCAAAAGCAAGAGCAGGAAACCTGACCTCTTCCCACTGCAAACCCCTGCACAGAGCAAGACCAGATCCTCACCGCGCTCTAAGACAAGCTTGTACGTTTGCAAGGAGCATCCAGAGCTCCAAGCATTAAACACCACAAACATGCCTGCTGGAAGGGACGCAGGTCCCCTTAACTGCTTAGTCCAGAAGGTATCTACCAAGCAAGACCAAGGGATCCTTTCTCAGATCTCAGGTGATCTGTCATTGCTTCTTTGGAGTTTATTTTCCTGGGCCAGTTATCAGTACACATAGATAAGGCTGCTTGGTGGAGTTTTTAAATGAACACAAGTCATTTGTCAGGAAAAAAAAAAGAATTTAAACAAAAAACCCCCAACCAATTACCAACTCCTCCAACAACCAAAGTGCTGGCCTGAAGCTTTGACAATCAGTTTAAGCAATAACCAATTTAAGTGAGGTGCAGCTTCCCCTCCTCCAGCTACACATTCCTGCCTCCCAGGAGGTGCTGTGGTCCCATCCCTCCCTGCAGAGCACGTGAGATGGTGATCTGCCTCGGCTGAGGTGACCCTGGGAAGGGAGAGGTAATTCTGAGCCAGGCCAGGTCAACTGACGTGGGCTGAACTGCTCCCCAGACCTCATCCACAGGTCCATTTAAAACCCAGGTAATTCCAGCACCTTCACTGCTGTCCTCCTGGATCCCCACCGGTGTGGCCAAGTCAAAGCCACACGTCCACTGCTGCAGGGTTTGAGAAGGCAGCACACCATGTCTCCAAGTTCTATAAAAAAATTGCATGCATTGACATGCTTCAGGAGGAGTTGGTGTGGAGCTAACCCCAGGAGGGTTCTGCCCCCCAGGCTTCATCATCCCTGATATGGAAACCAGGGCTGCCAGGATCATGAAATGGCCAATTCCCCCCCGGGTCATGATTTGCTCTCCATCCGAACCTATGGGTAATAGGTTTTGGTTAAGGAGGAGAGTATTAGATTATTACTCTTATTAAATGTTGGCAGAAGCTTGCAAAAATCTGACCTCATTCCAGTCACTTTGTAAAGGGCAAAGAAACCTCATTACTAGTAAAATGAAGAACTTCTAAAAAAGCACAACAACCGACTAAAAAAATGTTTATGTTCTCAAATCTCTCAAATTACAGGCCACTCCTGATCTCAGTTGC
Organism: Falco peregrinus; assembly: GCF_023634155.1. Classification (NCBI taxonomy): domain Eukaryota; kingdom Metazoa; phylum Chordata; class Aves; order Falconiformes; family Falconidae; genus Falco; species Falco peregrinus. The sequence continues at coordinate 115,888,707 of NC_073722.1, read as the reverse complement.
ACTGGTATAAATTCAATTCAATTCCACTGATGCAAATTGACTTATGGCTTATTTACTCCAACTAACTGAGATGTCTATTTGACCTGTATGTGAAATGTTTAAAATAAGGAATGACATCTCAATGCAAAACATTTTGATAAGCCCCAACTACCTTTCTTTAGTCACTTGTACTTGCAGAGCGGTATTTGGCCTAGAAAGAGGAATGTGGAGTCCCAGCTAGGATTGGGTCGCAAGAGATCCAGGTTCTGCTCCAGTTTTGGTCACCTCTCTGCGATTTGAGCTGTAGAGCACTGTGGTGTGACATTTCCCAGTTCATTGTCCCACTCCCACCACAAACTCCTCGGGGTTCAGATACATACAGCCTTTGTACCCCTCTTGGTGTGATGCTGTCACCCTCCAGCAGCACCAGGGACACAGAAACAGGGCACAGCCGTAGATCTGCCCACAGAACGCAGCCACCCGTACTCTGAAATTAATACCACGGGTCCCCCAAAACGGTTTTGGCTGGGCCAAAAGTTCCTCAGATGTAGAGCACGACAGGACCTGGAGGCATCGCCCCTGCACAAATGACTGTGCCGATGCCTAAGGACGTGTCAACAGCTCAGCCCCTTTGGCTGGAGATAGCTCTGATCTCACCCACAAGCCAGTTCAGTGCCAGGCACCCCCGTGCTGCGCACCCCGTCTGCACAGCAGCGTTCGACCTGCAGACGGGGCTGCAGAAGCAGCCTGGGAGGCAGAGGAGATCATCTCAGTCACACAAGGCAGAGGGACTGAGCAGCTGCTGGCAGGGTGTAGGTTAACGCTACCTTTGCGCAGAGATATCTCTTCAGAGGTGCTGTCTACAGGGCACCTAATGGAGCTTTTCCATCTGTTTTGTTTTATTTTTTGAAGGATTCACAGGTCTAGCAAGCCTTTTGCATCGCACCCCCTTGCTCACAGGCTGCATCACACCCTGCTTGCACCAGGACGTGTGCCAGCACAAGAGGTGCTGCTGCACGGATCTTCTGCTGCAGCAGACCCATGCCCTCCTCTCACACTGCAGTAACCCCCCATCACACCCCCAGATCTCACCCCTTGGAATGAAACTCTGACCTGCCTGAGGCAAAGCTCCTGCCACAGCACCAGAGCTGAGGAATGAAAAAAAGAGCTCACTCAGAGCCGTCCAGCCCATGGGAATATCCCACCTCTCCTTCCCCACCATCACCGAAGGAGGAAGCAGCCTCCAGCAAAGCCCCAGGGGGCTCAGCGAGCAGACTGTGTAAGGACCGGACACATTTCCTTTCCAGAAAAGCCAACAGCACCAGTTCTCCACTGGTTTAGCACAGATTTCAGCAGAAACCTGCTTTGCTTTCTCAGAGGAAACCATGCATCAAGGACCAACCCAATGATCCCACAACTGGTTACTGTAGATACCTCCCCCCAGGAGCTATTTCCACGCTTGCCAAGGGCTTTTTCATTCGCCCCGAGCAAAGCAAAGGTGACCTTCTATAAAATACTGAGGAACAGCCAGAATGCTTCTCCCCGGGTGCTCAGGGTCTCCTGCCTTCCCATCCTCCCCAAGAAGGGGTGCTCGGAGCCATCCCTGGGGATAAGCACCGGGGAGATGGGCGTCTTTGAAGGGGAGTGACAAGCGATTCCCTGCGCAGGACGCAGCCATGATTGGCATTTCCAAAGGTGGAGGAGCATGCTGTGACTGCTCCCAGCAGTGTCTGGCACGGCTGGTGACAAGCTGCTTGTTGTGTCACTCGGAGATGAGAGGCTGCGGTGTCAAAAGCGACCCTCTGAACACCAACGCCACAGCACAAAAGCAGCAGTTCAAAGTCCCCAGCTTCCCTCCTAGGGAGACAGCCCGGCTGGTTGTGACACTAATTTATTGTCAGATATATTTTTTTCTTTTTGAAATTACAGTCAAAGGAGTTTGTATTTGAAATCCTTTGGCTGGATTGATAATGGCACTACATCTTACCTGCAAGGTAATGAAGGATACAAAAAAAAACCCACCCACCCAACCTTCTAATGTAAAGTTTGGGCCTTACAACTTATTTACTCTCCTGGCAACGGACCAGATTAATTCAGGGTGTAATTTCATGGACTTCTGAATTTCATCAAACTGAGAGGTTGCCTGTATAAAACAGTTGACAGGTATCAGTGGAGGGGTGATCCTAGGTCAGCCCTCACCATCAATAGAGACACCCCCTGAGGCTCCTCACAGCACATTCCTCTACCCCAGCCCCGTCTGCAGAGGGGGGTTTGTTGTCTTTGATGTTTTGCTCTGAAATCACAGCGCTGCAGGAACTTTTACCTTGCAGTGCACACGTTTACCTACAGGAACGGGATGAGCTGAAAGACCAGTAAAGAATTACAGTGGTGATCCTTAGATGTTCCCCTGAAACCCAGTAATCTGGTGGCTTGTCAAAGGAGGTGGGTGGTCTCAGTCCACTTTTCCACAGAAACACTATCTACATCGCAATTTTGACAACACTGCTGGGGATCTTAGAGGCAAGTCAAGTATCACCTGAACTGCTGGTCTCAGATGCTTTTTCAAAGCTCAGACATGCAACAGGCAGGCAGGAGATGCATTACGCTTGAGGAGCAGCTGGCCCAGCCCAGGCTTCGGTGTCTCCTTTGCTGCCAGCCAGAGGAGACGGATGGTGGTTTGGCTGGACTGTGTCCATCTGCAATTTCTGAAGAGTTAACGGAGCTTTTTGGCTGAAATCTCAGGGTGATGTTACTGTTTATCCATATTACGGGCTTGTGTTTAAACATCGTAATGATCCTGGTTAATATGTTTCCAGCTGCTCACCACCCTGGATAGCCAGTTATTAAAAATAAACATGCATAAACACGACATTTCTTTTGCACAGCTCATTCATCTTGCCCACATGCTCATGCTGAGAGGTCACTGAGCTCTGTTTGTCCTATCCTTGTCTGGTCCTACAGGAATGACTTCCCTGCCACCAACAGATGTTTGTGTCCCAGGGCTGTGGCCAGGCGGTGAAGAGGGAGACAGCACAGAAGGTGGCAGCGGACGCAAAAAGATATTTTTTTTGCACGTACATTTCTTCTGTATTACTTAGGGAGACATTTTCTCCCCTGTACTGAACATTGATCTCCAGTTTGATGATGGGTTTCAACAGTTGGGCTGCTGCCTCCTGAACATCACTAAGAGTTCATTGGGTGAGTGGGGAATGGAGGAAGATTAATTAAAGTGATCTGAATGGTTAGTCTTTCTATTGGAAATGATTGTCTATGGAGCAGTATAGTAATATATCATTAATCTGGAAAGGTCAGTTATGAAGAAATATTGATTTCAGAAGTTTGGTTTGATTACATCGCTATAAAGTGTGACATTAAAATCCCAGCTGTTTGTGTCTCTGGTCAGAGATCAATGGAAAATGCAGGCTTGGATTTGCTTCTCATTTTTTGTTTCTTTCAGAAAAAAAAAAAAAAAAAAGACAAAGAAAAAGAAGAAAGTATTTCCAAGGCATTAAGTACCGAGAGTAAATTGTTACTTGACTGGGGTTGACAGTTGGTTTCTATTAAAAGGATACTGTCAGAATGCTTAGGCCCAACATTTACAATCAAGCTGAAGGAATTTCCTGATGATTACAAAGAAAAAGTTTCGCACCAAGACGCTTCCCTGATGTCCATCAGCATCAGCCGGGCTGTGACCACCAGGACAAAGCTGCCTGTGGCACCGCTGGGGCTGGGATGGTTTAGAAAGGTGGGTAGGCTTTCCAGTGTATTACTTATAAATATTTCAAGGAAATATTCACAGACATTTCTCACTTTATGCAGCCAGTATCACAGTGTTACGATCGCTTCAGAGCTAAGCCCATTTCTAAACAAAGCCCCAGTAAAAGAGCATTATTCATTAACTGTTCAAGAGCAATCTTCTGCTAGGAGAAGGATTAGACTTGTCCTAATCCTCTCCTCTCTTTCAATCCAAAGGCTAAGCACGCTCCAGCTCACACGCGGGGGGGCACAGACCTACAAGCACCAGCCCCACCTGCAGAAGGTTCCTCTCCCCGACACCACCCTGGGAGCCAGCCGGCCACCTCAGCCCAGGGAGCAGGAGGGAAGCCCAGGCCATGTGCCAGAGACTCCCACCCACAAAACAGACCTGCCCCAAATGCTGTTTGCTGATCACCAGCTCTCAGAGGAGCCCGCTGCGTTCCCCAGCCTCAGGTCTGCCTGCAGAGGCAGGTGCCCGTTTGCTCCCGGTGCATCAGCCACATGTGTTTTCCGTGGCACATGATTTCACAGCGTTGGGGGCACGAGGGATGCACAGAGTGAGGAATCCCTCTGTGCAGGCTTGTTCCTAGTTTAGTTATCACTGACGCTTGAATTTCACCTGCAGAACCCAGGACAAGGGCTGAGCTGGGAAGGCAAAGGTACTGAAACCACCTCAGCAGCTCTCATTTGATTCAGCAAAACGCGGCAGGCTGTTTTAAAGTGCTGCAGCAGCGCGATAGCCCACAGGGAAAGCTCAGTTCTGAAAAGCATTTTGCCGGGAAGCATTTATAAAGTGAACCAAGGTGAAGGGCGAGGCAGAGCCAGGGGTATGTGACCAGGGATGAGAGCTGCCCTCCCTGGAAAGCTGGGGATGGAAACCTGAGCAGGCAAACCCCACCCCTAGTATCATCCTGCTGAAAACCCTGGAGCAGATAACGCCAAGTTACTGCTGAGTGTTTAATCGTGGTTGTTTCACAGGGTGAATGCATTTTCTTACTGTTTATTATTCTGCTTTTGCCATGTAACCTGCTTTGCTAAAAGCTTTAAATGAAACAACTGCCATTAAAAAACCATCAAACAGGATTTTATAGTTCTCCCCTTTGCTGCAAGGACCTAACAACTTATAAAAATTTATTTTGTGCTGTGCTCTGTTCCATTAAAAGGCTACTGGGGTTTATTTTTAGGTTTTTATCTCAGCACTGAGTTACCTAGCTTGTAACAGTCAAGGTTTTGTTTTGTCACCTCAAGGCCTAATCATAGTGGGATTTGCTGACATTAAGAGTCAGCAAATACATCTACAGGCATCAACTATGTAGAAATGCTTTCAGCTGACACGGAGTATACAAAGGGAGAGAGGACTGCACGCTCTCTTCTGGTGCAAACACTAGGAAAGGAGTAATTATCTCACATCAACATCCTAATTTCCAGCACTTTGATCAGAACACTTTGAATTGTAAATACTGCAAAAAAGTGTCATCTATCAGTTGTAATGAAAGGGATCGTGGCTCACCAAACGCCATGTGCTAGACCAGAGAGGTCTGAAGTCATCTCCCGGCTGGCCCCGAGAGGCTTTGAATGCTCCTTCAAAGAGGAGGCTGTTGTCAACGGGAGCCCAGATCACAGGGGTGAGGCACCGGGGGTTGCCTCTGCTGGGAAGCGTGAACTGCAGCCCAAACCCTGCTCTTTCCAGCAAAGCCCACGCTCAGCTTTGGCAGACGTGTCTGAGCCCCACTGAAGCCAGCAGGGCTGAGGCATCGCCTGCAGAGCCAGGCTGCTGGGCACCAGGGAGGGCTCTGCTGGCAGCCACGCGTGGCACATCCACAAAATGAAGCCGAGGTGTTTGTGGCATGGGCAGGCGTACGCAGCCGGGCTTCAGACTGCTGGAGGCGTAACTGTGAAAGCAGAGATGCTACCGCAGGGCATGAAATAAGGCTGCGCATCCCCAGTCCCCAAAGGCCGTCTGCACAAGGTGATCAAGGGGTAAAATTAAAGAGGTAAAACCAAGTCCCCAGTGCTTTTCAGCATCGATATGTATTTTATACAAGTCCTCTTCATTTGCATGGTGGGGAGAGAAGCAGCTCTGGAGCACCCGGCACAGGGCATGCAGGTCCAGGGCTACCCCCCCTACACAGCGCTGCTGCCAGCACCACCCAGTGCACATCACCACAAAAACCTGTACGGTGGGGACTGAAAAGTGGGGACACTCAAAAAGGACAGTTTCTACACTGGCTGGGGCAGCATGACTGTAGTGCTCACCCATGAGCGATTCAAAGACGTTCACCAACTTCAGGGCATCCCAGCAGGCAGGGATAGCCCCAGTTCCTGCAGTCCCAGAGAAAAGGCTGGGAGCAAGTGCAGGAGCAGGTTTGGGTTTGGGCAAGTAAGTTCTGTGGCAGAGCATTTCTGAAGGAGCACCATGCACGTGCCCTCTCCCTCCTACTCTTCCTGAGCATCCATCACCAGCCACTGCAGAAGACAGTCCAGTCTGACCTAGGATTGTGGGAATTGCCTCTCCTGGGATCACCACCACAGCTAACAAATGGTGCTCTTAAACACAAAACCTCGTCCACGCCAGGAGCAGAATGATGTCTTCAGTCATGTTTGTCAAAATGTGGTATTTTGCAAGTTTTCCTATGTTCTTCTGAGCACACACATGGCCAAGATATACAACCCTGATACCATGGCAACCTTACTCAGATGTTTACTTGGTATACGAATTATGCAAACAGCTAAGGTTTTAAATCATCTTCTCCTGCATATCTGTCTGTCACTGCAACATCCCCAAGCCTCCACAGCCAGTCTGACCTGGGGCTCTGCAGTGGGGACCAGTGATGCTCCTTTGGCTGCGAACAAGGAGCATCCACACTGCAGGAGCCGCTTGCTGCCTCCCCAGGTAGAAAGGCCAGTGCTTTGAGAACAGCCTGGTTTGTGGTTTGGGTTCCCCGCCCCCCCATGAAGCTGTGTTAATTAAAAAGATTAAAGCCACATGTTAAAACATTGGCTGACAGGTATAGTCCCCATCCCCCCAGCTCCCTTGACATGATCTCAAAGTGTTAACAGCAGACATCAGTCCTAGAAGACTGTAAAAATTATCATCTCAGAGCTATTAATACAGCACAGTAGTTGAGGGGGGGTGTGTGTGTGTCTTTAAAAAGCATATAGCATTAAACCTCCAGCTAGATATTAAGGGGATTTCTTAACCTGTAAAATTATAGTTATGTGCAAAAGAGGGGAGGGAGGGAGGGGGGCTTAATTAAAAATCCATATTTAGCTGGCACAACACTGTACTTAAGGGCTCTAGAAGAAGCCATTTAAACAGGTAAAATACTGCCCCAAATGCAGAGATGTCTCCTGGATAAAGAGGCCCTTTGTATCTTTGATGTCCTGTAAGTGCCATTCTCTTTAATTTTCTCTTCCCTAACAGCCATAAAGGATATTTTAAATGCATGAGGGACACTCAAGCCACAGAGGCTATGGTATAGGCATCCAGTGCAGTGAAACGCTCCTGGAATGGACTCTGACAAGGGCAGTGGCCATTCAAAAGTCAAAGGAGCCTGTAGAGATCCTAGAGGGGATGAATTCCTAAATAGTTTTGTTTCCTACTGGCAGTAGGACGCCACCTGTGAGACCACAGGCAAGGATCCTCTTTTCCTAAAGGCTCTTCAAAAGGATGGTCTGTATGAAAAAGCAATGCCTGTTCGAATAGCTTGCAGCAAGAAGGTATGTATGCTATAGGGAAGCCCTGCCCGTATAGCTGTGGCTCTCCAAGGGGAATGCACAGTCTGCTGGCAGAGGAGCAGCACTACAATCCAGCAGCATCAGATGGGGGAAAATATTCCGTCTGGGCTGGTTTAGAAGTTACCTTTCTCAAGTGCAGCACCCGGTTGTAACAACGCACTCCCCCTCCGTTGCAAGCCTCAGCAAAACAGGCAAAACCAACAAAACCAGCAATGCTACATTTAAGTGTTGAATTAAGGGTCTGAGCAAATGCAATTTTCTTGTTATTGCAGCAGGCAAGGCGTGCACTAATCAGGAGTTACCAGCTCAAAGCTGAGCTACTATCTCTTCCTTCTGCCCCCGGAGCCCTGCCAGCACGGCAGTGTTAGGCAGGACATGCATTTCCCGATGCTCTTTGCTGATGTAACAGCATCAGCCATTTAGGCCAGGCTGATACGGAAGGTGGCGCGGTAGGAGAATATACTCAAACACAGGAAAACAAGGTAACGCCAATGTCTTCCTGACTTGCACAGTCCAAACATATGGTAGCAGAAGCTGTAGGACCAAATATAGCTTCTCAGCCAGACTTGGATACAGCAGTTTCTATCAGCAGAAGGTCTCATGCCTCCTACTCTGCTCAAGGTGCAAGTGTGTATGACCCAGCTTACAAAGGAATTCCACTCATTCATTTATTCTTTGGAAGTGGATATAACCAGCTCATAAATTATGCATAGCTTCTAAAACAGTTCGGTTTGAACTGAGAGGGAACACATTCAAATGGAAACCCATGACTTCAACTTCAAAAGATGGGACTAATTACAAGAAACAATAAACAACATGGTTCACACGAGACTGCCCAGGCCAGCACAGGATGGGAATCCCCAAATCCAGAAGCGATCCCCGGAGACAGAGAGCCTGCCTTCCTCTGACTCAGATGCCTGGGCAAAGCTGGTGAACTAGAGCTGAGATTTCTTCTGGTCTAATGAAAATCAGGTTAAGGCCTCATTTACATGGGCTGCTCCATATAGACAGAGGTCCTCATTACCGTCTGCACAGCTCTGGGCCTTAGAGGGTGGCCAACGGCTGTACCTAGGGAGGGGTTGTCATCTACTCCGACCCACACCAGCACAGCACCAAGAGGGCTTTATCTAGCAGCCCACAAGAGGAGATGGGGGTACTGCTGGCAGTAGGAGGGCAGTACACACTTACTCTGCTCTTCAAATGTACCTTTGCTCCAGTGCAAGAGTCAGGGTGGGCTCTTCATCACCCCGTGCCACACAGTCATTTCTGTGGGCGCAGACAGACCGGGTCAGAAGACACTCACATTGCCTTGTGTGATGGTACGAGCGGTGCTTTGAAAGGTTTCTGCTGCTAACACATAACAGTCCCCATAAACAGAGCAGTGAGCTCTCCGTGGGAAACGCCTCATTTTAGAAAGCAAAAGGTAAGAGCAGGAATTAGGCTTCTGGGGCACAAGAGGAATCATGAAACCTGGTCCCATTCCTGCCCTTATAATTGCCTTTCAGAAGGATCTTGAGCAGATGCCTTAACCTCTGTATCCTATAAACTGGGGTAATAACGATGCTGTCGTATCCTGGAGGTGCCCAGAGACCATGAGGGCGAAAGGCATGGGAGCTGGGGAGAGCTTTTCTCATTACCTCCAGCCTCAACAACATATCATAAAGCAGTCATTTGCTCTCACTCTTCAGAGACTGCCTCTGGCATTATTTTCCTTGCAAGTCATTGCCCTGCCCTCCCCACACAGAGCCCAACAAGCAGTGCCAGCAGACACCTTTGCCAGGTGCTCATACACCCTCCTGAAGCTGCCAGCTTCACAAGGCATAGTCTGGCCATGTAAATATGAGAAACAGCAGGGGAAATGTCACCAGACAAAATACGGCATACGTCAAAGTATTAGAAATCCAAGAAAAAAACATCCTCACGGTTTAATAGAGAAGGTCAGACAGAAGTTATGTTTGTGTTTTTCAGCATAATTGGATTATAAATATAATCAGCAAAGGCTTAGGACACTGGGAGCTCCAGACTGTGTTTGGATGTGTCACTTCTGACTCTGGCAGGTGATGCCTTCATAAACCTGACTCAGCTGTCACAAGCCACGGCAGCATGTAGCAGAAGTGCGGCGAGAGCAGGCAGAGGATAAAAGACAGGAGTCTGCAGGGGAGCCAAGGGGCAGGCAAAGCAATTACCAAGTTATATATGTTTGGCTTTATCCTGTGTTTTACTCCAATAGCTAAACAAAGTTAGATTGTGTCGTTAAGCTACACCCATGACAGAAATGGGGGAAGAGCTGCCAGCTCAAGCAATTTCATGAGGTCATGATGCAGCCAATACATCTTTGATGTGCGCAGGATACATCTGCTCTCTGCAGCCAACAAACCTGTATTTTCTGCTCAACAACTCTGGAAAAGATTTTCAAAAGTATTTTGGGGATTTATGGCCACATACTCCTTCAAAATGAGCTCTCTGCCCACATACGCCAGGCAGGTTGTTGTGTTCTGCCAAAGGTGTTGGCACCTTGTGTGGGTTTTGCCCATCAGTCAGCTGGATTTATGCTCCTAAAGCTCTTAGGGGCATATGCATCTTCTGCAGAGTAAGCCCTGATCTTGTGGTCAGATCCATGTCGGGAAGTCATGCAGAGTCTCAGAAGTCAGTAAGACTTTGCATCCCATGAATGCTCTATTAGCTCAACATTGATATTGAGAAGGGGATTAATTTAATAGCAATTCAAGCAGTTTATATTTCCTATCAAGTCTGTAACATCAGGGGACACTGTTTAAGTGACTTTACAGAATATTTGACCTATTAATGGCAAAAGCACTAATAGCTATGTCATGAGTGATCCATTTTCTGTTTTCAAGTCGCCACCCGTCACCATTTACCCTTTTCTAGAGGAAGAATACTGCAGTGCTAACAGAAGGATGATTTACTCGAAGAGGTGGATAGATTAGATGGAAGGAGAAGCAGTGAGTGTAGAGAGAAGAAACTAGTTAGTTCAGTTAATGTGTCACTTCTGGAAGACAGAGGTGGCTGGATACTGTCCCCCTGCCTCTCATGCATCCTGCAGCTACAGCGGGGCTCAGAGCTGGGGCAGTGGAGATCTGGTGATGAGACATGAGCAGCTGGTCCCTGCACTCAGCATACTGCAGCGGTCCCCAGCTGCACAGCTGGGTGACAGTGCAGCTGGTCCCCATGACCTGGACAGCAGATCATGGAATCACAGAATCATTTGGGTTGGAAGGGACTTCAAAGACAATCTAGTTCCAGCCCCTCTGCCCTGGGCAGGGACACCCCCCCAACAGCCCAGGGTGCTCCCAGCCCCGTCCAGCCTGGTCTTGGGCACTGCCAGGGATGGGGCACCCACAGCTACTCTGGGCAAGTTGTGCCAGTGCCTCGCCACCCTCACAGGGAAGAATTTCTTCCTAATATCCCAGCTAAATCTACCCTTTTCAATGTAAAACCATCACCCCTTCCCCCTATCCCTGCATGCCCTTGTAAAACATCCCTTTCCAGCTTTCAGTGCCACTGTCCTCTATCTGCCTCATCTTTGTCAGCTACGGAGCAGCGAGGGCTGGAGCATGTTGCCCTTTCTAGAGGAGATGTGTTGCAGAAGTACCCTTGCCATACAGAAACCCGAATTTTCTGCTGTGACTCCCAACTGGCAGCCTTTCCTGTGTTGTGACTAATAATTAGGAAGCAGAAGCTTGAGGAGAAATCAGGAAAAAGAAAACTGACACTATCCCAAATATGGGAAGAAGTTTCTTGCACTCACACAAAACTTAAAGCTCAATTACTTGCTCATTATTGAACAGGACAACACATCCTTAATCCACTTTATGGCTCCCAGTAATAAATGAAATTAATTCCTAGCCTGTTGTCATGGTAAGACTATTCTATTAAGGGCGGAGTTACAACACTTCTTTAAACAGTGATATAGAAAATTTTGGAATAGCCCAACATTTTTATTCACAGTAAATCCTACTTGCAAACCAACAACCCAATCTCAGGCCAGCAGCTCAGAGAGACCCAACGCCCACAGACACACTGAGATAACAGTGAAATCAGTGAAGCCACCATATAGCCATAGAGCACATTCAGGTGCTGAACACCCTGTTGTTTGACTTTCACTAATATTGTTTAATTATATGGCTACAAGGCAAGAATTCCCATTTGTCAGCAACTGGGAAAGTGCTTAAGGTGATGATATTGTTCTGCTTGGGTGGCCTGTGCCTGAAGGTAATCTTTCAAAAGCAGCTGCTTTAAGTGTTAGTTAAATGGTACCAAGGGATTCGTTTGACACAGGTGTCATGTTTAATCTTATTCATATATCAATAAAACTGGTACCATATGTGCAGGTTGGTTGGCAGCACTGAACCTCTGAGACAATCAATATTTCCATTAACAGACTCATCCTCTCTGGTCAAACCCACTGCAGGCTCCCAACTTCAGGCATTCCCAGCCTGCCTGCTCCTAACTTCTGCTTTCCAATCCACTCCACCAAAGTTTCTTCTCCAGAGAACACACCGCAGGCACCTCAATATCACAGTTTTATTTGTGCTTCCTCCAAATACACATCAACACGTAGCAGGGAACTGGTGGCAGGCAGGGTTTAGGTGGATGCTGTTTCCACAGTACATTCACCCCATGCTTTTCAGCAGGGGCGCTTAGAGCACTTTGCAACCTGCTCTGTCACTGCAGGCACAAGCAGGTTAATGGTGGCTGTGACTGGAAAGTCACTGCCCCTGGCATGCCGAGGATGGCCAGAGGAAAGCCTGGAAATGCTGATGCTCAGCAGATGGCAACACAAGGTAGCACAGGTACAAAGGGCAGCGCATGCAGCTCGCTGGCTGTGCACATGCTGTGCCTGGGAAAGAGAGGCGGCTGCTGCCAGTTCTGCTTTCCCCAGGATAAAGCTCTGCTCTTTGCAGTAGGACATTTTTTTTTTTTAATATAGCCGTTACAAGTCTGTCTGAACCTCATTCTAATACCCAAACATCTAAAGTTGGGAAACATGGCCCCTTTCTGTTTGTCACACATCAGCCTGCTCCCAGGGAGGAACAGTGACGTGGACAGCACAGGGTGCACAAATACATCTTTGACTTGGATACCATGGGGGCAATAACAAGGGCCACTTCTTTTCTGACATACTAATTTAAAATCAGGCTTAGCAACACTGAAAGAATCCAATCCAATGCCTTACTGACTGATTTACCCACCAGCAACAGTTCCTCATCAAGCAGAACAGCGTGGCCTGAATAAGCCAGGACAAAAATAGCAGGAATGCTAATGGCAGCGCATTGGCAGAGCTGTCTGTGAGAAGTTAGCACAAAATCCCTTTTTTTAGCAGAGACTGCTTCTCACTTAGGTGAGTACAGAAATTTACAGCTTAAAAATACACTTTATAAGGTTATTCTCCTTGGCCCCTGCATTTGTTTCACTTGGAGCACAGGGCGCTCCTTCCATGGCAGGGAAGCAACCGGGCAGGGGAAGACACGCTGGTAGATGTGTGCTTGGATGGGATTCATCTCCGGACAAGTCACCTGACACATCCAATCCCTAACTTAGCACGAGAGACAGATTTAACACTCCCAAATGAAATGTTAATGCAGGAACAATCCCCTATAACATCCGCACCGTAAATAATTTACTTTCCTTCCAAGCACTGAGGAAGATTAATGGACAGTTTTTTGAAAAAAAAAAAAAATCAAGTTAAAACATTTGCAGGCCCCAGTGTCATTGCAATAACAGGCAGCACGTGTAAACACTACAAGGACTGTATCCATTTGGGAGACCACACAGTGCACAGGAGGCACCAATGAGCAGCGCTGCCCTTTCTATTAAGGGGCCACTTTGAGTTTCCATTTGGAGCTAGGAGAGATGGGGGATGCACTGGCCAGGTTTGAGGCACCAGTTATTTGTTATGATGAACTCTGAAACGAAGAGATTAAAATAAATCCAAAGTGTTTCTCCGACAAATGCTAAACGTCACCCACAAGATTTATAGCACTTCTGTTCCCCCTCCAAAAGCTTTTAGTTCAGTGGCAGAGGTTACCAAGGGCTTGTCCACTGGCTGCCGGCTTTATAGTTTTAGCACTGGCCAGAGAGTAATCCCAAGTTTCAATAATGAGTAATAGCACTTTCAGCTCACCATCATCATTTGTCCTACATCCATTATTGTCCTGAGAGACCAATCTTGCTGATGTAAATGGTGCTGGCAGCTGGTGTGTCAGCATTTCACACCTCCACAGCTGCTGGGCTGCACTGGCAGAGCTCCGCTCCCTCTGCAAGGCTCCCCACGCTGCCCAGGTACCGCTCTGCACACAGGGACAGAGCCCAGGCCCTGGCCTCACCGGCATTGCTGGTGGTGGGAAGCTTGGAAGGGGTGGTCTTGCTTGACTATATTATTTCAGGAGGGTTTCTGCTCTCCCCTTGAGACCACCGTGCTGCAGTGCAATGGAAATTGCTGTTCTCTCCCTGTGAGTGTTGCTGCCATACCTCAAAAAAACCCCCACATTGCCTCCTCTTTCCCTCCTTTCTGCCCCTCGTCCCTCTCCTTGCTCTTCTCCCCTCCTCCCAGGGGGCAGGAAGGATAAGACCAGCAGGAGCTCATTTGTGAGGAGTGTGCACGGGAAGCCAGGCATCCACGCTCGGGTCTGCTCCCAGGGCTGGAGACAGCTGGTGGGATGGAGGGATGGGATGAGGGCTGCTGACACCCATCGCACAAGGATACAGCCCCTGCCGAGCCACAGCACCAGAGGTGTGCTGCCACCCTGGCAGGGGTCCTCCCACCCTGCTCCCCCGAAATCCACATATGCTGCAAGCCCCCCCACCGCGATCACACACAGCCTCTGAGCTCTGCTCTCCAGTGGATAATCTAACTGTATATATATATAAAAAAAATAATCTTAATTTTCTTTCCTTTCTTCACTTTTTAAGGAGATTGTAGCTGTTCAGAAGAACATCAAACAGCCCATGCTGCAAGACCATATCTGGCTTTATGCACCCAGCGATGCTCCAGCTGCCTGCCAAAGGGGCAGCAGGGACAGAAAAACAGAGTTATGCAGGGTACAACAGATATTTCAAAGGGCAAAGGGAGATGCCAGGCTTCCCTAGGCATGGCTGATTTCTGGAGTTACCCAGCTAGCTGGAATTTCATCCACTCCTCAGTTAACACGTCCTCATGCTTGCATCATGAGCTGCATGAGTTGCCCTTACATTTGCCTCAGTTTGCAGCCATAATTCTGCTCAGAGTATTCTCACACCCCCTTTTTCTTTTCTCTGTACTCATGCAGGGCAGGGTGATACAGCCCAAACACATATGTTCAGCAGAGCAATCAAACAAGAATAACAAGCTACCACAAGTAGCAAACAGACCAGGCTGATCTACAGGTACAAACAGCTTCAGATGATGGACCAACTTTCCAAAAATCATTAGAAAAATGAATTCTCACAGCATAAATCATAAGCCTCCCAGCTATCACAGGGCTGGCTGGACACTAACAGGTCAGCTCTGTTGCCCAGATGGAGAACTTAATCAGCCCACTGCTAGTCTGTGTAACTACAACAGTTATGAATCTTATTCTTTACCAACTTCTTTTAAATCCAGATCCTGGATTTGATTTCCTAACCTCATCAGTACACAGCCCTGCCAGACACTGTGGTAGGTAATAGGTTTTTTTTTTAAACCAAGCAGTAAATCAGGTAATTGCTTCAAGTGCAACTCAAAAGCTTGACTCTACTAAGGGCAGGTAAAGACCCTCTGCCCAGTACTGCTGACCCTGGAGTCAGGCCAAGACAAAGCTGGTACTTCTAAGTTAGCATAAATTTGGGAGCAAGTTTATTTTCTTCCAAACAGTGCACTTGAGCATCCCTTTTTGCTTTCCTCTTCTACTAGAAGAATTAGAAAAAGCAGAGATGCTCACATGCCCACAGGACCCCAGGAACCAGGGCTTTAAGCAAAATGAGTTGAGAACTTCAGACAGCTAAAAAGCCATAGTACAAAGTCTGCATTGGACCTTACTGACCAGGGACAGAAAGCCTTTTCAATTACCGAAAAAAGATACCCTTGCGCAAGGTACATCATAGCACATCTGCTCTTTGAGATCCTGAGTCAATGTGGTTAGAAGTCTGGATTTTTCCTCCTTTAAGTGATCTGGGATCACTCAGCTGTTTGAAAGCCACCTAGCAGTGGGTGAGCAGGACTCCCTGGTCAGAAGGGACTGCATATCTCCACATGACTATTAGAAGCCAGAGTGTCTTGAATTAGAAAGTAGTCTTCAAAATTAGTCATTTTGGGTAATTTGTATTCATTTGTCATAATTTGTCTTCATTTGTATTTAAACAAGAAAAATATCAGGAGGAATAATAAGAATTACACATCTCCTGCCACACCAGGACCTTTTCACACAAGGTGTTGAAGTCATACAAGCCCTTCCCAGTACAGCGTTTTAAGTTCTAAGACAACTAAACACAATAGTAATAAACTTTTGACTCTGAGGCTGCAGACACCCCAGTCAGTCATACTGGGGAAACCAGCCTTCAGCAAGGGCTCACAGGCTTGTGGCTGTGCACGTGTACACACCGATCCATCCATCTTCACACCACAACCTAAATATCTTGAGGTATTCACCCCTGCAAGGCAGCACTCTCCCACACTGATAAGCAGATGGAGAAAAACCAAATACCACAGAAGGTAAACATGAATGTGAATGAGATATACACATGGCAAGCTCAGGCCATGGGCAGCTAATCCTGTATTGCTTTGCTTTCCTCTAACGTTATTGTGTGCTTTTGTTGGAGTTAGGTTTGATCTAATTTCTCTCTGCACCATTCCCCCCTGTTCCCAGGGGCCAGCATTGAGGCATACCTGGACAACCACAATTTGCTAGGCAGAGCCATCCCCTGAAGGCTCATCTTGTGGTCCCATGTGCCACCAAATAGCTCCTAACATTCCAGCCACATCAGGTGACGCTGGTCTCAGGGGTGCAAACCCCCCAGTGCTGCTTGCCATGGAGCAAGGGGAAAGAGTAGGTTTTGTGTAACCATCCCCAAACCTGGTGTTTCAGGTGGGAACCTGCTCAGCTAATCAAGAACACCTGGGACAACAACTGTAAAGGACAGGGATAACATCCCATAACCATTTGCTCAGACCACTGCTGAAAGGTGCTTTCAAGTGAGACAAAAGATACAGCAAAAGATTAATTGTACCTGCAAGTTACAAATACAGGCCCAGGCTGAAGCCACAGGGCTTGGAAAGGGCAAGGAACATCACAAAAAGTGATGTAAGGCAACAAGGTTTGTATCTGAAAGGAGGTGCATAGATTCATGCCAGTGAGTGATTCAGCCTATCTGAAGTACTTGACCACAGCATAAACATATTCCTTTCTATGGCATGACCAGGACACACACACGCTGCAAGAAAAACCTTTGGAAGTTAGCTGAGACAAATCCAAGTGGAGTCTGTAAAACAGCTCTAAGATCCTAAAACTTCCACTGAGAGAAGAGTCCTTTCCTGCTCAAGCAGATACCTTGGAGAGTCAGTGCCCTGCTTTGCTGCCAGGTACCGGTGTGACCCTGCTCCGTGCAACTCTGTCATCCCCAGAGGGAAAACGTGCCCCAGAAAACAACCAAATCACTGCAGCTTCAGGCAAAACTCATCAGCTAAACCACAACAGCAGCACAGGGAAGTGGCCAGACAGTGGGCCGTGTCCCTGGATAAAGCAAATCAAATAGCAGCTACTGTAACACTTCCCGATTACCCCTTCGCTCATCAGCTGTGTGCTTACAAGTATATATGATGCCACTGTACACAAGTCCAAATGCAAAGGAAAGTTCCCATTGAAGTAAATTAAATTTGAGTTAAACCACACATGAGCTGCAGAATGTGCTGGGATTGCAGATTGCAAACCACACTGCATAGCTGACTACACTGTTCCCAGCGGATCCCTTCTAAATCCACCATCTATCAATTTCTCCTGCTTGAAGAAATCTAATCCCAGGGCTGGAATCAGCAAGTCCTTCCCTCCCTTCCTCCCTAGGCCACCTTTTTCCACTAAGTGAGATAAATTTTTCCCAGCTGTAATATTGCCAAAGACAGTAGGGTTATAGCAGGGAAAAACTTCATCCCAGAAAGTGTTGCAGGTTAGTACATCAGTAAATCAGAGAATAAAAAGATAGACCTTCCTCTTCTATATGATGCATGTTTCCTCATATCTCTTGATGAGACTGGGAGGAAAGGTTAACAGGGAGCAGACAGAGCTAATGATTTAGTGAGGAGGCTCATTAGCTAACTAGCAGCAGAGCTGATATAGCTCACAGCTACAGCCATCCACAGCTGGGATACTCATCTAGACTCACATGGTACCCATGGTCCCCCATCTCCAGCTGTACCAGGGCTTGGCCAGGCAGGGGCTTCTCCCTGGAGCTGGTCAGCACATTCCAGGATTTCAGTGCAAAGAGGTAGGACATGGTTGCAATTACAAGGTTGCATGGCACAGTCATTGGGATGGCACCAGATCCCGTGTTTATGAGCACCGAGGAGCAGCCTTCAGTGGCTCATGAGATGGTGGGTTTAACCCCAGCCCTGCCAGGGCCTCACGATGCTGTGGCTTGGTGCACCCTTTGCCAGCAGGCACCAGCCTTAACCCTGGTAGTATAAACTAGAAAACAATTTGTGCTGATTGCCTCATCCAGGAACACTTTATTTTACAGAAAAGCATCTTTTTCACCACATTTTGCTTTTTTAAAGCAAAAGTTTCTTTTTATCACCTCATTATAAGAGTAAAGACTAGTTTCCCTGCTTGCTCTGGTTCTTAGAGCAGTTCATCTACCAAGCTTCTCTAGTTTTAGCTTTCCCCTCTCCAAGCCCCAGTTACTATCCCAGTTCCTACAGCCCACCAGCACATGCAGCTTCCCAGGGCATTCACCCCAGCACCCACTTTGAAATCCCCTTTCAACCCTGCAGCACCAGCCATGCTCTGCAAGCAGCAGCAGAGCCCAGAGACTGGCCAAGGGCTGCAGCACTTACCGTGTGATCCCCTGGTAATGCCTTCAACCTCAGCTGCTGCAGAGCTTCATCAGGCGGGAGCAGACCAAGGCAGACTTTCCTGTGCACAAGCTCCACGCGTGCATTAGAAATATCAGAGTACATTAAATACTCCTGTATAAACAGAGGATGCCTTTTTAGAGGTAAGATGTGGTAAATGCTAGGTAAGAGAACTACCTTACTGCTACCTCAGAAGCATTCCAAAGCAAAAGAGGCACAGCCCTGCCTGAGGACTTTTCTAGAGGGCTGAGGGGTCTCAGCTGGGGGCAGGGAGGCACCCTCAGCTATTAAAGCTGAGTTAGAGCCCCTATTCCACTCTTGAGGATGCTAACCTTGGACTTGCTATGAGCTCTCCTTTTGTGGTGTTTTTTTGTTGGTTTTTTTTTTTAATTTTATTTTTTTGGTTATTTACATCCTTGTATTGAACATAATCAAGCTTATACATATTTTAAACATTACTGCTTTAGAGCTCTTCCTCTACTGAGCTGCCCATTCTGTGTTTCTACTGGTGTTGCTGCCTGTAGATGTATGCAGTATTGTAGGAACCTGGCTGCCCATTGGGCTTCTGGAGCTGTGGCAGGCATTTCAGGGGCTTCCCTGCTGCTCTCGGGTGCTGTGTGGTGTTCAGGAGCTGCTCCAAGCGCAGATGTGCTGCCTTGATAATAGTTATTGTTTTATAAGGTGAGCTGTTGTGCTCTCTATCTGCAGGGCCCAAATGGCTCTGGGGGTGCCTGGCTGCACTGGCTGGTGGCTGTGCAGGGGGTCTGCCCTAGTGGTGCTGTTTGCTGTGCCTCCCCTGCTGCCCAGAATCCCCCCCAGCCCCAGAGCTTGTGCCCACCTGGCAAGCAGATAGCTGGCCACGCAGCACCTAGGGCTTCCCAAGGTATTCTGGAAGAGCAGAAAAATCAGGCTGAGATGCTCAAATAAGCATCAGTCCAGGAAAATGAGGTTTTGTATCTGAACATGGCACCCCTTGAGCATTTCCCCGCTCCATGCTGCCAGCATGTCCTTCCTGTTGCTGGGCCCATTGCCTGACTCCGTGCTCAGAGCAGGAGGGGAGGGTTGGGAACTCAAGTTCTTTAATTCCTCCTCTGTCACGCTTCCATTTCTGTGGAGCATGGTACTCCCTTCCCTGGGGCGCACGGGGCTGCCTCACACCACTGTACCCTGCCTTTGCCTGGTGTTGGGGCCAAGGGGGGGTGGTGAAAATGAGCTTGAGGGTGAGGAGGGGCATGGATGATGGATTGATGTACCTGCCAGCTGCTTTAACAGCCCTCAGTGTATGTCAGAGCTAATCCAAACTTATCAACAGCACTACAGAACCAGTGACTAAGCTGACAATAAACTGGAACCAGGTGACAAAACAACAGTGATGGGATTGGGTGAGGTGACTGGGAAAGTGTAAGGGAAGGGATTTGATGGGACATGCTCAGCTTGGTCTCTTGAGGATGTGCCCAAGCAGGCAGCAAAGCACTGAGCCATGCACCTTTCCCATTGCTTGCTCTTGACCTCGTATTCGCTGGGTGTCAATGATAAACCCTTGTGATGCTACAGCGTAGGTTATTGAAAACTGTAGATTCTGCAGCAATAGGCACCACGGTCTGTGTGAACATCCAAGGCCATTTAGCTGGTGTGGTTCCTTCAGGTCACTGTGTCCACCCGCAGCTGCTTTGCTGGGAGAGGAGGAGCAGAGCAGGACGGTGAGCTGCAGGTGGGATGAGGCTGCTGCCTGATGCCTCCTAACAAGCAGCAGCTGATGCGTAGGTTGTGCTTCTCTTGCCCCGGTGTAGAGTGGATTGCAAGATGGTAAATTCAGAAAAGCCAACACCTAAAACAGCAGCCAAGCTGACCCCATTAACCAGGACCTCTCCAAGACGAAACTGCAGCAAGACAGCACGTCACGGTTCCCCAACTTCTGGCCTTCACCTACTGCCACCGTCTGACACAGTGTGCCCTGGCCAGGTAACGCTGCATTTATTTCTCCTACTAGTGGATGTCATAATGTGCTTGATCCAGGATAGGCAGGAGAGAACTAACGATAGCGTTAACCTTTTCTCACAGTAAAATAACCTTTTAAAATGTGCATTATTTAAAAGGATGATATTAAAAGCCTGGCATCCCGCTGGAAGTAAATCTTCCCATAATAACTTGCCCCACTGGACTCAGTTCTAAGGAAATGCTGCATTTTCAGGAAAAGCTTGTCCAAAGGTTATTCTTTCTTTATGTGCCTGCTTAACTTACGGCTTTTGTCCATGTCCCCTATTCATAAAGATCACAGTGACATGCTTTAATGGGGAGGGATGTGAAAGCTCGTTCATGGAGCGCCTGCCAGGTCTCCCCCAGCCGGCGGCGGTGGTCATGGGCAGTGCCGGGGTGCAGGGTGCTGTTTGTGGGAGAGCTGCATCTGGGGGGTGGAGGAGGTTCACTGCTGCATATGCAAAGAGCTAATGGACAAGATGCCAGTAGGTGGGGCTGAAGAATATATTCTTTAGATCCCAGGCTTTATAGGTGCAGTAAGAGCACAGTGGACAGACTTTTAGGCTGTTCTTTATTTGTGGTGTTTAATGTTATAATCTAATAAAAATGTGTTTTGTTCCTTAACTTTCTGGTATTGTTGATGAGAGGTGCTGAGGTGTATGGGGTGCCGACTGGGCTCCCTGTGTAGTGATGAGGGAAATCTGGGTTTTGGCTGAGATGTTGGCAGTGGGTGATGCTGCGGGTTCCCTGGGGATGATGGCAATCCCTGCTGTGGAATGTGGCTGCACCCAGCTGGGGAAGCAGTGGTGGGACTGCCAGAAAGAATCGCCTGTTGCTTCGTGCATATATCCGCGTCAGGAAAACAGCCCAGCAGCATGCTGGCTCTGGCTATGTGGTAAACTGCAGGGCTTTGGTTTTCAGCATTAAAACTTGGTACTGAGAGACTGTTTACAGCTATTGCCCAGCACATCCTTCCCGTGGCAAGGGCAGACTCCAGTGTGGGGTCCCCCTGTCCTGCTGCCACCTGCAGTATGTAGCTGCCCGTTAAGAAGTTTTGGATGGCCTGTAATCTTGTCAGCACATTCTGGCTAAAACCTGTGTAACTGTTACCGTGTGTTGGAGAGCTACCTTGATTGCTCTTCCCCTCCCATGTGTCTCCCCTGCTGTGTGATGGTCCTTCTGCGACAATCTTTGGCTTCTCTCGGTGATGGAGGCGGCAGGTTGGATAGTGTGGTTTCACTGAGTAATCCAGTCCATGGATGCTATTTGACCACTCTGGACCATGCTCCTCTATTAGACAGAGACCACGCTTTTTATGTGTAAGATAATGGGATGTAATGTTGCATGGGTTTAAAAGCATCACCTTAACGCCAGCAAAGGCTGGAGGAGGCTCTCCTGGCTGCGTTGTGCCTCTGGGCACAGCTTGCTGCCCTTGAAGAATCCCCCTAGCATCCCCACCTGTTATGAGTTCCAGAGAAAATAAATTATATTTAAAATAGATCTCATTTGAGATCCAGAGGCACGGGCATCTGCAGCCTGTTAGGAGTAAAGGCCTGTTACTCCTCAAACTTCTCATCAGAGTCATGTTTCACAAGCAGATTTATAACCTTGCTGGAAAAGCTGACAAGACAAACTCCAGCTTCATCCAGTAACGTCTTACTAAATTGAAGAAGTCATAAACCACTTTAAAAAATGAAAGTTAGGAGTAAAGGTTTGAGTGCAAGTGACTAAAAGCTCAGAAGAGCATCATGAGGGAGACAGAGGAGCAGACTTGGGAAGGGATGGAGCTCGGTGCCTCAGAGTGATATAAGACTGAGAAATGGCACTGGAGATTAATTTATTGCAAGGATAAAAGCAGATACCCAGAGACTGTGAAATAGGGAGGACTGAATAAAAAGAAATGAGACTGAAACTACGGCAGGCAGTAGATCTACCTGCTGTAGGAGATGGGGAAATGATCCAGGCAAGCGTGTAGCGCATGGCTGCTCTGTGCGGGAGGGGCAGCTCAATCCCGTCCCTCTTCAGGACAAAGGGAGTGACTGGGAACAGCAAAACCCAACGGGAATTCTCCCAAGGAAGGAGGAAAGTACTGTCAGTGCTCCAGTCTGGGAACATGAAAAAGCGGTAGATGAGAGAGCCCAGAGTCAGCCTGAAAACTCCTGAGATCAGCTTGAAAACGCAAATATGTATTTTTAGACACAATAAGTTTGTGGTTTTTCATTTATACTTGCTTTCCGAGCCTTTAGGATGGGCTCGCTTCCTGTGGGTGCTCTTCTTTCAAACCGCAAGGGACCGGAGCATGTAATTCCATTTTGAATAAGATAATGCTCTTGTGCAATTCAGCCAGTGCAGCATCTGGAGTTTTAAAAGCAGTAAACACCAGACTATGCTGTAATTAATATTCAGAGCCAGTTGTACCATTTTGATTTTCACAGTATGCTGTTCAGGAAACAAAAGGCAGAGCAGTTATATGGAGAAGTTCACCAAGGAGATTCTTTCAGCTTGCAAAACCAAACCAGGACTTAATCTTCTCCAAATACCCCAAATGTCCAAAACTGACTATTCAGTGTGACTGTGGCATAAATGTCACCCACCAGCCCTGACTCCCCTGCGAGGGGTCTCACCAAAAGGCAACCCTATGTACTTGCCCTTGGCTATCACGGATCAAGCATCCTGTCCATCGGTGTGTAGGAATAAATGCAACTGTCAGAAAATGCACTGTGCTTTTAAGAAATGAAAACTTTCAAACAGTGTAAGCGTTCAGCCACTAAATCCCAAGCTTCCACCTGACATGTTTTTGCTACAGGGGATGCTGCGCTGAGGGACGGGGGCTTCAGCCCTACAGCTGCCTGTGCTGTGTGTGCTGGCAGAACTAAACTCGGAGGGTTTCTCTTGCCCAGAGGAAACAGTGTGAGCAGCTTGTGGCAAGCTGCAACAGGAGCAGACCAGTCTGGTGGAAGAGCTTTTCAGAGAAATCAGGTTGCGAAAAGTAGTGACAGTTGTAATAATCCCTTTCTTGTGCTGTGGATTCCCCTGAGCTGAGCCACGGGTCATGGCAGGCGCAAGCAGGCGCTGGGCTGCTTGCACCTTGCCAAAAAGCTTCCAAGTCACAAATTTAGACAGAACAGGAATAAAGCTGGGATGTCCTTCGTCACCTTTCAGATTTCCTCCTCCCCTGCTTGATAGCGGTTTGGTCATTGCTTTCTGAATGTCACATTTGGGGGATCAGAGGAAGAACCAAGAATTTTGCCACCCAGTTTTCCTCTGCCTGCAGACAGGGTTGGGAGGCAGCGGCAGCAGTCTGAAGCCTTTCACAAACCTGTGCATTCATTTTGGGGCGGGGTGGGTGGGTGGTGGTGGGGGGGAAGCAGGTTTTGAAGCTGTCTGCTAGTCACAGCATAAAAAGACCTGCCTGATTAAACCTTCAGTAAATATTTCAACAAAGTCCTAGCAATCGGGGACACTCAGAACAATTTTCTGGCTTCAAAATTGCTCAGGCTGTTGTCTCAGAGGCAAAAACTGCTCCAGCTGTGCCGTGGCAGCAGGTAAGACGGGGCTGCCAGACAGCAGCGTACCCCAGTTCTGCCTGCAAGGCAGGGACATGCATATATGCCAGTAAATCTGTATACACTGGCACGCAGAGCAGCAGCTCCTTCCTTGCAGTAATGTTCAGCTTCTTCCCAACAGCTCTGAACACTAATTCTACATTTGCAACAATGGCATAAATGATACATTTGTGGGGTGTAACTGTTATCTGAAAAAAATGAATGCTTAGTCAGCTGAAATAATTCTTCCATTCAGGTCAAATTCATCAAATCATTTCCTAGCCCATTCTCCTTCTCACAGGGAGAAAACAAAATTTAAGAAAGTCAGAATGCTTCATTTTAACTTTTTCCACAGTATTTTGTTTCAAACTGACATTTCTGTTTGAAATGTCATCTCCAAATAGCTTTAAGAAATGAGAATGTAATGCTGCAGTTCAGGTGAAACCACGTTTTGGTGTCTATGATGCGAATGTGTTTTTTTTCTTCTCATTCAACCAGTGAACTGAAAAATTAATGACTCACTAATTAACATAGTTCTGGTGTTGACTAATTTGTGTCCAAGAAACTAGATTATGGGGTGCAGTGATGGGCAGGGGAAACCAGCCCATCTGTCTCAGCAGCACCAGCGGGAGCAGAAAGGGGACTGGGATGGAGGCACCTGTGGGCTGGCCGGGCAGCGAAGGAGCCCGGAGGGTTTCGGAGGGTGCGTGTAGGTGGATTAGCTGATGCAGCTGCCTCTGGCCTTGCTCTCAGCCTTCGCAGGCATTTGGCTTTCCTGCGGTATTGAAGGAGGTGGAGGTAACTAAAGGGTAAGGGCGAGATTAGGGATTTGAGCTCTTACAGTGACCATGGGTGGGATTTTTTCTGCGAGGTCACGGGCAGAGCGAGAGCAGCATGGTGGGGAATTTCCTATTTGGTTTCAGAAATGCTCAGGGTCTGGGACATGTGTCACCCTGGAGAAGACAGCCCACAGCCCATCCTGGCTATTAGCTGTTTGGCAAAAGACCCCCCGATTTGGAGGGAGGGAGGTTTGGGCTGGAGAGGTCAGTGCTGGGCTTGGTACCAGCATGGGGTGGCCAGCATCCCTGGCAGGACGGCTGGTGAGATGCCAGCCATGCTCACCCTGACCCCCAGCAGGTCCCAGGCTCCTGGGCTGACCCTGCCCAGTCCTTCCTCAGCATGTTCAGCTGCTCATTGCAGCAATAAAACCACATGAATTCCTCTGCCGTTTCCCCAGGAGCGGATTTGCCCCCATCTCCACGAAGCACGGCGTGTGTGTCTGGGCATGCCTCTGGGCTGCAATTAGGCTCTATAATCACAGGGGCAGAGACGTCTGCACGGGACCTACCACAGAGGCTGCCTGGTCCTGGACGTGGGGGACAAGCCTGGGAGCGATGAATCATTCAGCGCCTGGTGGTTATTTTAGCTTCTCCCTGATGTGGCAGCATTCCTTGGGCAAAAATGGGAATTATCTTCTGAAGCCACCCCTTGTCCATCCTGTGCATGGTGTAATTTTTGCGCAGGAGGCAAAATGACTAGGCCAAAGCCACAAGAAAAGTCAGTGACAGTGGTGGTGTGAACCCCAGGCTCCCAAATGTGGGCTGAAGGCTCCCTTCCTCCTGGGGAGGGGGGGAATAAGAAAGCTTTGCTGTGTTTTTGCACAAGAGGGCACCATCAAATGCCACAGCCCACCCCTCCTGCGGTGGGTGCCCTGGTCCTGCTGGCTGCCACCCTCGCAAGCTGGGTCTGCCAGGGTTCACCAGAGTTTGTCCCTTGCAAGCAAAGATACAAACAAGGAACTTTGCAGTTTTTGGATGCGAGTGTCAGAGAGTATTTTGTCAACATTTATTCGCTGTTTGGCTGGGAAGTGTTAGTGACAGTGTGGAGCTGCTGCTGATTAAAGCAGCAGACAGATTTTCTTAACGCCATCAAGATGCACCATGGCTGGTGGGAAGAGGGAGTCTCCCTGGCGAAGGGTAATTAGCATGTTCCTTGCAAATGAGAGCAGTACCATAGCATTCAGAAGAGCCACCGGGAGGACGGCATTATTTATTGTATCAATCTTCCTTCCTGTACACATAAGTCACCCCTTAAGAGCATGACATTTTATATTAATTGTGGGAATAGCTCGCTGGTGGGATCGCGTGTTTAACTCGGTGAATCAGCCTGCTGAGGGCAGGGGTTTGGAGGGTTTCTGGAGCTCCTCACTCTGCTCTGGTGGGGACACAGGAGCCCAGCACGCTGCAGGCACAAGCAAACCCAATGGTGGTAGCACAGTACTTGTCCTGGTGTTTAATGAGGCCAGTGCGCCTCTTGTGTGGCTGCAGGCTCTCAGCTGTGTATTCGTGATTTGTACTTGTGCATGCAAAAAAAAAGGAAAAGAGGAAAGGTTGGTCCTTTGTTTTTGTACCAGCTGAGCCCCTGGAGCTGCCTTTGCTTCTGGGGAGAGGAAAAAAAGCTGCAGTTTGGCCTGTGTAGGTGCGCCAGCTGCCTGGCCAGAGCTGGCATGATGGAGGGACCAGGACTGGTCCTGTTCCCATCAGCTCCACTAGCAGCGGGTGGTCTGGCGATTCGGAGAAATAGTCCAGGGAAAAGATGCTTTTGTCGATGTGTGCTGGGTGCTCTGCCATGGGCTGCCTTGCAGGGAAGGTGTGCAGAAAGAGGGGAGCGTGGGGCTGGACTTCCAGAGGAGCCCACAGTCTGTGACATTCAAACTGGGTGTTGAGGATTTAGCCTAGAAACTACATGGTGCTGGGGTTTTCACAGTATTTTCCTCATGAGGTAAGACGTTGCGAGGATCTGACTGCAAAACCTATTTTTTCGGCTGCAAATCTTGCAAACTTGCCATTTCTGAAATATTTTCAAATTAGTGCGAGTGCCTTCAATGCCTTCGCAGTTCCAGCATGCTCACACCTGCATACGTACACATGCCCAGCCACTGGTTCTTGGGCTGCTTTCCTGACAGGACACCTTTGCTTATTTTCTTTTTTTATGGCTGTACTTCTCCAGTGAGTTATCTGCTGTTCCAGAGCTGGGAACTGCAGCTCGATCCTGCTGGTAGCCTGGCACATACGGATACAGCACAGCAGTGGACCGTGGCAGCTTCTCCATCACTTCTGGTCCTGGAGCCTGAATGCTTCCCTTCTTTAAGAAACATTCAAAACTCCTATCAACTGATTAACTACTTTACACCAGCTGCACAGGACTGTTAGATTATTTGGTCTTGAGTTACATGATGACATTGATAATTAATTTTCTGGTAGAGAATGATCTGGATCAATAATAGGAAAAAAGTAGTGGCCAAAAATGTAAATCATGTAATGCTAATACTGTCAGGTCAGGAAACTCAGCAGTTGGTTTTAGCTTGCAGCACTGTCTGTCTGTCTACATAGACAATGTAGATAACAGGCAATGTGTTTGAGAATATTTTTTTTCATATATAAAAAGCATGTAATGGAAGTTTTCCTCCTTTAAATTTGCACCTCCAATACGTTTTATTTCCAAAGGTAAAATACAAAACTTCTGCTTCATCATTCATATATATATATATATGAAAACTGTGGATGTGCCAGTGGAGGGCATGGTTTTCTTCTTTCAAGATAAAATCTCCATGGCTTAAGTGGGCACAAAGACAAGTAATATTTAACCTCTTGGTCTTTGTAGGGAGGAATGTGCCTTGATCACCCTTGTACCATGCTTGGTATCATTGGAGGGCAGAGTTAAGGTGTCTGGAGATTGTAATTACATATTTTCACATCTTATTCTCTTTGGACTCTTTAAAGTGCTGTTTTGGCTTTCTTTAATACCTGGTTTTGCAACAATTATTTATCCTTCTGTTATGTTTGATTTGATACTTAATTGATGGAAATGGTGTAGGTGTGTATGTGGTTTGGTTTCTCTGAGCTTAAATTAAGTATTTCAAGGCTTTGAGTTTTATTTCCTTTGTTCCCTGTGCCTCACGACCATGCAGCCCGTGCATGCTGTATGCATTGCGGAGCTGCCATTAACGCCTGCCTTGCACAACCAGTACCCTGTGCTGGATGGAGCAGAGGTGGGAAACGGTTTTCCATAAAACACAGTGGGAGTTTCCCTCCAAACAAACATAAGCATCACCATAACGGCCTGGCACACCTGAACTCTGCATGCACCTGTAGAGAGGCCCCTGAATGAGTTTGTGATTGTTTTCTGTGTTAGGGTTTGGTATCAGAAATTGTGTTTTGCGGTAGAAGAGCTGATGTCTCAAAAGCAGCTGTGCCAGCAAAGCCCCAGGGAACGCTCTGCGCAGAAGCACTGTGGGATGCAGGAAGGCTTTCAGGCAATGCCACTTCAGTAACAGGGTCTGGGGCGGGAGCGCAGGGGATGCTCAGCGCTGCCTGCAGTGTTGCCCAGATTGTTGCGTTGCTGAACAGGGATCTGTGCTGGGGGCAGCGGCAGCAGACAGGACCTCAGCAGCCCCTGCTTCTTGGGGAGCTGCCTAGTGCCAGACACTGCTAAAATCCTTAATTAATCTGATCATTTACTGCAAAGGCACCTGATGCCCTTCCCCTCTGGTCCACCAGGTGCAGAGGAGAGCAGACCCCAGGGCTGCAGGACCCCAGGGTGGCATGGGGGACCCAAACCCGGCTCGGTGGTTTCAGGATGTGGCAGGACCAGGCTCGAGGAAGGCAAGGAGCTGCTTTCTCTGGGGTAAACCCACCAGTATGAGTCCCTGCTAGGCAGCCTCCCAGCTGATGGGGGGACTGGGGCCGTGTGAGCTGGAGCAGCCCAGTTAGCTGAGCCGGTGGCTGTTTGGATGCTCAGTTTTGCGGGCTGGAGCTCTGCTGGTGATAAAACCACAGTTCACCAGAGGGAGAGGCTCTGTGCAGAGCCAAAGCCCCCTGGGAGACAAAGCATTTATGAGTGGGGAGGAGATATTTCAATGCCTAATTGCTAGCAGAATTAAGTATGTTTGAGGATCTCAGCTCCCAGTAGTGGTAAGCACTAACGCCTCCCTGTCCTGCCTCCAGAACCGGTGGGCTCTGCCATGCTGGCTTCGGGTAGCACATCTCTGCCAGGCTTGGGGAGCCCTGTGCTGTGATAATGGGTGATATTTGAGGTACAGCACTGGCTAGCAAAGGCCAGTGTGCACCCTTGCCCCATCGCAGCTGCGCCCTGCTCCTGGTGCTTCCCCATGGATGAATTGCTTGGCTTTGCTTGCAGCAATCTTAAGCAAGCAATTCTATGGGCAGAACAATTTTGCAAAAATGCTGTTAAAACTCCCAGCCATTCCTGTAAAGAAGGATGTGTATGTGCAAGCAGGGGATGGGCCCTATGTCCCTGCTGGATGTCAGAAGCAAATAACAGTCCAGCTAGTTTTCAACTGCAGATTCACATGTAAAATGTGATCCTTTTAGGTTGCACTGCATTTAGTTAATTAAGCCCAGCTACTGCTACAAAGCTTTTCATGTGCTCACCCCGGGCTGTGCACGCAGACTCACTTTCCAGCTGTGGGCTGGGGCATTGGGGTGGGGGGGCATTGGCTGTGGCTGGGCAGAGATGTGCTGTCCCAACTGAAGGCTGTGTGCACGTCCCTGTCTCAGTCTGGCATCCTGCGGCAGGGGACTGAGCAGAAGCAATCTCCAGACAACCTGCACAGCCTTGGGGGTCCCAAGGAAGCATGGGTAGGAGTAGATTAACGGGTTGCCCTTCAACCTTAAACCCATTCAAACTTACAAGGGCAATGTATTTTCCCATCAGTACAAACCAACTCCCCTCATCCCTCAAAAAACAATCCAAAACCAAGTGAAAAATATTTGATGCTGAACACATTCTTGGTAGGATGCCTAATGTGCCCCTCAGCAAGAAATATAACTGCTCACCTAATGCCCTGCAATGGAAACATCTCCCTGATCAAGCTGTGGGTGACAGTTTCTGAGCTGACACATGGATGGTTTGGGTGATGCTTCTTGAATCTGTGCTGGGACCAGGAGCAGTGGTCGCAGCAGGGCTAACCCGGTGCCATGCTGTGCACTGGCTTGGGATGCAGGATTTGGGCCTGATTCTGCATCAGGATGTGGAAAATTCTTTGCAGCACTGAACCATGTGAAGGTACTGATTTGGATAGCCACAGAAATGGCTGCTACTTCACACTCCATGGCTGGTTTCCAGTTGGTTATACTGAGGGACCTGCACAGCGCCAGGAGCAGTAGCCCAGCTCTAGGGTGGCTGCAGGCATCGCTGCACCCCTGGCTGTGGTTGCAGTGAGCTCCTGTCGTGTCCGTTCTTCTGCCCAGTCCCTCCCTGGGCTCTCAGCTCCCTGAATGCTCTGGGAGGGTTGAGGTGTTTGGGCTGGAAAATGAGAAACAAACTCAAGATTGCAGAAATCACCTTGATGGGAAGAACAGGAAGAACTGGGTGGGTAAATCAGCTCATTAATTAACTGGATCCCTAATTAGCTTTCAAGGGACCCTGAGACTGCTATTTTTGAAATGCATGTACAAAAATAAATGGCCACTTGGAACAAACGCCTGTGGCACACTCGCAGCTCAAGCCAGATGTGTGCTCATGCCGCATGTGCGCAATTGCTCTGAGAGCAGCTGGTAAGTGTGTCGGATGAAACCTGGGCAGGGGACAACCTTTGCAGGAGTGACATCCCATGCGGTACCTCTTCATGGCTGCAGACAGCCTTGCTGCTTTCACCCTTGGGGGCCACAGCTCCCAAATTTGGGTGAAGAGATGGGGCACACATGCACACTTGCTGATCAAGGCTTCTTCTCTGTTGCCAGACCAGTTTTCAGCCATCCTCTGCAGCTTTCTTGGGGTCTCTTGCATGCCTCGAGGCATTTTTGGATAACACGAGAGTGGGGCTGGTGGAGTTAGCCTGGCGGCTGTGCTCAGCATCTCTTTACCAGGTGCTGAATGGCAGCACAGCATCGCAGCGGAGGCGCTGGAGCGGATTCAGCCTTCAGCAGGAAGGGGAAGGCTTGCTGAGCCACCCCTTCCCCTCTGCAAATATTGATGCTTTAAGCTTTATCGCTTAAAGGCCTAATTGGAGTCTAGGTGAGCTGGCACACTAGAAGAGAGCCTAATAGAGACATTGCAGTGCTATTAGCACAGATGGTTGTCATATGTATGCAAATGAGGAGCAAATTGAATTTGGTGTCCCCTCTCACCAGCTGTCCTATCAGCACTGGCTCCTGCAGCAGCAAAAGACACTGCCACTGCTCTGCTAATCTGTCATCGCAGATTAATTACAACTAACACATTAATCATCATTTGTTTCCCGGTACAAAGGAAGTATCTTGTTCTTTCAAGTGCATTCTGGTGGGATGGGGTGCTCCAACCAGGGAAAAGAAAAGAGAAAGGGAATGAGGGCCAGGCAGCTTCATTAGTGCCAGTGCCCGGGGCTGGGGATGCAGAAGCCTCACTGGGATTCATGTGCTCCTTCTGGCAAGCCAGACCTCACTGGTGGGACTGGGAGCCCCAGCCGCCTGCCAGGAGCTCCTGGGACATCCACTTTGCTCCATGATCCTGCCTGGGACACATGTTTCTCTGCTTGGCTTCATCCTAAAACGATGGTGTCACTCCTTTGCCAAACTGGCAGCTTCCAAGAGGGTCACAGACCTTAGCTGGTCCCTGATAAAGCAGCTGTAATGGGTGTGCTGGGCAAGGAGGCCCTTCTGGATACTGCCACCATTCAGGCAGTGGCACTTTTAGGGCTGCCTTGAGCAGGAAGAGAAACAGTAACTTCAGTCTCACCACTAATTTTGACATCTTGATGAAAAGCAAAATAACTCCTTCTGGTCTTTTGTCAAGTGAAAATGTTCCAGCTGAAACATTTTCCAGACCTCTGGAGTTAGGTCCCAGTATGTTTTTTGGATAGAAGTCTATTATCTAACATTTTTCCTGTTTTGTGCTATTTATTGGAGTAACCCATCTTCTCCGTAGTTCCCCATTAGCTTAGTGCTTGGGCTGTTGCCTCTGCTCCACGTGTGGTCTCTAATACCATGATCTGAAGTGTACTGATGACAAATGTTAATGATGTCTATTTAATCAGTCTGTAGAAGTGCAAATCTCTTGTATCCCAAGGGCTGGAGAGATGCTGAAGGAGCCAGTGTGAACAGCTTCCAGCAGCTGCAGACAGCTAGGCACCCTATTACCGGGACCAGTAACAGGGCCAAACAAGCACTTTCAGCCATTCTGGGGGTGTTTTCATGTGTCCTTCTGATGCCTGAAGCTGTTCCCCTTGCTGGGCTGCTCTGCTGTGTCATTGTCCAGAATTTACCATCCCCTTTCAGGGCATCTCCCAGTAACTCACACTGGGTTGCTGCTGGTTTGAGGACATTTAATGAAAGCCTAGTGATGGCATCACCTCATCTCTTACCCCGGTCCTGTAACAGCACAGAGACCTGGTTATTGCTCTGCATGTCCTCTGCTCTAAAAGCTGCCCGAGCATCCCTGTCCTGGAGAGGATTTCTGCTGATTTTTGGACCACGAAGCTACTGCTGTTAAGGCAGGAGGCACCTTCACACCTCACAACAATGCTGGCTTTATTCTCTGCCTTCCTATCCAGCATTTATGTTAATCTTGGTAGAAGCAACACTAGCCCTGGGACGATCCTGCAGCAGGGATCATCTGTCAAGGTTATAAACCCAGCTGCAGAGAAATTCCCAGTCAAGAAAACCCAGGAAGGTGGAGCTGCAGGTGGGGGAGTGGGTCAGGAACTTGTGAGTAATAATTATTACCGAAGTATAATTATTCCTAACCAGGCATAACCAACAGCAGGCATTCAAAGACACAGCACGCAGTCACCCTTTCCGTTCATCCAGTGTGAGCTGTGTAACCTTCAGGAGGAAGCAAAACCCACCTCTGTGATTACCTGTGAGGAGGGTTAGCAAGGAAAGAAATAGCCATAGAATTTGGCAACAGAAATAAGTGGAACATACACTTCTATTTAGTTCTAAAATTTATGTTTTCTTGGGTTTCGCACGTACTTGATCTGATGTCTCCATCCTTACGCCATCAGAAATTGTATTTGCGGCCGTCCTGGTTGGCATGCCATGTTCTGTGTTCCCGGGGAGGCTGGGCTGTGCTGGGGGGCGAGGGGAGGGAGGGGAGGGAAGCGGTGTGGGGAAAATTGCTGTCAGCTGGAGAAGGCAAGCCCAGAGACACAGCAGCTCTGCCCTTCAATAGCTCTTTTATGGGGAAGCTGAAGAAAACTGTAGGTTTCCAAGAAATGGAAAATTCCAGTATCTAAACCTCTTTTTTTTTTTTATACATATATAAAGATTTTCCATAATACCCAACATACAAAGTTTGTTCTGAACGCTGAAACTGTACATTAGTTTGCCCAAAGCACAGTCGTGTCTCTTGTACCAGATTGATTCCCTGTTGTTTGCCCCCTGGGATGAGCAGTTCTGTGCCATGGTGGCCGGGGGTCCCAGCTGGCCCCATTCCTGAACCCCAAACCCCGAGTGCCCTATGCCACACTGCTGCAAAGGGGCCGTGACGTGGGGAGCCCAGCCAAGGTCTGGGGACAGGGACGTTTCTGGTCTTTATCAGGCAATGCAGATTAATGCATTTGTGAATGCTTCTTGATGAGGTTAACAATGTATTTTGCATTGAATAGCTCAGGAATGGAGGATTTGAGGTTGATTTCTGGCCAGGGCACAGATTCTGTTTTTTTTCCCCTTTCATAAAGCGCTGTGCATCCCAATACCAGGATGGCCGGGGCAGCCTGCTTCTACCCCAGCCTCCCACCGCAGGCACGCAGTGCCTGGCTGTGCCGTGGAGTGGAGCGGGGTCGAAGGGGCTGCGCGGGGTGGGATGTGTGCAGTAGGAATCACACCGACCCAAATGTGGATGCTCCAGCATTTGTGGTGTCACCAAGGGTGGTCTGTGGGGCAACGTGGCCCTGCCTATGGCGTGTGTAATGAAAAAAGATGGGCAAATGCACAGTATAGTGCAGTTTAGTGTCTTCAGGGGTACCTTGTGCATGTGGTTGCAGCAGTTCCTCAGCATCTCAGAGCTGAAGTTTGTGGTGTTCTGCATTAAATGTGACTGACGCTGACGTTTCTTTAAAAGCCATGCTTAACTCCAGATTTGTGTTAATTTTCAGAGAAGTCATCCCATCCTCAGAGGGATGGCTTCTGCAGTTGAAACCTGGGGTCAGTGTAAAGCCAAGCTGTGCTTCAGGACCTCTGCCATGAGCAGCCGTGCCCCGTGTCTGTGACCAGGTTAGGTCGGTGCAACAAAGAAAAAGAAACCTCGGACTGACTGGCAGCTTTAAACCTCTGCTCCCGATGAGCCTGTCTGCCACCTGCCAGCTCCTGTGCTACCTGCGCCTGCCTTCAGACTGGTGATCCAGTTTCTCGCAGGTGACTGATAATGGGATCAGTGCCTCCTCCACCCGGAGCAAGACAATTGGAACCACATCAGTTGCTTCATCCTTAATGAAAGAAGCGCTTGTCACCATTCCTTGTGACACGTTTACTTCTGCAAGGCTGAGCTATTTATCATGCAGGGTCCTCCAACTGATAAAGTACTGCCACATCATGTGAAACCCATGCAAGCATAAATCAAAAGGACAAGGTGTGCAGTGGCAGGGATGCCTTTGAACAGCCAAAGTGGATGTGTCCAGTAGGTTTCTTGCACAACAGATTACACTTCAGGCTGATGCGACTGCTGCAAGTAAACTGTCACTTTTTGGCTGCTCCCTGGGAAGTGCTTTCCTCTGACATAGAACCACAGAATCATTTAGATTGGAAAAGACCTTTAAGATCATCATGTCCAACTGTTAACCCAGGACTGATAAGTCCACCACTAAACCACATCCCTAAGCACTGCACCTATGCATTTTTTTAAACAGCTTGAGGGATGGTGACTCCATCACCTCCCTAGGCAGCTTGTTCCAATGCCTGACCACCCTTTCAGTGGAGACTTTTTTTCCTAATACTCACTCTAAACCTCCCCTGGCACAACTTGAGGCCATTTTCTTGTGTCCTGTTGCTTTTTACCTGGGAGGAGAGACTGATTCCCCCTGCCTACAGCCCCTGTCAGGCAGCTGTAGGGAGCGAGGTCTCCCCAAGTCTCCTCTCCAGGCTGAACTCCCCCAGCCGCCCCCATCAGACCAGTGCCCCAGCCCTTTGCCCATCTCTGGACTCGCTCCAGCCCCTCTGTGTCCCTCTGGCAGCAAGGGGACCAATGCTGAGCCCAGGGATCGAGGGGTGGCTACACCAGTACCCAGCACAGGGGGACAGTCCCTGCCCTGGCCCTGCTGGCCATGCTGTTTGGGATACAAGCCAGGAGGTTGCTGGCTACCTTGGCCACCTGGACATGCTGCTGGCTCATGCCAGCTGTCATCCAGCACTCCCAGGTCCTTTTCCACCAGGAATCTTCCCAGCTGCTCTGCCCCAGCCTGTAGCCTTAGGTTGTTGTGACCCACATGCAGGACCCGGCACTGAGCCTGCTGAACCTGACCATACGTGGTGTTTTCCCTGGTCGTGGCATGGGAACTCAGATAGTCCTACTGGCTGGCTGCTTTTGAAACTGTCTGAAGTTGGGAGCTTTCTGTTAACTTCAGTCTTTGTACCCAGCCCTTAGTTCGTGCTGGGCTGGCAGGATGCATGGGGGGTGCCTGGGGTGAGGGCAGGATTCAGGGGTATCCCTGAAGTTTGTATATTTTGCAGTGAAGTTTGCTGTGGGCAGAAAGGTTTTTGGGGTGTGATGCTTAAACAGATCTTTGAATAGTCGTGCTCAATACTCTGTAAGCTGTGGTAAGGTTTATGTTAAAAAAAGTATCCCTTTTTAGGTCAAATGTGTTTCTACAAGCAAAGTCTTAGTTGCGGCTGAAATGTTTCTCTCCTAGCCTCATGAAAACATACCAATGCCTTTAAAACATCATGCTTCTGTAGAAAAATGCTTTCTGCTCTAGAGTTTTAAGCAACACCTGAGCATCACTGCGAGTGGAAAAACAGAGAGGCAAAAACAGTTGTCTGATTTTCCAGGGAAGTTTTGGGCAGCATACGTGGGGCATCATCAGCTTTTACCAGAGGCAGTCTTCTAGCTTGTTCTTTACAGTGGACCAGATTTCATGTAAGAGCATCCTCTCCTTTCCTGAGGAGAGGGCAGGTACCCGATTACTCTCCATCATTGTGCTCTTGCAGCGATCTGGAGCTCTGGCAAAGCCCCTGGCAGACCTTCCTCCACCCTACTACCTGCTGCAGAGCTCTCATGGCAGGGAGAGAGCTGTTCCACTTTCAGCCCTTTCCCGCTTTTGTTTGCGTAGGCAAAGAAATGTGAAATGCATCCCAGCAAGGCAGTAAAGCGGTTGGTGGCACCCCTGGCACACAGCTTTCCAGGTGACAAGGTTATTGCAGCCGGCATCAGCAGCACCCCGTCTTTGTCCCAAAGGTGGCCTCGGTGCTTCGTTTGCATTCGAGCCGCAACCCCAGGGATGCTTTTACCACTTGAAATATATTTGGATGCAAACACACACGCAAGTTGCCGCCGCTGGTGCCCAAGCCCTGCTGTCTGGATAAACAAAAATCTATTTTGGCTCCAAGTCCCCCTGCGTCCGCTGTGTGTGTGCCTGTTTGTAAGTGAGCAGCACACTGAGGGGAGCAGGCTGTAAATTCAAGGCAGACCCTTTTCAGTGATCCACCGGCAGTGTCTGGATGCTACCCAAATCTCTACTAATTGGCCTCAGGAGACCCCCCCATTCACTGCACCCTCATCAGTTTTCTAAGCCTGAGGGGGGATAAAATCCCTAGGCGGTGTGCATGGGGGGGAACGCTTTGTATACACATAAAAATATCACAGGTCTGGATATGAGCTAGCCCCTTCTGTAACTAAAGAGCCCACCTGGTGCTGACACCACCAGGAACACCCAGTTTGCCCCAGCATGAACAAAAGGATGGGACCTGCACCTCCGGCTGGGTTTTGCCCAGCGTTTTCCAGGCAGAGCTGGAAATGGGGAGCAGGTGGGAGGAATTGAAACTGGTCCAGGGTATTTTTGACAGCGGGTAATAAAGGATTACAGTTTGAAAGAGTGAGATTTGGGGCTTTCATGCTGTTAGCATAATGAACTGCCAGCCCCAAGGTAGGCGAGATGACCTGGAAGTCTGGTCTTCCAGGAAGTGATATCAATCACTCCCGAGCTCCTCGACCCCGTCCCTAATTTGCCACAAAGGCAATGGCTCTGCCAGCAGTACTGGGGGAGGCAGCAGGGAGAAGGTTTCCCACTGGATTTAGCTTCCCCCTCCAGCCTTGGGAGCAGAAGCCAGCCAAAAAAAGGTAGTTTCTATACGATGAAGCTTGGAACGGATGGTCTTCTCTCGCTGGCTGCTTCCTCCCGTGAACAATTTGATTTGGGCCCCTGTGCCACTGTCCCAACAGCATCTCTCCTTCCTCCATCTGGTGCTTGATGAAGTTCTGGTTGGTTTCTCCTATGGGTTTGTGTCAGCTGAGTCCGTCTCTGCTGCCTTTGCTTTCTACCAATTTGTAGGTTATCAAAATTTTACTAGCAGAGGCAACCCCGCTTAGAGCAAATGTTGGAGACCAGGACTATGCAAACAGCTGACTTCATTTCACTGGATAACCGTCTTCCCAAGATAAGATTCATTCTGAGTTTATCTTGAATTAATTTGCTTCCTACAAGAAAACTGTAAATATTTCCCCCCCCCCCCCCCCCCCAAGGCTTTTTTTTGGGGGGTCAGGAAAACATTTCATTTGTCTCAGAATGCAGTGCTTGTTTCTCTTTCCTCCTTTTTATTTATTAAATATGGTTATCTCCTGAAACAGAGCTTTGTTTCCAAATGAAATGTCAGAAATATTTTACTTGAAAATATCATGGAAAAAGCGTTTTGATGTTTCATTTCTTTTCCTGATTTTGTTGCCAAACAACTCAATTAATCTAATGTGAGTTTGCTATTAGTTTCAGTCAATGCAATATCAGGTTTTTTAAGGAAGAAATGCTTTCCCTTGAAAATACCAGACCGGTTGTCCGAGGATGGAGGGCTGCTTGGTAACACACACAGCAGCCTACTGCAGGTGCTGTATAGGCACAGGAACAGATTTCCATTGCTGCAAAGAGCCCGTAGCCGGTGGATAAAAGCAAAGCTTGGCTTTCCCATGGTGTGGCAGGGAGCAGAGGCAGAAGGTGAAAAGCAACGAAGGATGCTTGTGGCAGAGCAGCTTTTGAGTGTCTTCCTCTGGCAGTGCAGCACGGTTTACGGGAGATGGAAACTAGAGTTGTAAATATGAAAACTCTCATTTCTAACCTGGCAACAACAGTTTCTCTCAGGCAAATTGCGGAGATCTTACCAAGACCCCAGGAAGTAGCTGGAAACGTTCCCACAACATAAATACACTTGACATCTGCCATTGAACAGTCTGTTGTGTGAAATGAAGTAAAATTCAATGAATCTTGTATCCGCTTTCTGCTTTGTGATGGTCTAAGTTCACTTGCTGTACTCTTCCCATTTTTTAATGCATTTTTTGCATCTTTGCTCCAGTAGGTCCTACAGTGACCTTATGTCCCAGGAAAAGGTGCTGTTGCCACAAGGGCTGGGATGGGGAGTTTTGGCAAGGCTGCTGGATGCTGCCGAACTATGTTGTCTCTGCTGCCTCTCAGAATGAGAAATAGCTCTCCAAAGCCTCACGGCACCTTCTGTGCCCTGGCCAAGGAGTTGGGGATGTGGCTCCTTCCGATGCAGATGTGAATGGACATCCCCAGAGCCTCGTCTCAGACTTCAAACTTGAGGTTTAACAGGTTTTCAATTGTCTATTATTTTCTGGTTTGTGCACTTCGTGCTGAGCGCCTGATATCTAGAAAATATGCTTTGAAGGACAAATAGGTTATCCTGTTCATAATAATAGTCATAAATTACTCTAGCCATGGGAATCACTCCCAAATACCTTGGGGGAGCCCGCTGCCCATCTTTTGTTTTAGCCAGACCCTCAGTTCATGGCAGGTACCCTGCAGGTTTTGGTGCTTTGTGTGTCCCCCTCTTCCATGGAGCTGTGTGGGATGGAGGCAGAAGCTTGGTGTGGGCAGCCACTTCACCCACAAGCTACAGCCTCGCTGCCCCAGCAGGTCCCCCGCAGCTGTGGTGTGGGTGGTGGAGATGGGACCCAGCAGCTATGGGGAAACTGGGGTGGTGTGAGCATGAACTGGTCCCGCCGGGGCTTGGCCACTGGTTTCTGCAGGAGCTGCATGGAGATCAGTGAAGGTCATCCTTCTGGAAGGGATTAGTGACAGACCCAAACATCGCTTCCACCCCACTTTATCTGCCTATAAATGACACCTGAAGCCAACCAGCTTGGGTTTTTCAACTTCCAGTGAGTGCAGAAAGTAAATAAATGAACTAAATAACAGAGCAGAGAGCAGTGTTGCCAATTCAAGTGACTGAGAACTGTGAGCTGGGGAAAAAAAAATATCTTAAAAATAATGTTATTTTGGGGAGTACTGATAACATGAGATTTCCATTTGCCTCTTGTCTTTTGAGCCTGTTCAGCTTGGCTTTTTTGTTCAACCTGGCTAGAAACCCATTATTTTCTTTAAATGAAAGATGATCCTGATACATGGCTGAAGAAGCAGTTGAAAAGCAATCCTGCCAGCTTGTGTAAAAGAATTGCAACACTGGGGAAGAGCAGCTCAGAAGTTAAAAATTCTTTCACATCTAATAACCCAAAGTTGTTATTAAACACCCGCAGGTAAGAGGGAAAGCAGTACACAGCTCTCACTTCAAAAGTGACTCTTGAATAGGAATGCTTTTACCATAAAACTTTGCATATTCAGTAATTCCTTCTTTGTGCACAGAAACCTCATTAAACTATGGTCAGCTACCTGTCAGACTTGTTATTTGCTGCAAGCTCTTGCCTTGCTGGGACAATTTCAGGAAGCATTTGCCAGACGACTGGTTTACTACATCAAGGCGCCTGCTCTGGGCAAGGTTCGGTCTCTGTGGTGGGTGGGTGTAAGTGAGAAAGAGGAGCAAGAGAAAGAGATATGACTTGTCTTGTGGAGGCAGAATCAAGTCTGGATAAAAGCAGCGGAGGGTAAATAAGAACACTTGGCTCTCCCGCTCTGGGTTTCCTAGGAGCATCTTCTTTTAATTGAGTGGACCATTGTTTGCTGAGCATAACCTCTTTCTTCCCCTTGTAAGTATGCCACCCACTTTAATTAAGGGGGATGAAAATGGAATATTTCATCTTGCAGAGGGGGCAGGAAGGGACGCAGCTGAGGCTGCTCTCCTGCGTACAGCACTGCTTGACATAATCAACTGTCATCATTCATACTCACTTTGCAGCATAATATGGGATGGGCAGCAGCAGCAGCATTGGCTTAAAATAGCCCAAAATTGGCACTTGCTGTGAGGCAGGGTTCCTCTGGGCTGCGCAAGCCCAGATCAGGTCGTACCCTAGCTCTCGGATGCAGAGGGACCCGACACCCTCGTGGTGCACACTGCCTGGATCCACTGAGAAAGCCAACACGGAGCTGGGCATCAGCTCGGGGCTGTGGGACTGCGAGTGGGGACGCTGGCCACCAGTCTGGCTGGGGCAGCTGGGTGATGGGTTGAAAAACAGAGACAAGAGGAGATGCAGGCTTTAATGCTTAAATGAGGAGGATGCTGCCCATCCTGTACTGGGGTGAAACCCTGAGCAGCGTACCTGCAACAAGGGGGGGGCAAAGGGATGTGGGACAAACACGGAGACCAGGGCACGTGTCAGCCCTTTGGTCCTACAGGCATTTGCAGTGGTGTGCACTAAATAGTTAACTGCCTGTGTCACCGAGTGTTTCCGTGCACACTCTCTTCCCGGAGGATTGATGTGTTTGGCACATGCACACCTCCCTCCAGATAGCACACAAAAACAGCGAGCTGCTTTGTGTGCCTGTACGTGTGCGCCGTGGATTAAAGTCACCTTTGTGCTGAGGGTGAACATATGGTTTATGTATTTCAGAGAAGGGAACATGAGATCGTAGCATGATGTGTGCTGCGCAGGGGTGAAACCATTGTAGAGTTCAGTGTCTGGGTTGCTGGTTCTCCAGAGCTTGGAAGAAATAGGGAGATGGGTTAAACTGGATAATTTCCAATGTCA
This sequence comes from Falco peregrinus, assembly GCF_023634155.1. Lineage (NCBI taxonomy): Eukaryota > Metazoa > Chordata > Aves > Falconiformes > Falconidae > Falco > Falco peregrinus. The sequence goes on along the minus strand of NC_073722.1, from coordinate 115,847,592 downwards.
CCGGTGCTGCCCACCTTTGTTATATTTCATCATGGTATTGGCAGGAAGGATCTCAGGCAGGGAAAGGATCAAAACCCTTGTTGGGGGTTGGCAGGACTTCACCTTTGAGTCATGCCCATGTTAAACCCTCAAAGCTCAAGTGACCACCAAGCAGATGGCTTCCTGCCACTGCCCCCAGTGAGGACCTTCCCTCTTGCAGAAGCTGAGGGGACAGGCATCCTGCAGGGAAAGGCAGTGGGTGGGAAGCTAGTTGGGGTCTGGGTTTCTGCTCAGTTCCTGTTGTTTTAAGCACCAGGTCCAGAAAAGAGAGTCAAGGTTCCTGTTGACGTGAATGGACTTTTTAGACCCAATTTGGATTTCACTTAAAAAGCAACTCACAGGGCAGGAGTTAATGTGGACTTCATACAACAGGCAGGATGTTTTCACTAATATTGATGGGTAACATGCCAAATTTGTTGTTTTGGGACTTTGGAAAACACACCTAAATACATACAAATACCTGGACCTGGAAAGGAGCTTTTCTCCTTCCTACTGCCCCATTCTTCCTACTGTGGCATTTCCACGAGATGTTGCAGAAACCATAGGGGAGATGCAGGTGGGGAAGTGTGGCAGTCTCCAGGAATAGTATAGTTTTGCTGTCCCAGACTCTGAGGATTGCAGTAGATCTTCAGGACAGTACCAGATACAGCTTTGGCCTTTGTATTTTTCATTAGTTCTCTGATGGCCTTTCAAAGGGAAGAAAGACTCTGAAAATGGGCTGTACCAATACTCTATTTTCCATCTGGAGAGAGGAAATGGTAATTTTTTTTATGCCTGTGATTAGTCTGCAGTAATTTGTTTGTTTGCCTGTTTGCTTTTTTCTCCCCAAAGTGAAAATCCAGAAAATTGTGTTTTGCTCCAGCCTGAAACCTTTTGTTTTCATGCCTTAGTAACTGAAGGTTTAAGTTATTGCTGCTACAGCCTTTTCCCCAACATTAAACCAGTAATTAATGCTCACTTGCCCAAATGTTGGGGGATTTGAGCTCCAGTCTATAGGAGAGTTTCTTGATCACCATGCGAGAGAGACAGACCCCTTGGTCCCTTCGACTGCGGCATTTCCCTTGCATGGGCTATTTCAGTATTCACTCAGCTAGAAAGCGAGCATACGGCAGATTCTCCAGCCTGGTGGTTAGGGCATGCATTTGAGAAAGAGAATCGCTCAGTTCCAGTCCTTGCTTCAATGAACCTGACATTGAAAAGCTGACGATGAAGCTTTATTAATATTGCCGGCTCAGAATGTTCAAAAATCATGTGTCAATCTCCTAGATGTTGAGATAGTAGGAAATACATCTGTCTTCAGCTTCTTTTTATTTCCCTTTTGGGTTGTAGCTTTTGAGGGACAAGTTTTCAAACTTTATCTTACCATGATATGACCATGAGCAGGGCTAGGAAAAGCTGTGTGCATAAACCCTTCCTCTCCCTTTACAACAATCCCCTTGGAGGGAATTTTTCCTTCTCATTTTAATTTAGCAACACCTTTGTGCCTCTCAGCGGAGGAAACAACCTTTTGGTGAAGGTGCTTCCAACTCCATGGAAAAAGAACCATCTCCTCCCCAAAGTCCTTGCCTCCAAAGGGGATATTCATACCTCCCTTTTACTCCAGTACTGAATTCAACTCTGATTTGAAAAGAAATAACCTTGAAATGTCTTTTATGTATTTAGCATTACTTCAGACTGAAGTGATTGCTGGTGTTTAGTCTGCAGCAAAGCCTGACCAGATTTGCTCCCAGCGACGCCCTTTGAGCATCATTGTCAGGTTATTTTTTCTGCTTTCTCTCTATGTATTGATATTGAACCAACAACTTGCCATTAAGCTAACAGGTCCCTGTTATCTTTAATTTAAATTTCAACCTTAACCCATTGCTTGGAAGGATCCAGTGGCACTTCTCAGTACCAAAGCAAAATGTGAAGATGGTGAAAGAGTATCAAAGCCTACAGGGATACACCAGGGCAGCCCGAAACAAAAGACAGAGCTGCCATGGGACAGTTTGGGCGCTGTGTGTTAGGTGGTCAGATAACAAAGGCTGGGATCAATTTTAGCTTTCAGCTCTACCTGCTGCTGCTGGGTAACCTTACCCCACATTAACAGCACCGACCGGTAGCTGCTCATGCATAATGCACCTTTACTAACCTGCAGTGAAAGGCACCGAAGTGTAATACATGTGAGTGAGGTAAGGGAGAGAGCAGAGGAAGGAGTTATCCTCTGCTGAGGGTAGCTGACCTGACTCGCTCTTGAAGTCTCGCAGGGATGCTCTGGTCACGTACTGGCAATCGCAGACGTGGGAGCGGGGTTTCTTCAGGTGCTTCTCTCTCACAGCCCTTGCCCCAGATGCCTGGTCTGAGCCTGAGAACATCACCTGGGGCTCTGTGCAGTGTGCGTGGGCTCATCGCTGCGCAGGGGACAGGTGGCGTGATGTGGGGAAGGTGCCGTCTTGCTCATTCCCCGGTTCTGCCATTAACATTAGAGGAATAGGGTCTCCGAGGCAGTTAAGCTAGCATTTTTTTAATTTATAAACAAAATAATCATCCTTTCCAAAAGCAGCAAGGCATCTCCATTTATTTAGAAAGCATATATGAAATGCAAGAAGCCTTCCCTTTGCATCTCATGCTGCCAAAATAATGAGCTGAATTGGGTTAGAAGAGTGAAGTAGTTAAAAGTAATGTTGCTTTTAAATTCACCACGTTTGAAGAAGTCCTTAAAGAATTCCTGCAGATGCCTTAGTGACTGATTTCAAACTAGCTTGAGTTCAAAACATAACGTACTCTGACATGATCCCAAGAGAGACCAACATCATTTGTTCTTATTTCGAGTTATTATGCATAATAAGATCATGTTCCAGAGATAAGACCACTCTAAGATGCATGGCTTCGATTTTAGAAAATAATTCCGTTTCCTACACTGAATGTTTCATTCTCTGCAGGCTCATAAGAGCTGAAGAAAATGAAAGAGCCTTTAAGTAGCAGCCATACGCTCACCTATGGCTTCCTATGTTCCCAGCCATAACCTTCACAACATTTAACTGTTACCCCTCACTTGGATATTTTAAAGGTTGGTCATGCCCGTTAATATCTTTGTTCCAGCCCCATGTCTTGCTGAATGGTGTGGTATGATACAAACTGTGATTCATAAAAGTTCCTTGAAAGCAACTCAAGAGAGATTTGGGATTTTCAAACAGGTTTTTTTAAATGTTCACGGCTGTTTAAGAGCAACAACAAGCAGCTTCAGCTGGGGATGGTTCAGTTGAAAATGTTCTTAAAGCAAGTTAGTAGGAGTCAGAGAGACTCAGGGAAAATAGGAAAACTGGTGTTTTGCTATAACAGGTAAAAGTCAGAATTGCAGCTTCTTTAGAAAGAAAAATATTCCAGTAGATTAAAAAATACTTTCAAAACCAGCTAATTTCTTGAGACCAGAAACTTTCCCAAGTAACCTGCTTGCACACAAGCAGGATGGGGGCAGCGGCTGGAAATGCTCCAGCTTTATCCCTGTGATAGAGGGAGGTGTTCAGCCGTGGTTGCGCTGCCTCTGGGAGTGCCATCAGGGGCTCTGGTAGAAAAGAGGGGTTGCGTTTGTGTTTTGTTAGCCTGCTTGATCCAGCTGCTTGTGAGGATACTGGGTTGCAGCGAAGTCCAGGTTCCCACGCGTGCAGGAGCTGGAAAAGCTGAGTTTGTGCTGGGGAGGGGGTTTGGCTTCTCACTCGAGGCCTTGGGCAAGTCACTTCATCTGTGACATGGGGCTAATCGGGTTTTTTGTCTGAGAGTTGCAGTTAGGCACATTAAGAATAAAAAACCTGAATAAAGGGATTTAAAATAACAGACCTATATAGACTATCAACCTATATACAATAATAGATCTATAGGAATAATATTCTTGACCTGGTTAGCTTTGTGTATTTTCAAGTGCTTTGTCCTAACCAAGGATTTAGTTCCAGCTAGCTCACATAATACATCCTCATGTCCTAACCTAGAAGAAGCTTTCTGATTCTATCAGGGAAAGCCTGATTCCTTCACTTAGTCTGAAAATAAAAAGATCATCTGATTTAGGAAAACTAACAGGAGCTGCCTGTGTAGATGTAAATGATCTTTCAAAAGGTGTCATTGGCTTTCTGCTCTTCACCACCACTGACCCTTAGCTGGAAGGGCACCTGGGCCACGTTTCTTGTGATGAAGTTGGCCTTGCAACCCTGGAGAGCGAGCTGGGGATGAAGGGCCGAATCCTGAGTCTTGGCGGTGGTGCGAGGAGCGCGGCTGCAGAGGCGGGTCACGGAGGAGGGACCTGGCCCTGAAGGCAGCTGGTGTCAGGCAGACAGGCCCATGGCCACAGGGAAGCCCCCGCCTTCCCCCCGAGAAGGGGGCTTTGCTGGGCCGTGTGTGCCTGGCGCGCGGTGTATCGCCAGCAGCACAAGCTTCCCGGCAGGAAATACTGCAGCAATCATCTTAGCATGGCCAAGACTGAGCTGTAAAGCTTTCCAAGGCCACCGCTGCATAAATAACACATGGCAAAGGCTCGATTTAGAGCCCAGAGAGTCGTAGATGTTCCACAAGGCCAGAAAGCAAGGAGAGACAAGGCTGAGGCACTGTTTATTTCACAAGCGTAGGAACCGGGAAGTCTGGGCTGTATTTACCCAGCTGGAAGCCGGCTTCACGTCTATTTATTCCTGGGTTTTGCCTCAGGTGCATACACTCCCATTAGGGCTAAGTAGCCGGAAAAGGCCAAATACATCTGAGGTCACTTTTGGCTAATTAACATGGCAACAAGTGCTGATTAATTAGTTTGGGCCTGAAATTAGCTGAGATAATTTTTGCAATGGCATAGGCCATAGATTTATGAGCGCTTCTTCTCCAAGACAAACAATACTCTGAAAACATTGTTTGTGCAGAAACCTTCGTTCACCCTGTAAATTAATACCTGGATTTCTCGCAACTTTAAAAGTAACTGTTTTGTTTCAGTTAAATGCATGGGTTTATTTCTTTTTACCCATGGAAAAACTTACCTTACATGGCACCCAGTGGTGCTCACTTGCCTTATCATGAACCACTCTGCTTAACGTCTACTGTGTTAGCACAAGTTAAAAATCCTTTGGAGACCAAGGTCTGGATTTTCATGACTGTTGAACATCGCAGCAGGCAAAAAGTGTTGAGGTCTCAATGAAAAACCTGATGTCCACTAGTCATCAACATGCTTAATACACAGACTTGCTGACTGTAACAACTTGGTCAGTGTACTACCAATTTTGGTGACGATTTGCTACCGTACTAGTGTGGGCTGTGGTGCACCTGACTTCTGGATATCCAGCAAAAATCACGGGGAAATTCCCATTATGCCTGCACAGAGCAGCTCTGTTCTTTGCAGCATATATGCCGTAGTTGTGTCCAACTGATAATAATAATAATGCTGATGTATGCATGATGTTTAAGAAAAATTGCACTTTCTGCTTTAAGACATGCTAACACCACCAGGTTAAAAAGCGTGCAACAGAGAAGGCTCTGCTAACACTAGGAGATGTGTGCCTACGTGAATACAGTATACAAGACCTCCCTGCGCTGCAGGTACCCTTCTGCACCCACATGCCCTTCTGCTGGAAGTCTGTCAGGCCACTTGCAGCTTTCTGCTTAGCCTTTGGCATTTTGATGTGCAGCTGATGAGGAGCAAAATGTCCTGTTTCTGGTCATCTCCCCGCCCAGGGCACCCCATGGCTGGGGTATCTTGTTTGCAGACTGCCTTAGCAGAAGGGCCCACCAGCATGTCTGGATCAGGTATTCCCTTTGCAAGAGATTTACTTTGTGTTTGGTTTTCATTTTCCATTGACTGTGACCACTTTTGAAATATAAACCTGCAAATGGGAGTAGCTGCCTATGCCACAGTGAGGGACCAGCTCGGCTGCTGTCACAGCAGGTCAAGAAGCAAGACTTCCTTTTCATGGGACTCTTTTAGTGTTAATTTTTACTTCCAGTCCAAAACAGGTTGAAACCATGAATGTTCACCTTTCTTATGAGCTGGAGGTTGTCCGCAGAGATGTACAATGCAGAAAACATCTGCTAATAAAATAAAAATTCACAGAGTAGCTACAAGTGGCTGCCAGTTCTCAAGCACAGAACTGACCCATAACGTCCTTGGGACAAGAGGGGGTACCCACAGAAGGAAAGATGACTACCATGGTTTAACCCCAGGCAGCAACTAAGTACCACCCAGCCATTCGCTCACTCCCCCCCAGCCCAGTGGGGTGGGGAGGAGAATCAGGAAAAGGTAAAACCCATGAGTTAAGAATAGTTTCATAATTGAAATAAAGTAAAATGTAATAATAATTATAATGAAAAGGGAGGTAACAAGAAGAGAGAGTAATAAAACCCAGAAGAAACAAGTGATGCCCAATGCAATTGCTCAACACCTGCTGACTGACACCTGGGTGGTCCCTGAGCAGCGACCAGCACCTCCCAGCCGGCTGCCCTGGTTTATATACTGAGTGTGATGTTCTATGGTATGGAATATCCCTTTGGCTGGCTTGGGTCAGCTGTCCTGGCTGTGTCCCCTCCTGGCTCCTTGTGCCCCTTCTCACTGGCAGAGCACAGGAAAGTGAAAAGTCCTTGACTTGGGGTAAGCACGACTTAGCGACTGAAACATCAGTGTGTTATCAACATATTCTCATATGAAATCCAAACCACAGTACTGTGCCGGCTACTGGGAAGAAAATCAACTCTGTCCCAGCTGAAACCAGGACAATCACTCTGGTCTTAATGTGCCATAAACCTGGCAAACCCCCTCAAACCCAGGAAGTTTTAAATGAGGTGTTTAGGGCTCGGTGACAAGCAGGTGCAGTTGTGTCACTTTGCCATCGCATCAGAAGTGTTTTGTAACCCAGCGCTCCCTCCATCCCTCGAAACTCTCCTTCTGGGCTGTTTTTGGATGGACCACCTTGCAGGGCTGTGGTCCTTGTGCCAGGCAGGGTGGCCCCACTGGGTGCCAGGTATGATAACCAGCTGCTTTGAGGGGTTAAAAAGCTTCAGCTCCCTACAGAGGTTTGCACATAGGAGCAGGCAGTGTGAATCAGCACAGAGCTGCCAGGCTGCTCTCCTGTACAGCCATCAGCCACCTCCGATGGCAGACATGGAGGTTACATCCAGGGTGGCTCGATGGGGCCCTTGTGATTTCACTTCAGCCCACGCTGCACCAAAGTGAAAGCAGAGAACATCTTCCCTCACCATGGTGCATATCTGAACTACATTAAACCTTGATGATGATGATGATGATTATATATAACCCATCTCATGGAATTTTTTCCTTATTCAGCTTTTCCCTTTTGCCAGTTTAATAGGATTTTTTTGTAAGTGATTATCGGATTTTAACAAGCGCTGTCCAGAGGGACCCCATAAAAGTTCGTCTGAAGTACATTTTTGCCACTAAATTCTCTTTAGTTGCAAGTTTTTCTCCCCCTCCTCTTTCTCTTTCGCTTTGTGCTGAAAGGAGCTGTCGGAGCTGGCTGCTGCCCAGAGCCGAGAGGCATTGGAACCAGTCTGGCAGGAGGCTTCTCTTCCTTGATGGGATTCTTCTCAAATTAAAATGTATGTGAATTTGCAGGGCCTTCATTAAGTGAGTCACACAATCAATGGAAAGGTGTGTTGCAAAAGGTCTGTTTACTCTGGTGGAGACGGAAGCCAAAGTCCCGTAGCTGTCACACAGAAACGATCCTACAGCAGAGAATGCAGATGCAAACCACAGAGAAGGCTCCCCAACCCAAAGTCCTTTGGATTTTTATGCCAATGACAAGGTCACTAACACTGATAGATCACTCCATTCCATTTATTTTCAATTCCTGGCCATGTGCAGTCATCAGTGTTCCCATCAGGACAGCCTGTGCAGGACAGCAGTCACATGCCGTGAGCCCATGCTCTCCAGACAGTTATAGCTGGGTGTCTTAGTCCACTTCGCAGCCTGCTCAGATCCTTTCTGCACCGTTGTCACGCGCTGCTAAATGGCTGCCTCGTGTCCTGCTCCAGAAGGAATGAGTAACACGGATCCTCAGACCTCAGAGCATTGTATGAAGTCTGTTATTAGGAGCTAACACAGACTAAAGTCTTCTGGATTTCCCTTGTCATGTGATTGCTCCAACATCCAGGTTACGCTTTGTAATCCTGTTATCCCAGAGCTGCTTCATAGCATCTTGTCTCATGCTTCTCCTTCTAACCCATGTTCTTGCAGCTTGTCAAGCTTTTCTTTGCCACTTTCTCCTACGACATCTTTTCCCTTTTTGTGATTTCCTCTCTGAGCTTTTACATGTAACTACAACTAAATCCTTCCCAGGTTTCATCAGCCATTCTGCTGCTTCTGCTCTATTTCCTGTGAGCTCTGAGCTGGGTTTCGCACTATGCATCCATGTATTGTCCAAGTGCTTAGTAGCACCTAATGCTTTTTCTTCTCAGTTGCATACTTGAGTGAAACCCTTAAATGTCAAGCTCGCTCTCCACTGCCCTGCTGCATGCCAAGGTAGTCTGAAGAAAAATAAATAATGGTTGTATAAAACTGACTTTTTGCATTATTGGGACCCAAACTGGCCTGTGCCACTTAGCAGAGCTGGTGGAGTCAGCCGGTCATATAATTTCCCTCAGTTTGGTAGTGAAGAGAAAAGGGATCTCTGGAGAGCAATTTACCCCAAATATTTTAGGTTTGGATTAATCACTTTATGAGAAGTGCTTGTTTCTCTTTGGCTTCTGCTATTTTCAGCTTCTTAGTACTTAAAAATTTAGTGTAGTCTTCAAACACTGACACCTCTATTTGACATACTCAAGCACGTCATAAATTGCTCGTTGAACAGTGATATTAATAGTGATAACACCTTGCTAACTCTTAGTTCAGATTAGACAAAGTAGCAGGCATGAATTTAAGCTGATCACAAGCTGATCTGTTCAGCTGATCACATGAATTTAGGCTGGTCAGATCACAAGATCAGGCTTTTGAGAGAGATGGAAAGTCGCATTGCGTGGTAGGCACTTGTTCCTGGTTATGCCACAGCAAATCCAGAATCAAACCCCCAGCGTACCTGTATGTATTTGACATTTATATTCAGTCAGTAAAATGGATTTTAAGCCCTCGCTGGCTCTTTAAACCCGAAGCGCTGCTTGCTGCACCAGCTAGGTGTTTGTCAGTGTAAAGTCCTTCAGCAGCCTCTGGGCTCCACACCTTGCGTGCAAGATGTAACAGTAATAACAGATAGCTGCACGTTTTGCTTGGTTTGTGGTTAATACACAGCGGAACTGGGAAATTAAGCAGACCTATAAATAGCAGGTCTTATATATACACCTGAGCCTCCTGAGCACTGGACCACCTGCAGGGAAACCGGAGCTGGAGCTGAACACCTCCAGCCCCGCTGAGGGGACACCGTGAGCAAGGCAAAGCGGTCAGACCTCCCCTTCCCTGCCCCATTCAAAAAAAGGGCCGCAGGTGCCAGGCAGGCTCCGTGGGCAGGCAGGAGCTGGGTGCTGCTGGTCGGGATACAGCTGCTGGCAGCATCCTCCAGCTGGGAGGAGGGTGTACACATGGGTGTGCAGAGGCTCAGAAGTGGGGTGGGTCACTCAGAAGCTGGCTGCCTCTGTGGTGTCAGTCCCACCGTGATGCTGTAGAGCAGTCTGGGTTTGCCCCAACCTGCCATCTTGCTACAACCCCCTCGGCGGAGCTGGAGTGGACCTGCAGGCTGGGATAGGCAAGGAGCTCTCCTGCGTCAGCCCTGTCCCTGTGCTACTCCCAAACTGGGGACAGAAATAGAAACGAAGGGTTAGCTGAAATCAGCATCTCCTGGGTGGAAGTCAGAGGCTACAGTCATTCTGGTTTTGAACTGGGAGAACAGGAGCTGTCTGAGCTGCAGACATGAGACCCGTGCAAGCAGCCCCTTGGTACCCAGCTGGCCGCGGTCACCCCCTATCACACGATAGTAAAGGGGAGACAAGAAGAGGGGTTTGGATGGAAGGTTGAAAGCCAGTAATTAATGTGCCAAATGGGAGGAGGAAGTTGAGTTTGCTGGGAAGGAGGAAGAGCAAATATAACAAAGGTGAGGGAATGTCAGAAGCTGGTCCTCAGAGCACCAGGGCTCAGGCCACGTGCTGTTCTATGGCTCCGTGGAGATGGAGGAACTTCAGCAAGCTCTGCGCTTGCCAGGTCCCTACCAACTGTGCTCCTCTGTCCCTACAAGCCTGGGGTTCACTTTAATCTGGTTCCCTCTGGAGGGAAGATCCCTGAATGCAGTTTGGATAGTGATGGGCTGCAGATAGACAAGGGACAGATCACCACAGCTGTGTGTACACATGCTTTGGTTCATAAGGAGGTGCAGGCTCCAAGTGAAGCTCTCTGGAGCACCTCTTCCATGGCAGCTCTCTGCTAGGAGAGCTGAGCTCCTCTTTGCATGTTTTCCTCTCCAACCTGGCCACCTGGTTTTGCAGGACTGGTAGGAGCTGAGTACCTGGAGCAGCAATGTCTTGGTCTGGTCTGGCACAAGCAATGGGCCAGAAGTGGGAAGGAGACATTCCCAAACATGCATGTGCCCACGCACATCAGCTCTCCTGAGCTTCATCCTCTTAAGCAACTGAGATGAAGAGGCATGGAGGAAAGGTTTAAATGGTGGCTCTGGTAATGTTGCTTCATAGGAGTGAGTACATAATACTGCATACTTAGGTGTTTAAATCAGTCACAGCCCCTCTGCTTTCTCCACATGTAGAACCCATCAATAGCAGCTTTATGCAAGCAGGAGCATAACCTGGGGACTCGAGCACCAACACGGTGTCAGGGGAAGTTAGTGCAAATTGCTCCATCGGCTGGACATTAAAGCAAGGAGTGATATCACTCTTAAAATAAGAAACCTAACGTAATGTGCTTTAATAGCTGAATAATTGCTACAAGCAAAGAAGGAGGCTTTTGTGAAAGAGGATCAGTGAAAGCCAGGAGCGAGTGCTCATGACATCACGGCAATGCACAAGAGAAACTTTATTCTCATGGCTCTGCAAAAATGGCTTGTCAAGCTGCCAGTCCCAGATAACTTGGTGGGAGACATTAGAGAAGAGTTAATAAGATGATTGATTTACAGCTGGAAAAAATTAACGAGTCTGAAAATTGACAGACTGACATTGTTTGAAAGACTCGCAAGAAGCCTCCCCCACTTCTTTCGAAAAGAAGGTCAAATGCTTCCATCAGACTTTTGCACCCAAATTTGGAGCTTGCAGCATTTCAACAGGTATTTTGGGGGACTCACTGTCAGTTCCCCTTTGTGGGAAACAGTTGTGAAACTATTATCATCCTAATTTAGCTATGTAAAAATAGATCTTTAAGGTCTGTACCTTCTTATGGGAAGAAGTGGGTTTAAGATATTTTATTTTAATTTACCAGCTGTGGATCAGATCCAAACTCTTTATGAAACTTCTGCATTTCTTATTGCTGGATTTGAGCTCAGTGTGTTTTCTTTACTTGTTAGGAAAAATTGTCAACTTCGTCTCAACTCTGTATATATTTTTACGGTGGTTTGCTAGCACAAGGGAAACTAAGGGTTCTTTCACAACTTTTGGAGCTGGTCCATCATATTTTTTAAGAATTTACTTTGTAAAAATACTTGTTAAGATGGAAACACATGATTTACTGTTGATAGAAACAAAATCCCGTGGACACCGCATTGTGTCTTTACAAAGAGACAACTTTTATTCTCAGAGTGGAATTTCTCGGGCACAATGGTAGTCAGCTCCAGTGGCCATTTGCACCTCAGCTGTCTTCAGCAAAAGGCAAACTCATTAATTGAAAGCAATTATTGGGAGACAACACTTTTCAGTTTTCAATCTTCAACCACCCATCAGAGTTGTTTAAGAACGGGGTTTTATTTTTAGTATGTTTGATCCTCAGTTATACAGCTAGAAAGGGATGTCTGGCTCTCAGAAATCTTTCATGGGTTTCCAAAGACATAAAACAACTTGCTTCAAACTGAATTTGATTCAGACTACACATGGAAAAAAAACACCCTCACATATGTGTGTGCAAACTGAGAATAATGATGTAAGATGTAATGAACAGAAATAAGAAGGATATGACGTTTAGATGAAGAGGAAAGAAAGGGACATAAGGCCAAACATCAGCAATATACACTTTTAGGTAGCAAAAATTACAGTAACATTATGTCGATAACTCAACTCTGTTATTGGAGGCACTTAGGAAACTGAGTGTCTGGAATAACAGCAACATAATTGATGAACTTAAGTCGCTCTCTCTCAAAAAAAAAAAAAGGTACACTGTTAGCTTTCACATGAGATAAGTATCGAGCTGTTTGGATTTTGGAGATATATGGAAAGGACCAAGTTAAACTATAGAGGGAGAGCAGCTGAAGGGGGTTGCTGAAAACTTGCTGGTGTTTGACAGACTCTGAAGCCAGCTGTGTTTTACCAAAAACTTATCTCTTTATTTAAGATATATTTAGATCTTATCTTCATCAGACAAACTCATTAGTATATCAACAGTCTGTTGAGTTACCCCAACTTTTGGAGTCTTTGGAGTAGATGTACTTAAAGAGTGGTGCTCTGTGCTAAAACCCTCCAAAACAGCCCAATAACAACTCTCCCATGCTAAAAATACCCCTCAGTTTCACCTAAATGTATGCTGACATGTCAAATTGATTTCATTTCCTCTTTTGTAATAAAAGCCAAGTGATATGTGTGATGGCTTTTGAGTAAGGAGGCTTTTGACAGTGTTTGGATTGATGCTCTCATAACTTAGGACAGTGCTGTCTGGAGGAAATCACTGCCTGAAAGATGTAATTTGGACATACACTTGGTTGAAAACACCTTACCAGAACAAAAATTATCTTAACAAGTCAAGTACCTGATTAGGAATCTAGCGATGTAACTTTCAGTAAAAACTGCAAAATGGTATGTTTAAGAAGAATACAAATGTGCAAGTACCACATCAAAATTAATTGACCGAAGAACAGTATGGCGTAAAAGTGGATCACAAGCTAAACATAGACCAGTATTGCAATCTAATGCCACTTCTCAGTCAAATCTCATTTGGGGATGCGTGAAGCCGATTTCTTTGCTTTCTTAACACATTTGAGGTCTTGTCCAACCACGTCCCACTTTGAATCGGGTGCTGTCAAAAAAGACGGAGGCAAGTTAGAGGCTGGAGGTCAGCAGTAATGTGAAGTGCAGGCAGGAGCGGTGCAGGGAGCAGCTGAGGAAGGCCAAGGAGTTTGGTGGGGAAGAGAGGGGTGGGAGGTGACTCGGTGACACCAAAGAGACCACTGATCGGTGACCAGCTGCTGCCTTTGTGCTGCAGGGAGCAAACCCAGCGCCATCACTGGGGTTTCTGCAGCCGGGCAGAGGAGCTGTGAAATGAGTGGCTGAAACTCCTCCCTTTCTCTAGAAAACTTCTTAGAAAACCTAATTATGAAGTTTATCAGAAATGCCATTTTCCAGGTGGGCAGCAGCGGGGAGGTGTGGGGGTGCTGTCCTGGCTCTGGCCCCAGCAGCAGCGAGGTGCCACCAGCGGCAAGGGACACAGCTCCACAGCTGCCCAGTGCCACCCAGAGCAGCAGGGAAAGGGCAATCCCAGCGCCATCCTGGCCCATCTCTGGAAGGAAAAAAAATGGTGCTACGGAAAGAGGTACATGCCTAGTGTCACAGCCCTCCTCCTGATTGTAGAGCATCCCTATTCTTCATGCGGTATGTTTTCATAATACCGATTTATTTCTAGTGAAAACTTTTTTATCATTCTCATAATATTATGTCTTACTGAACATTTTGTAACCACAGTGAAACTTCTGCTCTCCATGCATCCTGCTCAGTTTTTAGTGTTTCATGATTCTGGGGAGGTGAGGTATGATCACTAGTGGAGCAGGCAGGCCTTTCAAATGCCAGACTGCTCATTTTTTCTAAATAAAAAGCCCAACTAAACCAGAAATCAGCTCAGGGGTGGGAGGCACAGAGAGATTATTGCTAAGAAGAGCAAAATGGGATAAAATGTCTCGCTTTTGAAAAGTCCTTTCCGTAATGACACAGTTCTCTCTGTTCACAGATGACAGAATAAATTAAAAAATATTCCTGCCACCCTTAAAGATACCGCTTTAGGAAATCTAAGGTTGCCTAATGGACTGGAATATAATCTCCATGTTTTCAGTTTCCTCCATTTTACCCAAATCATTCACTTCAATAATTAAAGGATAATGAGCCGAACAGTTTTCCCCTTTATAACTAACCCTCTCTGGATAAAGATTCAAAATAATAATTAAAAAAAAAAAAAAGAGAAGGAATCCTGTCCACTGAACATGCCTGCAGATAATAGGAATATCCTTCACTTTCCCTCTCCTGGGGTTTCCTAGCTGCCATCTATCAGTCAGCTGCCGTGCCGTGGGGATGCTGTTAGGGGCCAACGGAGAGGCTGCCCAGGTGCAGGATGATCCATCAAAACCCATGTTCCCCATAGAGTTACAGTCTCCCTCCTAGGAAATGAGTTCGTATGCATCCATGTAGAGAACCTCATTGATTAGATAGAAAGAAAAATGGGCTAATCCTAATCGCAGCACTTCTTAAACTTTTCCTGACCTCTCCCTGACACCGTCACCTCTTGGAGCCATTCCCTTGCCCAGCCTGTAATGAGGACCAGGGAAAGGCAGGGCTGGCGCTGGCCAAGTGGGGCAGGAAGGGGGTTTTTCACAAAAGCTGCCTTTTCTGCATTTTTAAAAATCTAGTGGAAAAGCAAGAGCAGCATAAGAAGTTCAAGCAGGAAAACATCCCTGCATCTTTATGTTCAAATGTACATGGGTGGATTCACACCACCTCGATGCAGGCATGTCCCTGGGGAACCCCAGGCAATGGCTGTGACCATCGCTCCTGGCCCCAGCAGGGACACGTAGATGCCACCAGCAGGTGACTCAGGGATTTTCCAGCAATGCCTAGTCTGTGACCAGCGCTCAGCTTTCTCAAAAGGAGCCTGAGCCCCTTCAAGCACCTTACTGACAAGGGCTGGGCTTTCACAGGATCTGGATTTTAACAAGTGGCTTCTGTAGCAGGGTGTCAATAAAGACAGGTCAGCAACTGATATTTTTAAGGGAGCAAAATTCATTCTTTCTGCTTTTCTCCTAAAAACTTCCCAATGCCCATCCCCTCCCCTCATCACAGGCTGCTGCCCCTGACCACCAAGGCCATAAATAAATTAGTTATGAGTTTTTCCAAGCAGTAAACTTTCTTTTTTTTTTTTTTCTTCTTTTTTTTTTTTTTTTTTTAAGGAAACACAGCAGTATCTAACAGCTTTCTATGCTGGAGTTTGGGAGCTTTTCAGAGCCATAAAATATTTATTTTAGGTTTTTTTTCCATTAGGTCTTAATTCTCAATATTTTATAAGAAGTTAAATTATCCAGGAGAACTGAGCTTTCATTTTTGGGGAAAAAAAAGCAAAAAGCATTTGCTCAATTAGAAAATGACCATCAAGCCCAGAGCGCAGAGAACATTTCTGAAGGAGAGAACTGAGCACATAAGGAACTAAGCACAAACATTAACAATCCAGAACTGTTTATTTTTCCTTCAGAGAGGATCAGTTTTAAGAACTGAACAGATTGAGATTCATTTACATTCGCTTATCTTTCACCCCCAAGGCAAAACAGGGATACTTATTTATTCTCTCCTTTCTGTACCACTTTCTTTTCTGGACCATTTGCTGGGCTGAGCCCCGCTTGGCTCCTGCCTGCTCCCAGGGCAAACAAAAACATGAGGATGCAAATTCAAACTGCAGTCCTAGGACTATCTACTCAGAGCCTGCTGGCCCCCAAATGCCCTTTTTTAAAAATGTAAAAGCTCTGAAGTCCTTCTGACTGTGCTAGGGCCTCCAGCCCCCTGCCCCAGGTCCCATGGAGGTCTCGGGGTCGCTTGGCTCAGCCAAAAGGGAGGGGAAGGGGGACTGGGAGGAAGGGGACATGTTTAATCAGAGCAAAGCCACCGATAAAACAAAGGGAAAAACAATTCTAGGTGTCTTCTTGTACGACAAATAAGTTTGGCCAGCGCACAGAGCAGTCTGCCTTGCCGCGAGTGTAATTCATGGGCAAACAGGTAGAAATTCATTCCCAGGAAAAGAGCAGGAGCAAGAAATGGCCCTGTAATGTGGCCAGATGTGGCATATAGGGGACACCAAGTGAATGGGTGACACAGGTGGAAGGAGGTGGCCCGTGGGCACCCATCTGCCAAGTCCTTGTGGGAATGCACAGATTTGCACCAGTTTGCTCCAGACTGACCACCAGCAGGGGAACCCCAGCTTTGGTGTATTTCAGACCCACAGAACCACAGGAAAATTCTCCCATGACCCACTTCTGCATCAGGACTACTCAGCCTCTCTGCTGACACATCCAGAGCATCACAGCGCCATGAGATGTCACCCAATTGTCCCCACAGAGGCAGCTTTCTGCCTCCTCCTTTGCCTGTGCGGAGGCTGGAAGGGAGCTACAGCCCTGGGAGCAGCACCCAGCACACGTGGTTAATGATCGAAGACCACTATCATGTCGCGTGGGGGGGGTTAGGATTTGCCGTCATCTTCCTCATTAATGGCATCCAGTTAAAGGTTATTAATTATGAACCCTCTTGTCGATATTCAACTGTTTTACTGTCCAAGAGGCAAAGCTGGGTTGGATGCGAAAAGCTGGAGGTTCATCCTTCCCTCTGATGAACCAGTCACCCTCTCACCCCACCACCTCCATCCCCACTCCCTCCTCATCCCCCAGTTTGGGAAATTTGCATTCTTCCTCTGAAAGCATTAATTGAGAGGAGAACAAACGGAGTCCCAGGCAATTTGAACAAACCTCATTACTGACTGAGGGCTTGTTTTGAATCAGTGTCCGTCAAAACAACAATTGCAATGCCCTGGCCCAGCACCAAAATTGTACTGGGAGGGCTGGTGGGAGAGACGGGGCTTTTGTTCTCTGGGAGCCAGTTGTGCACCTTTAATGATGGCTGTTGTGGCCAGCTCCTGGCTGATTGCTGCACAGCCCAGTGCGTCCTTTCCCGCATTAAGCCCTTATTACCCAGCAGCAGGATGAAAACCGCAGGCAGGGACACGCCGCCCCTCCACGCTGCTGCCCACCGTGCAGTGGGGCTCCCAGACGATGTCACGCTTCTGTGGCTGGAGACCACCCGCAGCAGGAGATGCCACTTGCAATTAGGACACATTTGTTTTCTGCTTTGCCCGACTTTGCCCCTGCTGGAGGAGAGCTCCAGCCCGGGCCAGGGTGAGATGTGAGCACTTTGCAGAGAGCCTTGGCCGAAAGGGGTGAAGTGCCTTCTGCTCCTCTGCACGGGAGGACAGGCAGATGCTTGGGGGCTCCACAGGTTTTCAGCCAGGCTCTGCAACAGCTCCTGGTGCGTGGTTTTTTCCCCTCTTTCTTCTTGCTTCTCTCCTTTTCTTTTGGCTGCAGCCCCTTCTCAGCTCGATGGATGGGATGACCTCATCTAGCTTCAGGCGTGTTAGATGTCTAGAGTCAGTGTGGGGAGACAGGAGTCTAAGACAGGGCTAAAGATGTGCCGCCTTTCTCCATTACCTTTATGGCGATCAACCCATTGACTTTCTCTCCCTCCTCGCTAACTCACTAGACTAAATTGCTACATTATCCTAAGCTGGCCGGTAATTCTTGAATGGGTGAGAAGGGGAAGGAAGGAGAAGAGCACTTTTTGCAGCAGCATCTAAGGCTGCTTGAACGAAGAGGTTTTGCTTTCAGCCCACCTCTGCTTTCTTCCAACTACTAATAGAAAGCTGGTAAGAAAAAGGGAGCCAGGGATCAGTATAAGGGCTAAGGCTGGTGGCCAGTGGGGCCAGCAGACTTCCCCACCCCCCCTCCTGATGCTGGACCAGCTCTGTGGGATGATCATTGAATTTGGAAGTAGTTTAGGGGTATTCTTGTTAGAGGTAAAAGCATTTCAAC
The DNA here is from genome assembly GCF_023634155.1 of Falco peregrinus. Taxonomy (NCBI): domain Eukaryota; kingdom Metazoa; phylum Chordata; class Aves; order Falconiformes; family Falconidae; genus Falco; species Falco peregrinus. Next base: position 115,829,638 of record NC_073722.1, on the reverse strand, counting down.
AGCTTGCTTTGTGTTTGCTCTTTGAAACCTAGGCTGCAATACCAGCATGTAAGAGTAAAGGAGCTGTGCCTAGCACACTTTGGGATAAAGGCTTTGATAGCCTGGGCTGTGCGTGCACAGCTCATCCCCACTGCAGTTCTCATACAAGCACCCAGCTGATAGAAAGTGGTCCTCCAACAGCCTCATTGTAACTGTTTTCTCTAAACATTTACAACCAACAAAATGTGCATGTGTACGTTCAGCAGAGGGCCAAGGAGAAAAACAGCAGCTGCTCCCCGCATTCCTGCTGGAGCTTGTATATATTCCAGTGCTTTTTAAAGCATCTATTTACATTTGCATTTTGGATCCCTCTTCACTTCCTGAGGAGACTTGGCCAAATCCAGTCCTGGTGCAAAGGGGGTGCATTGCCCCAACATCAGCACAGCTGCACTCCCCTCCACTGGGCAGGGGGATGACCTGTTTTCTTTTACCATAATAATACACACTTGGGTCTCCTGCTTTGCTTGTCCTTACATCTTTGAATTCTTTGCAAGATAAATACTTTTTTAGAGTTAGCTTATTGAAACCGGCGCTGGCACTTTGCAGCCTTGCTGGAGTGCCTGGGCCACCACCCATGCTGGGGCACCCTGTCAGGCTGGTGTCTTGTGGCCACGCAAGGCACCAGCTGAGCTCGCACCATCCCCGGGGGCTTCCCCACCCCTTGGCCAAGCTGTCAGGGATGCTGCTAAGCAAACGCTGCCCTGGCACATCACGTAAGTCAGGGCAGCTCATGGCTGGCAGCGGTGGGAAACCATGCTGGATGTCCCAGCGTCACTTGCAAGTGGCCATGGCAGCACTGTAGCTACTCGGCTTTTAAATTGGAGTACAATTACTCATGGGAAGATAGGAATCTTTTATAGCTGGATAAATTGCATTGGCTTCAGCAATGAGCACAGAGCCACCACGGAAAGGCCGCAGGAGGCAGCCTGGCTTTCTGCTCAGCAGGAGCCATGGCTCAGCTCTTACCAGCTTCTGAGAAGTAACGAAGCAGCTACCAAACGTAGGCTGTGAGGACAGAAAGTGCCATCCGGTGGCTCTGCGTTGGGCTCTGGAGAACAGTATTTTTATCAGACAGCATGTGATAATTTCAGCCTTCCCTGCTTAATGTTGTCTCAGAGCAGCAGAAACCCCATCTCATTCCCTACTAACTGTTCATTCAGATGAAGTCTTATTGCCCACAGAAGCAGTTTTGCCGAGGAGGAAAAAAAGACAGGCAGTAGTGAGCATCCTCTTGGGATAACACTCACCTCGAGAAGGCTGCACATCACCCAGATACGTGTCCCTGCTCTCCCCCATGGGACATTGCTGGGCAAGGTGCCGCCAGCCATCTCGCTCCTCAGCATCAGGTGGATTTTTGCATTAAAATTGCCCATGGGTCTGCTGGATGGGGAGCCAGAGCAGGAGCATCCCTTCTCTGGGGAAGCGCTGTTGGACAGGCTGGTCTCTGATCTGCTGAAATGTGGGGACCAAAGTGCTTTCAGAGCATGACACACAGAGCAGCAGGATCCTCAGCTGCATCCCAAGGGGCGCAGCCCCCGCTGGAGCAGGAGGCAAAGGGACGGATTGTGACCCGACGCCTGGCAGTGTCTCGTGGGGCTTTGAAGGGAAATTCCACCGAGCCCCAATCTGTGGTGCTGCCTCGTGTCGTGGATTAAATTCCTTCTGAAAGGCAAAACCAAAGCTCATGGGTGTGGATTACAGAGAGGCGTGAATGCTGCCTGCTGTTCAAAGGTGAACACTTTTCTCTTTACAAAATATAACATATGTGAGGCGGCTGAGAGAGGTTTCAGGACTCCAGTGCTTCCTGATTTTTGCTAACAACATGTCTGGAAGCTGCAGGTAATTGAGAAACCTGGTCAGGGGAAAAGGATTGCTGCTGCGTCTGATGCCTCTCCTTCCTTCCCTGCTCTTTTCCCTACCTTTGCATGGGGAGGAACCTCAAAGCAGAATGTTTTTCCTTTGGATGGGAAGATAAAAATCCCTTTCTATCCAGTGAGATGCTTAATGATCTTACATATTAAACAAAAAAAAAGCTGCAGGGAAATGTATTTAAGGCCAAATCCCTCCAGGGTGCATTTTCAGAGCATTGCCCTGCGACCAGGAGGGGATTGGAATATCCTGTGCAATGTGTTAAAATATTCTATAACTACTTCTGCAAAGGCATAACCCCATAAACCCAGATGTTGCCCTGATACAGCGCAGGGACCTGCTCCTCTCTCCCCCAAGCTGCCTCCCATTCACTTTAATTACCTGGCGCACCACAGCAAGTATCTTGCATGGTTGGTCACCTTTAATAGCTCCTCAACAGCAGAGATTTAATTAAATTAGCAGGTTCAAAAACAAACGTAGAAATTAAGAGAAAATAGGCCTGGCGTGTTAAGCATAAAAAAATTCATTATTTAACAGTGACATTAACAAATGATGTTCATTACTTATTTTCCAAATGACCAAGCCTGATCTCTGATGGAGATGTAGGGAATTCCAGTAATTCTCTTTTAATCATTTCACTTTGCGTGATGAAAGATGGGAACCGCTCACCAGTAACATGGTGCTGGGCTAAAAGGAGACACAATTCTTTATGAAAGAAGAGCGCATGTTTTGTCTTGGCGCAGCAACAATATGACCAGAGACTGAGACAGAGGGAGAGCAAAGTGCAGCGGCGCTTTAATCAGAGAGCAGGTTTTAATTCACAGGCTCAGAGGAGCCTGCTGATCAGCTTTGCTTCCATGTGGCAGCACCTCCAGAGAGGAAATAAAGAACGGAATGGTGTAAAACAGTGTACTTTCGTAGCAGTTAACAGCAAGAGACCAAAAAAGCTACGTTGCTTTTTGCTTTAGTCCCCCTTGAAGATCCATCCTTTTTGTGCCTATGCGAATCTCTGATGAATTCCTAAAAACCACGAGTTTATTTATATTTCTGTGTTACTCGTTGCTGTTTGCCTGTGTTAACTGCCACCATCTGGTTTCACCTGTGTGGGTTGCGCTGCACATCCCGTATGGGACCCTGCCTTCATCCCCAGATTTCATAAATAAACTTTGTAAAAAAAAGGAGATGGGAACCGATGCCAACTACAATGTCTCACTCCATCCGTGTTTGATGTGGAGGAGTTTAAGAGCTGCTATAACTGCTTTATTTTGTTCTTGCTCATCTTTTGAAGCCGCTGTCCCCGTGTGTGTTTCCGTACACAGAAGTGTTTGTGGCTGATTCAGTGCCTGCAGAGGTGTTTGCTTTTGTCGGCAGATGTGCCCTTGGGAGAACGTGTGTGTGCGTTTGTGTGGGATGTGACAGGACACATTGTACCACAGCCTGAATGCCAAACAGTGCGTGGCTCTTGGTTTCGCCTGGTTTTGTGTTGTTATTGCTGCGGGGGCTGGATGACACATGCCCTGTACAATGCAGGGATCAAATCCCACAGTGGGACATGTCCCTCCCTGTCTGCAGTCTTCACCTCTGCATCACGGTGCTGACTTCACGCTGCTCAGGCAGGGATGATTTTTAGACACTGCTAATGAATATAAGTGCATCCGTATCGCCTCTAATAGACCTTGTCCTCCTAAGTCCTCTACATCTGAAAAAGGCAACCTCTGCTCCAAAGAGCTTGCAGCAATATCTGACAGAGCCTTCCTGCAGCGGTTACAAACAGATTAACCTGCACCAGGCAGTTTGTTAGTGCATCCCGCATCCCAAGCCAGTGACAGCTTGTATTGCTTTGCAAGTACAGACACACCTGTAATACGCTTCTGAGACTAAATAGGACCCCAGGCATGAGGGGTGGATTTGCCTGCTTGTTTCCCATGGCGTTATATATGGATTTGTGCCTTTTCCTGCTGGAAATTAGAGCGTCTTTATATCACCCGGTTGTATTTTGCAGTTGTATGAGCAGGCTTGTGTCCGCAGCGGGGTCTGTCACCTGGGGGCAGGAGCTGCTGCCAGCCCGAGCCCGGCGGTCCCGCTCACTGCCCCGCGGCGGGGATGTCACGCTGAGCAGGTGATTACACCATTTATTACAATGTTTACACCACTTCTCTGTGCAGCATGTGTGGGAGCTGCCCTAACTGCTGCAACCCCCAGCAGTGATTTCTTGTCCTTGTCATATCAGAGCGTTGTTTCTCAGCAATTTGGAGGGGAGCAGGAGTGGGGCTGTTAACGTGGGGGGTTAAGTTTTTGCAATGTGCCAAAGATAGGCAAATATATTTTAGATACCCTGTTCTGGCTGAGCTAAGAGAAACCGATACGAAGGAGTTGACTGAAATCCACAGTGATTTCTGTGCTGTTCTGGACCACACATTCAGCTCTGACACAGCGAACGGTTACTGCAAAAACCTCCCAGCCCTTTTGGGAAGGACTTAGCAGTGGATGGGCATTAAAGGCCGGGCACCCATCCCCTTTAATGCTGCTGGGAACCCAGCCTCCCAACTCAGTGGATTATGTCTGCATTTGGCTTAGCAGAAATGGTGTGGGAGTACTAGCAGAGCTCTCCTAATGTGCTATTCCGGTCCAGCTACGCTTCGTGCTTGTGCAGTCAAACCACTCCCTGCGATGTAAGGGACCATATGGGAACGGCAGCTTTGGCGGTATAGCCGTCTGTGTGCTGGGACTTGGGTGGACACAGTCCTCTCTGTCCGTCACGTTGGTCTGGCCAGCAGCAAAAGGCTGGTGGGTTCCTGTGGTGTGAGGCTGAAAAACCTCAGTTGTGTCCCCCTTCTCCTTCCTGTGAGCTCTGGGGAGAAGAAACAGATTTGGGGAGAGGACAAAGAGTGCCAATCACACTCTTGCTGGTGTAGTGACTGCTGGGCAGCTGAAAGGTCATTTATAGAAAGTGTGACACATGGCAGTGTCCTAGCACCAAATAATCCTGGAGGATTTTGCTTTGGGGTGTAATAAAATACCTTAGTGCTCTCCAGCCAGACTGGCTGCCGTGCTCCCTCCAGGTCCATGCAATTATCTGCTCTACGTCAGGGAAACTGAGGCATGGCTATGGCAAACCCAGACTGCACAACACACCAGTCCATGGAGCTTGGAGTGCCCCCGGGCAACAACCCCCAGATGATTTAAATTGAAGAACATGCAGTTAGACTGTCTGGTTTTCCAAAGGAGAGGCATCCATGGTGTACCCAGGTGGCAGGGACACCATCACTTTGCTTTCTTTGCCAGGACTCAGGGACATGCCTGACACACCCAGAAACTCCCAAAAGGTCCTGGGTTCCCCATGGAGAAGTTAATAGGCTCTTGGCTACCATGTATTTACTGGGCAGGCACTGTGATGACCCCTCGTGAACATTAACCATGAACAAGCAGGAGCTAGCTGCCTGCTCCTCAAGCTGCCATCACTTCTGTCCCCAGTGCCAGGAAGGTCTGTGGACCCACTGGTGACCTTCATTAGATGGAAACACCAGCTCCACTCCCCCGTGAGGTCCATGCTGCTGCCTGCAGTGGGGCTGGCAGGGCAGGCACCCCCCGTGCCGGGTGCGAGGCTCAGCCCGGCTGCACCGATGCTGCACAAAGCCCTGGCGCTGAGTCATGAGCGGGGCCATTTGTGCTCAAAGCTTCAGCTTAATTTAGTTTAGGTTTCAGAGGCAACATATAAACATTCCCAGTGAAGACCCATCTTACAAGGGGCTCGGCCAAGTGGGGCTTCCTTCTCCGTGTTTATGGGAAAGCATTTTGTTTAGATAGAAAAGCAAACGAGCAGATCCCCACATTCCTCCCCAGCACATCTCAGCCAGATCGCTAGGCTCTGGGGTGGGAGATTTAGCACAAATTCGAGGGAAATTTGCATTAAAAGTCCTTTTTAAAAATCTCAGCATTGTGCCTGTGGGGCATGAGGCACCACAGGCTGGATTAGGAGCTGGGAGAGGGTTGGAGGCACTGACGGTAATGCAGCCTGCAAATCAAGAGTTACCCTGAGATTTGTTACAGCAGATAAATTCTTCTCCTGAGGACTCTTCTAGCCCATGACTCAATACCACAGTCTGCTTACAGCCCAGGAAGGCTAGAAAACATGGTATTGCTCATACTGTGTTCGTGGAAACTAGGAAAGAAGACATAGTTTGGGTTTTGCCCTTCAGGGCTGCAACTAGGTTGAAAATCCACCTCTGTATGAACACCAGCAGAAAGATTTACACCCATGAAGTACCGCTCAAAATAGGCTTTAAGTGAGAATTAATTGGTATCTATACCTCTGAGCAGGGTGAATTTCCCCTGGGCCTGAATAAGTTCTGCCTGAGCCTTTCATGGAGTTATTATTTCTTTCATTAAAGGGGGAGAAAGAGGGATGAAAATCTCCACTGAGAACAGCCGGCTAATTTTTGCTCTTTCTAACAAACTCAGGCCAAGATCTGGTTGCTGGCAAGCACAGACCCAACATCTGCAGGAGGAGAGGCCAGTGGCCTCTCCAGCTCACTGGAATTTTCCAGCTGATGTGAAATATTTCCCAAGTTAATGACAGTGTCTGTTGAGGCAGGGATGGGGTAGCCAGGTGGGTCAGGTTTTGATGCATAGCTGGGTATCACAGAGCAAGTGACTGAAGAAAAACCCAACCTTGTGCAGAGCTGGACTCCTCAACCATGCTCCAAGGGTTCAGGTTTTCTGTCTGAGCCTGCTCTGAGGAACCTCATCTCATGTTGAACTTGTCCAGTTTGCTCCTCGATTTGGGGGACCAGAATAAGGGAAGATCTAATAGCACTCCTATGTCACCACTGACCTCAAAAGATCCACCGTCAGTCTCCTAAACGGATACCATGGTCTCCTCAGCAGCACATTTCCAAGAGCTTTACACAGAAGGTCAATAAAGCTGTTTATCCCCACACACACCTTGGGAAAATGAGCCCAGTGACTTCCCAAGCTCACCCGTCCAGCAGCACCATCAGCCTCCTAAGGGCCATGGCCATGGCCTTGCTGGAAGGGCTGCTCCTTCACCTCCTGTACCTTTTTGATTTGACTCCAGGTGCTTCCAAAAGTCCTTTTATGGCTGATTGATGGGTTCTGCATGAAACAAGACAGCAGGCCACACCCAGGGTACTGCAGAGCAGCAATCCCATTTCCATTGGCATTCACAGGACTGGCACTGAGGAAAGAGGTGAAAAGTGAAAGCATCAGGACCAATCTCACCTTTAATTCTAATCAAGCTGAAATCCCCAGACAGAGGCATGGGAAGGCCCCAAATTAGCCAGCATCAATCTCAGAGACTAACTGCCCTGGTGCAGTGATCTGGCAAGTCTCACCTCCAAGCCCCTAAAGCCCCTCTGTCCTCCTCAAAGTTCGACCACCAAAGGGAGCCAGTTCCCGAGCAGTGAAATGCTGGGCATCCCTGGGAAGGAGGCAGCTCAGGGGTTAAGGCTTTTGGCAGCATTTCAGTTGTACAATGCAATAAAATATTTTATGACATTTTTACAATATTGTGCATTGGGATTTCGAGACCTCAAAAGAAAACACTAAGTTAGAGTGAGATGCAGCTGAGAAGAGCAAGCCCAGCAGGTATGAGTTTTATCTCTTTTCCTCCCCTCTCTTCCCTTCTCCCACTGCCCTCGCTGCAGGCAGGTTCACTTGCTCCCCACGCCACGAGCCAGCCCGGCTTCCCTGGTGCTTCTCAGCACATCTGTGCCGGGTTTATGTGCATGCCACATACTTCCACAGTGAGCACATATTACATGTTGCTACAAACAGCCCCAATAAAAGTGGGAGCCAAGTGTGCCTAAATATTACAATGTATTAAACACCCTTTAGCCTGATCCATAACCTTGTAATTGGTATAAAAATAACAAGACTCGTCTTTAAATGGGATTCCATGGTTGCCGTTGTCCATTTGTTGCGTGACATTGTGGGTTGGGACACTGATGGCAGGGTCAGGACAGGCAAGTTTGCAGTGATCAGCTAAAATCCTTTAGGTCACTGGCTTGGTGGCCCTCAAAACTAACTCAAGTGATTCTGAATCAAGGAAAATCACTCATCTTGAAAGGCTAGGGGGTGTTTCATTTTACAGTGAGACATGGAAAAAGAGCAGATGTCTGAAAGGAAGCGCTGCAGTGAGTTCATCAGAAATAAAGCTTATCCCATTCAGTATCTTCCCAACTTGGTGGAGGTTCAGTATCTTCCCAAACTGATGGAGGTCATCTTCATTGCAGAAGACCAAGGTGACCTCTGGGCAGTCCTTACCTTCCTGTAACAGCTGCAGCAAAGAGCCTTCAGCAGGTGTGGGACTGTCCCTCAGATACGCTGAGCACAGTTGTACCTGTCATTGCACCATTAGTCCTTGTAGGAGATGGGCTAAGGTGAAAGCTCAGGCTGTCTCTTAGCCAGGGGTCACTGAGGCTGCGAGAATGTCCTGGGGAAGTGCCACTGACCCAGGGACAGGACACTGGACTAGTTCAGCCTGGTCAGGACCAGCAAGGTTGTTTTGATGATCTTCTGTTACCACTCTAGAAATGAGGCTTCTCTTTGAATGCACTGGATAGTAGAAACTTTTTCTGCAGTTCCAAGGTAAATTTGACCAGGACAGTTCCAGATGCTCGGAGATTGGAGATCACTATTTAAAACACTCAGGAACTTTAACCCAAAGCTGAATGGTGGAAGAGGGGTCCTTAGCTCCCCTTTGTATGATGTTTTTTCCCTGTTTCAACTGTTCTGGTAACAACGTGGGACAGGAATGTACTTTCATAACTAAGGCAGCAATGGGGTTCTTCTGTAATCACTTTATTCCAGGAACTGACAGTCTAAGAAAAATCCCAAGTATCACAAGGCTTGGCATAAAATCGTACAAATTGGCAACACTACATTCTGAGTGAGGCAAGCTAAGAAAAGTCTAATCCAATCTTATGCTTTGGAGTACCGGCACTGCGGCAGCAGATCGCCTGGGGTGGCTGGGAAGGAAATCCTTGTCCCGGCACGGGACATGTCCAGGCTCTCGGTGGAGCAGAGGGGGGGTCTCCAAAGAAACCCCAGCATTTGCACTTCTGCAGGCAGAGACATCTAACGTCACGGCTTATTTGTCTGATCAAACAGAGCAAATCCCTCACTCTGATCCTGCTGATGGCTCTAAATTGCTTTAACCGTTGTGAAATGAACCACACAATATATTTTCAATGTAAGCAATTTTTTTCTTTCTTTTTAACAGCTCTTTGGCCTGACTTCAGTAGGTTGTTCAGCTCCCTTGGAAGGTGCTATTGAGAAACCAGTGTACGTGAAGGCTCACCTGAACTGGTTTTGCTCTTTTGTTTCCTCCTGCTGACTATTAATGTGGGTTTTATTACGTGACTCCAGCCGTGCCCAGAGCTTCCTTGCAGTGGATGCTGTGCATGCTCACAGGAAAGCACCTCTGTTCGGAAGTGTGTAATTACAGCCTAATTAGGCGAGAGGGAGAAGGCTGACCTGCACGGGCTCAGCCACCAAGCTGAGGCTGGACACGAGCTGCCTGCCCCCCCAGCAGCGGGCAGCCCTGGCTCTTCCCAAAGCTGGGTACCCCTTGGCTACCCTGTGGAAGTGCATCGGGAGGAGTGGTCACCCATCCCACAGATCCCAGCTGCCTCAGGTCCCGTGAGCGGCACCGCTTCCCAGTGCCCAAGACGCCCCATGGATAGAAGCAACAAGGCAAGTTGTACGTTAAATTGCACTCAAACGCTGGCACATTTGCTGCTCTGTTACCCAGAGTTTTCCTCCTGTGCCTCTCAGGCTCCACATTTTTTTGCAGTACTTTTGGAACTGGGTCAAAGCTGGTAAAAATTTAAGTATCAAAAGTTTGAGCAAAGCCAACGTGACACTATGTGTCAATCACAATGAATCTTTTGCTGCTGGGAAAGGTATTATTTGAAAGCTCCAAATTTTCTCACAGTGTGAATTTTCCAGCCAAATGAAGTTTGTCAGGGATGGGGAAAGGAGATTTTTATTTTTTCTTTTGTATGACAAACTTGTTCCTGGAGTCTGTGGGCAAAATCCTGGAGGGATTTTCTGCTGGAAAACACCGTCCTCCCCAGCAGAGGTGATTCCCAATGTGACACCTCAAGCTGTGACACCTCATAAACCAAAGAACCACTTCTCTGGGGAGCTGCCGTTGGACTGATGTTGTTTTACTGGGGAACCTGGGCATTATCGTGCTCACACAGACATTTGTGGGTATCATGGGTGACCTAGTGAGTGAAGTATCCTAGTGCTTATCCATCCTTAGCACAATCTGCCTCTCACCTTGCTGTTTCCTAGGGGTGGGGCGGGCGGTGTTGGTGAAACCCTTCCAGAGCCACAGAAAGAAATCCATCTTGCAGCAGGAGAGGCTCCTTGAGTTTGAAGCACTTAGGAGGGGAAGCAGAAGCTCTACAAAGGGACAGGCTGTGTGCCAAAGCTCATCTGCATGAGGGTATGGGACACTGCTAGGTAGTGACAAAAGGTGACAAATGTTCTTACCATGAAGGGAGCTCTTCCTTGGGCTGCTTCTGCCCTGCCTGCAAAGCTTTATCAAGTCACAAGCCTCAAACCCTTAAAAACCTTAAAGGAAACAAGAAAAAGCTTTGGCTCCGAGGAAACAAAGGAGTTTTTTCAAGTGATGGGAGGAGGGGAAACTGTGCCTTCTCTGAGGCAGCTGGACATCTCCACCACTGGACATCTCCACGCTCATAATGAGGGTTCTCCACAAGAGATGTCCCCTTCAGCTCGTATAATCCCAGTGAGTGGAAAACCCCTTCCCATCTGCCTGTGTATTTATCCAGGTTCCCCTCCAGCGTCTCACAGAGTGCCCACCATCACCTCTCGGTAGTTTTGCCCTCTCCAGGCTCTTTTAAGATATGAGGGTTTGGTGCCCCAGCTTGGGCATCCAAAGCCCGTGCAAATCATCTTGAAGACTTCTTCTCTCGGGGATCCCTGCAAAGCACCTGCAGGTGGCAGGGGCTGTCCCAGGAGAGCTGAGAGTGTGCCTGGACCCTCCCCGGGCGCCCTGGCTGCCGGGCCAGCTGCTATCAATGGCATCAGAACTTGGATTACATCGATTCTTGTGACATTGCCCAACTGAAACCCTGCTCCCCAAGGGAGGCTCAGCTTAATTGACTGTGGTTATTAATATTGTATTATCAGCAGCCAGATGGTCCAGAGACAGGCAGTTTTCATACATTTTACTGATGTCCTTCAGTGGAAAATTATTTCTTCTTCTCTTTTGTCCTCACATACTTCAGGTAGAATGACGTGTTAACAGTGGCACCTTCCACCACGAGCAAAGTCACCATGAGGAAGTGCCTGGCTGGAGAGCAGATGGGAAAAGGTGTCTGTGCAGGCTTTAATTAAAACAGCTCTGTGGAATGGCTGGGGCGTAGATGGAGGTGGTGGGTCCTTCCTACCAAGCCTGGAAAACATCCAAAACAGCTTTTCTGGAAAGGCTCTCCCCTTTGCCCTTTTTATTTCACTCTTTCTGACCGATACTCAGGAGAGCTTGCAGTGGTGGGTGCTCAGCACGCAACCCCCCCCCACCCCGCCCCCAGACGCATTGCCAGACACTTTCCAGGTAAAGCCTCCACATGCAGGCAGGGAGGATCTACACGAGTCCCTGGGCTCATCAAAACCTAAAACTCATGCGTGGATAAACAGCTCAGGAGTGAGGGAAAGAGCATCTTTAACAGCACGGTCCTGCTTAGAAAAGTGACCATGGAGAGATACTTCAGGGAAGTCTTTAACCAAGGGGTTTTCTGGCCCCCAGGGGGGGTTCAGTCCAAAAAACAGCCAGATGGTTCCTCTTCATAGGTCACTTCACTTGATCCTAGGTCCAGCACTGTCCGTTTGCTCCTTCTACACTTGAGATGCAAATGATGGTTGAGATAAACAGAAGACACCGGGCTTGGTATTGCCAGAGGAAATTGCCCTGCACTGCTCCGCACGCCCCGTGGGTGCAGGGCTGCCCCACCTGAGCTCCCCGAGCTGAGCACAGTCCTGCCTCTGACACCAGCTCACCCCACGGCCCTTGGCATGTCCCGGCAGTGCCTTGGTGCCCACACTGGTACCCCAGCACCCACCTCCCCCATACACTTGCAGCATTGCAGGGTCTGCCAGGGCTTGTCCTGCAGGAAAGCATCTCTCCAAGGCATGGTGGTGACAGGGTTTTCCTGTGATAAGCTTACACCTCCCTCAAAGTGTCACCAGCATGTCAGATTGGGAGCGCAGACCTCTGTTGTTAACCCCCCTCCCAATGAGTATTGCTGCAGACAGCTCCAGCGTGACTTCAGGAAAGGTTTGAGGGTGGGCTGGAGGCTCAGGGCGTGCAAGCGGGGTCTCGGGAGAAAGTGCTGGTGGTACCAAGAGCTCTGGGGAACGAGCTGCACTCAGACTTATGATATGATACAGATACAACCACCCTGCTATTCCTGTGCAAATTCCAGCTTCAGTGCAGCCTCTGTTTTCTCCTTGCAGTGGGAAGGGTATAATTTGGGGGATTTGCTAGGCTTGTACCCAACCGTGTGCCCAGCCAGCCTCCCTGCTGGGCAGCCCTTTAGCCCTGTGAGCGTGACTATCGGGGCACAGCATGCATTCAGCCTGCCCTCCCCCGGCCAGAGCACCGATGCCCCCTCCCCGGCCATCCCCTCCCTGCAACACACCGAGGGTCAGAGCTTGCACCGGTGGCTTGGCTAAAGCCCGTGGTCACCCGTGCGCTTTGTGAGAACGAGGGGGATGGTGGAATCAAAGGGTGCTGGGGAGGCAGGACCACGGGGGCATCCTGACAGCACAGCTCTGGCCCACTCTGAGCAGCTGCCAGTCATCTCGTGATGGACTATCTACCTATCAAAGAATAGGTAGAAAGCCTTTGAGCAGGCGGAGGATATCTAACACTGATAAACTATATGGGAAACTGTATCCTACTGAGCATTGCAGGGGTCGGCTGTACCCTGGAGAAGTTGTGGGGAGCACAACTCCCCACAGAGAAACAGGTATCTGGAGCGTACGTCCCATCTCAGGCATAGTTTTAAGTGCAGGTTGCTCATTGCAGACAGTAGAGGAAGGGCAGGTCAATAAATAACCTATTTAGGGGTCTCAGTGAAGTGCTTAAAACAAGGTGAGCTGCATCTTCTCTAAGTGATAATGGTCAAACAATCTCGATGACATTTTTGGGGCACTGGATATTTCAAGTCATTTTGTGATTTGCTGTGGAGACTTTTACTCTGTGGCCAGCGAGTGACTTGGCTGAGCTCAGCAGAGGTGCAGCATCTCCTCCACAGTTGCTCCTTGCTTGGCCCGTGCTGTACTATCCCCAGCGATGGGTTGTGCTCCTATGGGCGCAGGGTCCAACCACCCCCTCCCCTTGCCCAGGTCACCATACGTGGGAACATGGGGCACAAATTTGTGCTGGCAGCCCAAACACTTTGGTTCTTGGCTATGGTATTTCACCACCTTGGCCAAACCTTAAGTAGGTCGTCCTTCAGGTGTTTGCTTCTTGGATAAACTTTCCCCTCCTCCTAGAGCCATCCAATGAACAGACACATCTGACACAGAAACAGAAGTAGAGCTAGTCAAAAACGTATTGCTGCAAAGGAACATGGGCTGGAGCCCCAGTGTCCCCAGTGCTGCCTGCTGAGCCTCAGACACATCATCCTGGGTGATGCTTCTGCAGCCGCACATGGCTGGACCAGCCCGGGGCCATGCTCACACGTGGCAGCCAGGACCTGCTCCAGGATGGAGCGGCTGAGCCCTGGTTTAGTTTATTTTCCCGCTGATCCACCAGCGAGGGCTCATCTGATGCCCACACTGCCAGGACCAGCATGTGCTCCCCAAGCCGGCCGCTCGCTGGGAACATCACCAGCAAAATAGCAAACAGATGTCATCCAAGATCGTTCATAAATATTTCATAGCAGCCTGTGAGCCACCCGGTGAAAGACAGAGACCTCAGTGCCAGCTCTAAGCTTATTACTGAATTCCAGCAAATGCTTCTAATTGGATCGGTGGCAATGACAATATTATTGACAGCAACAGAGAGAACAACCCGCTGCAGTTTATTTGTTTTGCTGTGGGTACCCATGCTAATAAATGTAAATTGAGGGTGATGGATAAGACTTTGTGGAGACTTTCTTCTCTGTCTTGTTAGATTAACACAGAAACCTAAACAAAGAGGGAGATGTTAGGGAATGAGGAGAAGCCTGCCAAGATGAGCGCTGCTCTGAGGTGCAGGCAGAAGAGCAAAAGGAGTCACTTGGCATTAAGGCATTCGGTGTTTTCAGTCAGCTGCACCCAGACTGCAGCCATGGAGTGGGGAGGGAAGAGGAACACTTCCCAGAAATCCAACCTATTTGCCATTGGATTGAACAGGAATCCTGAAACTCCACCATGCTGCACGTGGATGCTGCTAACAAGGCGTTTTCCCGAAAGGCTCCTACTGCAATCAGAGCAGAAATCCCATTTCCTTAACTGTCTCCCAGTGACAGAGGTCTCAGAAAATAGGAGAAATGAAATGAAGTGGGAGAGGGTGCAGGATTCAGACTTCTGGTTTCTGTTCCCAGTTCTGCCATGTACTTGCCACACACCACTTATTTCCCAGAGGCTGAAGTGCTGTCCCCATGTCACCAGGGTTGATGTGACACTTGATCTGTTGCTGTTTGCAGAGCATTTTGAGGTCTTTGCTTGAAAGGAGCTTTTATTAAGGTTTCTGCATGCTAAGAGCGGCCTAGGACTAATAAACACGGTTTAAGAAAAGTAATTTGGGGACATGACAGCAGCTTGGTTCTTTGTGCTTTTGGATGTGTAATCGTGTGTGTGCGTGTGTGTGTATGAGTGCATGTACTTCACAAATTCTCCTGAGATCCCCTTTCCATTTGGAGGCAAAAGACTGCTGTATGAACATAAGTGTTGGTACGGCAGTATTTTATATGCAAGTATTAATCCTCTTTTTAAGCAGCCCGTTTATTAAAACTCGGCAAGTTTCAATTTTTGAAGCTGGTTTCTTGAGATGTCATTATCCTCCTGCTGGAGCAGATTAGCGGATTGCTAGAAGGATGCAATTTGAGCTCAATTAATTCTGCTTCAAGTCCCAATTCAGTGCTGCTAAATAGCTCTCAAAACCTCTCATCAGGTTATCCAGCACTCGGCTGCCTGCTGAGGCTGCCTTGGGACCGCGTTTCTGCCGGGGCAGTCCTGCCCGCGCTGCCTGACGCCAGCCCCCTGGCACTGCAGGCATCGCTTGGTTTGCACCGCTGCACTCTCTGTTCTAGAGGACTTTGACAAGATTTTCTGCTCAGTTACTCTAAACTATCTTGCGCCCAGGGAGCCAACGCTGGACTGGTCTTGCGAAAATACCAACCCCGGCATTCAATTTTTCTTCTCTTTTGTATCACTTCTATTAAACCAGTTAAACCGTTGCGGCAATCATTTTCTTGTCTGCTTGAATACAGCAATAAGAGGGAACAGCAAAGCAAAACAGATAAAATATAAAGCATGGAATAAAAATAGTCAGTTCACAGGCCAAGGTTTGGGTAGGTTTTTTTCCTTGGGTAAGACTCGCCTTGACTGTCATAAGTGGGATTAAACCAGAGCCTTGAC
Organism: Falco peregrinus; assembly: GCF_023634155.1. Taxonomy (NCBI): domain Eukaryota; kingdom Metazoa; phylum Chordata; class Aves; order Falconiformes; family Falconidae; genus Falco; species Falco peregrinus. The sequence continues at coordinate 115,814,107 of NC_073722.1, read as the reverse complement.
CTAACCTGCTGAGCCCAGACCCTGCAAATCCTCACTCATGTGGTTAGGTTTATGCGGGTGGAAATTGGGCTCCTGGCGTGTGTAAAGTGAAGACTGTGTAAATCACTGCCAGAGCAGAGCCACGGACTGCTCATTCTTCCAGGCAGGAATTGTCTTTTCTTTATATGCATTTGCAAAACCTTTAAAATTTTGCCCAGAGCCAAGGCTATCCAAATCATTATTAACCTTGGCCTAGTTTACAAACAGGTATCAAGTCCATTTCCTTCGTTCCTGTCCTTCCTCTCTTCCTTCCTTGCTCTCCCTCTTGTGCTCACAAGTATATACTGCATGTCCTCTTTCCTGCCTCCAGCCAGCATCAGTTACGACGAACCTACCTTATTTATTTTTTCAACATTAAAACAGACTTTATCATGATATTCAGCCACTTCCCAGCCTGCCATATCTGCTCTCACTGGATGCTCCAGAAAGGGGAGTTCGGGTACTGGAAGGCCACATAAGGCATCACTGTCAGCATGAATGTGGAGTAGATGACTCTTGTAGCTGCTTCTACTACTTTTATTTCAAGACAAGGAAGACTTCTGAAATGCAGGCTATCTGAGAGAGAAATAACTGGCCCAGGGTTGGGGGTTGAAGCTTTTTTCTTGGCAAGGGACATGCAATGAAAGGGGTGTTCCCAGCAGTTGTGCAGAGAGAGGTAAAGACCCATGACAGCTGCAGCCTCCTCACCCACAGCCTCCTCTCGCCAAATGTCCAAGCTGCGAAGTACCAAAACAGCACTGAATTGCCAGGTGGGACCACAGAGCCCAAACAGTAAATGCACTTATCCTGAGCTCTAAGAGACTGGTGGAAATGCCCACGTTGCTGTCTTCTAGATGTCTCAGGGACTTGCTTTCGTACTGCCATACACCTGCCCACGTCCTTTTGAGCATCACCCCAGGGCAGCTACACCGAGAAGGTTCAGTCCCGTGACATCGCTGCAAGCACAAAGATGCAAAACAGACCAGACACAGACTCTCCCATGCCCTGAGCTTGATGCTATCATTTATGCCCAAGTAAGCACGCACACAAACCTTTGGAGCTGGCAGCATTTTGCACATGAGCCGAGGACTGTCCAAGGCACTGGCAGTGCAGATGAGCCTTTCTGAATACGTTTCTCCAACAAAAGGTAGAAAACATGGCTGGCTGAGAAATGTCAGCTTCAAAGGGATTCCCCTGGCACATTCCAGACCCTTGGCCCCATCAGGCAGCAGCCTGAAAAAATATTTGGTCCTTAAAGGTCAGCATGTGTCGCAGCAGTGGCCAGCCGGGGAGTGAAGGGCACAGCTGAGGGATGTGCTGGGAAGGTCCAGCCACCGGCCACAGGTGCCACATGGCAGCAATCCCTCCCCAAACTGCCTCTTCTGCCTCAGTGTACTCTGTTTTCTTTCCCCTTTGCATCTGAGCTGGAAGAAAAAGCCCTGTTCCTGGCCATGCTGCATCCCTGCAGCTGCCAGCAGCACCCACCCTGAGAGCAGAGTGGGCTCCAAGTGTGGCAGTGCTGATGGCAGCAAGACCTTGCTCCCTGTGACAGATGGCGAAACCCTGGGAGAGATGCAACCATCTCTGCAGCTGATGTCTGAGTGCCATGGACCTGCTCACCTGAACCCTGCGGGGTGGACCATGGCAGCATGAGGGCAGCCAGCACCTTCTGCGCTTGATGAGCCCCGGTGGTGACAAGAAGGTGACCTGGTCCCTGTGCTGTCCCCTCCCACTTACACGGCCAGCAACCTATGCCCTCTTCCCAAATTTTCTCCTTCCCTGTTAGGAAGCTTGTAGGGTCATTGCCCTCTTGCCTGGCCCACATGTTAGTTGAACACACAGGCAGATTGCTCGGCTTTCCTGATGCTGCCCTTCATACAAGGTGATGCTGAAGTGGGGGGGTGCTCACAGGGACGTATGTTAGCATGTATTCCTCCAAGGATTTGCTCTGATCCAGCTGTGCCCTACGAAGATGATATCCGAGCAGGGAAATCTGCGCGACCCTCCACATCCCGCAGCACAAGCCCTGGCTCTGCTGGGTCTGCACAGCCCTGACAGCACTGGGACAGGCAGCTCTGTGTGGTGGCAGAGAAGCCGGGTCTGTGCTCCATCTCTTCTTCTCAGAGTGGGCTCCACTGTCAGGCTGGTGGAGATGCTCCTGGGAGTGCTGAAGGCATCCTTCTCTGCTGCCAGCCACCCCTGAACTGGCAGGTACTGGGGCTGCTGGTGTTACCATGCCCTACCATCGCCCTAGGGCAGCACATCCACAGCTGCTGGCAAGGGGAAGCCATGGACACGGCAGCACTTGCAGAGCATGGGGGAACAGCGCAGTGCCAGTCCTTCAGCTGTTGTTGGTTCTACCACTGGTGTGCAGGGTGGATAAATGCAGCCCTTTGTTCTGCTAAAATGCATCTACCATGGACTGGAGGTCGAGATGGGCACAAAGTGAGCGTGCATTGCTCAGATGGGCCAACTGCGTCCAGCCCACCCTGACGGGGCTGAGGCTCAGCCAGGGGCTCACGGCACATGGTAGCCATGGGGTTTGCTACTGTCTGATGCAGCTGCCGCCCAGGCCAGCCTGCTCTCAGTAATGCTGATCATCCCCTCCTGCTTGCAAGGACCTTGCTGCACCTGTGGGGGTTTTCAGGACTGAAGGGAGATGGATTGGTACACAGTCTGTATTGCCTTCGTGGTAGGGAATCCTTCAAAACACAGTGAAATGTTTGGACAGGTCTAAAGGAGGATGTTGCAGCTGGGGATCATGACTCCAGCAGATGCCTGCTCCCGTGGGGTCACCCTGCCTTTCCCAAATATGCCCATGGGGTGATTCCCAGCTCATGGGAGTGACTGTGAAGCGCACAGGCAGGGCTCAGATGCCAGCACATGCATCTCACCCTACCTGAGGCAGGACAGCCTCACGCATAGATGTAGCAGGCTGGACCCAATAACTACCACCAAGAATAACGTCATCTTGGAGCATGATTCCAACCTTGAAGCCTTTCAGGTGCACAAGCATCCCAGCAAGGCTGAAAGCACTAAGCCATCCAACATCCCCCATGCCAAGGCTGAGCTGCCCTTGCTGGGGCTGTACAGAGCTGCTTGGAGGTGGGAACCACAGCCCTCAACCCGAGAGGCCCTGCAGACTGCAATGCCTTAAAAACTTCTCTCTGCACATTAATTTTCCCAGGAGAATGCCACAGCTTGGAGAGTTAATAAGAGCATCAGCTAAATGGGGAGGGAGACGGATGGCACGGAGGGGCTTCACTGCTACACTTCCCTGCTACAATTTCCAAGGCATTTTTGCCAGCTTACGTCAGCAGCTTAAGTCTTTCATCCGCTGCTGTGTCAGTCAACCAGCAGCTCATAATGCCCAGTCCGGCTGGAAAGAGAACAAGCCGCTTCCAAAAATCACAGCCCCAAGTCTCGCCGCCAGCCCTAGTGCTCAGGGCAGGGGCAGGAGCTGAACAGGCCTAGAGAAGCAGCAGGGCAGGGGATGCAGGGGAAGAGCAGGCAGGGAGGAAGATGCTTTTGGTAAGTCGAAAAAGAGGAAAATAGTGGAGATTTTGTTGGGTTTTTTTTAAATGGGAACTCCCTCTGAAACATGGGCATATTTTTCAAGGAAGTTTCCAAGTGATGCTATATCACTGGAGATGATCTCCGATTAAAATTACCATTATTGATTCATCAAACAGAAACTGTCCCCACCTTAAGCCTAACCTTCCCTGGTAACTTGGTGACAGTGGTGTCAGCAAACTAGAACGCTGCCACCAAGCCCCTTAAACGCGAGGTTCAAAAGGGTTGAGCCAAGGGTGAGGATCAGCTCTACAACACCATCCAGAAAGAAAAATCACCCGACATATCTCGAGAGCGATTAGATCCCAAAGGAAGGTGATTTGTTAACACCGTGGGTCCATCTCTTTTGTGCAGAGCCCAGACATCTGGCAGAAGCACGAGGGGCCGGTGGTGGCCCGCTCCATCCCCATTGCCGGCCAGCGAGCTGTGCTCATTGAAACACTGACCGTGATTCTCATGCAAATGTCTGGACTGCGAGAACAGATGTGAAACATTTGGTTCTGTACTTGTTGGCTTGTAAAGAAATAATGCAACTGGAAGGGGGAAAAAAGGGGCCAAACAGGGTGCGGGGGGAGAAAGTTTATAACAATGGTTCTCCCTTGGTGGCCCAAAGTGATGGAGTTTATGTCAGGCTGTGCCAAATTCGTATCTCTAAGTGAATGGGACCAGCCCTGTCAAGCTTTGAGGTAGGAGCAATACACAAATATTATAAATACAGGAAAGTGTAGAAGCTGTGTCATGTCCAGTGTGGAACCATCAATCATCTCCTTCCCGTCCTAAGTTTATAAAGTGGTTTCTGATGGTACTTAGACAGTTTATGCCGGCCGTGTGGACTGGCTGGAAAAGCTGACTGCATGCTCCAAGTATGTCGCGTTTGCTCTCACGGAGCTCCGGTGATGAGGTGCCCTGGCAGGTTTTGTTGATATTAGCAGAAGGAAAGAAAAAAATCCACGGGTGCAAAGAAACAGGCAAGCCGAAAACACAAGCCACGCTCCAGCTGACCCCCGCCTGGAAGGAGCACGGTGTGTCCATCACCTTCCTTCCCACGCCCTTGGTCAGCACACGGGATGGGCAGACAGGGCTGGTGGGAGAGTAAATTTAGTAGCGACGTGGATGCACAATGACACTACTTCTCTGTCGTTTCTCATCATGGCTCTGTAACTACAGAGTTACTGCTGTCTGTCAGCATGGGACACCCATCTAGACATAGATGTATCTCCAGAAATGTGTATGAGACCCTTTTTCTGTGAGCATCCATGCAGAGAAACCTATGAGGGCACACATCCCTCAGTGAAAAATCCATGTGACATGCAGATGCACAAAGCTTGCACGTTGCAAACATGCAGATGCCTCCCACAACCGTATGCATGCCCATAACTCCATCTGCTACACAACATGCAATGCAAATGCTTATACACAGACAAGAGCATCCCTTGCATGCACACGCACTGGACTGTGTGTGCTTGGCTTTTCCCTTCTTTATCTGGATGCTTCTGAGCTGGGACACAAGCTCACAAAATGAAGGGGAACCTGGAAGCTGAGCTTGTCCTGCCTTCAGTAGTGCCTGGGTCCTCCCAGCACGTTGCTGCAGGTGCCTCTGACAGCTCCCAGGAGGGAGGGAAGGGCTCACGGGTGAACAGGGAGGCCAGGAAGGGAGTAGAAAGAGTGGGAAGGGGGAGCATGAGGACTGGGAGGCTGAGAATTGACAGATCTGGTTCGTCCATGGCGGCTGTAGAGGCCAAGAAGAGCCGTTGCTGGCTATCAACGTGTTCAGACTAACCTGGCCTCATCTCAGCCCTCTTCCCTGGTAGAGGAGGTGACCGCATCTCCCTGGGCATGTCTGCTTGTGGCTGGCCGGGTGGTCCTGTCTAACCTCCGCCCAACCCCAACGCTCCTCTTAGCCCAACCTCACAGGCAGCTGCGTTAAGGGAAAGGTGTCTGCTTATGTTTTGTGAAGCACTAAAGACCATGTTTTGAAACAGCCGAGCTGACGACTGCCTGCTCAGCTCAGTAATTACACACTCGGCACTGTGCTGTACATGCAAATTAGGCCTAAAATGACACCGGGATGTTGTGCTCCCAAGTTGTCAAAATCTTGTTCCTGGGATTGCCTCCAAAGCCCTCCTGCGCCTGGGATGCGCTTGCCAGCCCAGCGCTGCCCAGGGGAGCTGGCTCTGGGGGTGATGAGTCGCACCCCACTCCGGTCATACCCAGATCTCATCCCAGCGGGGCGGGGGGCTTATCTGCGAGCTGATGTGAGGGTGTGAATCCTCATAAACGCCCCAGCATGTGCCGGCAGGTGGGTGCAGACACGCTGCCAAACGCACAACAGGGCAGGTTTCCCCCTCCCTGGGGTTCTTCTGGTGGGTTTAGCACGGCCATCGCTGCTGTTCAGCCATGGCCCAGCCCGATCTGGAAGCCTCAGTGAGTTATCCAGGCATGACTTCACCCACTGCTGAAGCACAACCATCTCAGAGCTGGCAGTGTTTTTAGCATCGCCTAGCAGGAGCGCGGGCTGTCTGAGGATGGGATGCTAAGAATACAGTATTCAGCCCAAACTCCTGGGGTGATGCAAGGAGGCCAAATTTCCCATACAAGGCAGGAATGTGCATCTCTCATTCCCCCTTCCAGCAGGAACTAATGCTATGTTACTGCTTTGCTTCCTTTTAAAGTGCTCTCTCCAGCCCAGCAAAGCCAATAAGCAGAGCTGTCACCAGCTCCGCTCAGCCAGGACGGAGCGGGAGCAGCAGCGCAGGGTCTCCCGGGGAGGGGGGCAAAGCCCACACCCTTCCCTGCAGCAGCTCCCTGGGGATTTGCCGGCTCTGACGCTGGTTTGTGGGGGGACATCGCTGCCCCTCTCTGCCTGCTGGTTACACCATAGGGCTCGGTGTTGTCTGGGTGTTACAAACACCCTGGGAGCACTGTGGGCTCGGGGCTCAGGTCCTGTCCCTGGGCCAGTTGTTTCTATCTGTGGTTTCAGCTCTCCTGGGGAGGAGGGTATTTAAAAGGGATCACATGGCAAGTGCAAGCCATGAGGCTCAAATCAGTGCCTCCACTTTCAACCCCCACAAGTGCCATTGCTGTACAAAGGACAAATTATCCCTTTAAAACCTGCTGTGAAGGGAGAAGCTCATGGGATTTACACCCAGCCCTTCGTCAGTGGGTCTGTGGCTCTGCTGTCCAGCATGGGTGCCCTGTCCCAGCCCTTTAGGAGCCTGATTCAGCCCCTGATGCTCTCCAAGCATTGCTTGATATCCAATAAAGGCAATTAAAAAGGCTGCCCTTAACTTCAGAGCCTCTTGGTTAAGCCTTTGCAGAGAGCCAAGGCTTTGTATGCTCTCTTATGAGGGACAAAGTGAACCAGGACACGAGCAGGGCAGCTCCCACCCCACATAGGGCGCACCTTGTCTCCAGTCTGGTCCTTGTGCTCATTTTCTCCAGCTGGTGTGTCCATCCTGGGCTGGGGAAACCTTACCAAGTGTACCTTCACCAAAGCCAACCCTTCTCCACAAAAACACACTACTTTCCCCAAAGGCACATTTTTATAAAGAAAAAAAGTTTTATCAACAGTTTGAAACCAGCCTTCCCTGTGTGTTTAATACAGAATCATAAATGCAGATTTAAGGTTTAATTTTCCCTACATTGTTTTCATTGTCTGGCTTGGCTTTTTTTTTTTTTTTTTTTGAAATGGAGAATAATATTTAAAAGCACAAAAGGCCTGGAAGGTATTTATTGTTGTTCCAAGCCGTAGCCAGTCACAACTGTATCAAACCCAGCACAATGAAGCACGCAGCGCACAAATAAAATGAGACACAAACAAAGGTAATAAAAGAGACAAGTATCTGTTTCAAAAGCACTGGAAGAGCAGCAGGAGTGTAACTACTTCATGTTCCAGCTAATATAGCTGTCTGGACTGATCCTCAGAAAGCTATACCAGGGAGCAGTTTATGGGTCTCCCTTGGAGAGCTCTTGTAAATATTTGCCTGCAGTGGCTGAGGACTGTTGGGATGCTGGGGAGGTATCCATCACGCCGCTGTGCCAGCCCAGCTAACAGCCCCGCTGCCTGCAGTGTCCGTGTAGCACAGCCTGCACCCTCGGCGGTAGGCATGGGCATGTAGGCAGGGCATCGTGCCGCTATTCTCAGGTCGGGCCCGATGCTGTGTTTCTCCAAGAGGGATTTTTCCATGGGTGGGAGCTGCTGATGCATAAGCACTCTTGGATGTAACAGCTCGTTTCAGGTGTGCAGCTCCCCTGTGTGAGGATTTGCGCATCCCCATCTCTGCTGCCTGTCCTGGCTCTCCAGGTGGAAATTCATCTCTTCCCGCAGCCCCTGGCTGCCTGGGGAGGGGTGGATGTCATTTGAGCCAACCTAGAAAGACATAACACCTTTCCCCATCTGACAAAAGCCAAGATGAGAGCTGAGCTCAGCACCCAGACCCCTTAGTGTGGCACCCAGCCCCCTCAATGTAGCTCTCTGACCTCTCCATGCACTTGCTTTTCATGCTCAGAGCTCTTTGCAGCCAAGTGACTCCCACCATGGTCCCATGGTACCAGCCTGCCCAGTGTAAAGGTGTCCATGCCTGCTCCTGGGGTGCACTGGGGGGGGCCTGCAGCCATTATCACGGTGCAAACAGCCTCCCTTGTGCAGACAGGATGGGTGATTGCCCATGACTGGCAATGTACCGCACATGCCTTGTGTGGTTTAGATGGTTGAGGAGTCTACTAGATGCAGTACTGGTCCCCTGAGGTTGCTGGCAGCCGTGCCACTCACTGCGGTCCATGGGGCTGCTTCTCGCCTGCCTCTGCCCTGACTGAGCACCAGCAGTGTGCTAGATGTGCTCTGTGCACTGCAGGAGCTGGTGTGGACGCCCAGATGAGCATCTCAGCGAAGCACTGAGGCTGCTGAATTCACCCTGCCTGACTCCACTGCATCCCAGCCTGTCCCCCCATCCCAGCCACCCGAAGGATGCTCCCACCAAAACCACAACTGGAAGCTGCAGCTTCAGTACACAGGGAGAGGCGTGAAGGGTCCCGCTGGCCCTAGAGGGTCTGTAGCCCACTCCAGTCATTGGGAACAGTGATGCAGCCGCTTTCATGGGAGGCTGAGCCATTAACGAGCTGACAAAGCTCCAGGCCATGCTCTCCCCTACTTTATGGCAGAGGCATCACCCTGAGCATGATGGTCATGTTGGGAAGGGCAGGTCCAGAAATCAGGACCCTGCCTGCAGCAGCCAGGCAGCCCAGCTGGCAGCCCCGAGCTCCTGTCGGGGCTTTGAATCCTATTCAGTCTCCTCCTCTTACCGGTTCTTATTAATTCATGCTCCCGATCCGAGGCCTCCCAGATGTTCTCACATCTTGTGCCAGCTCTCTAATCAAGTTGGCCTAATCAATCCCCACTGGGCAGGAGGTATCAGATACAGGGTAGACAGAGGGCCATGGCCAGACAGCAGGTACAGAGATACGTTGCCTCCTGCCTCAGCCAAAGCAGGACTAAGATTTTGTCTCCTTTCCCTTCACAAATCTGCCTGCTTTTTGGATGCAGGCATTGCATATTCTGCAACAGACCAAGTCATTTTGTCAGGTTAATGAAAGCAGGCTGAAAATACTCTCTCAAAACTTTTTATTATTTTCTTCTTTTTTTTTTTTTTTTCCCTGTTCTGTATGATATTTCCTGTGGATAGTTTTGTCCTTCCAATAAAAAAAAAATAATAATACTGTCCCTTCATTTTTAGTGTCTATGGCTCAAAATTTCAGGATAACTTTTCAACAAAACCCTCAGTACTGGGAATGGTGCTCAGCTCTCCAACACATCTCCAGCACCTGCCCCTACCTGCTCGGGCCCGCAGTGATGCTCAGTGGGGATGCAGCTCCCTTTCCTGGTGCTCGCATGTCTCCGACGCTGCCCTTACGCCCCCAGCACATGCTGCACCGAATGAGAGCCCTCCAGACGCCACAGGAGAAAGACAATTCCTTTTTTTAATAATATGGGAGCATTTGGCTGGGACCCCATTGTGCCAGACTCTGTACATCCACACAGACTCTGCTCCCAGAAGCTCAGTGGAGCCAGAGCCCACCCGGGAGCCAGAGAGCGCTGGGACGAGGCCAGCAGCCAGGTCCCCCTGCCAGCCTGGGGCTGGGACACCCCAGGGCTGCCTAGGTGACAGCAGCGGCTCACCCCTGGCACCCCAGCCCCACACGGGGGCACCTCCCAGCAGCCCACCCCACCACACACCTCACCGGCTGCTGGTCCTGCCGGCTCTGGAGGACAATGCGTGTCCCTACAATCCGAAGGCAAAAAGTCCTTGAACTTTCTGTGTGATCTGGAGGGGGGGAAAGCCCAGGAGATTACTGACATCAATAGAGGATTTGGGTAAAACAGGACCCACCATTGACTCCTCCCTCTCCTCCGGGCTCTCAAACCCTGGGCTGCTGCTGGCCTGTCCCCATTAGCTATTGTTCCTATTCATCTTAGATGAAGGGGCTTTTGTTGTAGGAGCCCATGCGGGGTCACATCACCCCTCGGTTATCAATCTGGTTCTCTCTCTTCTGCCCCATACTCCATCTCCCCGGTACAATGGGATGTTTTCTTCAGCAGCAGCTTCCTGACAGGCAGCGGTTCCCTTTGCCTTCAGACCTTATAATCACTTGTTAAGCTGTGCTAGCCTCGGGCTCCCGGTCCCTTTTCCACCATACTCCCAGTTTAACCCCTGATCCCATCCATGCTACGGGTCACCGGGAAAGGGGAAAAAATACAGCTGTCCCCGTGGGGCTGGCGCGGGCTGAGCTTGCACGAGGCATCCGAGCTGGAAGCCTTCCACTTTCCCAATTGTACGGGAACACCTGGAAATATCAGATGGTGGAAGCGAAGTCTTCGGCTCTCATTTGCCAAAGCAACAGAGGGTTTGGGTTGCTGAGTCTGAGCCTTTGCAGACTTGCTTGCCAAAGGGCTCTTCTGGAAAGCAGAGCGGTTTCCTCGGTGCCCCATGAAGGGACCCCAAAAGCAAGGCATCCCAAAGCAGCCCATTTGGAGTAGGAAGCCTTGCTAACGTGCTGCTGCTGGTGGTGGAGGGGGATATTGGCACCAGACACACTGGGAGAGGAGCCCCACTCGCTCTCAGAACTAGCAGCAGAAACAACTTGCGCAGCAGAGCATTCCTCGGGGGGAGGCAGGGGGGGAGCAAGCAATAAAATAATAAATAGATAAAAGGAGAAAGGAACAACCAAGCAAGGTAAGGAACGAGTGCAAACAGGACCACGGAGGAGAGCCTGCCAGGACCATCCCCAGGCTGAGCCCACGCCAGCAGTGGGGCCGGTGCCAGGGAGCCGTGAGTCACGGGCACGATGTGCAGCCCCGTGAGCTGGGCTGGCCATGCTCATCTCTGCCCGGCCAGCCCACCAGAGATGGTGATCACACACCCACGCACCCACCATGGCACCCGGAGCTCCCCCACACCCCAGGGGATCCCAGGGAACCCTGGCACCCTGAGGCACCCTGCTGCTACCAGGCTTTGGGAAAGGCATGCTGGCGTCTGCAAGGGGGTGCAGGGAAAGGCTCTAAAATAGGGAGAGCGATCGACACGGCAGAACTTTAAGCGGAAAAGAAAGAGGCTGCACTGTAAATGTTAAGTCAGTTGTGTAAGAGGCTGAGTAAAATGGAAAGCACCTTTTGCTCCAAGCCTCTATGTTATTTAAAAAAAAAAACAAACTCACCACATTATCCCTGAGAAGGGTTATTTTTTTATTTAGGGCTAAAATAGATAAGAAGTGTAAATTCTTAGAACTGGGTGTCATGATGTCAGCCACACAATTTTTCTGGCTTTGTAGTATAGTTTTCACCAGACAGTCTCTGAACCGAGAGCAGCTCATCTAAAAATAAGGGCAAAACCAGCCTGCTAATAAACCCCTATGGATAATAAACCTCATAGTTGCAGCTGTACTTGCAGAGTCTGCAGCAATATGGGGTACAGAGGGGTGAAATTCTTTACTATTTTATTTCCCTGTCTTGCCCTTTCTACCTGGTAAGACACCTTCCTTCTTGGAGAGTTGTTGCTGGCTGCAGCAGCCACCCGTGCCTTCAGCCTCAGCACACAGAAATGATGAGTCAGGTTCTGAAAAAAAATCACAGGATTGCCTTAAATATCGTAAGGCTGTTTTAAATACAGATATATTTAGCCTATTGCTTTCTAGACATCAAAACTTTTAAAATAGACTCTGGTCATATTTTCCCTAGGCAACTCGTGACTTTTTAAAGGAAAGCTGAGATTCTCACCAATATTTCCAGGAAAAAAGCAACAAACGTGAGTCCTGTGATGTGATCGCAGCAGATAGATTCACATCTTCCCTCTGCACTCTTTCACACCGATTTCACTTCTCTTTTCTTATTTTCTCTGCTAGAAAGGACCGTTTATTCAAACAGAAAATGTGGTATTGTTCTAAGTGTCTGAGGAAAAAGTGTCATAATGACCAGCATAAAGAAGTCAAACCACTTTGCATTGATCGTGCTGCTTCTGCAGGGCCCACTCCAAAGCCCATTGATGTCAGCAAAGTCTTTTCATTGACTTCAATGAGCTGCGGATCAGAGCGCAGATTTATAAAGGCATTTAGGTTCCTAATGATGTAAGTAGTTGCCTAGAGGTGTTAGGGGCCTAACCTGCTTATAGCCTTTTGTAAATCACACCAGGCATCTACTTACATGTCGAAGCATTGAAATACCTGAAACGCTACAGTATCTTGAAGTCACCAAACCCACCGAGTTGGAATTACGCTCACTAATTTCAGATCAAGTGATCTGGCTGTGTTGCAGCTGGGGTGGGTATGGATTTGGAAATCCATATATTCAAGATAAGTTTCTTTGCTTAGAGAGGAAAAACGTCATAAAGTTGGGAGAAGATCTAATGGAATAATTCATTGCAAATAACATTTGTTATTAATTTTGGCCTGTTTACTATTTGGAAACACATTTTTATTAGCCAGCCAGCTCTGCAGATGGCTGATTATTATTCATTGCAAAACCCAGCTCCCTTCTTTCATTGAATAATTTGTGGATACACCAGCTTTATTTCCAAGTAGTTGAAGTTTAATTCCACAGCTAGGTCCACACCAAACAGAAGGGAAAAAAAAAAAAAAAAGATCTAAGTCAAGTGTTTCATGTGCAAGTTTGTTTAAAATTTCTATAATCTATGACAAACATTTCAAATTAAAAGGGCATTCCCACAGGCAATGAAATAATGAAGCCCTTAGAATCAGGCAGCCGAGGCATGAAGCTGATAGCTCCTTCCACATTTTGTGTACTCTCAAAGGAGAAGAGCAAATTCTGAGAGCAATATCGCGCTGTGTTTGTAGATATTTCTTACCAACTGCAGGACGGATTCTGCAGCCAGCCTGGGGCGATTTGCTCAAGCGAGCGAGGGAAAAGCCTGATTTTGGGTCTGAAAAGCCTGGTTTCGGGTCTTTCTGCGCTGTTCTCGGTGCTGTGCTCGGTGCAAGTGGCGGCTGTAGTGCTGCGGGAGGGTTACACCGTGTCAGGGTGGGTTTTAGGGTGTCCGTTCTTTGGCGTCACGGTGTTTGTGCGGGTGGGTATCACCGTCGGGTAAACGAGGGGGTTGTGCCCAGGTGCCGGGGGGGGAGAGGGGGGTGGTGCAAACCCCCCGCGGGCGGACCGGCCGGGAGCGCGCTCGTGCGGCCACCGCGGGCACCCGCACACCCTTTGCGGGACGGTCCCGCCGGGGTTCGGGTGCCACATGCCCGCGGGCAGCGGGGGGGACGGCTTCACACCGCCCCTCGGCACCGAGAGAAAAGCGGCGGCGAACCGAGAGCTCCGCGCTGCCCGGCGGGACATCCCCGCGCCCCGGGGCCGCCCGGGCACCCCCGCGCCCCCCGCTCCCCCCGAAGGGACTGGCCAGCGCCTTCCCGCGGGGTCACCCCCCTCCTCCCGCCGCACCGGGGCCGGGCCGGGGGCGGCTCTGCCCCCCGCCCCCGCCGCGCCATTGGCCGCGTCCCCCCGCCCCGCTCCGCCCCGCTCCGCCGATGTCCCCGCCGAAGTTCGCCGCGGCGGGTGCCGCACGTGGGAGCCCCACGCCGAGCCCACGGCGCCGCTTCCCCGCCCGGCCCCGGGGCGGCCGCACCCCCCCCGCCCCGCCCGCGGGGGATGCCCCCCTGAAGCGCCGCCGCGGCGTGGCCCCCCGCGCTGGGGATGCGGCAGCGCGCAGCCCCCCGCCACCGCTGAGCGCTGCGCGGAGGGGCCGCGCCGGGGGCGGCCGCGGAGCATGGCCAGGGCGCCCGGCCGCCGCCTCGGGGTAGCATGGCCGTGAGCGCGGCGGCCGCCCCCCGCCGCCGAGCCGCTGCCCCGCAGCATCTTCAAGAAGTTCCTGGTGATGCTCTGCTCGCTCCTGATGTCCCTCTACGTCTTCTACTGCCTGGCCGACCGCTGCCAGACGCTGCCCGGCCCCATCATCGCCGCCGGTGCCGCCTCGGAGGAGGAGGAGGGCGGCGGCGGCGGGTACCTGGGGGGCTCGGCCGAGCTGCCCCCCTGGCAGGCGGCGGCGGCGCGGCGGAAGCGGCTGCTGCAGCGGCTCAAGCAGCGGCGGCGGCGGCAGGAGGCGGCGCCGGGCGAGGGGGTGCCGGCCGGGGGCGGCGGGAGCCGGGCCGGCGGCTCGGGCGGCGGCGGGGGCAGCGCGGCGGGCACCCCCGGCACCCTGACGCTGCTGCTGGGCGAGGGCACCAAGCGGCTGCCGCAGGCCATCATCATCGGCGTGAAGAAGGGGGGGACGCGGGCGCTGCTGGAGTTCCTGCGGGTGCACCCCGACGTCCGCGCCGTCGGCGCCGAGCCCCACTTCTTCGACCGCAACTACGAGCGGGGACTCGCCTGGTACAGGTACGGGACGGGCTGGGGCGGGCGCGGCGGGGCCGGGGCCGGGGCCGGGGCCGGGGCCGGGGCCATGGCCGAGCCGGCAGTGCCCCCCGCTGGCCGCCCGGCCCCTCCGCCGCCCACCAGCGTCCTCCGCACCCGCGGCTCCCCGACACCCAGCCCCGCTCCCCAGAGCCCCCCGGCCGATCCTTTCCTCACTCCCCACCCACCCCCGGCCCCCTCTCCCCGGCTCCCCAGGCATGCTTCCCCCCATCCCCTCTCCACCCGCTCTCCCGACCCTGCTTCCAAATCCCCCAGCCCCTCTCTCTCCCCACGTCCTCGTCCCTGCTGCCCGCCACCCCAGCCCCAAACCCCCCAGCCCTCCCCTGCCCTCGGCTGCCCAGCACATCCCCCAGCCCCCCTGCCCCGCTGCAGGCCCCCCCCCCCCCCCCCCCCCGGGGATGCCTCCTACAGCCCGGGGTGCCCTGCGGCCGGGGGAGGCGATGGGAACAGCAGCGAGTGCCCCATCGCCCTGGGGACTGCGGGGGGGATGCTGTGGCAGAGCTACCCCCCAACCCCAGGAGCACGGGCCCCCTAACATCTTGCTGCTCCCCGGCTTTTCTCGAGGGGGTGGGGGGGCTCTGCAAAACCTGTGGCTCATCCTAAGTCCCAGCCGAGCCGCCCCGCAGCCCCGGCTGCCTCCCCTTAAAGCATCCTATCCCAGAGCATCCTCTGTCACCTCCCGCGACTCCCAGCCCGGGGATGCAGCCGGTAGCAGCAGCTTTCCCCCGTTCTGTGTGGAGAACCCCCCCATTTCCCATGCAAATCTTTCAGCAGCAAATGTCAGTTCCAGGAGCGCAGCCCACGCGCTCACCTTGCCTAAGAAATAAGCAAAAAGGTAGCTGGGGTTCTGCTTTCAATTAGTGCTTCATTAAACCAAGTAAAAGGTATCCCCTGTAAATGGAGGTGGTGAACGTTAAAGCCAAAGGGCAGGATTCTCGTTACTGTTGTTTGGATGTTTTCCTTGTTGTTTTAAACTTAATTGAGGAGCGTCTTCTGGCAGGTTCCTATGGAAAGGGCTGGTTAGGGTGGGGGCGAAACTGCTCTTTTGCAGAGTGTGTCTGTGTTTGTGGCTTTCTTGAATGAACAAGCAAAAAGGAGAGGATTTCGGGTACCCCGGAGCTTGTTTTACTTTCAAGTCAAGCCCAGCTATTAGCAGAGAGGAGAGGATGATTTTGGCTCAGTTTGTGGTGACGGTATTGAAATGTGGAGTAGGATAGTACTGACAGTCCGAGTGTTTATGTAAAAGTCTTAACACGTGGAAGTGATGAGCTTCCTTGTGTATCCGCCGGTGTCAGAAACACGCTGGGTTTTTGCAGGCAGCAGTGTGGGTTCTCAGAGAAGAAAGATTTCCTTTCGTGTGGGCTGAAGCTGTCTACAGAATTGTATTTTTAGTGTGCGCTTATCCAATTTCCACATGCTGACCCTGTATCAGAAAGGAAACATTAAAAACGCATCTGAAAACCTCAAGAACTTTAATCAAGTCTTGACTTTGAAAAATAAACACATGGCTTTGGGGTGGCATCTACTGAAATTTATGGTGGATATGCAGAAAAGCTCATTTATCAAAGATGCTCTTGAAGCCTTGAGGAGCAGATGGCTGTGGGATAGACCCGCTTCTGGAAACAGTGCCTGTGCGAGGAGTGCAGACCTAGACAGAGGAGGAGCCACAGGCATTTAGGGCATAGTACAGCCTTCGGTGTAGGGGACTGAATTTTCCAGAGGTTTGGACTCGATCTTGCAGCTCTTTCTCATTCGAGGTGCTGCCCTGCATGCTGTTTGTATAAGCATTGTGTTTTAGCGTTTGGTACATGAGCTCTCCCATTAATTGCTGCAGTTCGTTTGTTCTGGTATTTGATGTACTGAATTTTTTTTTTTATTTATTTTTTTTTATTAGCCCTGTGGAGGCTGAGGTACAGTGAATTCTTTGTATGGGATTATTCCTTTGAGACCTAATCTTGCTGGCTTTGCTTGTATGAGTAATCTTTACTAACACACAGAGTCCCGGTGTGATGGCAGAGTTGCGGTGTCAGCCCACTGGTAACCAGTTGCCAGCCTGTTATAAATACTCATTTTCAAAAATATCTGTCTCTCTCCACGGGTTTGCTGTAATCTTTGATGAGGGTTCGGTGCTGGGGAAATAGCCAGATGTTTGCCAGGGGTCCTGATTTCTTATCTTTGGCATCGGAGGCTTAGGTTTCACGTGCATTTCTGTTTCCCAGCAGTCAGACTAAACAGCATCATTACAAGATATAAACACTTGGGTTTGCTTTCAGCGCCCGCAGGAAGCCAGCGCAGGCAGCGCGCGCCCTGTCCAAGGCAACAAAAAGCTCTTGGCTGTTTGCAGCGACACAGGCTTGCGAACGTGGAAGAGCCAGCCAGCCTTCGCAGCTGATGGTTGGTGCCGTTGTCACTGGAGGTGGGCTGTCACAAGGATGCCACACTGGGATAGAGTGGCTGTGGGGTCTCGGGTGTGAGGGGGACCCCGGTTCCTCCTGGAAACAAAAGAGCAGCTCCAGTAACAGTTGCTCATTGTATGGCGTGAGGGTGGATAAATGGGGCCGAGCTGTGGCTGCAGCAGCAGGATGATGCTCCCGAAGTGGCCAGTTAGGTGGTGGTACCTGTAGGGCAGTGGCTAACGAGGCACGGGCTTGGCATGTGAAAGTCCTGTCACCTACTGGGGTGTCACACAATGCATGAAAACACTCCCTTAAACCGAGCGGAATAATCACTCGTCTCTTCTAGCCTGAGCTGTGCCTGGGTAGGAAGGCAGCTGTCCCTGCCGAGAGGCTGATTTTATAAAAAACAGTCTGAGTGATTTAATTTGGTAAGTGTGACACCTCCATGTGCGCTCGTGTGTGGGTTGAATGTCAAGGGAAGCTGTGTGCCGAAAGCAGCGCTCGGTCTCAGGTTTGCAAGTACTCTTTTCCGACGACGGGGACAAAAGGAGGGAGGGGGCAGCCCACAATGCTCACATTGACTTCCCAGCACAGAAATCTCCACTCCAGCCCTCAACAAGGCTATTGAGCTAACAGAGTTCAATAGCAGGTGAGCATGGGTTTTAATAGAGTTCAACTGCCATCCCCCACTGCGAATACAGCTGTATACAGCCTGGGGAAAACTCCCAAGAATACGGTCTAAGCCACTCAAGTAAAAAAAAAAAAAAAAAAAAAAAAAAAGTCAGGATTAAAAAAAAATCTGTATTTGCGGGTGATATTGTGAGTCTGGCTGGTTCCCTCTGATCCTTTGTTAGTCTCGCGCTGATTGAGCTGCCTGTTGGAATGTCATTATACTGTCAGTCACCCCAGGAACATTTATTTCATATGTTTTAATCTCCCTGCCTCTGTAGCACCGATGCCAATTTCACTAGAGCAAAGCCAAGCTAATGTCATTAGATTACACCTGATCCAGGGGAAGATGAAAGATGGTTCAAAGTTACTCCGTCAGGTTGGGAGTTTAAGTATCGCTCCTCCCCAGTGCTTCCAGAGCTGGGGAGTTCTGTCTCCTAATTAATGTCCTCTTGGGATTTTTCTCCAAGGCTGCTTTTTCTTTTTCCTTGCCTTTTTTTTTTTTCCCCCCTCCATTCTAATCTAGGCAACCACTGGTTTTCTGAGTCAAAGGGAACAGCAGATGTTTCAGTTGCTGAAGAGGTCTAGGATGGAGGAAGAGGAGGTTTCTTTAGGGTGGGGGCCAGGCTTACAGCAGCCGGGAGCAGCTGTGTCCCACCTTGTGCCGCTTCCCATCCTCTGTGCCTGAAATCAAGGTGCAGTCGGAGCCCTGTGGATGGAGGAGTCAGGCCACGCCGGTAGCAGCGGATGGCCTGGAGGTCCATGGGGTTTTGTGGTCCCTGTATTCAGCAGCATAGGCTGCGAGTGCTGTGAAGGCATGGAAGTGGGGATGGGAGAGTAGGCGTGGGGGGCAGGAGCACGTGGATGACGCCAGGGGAGACTTCAAGGGAGCGAGTACAATCTGCACAAGGTGGAACAGGACCAGATGGCCATCAGGAGGAAAGACCTTGTTGCAAAACTCCCTGCAGGAGGGAGATGCTGTAGCACTAGTTGCCTTAAAGTGATCTTCTCCCCCACCTTTCTTCAGCCATCCTTGCAGCCTCTGCAAGAAACACCAGGTCATCGACTACATTCAGGGTGTGCCCAGCCTGGAACGTGGGTTGTGCCGTTGGACATTGAGCGTGAGCCGGTTGGAGTTTTCCACTCCCTGGTGTTGTGCACTCCTGCTTGTAGGAAGGTCTGGTTTAGCAGCGCCTGCTCCTTGTCCTGGGAACATCTCGTCTGCCAAATACATCTGAATTACTAATAGCATCAAGTGCAGCCTGCAGCAGTGTCTGTGGAAATTGTAGCCTTGGACAACCTCATGCTGAAGAGGATCAAGGTCCTTGTTTATTTATTAGCTGTGTAATCAGAGACCTCCCTGTGCTGAGCCTGTGGTGCCAGGTGCTGTATGAAAAGGGAACAAAAGCTGGTCTTGGCCCCAAAGCCCAGGTAATTCACTGCAAAGAACAGGTGGGGATAGGCTGGGACAGGCACAAAACCGGTGGAGAGTGTGTTGGCTGGGCAGCGTGGGTCTCCTGGCCAAGGAGTCATCGGAGACGGAGGGTGAGGTGGGTTTATGGGTGGCTGAAGGCACCACTCCTTGCTGGGGGAGAGCAAGGGGGAGGAGGAGCTCATGGAAATGCTGGTGAGGGCTGGGGTCGTGGAGTCTCTTACACAAAGACAGTAACTGGTGCCGGTACTCATGTGCTTTGCCGCTGCCTTTGGGCATGATCTGGGCTCAGATACTCCAAAGCCTTTTGGTAAAGATTGGAAACAGTTTGAAGGTTGGCACCCTCCTGCCGGGGAGGCATCTTGGTGTGCCTCAGTTTGCCCGTCTGTGACGTGGGAGGGAGGTCGCTGCCCGGTGCTGCAGCGGTGGAGCAGCACGGCTGTGACTCTGGCATCTCTCTCCAGCACAGAAATGGGGAGGTATAATGGAGCCTGAGCTTGTTGGGCTATGCTGTGGGTTAAATAGCACCCAAAGCTGGGGAACCCACCGGAGCTGCTGGCAGAGGTCCTGCAGCCTTGGCACAGCTCCAGCTCACCAGCCTCTCGTGGTGGGGGGACCACCTAGTTTGCACACCTGAGGGACGGCACCCACAGAGGTGGCACCATCCAGACACACACTCCTAGCAAGATCCAACTGCAAAGGGCTGGGGCTGGTTTTTTTTTCCTCTTACTCCTTAAACAAACCCCAACAGGTTATTTTTTTAGGTGGTTCTTTTAAGGATTTTGCATCTATACCTATCACTTCTGTTTTCTGTTAATGGAGAAGTTCAGATCCAGGTTCATGTCCTTTCCTGATGATGGGGTGAGTGCCTGAGCTGGCGTATAAGGAGACATCAACCCTGCTCCTGTTCGAAAGCATCAAAATAAGTACTTAGGATTTTATTGGACTCTTCTCTTGGCAGATCCTGTGGTCTTCATGGGGATATACCAGGGAGGCTCAGAAGTCAATAGACCCCATCCTCCTCTTCAGTACCGCTTCGCATCCCGGCCCCTGAGGCACGGGGGGCTGGAGGGGTTCAGAACCTTCCCTAGCCACCCCATGGCTCTGCCTGGGGCTGGGCTGCTTGAAACTGGGGCTCCCCTGGCCCTGCTGCTGCTGCTGAGCAATCTTGAAAATATGGCCTTGACTGTCCAAGATTTTGTCAGTTAAATTCATAGAGCTGGGTCTCATGAAAAGCAGCACAAAGCTCCAGCTGGCTGGGGCGGGAGCCCATTTATGGCAAAAGTTGTGGTACTCTCCTAGAGAAGCAGCAGATTCACCCTCTTAAGCCACTAGTCCTCCTTTAAGGTCAGATCTTGCAAATCCTCACCTATGCACGTAGGCTGTCCTCCTGCCATCGACTGCTGCCTTCGGGGGGGCTCCTGGAAGTAATTACATCGAGTCTGAGGTCCGGGGCCATGCTCTGGTCGCACCATCACCACCGATACGTCTGTTCGCTGCAGCCAAGCTAGGATTTCACCCCGACCTTTTGAAGTCTATAATAAGAGCAGTTAGGTCTGGGGAGGGGGAAGGGACCTGGTGCCTTTCCAGAGAGTTCAGAGCGAACAACAAGTGATCAGAAAACCTGAGAATAACCCCCCATGAGCCCCCTCCCTGACACAGGCATTAAAACTCCTGAGCTGCTAATTATGCTTTTCCCCTGGAGAATACTGAGGTAACCCAAACTGCTTTTGCAATGAAACAGCAGAGGCTGGCAAGGGGGAGCAGGGGCGGTTGTTGTGGCCATAAATCTTTGCAAATTCTCATTACATGCAGGTATTATGGACGGGAAGTGGATTAGGTTGCAGTTAAAGTTGCATTGCTGGAGTTGGACACTGGGGTCTTAGCCCATTACAAAGACCCACATGGGTCAGTGGGGCTTCTCGTGCAAGGTCTGTAGGACTGGGGCCATCCCGAGCACTGTGACAGTGGCCAGTGTCTCTGCCTGTCTCCTGTGTAATCCACCTCCTGGGAAATTGGGTTTTTCATGGTTTGAAGTTAAACGTGTTAACCTCCAGTCTGCGCCTTCCTGAGCCCTTGTGACTCCCCGGAGGGGTGTGTGAGCAGGGCAGTGCCTGCAGTGAGAATATAAATAGAGTTGCTCAAGGAAGTGAATTACTCTTGGCATTTCTTTCATTGAATGATGTGATTCTGCAGGAGGAAATCTTTCAGCAAAAGAAATCACCGGTTCCCTTCATGCATGGCAAGACCATCTTTCTTGCTTCCTGGAAGCGAGGAGATTTATAACATGCTCTTGGTGTTGCAACACCATCTGTTGCAGAGATAGAAAGATCCCCGCTCAAACTCCCCCAGGCTCGAGGCTGCTGCTGGGTACATCTCTGGTGGGAGATAGAGCGGGAACTTCCCGTCACTGCCCTGGCAGAGCTTTGGAAACCTCGTGTGGTTGTTTTCCCCACTGCCAAGCAGCTGTGCCCAAGGGTTGCGTAAGAAAATCCCACCTGTGCAACTCCAGGCATCTGGGCACCTTCCTTGCACAAACCTGTTTAGATTGTGGATGCCAGCACACAGCTTCAGCGGGATCCTGCCTAGCTCCCAGCCATGAGCAGGGGATAGAGCACCCTCCCCCGCCCCAGCCACATCGCTCAGCTCCACTTCCCAAATGCAGCCGGTGGCTGGAAACAGGGATGTGAACAGTCGATCAGGTCTGACCACAATTGCTCTTCCCACATCTTCCCCTGGTGAGAGATGTGCAGGTTCAAGTGCAATGCCGTGATAGGCAGCTGCCTATTTCTTTCTGTCTCTCTAGTGGGATCTTTTTTTTCTGAAAATTTCAAAACACCAGGCTTATTTCTTCTGACATCGCCCATTGGAAAAGGGGCTCCCTCCCGCAGCCCATGCTCTCTGGGGAAGCCTTTTATGGGAAAATATCAAATCCAATTGTTTTGACTTCCATGTTTATCTGATGGTTTGTGTGTGTGCGCACGCTCACGTGTGCATCTTTGCGCTCTCAAGTGTTGCATTTTGTCATTAACATTTTATTTCTGCTTTCATGGTATTAAATTATGAAGTTGAGTACCATATACCAGCATCTTTCAACATAATTTGAACAGTTTTGCGCTGTCTGGACTGTTCGGGAAGCCCATCTGGGGGGAAAGTTCCCAAGTGTTGGCATGTTCCAGCTCAGAGTAAAACAGGTGAGGAAACATCTGGTTGTCCTACCTGGGGGAAGCTCTGTGTCCTGACCCCTCTGGCACAGGGTTAGCAAGTGAAAGGCAGGAGATGCAATGGCCCAGAAGTGGTGTGCAGAGCTCAAGGAGGTGGCCTGGCACAGCTGCGACCCCCAAAACCACATTCCAGGATCAGTGAGCCCATGGTGCTGACGTGCTCTGAGCCCTTGTAACATGCCAGCTGGAGAGGTTGCTTTCCCCATTTTGCTTCTGGACTTTGTTGGCTCCGGAGTCCTTCCCCTGACTGGAAATTTGCTCCTTAAATCCTTTTGGTCTCAAAACATTGCTGGACTCTGGGTTGTGCCTTGCCAAGATTTGCTTTAAGCCTCAATAACAAGGTGTTTGGGAGGACACTGGGTCACCTGGTGCAGCAAGGCATGGCTTTCCCTTGCTCCTGCTGGACCTCTGCCCATGGGGGGTCCGTAGGCATGGGTGGGGGGAGCAGTGCGTTACCTGGGTGCAATTAGTATTGTGCCATTAATGTGCTGTGATTTGCATAGGTAAAACTGATGGCGGCAGAAGGAGGCTGTATGATGTTGCAAAGCCAGAAGCATGGGGAGATCTTCAGCACGGCCATTCCCCGGGGGCTGGCACCTGGTCCCTGGGTTAGTGCAGTGCAGTGGCCGTCAGCATGGGTGGAATGGAGGATGCTCCACTCTACCAGTGGGGAAACAGGCACAAATGCACCCAGGGCCTCTGGCAGAGCAAGGTCAGCACATGGAACCTCTTTGCATCTAGCTCCACGCTGCTGTTGATCTCCTCGAACTGTGGTAGGAAGGGAGGTTGCCCAACACAGGCATTGGCGATGGGTGTTCAGTGTGTGCTGAGCTTCCCTTGGCATCAGCTGCGTCCCTCCCAGTGCTGCTGGGCTCCTCAGCCTGCTCCTCGTGCTGAAGGTCACGGAAAGTTCCCCTGACTCCTCTCACGAGGGCTGAGGGTGCTAATCCCCGCATCCGGGCTGGCTTCCAGCTCAGGTAATTCTAGTCTCTGGCCCTAAAAATTAACTCTGCAGTTTCAGCTGGCTCCATTCGCCTTTGTTCCCCATCCAAAGACCTGCTGGGCGCTGTGCTGCTGGCAGACGCCCCCCACAGGGCTCAGGGCTGGTGGCTTTTGATGACTGGGAAATGGTCTTTCTCATCTGCAAGATGATTTGGGGTTTTCTCTGTGCAAAAGCTGCGTGTCATGGCAAGGGTTAAAGCTAATGTTGTGCAATAATCTGCCCTCTTGCACTGCGGAATTGTGCTGTGTGAATATTAATATTTGCTTATAAATGTTTGCCTGGTTTTTATCAGGCTTCTACCTGTGTGACAATAGTTGTTAGCTCCTTCAGCATCTCTGAAGAAGGAAAACCCCAAGACCCAGATCCCGGTGCACGCAGCACGCAGGGTGACGTGCAGAGCTGGGTGAGCAGAGCACGGTTTGGGCTCCACAGCTGGTTCAGCCGCCTCCGGTGCAGGGCTTGGCGAGACCCCACTTGTGCGTGTTGGTTCCACCAACACCTGCTGCCCTGTGTGTCCTGTCCCAACCAGCCTCCCAGCAGGGCAGGGCCACACGGAGGAAGAGGAAGATGCTGAGCACAGGCATGTGTGCACATGGATGCACTGGTGCCCGGCTGCATTAGGGGCAGGGGGTAGTGACCAGCTCTCCCCACAGCCTTAGCTCATTGGGGCTTTACTGGGTTTCTTGCTCCACTGATACGTTAGAGGTGCCACAGCTTCACCACGTGGTGGGAGAGTCCTTTCCACCTGCTTCTGGGCTGGAGGCCATCGCTCCTCCAGCTCCCTTGTCGCAGGGTTGACTACACCCAAAAGTCCACTTAGTTGCACCTTAATCTCCTTGGGTGCTCATCGTACCGTCCACCAGACATTTCCTCCTCCCCTGCACTCCTGTGCTGGATTATCGAGTGGCTGGAGCTGGGGGACTCTCCCAGGAAGGGAGGTCTCGAGCTTTGCTTAAGGACTCTCCCTGCAGCCTGAGTGAGTCCAGAAGCTGCTGAGAGGGAGATTTCGTGGGGTGGCTGAGAAGGCACTGGGCGTCCCTCTCGTGCCTCCATCTGTACTGTCAGCAACAGGTTGGAAAGAAGCAGAAATAGGGACTTTTTCAAACAGTGTGAGATTAAATAGTGAAATTGGCTGCCACGGGAGATTTTGGCTAAAAGACTCTAAAAGGGCTCCAGAAATGCTTAGCAAAGGAAGATGCATCAGGAGCTGTTAAGCATGAGGGTCCAGAAGCAAAGTCCAGTGGAGGGGTTCCCCAAGCCGTGGCTGGGAGGGACCCAGGGGTTTACTGCTGCTGCTGGCACAGGAATCAGCTCAGGGGTCAGGGGGACCCCAGGGAGACCCAGGGAGGCTCATCTTCCCGTAACTTATCAGGGGAAAATACGATCGGTGTTATTTAGTTAGAAATGCACTTTCTGGAAGGGGGTGAATGTTCCAGTTGGCATCAAGTGGCCAGTGGTTGATAGCGAAGAAGGGAGCATTGCATTTTGCACCCCTGGGTACGCCTGCACCCTGTCAGCTTTTGTGCTGAAAGCCTGTGTGTGTGTGTAACTCTGTTGGTTCATACCAGATGCAAAGAAAAATAGAAAGATACCCCTTACCACTTACAAGTTAGTGAGAACTGGGTAAGCATCCCTTCGGATTTCTGTGCTTCTTCAGGTACCCAAGGCTGCTCCCCCTGAGCAGCGCAGCAGGCAGCGGCTGGTAGCAACCTGGCCCCATGGGCTGAGCTGCTGCAGCCCCGCTGGGACTGATGCTTGCTTTGCAAACGTTTGGAGACCTAAGGTCTAACTTTCACCTCGGCTCTTTGTTTCTGTCTGTCTGCTGCATGGTTTTGCTGCCCTGATGGAGCACATGAGCCCTGTTTCTCTGCCCTGTGCAAACCTGCCTGGGTTTAAAGGGCTGCCACAGGTCTCTGAGCAAGCACAAACCCACCGGCTCATCTGTGTCTTGATCCACGAGTGTCTTGCCCAGCTGCTCCTTGTTTGCGCTAGGGTGGCTGGTTCCCACCTTGCTGTTCCCCAGGGTCTGGCTCGGGCTGGACCCTCCTTAGGGCAGGAGATGGGATTTTGTTGTGCACCTGCGGTGACAGGAGAGCTGCGCTGCTGGGGACAGCATAGGCATTGCCATGGCACAGACAGCACGTGTTGCCTGGCTCCTGTCCAGGGCATGTCATGTCCAGGGCAGCTGAGGAGACTTGGGGACGTACTCAGCTTGGTTGGGTGTTAGTGAGCGAGGGCTTGTTCTGTCCCCTGCCTTAGTTTCCCCATCCATGAAATGGGGTTACGCTGATAAGCTCACTCATAACATACTAAGGTCATTGCTGAAGGTGCACCTGGCGGGGCTGGGACTTGGCTCTCCTGCAGCCGGTGAGCACCGGGATCCATCCCTCCAGCATCGCCCTCGCCAGGCTGTGTTTTCTCTGACCACGGGCAGATGCAGAGGGTCGCACACAGGGTCACGTCAGGTTTAAATGTCGTTTCCACATGCACGGGGGGTGATCCCGGCTCAGCCCAGCACAGGAGCCAGGCCGGGGGCAGTGGCGCTCAGCCCCCAGCCCTGCCGTCCTAATAAGTCATGATGCCGCTCCGCCTGCTCGCTCCTGGCTCTGCCACCCTCCCTTCCAGCAGCAGTAAATCCTCTGGAAGAGTCTCAGAAAGAAAGAATTTAGTAGGACACGCAAGCGGTTAGCCCGGGAGCCTCCGAAGGGGCCGAGCCGGGGGAAGGACTTTGTGGCCTGACCCAGATGCAGTCACAGCGTTTAATTGAGTTTGACCAGCGCCGGTGGCATGGGTCGGGGTCAGCCCCAGTGGCAAAGCCCGCTCAGGCGCCAGGGTCGCTTTGTGCGGTACTGGGACGGGTTGAGCTCTGCCCTGCCTGCTGGGGTCCATGGCCGTCTGTCACATCGCGGGGACCCGCTGCCCCCATGGTGCGGCAGGGTGGGTGAGCCCACCTGTGAGCTGTGTGTTTCAAGGGGGCTGCACCGCAGAGTGTTACAGCTTCACCTGCTTGTTGCTCCCTAATTGCAGCTGAGTTGTCTGGCCAAGTGACAGCAAACTGCCAGGTCACAGCTGATCATAGAATCGTAGAATTGTTTAGGTTGGAAAAAAACATCAAGGTCCTTGAGTCCAACCATTAACCTAACGCTGCTAAGGCACCTGGATGTGTCCCTGTTTCTGGTGCTCCCATCCCTGCAGCCCAGCTATTCAAGAGGCTTTATGACAGTAAAATCCAGCATTTATTGCCCTCCCTTCCAGCCTGCCCCAAAACGGAGATGGGATGAAGAAATTGGTGTTTCTTCATCACAGTCTGCCTCTGCCAGGCCATGCAGAGGGGCAGCAGCTTGCCTCCCCGGCCACTGGAGCCAGGCACCAGCATCACAGGCTGTTTCTTGCAGCAGCTAAAAGGAGAAGCCGTGGGCTTTGTTTATCTGTCAGGACCTACCAGCTTTCCCAGGCCAGATGTAAAACCTCTGGTTTCCTACTGTAACTATGGATTCTTTGGCATGTGAGAAATATGCTATTGCAGCACTGAGTTTTTATGTTATTATCTATTTTTGGGCAATATAAGCATCTCCCCAGCACACAATTCTGCTACTGCTTTCTTTGCTCTTGCCCTACAGCAATCCCCCCAGCCCCACTCTCGGAAGCTGCCTGGGCTCAGTCACATTATAGCCCTGGGAAGGTAGATGGGAATCAGGAGTGGTGACTGTAGAGGAGAGGAAGGAATTTGGGTGTGTTTCCTCTGGAGTAAATCTGGCTTAAAGTTATGAGTGACTCTGAATTTTACTGAAGCCCTGAAAGCAGCGCTTGGTTCTGTTGAGCAAATCGAGGAATATTGTAAAAGCTGGTGTAAGATGAAGGAACCGAAGCCTGGGTGAGCTGCAGAGCCATGCTCAGCCCTGGCTGTTCCCAGGAGCTTTCTTGGCCATGGAGTCATCCAGGGGTTGGAGGAGTCCAGACCCAGACTGGAGCCCAGCATGGATGGGGTATGCATCTTTCTTCTCCCTTCCATCCCTGAGAGCTTCTGCTGAATAGCCCACGGTCACCCCAGGGTGGGTGCCTTGGTGGGTCTAGTCTCTGCTTATGGTCACCTTTGTGGTCACCTTGGTTGCTGGGAGCCAGCTCTTCCTTGAGCATCCTTGCACATCCCCAGTACAAAGCCCGATTTATCAGAGCAGTGGTTTTGCACTAGCAGCTGAGCTTGCTCTCCTGGGAGTCTGTCCGTCTGCGTGGGCTGTGCTCTTGCCTGCCAGCAGCTGCCGGGCTTGCCCAGCACCCCTGGATCTGTGGGCAGCTCTGCCCAGTGTGGGGGATGCACGTAGGAGTTGTTTGCCCCCTTGGCTTCCCAAAGATGCGTCAGCATAGGGGGGTCGGAGGAAGCTCTGTCCGGCCTGAGCTCCTAAGCCAGGCGTTAAATACCCCGCATACCCGAGGAAGGGGCTGGGAAGGGAGATGCACCACGTGCTGAAAGCCATCCTGTCCCTGCACTGTCCTCGGGGAGGGGGCACTCACCGCACCCCCGCACTTAGGAGTGGAGTCCTGAGGTGGTCCCGTCCTGCCCTGCCCAACCTTTCCCACCCCACTCCAAGCCCCCAGGTCCCTAAAGCCATGAGACAGATTCCAGCAGGATCCTGGGGGTGAGGAGGAGAGACCGGGTGCTCTCCCTCCGCTCCCTGCACGCAGAGCGGTGGCCAGGAGGCACATCCCCTGCCGTGGGCTGTGGGCCATGGGGCTCCCGGGGGAGAGGAGTGGGGAGGGAGCTTTAAGGAGTGATTAACGGCCTCAGCCGTGGCAGGGCCATGGGTCAAAGAGGCCCAATTATTTCCTGGTGATGTTTCTGCTGGAGGGGGCGATAAGCCGACACAGCAGATACAAGTCCACCTGACCCCTGGCTTTGGAGCAAAGCAAGGGCAGGGACAATGGGGACACCCCCTGAGCACCATCCATGCTCTCCACAGAAGGACTTTCAGACACAAGCCCGTGGGTCACCCCGACATTGCTGACTCAGGCATGGTCCCCCCTCCCAGCACAGATTTCCAGGAATGCCGTCCTTAACGTCTCCCGCTAGGCAAATCATAGACATCATATGTTTAGGGGAAAAATTGGATTTGCCTTGTAATCTAATCAATGTTAAATAACAGTAATTCTAACTCCGAGGCTCTGTGTTTAAAGTGCTGTTGGTCTCTAGGGATCATCGGAGTTATTTAATCTAATGAAATCACCATTACTGTCTAATGAGGGTGCACCATGGGGATGTCTTTCCTGGGAAGGAAAGCAATGGTTAAATAATTGGCACTCAGGGCCAAATATTCAGTGGGGGCAAACAGGCAGAGCGTAGTAAGTTGAAGGTTTCACCTGGTAGGGACCCAGAGCTCTTTGGCCGTGTCTTGCTAA
Source organism: Falco peregrinus (assembly GCF_023634155.1). Classification (NCBI taxonomy): domain Eukaryota; kingdom Metazoa; phylum Chordata; class Aves; order Falconiformes; family Falconidae; genus Falco; species Falco peregrinus. The sequence continues at coordinate 115,785,489 of NC_073722.1, read as the reverse complement.
CGGTGGCTGTCATTGCTCAAAGCATGTGGGTGGTGAGCATGTGCCCGGGTTCTTCCCATCACCTCCTTGGGCAGGCTGGACCTCACTGGTCCCACCTTGTCCCTTTTTCTAGCCCAAGCAGGAGTTACATTTTTTAACCCATCTTGGTGCTCCATCCCATGTCACGACTTGCTGGGCTGCCTCCAGCGGGTTGCTCTCTGCCTTGGCTTCCTTCCCCTGTGCTCATCCGGACTGTGCTGTCTGCTGGTTGTTAAACTGTTTTCCCCCAAACCTGCTGTACTTTTTTCATTTTCATTAAGCACTTTTTCCTTATCTCCTTTTTAGAGGGAGATAGGACCTGTTCCAGTTCACATTTTCCGTGCTGGCTTCACAGCAATTTCTGAGCCTCCGGTCAATTCAGTCATTATGGAGCAAGCCGAGCTGTATTGAGCCGGCTGCTTTCATAGAATCATTTAGGCTGGAAAAGACCTTTAAGATCATAGAGTCCAACCATTAACTGAGCACTGCCAAGTCCACCACTAAACCATGTCCTTAAGTGCCACATCTACACGTCTTTTAAATACCTGCAGGGTTGGTGACTCAGCCTCTTCCCTGGGCAGCCTGTTCCAGGGCTTGACAGCCCTTTCCTACGCGCTGAACTTACTGCATTCAAATACATTGGAGTTATATCAGCACTAGGCAGGGACAACCTTTTCTTGACAACCCTTTCCTACGCACTGAACTTATTGTATTCAAATATATTGGAGTTATATCAGCAGCAGGCAGGGATTCTGCTGCTGTCAAATACCAGCACAGCTGTATCCCGTGTAACGGGGGAGTGTTCCTTCCCTGCAGTGTGCGCGCTCTAGTTTCCCATTATTATTTCTTTAATAAGACTGATACTTACTGTACATCACTCATTTGCTGCTAAAATTGGAGCCATTAGAGCAGTAAGTGGCAATTACCTTCTAAGCGGTGTGGCATGTGAGCCCAGCGCGGTGCCTCCCCGAAGGAGGAGGCTGAAACCTGCCTTTTGGGAGCAAATGCCCGTGAGCAGCAGCCCATGGCTGCCCAACGGCTGTGTAGGGATGGCTGGGATGGCTGTCTGGAGCCCAGCATCCTCTGCAGGGAGGGTGGCACCCATGGGTGCTGGGAGAAGATACATCTGGCTTGATGTCCCTGGACGATGAGGGTGAGAGTTATTTCATGCTGCTGAGTTATCTCGGGACGTGTTACCCACCCAGCGGCCAGGCTGCTCTGAGCAGCCCCAAGTGCTTTCTCCCCTGGAACACCATCTCCGTGCTGAAAAAAAATCTAAACAGGAACATGTCTGGTAATTTAATCATATTAAGTGCTCCTGAAATCATGTCTGCGCTGTACAACAGCATGCCAGAGGTCTCTGGAGGAGCAGATGCAGCAGGGCTGGTGAGGATGAGGTGCAGAGACATGAGGCAAAGGAGGGGTTTCTGGAGAAGGGAGGGTGAGAAGTGCCAGCAGCCCAGTCTGAGAGCCCCATCCTCCATGACCACAGCCTGGCCAGCACTGCAGGACACCAGCCCTTGTCCCCACAGGGGCAACACTCTGGCCTCAGCGCTGGTGCAGATAAGCCATGGCATGGGTCCCCTTGGCACAGCGTGGGAGCTCAGGCGAAGCCCTGCATGCTAACGAGGAGGTCTGGGAGCTGCTGCTGGTGGGGACGGTCCCTATGGGCACCTCCTCAGCGACAGCCTGGATGTCTGTGTTCATTATGCACATCCCTTTCATGCCGCCTTCATTATTCGCATGCTATCTAGTGTCATTAAGATATCAAGTTCATTTAGGTACATCCACATTGGCAGTTTAATTATGTCTGGGTACTACTCTGTATTTTATTCATGGACTATCTGGGGGCGGTTGTCAAACACAAGACCAGGAGATAAAGGTTTGGTGGCTGCAGAATGCTAATGTCCTGCTGGTTCCCTTTTGACAAATATACATGCCAGTTATTACCAAACTGATTATTTCATTCATTAACACCACATACATCAGCTCCCTTCACCCGGTATTATTGTATACATTCATCTTTTCATAAACAATTACCTGACAAGGTTGGGAAAAGCAAGTACTGGGGAATTAATGCTCTGATGGGAAGTTCCTGGCATGGGTTAGTAACAAGGTGCTGGGTGTGTGTGGAATGCCCCGTTAGTGTGATCGCTTCATTAATCAAATTAGGGACAATAGCACGTCACATGTGTGCCATGTTTCCCAACAATACCAAACCCGCTTGCATTGTGCGGGGGCTGGGCGGATGGGGCTCCCCATCCAGTCTGTGGTGCTGGGGGAGATGAAATGAAAGCCGGAGACCCGGCGGGAAGGCTTGGGAAGCATTCACTGCGGCTGGACCATGGTGTGCATTTCTCATCTGCCCTTTTATTTTTTATTATTATCATTATTATTATTATTATTGTTGTGAAGAACATTTGCATGAGAACAGGTTCTTTGTTTGTTGTTTGTGCCTTTTTTCCAGCTTCCTCATATTGCTTTCCTGGAGCTGTAACCCTCCACGATATCATTAGCAGTGGCAGTGGGAATGATTAAGACACCATGAACATGCAGCTATCTGGGGAACAAAACCCCCCAGGACTTCTTTCTACATTTTTTAACTGTAAAAGGCTGGTGATGGAGAAAAAAAAAAAAAAATACAGGGAGACATGAACAGGGAAGAATAACCAAACTCATGAAATAAATGATTCCTGCAGCTTTCTTAGAGATCATGATGAAACCCACCGGGGAGGAGTAGTGATGCTGCTCACCTAGCTGGAGGTCACCCTTGCAGTCTGGATCTGCCGTGAGTAGCATCTTCCAGCACTTGATGTCCAGGATAAACCCCTGTGGAAAGAATCAGACCTGGAGCCGCTCTCGGCCCTTTCCCTCGAACACACAGCCCACACGGTTTCAGTGTGTTGCTTGCTGGTCCCTTATTTGTTTCTCTAAATACATTGTACCCTCAACTGTTCCCACCAGCAAGCTTGCTTGCTCCGAAGGGGAGGAGGAGCAGCTGCAGGAGGCCACCAACACAGCCAGAATCAATTCAGCTTTTCACTCAAGCAGACAAGCTCGGAGAGTAATGCTTCAGGGGTCACACTTCTGCACTACTCCAGCCCAGGATTTGCAAACTAAATAAAGGATCCGAGTGAGATTTAAGTGCCTAACTCCCTTAGGCCCCTTTGAAAAAAGCCCCGCTGGAATAACTTAAGAACCTTTCACTGTGCTTTTGCAAAAGCATTAATCCTCCTTGCTATCTCCACGAGTCTCTTTGATCACACTTCAAAATCTTCATCTCCAGGGGTCCTGTCTGGGCTTTCCAAAATGGCTTAAGAGCAGACATCTCACTACTTCTTGGGGAGACCTGAGCTCCCAAGACACAGAATTACTTTTCAAAGCCCCCCCCTTCCCCCCCTCCCCACTTTCCTTACTGGAATAGAAGATCAGATCATGCCAAGGGTCTCAGCGGTGCCGCTGCCCTGCAAGGTGAGACCCCATGCCCTGACCGCAGGGAGATGCCCGGCTGTTGTGGTGGGAATGGTGTCAGCATGGATTTGAAACCCCTGCTGCAGGTAAGAGTATCAGTGGGGGCTGAGACAGTTTTTCCCGCATTGTCTTTACATTTTTCCAGGGCAGGGCAATGAAAGAGGGAGCACACTCGGGCTGGGTGTTCTCTTTGTGGATGCTGAGAAATGAAGGGGGAAGGAGGGTTGGTCTTGCTAAGCAAGGCAGCCCCAGAAAATGAGAGGCTGGGTGTCATCTCTGGGAGCTGATCCGAAACCTCCAGCCCATGCCAGCTCAGTGCTGAGTGAGGAAGATGAGGTTTTATTGACCTGGATCCAAATTACTCAAGTTGGTTCATGAAGCTGAGGTCACTAATTGTTTTTTTTGTTTCATCCCTTCATATTCTGGAGAGCAGTTTTCTTTCTTTTTGTAATTTTTATTTTTTTGCATTAATGAGCTGGATTCACTTTTAGAAACCTTGGTGTTATGCTAATGCCCAAGCAACAGCCTCCACATCCCCATTGCATCCCCTGTGCAGTGATGGGAAGGTGAGCGTGGCACAGCGGACCTGAGCTAGATGCTGTACGATTTACTCATGAAATTTAGGTCTGCTATCAACTGAAACTTCCTGAAATATGTCAGATGACTGATACTGGGTTAGACAGTGATGCATTCCCTGGGAGGAGGTGGAATAGCTGAGCATGGAATAGAGCTCTTGATGCGCGACCTTGTGAGCTGTGGCTAAAATCCCTTAATTGACTGTGGGGCTGGAGGAGGCCAGCTTCTTCAGCACTAGCCCTTGCCTTGCCCAGAACTTGCAAATTAAGCTAGGAGGAATCTTTTTAAGCTTTCTATTTTCTGGAGACTTTTGCCCTCTCTGCACTTGACTGCTTTGCTCCAGGAATGAAAATAGGGAGCCCTTTCCCAGCCATTACAGTTTCATTTAGCAAAAGGACAAAGAATTGGCATGGGAAGGATGAAGAATGACTCCGAGGGTAAACTTGTGTGACTCCATGTATTTTAGATCGTAGCCTGAGGTCAGGCTCCCTTTTTTGTAATACAGATAAAGGACTTTTTGGCCTTGCAGCAGGAGGAAATGTGTAGTGATATATAAAAAAGTCACTTCTCAGCATAATTTAAGGAACAACCTCTGTTCTCAAAAGGAGGGGGGTCCTTTGAGGTGTCCGTCTCTTCCATAAAGCTCTCTGCTGGTGTGCACACACACACACAGACACAAACACACCTGAAGCATCTACAGCAGTACAGTCACAGGATTTCCCAAACCTTAATTGATTAGGACTCCACAGCAATATGCTGGAGGATGGATCCCTTTATCTCTGCAGAGAAGGGAGAAAGCCCATGTCCTTGCTCCCAACAAATCCCAACAGTCGGTCCATTAACCTGCAGGGACACCAGGGTGTCCAAAAATCCCGAGAGTGATTGTGTGGCCCAAGTGCGTCTCAGCCTGCTGCACCCGCTGCCCATTTCCAATATTATTTCCCTACTTCTGGCTTCAGCTGCTTTAATTTAGCTACTTCAGTTCCTGCACTCACGAGGTCCAGATTTTTGGTCTCTTAGAGCTGAAGGGGTTTCGCCTTCTCCAGAGGGAAGGAGGATGGAGGAACACCTTTTTTTCCGAACCACCTCCATTCAGCGGTTTCCTCTGTCCTTCCAATTTCCAGACAAGATTTTGTTCCCCTTGATGTTGCCTGCAGCTTCTCACCCACTGCCCCTCTCTCTGGCTCCAGTTCCCATCCTCCTCTCCCATCTTTCTCCTCTTCTTCCACCGGAGGAACACGTGCGCTGCAGTGAGTGTGCACGGCTGAAGGTGCGCCTCTGTTTGTGCCTAAGAAAAATGGGGCAGGCATGGCAAACAAGTAAATCACATTATGTATTGCAGGCAATAATGTAGCTCCCAGGGGACAGAGATAATACAGTGAGAGACAAAGGAACAATAGACTTTGCTGGCCTGAGCGCTCACTTGATTGTGGCTTTTCTGGAATTATTCTTGGCTTCCTCTGCGTGAGTGGTGAATCAGGCCTCCGAGCTGATAAAGAGATCAGGATGCGGTCGGGGGCTGTGGCGGGGATGCACATCATTTTGCACAGGAGCCTTGTACATATTGCTCTTAGGGGGAGACTCTGACTCTGCACAGGAGCCCCGCAGCACAAGGGATGGGGATTATTTTCAAGCTGGCTGTGATTTCTGTGGTTTGGAAAAACACGGCACTGTCTGAGGGACTTTCTCCAGAGAACTGTGTTGATTTACGTTCCCATTTAGCAGCGGGTGCTGTGGCGGGGGGGCAGCTGTGTCATTGGCGGGGGGCAGGGGGGGAGCAGTGGACGTTCCTTGAGTTTCAGATGCAGAAAAGAGGCATCAGGATGAAACCAGTGGCCTGAACTGGGCAAAGTGCTTCCCCCCTGCCTCCATGCCACATGGGGTGCTTGCGGGACATGACAGGTCTGGGACATCCCTGGGTGGCTGAGTGGGGGGCACAAGGGCAGGTTAAGGCAGAGGCTGTTGGGGTGCACGATGGGGGTGGCTTTCCTCACCAACCCAGGTGGTGAGGAGCCTTCCAAACCGAAGCATTGCTGGTTTTTGGAAAAATCCCAGCTGGGATGCTCTCTTGGGAGCTCCCCAAAGGTCCTTCTATAGAGGCAAACAGTGCTTTGAGATGCGCTTCAGAATTTCCTTCTTCTTTCCTTCTTTCCTTCCTTTTGTCCTTTCTTCTTTTTCCTTCTCCTTCCTTCTCTTTTTCCTTTCTGTTCTTTCTTCTTTCCATTTTCATCTTTTTCTTTCTTTTTCTTTCTCTCCATCTTCTCTTTCTTTCTCTCTTCTGCTTTTTCTGTCTGTCTGTCTGTCTTTCCACCTTTCTTAGACCTCAGCAAATTCCAGGAAGGCATCAGTTGTCTTTAACACCCAAAGGAAAAATCGAAGGGAAGGGTTCAATTACTTGCATGAAAAATGAGTCTCCTAACCGAGGTCTATCCATTTGCTATTTGTGCTTGTTTTAAAACTGAATTATAGAGACTGCACATTTTTCTGGAGACAAATGCATTAATTTTTCTCAAAACAGACAAGAGGGAAGCAGAGGGAAAATAAGATAATAAGAGTTTCCACAGTGATTTATATGCCTTTGTGAAAAATAATGGGGGCAGATGGCAGCGCACACCGGCAGCCCGTGGGGGAAGGGGCAGGGGGGTGGCAGGGACGACTGCAAGGAAAACTGCCAGAAGTCCAAGTATGATTGTTGGTTTTAGATGATATAAGATCACTTTATGTCTCTGACTGGCTTGAAAAATCTCTCTTTCTCCCTCTATATATACACACATAAAATATATACCATATGATGCACTTAAAATCAGCACAGGCTATGGTGTTTATACAGGAAAGGATTGTGTTTCTCGACGACCTCTTCCCAGCCCTCCTTCTTCTGCCGAAGGATAAACTGGGACCTTTAGAAAACAAAGTGGTGGCTACAATTTTTAACAGATTTGTTCTTGCATGTATTTATATAGGGCAGGCGAGCCCTTCCCCAGGGCCAGCTGCCTGTGCTCTCGGGCAAAAAACAGGGGAGTTGAGTTTATTTTTTTTTATCTGTTCCCTTTGGTTTGATTTATATGCTAAAAGAGATATTTTTATTATGGTGCATAGTAAATTGGGTTTCTTTATTGCTCATGAGAGCTGTTTTCCAAAATTGGACTATTTATATAGTACACTGATTGCAATGTATTTCTGATCTTAACTTCTAACTGTAGGGAATAAAAAAAAATATATTGAATCGTATTTTTTTAAAAAACTGCAACTGCTTTTGAAAGAAGATTAAATGGGTAACTTTTTCTTGATGTTGGGGCACTCAGCAGCTCCCAGGAAATCATCTCATTTTAGCAAGTAAAGGCTGTCGGTGGGAACTGGAGACTCGGGAAGGTTTTGAAGCAGTTTTGCGGTTTGCTCATTGGCGTAATGCACGGGAAACACGTCCAGGAGGCCAAAGGCCACCAGGGCTGCAGTACCTATGCTGATGTTTCTCTCCAATTACTTATAGGAATGATTCAGTGAATTTATTCCCCGTTGGTTTCCGAGTAGAAAATCCTACGGCGTTTAGACGGATATGAGAGCAGAGGGAGGCTGGAAGTGATGCTTTAAAGCAAAACCTAAATCTGTTCCAGGGCAGATGGTTAATTGTGTGGTTCAATTTATTTGCCTAATGCAAATCATGTCCCATTTGCCCATGGCGCCAGGGGAACCAGATTCCTGTTTATTTTGCTGAAAACTGGGCTGAGATTTCACTGCATCTTCTGTAGCTCCCACGTGAAGCTCCCCTGCAGTGATAAGGATTTGTGGTCCACAGCAGAGGATCTCCGTATCTCCAGGGCTGGTGGAGAGGAGAAACATCAGCTCCCATGGAGAAGGGCTGGGATGGAGATGAGCTGCCATCATGGTGCTGGTTTGCTGGATTCAACCTCCCAGCTTCATAGCACTAGGAGGTGCTTTAGTGGGTGACAGCATCCCCTTCTCCCATCCCAAACCCCGGCGTGGGGTGTGTCTGGGGGTCTGGGCCCCCCAGGTCCTCTCCAGCCTTGGACCAGGAAGGTGTTTTGGGGGGTTCCCAACTTCCCAAATGGGCCTAATTGAAGTCTAAAGAGATTTTTCACAGATTCATGGCTTTTCAAAGGAGAAATTTGCATATTAATAAGAAGCTGTTCAGACTGATTGGCTTAATGTGTTTGGGGTAAGTATAATTAAATGTCAAGGGAAATATATCATGAAGTAATGAAGCTGAAGCTAATTTATCAAAAAATGAGTCCTAGAGAGGGAGACATTTCCAATAATAAACAGTTCTTTAACCTTCCTCTTCAAGATGATTTGCTTAGTCAGGGCTGAAATGTGCAGTCTTGAGGATCCTCGAGTGAGAGAGGCATGGGATAGCGGAGGTGTTCCCATCCCCTCAGTGGTGCTCCCCAGTATAAACCCTTCTGCTCTGGGACCTGAGGCTGAGCCTATCAAGAGGGTCGACCCAGGTCCGGGTGGGAGAAGGTACAGCTCTGGTCCCTCCAAGGCCACCAGCAGCACCTGGGAGGATGTCTGAGGGGGGGTGCACAGGTCTAAAACTTTAGGGGTGCCATTAGGGAAGAAAAACAGGCCTGAGGTTTAATTATATCAGTTGCTGGGTCACTTACACCCTTCTTTTTCTCATCTCTCAGCCTTTTCTCTTTACTCTCTAGGCTTTTCAGAGCACAAGCCATCTCCTGCACTGTTCATGTACCAGCCAGGGATAAAGACCAGCACATCTTTAATAAGAGCAAAAAATGCAGTGCACATTCAGAATTGTGGTGCAGGCCCCAAACTGGGTATTTTAACACCCTAACTGGGGAGGCAGAGGCAGAGGTCCAGGCTGAAGGCTGTGCCAGTCCCTCTGAAGGCTGTGACTCCCCTGCACCCTTCTGTGACGGAAAGTGGCTGTGAGCTCCTTCCCCGTGGCACAGCCCTGCAGCAGGCAGACGGGCACACGCTTCTCAGCAAACCTCTGCTTTGGGTGAACGCTGGGCTCATAGGATTAATTTCCAGCCATGCACTGACTGTCCTCTGCCATCCACCTCCAGCAGTGACATACTGCCGTGCGTGGTAGGAGCGGGACTGGTAGCGCTTGATTTGCACTTCGTGCACTTGGAAGGGAGAAAGGCTGGGTGCAAGGCTGTGAAAGGATTGTGGCCATCATCTCAGCTGGAAAATCCTCCTTTGGCATAATACAGCGTAGAAGGGAATCGGCAGGTTGCGGAATAATAGAGGCATCTGTGGAAGATAGCAGAAGTAGTGTCTATTTTCATTAAGAGCCAACAGTTACAATAAAAAACAGCACCAAAAAGCCAACAGCGCCAGCCACCAGAAGCCTGAATTTACCCAAGCAAATGCATCGGGAAATGAGGAATCACTTTTCATTTGGGAGCTACATTGGAAATATGATGAAATCACTGTGGGCCTGATTTCCGCCCCTGTAAGAATTAACTGGTGCTGCAGGGAGTTGGCAAACAGCTCGTGCCTTATGCCTGGAGCCCCAGCAACTGCTGGGGTTAAGCTCTTGCTGGGGAAGGTACATGGTGCTGGAGAGGCCACTGGGGTGTAAAAACATGGGGGGATCAAAAAATGCATGTGGCCACTGCTGGAGGTGACGTGTGCTGGGTCCAGATCTGAGGAGGAAGGGTAGGGTTTGCACTCCCCGGTGCATGGCACATCGCAGAACTGAAGCTGCTGGAGTGCCTGGAGAGGAGCACTAAGACTGGGTTAAGGATCAGGCTCGTGGCAGGCTGAGGGGGAACCACTGCAGGACTCCTTGGTGGCAGAGATGGCTGATGAACCCATCCCTGACCCCAGCAGAGAAAGATCCTTTAGATGACGCCTGGTGGTGTCTCCAGTCCGGTACAAAGGATGGAGATGTGGTAAAGGTGGCTGTGGTTAAGGGCTCTGGAGCTCTTCATCTTCTCCTGGTAGACAGATGACTGGGATTTACCAGCAATGCCACCAGGCAGGACTCAGCATATTCCCAGATGGATGCAGAAATGTGCCACGGTGACTTGGCTTTTTAGCCGTTGGAAAGAAAACTACAAAACGCCCCTTTTGCAAACCCCAGCTGGTCAGCCCGGAGGAAGCGGCAGTGCCACCCATGATTGCCTCAGCTCTGATGAGTTTCTTGTTCCAGCAAAGAAAATCAATGGCTTGCACGGCTAATGGCATCAGAGAGTTTCTGCTTGTCGATAGCACTTAGGCACTGGTGGTCTCTGGGAGATGCCCAGATGTGCTTCCCAGCACAGCAGATTTTCGAGAGCCTCTCGGCACAGCTCTTTCTCCCAAACTGGTCATAGGGTGCCAGGACAGCAGCATCGCCTCTTGTCACTGGCATTGCCTTCACCTGGGGCCAGGAGGCCACCAGGCGCCTCTCTGAGCACAGGGGTCCCCGCTTACCTGCTGCCCGCAAAGCAGCAGCTCTACCATCAATAATTAATCAGAGCAATTAGGCAGAGGGCTTGCATGCTGTAATTAGCTCAGATCAGTGCAACCTCCCTTCCTGGGGGGGGGGGGGGACGGACGGGGACAGAGAGGCAGGAGCTGAGCACCGAAAGCACAGCAGGGGGATGGTGCTGTTAAGCAAAGACCCTCTTGGTGTGCAAATGCCCCCCTGCCCCTTTGAAGCACCCAACAGCCCCATTGCGCCGGGGCTGGGGAAGCTGATGTGATGTTGGCATGTGCCTGCTCGTGCGGAGGTCTCGGGGGCAGAATGAGCCCCTTATCTTGGGGACACTGCTGCTTCCTGCTGGGTCACCTTGTCCTGGGGTCCGCGGGGCTCCGCTGCCCTGCCCTGGGCCTGGGATTGTTCCTGCTCTTCCTGAACAAGGTCATGGCCCTGAGATCCGGAAAGGGAGCATCCACCTGCGGAGCTATCAGCAATAGCCCGTGCAGACAAGCTGTTTTCTCCGTGGCATTTCTTTGATGGGTTTCCCAGCTCCTCAGGAAGGAGAAGGCTTCCTGGCTGTGGCCTCGGGACGGGGTGACGCTGGCTGTTAGCCCCCTGAATGTGACGCTGGGAGCTCCATGTCCAAGTCCCTGTTTTGGAGGCAGTGAGGTTGCTGGAGTGTTTTCTCTTAAATGCTGAAGTGGTTAAACCCACTGGTGGCTGGGAGCAGAGCTGCCCGGGGTGCTTGGCATGCAGCAGGGGTGCAACTGGGCAGGGGGTGTCTGCTGAGGACCCCTGAGAGGCTGGCACAGCCCTTGGGTGGATTCGCAGGTGCATTTGCCAGGATGCCTTTGGGGTGGGCATACCACCTGCCTTGTCCCTCTCTCTCACCCTGCCCTGGACAGACCCCGCGTGCTGGGTTTGGGAGTGGGACGACTGGCTTTGGCTGCTTCTGGGGGTCTGGATAGGGACAGGGCAGACATCTGGGGGTCCCTGTGGCCCTGCGGGCTGGAGTTTAGGTGGAGGGCTGCACCACGGGTGCTGGCTGCTTCCTGTGTTGGGCTGTCAGCCATCTCCTAAACTTCAGAGGGAGCTTAATTGGAAGGAGAGGAGGAAGGGCCGGGAAGGCAGCTCCGCTGATAAGATGCTACTTGACAGATACAGTGTGGAAACAGATGCTACGGGCTGCAGATGTAATGAGATACATAAATACTGAGACTTGGTCAAATAAACGCCAGCATCCGCTGGAAGGATGAGCCTGGGAGCTCCCGATGCTGCGAACCGTGCGGCAGCAGCAAGTGCAGAGCAGTCAGATCGGTGGGGTGGGGGCAGGGGAGGCCCCATCTGCCAGAGCCTTGTGTTGGGGACCAGAGCCTTGTGTTGGGGACAGTGGCACATTAATGGTGTGCTGCGTCTGTCCCCTGCAGTGATGCCTATGGGCAGGGCTGTGCCCACAGCACCCAGCAGTGACTGTCCCTGCACCCTGCAGGTGATGGTGCCTGTACTCAGGGCCAGCTCCTACCACCAGCTGTGGGGTTTGGGGTATTTCCAAAGTGCCTAAAAGTGACGATATGCCCTGTGTGCTTTGCGACCTGCCCTTTCATCCCAGCACAGCCCAATGGAAGGAAGCCCTGTTTTCATGTATGCTTTGAAATTTTAAATTAAAAAAACTGCTCTGGAGTATTTGGGATAGTAAAAAACCCGTGTCCTGGGAGGGACCTGGCGGAGCTGGGCACGGGGAGGGTGCGGGGGTGGCAGGAGCCTCCTCTGTACGTCTCGGGGAGCAAATAACCCAGGGACCATTACCTGCTCACAGAAATGAAGCAGTCCTGCTGGATGGCTTTCCAACCATGGCCCAGGGGAGGACAGACCAGGACTATCCCAGCAGGTGATGCACTCATCCTGCATGGATCGCAGTGGTTCAGTGGGGACAGAAGAGCAGAGCCATGAGAAAACCCAAGGCCCCTGACTCTACCACAGTTGCTTCGCGAGGGTGCAGGTGTCCTCTGGGAGATGATGGTTGTGCTGTAGGTCCCCCCAGTAACACCTAGATTTCCCTGAGTGCTGCCTTCGCCCAGAGAAAATGCCTTGGCAGCAGGATGGGTAGAGGTGGAAGAGATCCATGACCCCTGTTGTCCTCTCCCAGGGCTATTCCTGCCTCTTATTTTGCTCCATCCTCAGACCAATCCATTCTCCATTAAAACCAATGGCAACAGCGTCCTTTTTGATATCAGTGTCAGTTGGCATGGATTTTACATCTAGCAACACAATGAGTGATTTTCCTTTTTCCTTGCCTCTTGCTCTCTTTTCAGCTTCCTCAGTCCCACAGCTTTTCTTGCAGTTTTGTTGTTGGTTTTTGTTTTGTTTTGTTTTTTAATTTTTATCAGGTTCCTGAAATGCATCTTTCCATTTATTGATTTCACCTGACATCTAAAGGAAGGCGAAGTGGAAGGCACAACTAATTCTGACGTTCCCTCGCAGCTCATCAAAGCAAATTTAGGGCTTGCCAGAGCTGCCAGGGCAGCACAGCCCCTGGGTTGAGACACTGGCCTCATAGGAGGGACAAATCCACCTCTTTAGGCAGCATTTTTAAATTTTATATATATGTACACGCTACTGGTTACATCAAGCTATCACTCTTTGTTTTCAATCATCTCCTGTTCAGACTGTGATGGTACTTCTGGGAGCACAGGCTCCGGGGTGGGGAAAGGCAAGTGCTTGTGGTAGCGGGTTTTGATGTTTCTTAATACATTTCTGTTGTAGAGTCACTAAAAATAATTTAGAAGAAAAAGAGAAATAGTGGTAGGGGGAGGAGAAGACAACTTGCTGGTGGGTGCAGTAGCACAGGGAGCAATGCCCGCCGCTTCGGGGGAATGAGGCTGCATCAAAGCACAGTGATTGCTGTGCCTCAGTTTCCCCATCCTCCTCATTCAATAGCTTCGTGCTGGAGAAGGCTCCATGTTTCCCCAGGATGGCCAGCTGTGTTACATGCCCATCATCATGGTGTCTGGCCCCTCCCTGGAGGCAAATTCTGGCAGCATTTCTGTAGGGAAGTGAGAGGGGAAATAAGCACACACACACAGAGCCCCCCCCCAGCAGTTTATTTTCCCTCTCTGTGCTGCTCTCCTAGCCCTGCCACAGCACCCACCATCATGCCAGTCACATCTAGAAGGCTGCACACAAGTGAGAGAGGCAGAGAGATGCTGCCAAGTGGGACTGCAGGGCACAGGGTGCCAGTGCCCATCTCACCTCAGCTCTGCCTGGTGTTTCAGGTGGCTGATGGAGGAGGGGGTTTCCCTCGAGCCTTGCTGGCTCCCAGAGATGACAGGAAGGTATTTTTCCTCCTTCTCCCCTTCCTCCCATACACAAAGACCAGATAATCCGGCACGAACAAGCCAACTGAATTTTTAACCATGCTGTCACTTTGCGCTGCAAAGGCAGAACTCAGGACGGGTGTTCGCTGGTGGGAGAGTGTCCGACCCTCGCCGTGACCCCGTGTGACATTTCTGGGAGCAGATTTGGCTCTTCCTTGCCGGAAAGGCTCTTCTGTGGGACTCAGGGTCCCACAGCTGATTGCAGAACTGTTGGGCTCTTTTGGAAAGAGCAGCATTTCTTTGATACGTTTTCCTATGATGACCTCTTTGGTGGCACTTCCTTAAAAACAGCCCTTGCCACCACCGGGACTTCCTTTCCCACCGCTGCTGCGGGCTGGGGCGTTCCAAAATCCCAGCCAGACCCCGGCCGCTGGAGCTGGAGCAGAACCAAACTGCAGCTGCTTTAAGCTGAGCAGGGCAAAAAAGTAACAGAGGGCAGATTTTTTTTCTTTGAAGATTGGTCTCAGGTGTTTATTGTCATGTTCATTGACAACTCATCTCAAGCCGTGGAAAGAGGGAGGTTCCTTGGATGCTCTAATACCTGCCTGGGGGTTTTCCTTCCCCACGGTTGCATTGTATGTATCCCACTGCTTGGACCAGTGGCTCAGGCTAGTGGCAAAGAAAGAAAAAGCACCTGGAGGCTGAAACAAGGGACCCCCAAGCCCAGGCTGGCCAGGGAAGGTGTCTTGGGGTGCAGTGCAGGGGTAAGCAATGTCCTTCTGCTGTGTCACATAACCCTGCTGCAACTTGCAGGGTGTGTAATGGAAAGGTCCCGATAGCTGAAGTCACCAGCACCTTTGGGAAAGCCCGTCTCTGTGTAAACAGGCTGTGTGCGACTCCAGCTTCATGTTTCTGCTTCACTCCCATCCTTTATCCAGCGGATAGCTCCCGGCCTGCGTGCCCTTTCGGGGCTGCGGCCAGGTCAGTGGGACTGCAGCCAGAGATAAGGGGAAACATTGGTGTGCGGAGAAGGGGGCTCTGCAGCGGCAGCTCTCCCTTCGCTGCCACTGCTGCTGCTGCAAACGGCTGGGGAGAGCACTGCGCTGGCCCAGCAGCATGCTAGAGGGGTGCAGGGACACAAACAGTGTCCCCGAGCTGCTGCTGCCATGCAGATGCCCCAGCTGTGGGCTTTTCTGTATCTCAGCACTTGGCTGATGGTGGTTTTGCACTTTCAGGCTATACCTCTGCCGTGTTCGCTGGGGTGCTTGCAGACCCGCTCTGCTTGCCCCTCCTGCACCAAGTGAAGCCGTGACTGACCCAGCACAGCAGAGGCTGTCGGGGTGAGCGTGTGCCCACATCTCAGCCACCCCCAGTTTGCTGGCACTGGGACCATGTCATCAGGTTTTGGTGAGCAGGGACTGATCTTTCTTGTTTGCTGCTCCGGCAACAAGGAGCTGCATTGCTGCAAGGTGCAAGCTGCAAACCCCAGAGCTGGTTCAAACCCTCTCTCTGCATCCTCCTCCTCCTCCTTGGTTATATTGCAATTGCCATTTGCCATTTCAGGCAGTGCACAAACTCGCTTTGCTGCTGCGGGTGAGCTTGGGGTAGACCTGGCCGTGCACTCAGATGCAGAAGGGTGTGCAGCTGAGGTGCTGCTTTGGTACAGGTCAGTGCTGACCCTGGGAGCGCGGGGTGGGGGGATGACACCATCCTTCCTCCCCAGGGCATCAGGCTTGGCGCACCTTATTCTGGATGATCCTTTCAATCCATCCAGCCTGACTGCCCGGGCTCTGACAGGCTGATGATTTTTAAAAGGTCATACTAGGACTGCCAGGGAGAAGGAACTCGCCTTCTGGGCCTAAGAGAAGATGAGTTCTGCCCTTAGCACATGACTGGGGAAGGCTTCACTAGAGGCCAGGGAGCATGTGGGGCCGATCGCTGTAATTGCAGCAGCTTTATTACCGCTCTGTGTTGCGATGGCATGAGGCCTTGTGAAGAGCTGCCCTTATCTGCCGATGTCAGCCTCCTTTCAAGAGAGATCTGGACTAGATTTATGTGGGAAAGGTTTGCAGCAAGTCCAGCCACAGCTGCTTTTAATGGCTCACATGCTGCCAAGGAGCCCAGGAGGTCCTGAGCAGGACATGCCTTGGTCTAGCTGGGAGCAAAGCAGCAGCTGTACTTCCAACAGCAAACACACCTCGAGTTTTCTGGATCCAATGACCAAGTGCTGTTCCCACCTCTATGGGAAACAGCAGCACAGGGCTGTTCTTCCTACATGAAACAGGCTGTCCCATCCCAAAAATCACATTTCTGGAACAACCGGTGTTTGTTTTCTTGGTTATCACCAGCTTCTCACGCTGCTTCGAGTTGGTGGGACAGCAGCACAGGTCAACTGAGGCAAACCAGCTGTTTGAACCCATTTTCTGGCCCCTGATGGAGCTGAGGTGGGTACCCAGCATGGGCTGGCAGCAAACACCAGCAACATGTACCATTGCATCCGTTCCTCCGAGCTGAATTTCCAGAAACACAAACCTTAGGTGCTCAGTCTTGTAAGGAGGGAGCCTGATATGTTATTCTGGCTTCTTGACATGAAGTGATGCTTTCTTCCCCGGAGTTGTGCTCTCGCTAAGAACAGGGACTCGAGATCAGGTGACATCTCTGTGGACTCCGTTCTCCAGGATGGGGGTCGAGCCAACACCCTGCTTGCCCTGGGAAACTGAAAAGTCAAGTGTTTTAAAGGCATCATTGTACAGTCCATAAAGGGCTACAAAAGCCATAATAAACATGTCAGCAGTGATCAAACCCCACACCAGGAGTGTCTGAGGGTTGGCAGCCTGTTACTGGGGTGTCTTAATGTGACCCCAGCACTAAAGTGCTGATGTCAAGGACTGACACACCAGGGTGCATCAGGAAATCCCAGAGCAGCACCATGTGCATTGCTGGGACCTGTAACCACCTGGTGCTCAGCCCCTGCACAGCATCGCCCCCCAGCCCAGCCCTCCGGGGCAGCCAGCCCTGCAGCTGGCCTGGGGCTGGAGGGTTTGCTGCAGCAGCTCCGAGGGAAGGCAAATCCAAAGCGTTGCATTGCCAAAGTGAAGTCTTGTGAAGCCCATTGGCGTGGGGAAGGGGCCACAAGCCCCCGGTGAGCAGTAGCCCCATCAGCTGCCTCCAGGGCTTTGGGTGGACACAGAACAGCCGTCTCAGATGCCACTGCTGGGAAGAAAGTGTGGACCTGGAAAAGGCCAGATATGAATATGCATGCATAGCCGAAATGCTCCCTTTGAGGAAAGTCTTCCTCCCCTATTAAGTAATTAAATAAAGCTCCAAGCTCTACTAAAATTAAAATAACAGAATCCATTTATTCTGGCAGGGCTCACTGGTGGCTGTTCTTGCCAAAAACATTTTTGTGGTTCTTGTCTTTTCAAGTGGCTCTTTTGCAATAAAACCCAGATGCCATTAGTCCAAGGAGGCCTCCAGGCAACTGTTTATGTCCATGAAAGATGCCCTTTGTAATTAATTAATCTCCCAAAAGCTGTGGTAGCACATTCCCTGTGGCTCCTGGCATGTCCCTGCCCGCCAGCCCTGGCAGCGGAGGTGCGCGCTCATTCCTGGGCGCTGAAGAAAGCTTTTGTGTGTTGCAGCCTCGCCATGAAAGGGGTTAATCTCCTCCTTGGGAAGACACAGCGGAGATTTCAACACTTATCAAAACACAAACAGCAGTCAGCGTGCCTTCCCGCTGCCCTTGCCCTGCTGCCGGTTCAGCAGCTCCTGCTCTTGCTCAACAGCGACTTGCAGTTGCTGTGTTATAGGGGCAGGGACCAGCCCGGGAGCGAGCTGGCAGGCAGTGGGGAAGGGGGCTCGACCTGGTTCCTTCACCCTCTCGGGGGTTCAGGTGCTTCCAGATGACTCAGTCGTCACAGGGTTTCCAAAGCAGAGGGCAACGCCACCACAGCTGAGAAATGTGGGCTTGGTACACATGGGGGGAAAAGGTGATTCGTGAGGTTGCACTGAGCAAAATCACCTTATGACCAGCTGCACCAGGCCAGAGTAAAGAGCCATCCCGCCCAGTACCTCCTTCCACACGGTGCCTGGTACCAGTATTCGCAGCTATGTGTATGAAAGCTGGTGGTTTTTAGGGCTCATTCTCCTGTTACCGCCTCCCAGTTGAGGGCAATCAAGGCTGGAGGCTCCCTGTGGCTGAAAGTGGCTCTGGGACTCTTACATTTCATTGCCACCAATTTATTTCGTCCACCATGAATCTGGCTGGTCTGTTGCTGAACCATTTATAATTTTGGCCTTTGCAGCATCAGGTGATGGCAAATTCCACCACAGAATTATGTCCCCGCTTGGCAGAGGCCACCCTTAGTGTCAGCAGCGATTGCCTTTATGTCTTCACATCCTTCAGGATGCACAAGATGCTCTCTCATACCCCTCAGCTTGTTTCACCTCCAGCTTGAATGTCCCAAATTCATGGAGTTTTGCCCAAACAGAAACTCTCAGCAAAGACCAGCAAAGATTTGGGTTCTCTAGGACCGTGTCTGCTCAGCCTCTATGTAATGTGGTTGTAAACAAAGAATTGCTTTAGGAAGGGTCAGTCCTCGCTGCCTCATTTGTAACGTAACGACTCAGCCTGGGGTTTGGTTGTTATTGGGTTTTTTAGCTGTTGTTGGCTTTTCATTGTTGCTTTTTTGATAGATGAGTTTAATTTTGCTGGCATATTGCACGGGTTTGCAAACCAGATGTTGCTGCTGCAAGACGGTAACAATAATGCGGGCAGGGAGCAGTTCATCACGGCACACAGGTGTCGCAACCGCAGCAAGGTCAAAGACGAGGGGTCAGGGCATGGGGGGGATGCGGGTCCCTGCTCCTGGGGACACAGGGCTGCAGTTGCCATGAGAACTGCTGGTGGCATGGCGGTGAATGTCGCAGGCACTGCAGCCACCTCCCATCCATCTCCCATTCCCCCCGGGAAGGACTGGACCGTTGGAAGGAGACCAAGCTGTGGGGAGAGAAGCTCTGCTGAGAGCCTGGCTGGAGGGGTGGGTCTGTGTAACCAACTGGTGACAGTGTGAATCACTGGTGTGACTCCTGTCTGGGGGTGATACCGAGGGTCATGAGAAGGCGAGGGGACGGGAAGCGGTGTAGCAGGCAAGGGGGAGCAAGGAGAGGAGCTGGAAGCACCCAGGAGGAGCAAACGGCTGCTCACGTGTTACTACACCTTCCTGGCTTGCCTTGTTTAACATGGAGGAGCTCAGGTTATCCTGCGGCCAAATCCCACGGTCCTTCACAGATCACACCCGACGCCTGGCCCAGGAGGGTTTAAACTCTCAGGGCAACCATGGAGCAGGATGGACCCTGGCCTGAGCCCCCAGCCTCTTCCCACTCCCAGCTGGGAGAGCCCGCGAAGCAGCCTGCGTGTAGGATTTCTTTGGGTAGAAGAAGGAAATCACTGAGGTCAGGGGGCTGATATTGCACATTTTTATGTGACATCAGTTTGCTGCCACCTTTAAAATACCAAAAGATAGAGTCTTACAGCCTGGCCCTTGAAAATCCCATGTGCCCTCCAGGAAGGGAGTGTGTTACTCCAGAAATTCACTGTTATTCCAGGGAATTTAAGCCAATGTACAGGAAACCCCAGCGTGGAGTGGGAGGAATTTAAAGGGATAAGGCATTAGGATTGTAGAGAAGTGCTGTGTTCTTACAGTACCATTGCAAGAAGGGAGGTGGGATCCCCTTCAAGAAGCCCCTTGGAAGCCTTGAATATGCAAAATGGATTTAGGGCTAATTCTAGGTAAATAGGCAGCCAAAGGCAGTGGGGAATCAGGAGTGTGTTTAGATGCTTTGCTGCATCAGAGCATTATGGGCCTCCTGACAAGCCACACACAGAGGAAGGAAAGCTGGGCTGGAGGCGTGAGGCTCAGAAGCATCCTGCCCCTGGTACCCAGGGCATCCCCAGAGCACTGCCTGCCCTCAGCGCCCCCCACCCCACCTGGGGGCATTCAGCTCTAATGTCTCCCTCTCTCCCCCTCTCTCAGGGACCTCATGCCCAGGACCCTGGAGGGGCAGATCACCATGGAGAAGACCCCCAGCTACTTTGTCACCAAGGAGGCCCCTGCCCGCATCTCCTCCATGTCCAAGGGCACGAAGCTCATCGTGGTGGTGCGGGACCCCGTGACCAGAGCCATCTCGGACTACACCCAGACGCTCTCCAAGAAGCCCGACATCCCCACCTTTGAGAGCCTGACCTTCAAAAACAGGACTACGGGCCTGATCGACACCTCGTGGAGCGCCATCCAGATTGGCATCTACGCCAAGCACCTGGAGAACTGGCTCCTCTACTTCCCCATCGGGCAGATCCTCTTCGTCAGTGGGGAGAGGCTGATCAGCGACCCCGCGGGGGAGCTGGGCAGGGTCCAGGACTTTCTGGGCCTCAAGAGGATCATCACCGACAAACACTTCTACTTCAACAAAACCAAGGGGTTCCCGTGCCTGAAGAAGGCGGAGGGCAGCAGCAAGCCCCACTGCCTGGGGAAGACGAAAGGCAGGACCCACCCCGACATAGACCAGGAGGTGGTGCAGAGACTGCGGGACTTCTACCGGCCCTTCAACATGAAGTTCTACCAGATGACGGGGCAGGACTTTGGCTGGGACTGAGGCTGAAAAAAATAATTTAAGAAAAGGAAAATATAATATAATATATATTTTTTTTACATATAAGTAGAGAGGGGGAAAATACAGAAAAAAAATAGTTGTGCTGAAACATGATTTGTTCTGATTTTTTTTCTTTTGTCACCTATTAGTTTTCTTTCTTATCTGAGAGATGAGGTGATGTGTCCGTCTGGAAGAGGAGGCTGTGAACAGCAACCTGGTCCTATTGACATCGCCTGCAGTGTGGCTGCTTCCTTCAGTGGGCCCAGGGTTTGGCACTGTCTCTGTAGAAAAAAATGCAGGTGCAAAGTTTTTAGGTGTCCCCAGGTCCCCCTCCAGAAGTGAAAGAGGTGCTTGGGGGAGTGCAGAGCCTTACTGGAAGGTCAGGCAAATTTTGGCTGGCAAATGCCATTTTAGACCGGACCTCATCACTTTTGGCAATGGAACAAAGGAGGTTTAATATCTAATTTGCCTTTCAAAACTTTATTTAGGGGATTTCTTTATTGCATGAAACCCTTGGTGAATTTTTTTTCATTTATCCCATTTTTTTTTACTTTTGCCCCCCCCCCCCCAAATCAAGCTCTTTTCATCAACCAAACTTATTTTTCATCTTACAGAAGCCAAAACCAATAATCCTTTGTTTTGTTTTGAGACAAAACAACTTTAGTAGCCAAAAGTGAAAGAAAACAAATTATTCTTTTGACTCCATGATGAAAATTGCCAGGTAGTCAAAAGGCCTCATTCACAGGAGCTGGCTCTAAACCAGTGTTCCCCGCTGCCAGCAACAGGGACTCCCTTCTCCTCCGCTGACAGCAAAGCGCTTTTCCCAAGGGGGCCCATCTGAAGGGATCTGAGTGATGGGCAAGGAAGGTCCACACTGAGGCGATGTTCATGGTACGTCTGTCTTGAAGGTGATGGGGGACCCACCATCCCACCACTCGTATGCAGGGAGCAGGTTCACACTGTCTGCTGGATGCTATTTAAACCATAATGAAGATTTTTTTCAGTTGGACCAGTCTTAAAAGAAAAGCAGTGGAGAAAGGGTTGTTTGGGGGGGGGGGGGAATGAACAAAAATCACATCCAGAAAGGGGAGAGAATGAGAAGATGATGGAAGTTTTGTTGTCCTTGCCTAAAGGAGAACTGAGGGGGGAGCCAGAGCAAGAGTACTGGTTGTGCAGGGCTTTAAAAATTGTCAGGCAAAACAAATCTCCTTTATCACCTTTTTTGGCTGGTAAAAATGTCTCAGCGACGGAAATCTATTAGTGAACAGAATCTTGTATTACCCTGGGCTCATTTATCTGCTGGCTCTTTATCTACAGCATTTTCTGGACTATAGGAACACCTAATTATCACTTGGTGCTGTATAAACACAGCATGATGATGCTCTCTCTCTTGAGGCTAACTTTAAGAAGCCCAGATGGGGTAAAACAAACTAAGTGGGGGATCACCTGGTAATCTGGTTAGGAAGAAGCCTGAGGATCAAGCTCGCTGGCTGCCTGCACACTGGCCAAGATCTTAATAAAATCACAGCAGAGTGGAGATTTCAAGGAGTCTGAAGAGAATTGCATCCAAACTTACAATTTAACCCAAGAGGGAGTCATTTCCACCTTGGGCTGTCTTGCTTGACAGCTTAGGGTAACAGCTTGGTGCCTGCTCAACTTCACGGCACCAAGTTCCACTGCAGGTGTTGAGCCACATCTGCTCCTGGCTGCCCTGAGCCGCCTCCTTCCTACCCATCCCCCGCCTCCCTCCGTTCCTGAGGATGCAGGGTCCTGGGACCTTCCTGTCCCCTGGAAACACAAACCTACATGGATTTGCATGCATGACCCATTTCCCAAGGTAATTAAAATAACTTAATTAGTGTTGTGAGGCTCCAGGACCTTCTCCCACCGTTGTCATGCCAAAGCCTTACCTATGTAAGCTGGTTTACCTGTTTACCTGGGTAAACATTTTACGTAACTGCCTCCTGCAAACACAGCAGAAAGGCAGATGAGGGACCACACAGACCCCCAGCAGCCTTTTCTCTTACCTGCCTCCAGGTTCATGCAAGAGGTGACATGAGAAAATCAGAGATGGTCCATCAGCTTTGGCTTCATTGTGTCATGGTCCCTCCCAGCATCGCCGCAGCTCATTGCTGGGGCTCAGGGCTTCTAAATCAGAAGAAGATGGAAGAGCATTGGGCTTTGGGTAACGGTCTTCCCAAAGTGTCACTGGAGATGAGGGGAGCAATCTGCTCCCTGCCCATGCTGGCTGGATCAAGGGGGAATGGACTTAAGGTGTAGCCAAAAGGATGGAGTTAATTATTGGGAAAACCTTTCTAACAGCCAGGTTTGTTGGGGCAGGAGTGGGGGATGGCCGTCACCTCTCCCACGCTGTGCTCTTCTGTCCAAGTGCAAAAGCCAAGCTGGTGGCAAGGACAAGGTGTCACTCATGGGCACAGCCAAGCAGTGCCAGCACTACCTACTGAGGCACAAAATCTGAGGTTTTCCAAGCTGCAAAGAACATTGAGGCATGCTGTCTCTTTGGTATTTCAAGGAGACTTAAGGTTGGGCTGATCTGTATGTGCCTTGGACAAGCTGTCGTGGTTTCACCCCAGCTGCCAACTCAGCCCCACGCAGCTGCTCGCCCGCTCCCCTCACAGTGGGATGGGGAGAGGATCAGAAGGGTGAAAGTGAGAAAACCACGGGCTGAGGTGAAGGCAGTTTAATAGGTAAAGCAAAAGCCGCTCACACAAGCAAAGGAAAATGGGGAATTCGTCCACCACGTCCCATGGGCAGGAGGGGTTCGGCCACCGCCAGGAGAGCAGGGCTCCAGCACGTGGAACGGGGACTTGGGAAGAGAAACGCCATCACTCTGAATGTCCCCCCTTTCCTCCTTCTTCCCCCAGCTTTATCTGCTGAGCGTGGTGCCATATGGTGTGGGACATCCCTTGGGCCAGTGTCCCCCCCAGCTCCCTGTGCCCCCAGCCCACTCGCTGTGGGGTGGCTGAGGAGCAGCAAAGCCCTGGGCGCTGTGTGAGCGCTGCTCGGCAGTAACGAAACCACCCCTGGGGGATCAGCGCTGCTTCCAGCACAAATCCAGAACGCAGCCTCCTACGAGCTCCTGTGAGGAATATTAACTCTACCCCAGCCCAAACCAGCACACAAGTATAAATATCACTTAAGAGTAAGATTTAAAAAACCCCGTAATTATATCGCTATTGTCTCTCATACAGTCACATTCTGACTAGTTTAAAGCAGCTTTATGGCACTACAGTCTGTTCCTCCCTTACCGAGCCAGCTATAGCAATACTTAGCACTTTCATACAAATAAGTTTCCACAACTGCCACCAAACCACAGCATTAAACCCGTGTAGCTTCAACGTGCACACAAACCTATCGTATGTGCCTTTAAAAACCTCTTCGCAGCACATTGAACATAGCTGCATATGCCTACTTCCCCCAAAATGCTTGAATGTTTTACTTCCCCTAATTTCTGAGGGTTTGAATCCCTTGCTGCACACCTAGTAAAACTATTTAGGGATCTGAGACTGTAATTGATTTTTTTTTTGATCTGGGCCATAAGTATTTTTGAAAATCCCTCCACGTATGAACAATGGCTTTTAAAAAGAGGTCATGCAACCAAATTGCTTTGAACTCTAATAACATTTAAGCCTCTAAACTCTTTAGGCTTATTTTAAAATGCAGCCATGAAGTTTAGATTATTTTAACCTAAGAAGAATTGGAAGTAAACTATTGAAAACCGCACCCTTCCTAGTACTGAGCACATATATTAAGAGGGGAAAGCAAAAGCAGCTATAAATAAAAAAGTGACCTGTAAAGTTTGATTTTTTAAAGCAGAAAAATCAATACATTAATGATGAGTAACTAATTAGGTGTATTAAAATTCTTCTGGTTTCAATAATCAAATGTGCCGTCAGGCATTGATGAAGCTTAAGCTTATATACCATGCAACATTTAGATTTTAGAATATTTGTGTTTAAAGGGGGAAAAACCGACCATTTATAAAACAGCCTATCAAGGTCAAGTGCCAAATTCATCATAAGGAAGACGTTTTCATGCTGAGGGTGGTGAGGCACTGGCACAGGTTGCCCAGAGAGGTGCTGGGTGCCCCATCCCTGGAAACATTCAAGGCCAGGTTGGACGGGGCTCGGAGCAAGCTGATCCAGTGGAAGATGTCCCTGCTCATGGCAGGGAGTTGGACTAGATGGGCTTTAAAGGTCCCTTCCAACACAAAGCACTCTGTGATTCTATGATCTTTGAGCAGAGAGACCTCTCCTTCACCCCCCCACTGCAGCACTGCACAGGCAACTTGGTCAATGGGCAATAGACCTGTGGGTTTGCCCAGCACCTTGCCCAGCCCAGCCCCACGAACCGGGCATCGCAGCCCTGGTGCACAGAAACCACCAGGCACAGGGGTGCTGAGCACAAGTATTTCCCCCAGTCTTCAAAAATCAAGCTGGTTTTTATCCACTGGTGGTGACATGCCTTGGCACAGGCTTGTAGAGCCCGCTGCAGAAAGGCAGTTAACGTGAGACCTCCCTCCAGCCCGCCGCGGCGGCTTGTAGCCAGACCTGAACTGTGGGAAGGTTCTTTGCGCTGTGTTTCAACTGGCCACACCTGGAAAATTTCAGAGAAATGGTTTTTTGCTTTTACCAGCGCACTTTGGCGAGACAAAAATTGGCCCCTCTGCTGCTGCGATTCACGTTGCTGCGATTTCTGGAAGGGCAAGGGCCGGGCTGCTAAGTCCACATTGTAGTTGGCGCCGATTTTGTGCCGTGGGGAATTTAATCAACTCCTAAGGAAATGCTGCCACCCAATAACTTACACAGTTAAAAGGAATATAAACACCAATGTGCCATGAAGATCAGTGTACAGGACTCCTCTACGTGGCATTCGGGGTGGTCTTTGGGGTGCAGCACTATGAAGTCAAATTTCCAGCAACGATTTGGCCATGTCTACCCTGCACTGAGTGATTTTGACTAATACTGATCCTTAGACTCCTCAGTTCTCCAACATACACACTAGCATACACAATGTTAGGTCTCCGGATTAGGAAAAAAAAAATATTGCCCATTTTCTTAACCATTAAAAAAATTCTTATTCGTATGTAACGGTTTCTGGGTTTTCTCTCCTCCCTCCCCTTTGCTTGCTGATACTGTCATCCTTCTCCCTTTGGTGCTATTTCAGTATGAAACAGACTGATTTCAATTTAATTTAAGAATGAAAAAGCACACATTTAATAAAGTTTACGGGTACTGAGAGGCTGTGCTCTCTTTTTGCTGGCGGCAGCAACCTGGAAAGAATGGGCAAGTTTATGAAAAAAGGGGAAAACACAGAATTACCCACTTGTGTCTGATTTTAGTCTCCTAAACCTAACACGCTCCACAGCAGCTGGGGGGGCTCTGCCAGCTGGGAACTCCCCAGCGGCATCATTGGCATCCTTTCCATGACCTCTTATCTCCCACTTCATGTTTCTCCAGCAACCTTCATGTCATACTCCTTTCTTTAGATTGGGAAAAAGAAATACACATGCAAAATCAGGTCTTTGTGGCTCCCCCCCCCCATCCCACCCTTAGCTGCCGCTGGCCCCACCACATCTCCAGTGTTTCACCACCAAGTCTGATGAATTCCTGCTTCCCCCCGACCTGGCGGGAGAGGAACGAGCCCAACTCACGGTGTATTGCGTGAAACCCGAGGTGGAAGCAGTTCACCAAGAAATATATACAGCGGAGCAGCCCCCAGATATCAGGTTTTCTGTGTGGTCAAGTAAAGTGATATTCTATTTACTTTTTTAGATGTATAAACAGATTAAGTCCCAGGGAAAATATGCTCCCAAACTTCATAATATTTTATTAAACCGCTGAAGTTTAATATAATCTTTTGGCTTCCACAGAAAAATTTTCCATTTCTTTTCTGAGCACCTTTGATTTTATTTTCTTTTAATTACCGCTATCCGGAGTTAACAATGTGGGTTTTGCACTCCACCCAGCAAGGACTATCCAGATTAGAAGTGGGGAATTTTGCTGAAATACAGAAATATCTATGTGGTGGTAAGAAGTCAACGACGCCTGGCCGGAAAACTCTGGAGAAGCCAATGTGCAGAATGAATTCCCCTCCACCAGGCAATAACAAGGCTGCATTCCTCAATTCATAGTATTTATTACCTAAGACATTGGCCAGCCGTGGCTTTTGAAAAAAAATATTATACCTCCTTCATCTTTCGCCTGTCCACACCGCTGCACGGGGGCTGGCGCGCTGCTCAAGCTCACTCCATCCCGGAGGCAGCGCGGCTCATGGCTCCGTGGGGAAAGCTCTCATTCATTCAGGTCCAACGCTGCCCTCGGGCTTAGTACCACACCGTGGGAATGCAGCCTCGGATGCGTCATCCATCCGGGTGGGAAATTGCTAGTGAAGTCCAACACCGTGCTGAGCCTCGAGCACACCGCTTGGCCTGGGATCTTCCAAATCGGATGACCAGAGATGTCCCAGGGACAGCCCGGCTTGTGGTGAAAGCAGCTGGGAGCCATGCAGAGCTCCTCAGGAAGGACTCAGCACCTGCGTTTCAGCATTGTTAAACAGGAATAACAACAGTAATCATAATCTCACAGTTTGTGGGACAACGGTGTAACTTCTGGAGGCCAAATTCGGTGGGGCATGCTACCCGAGGTCCTCAGTGCAGCAGAGGAACTTCAGATGCAGCTTATCAGACGCAAGGACGTCTCCCTTGCCAAACTGCTGCTACTTCCCCTCCCGCATCTCGGAACAGTCCTGGTGACGGAGGGTCTTTCTTCACAGACACACCAGCATCTGGCCTCTGCGAGTCCTTCCAGTATCACTGGGGCAACAGTGATGCTGTAGACAGGATTAGACCTGCTTGGCCACGGTTTCTCCAGCTCATTTCTTTTGTTCTTTTCACCAACAGCTGTGATTTAGGGCATGTGAGCAACATCTAAAGGAAATGACTGAGAGGTATTGGCTGGGGAGCACTTACCTTCCCCTGTACAGGGCTTATGGAACAGAATCAATAGATTTTCTATACTGCTTACCGCTGGAGACCCCCCATGGCTGGGTACAGAAGGGATGGCAATGGAGTGAAAAAATTCTCCTGAGAAGGGCAAGTTTAAGAGCACGGAGGAAAGCAGCCGAATGCATCTTATTGACAGGGCAAATGCAGGCAGGAATCTAATTACCTGCCTGTGCACACGCTGCCTCGTCAGCAGCTCACTGGGCTTTGCCAGGGCCCCAGTGGCTTCCCGGGTCCCACGGCTCCAGGGTGCACAGAGGTGTGTGTGCTCCCACCCCGGCTCCCCTCCGCCCACCGGGGCAGGCTCCAGCAAGGGGCAGGGCTGGGGGGCAGGGGAGGCCATCCGTATCAGTGCGGCATCGGTTCAGAGCAGCAGGGGATTTGCTGGATTGCCAGAAGCCATTTCCTACTGTTTTGTGGGGTTTTTTTAATCAGCCTTTCTGACTAAAAGAGCCTATCTGCTAAGCTCGGAGAGGGTCTGCTGTCCAAGGTAAAGCCACAGCCCAGGAGCCCGATTCAGGGGCACATCAGACACACTCCAGCCACCTGCCATGGGAATTCTGAAGACAGAACCAACGACATCACTACAGCACGATTTAAAACACCTCCCTGTGGTTCCCTGTAAATCAAAACCAGTATTGGCCTGAGACCGAACTCCTCTGTTTTCCACAATGAGAAGATTCGAGGTTAAATGAAGAAATTATTTGTGTGGCTACCCATGTGAGTTGCTTGGTAGGGCTGGGGCTCAGGACATGGCCAGCTCTGCCCCTGTAAACTGATATCGCCCCTGTAGGTCCTGGTTAGCCAGAGGTGCTGTGTGAGCCCGCCCTGGTCCGCAGTTACCCTGGCTGGCACAAGCTGTGCCGCCTGGAGCAGATGCTCATGTAGGAGGCATCTGGAAGATGTTGCTGGTGTAGTAATTGACTGCACATTTTCATCATCACGTCTGCCATCAGGATCATACCTGGGCTTTTACTGCCACAGAAAAGCATATTAGTGGAAGATTTGACTAGTGTCCAGCCGGAGCCCAGCCCTGGCCGCAGCACCTGGCATGGCCAGATGCTGGGTGTGGATCCTGCGTCCCTGAAACAGAAGCCATGGCTCATTTTCCAGGCAGTGTGGGAATGTCCATCCAAAGGCAGAGTCTCATGCTTCAGCCGCCTAAACCCCTCTCAGACACAACGTGCCCCAGAGCTGGGGTGCTCACGGGGAGCTCACGGGGTCTGTGCTGCACACTGGACCCTCGGTGCTGCGGAAGGAAATGCCACGGAGCCTGCCCGGACACAACCACTGCCCGGCCAAACTGGCCAGGGGAATTCATCCTGGTGTGACACCCCCTATTTTACCAGCCTTACTGAAGAGAAAATTATCATATGCTTCTACTTTTCAAGGAGCTGAGTTGTCCTTTAGATAGCAGCTGACAGCATAAATATACATGAGAAACAGGTTTTTAGTTCCTGAAAAATGTCTAAAAAATGTAAACAATTCTCAAGTCACATGGGGATAAACAGAATTTCAATATTGTTTATAGTTTAACAAACCAAGTCGTTTGGGTTCAGTCAAGCCAAGCATTTTGGATAGATAGTTTTTAAACATTTGGTTTCAATTCTCCCAAACCTTTAGCAAAGAAGCCCCATTCATGTTATACTTAGCTTACAATTCCAAATGAAAAGTATTATGGACTAGAAAACCGGATCTTTCCATTTTCAAAAAAGAAATGGCCTCAGATATTAGACCATCTTGGAAGACCCTTTTAGAAAAAGAAAAACCAAAAACATTCAGTCAAGAAGCTTATTGAAGCTGATCTTCTCCTGCTTAAAATTTCTGTTTTGTTGAATTACTACTTCGTTTTGCTTGACAACCAAGAATACTCTATAAAAAAGAAAAAAACATAATTGTGACAAGTAGCATTTGTCAGCCTGAGAGCAAAAGCGTTCCCTCCTGGCCCAGCCCTTCGCCCAGCAGCATGCACTGCAGCATCCCTCCCCAGCACCGGCCCCGCTCCCTGCGCAGACGCCCTGCAACTGGGCACAGTGGAAAACAGAGTTCTTCAATTTCCTCTTTGCATTAGAGTTCATTAGGAAAAATCCAGAGGCCCCTCATTGAGCAACGTCTGCATTTGCATGTCTTCGGTGGATTTTAAATTATATTTTCCTGTAGCGTTGTTTTTGTTGGGTTTTTTTTTTTCCTTCTCGTGTGTCTTTCCTGCACCACTGACGCTGGACTCCTTCTCTGCTCACAATTAATTCCAGAAATAATTTTTTTCACTGCTGTCACTGTCTCTCAGCTGGATGGCTCACAGGAATATAATTTGCTAGTTCTGTTGTTAGGAAATTATCCATTTAAGCTATTTGTTGGTATTAGTGATTACTCAGTCAAATTACATGGCAGTACTCCCATTCCCAGGCTGGATAAGACATCTCTTGGGAGGAAAGAAGGAGAAAATAGTTACTAACAAACTTGCATTTTGGACGCTTCACTGCCCCTCCTATAATCCATCGGATTGGATAGTTTCTTAAGACAGTATTTACTGTTAACCATTTGTAAACACCAAATTCTACTTTGTGATTGCATTCATGGAAATATCTGCAGATCTGGACTTTAAAAATTTTGAACTCACCTCTGTAACCATTCTTAAGTACAGCCACCAAGGGCTGGGATAAATAATGCAAAGGAAGACCAGGAAGAGGAAGAACTGCAAACACTAAACCATGCAACATTCGGATAGAGGTTTGCAACTTCTGCCTCAAATCCGCCCGTGAAATCCATGGCTGTGCCTGCCTGGTGGCAGAGGCTCGCTGTTACTGATGGTTTCACAAAAGTAGAATTCAGAGACCATGACAAAAAATTGAAGCCAAGTTTTGTATGAGCCTGTCCTTGGCATCAAATCCTTGCCCTCTGAATACACAAAGAAGGGATTCTGCACTTTTCTTCCTGAATGTCCCAAAAGGCAACAAAGTTGGGCACTCACAGTGCTGCGAAGCGCCCAGCAGCCAGAGAGCCCTGCGCGAGGCACCCCATCCCTGCCAGACCGAGGAAGGTTCGATCAACACTTTTATCAGGCTTTGGACACGAAAATAAAGAGTTAAACCCCTCCTCCAAGCCTGTGGCGCCTGTTAAAGTACCTGATTTCCAACAAAGCATGAGTGGGAACTGAATCATTTTTCACTGCTGTGTAGGGGGCCAATGTGCCCCCAAACGCCCGGCTATGGGAAGGGGCTCCGTGGGCTCACAAGCCCACCTGCCTATCCTCCACCGTCATGGCCTAACATGCCCTAAACATGCTCCAGATCTCCACCCTGCCTTTTCCTTCCTTCCCCAAGGGCCCTATCTCCCCATTTGCTTCCCAGCAGCATCCTGCTTCCCTGCCTGAGTACTGGCTGTCAGGAATGTTTCTGCTTGTCTCCACCCCTACAAGGCCCTCGGTAGCTTGTGCACCCACCAGGAAAACCCACCACAAACAAGCTGTTAGTTCTGCACAGCCCTTTAGCGATGCTGGCTGTTCCCAGCCCAGAGCCATGCTGCTCGCGGGGAATGCAGAACTGCATATTCCCAGCCCTTGCAAAGCTGTCCACTGCCTGAGACCATCCAGGATGCAGATGGGAAAGCAAATTAATTGGCAGACTGTGAGGCATCACCGGTGAACAGCAAGGGAGGCCAATTGCCCCTTGCCTGGATCCGTTTCCTTCTCGCAGGAGTATTTTGGCTTGTCTTCCTTTATCTGCTGGCTGCAGCTTTAGACTCAGGGGAGGATGCAGGAGAAGCAGGAGAAAGACAAGATCTGAGTCAGTCATCCCCAGCCCCTTCTGCCCTGGAATGGCAGCACTGAGGCCGAACAAAGAGCCAAACAGAACAGCCTACTACTTGTTTTCCTCCAAAGGACCTCATGGTCTCACAGGCAACATATTACTTCAGGATATAGTCGTTGTCCTCTGATCCAGATTTCCTAGACAGACATGGGCGTGAGTTTGTGCACATGCAGGGGTGTTCGTGTGGGAGACTGGAGCACTTTGAGCCTTGGCAAGCCCTCTGCACATCAGAGAGTTACTGGTCTGAAATACAGGGAAGGCAACAGAAAAAAAAGACTCCCAGATGTTGCACTTGACTTTCTATCAGGCTCTTTGCTACCTGTGTGGCCCTGGCAGAGCACCGGGGCTTCTTGGATGCGAGCTCCCGTGCTCCTGTTGAATCCATCCCGAGATAGGGAGCTGGCTGGTGGTCAGAGAGGAGAAGCCAAGCTGCAGCTATTCCCTCCCTCTGCTCCCAACCCGTGGGCTGTGCTCCAGTATCTCTGCTGAGAGAAGGAAAGAAGTTTTTTACTGATTAAATGAAATAAAGTTTTAAGGGATGAAAGGGAAGATTCAACGGAGCTGCAGGTGGGGAGACACTGAGTAACTGGAGTGCAGAAGATACTTCTATGAGGCTTGTTGTTGCAGAAATGTTATTTGTCCTTCGCACCCCTTCTCTGCTCCATTCCCAGCTTGGCCTTGGAGCACTGTGGCTTTTCCACCCCCTCCTCCCTCTCAGCCCCTCTCCCCAGGCACACCCACATCATCTCTGGGCACTGGCAAGCACCAGCCATCACGCTCGGCAGAGCTGCCCGCACACACTGCTCAGTAAAGGAAAGCAAATAGTTCTCCCAGTTATGGGTTTTGGGGATTTTTGTGCTCAGCCCTTGGCCACCATCCTTTCCTGTACCAACCACCCAAACCCAGAATTAATCAAAGGAATGAGCTTCAGAACATAAGAATTACTCTCTGTTTTTATAATCCCAGTTCCAATTTATCAGCATAAAACCGATCAGTTTCCTTTGGCTAGTCCCCGTTGGAAACTCCTTTTCCAAGCTCTCCTTCCCTTCCAGCACCACCACACCCATCTCCAACCAGAAATGACACCAAGAAGTCCTGCAACCATCCATACACACAGGATGTAGCTCCATCCTCAGCCTTAGCATTAGGCACTTTGCACCATGGTCAATTGGAAACAGAGACACTGAATCATCCTCCTTTTCTTTTTATATTACATCCCACAAGCACTGAAATGCAGCCAAGTTTGGGAGGTATCGGTAGCTTGGTGGACAGCTGATCTCTGTGAAGCGATATGCAAGCCAGCTCAGGAGAATACTGTATTCCAAGGCAACTGAAGCATTTTTCTGTTTTTACATCAAATTCGCTGCTACCTTTTGGCAGAAGGTTCTCTGTGCATAAGGTCTTGTTTGAAGATTCACGCTCTTGGCATCCTTGTGCTCTGTTTAGGTGCTGCAGAACTCTTTCAAGGCTGCAAGAGTTTGTGCATCATCCACATCAAACTACATCAAGTATAGCAAGATCCTGGTCACTTCTGACCCATTCTCCATGATATCAAGCAGAGCTGAGGCCCATCCCCACCTCTTGCATTCAGCCGAGAGTGTGCTTCAGGTGAGACACTGATGGTCACCAAAGCCCCATTTGTGCATCTCCAGAGGTTTCTCCAGTATTTGAGTACCTCCCAAAATCATGCCAGATGTGTTCACTTCTAGGGACGGACACACACGCAGACCAGGCACATTTACCACTCTGCTGTTTATCTGTATCCAACCCCTTTTGTCCTTCCAGAACACACGCTGGTTATTACTACAGGAGCGCCATACCACTTCAATCCTCAAATGCCTTCTCCAATCCCAGGGGCTCCTAGACATCCTCCCTTTTCTCAACTTTGCCAGCTTTAAAAGAGTTTTCATCACTAGCCAGCAGTGGTTTTCACCACTAACCGTTGGGGTAGCTTCCCATACAAGGTATCCAGAATTTAGGTTGGGTCCCGTCTGTAAGGTCCTAGGCATCTCCACACTTTGAGATGTAGGCTGAAAAGCTGGAGGAGGATTCAGAGAAGACCCATGCGAATGGCTGAAGCCCTGGAAAGCCCTGGAAATCCTGCCATGAGTGAAGGAGCCAAGCAAAATCTACGTAGCTTAACAGCAACCTTTTCTCAGTCTGCAAGAGAAGAAATCCAAGCCCTACAACGATCTGAGCTTGGACCAGTGCCTTTGGTCACTCATTTAGGTGCCTAAGTTTGATCATCTCAATCTGGGTTTAATCACCCTCTGTTGGCTAGCTGTGCTGTGGAATATGAACTAATTCTTCTATTTCTACCTCACAGTCTGAGACTTAATAGATGTAAATGACTTTACTCTGCAAAAACCACACGATGGGGGTACTGGGAGAATAATTCCCACCCACGGGCCCTAAGACTGCAAGACAGGCAGTCAAATAAAAGAGTAAATACAGCTTTCTGAAAAGAAATCTCAAAAAATAACTCTTGCCTCTAAGTCTCTGACTGTGGCATCGTTTTACAGAGGGGATTCCTGCACGGGGTACTTAAAGACAGGCATTCCAGCAAGGATAACCAAGGGGACAATGAGGTAGTGGCACTGGGCCAGGGCCAGCCACCGGTGCCTTTCCTCCTGGGGTCCTGTGATGGTGCCACAGCTGCGACCAGTGGGGATGGACAGAATTCCTTCACCATAATCTAACCCATCCGGGCTCCTCCATCTGCTGGGACCAGCCCTTCCCTCCTTGCCTTTGCACTCATTGAAAATGCTGTCCAGGATTGTACTCAGCAAAGCTTTGGAGCTGAGGTCTGGTCCATGCCATGGATCACTAACAGGATGCTCTCTGCAGGAACACTTGCTTCATCAGCTGTCAAAGCCCTGAATGTATCAAATGAGTGTCATTATCTTCATAAAGCCAAGTGCCAAAACTTTTATCAGCCGCTAACCTGAGAGGAACCAGAGGTATTTAAAGGCACCTTGGGATGACAGTGACAAGACGGCATCCATTCACTCTGCACATCTCTGGGAACCTAAAAAAGCTTTTGTGTCTGGTTGTGGAACAAGACAAATGCAACGCTTCTGGCACACAGTAACAGTCTGCCTCCCATCATGTACAGAGAGGAAGGGGGTCCCAGGCAACCATCAGTAGAGTATCAGGCCAAATACTCTCTCCTTGTTTTCCTACCTGCCTGTCCCCATCTTCTACTCCTTCCCTTTACCATTTTGAGGCTCAGGACCTACAGCAACTGGATTTCAGCAATCGCTCCTTGGTGCTATCACAGTAGGAACCTTCATACCCAGAGGAGCTCAGTGTTCAGCTGCTCCATAGGGCTGGGACACAGTGCAGCTGGGATTTTCAGAGGGGCTGGTGGGACCGTGAGCTGCTGACTCTGAAGGGGAAGGACCAGGGGATCTGTGTCTCCCTGGAAGGTTTTCTGTTTCCACAGCGGGCTTTCAAAAACATTAACAGCCACAGCCAAAGAAGTAAAATGTCTATTTGTGGGTAATAAAGCCAGACAGATGCCTCCTGCACGCAAACAGCCAGTGCCTCTGAGACAAGAGGCTCTAAATAAATAATCAACAAATCCTAGAGCTGAATGCACAGTTGCTATTTGCATCATAAATAAATGAGGAGGCTTTTATTTACTCATTCTGGGGGCAGAGCACATAACAGAGGAGCTCCTCGGAGCTCCTACGCCGGAGATTGTCATTACTTCAGCACAACCATTTGGTTCCCACCAGCTGTTGGCTCCCGTGCTGCTCTTCAGGAGATGCACAGCTCACCAGTGAGAACAAACACAAGGTCTCCATCACCACGGAGTGCTGAACTCCCTGCTACCCTCTCTCAGCGTGGCACTGGTGAGGTGGGGAGGACACAGAGCCAGTGCCCAGGAACACAGCTGAGCCACAGCTGTCATGCTAGCCAGGGAGGTGGAGGCTGGAGGCTCCATCACACCAGGAAGGTCTCTAGATCCACCAAAAGACAGCCAGGTTTGTCAATATTAGAGACATCTCACCTGATGGTAAACCATCCTCCTTTCATGGTTCCGTGGGAGCACTCATACAAGAAATGTGTACGTTCTTCTCACTACCAAAGCTAGAGGAAATCATTTTCCATCAGGAAGCCATTGCACAGTTTGAGAAGGCCATGCTTTGGGCAGCACTAGGACGAGGAGCAGCCCAGAAGAAAATCAGGTTTTCTGATCAAGATAAACAGTCCTACAGTGGTGGAGAAAGGCCAGTCAGTAGCCCAGAACTCCATGAAATGTTTCAAGAAATAGAAAAACTCTACCAAAAAATATCAAACTGGAAAATTTCAGTTTCACAAGATGCTTTCTACAGAAGACACCTGCTCAGTACCTCCTTTCTCCCCACAAATTTCACTTGGGAATGCAGCAAACCACCAGCTGCTCTTTGTCTGAAGGAAATCCTCTATCCACCATCACTCCTCAGGATCAAATCTGCCCATGGACAAGCAACTACAGTGAAACTTCACCAGTCTTGCAAACAGGGGCAGGAGCTTGAGTGCTGATAACCAGCATTCAGCGTGTCATTCAACAAAAGCCAGATCAAACCAGAAAGAAGAAGGGAAGAATTCCCATTTCTTTTCCTTAATATCCCCAAAACAAGGAAAACAGTTAGTGCCATTTCTAAGGAGAAAAACCACCTTTTCAGCTACAAAATGTACCCCTGGAGATCCAACAAGCTGGGGTCTGGCTAGGTTTTATTTAGTTATGTATCAAGTGTTATTGATCCATTTGCTTCAAGCAAACCAGCAAGCGGTGAAACCTTTTGTGCTCTTTATATCCTGAAAATTGTGTTTTTTCCTTTTTGGGTTTGGGGATGACAAACAGCCAGAGCTCAGGGAGGCTCAGATCATACACATGCACCTTGACCCCATCCGTCAGCTGCAACAGCATCCAAAGCCTGCACTTCTCTTTTGGCTTATTAATAAAACACAACCTGGTTGTGTTTTATAAACACAATAATAAATACATGTAATAAAACACACACAGGGAGGTCCCATCCCTGGAGACCACGGTGGCTCCATGCCTTTTCGCTGGCACAAGGAGGCCGACACGTGGGCAAGAGGAACTGTAGCACAGAGCCAGGAACTGAATTCAAGCCTCACATCCGAAATGCAAGGTCGCCTTTCCCCATGCATCACTGTCCTGCAACTTCACGTGCATCTTTGGTGACAGGAGGCAGCCAGTCCTGAGCAGGTGCAACAGAACATCATGTGGAAGCCCAAACCAGACCCTTTAGGAACAATTTCTCTCCAAATAAGTTTGTTATCTCATCACTAACCTAGCTGTCTATTCACACAGCTATTGTATCAGCCATCTGATAGCCAAAATGCATTTCTATGCTTGAACGGTTCATTGCAGCATTTGTATTTCTAATGTAGCTGTGAGAAGACCACAGCTTTGTGCACTGATCCCACTGAGATGGTCTCCTCCTCGGCCTCCGCACAGGGGGTACCTTGGTCTACATGGTCCCAGCAAGAAAGGCCCATTGCCAGCCTCAGATTTGGTGCTAAGATTTACACCTCTTTCCTACAGGAATGTGAGCTGCTCTAGGCACTCATCGGGCTGGCACCAAACTGCTAATGCTGTTCAAAATTAAGGCTGGTAGAAAAACGTGTCATACAATTTATTTTGCAAAGGAAAAGTAATTTTTTAGTGTGTTTTTTTTTTTTTTTTAAAGTTATTTCCTCTGCCCACACCACCATCACTCAATCTTCTTCCACCCCACTGAAATCATGTCTCATCTTGCAGAGGAAATTTTGATTTTTCATTGGAAAAAAGAGCCAAACAACCCTAAGTGAATTATTTTGGCACGAAGCCGATGGATTTCAGCTCTAACATATTGCCACAATACCTCCAGCATTAAGTACCCCAACCAGGGAACGGCAGCAGGAATACAGCTGCCATGAGGACGGGCAGCAGCACAGCCAAAGCAAACTGGTTTGGTTTTCCAGTAAAACAAGCCACTTTCCAGCTTACAAAAAAAGTTGGTTTACCTTCTTGTACATACACATTAGTGTATAGCCTCTTACTACAGAAGCAGGGTGGGTTTCCTATAGGACTTGGAGGGTTATTTATTGCCAAGGACAAGTAGATAATTCCACATGGTTAATGCAAGATGCTGCTGGCCCTAGGGGATGAGGTCCTGCCTCTGCCACTGAGTCTCTTAGAGTTGCCTTCGCCCCGGCGTACCGTGGCACAGCTCCTGCTGGCTGCAGGAGGGCAGTAGGGGCCCATAGGGAAAGCAGCATGTACTCACGTGTGCAGCATGGCACAAGTGAGTGTTTCTCAGGCAGGAGGAAGGCTGGCTTGAACTCCTCCAGGGTGCAAGACTTTGCAGCGTTATTGATTGCAACCTTCAACATAGGCTGGGGTTTGTGCAGCTTCCTAGATGGTAACAAAAATCAAGAAAAAGCAAAATTTCACCTGGTGGCACTACCTGTGTCATGGATGGCACATGGGTGATGCATTTCAACCTAAATATTAAAGTTTGGTAGTCCTATAAACAACTGTAAGGAACCTCTGATAATGAGAAATGTCAGGAAACTTAGTAACAACAGAGATTAGCGCCCTGCCTATAGCACATTGCTGCTGCATCCAGCCAGCTTTTTATATATGTCAACAGCTATGTACAAGCTGTGAATAGCTTCCTATCTCCTCTAGCTTTGAGTCTCCAGCAACTTGACTGACTTCCATAGAACTGTTTTGGATTTACACTGGCTCTGCTGAAATCAGACTTGAGCAGCCAAAGCAGACTGAGGCAAGCCAGCCCCACCGCTTGGAAAGCAGAAGAGCCGTGTTGTTGCTTTATGCAATGGGAGGGTAGAGGGAATGCACTTGGGATCTCTCTCTTTCCTTGGCAGAAATCTGCAACCCTCTTCCAGCCTGAGTAGAGCTGTGCTGATTTATGGTGGTGGGGCATCAGGTCCTCTGCTTGCAGCTCCACAGGATGATGGAGACAGTGCCAATAGCAGGGACCCATCCCGTTTCTGATCCCAGGAAGAATTAACTGCCCAGTTTAAGCAGGAGCAATGGCTTGGTTTTTCCAAACTGGATGGAAGATGAGCACACCACAAAACAGTGGGTCATACAAGGAGCATCTGCTAACAGGTACCCCCCACCCAGCCCCCACTAACCCAGTCTTAGCTGTGGTCTGTGAAGGCAGAGGTGGTTAGCACATCATCTGCTGCCTCGCTGCCTCTTCCACTCACCTTCCCACCACCAAGTCACATCCCTGCCCTTGGCTCCAGGCCCAGCCTTCCCCATCAGGCATGGCATTCCCAAGGGCTCCTCAGGGCATTCCCTAAATCCCCACTAATGGATGGGATTTTGACAGCAACATTGCCTTAAAATCCTCCTGGGTCTCCAAATAATTGTCTATGGTGTTTAGGGCTGCCCTTCTGTATACGATATCTCTAAAAATACACAAAGAAACAAAAGAAATCTGCTCCCCAAACTTTTCAAACCAAAAAAAAAATGACGTGATTAATTATTCTGAAAAAGGCTGTTTATAGTTTGGACTCCATAAAACAGAATGCCTGATTTAATACACTATCTGAGAATGTGCTGTTTTTCATTTCAGCACAATCAAGACCTAAATCTGTGTCTCCCTTTCCCTCATCTAAGCTGGAAATGGTTTTATATTCCATCTTGCTTTAAATTATACACATCAAGTTTATAATGGGACACGGTCTATTTTGTTGCCAAAACCTGCTCTGTAAGATCATCTATTAAACTGTATTTATTTTTTATGACAAACAAGAAAAATGACAAAACTGCTACCGAGTGTCTGCTAACGAGGACCAAATGCCTCCCCAGGCACCGTTCTTATTACAGGCATCCGCACAGGAGCTGAATTAACGTCCTCCCACCCACCAGCGATGGCCAAAGGAAGACACGCGGCTTTACAAACCCTGAGATCAGCCCCCAGGGGATTACGGCTCTTGCTGTCTGCACTGGGGTATGAGATCTGGGGTCAGGAGATGTATCCCAGTGGGATGCAAGCAAGGAAACTCAGCTCTGCTGGAGGAAGAGAAAAACAATTTGAAATAAGGCTATGGTAGAGACCCTGACTGGTGTTCAGCCTCTTGTCTGGGGTCAGGGCGTGGGAAAGCAAGACTGGTGGGAGAACAGTTAAACCTGAGGCTCTGGAGCTGGCAAGTGGGGAGCTGTCAGGGGCACAGGCTCCTCAGCATGTTCAATCCTCTTCCCGCATCCCCAGCTCCTGGGAATGAGACTCCCCCAAGGCCCGAGGGGGCTGTAGAGACCCCCAGCTGGAGCAAGCCATGGATTTGAGTCCTGATTCTGACCCCCAAGAAACGCTGGCCTAAAAAATTACCTTGAGGAGCACATTGAGCTTTCCAGATGAGCACTGGGCATGGGAAAATATCTTTCGCTCTCTGGGGCTCCACCAGACCCTCAAAACTCTTTTAGCAGCACAGACTTTAGGCAGGACCTTCTGCTACCCAAGAAGATCACCCAATCTGGGTGAAATCAAGCCATACATATCTCAAGATGTTGATCTTCACCTGACCAGAGGGATCTATGGGTCTGTAAACCAACATAAAGACAACCTAACAGTGTCCAACCTGCCTTGGTGCCCTGAAAAAGAGCATTAGGAACCGAGGCCCCGGGAAGCTACGAAGGCAGAGCCATGCAGGGTCAGGGGGCCCCCGCCATGCCCCAGCCCCTCAGGGCTCATTGCCTGCCCTCTGCCAGCAGCACCACCCCAGTGCACCCAGTGTAACACCGGTGGGAGCCCATCAGAGCGAGGAGAGGGGTGCACAGGGCTCTGTGACAACGTGTCAACATTTCAGGATCTGGGGCTTTATCAAATTTCTGAAGCTTTCCCTGGCAGCTACCAGAGCAACACAGGAGGGAAGGACCATCTCCAGGGTTCACTGTTCCCTGTGACACACCGTATCATCCTTCCTCTTAACTCATCATGCTCCAGAACAGGTTTTTTTTTTTTTCTCTAAAATGTGCCCAGGCCCCTCCAGTTTTCACCTCAGCTGCTTGTCAGCAAAGCAAATGTGACATGGTCCCTCTCCACCCACCTGCTGCTGCTCCTCCGTGCCAGCTCCCCGCTGCTCTGCGCCCCGGCCCCGCAGCATCTTTGCATCCCACCACCAAGCAGGGCAGGGCCAAGGCCATCCCCAGCAGGGTATTCCTTCCTTCCTTCCTTCCTTCCTTCCTTCCTTCCCCCCCACCCTCAGCTTTTGCATGGCAAAGGAGGGAGCTGCAGGTGAATGCAAAGGCAGCACTCCACCAGCGTGCTCCTCCGCAGGTCACTGGCACAGAGGATGTTGCTTTGACCCAACCACTCTTGACCCTGGTCTAGAAACCAGCCTGGGCATCAGGGCAGACTCAGGCGCATCCATTTCTAGTGTCCCTGTTTTATTCCTGGAGATGATGGCAACAAGATGACCCTCCAGCGACCAGTATAAACAGGCCTCCAGTAGTGTGGGGTGCATTATACAGGTACAAAGCTTTTCAGCTTTGAAGGAAAAAAGCAAACGCTGTATGGAGAGTGGAAGACCTCTTGGAGAAAGCCTTTCAGCCTGGTGTTTCATTTGCTCTGCCAAACACCAAAACAGTCCTGGGATTTTCCTTACGAGCGTTGACTTTGGAGGTTTCCCTTAGCTAAACGACTGCTTATTATGGCACTAAGCAACCGTCCTACCTGGCTCTTTGCCACCACCACGGCGGTGGCCACATTCAGCAATGCTTTGGGTTCCCCCATTAGAGGAGAGCAAGCCTGCCCATGTTTCCTTGGCAGGAAAGCAAGCTATGACATGAGATCTGTGGCTAAAAATCACCAGAAACCCAATGCTAGTTTAAATGACAGCTCCATTTATACTGCAGCGGTAACATAGAAATCCTTCCCCTACCATTCTGTTTGTTTATTTTTGCCATGCTAGTTGCTAGTGAGCACAACAGCAAGTTCTTAATACCAGGCATGGGAAAACATCACATTACAATAAATTCCTTATGTATTGTATGAATAGCTAGATACATGAATAATTTAACCATGGTTTAATCAACGTTAAACTAATGGTTTAATCAAGACCAACTATGTCATCTTTCCCTAAAAGAATTACAGACCAAGGATCTGGCTCTGGTTTCGCAGCACAGGAAGAACGCACATATCGTCAGTGACGTTTTAAATAAATTAATCATGCATTTTTTCATGGCACCAGCGAGGTGAGGGCTGGAGCGCATTAGCCTTCTCTTCCTTCTCTCCCTTCTCCTGCTCCACCCCAAAAGCCTCCTACACCCTTTCTGCTGGAACCACAGAGTGAGTTGGATGCGATGGAAAGGAGGTTGTGGAAGCAATGTTCCTGCCAGCCCCATTCTGTGCCAGGTTTGCACATGTGTGCCCGTGTCTGGGTGCCCTCATGTGCCTCTGTTGGGGTACACGTTTGCTGAATCGGGTCCGCACCACGGACCTGGGAACATCACCCAGCTGCAGAACAGAATGCAAAGCAAGAGGAGAGCTGGGCAGGAGCCCGGTGCTCCTGTGCTAAGCTTGCTGCAAAGACGGAAATACCACAGAAAATGCAAGAAAAAGGGATACAGTAACTCAGCCAGCAGCTGAAAAGAGCATAACTTGGACTAAGCAGAAAGCACTGGCATGAGTGACCATAAGCAGGAGGCAGGAAAATCACAACCCTGGTGCAACGCCCCCCCCAGGCAGTGGGAGGGACTGGATGAGCCAAACACAGAAAGGTTCATCCATGAGCATTTGCTGGTCTCCAGAAAGGACCAGAGAACCATGACCCCCTCATTCTCTGCAGGAGCCCTCGCAGACTGGCAGAGCCCCAGCTACTGCTGGGCACTGAGCCCACCGGAGCTGGACCCAGTGGTCTCAGGGTTAAGCCAGGAGATGCCCATCTAAAGCGCAGCTGTGGTGAGCCATGGAGAGGATGGTTTGGGTGCTCAGTCTCCCCTCCCCAGCCACATCATCTGGCACGCACAGGGAACCTTTCACTAACAGGGGTGTGCGGTAACCACCAGGGACTGTTTCAGATCTAAGCCAGGACACCTGACCTGGGACAACACTCATGAAGCGGCAATATTTTGGGTTGCCATTTTCAGAGAAGTAAAACTCACCACGGAAAATACTGATGAAACCAGTAACTTCTACCATCGCACCTCCAAAATCCACAGTGCAAAACTTGTGGCACACCCCGCACATTTCCAGCATTGTCAATGACAGAGAAAGCAGCTACTGACATCCAGCCCCCCAACAAGCATCAGTCTCTTCAGCATTTGCCTTTTGCAAGACTTGATGAGATTTTTGAAGGAGCAAAACCTGTTAGTTACAAGCTCAAACTCAATGGCAGCCAGTCAAATCTTCCCTCTCTGGACCTTTCAAGACACTTTCTAAAGCCCTTGTGAAGCCTAGATCTCACTCTGCCCATGTCCTGTGATTTATTAACTGTTTTAAAGGAGTTTATGGCTGTTGCTGCAGTCAGACATCACTGCGAACTCTCAGCCTGCACTGCTGGCTTGGAGCTGCATGTTTTTTTCCTCTCCAAAATTCACAGCCACGCTGATTTTATTCCAGGCAGCTAGGGCATCCTACAGTCCAAATGGTTCATTATCTCTGGCTTTCTTTAAAAGGTCAAGAAATGCTCTCTGCTTGGCAGATGGACTAGTGCAGGAGTCGCAAAGTCTCAGGATTTGTAACATAACAAGGTTATTAAATTGCAAACTCAGTCCTGAGCTGAGACAACACCAAAAGTTTGCCTGAAGTTTTTATTATTTTTTTTTTTAAAAAAAAGGGGGGGTACATTTTGAGAATATTAATTTCTTTCTATTTTCTTAAAAAAAAAAAAAAAAAAAAGAGAGAGAAGTTGGATCTCAAAGCAAGTATCTCTGTTCTCCAAGTAATTCCATTTCTCATTCTTCTGGTATTTGT
This sequence comes from Falco peregrinus, assembly GCF_023634155.1. Lineage (NCBI taxonomy): Eukaryota > Metazoa > Chordata > Aves > Falconiformes > Falconidae > Falco > Falco peregrinus. The sequence continues at coordinate 115,742,287 of NC_073722.1, read as the reverse complement.
TTTCTAACCTGTTGCCTCCAGGCCCTCCCTCCCTTTTCTTTTTTCTTTTTCTTTTTTTTTTTCCCACTGCAGCTACTAGAGGAAAGAAGGAAAACACAACAAAGGAGGAGGAAATCCCTCCCCCAAATAAACCACCAATTCAGCAGCTCTTCAGTTCCCACTGCCTTTAAGTTACATCGACAAATTCAAAGCTCATAAGCATCAGATAGGACCGGCAGCTGCGTGTGCAGGCAGCAGGTCCCGGCGCACCGAGGGAGCGCCTTTGGGGCCATGGCTGTTTTGGGCTGGGTGGGTGCAGGTCAGCACCCGCACCCTGGGCTCACATCCCAGCTGGGCACCAAGGACAGGATCGCACAAGCGGGGATGACAGCGTGGCATTAGAAATCCATACTCCCTCTTCATCTCCAGAGTGCAGAGACTGAGTCTTGCTAACCTTTTAAGCTAGAAGAGATCGAATGAAGACAAATGCACCAAGCACTTAATAACAATGAGCCTCTAAACCAGAAAACCTCCGGGAGCTTGCAGTGCCATCGCAAAACATGGATTCGATCGTTGTGAAATCCTGCTGCTTGTCTGCAACAAAACGCCTTGGCTGGCATGCAAGAACAACTGTGCCTGTTTGGCTCTGACTTCACGTGAACTGGGGTGCTCAGGAGCTGTTCCCACACAACCCCGAGTCCTCGTTACCCTTTGCACCCTCACAGCTCTCCATGGACTATTGGACAGCAATCATGAATGCCAACCCCACATTCCCAGCCTGGCAACACACAGCAAAACTCAGACTATAAACTCTACAGACCTTTACAGAGCCCAAGCTATGTTTTATTAACTCCAGTAGCTGCCTGGACAAAGCATCCTTTATAATGCCCATTAAGTTCCTGCTTTTTTAGCAAATGCTTTTTCTTTCCACACTGTAACTATCTGCCAACGAAACAGAAACCACCCAATTGACAGGATCCACTCCCAGGGCTTATAACACCCGTTCCTCTGTCACAGGTACATGTGTCACAGCAGCACAACCAGCCTGGTTTTGAAATCAGAAGAGTAAGTGCAGAGGAAAGAGGAGCGCAGGGGGGACCTTGCAGGCTGGAGGAAGAGGAGCAGGGGAGGAGATGCTCTCTGGGGTGCATCCCCACTCCACTCCTGAATTTCTGTGCTACTCCCAGCAGCAGAAGCACCGGCTTGCCCAGAGCCTCTGCTTTGCCTGCTGTTGAAGCAAGTGGCTCAAAGGGTGAGGACAGTGGTTGCAGATCCAGAAGTGCTGCTGCCAGGCGGGGGAAAGGAATGAGTGGGTTTGCCAGGCTGGGTGCAGATTGCCGTGTGTGGCTGTGCAGGCATTAGCAGCCCTGCACCCATCTGCAAAGGGCACTGGCACTGCGGGCCCAGCTGCGGACTCAGCTTGGCAATGCAACCTCAGGCTTCCAGCTCCCAAAATTATGAGAGTTGGTGAGAGACAGCAGCCGTGTCTGGTGCATCTGCAGTGCAGGAACTTGCATCTTGCCAAGCTCCAGGGCACACAGGGCTTCACGTGGCTCCAGGAATAGAGGCTCCCTCTTGGACTGAGGCAATGCTCCTTTAGCATGCCCCAAAGCTTGCTGCTCTGCCCTGTGGCCAAGCTCTCTGCACCCATTAGGACAACTTACACCAGCCGAGGACAGGTCCCCCCAGCCCCTTGAGGCAGGACCCACATGAGGCTGCGGCTGCGACTCTGCCCTATTTTGTGTCACTCTCTGAAAGGCACCTGAGCGGCCGGCACCGCTCAGCCCGGTACAGCAAACCGTTGTATCTTTAAGGCACCGCTCCAGGAAGAAAAGGCCTTTCAGCGCAGTGAAATAGCATCACTTCTCCTCCACGCACCATCTGTTTGCCAAGATGAAGAGCTCCAGGCTGGCAGAGGCTTAGTCATTTGGACAAGAATAGGTCCCACTGTACTTACACTTCCCAAAATAAAAACCACGGCAAGTCATTGACTTCACTTACCCCATAGCGAGCATGGAGCTGGCACAAAGAAACACCCGACTCAGCTGTTATCTCCTCCTAACAGAACCAAAAGACGAACACAGCCCTGGGGCCCCCACGGTCAATGGTCCCTTTGAGCAGCCTTATCAAGTCTGGTTAATTTTTCAGAGCAAGAAGGGGAATTGCTGCTTCAGAGCGTCCTTACAAACATGCCTGACAACTCCGCCACATATAGACCTGTATCATCCCACTCTGCGGGGAAAAAATACACAACATCCCAACAGCTGAGGCTTGGTGTGTGTTGGGGCACCCAGAGGTGCCAGCAGATCCCACCAGGCTTTATGTGTCTCTGGGGACTGAAGCCTGGCCACGTGCCCACATTTCAACATCTGACTTCCCTTCTCAACTATCTCTGGAGATGATTTTATAGTTCTCTAAGCCAGGATATTTGAAGAGAGAGGGGTGGGTTTGTCTTCTACAACTTGAAACCTCTAATTAGAGAATCACAGACTGGTCAGCTGGAAGGCACCTCTGGAGCCCACCCAGCCCACCCCCCTGCTGCAGCAGCTCTCCTAGAGATGCTGCACAGAGCCACGTCCAGGTGGGTTTGAATGTCTCCAGCGAAGGAGACCCCACAGCCTCTCTGGGCAGCCTGTGCCAGGGCTCTGCCACCCTCAAGGTGAAGAAGTTCTTCCCCATATTCAGATGGAGCTTCCTGCGCTGCAGTTTGTGCCCCTTGCCCCTTGTCCTGCCATGGGCACCACTGAGAAGAGCCTGTCCCCATCCTCTTCACATGTCCCCTCATCTACCCAGCCAGTCATTCCACCGTAGAGGGTTATCACGTTAGTCACACGTAATTTCCCCTTGGTGAATCCACACTTATCGCTCCTGATAACCTTCTCTTCCTCCACATGCCTCTTGTAGCCCACACCCGGGGGTGTCATTAAGGCTCCCACCTTGCTGCAAGGGCTGGGGCAGGGCCCCGTGATGCAGCCAGCCCTGCACACAACACTTTGCTGTTGTAGGGTTGCCCAAGGGCACAGTGCTCTTCCCCACACGCACGAGAAACCTGGACCACCTCCAGCCCCCCACCAGGGCCTGAGACACGGTGACACAGGTGGCAGTGCCACCTCCCCAGTGCTGGAGCAAAACAGGCATCTGTGCACCCCTGAAATGTCCTTCACTACACGAAGTTTCAATTCTGTTACTCACCCCTTCTGAAGTCTTGCCAGCCAGGGGAAGGCGGCAGCGGGTATGAGGATGAAGTTGATTTCCCACGTGGAAACTGGTTTTCCTCCAGGATCCCTTTGAGGCAGCTCCCCACAGCCCCATTTCGCTTGCTCTGCATCTCCAGCCATCTCTGTCTGGTATGTGCTGGAAGAGTTTCTGGCCCATTGAGCAGATGGTGCCGTCTGAGCAAAACTGGAAATAGGTATTTAGCTAGCATCCCATGGGGAAGCATTTGGAGCTGTTGGGTAAATAACGCTCCACAGGCCAAATTCAATTCTCCATCACTGCTGCAGGGAGCAGCGAGAGCACAGCCTGCGCTTACTGCTGCTCACCTGGGAGCCAAACCCACCAGCTGGCATCACCACCACCGCAGGGGCTTCTGCAGAGGTGCCCAGAGCCCCCCCAGCAGCATGTGGCCCCGTCTGCCCGTGGCATGCCAGCCAGGGCTGCTGCCCAGGTACCGGCTGGGGTGGGCTTGGTGGCAGCTAACCCAGCAACAGCAACTGAAATTCCAACTCCTATCTCATCATTTGTCATTCCTGTCTCATCCTTTGGAGACATCAAGAGAGCAGATCCCCTTCTCGAGCTCATACACCCATTGTTCCTCTGCCTGAATCCTGAGGGAAATCAGGTCTCAGCCCTCCATCACCTCTAAAAAGCCCCATAGCCCCGTCACTCGGTGCCATGCCCAGGCTACACAGCAACATTGCCTGGATGCTCTCCAAGAGTTAGTTTATAGGTGGCACAAATATCATTATGTACTTAAGAATAGATGTCCCTGGAACCCTGATGTCCCTGTGGTAACCCGTCTGTCCTCGTGACTCCATTTGCCCTCTCATATTTGCTACTCAGATACCCTGACTTTCCCGCAGTGCACAGCAGACCCCAGCCCTGGCTGCTCCTGTACCATAAACCTACTTGGTTAAGATGGGGATGCAGTTATTCACCCCCAACCCTGAATGAAATCTACTTGTGCCCTTTCCTGTGCATTGCACTCGTTATTCTCCAGGATGGGCATCTACGCTCCCCATCAGCTCAGAGAAGACCTCTGCCTGGGAGCAAGGGCTGGATGAGCCCAGGGAAACAGCCCAGGGAGCAGCTGACCTTGCTCAGGAATTCCTGGCTTCTTTAACTTGTGGTCCAACCTAAGTAGTATTTAAATACCATCTTCTTGCTTGCCTCTCCCTTTCTTTTTGTCACCTGCAAATTTAGATTAACAAGGAGGTTTGACAAAGTGCTACTGTATATGTTAATAAACCCATTAGTGTCGGCCCGCCTGACATATAACCTGCAGAGCCTCCAATGTTTACTAATATGATTGTCAAAGCAGAGGAACATTACTTTTTAATGACATTTCATATCACTTCAGTTGAAGTAATATCCTGGGACATGATAATCAGAAAGCCATTTAGCCACAAAACTATGTGCTGAAGAGAGGCTGGCGCATGAAAGATTCTCATTTTGTCAGAATTAAAAAATTTGTGTTTGCTTCATAAGTTGTAAGCGCACTTGTGGAGGAGAAACATGTTGTGAAATATTTATTGGAAGCGGCTCAGTTCAGGTAAATGGGGCTTCAAAATGAAACGTTGGGAAAGGTTATTATTATATTTGCTGTATCTTTTTGCATGCAATACATCAATTGACAATTCATATGTATTGTATGCTTAATAAACCAACATGATTTTAGTTCTCTTTAAAAAAAAATTCTGAAGTGGTACATCTGGCCGTTACCAGCCCAGCTGAATTTATTGCTGCTTTCAGAGTAGGGGAACGGCTGCAAGACAGACTGAGATAGAGTTTGATTTTATAGGGCAACTCTCTTGCTCCAGGTGATTCCAAAATGCTTTATAAAGCAATGAGCATGGTATGAAGATAGCAGTGGCACAGTGACTGCCAGCAGCCCCGCTGCCCTTATTAATAGTTCTCTCCCCAGCTTGGCTCTCCAGGGCCACCCCAGAGCTTTGCACTGAGCTCAAGAGGCAGCAGATCAAGGAGCGGAGGATGCTCAGCCAGGGGAGAGGGAACGGGGGAACTCCCTGACACATCCTCCACAGCCTCTGTGCTGCACTGGGGTCATGGAATAAAACAAAGAAATGATCCTGGGTCAGATAAAGATGTAGAAATTATTAATAAATAATGTAGCATTGTTTATTTATATAGATTGTATTATTTATAATATATTTATTATTATTTTTATATAATATATAAATTATAGATTAATAATTTCTCCTTTTTAAAATAAAGAACCAAGGGGATCCCTCCATCAATCTGGTCAGAACAACCTTTCTGATAGAAACTAGCAATTGATTTAGTTAAAGTCTCCTGTCAGATGGTGGATAGAGCTGATTAAAGCTGTGCATGCACTATTAATAGGAGCAGGATGCCTTTCTGTCATTATTATTAATTATGCTGCTGTGATTACTATCTGTTCATCCATCCACCCATCCTCCCTTCTATAATCCCAGCACTGGCCAAGTATGTATGAATACAAATTCTTACTCTCTGTTTTTCCCAGTTTTCTAGGTGAGGGAAAAAAAAACCAAACCCACCAGACTAAAAAACTTAATTTACAGGATTTCTGATAAGTACGTGTGAGAGTGTGAGTGTGCCTGTGTGTGAGAAAGTGAGCAAGTGGGTGGTGGGAGATGAGTGGGTGTGATGCATGTGGGAGCATTCGTCTGTGAAAAATGCACAAAGGGGAAGTTAAGCCAAAGAAAGAGACTTTGCATTTCATGTTGAACCCACCGGACTCCAGCACCATCCTCCCTTCCACAGAGGCAGCCCCACAGATGGGCTCTGGCCCCCTGGAAGCCCTTCTCCCACGCTCACAAGCACGTCCTTACTTGGGAGCCCCGTTCTCCTGAACTCTCGGCCACTGGCCCCAAGATAGTCAGAAATTTTCCTTCACCAAATAATTAGACTGTGATAAGAGGAAACAAATGGGCCCTCGGAGCAGTGAGGGCTGCAATAAGAGATGAATTATTAGTCCAAGATGGAAATCTCTTTTGATAAATGACTGGCCCCAAGCAAGGAAGGATTCAGCAAAACACAACAACGTCCTTGTTGTGACATAAGGAAGGGGAAGGAACAACCTTATAAGGGGCAACAAAGCCTCCGCGCGACCACCTTGACCAATTGATTAATCAAGTGTATCCCACAACATCAATATGTTTCCCTCTTTGCATTAGTTACAGCATCTAAACGTGTAGGACAGCAATGACGTGTCCAGTTCAGGACCCATTTTGGAACCAGGGCTGAGGCTGCCCTGACAAGTACTGCGACCAGGAGAGAGGGCAGAGCAAAGCCTGCCGGTACGTCCCAAGGAGCAGTGTCAAAAGCCAGCTGATTCATAGAGCACTTCAAAGCTAACACAAGCCAGCACAGAGCCACAGTGGTATGGGAACAAAAAAGAAAAGGAGAAAAAACCAGGTTTTCCCCTTTTTCCCATGCTGTGATGAGCCTGGGTCAGCGGGGTGGGGTGATAACTCACACTCCAAGTGAGAAGACCTGCCATTTATTAATACTGGCCCAATTCCTGGTATTTTTAAAGCCTAGTTCAGAGGAGGGAAAAAGATCCATTGGTGTCACTGAAAATAAACCTGACAATGAGGCACTGGGCAAGGCATTGGAATCAGCAGGTTTTAACATCACAGCTCCTCCTGGACCTGGGTGGTAGGGGGTCAGTATGTCTAACTCCAACAAGGTACAAGAAGGACCCCAAGACCTCTGTGGATTACCACCCAGCCACGAGCAGTAACACTGCTGGAGTTCCTAAGTCCCTATAGCCTGTAATGCAGTTATCCCTGGGGACTGGTAACTGGGGCCTCTGGTACCACTATTTTTAGTAGGAGATTTAAGTAGAGACAGAAGAAACATATATATATATATATATATATATATGCACTATATATACACCTTTAAAAAATCTGACAGAAATGGCTTGGGCTGGAATTGCTAAACATATTTCTCTCGTTGTCCTCCCCCAAAACCCGCTACCAAAACATACCTCTCCATCTAATGAGATTAGCAAGGTACCATGCTAGATCTTTATTAGTTAAAGCTGACCATAGTGCAAAACTTGGCCTGAATCATAAATGAGCTGACTGCCAGAATGAGGAGTGCAGCCAGCAAGCAGATTTATTCCAAATGGGTCTACGCTCTCTGCCTTGGGGAAAATGCTTCCTTCTCTTTAACTCCCTGAAAACTGGTAGCCAAAGTTCAGCTCCCTTAATGCTCCCCAAAGCCAGGGTACCACTGCTTCCCGCTGGCCTTATGCAGCCTTCATTCCACTGGCCATAGTGATTTACATGAATGCAAGGTAAGAGAAAAACAAACTTATTTACTCTGATGGCTCATGGCAGGATTCAGCACTGGGGACATTTATATATGGGATCTCCTGCTTTCTGCACTTTACTTGACTGGCAGCTCGAAGGGGCCAAAATATCAAATATTAAGAGTGGAGCCGTCGATGTTGATATCAGCAGTACTTATTTTTACAGTCATCTTTGGCCCTCAGACAAGTTAGTTTGGCTCCCGGCATTTTTCTTTTGTAAAATGGGGCAGGGAGGAACAAATGAGGAAGATAACTTCTATTATAAAATGAATGATGCTGGCCTACCCTCACATGGAGTGGCCGGTAGGAAATCTTTCACGGGATCTGCACATTCCTTCCCTAGGTCACGCCCAGAACCTCCTTTTAAAGGTCTCAGAAGGACCAGCACATGCCTTGGGGGGAGGAACAGGGGCCAACGCATGGCCATGTATGAGCCTTTCGCTGCAAAAATGTTTCTTGCTTTGGAGTAGAAATGGGAAGCATACGCAGAACAGATCTGGTTTCCATCAGCCCGTTATTTATAGCATTGGTTTCACACCATGGATTATACACACTCATGCTTGTTCTTTCAGGCTCTCTCAGCGCTCTGCTGCACTTCCTTCTCACCTGAGCAATGAATCTCTGTCTTTCACCCTGCCATGATCAGGCTGTTCATGTCTCATTTAGTTGTGCGTTCACTAAATATGCTCCACAGAGCTTGGCTCCTCATTAAATGAGAGTTTGCAAGCAGAGTACCTCCAAAACATCTTTCTGAGCCTGGGGCTAAGGTGGTGAAGACAGCCTAGTTTATCAACAGCACACAAGGGAGAGATCTCCTGAAGCCTTTGATTCACAGGCCCCAGAGGACCACCTACCTCCCTGCCTTTGGATCAATTGAAAACACCTTCGGCATGGAGAAAAAATATGGTGTCATGAAACAGCAAGATACTCCGCTCAGCTACTGCACTCTAATGGTGGTAAAGACGTGCTATGAAGTCCCACCTTGGCCAAGACATGAGAGGCTGCATCAAAGATCCGAACTAAACAGCAGAGCTCTTATAGCTGGGCATGAAGCAAGCTCCTACACAGCACAGTTCACAAGGAAATCTGCAGCCCATCCGCCTGCTGATTACTCACGCAGGGCAGAGTGAGGGTGGTAGGTCCCATCTGGTGTGCCTGGAGTCATCCAATGCTGGTCTAACTAGTGAGGTTAAACAATGGCTGTTTGGTCTCTGCTGTTGATTGAATGAGATTTGTTGTCCATAATAAAACTTCTGGCACATGATCAGTCATTGTATATAAACCCAAATTACACTAAGAAAAGCCAGGAGACTGTCAAACAGCTCTAAACCATCATTAAAGCAGAGGCCATCCCCAGTCAATATCTGAAGAGCCATGGAAAAACTGGCAGTGTCCTTCAGATTCCCCTCAGATAGGCATGAGGGTGGAGAACACAGCTGAGAGCTCTCCTTGGGAGCTCCCTGCCAGCGTCTGCGTCAAAACACAAAAGACTGGAGCAATTTCTAAGACACACAGGACCAAACGACAGAGATGACACAACACTGACACTAAGGGCACAATAACCAGCACCAACGACCTCACCCTGCCAGATTTTACTGGCAAAGTAGGGCACGGCTCTACACCACAAACATGGCATCCTCCCTCAAACCCACAGAAGGAAAATTGGCAGCAGCCTAGATAGTCTCCTTCGGAGACATGATCTTGCCAAGCTGCCCTCCAGCAGGACCTCACAGCCATTCCAGGGGCTCCACAGTCGCTGCAATGGGCAGCAGAACAGGCACGTTACACCAGAGTCACCTTCTGGGCAACTGCAGCTTAGCGAGTGTTGACTTAGTTACCAAAAAAACATATAAACACTTTGAGTGAGATGTACTCAGGAGACAAGGTGATATGTTTGCTCTACTGCTACACCTGTAGGTGCTTCAAGTTAGGGCAGATGGATCTTACTCCTTTCTTCTGGCATCTGAAGGTTCGATTCAAGTGCCCAAACGCAGATACCTGCATCTAGCGCTACTGTAGAGGTGGCAGATCTGCCAGTTCCACACAGATGTTTCAAATGGCACAGTGGGCTTATCAGGGAACCGAACAGCACCCGAGCAGGAATTCAGGAGGGAACTGCATTTACAGTTTGGAGGGAAGCTGCTCACACTGAGAGACTTAAGGTGCTTAATAATTTAGCTTATCAAAAAGAGGAGGTAGAAGTACTTTATTAACAATAAGGGGCACTTCCTAAAGAGAAGGTCTCTTACAGCAGAACTCTCTTTAATCTACCAGACAAAGCCATATCAACATCCAGTGGCAGGAAGCCAAGATTAGACAAATTCAAACTGCAAGAAAGGTGCCAGTTTGTAATTGAAAGAGTAATGAGCCATTGGAATTACTCGCCCCAGGCTGTGATGGATTCTCCACCATCTGAGGGGATGCTGTTCTAAAAAGTGCCACATTGCAGGCACATATTTCTGTGTTTGGAAATTATTGGTAAAGGCTTTCCAGCTTGCATGAGTTGTTTCTGCTCTAAAAAACAAACAAAAGAAGTATTATGCTGCTCGGTTAAAGACGGAGAAGGGAGGTAGAGTGAGTTTAAACAGACAGTCTGTGACAGTACCAGGAACAGGACTCAGGTCACCTCAATACTGCCATTGGCCTGCCACTCCTCCACTCACCAGAGCAGCCCACAGCCCCAGAGCAGCCTGTATTTTCCTGGCGGCACCCTCAGCTAGGTGACACCAGGCTCAGCAAGTAAACTCAGAGCCACAAGGCCAGGTCCAGATAAGAGACAGGGAATGGACCACATCAGCCAAACACTGCTACTGGGATCACCTCCAGCAACACCTGCAAAGCTGCTCCTTACAAGAAATCTGAGGAGAACAGGACAACCAGGTGAAGCATGGTTTTGCTGAGCTTTCTGCATTTCCAGTGAGAGCTCTCCCCAGCACCAGTCTGCCAGGACTCAGCTCTCTCCATGCCGTTGTCCAACAGAACCGTGCTCACGGAGTCCTCCAGCATACACCCATGTACTGTGGATGGGTGCTCTGCAGATGACCTGCTCTCTTTCTGTCCCTTCCCAAGGAGCATTCCCATCTCTTGCACACAATATAGGACAAGTACACATGACAGGTATATTTTCATCTTATTTCCAGCAGGCAGGAAAAAGAGAAAACCGCAGGGGAAATGGTCATCAGCCAAGACACCTCCATGCTGGACCCATTGTATGGGAACGCTTGCTGCCAGTCGTCGTGGAAGAGCAATAAACACCCAGGCTCAGATACTCCCTCACTGAGAAAGTCTACATTGCTGACTTCAAGACTACATAATAAAAATCATCTGGAAGGGCAAGCAGAGGTAAAGGCACTGAAGGCTAGACTGACCCACTGTTGGGCTCCGGGAAAGAGCTAAACCCCAGAACCAGGTGAATAAATGAATTCTTTGCTTCGCTGGTAAATAATTTCAGGTTGCCCTGAACAAAAAGGCACAGAGATCAATTCACCCCACTTGAAATAAAAACAAGTTTTAAAGATGCTTAGACATCAAATAAAACAGTTCACCAATTTTGTCTAGTTTCATTTGGGGGCCGTGAAAAAGCCTTTTGAGAAATTAAATGTAGGTAAACTTCTAAGACACCTGTTTTGAAATAACCAAGAGAAGTATGCCAGCTTGGAAATGACAAAATGAAACCTTTTGAGTTAGAACCATTAGAGATAGTCTTTCTTGGCTGAAAAGATGCAATAAATTTGTGAATGTTTTTTTATAAAACCCCTGCAGATGCATTGGTAAGATCTCACATAGACCATAACCAGGAAGGACTCTGCAACACACCGGCTCGGAACAGCCCAAACAGAGAAACTCTGTTCCTCCTCCTCTGCCCAGTCTTTGCCTGCAAACACATCACTACAGTTAACACACAAAACACCATTCATTATAGTCAGAATCCAGGAGCACAAAATTAGCCCTCACACTGAGGCTGGGATCAAAACGTAGCAAAAATCTTAAAAAGCAAGGATGAAATACTGAGCCCTCTGAAAGTTCAAACAGAAAGAAATGTTACTGTTTCTCGGGCAAATGTGAAAATACTATAAAAGAACCTTTAGCTTTATTCATTGGAGTTTACTCATTCACATCCAGCGAAGGTGCTCCAGATTTACACATGGTAGGGTGGCTCAGGGCAAAATTCAGCCCTCAGTGGTGACACTTGGGGTTCACACCACCACCGTGTACCCAACAGCCTGGGCTCAAAGTAGCCAGCACTGCTCAATGTCCAGTCTCACTCTGCCTTGTGTCATGAGCAGCATGGCTTTGGTTCAAGAGCTGGGTTACCTCGGGTCTGTATGGGGTTCCTGAACATCTACAGAGCTCCCAGAAGTGCTCTGTGATCTCAGCATCAGTTATCAGGAATGGTTATGGCTCCAAGTAAACAGCTTCTTAATGACTCAGAAGCTACTGGAAATGTCTAGATGTTTGTTGAGAAACTGCGTAGCTAAGAATTACCCAAGCTGTTGTGGACATCAGAGGGATTTTTATTACAGCAATATTGTTTTTCAGGTAGGAAACTGACCACGGAGAGACTGAAACAACCCATGCAAAGGCACACAGGATGTCAATGCATCCTGATAAAGACAAAAAAAATCAAACCAGATGTGGCCGAGACCAGCCCAGTAGCTTGCTGTTCCCTGTGACGGTCAACAGAAAATTTCAGCAGGTGACACAGGGATGAATAATTTGGCTGGATGGGCCTAGGAAGTGGGACATGGGGGCTGAATTTTAGGGAGAACCTCCCCCATGCAAGCCTGGTTGAACAGGCTCCTGAAGGAACCATCTGACTGGGGAACTTTCCTTGGACTGAGTGAAACCCCACAAAATACACCCCATGCAACCCCTGGCACATGCCAGATGGGCCCCATCAGTCCATGAGCTGAGCAGGTATTTTCCACGTCTTACTACAAAGCTCTGGTGTTTCTGCAGTGCAAGTGCATCACCCTCAGCCAGACTAACTCAGCCTATGCTGTAGCCTTTAGCTTTTTCAGCCCTGTGTGCCTGGCCCTGCTGAAGAAGCTGTGGTCTTTACTAGCAGGACTGCCACAGGACCTTCTGCACCTTTTTTTTTTTTTCTGCCACTCTGCAAAACCAGTTGGTTTCATGAGTACCTGCAAGGAATCCAAGCCCCTGGATCTTTTATGGCAAGACTTGTTTTGGTTTGTCTGCTAAGAAGAGCATCGAGACTGCTAAGGATCGCCTCCTGAACAGAAAGAATCTGGGATTCAGACAGGAAAAAAAGAAGAATTAAAAAAAATTGAAGGGTAATAATCACTGATCTGTTCATCCTTCCTGCTCCCAAACTTCAAGGTTTGCTCTTTTCCGAGACGACTGCCCAGGTTTGGATAAGCTCAGGGGTCCCAGGAGGCTGAATACACACAGCTACAGAGACCCCTTCCCTTGGAGCAGCAAGCACAACACTGCCCGAACCACAGGAAAAGCAGGACAGATGAAAAATTCTTCCCTCACAATGGGAAATACAGCAGTCAGGATACCGAGAGGGTGGTCTGCCTGTTAATTCAGGAGACAGAATTCAAACTGAAAGCTCCATGTGGAGCAAATTAGCAGAAACTAATTCTAATCCGTCCCACGCTGGCACAGAGGCACGTCAGCCCTGCTTAAAATTGCACCTCCCTTCAGATCTAGGCTGCCCCTTGTCCTACACAGAGAGAAAAAAGGATGGGGAGAGGCTGCATCGCAGCCTGTGTGCAGATGGTCCGTATTATTGAACTTCTGTGGAGTATCAGCCACTTGCCTCTGTGCCCCATGATAAATCACAGTCTCCTTCAGTGTTCTTGGGGAACAGCAACGCTCTCCCGGACTCTGATTGGGTTTAAAGTTTGATTAGCTAAGGAGATGTAAATACCGAGCCCCTATCAGGCTGTAATTGTCATCATCATCCTGTTTAGGGAACTGCACACATCTTTGAGCAGTTACTCCGTGTCTCCTCCACCCCGGGAGAAGGTCTGGAGCCCATTTCCGGCAGCCGGCAGCGAGCGGCTTTTCTGTAGGTGACACAAACAGAGTTTGTCAGTTTGTGCATCCTCGGTTTCTGCTTGGTTTAAAGTTGCTGCAGAGTCCTCGGGAGCAGCTTCGCAGCTAGAAACAGAGAACTCGCAACTCTCGCCACAAAGGTGCCCATTCAGCAGCTGCCGGTCCCCCAGGTCCTGCCCAACAAGAGCATCCTCTGTGCGGTGGCCTTCGGGACGGCGTCCTCGGTCCCCGCCTGAGAGGGGGGAAGTGACACTTCCAGTGGCTCTCATGGAAGACAGAGCCAAAACGTGTGCATTCACTTTCTTCTGCAGACAGAAAACTGAAGAAATACCCTGCCGGGCCAAAATAAATACATTTGGCATCTTTCCTGCGTCTGCATCGGCACGTTCGTGGCGCTGAAACTGAAAACAGGCCTGAACCTTATTTACACTAAAGTCTTTTTCCATCACTTTGGCAGTAGGAAGGGGCTTAGTTTTGGTACATATTATATTTTCTTTTCAACATGTGTAAATGAGGATCAAGCTTTTACATTGCTTAAAATAGATGTAAATGACCCTTTATGCTGTCAGAACGGTGTCAAGAGGCCTTCCTGCAATAAAAAAAAATCAGTCCCGTTATGCTTTCATATCATGCTCCATTCATTTAGTTTTAGTTCCCCAAACTCGGGTAATTCCCCTTGACCTTGGTGATCTGTGCCGAGATTTTACACAACTGGGACTAAAACCAAGGCCCAAAGATGGTGCGTGAGCTCAGACAGAAACACATCGAAACCTTCATCCTAAACTGGACTTGAAGACCCACCTGTAAGACTCCCCATCCTCAGCGGGCTCTAGGCCATCTGTGACAGGCTTATTCTTTCTATTAGTTGTTTTGAAGACTTTTTTTTTTAAAAAAAATCCAACCAAATTTGTATCTTCCAGTCCTCTTTACAAAACCATGAAAAGGAGAAAAAGCGAGGCAGAGAGCGAACAGCGAGGCACGCTGGGCTGCCATCAGGGGTTTGATGCCTCACAGATGGATTTGCCATGCCTGCTGCTCAGCACCAGGGGAAGCCACCACTGCGTATCCCTGCCCCAGCCCCCGTTTGCTCTGTGCACAACGAAGGAGACCCTGAACGAGAAAGGAACTGGTCTTCCTCAGAGCTCTGCTATTAAATGCATGAATTTTCCTTGAAGAGAGGAGTGCTGACCGCACAGGCTGACAAATAAATGGCTGTATGAGCTACACGAGTTTTTGGTGGTTAAGGGCAGTGATGTGATCCCCATCCCTTCTGATTAATGCGGAGAGGCACTAGCCAGCAGGAGCTGACCAAGGAGTGGGCTCAGCCCAGACGCCCCAGCAGCCCAGGGGAGGGTCTCTCTGGCTGAGGCAGCCCATGCCCTTCGGCTCAGTCCTGAAGAAAAGTGTCTCCAGGTACCACAGGGATGCAGAGCCCTGCTTTTTCACCCTTTCTGTTGCTCTGCACAGCAAGTAAATTACTAGAGCCCTTAAAAGAATGTGATATATTTCCACATCGGTGTCTTTTGCCAGTGAGTAAGCTTTAGAGCCAAGAAGGGGTTGGCTGTTACCCTGATTAATTACTGTCGGTGCTCCTCACTGCCCAAACTGCCTTCTTCCCTTTCAGCTCCTACTTGTGGTGTGGACTACTGAAAGAGAAGGGCTTTCATCCCACCTTCTGGGTTATTACACCCAGATCCTTCCCACACTACTGCAGCCCCAGCCTCTCCCTCCACCAAATACCGTCTGCTCACAGACTGCACTGCTCCTCTGGAGCCACCATCGCATGTAGAGGCATCCTGACAGGTCATCAACACCACCCGCCCCTAAGAGCTGGAGCAAGTGATACTCAACCCAACTGCAAAGTAAGTTACTGGAATATGCTGGAGCTGTGTCAGCCCGTCCCAACCCCGGAGCCACTCTGTGGGCACTGCCTGGCCTGGCACAGCAGTGAGACCTCGGGAAAACGCAGCTGAAGGGCAGAACATTTACAGTAATCATTTTCTTTTCCTTTCAGAAGAATGCACAAGGGATTGTCAACACTTTCCTTACCCATCCTACCCCCCTCCTTTTCCTCCGTAAAATAACCCTCTCTTCAGCTTCACCAGCTGAATGCTACTTCACGGCTTTTCTCCAGGAGCAGTTGCAATTGGAAACACCCAGACAAATCTTATCCAAGAGTTTATGAGGAACAGCTCAGAGGCACCCTGAAAACTGCAGCATGCTACCTGGAGCGCTGCAGATTATTGTTACGTTTTTAATCTCGGTATAGTTCTGGGTAAGATTTTAATTGGGCATTGTATTTCAAAGCCAGGGAGTAGGACCTATGCAAAGCACTGGATAGTTTCTGCATTAATTGACCATCAAATCCTTCCCCTTTGCATCTGCATTCTATTATTAGAGAATGTAAAGCAGTTTATAGGGCTTTTAACCTCTTCAAGCAAACACTCTGTGGAAGTTATGCTGCTGCAGGGACCACATTAGCTTTATAGACTTCGTTTCTAATCCAAGGAGAGGGGAAAAATGGAGAAGAGGCAGAGCAAATGAATGATTATTGATGGTATAAATTCAGCTGGTGTAAATCAGCACAACTCCATTAAGTTTGGTAGAGTTATGTTGATTTATGCCAGCAAAAGACCAGACATTTGATCTGCAATGAGGTCCTCATTCCCTGAAGATCAAAATGGTACCAGACAAATCTTCACAGACCATTTATCAGCCTTCTCAACTACATTCTTCCCTGCTGCATGGAAAAGCCCTGATCGGATGCCAGGGAGCCATCTGGCAAACCGGGTACCATGGCATGCATGCACACCGTGCACTCAGTCACTTGGAGGAAAATCACCTTCCAGCAAGTCACTTTTATGACCTCTGTGAAGACCAGCCTGTCCCCAGGGTTCCCGTGATGATGGGTGTCAGTGAAAGGCAGGACCATGCTGTGGACTGGGAGACTAAAGTGAGTCCTGCAGTCTCTAGCTAAAGCTGCTGAGCTCTGCTTTCTCCAGGGTCTCATAGTTGGACTCCTCAGGGAGTAAGCACCATTCCCAGGTCAAGAGAATGAAGATGGAGGCAGCCCAGACTGTCATGGGTTCCTGTGCGCCAGGGAGATGTGGAGGCCGGGTATTATCACTAAGGTAGGAAAACATATCAAGAAGTATTGCGGTAGCCTGGGCTGACAGCTCCTCCCGTGCATGGGGTGCCGGTTCCAAGCAGCACCAGACCAACCCTGTGGATCTCGTGGGACCTGCAGCAACTCACCACGATGGCCCAACCATGCAGGGTGGTCACAGCTTCCAGTCAAAATAACACGAGAGCTCATACCTCATCCTGTTCCAGGCGACAGCCAACATCCACCATTGCCACTCAACCGAAGATCAGAAGAATGAGCAAACCGTCACACCAAAGGTCCACCTAGCTCATTGTCCTGTCTCCAACCCAACAAAGAGCAGATGCCTAGAGAAAACATCAGCACAGTACATACACAGTGCTTCCCTTGGCCAGATATCCCCTAACAGAGGAGCATGACACTGCCAGACCCGAGTAACTGTTGCAGGAAGAGCGGGAAGCAAGCCCTCGTCCCACCCTAACCCATGGCAGGAGACAAAATAGGTAGTCATGTGTCGTCTCCTTCAGAAGAGTCACCTGAAGGGACAAGATGAAATCTATCCTTACAAAACCAGACAAGACAAGCAATGTTTGATCTCATAGCTCCGTTGCAGCAGGATGAAAGGAAAACTCATGTTCTCACTTGCCTTTGTTGCCTGTTTTCTTCACACAGTTGTTCTACCACCCCACAGCAGGTGGGATTCCCATTTTGCAAATCCCTACCCTATTTCTTTGTTTCATAGTAACCCCAAATGTCATTAGGCAGAGCCCAGGAAAGTGATTATGAGCATGCAAACAATGGTGTGAGGGCCAGTATAATTATCTTGCTCCTAAGCACCTGACAATGCTTCCAAGTATCTTGTACTTAGTTACTTGGTAAGGTCCTGAACGTCTGGCTCTCAGGCACTATGGCTTTATTGCTACAGAATGAGCCAGAAACCATTCAAAAGCTTTAAAAGGTCTTTTTAAATAGTCAGAATGAATTTACAGTGTTGGCTGCCTGGCAAATGCAACAGGCATTTCAAGTGGAAAGGAACAGTCCTTTATTGCATCTGCTGTTGGCATTTAGGGCACCCTGATCGCTAACAATTCCTCAGCTCTAATGCTCAGCATCCTGCAGGCTGCTGGCTGGGCAACACCAAGGGGAGCAGCAGGCTGAGAAGAAAGGGTCTAGGTGAAAGAAAAGCCTGGGTTTAGGCAAGTTGTAAATTTTCATTACAATTCATCAGAAAATGATCGTTTTCCACTTAAAGTTTCACAGAAATGACTGAGTTTCAAACACCTGCTAGTGAAACATAAGCTGGGCTCCACCAGCAGACCTTTCCCAGATCTGCCTGCCCAGAACATGTCCCACCTGCCTCTCTATGTGCCACCTCATCTCAGGTGTTCAGATCTGGCACCCTGAACTTCCCAGAAACCAGAGTTTTTGACAAGCTGCTCTGGAGTTGACTTCTGAATAGTGCTGGGTCCTTGAGCAATGCTGCTAAGAACATGAGGCTGAGACCGACCTTCAGCCAAGTGCAATCCTCCCTCCACCCAAGTTCATGGCTACTGCCAACCCTCTCCAGCCACTTCTTGACACCGCCATCACTGCCCCAGCTGGTGGCAGCCCACTGAGCCTCAAGCAGCGTGGGAGAGGGGAGGAACGGCAGATGCCTTTTTGATGTTCTGAGAAGCCCAGAATAATTTGCTATTTCTTGTGATTGGGACAGATTAGAGGGACACAGGAGCAAGGGGTCCCTAAGACCTGTTCATGTCTGGGGTTACAAAGCTCTTGGACGAGCAGCTGGAACAGCCACTGTATGGGGGGAGAGATGAATGAGGATTCATACAGTTCTGGAAAAGGACTTCTCCAAACGTGCCTGCTCCATCTCTGCTAAGAATGAAGCCCACAGCACCTCTCACCAGCGCTCCCACTCCCCCCACCCTGCACATACCAGTTCCTCCACCTGCAGGGTCACCCATCCCAAGCTCGAAACAGGTCTCTGCCCTCTCATGTGCCTGTGCAATACCCCAGCCTTGTCAATCTGGGCTCCGTCCTGCTGCACGATGGAAGCACAGCGAAGTGCCATTATGTGGGGAATCCTCTGCTACTTTCTTCTCCACTTGGCCCCTTCTCTATGAGCAGATGTGAGGCAGGAGCTGAACTACACCCCCTTTGCAGGAGCTGCTCCAGCCTCCCATCTCAGGCCAGATCTGGTTACTGGTGTTCTGGGGCCTTTGTCTCCCCAGTCTGGGCACAAGAAGACCCATCAAAATTGTCTCTCCCTTCAACGAGCTGGTAAAGGTTGCTTAAGAAAAATGTATAAATATCAGAGCCAATTCCCCTGTCCTTCCCTGGCATAACTTTTAGAGAATGCAGGTTTCCTCAGGACACTGAAGGAAGGCAATTAGCAAAGAAGATGATAGTCAGGAAAACATTTTAGAAAGGCTGAATGGAATAATTTAAAGGTATTGTTATTAATGATGGCAATTACAGTACTGGAAAGCTCAGTGGTTTTTTATACAGGACAGGAAAAGGAATAAAACCAAGCAACCTCTACAAGAATGCAAGAGAAGCAGCAATGAGCTGTGGAAACCAAACAAGATCAGCCTCAGGACAACCAAGCCAAATCCTCTGCTTCAGTAAACCAGCGGGGGTCCCCTGGAGTTCAGGGGCTGGGGGAGAACAAGGCTACCTCCCTCTGACCAGGGCAGAGGATATTAAAGCTGAGCTTTCCAAAGACTTTCGGGAAGCCAGCTCAAAGTCACTGCAATTAAATGAGCCAAGGAATTCCCCCGAGGCTGTGCAAGAACCTCCGCTCTGCTCTGCGGAGCCGCTCTCCCAAGAGTCACCAGAGCAAGTGTCACCCACCTCTCACACCCCATTCTCCTACGGGCCACCAGGCCGCCAGCTTGGGGCTTTTTCTGACAATCGTGCAAAAGCCATCAAACCCACCAGTCATTAATTCTCAGGAAGCACCCACTGCCTCATTGGTAATTACTTAAATAAACTTCCCTTTCATGGTGTCTGAGCCAAGGTCTTTTTTTTCTGACACATCCCAATAAAGTTTTATTTAAGGTAAGATAACAGGAGGGTTATGCACACGAGCTGGGCTGCACCTGACTAAACACGGGGCCCATTGGTGACAGCCGGATAGTTCGAGCAGGATTTCACCGCCTCACTCCTCTCCTCCACGGCCAGCGCAGCCCCTTCCAGCTCACAGCCCATGTACCATTTCCCCTTATATATGCAGCGTGTATCCTTCATGCAAATCTGTCTCATAAATCACTGCATCCCAGGTGCACCACGGAGTAATTTGCAAGGAAAATACTGTTCCAACTGAAGGACCCAGCATACCACAGTGGTCTTTATGAGGGGTAATATCCAGGATAGGGGTGACTTGGAAACCTGCCAGCCTCCAAAACTGATTCATCCTGCCTGACCTTAAATCTTGGATCCTGACTATTGCAGACGGAGCCGCCTTCACAGGCAGGAAGCATCAGTCACGGCCGTGTTCATATCCCCTCCTGCCCCTGGCTACAGGGCCCCAGGGGCACGTGAGAACCCCCAGCTTGAGAACCTGGCATTTGGGTTATGAACTACCCGAACATAACCAAAATGAGCATCTCCAGAAACAGCAGCGTGAAGTGTCATTTGGCACTGGGCAGAACCAACCCTGGCATTTTGCTTCCTGCAACCTCGCTAAAAGTTGCAGCCCATGTTTACCTCACCTGCACGGTTTTGAGAAAGATCTTATTGGTCTTAGTGATTTACGCATCTAACAGCTGAGAACCTGGTCCCAAAACTCCAAGAATTTCTTAAATTTTAAGACTTCTGCTCTGTCAAGTGATCATTTTCTCTCTGATACAGAATTATACCCAGGCACCTGTTTGCTGCAGTTAACCCAACAATAATCCAAGCATCTCTAGTTCTCACGTTTCCATGGTATTTACTATACTCCCAAACAACTTATTCTTATTTACAGATGTCAGGAATACACTTTGCTAACCAGACCTTTAACCCCCTTCCATGCAGAGCTGTGAGATACTATAGAGTTACTTGCAAGCATAGGACTCATTTTTTTCAGAGAAAGAAGCATTAAGCTACCAAAGTAACGATCCATTTAAGTCAAAAGTTTAATAGTTTTGTTGTGGCAAGAGAAAAATCTCAGGATATCAAAGAGTCAAGGGAGGAATATGGTGCTCAGCTGAGAAAATGGACAAGCAGTCAGACATAAAAGGCTTTCTACAGCTCTGACAAAGAATAAACTCAAGCTCCTATAGAGCTTAGCTTAAACCAAAAGGATAGAAAAAGGAGACAAAATATGGAATTAAGATATTTCCCCTCTATTGATATTAACTACAGTGATCGGGTGATATGTAATGGCATAAGATATCTCTAATTTTCATAAGAAAAAATAAACTAGGACGACAAATAGGTTGGGGATTTTCAATAACAACCTAGAAATGGACATTTTAGACCATTTAGATCACATCATAGGTATTCATGACTTCACCCACGCTCAGCACAGCCAGGACTAGCTGTCAGGCAAGAGCAGTGGATGTAGGAGCCCAGAGTAGCTCCTGGCGTGTCCCTGGCCCCACAATGCCGGAGCTTAGCACTGCCCACAGGCATTTGTAACTCTGAGGATAGAGAGGTGGTTGAACAGGATTGATCAGGAGCAGGGACAAACAGCAACCTGGGTCTGCTCAAACACAGCCACCTAAGAGCTGCTGAGGGACAGGGACATGTGCCTCCTCCTGAGCATGGTTGGCACGTGCTGCCACACAGGAGGATTGCTATCCCTCCGTGCGTTCAGTACTGCACCTCTCAACCCTACGAGCCAGCTGATGTCCACCAGACAGCACTGCTGCTGATGGCACTCCCCAGAGAGGTCCTGGTGCACTCCTGGGTTCCCTGTTAGGTCCAGACAGACACACAAATGTCTAGCCCAGAGGTGGTCCAGTAGGGAGCGGACTTGTCCAAACACATGCTGGGGACAGGGCTCCCTGCCATTCCCCAAAATGCTTTGACCCCTGCCCTCCTGGAATGAAACCAGCCCCTCAAAACTACCAGTATGAGGAACAGAAAATTGCAAATGACTTAAAGCGGGGTGGAAAACTCTGAGTTTGACGATCACAAGCTGAGGCCGCTAATCTTCTTGTCATGGGAGCAGACTCACCCAGCAGAAGGGAATTCCTGCCTTTGACTGGACTAATTAAAGGCATCGAACTCTGCACCCGTTATGGCTTGATGTGCCTTAATCCGATGTGACATTCGACATACGCAAGGAAGGCAGACGCAAACATACGGTTCTCATTGCTTAAAGGGGTTTGGCATCCGCGGGGGTATACCAGATGCAGCACGCCTCCTCCGCTGGCCCCGCTGGGGTGAGCTGTGTGGGGTGGCAAAGTGGGGGATAATTACCCATCCCACCTCCGAGCCACTGACGGCCCTGGGTGGCTACACACCCTGCGGAAGGTCCCATGTAGGGGACAGGAGTGTGGCCTGAGCCAGCGCTGAAAGGTCGTTTGAGAAGGTGGGGGCTGGACTGGGATTCAAAGCTTTCCTCCAGCGAAATGCAAGTGGAAGCTGCTGAATGAGCAGTGACCATCTCTCCCGTGCAGGTACAGGAACAATCGGCTGCTGTGCCCTGGGAGCGCAGAAGATTTCCAAGCAAGATGGTACACTAGATTGTAAGCATCTCAAATCAGAAAGATTTAAGACACAAGATGAACCAACTGAGTATTTGGATAGAGTGATGTGAATCATGGATATTGCTTGTGCTCCTCACCTCCTGTCCACGACTGGCCTCTCTGAAGTCCAGGGATATGTCGCCACACTCCATCACGCTCAGCAGAATCCTGAACCAGCCCTGGGAAGAAAACCTGCTTTAGACACTGATGGGAAGGAGACAAACCTCCTCATACTTCAAAGACAAAAGCCCACTCTCTGCCAAGCACGGCAATGTCGGAAGCAGCGTAGCATGGCCAGCAGGGCGCAGGGCCACCCATGCAGCTTCAGAGCACCCACAGCACTGGCAGCGGCAGAGGAGGGCAGTCCGTGGCAGGTGAGTCCGTATGTCTGTGCCATGGGAGCATCTGACTCTGAAGACTTGGCTTGAGATGCAGGCCCTGAAAAAACACAAAGCTTTCTCAATGGCACTAGAAGATATCAACTTTCCTCTTCAATTATTGCTTTTTCTCTAAAAGATTAGAGTCCCATACCACTATTACTTGTACTGACAACTAAAAGTGTTGGTCTGCTAGGTCGCATGGCAGAAGGCGGTGTGTTTACATCTGAAGGTCCCAAGTTCATTTCCAGTTAATGATCCATAAGAGGGACTGCTGCATTTCTCCCAGGAAGATTGCTTGGAAGCAACTGATAGACTGCTTAGGCTAAGGTAGAAACAAAGCACTGAAATATTGTCACGAGTCATAAATCAGGCAAAGTCAGTGATGCTCTATGAGGAACAGTAATGTTTGGTGCACACTACTACCAATAGCTGGTCAGTGAAAGCTCCTTGAGAGTTAAAAAAGCAAAAAGATGTGATTTCAGTACAACTTAAATGCAGAACATGTTCAAATTCATATTTAATAAAGCAATTATTGTTTATTATTGAAGTACCAATTGATTATTAAAAACACATTTATTGAGGCTGGACCACAAGGTAACAGATACGTACCTCAGGCATAGTTGCGAAACCTCAGTAAATAGCGATTATTAGAAACAGATTTATCGAGGCCTAACGATACCATAAGATGCGTATCAGTTACAGAGCTCTTAAAACCCGATCAGTATGTTCTTAAGCCATTTTTTACTGAGGGTTTATAGCTCAGCAGTAGGGCTACATGTCTTCATTTAGCATTGTTAAGCCACATGGAATATCATCTTAATGCTCATTTGATATTTAATTAAGGTAGCGTTTGCAGGGAAAAGACTACACAAACCAATGAGAACCAGGAAAAAACCCCCAATCATTCTCCTGCTGTCAAACCCACCGATCAGAGCTGCTATTTGACCTTTTGTAGAATCTTTTCATTAATCTCTGAACCCCTCTTTGGATGGAACGCGTGGACCATGCCAGTCTGAGGACATGAACACGTGACACAGAGTTGCATCCATCCTGGTGCGTGATACCACGAGCGGAGCGTGTCCTGCCCACAGCTCAAACCTCCATTCGGCTTCAACCAGCTCCCACTCGACGAGCCCCTGTGTCCCACGAGGGCCTTCGCCAAGGCTGTTGCAAACTGTAATCAAATCTGCGATGATGCCAAAATTGGACAGAGACCTAATAGTGCCCAGGAGGAGGAGGAGGGCAGGAGCAGCGCTGGCCACAGACCATCAGCGCAGCAGGCGGAGGGCACCCCAGGTGTGCTGTCCTCACTTATTCACGGAGAACAAGTCCTGTCCCATTGCCCCCTTCACAAATGCTTAAACATTTGCCCGGCAAAGCCACTCTTCCTCCCGTCCTTCCCTGCCAGCCCTCACGGCACCCGCTTCTGCTGCCAGATCTGGCGTCTCCATCCCACACACATGGGGTACCAGACTACAGCGCAGCCATTGGAGACTCCCTGTGCCGAGCGAGCCTTTCCCATGTCTCGGGATGAATACAGGAGACCATATCCCCAGAGACACAGCCAGCAAAACAAAGAGGCAGTATGGAAACTACAGCCGGAGTGAAGGCAGCGATTTTGCCCAGATCATGCAGAACGGCTGGGGCAAAGCCCAGGGGAGGGGAGAGGTCTGCGCCTTTTCTTTCGCTGTGCCTTAAGACCTCCCAGCCTCTCCACCAGAGAGGGAGGGGAGAAAGGAGCCCAGATTACTGAAGAAGTCCCCTAGCTCCAGCCTCCTCTGTTCAAATTTATATATTCCACTACAGGTGACATCATGATTGCTGGAGTCTGACAGGTGATGCTGTAAAATGCATGAAACCATAAAAATTTCAACAGCAGCAAGCTCCATTGCCGCTACATCTGACAGCACTTAGCTGCCCAGCTAACACAAATATTATAAAAGCACTCGGGAAAGAAATCCAACCTGCCTGACCTCAGTTTTGGACTAATAAACAGTACAGCATGACCAGATTTCACCCACATATAATAAACAGACAGCTTTTAAAGAAACCAAAGCAGGGTGTTGGTAGGTGTAAAGAACTAAGGGAAGAGACGAGTTAAAGGTGGGCAAAGTCACTGCTGAACACAGAGGGCTCAGCTCCCAGCCCGCTCCACTTTCTGCCACTCCGGCTCCCTACCAGGAGATCTGTCTTAGGGTCTGCATAACTATAGCTGCAAAAAAACGCTCACTGGTGTTACACAGCCAGACCAGGGTTGGGTAATTGCCTAAACTGTGTCAGAGCACCTGATGTTCATTTCTGCCCTCTCCGCAGGGAAAGGGTGAGTAATCTTGTCTCTGAAAGTTGGACAGTAAGTGAATCTAAAAGAATTATTGCCCTTTCTTTCATCACTCTCAGCACTAAATTTTAAAAGCCCGAGGATCTGCTTTCTATTTCTTTCTGCTGTGAAGTCCCGCTGGTTTCCCCGGAGGACAGCACCGTGCCTGGGCTCCGTGGAAAGCGCTCTCTGAAGGAGGATGCCCACGTGGGCAACAGCCTGCCCGCACCACCGTGGTGAGTCAGGTAGACGCGGGCTGGGGGCTGCAGCTGGGGCAGGGATCTTCAAACCAGACATGCTGAAATGGATCTTCGGCTTCTCCAGAGAGAACTGGTTTCCATGGGCTATTTTGGAATTAGTTAGATAGATGGATGGGCAGAAGCAGCTTGTCACCTTCCAACGGGCCACCCCAAAAGCTTTCCAAGCAGAGTTGTGGAGCCTTGGGAACCAATGCTGGCTGTTCTTAGTCACCTCTGAGACCCTCAAGCTAACCCACAGGGTCCCATTTCCAACCCACCATGCACCCATGCACCGGCCACCACCCCCCCCAGTATAGCTCAGCCCAGGGACTGTCCCAGCGTCCAGGGCACTGGAGGCTGTGCCCAGGAAACAAACGGGTACCCAGCCCATTTAGCATCTGTGCCGCAAAGCACACCTGGAATGTGATTTGCTGTTAGATAGTAGTGACAGTCTATTAAAACAGGCAAGCAACAGAAGTTACTATAAATACATATATAGCTCCATTAAATC
The DNA here is from genome assembly GCF_023634155.1 of Falco peregrinus. Lineage (NCBI taxonomy): Eukaryota > Metazoa > Chordata > Aves > Falconiformes > Falconidae > Falco > Falco peregrinus. Next base: position 115,716,513 of record NC_073722.1, on the reverse strand, counting down.
CCCCTTTATTCAAATGATTGGAGAGCTGTCTCTGAGCTAGCTCACTCGCTCTCACGGATGCGTATACAAGAGGGGGAGTGAGCGGCGCAGCAGGCACCAATGGGGCTGCCCTGCTCTGGAGCTGTGTTACCAGGCAAAACAAAAAGCATCATCGAAATCACATTATTATCCACACAGCTACAGTAATCGGCAATGATGGTCACCCTTCTAAGTATGGGTTTTGATGCTAAAGCCAGACATATTTAAATGTCATTTTTTCAACCGAAAGTAAAACGGTATTGCAAAATTCTATAATCTTTTTAATCCCAGGTTTCACAAAGCACTTCAGTGGAAAGTGTATAATAATTTTTCACAAAATCATTGCTGTTTTTTCACCATTACAGATCTCCTTTTTCTGTTGAGCTAACTAGTGATAGATCCAGCAGATTTTTCAAACAATTTTTAGTTACAGGAAAAATATGAATAATTTTTAAAAAATGAAAAGTGCATTCACTGGACCGAGTTTAAATCTTTTTCACATAAATGGTTTCATATTTTGAAGTCACATTTATCAGAGTTGACATCAACTGATGGAAATTTTAATCACTGTTACAGGCAGTGATTAAAAGCACCTGATACAGACCAATACAGGACAGCGATTCCTCGGTGAGGAAAATCAGCCCTTACCATACCATGGGACAGGAGAAATTGCTACCAGGTAGGACTTCACCTTTCCTGCTCCAGTTCTTCTCTGTCTCCGGTTCACCAGCCAGGTCCAGCTACAAAAACCCCAAATCACAGATCTTTACAAATACGACCAGACACTGAGAGTGGTCTTTGCAGTCACCTTCATGCAGGACCAGAAAGGTACTTAGGCGCCCGATTTCAGCTAAAATAAAAGGGATGTCCATTAATGCCCGTGGGAAGTTTCCTGCCTAATCCCTCCCTGGATCACATCCCACACCTCCCTGCTGCTTCTCCACTGCAGAATGCAGCAGAAAATGCTAATGGGACTTCACAGGGTTGTATCACTTCTAACTTGGGATGCGCAAGGGCTCAGCTATCCTAATTAAAACAAAGCCATTACCAGGAAATGAGCACTCCCTAACTAGCACGGGAGAGCAGCTCTGGATTAAGTGCTCCCATCTCCTGCTGCTGCCAACCTCTCTGGATAATCTCCTCGCCAGGACACCAGCCTGGAGGGAGCAGGAGCAGCTGCCCGGGGCTCCCTGCGGTGGGTGCGGAGCTGCGGAGTCCCCGTTAATTCGTGGCAAGCCAGGAGATGGCACTCCGCAACATGCAGAGCATCCTGGGCTTTGCGTGCCCCCGAACCCTCCCCTGTGTGCTGCCAGGCAGTTTCTTCCACCCATCATCAGCATCCAGGAGAGCCCTCAGCTGCAGCACGCCTGTGCCAGCCCCCGGGAGATGACGGCCAGCAGCGAGAAGGGGACACGGGAGGTGACGGCCAGCAGCGAGAAGGGGACATGGTCACCAGCCACTGCCGGGCAGCTGTGCAGTCCCCTGCCCTACACCTGCAGCAATCCTGCGGCACCACCTGGCTCCCAGCAGCTCCAGTTTGCAACCTTAGGGTCTCTTTAATGCAATCTCCCTCTTTTTTATGGAATAGGCAAAAAAGTCATAATAACCGATCATAAAAAAATCAAAATCGTTTACCTTTCAGGAGGCAACCCAGCGCAGGCTATTACAGGGTAATTTGGTACATCATAAAGTTTCCTATTAGAACAGAAAATAGGGCTGCTTGCATGAGCTGCCAATTGGAAATAAAATAGTAGTGGGGCTGTGATCATTAGCACTGCTTTTTCTATTTCACCGTTTGCTCTCCATCGGGCTAGGAAGAGGAGGGAGATTGAGATGCAGGTGAAAGCAGATGAGACAGGTCTGCAAGGCAGGAGAAATGAACAGAGAGCGGCTCTTCATGTTCACGAAGAATCACGAATGATCTCTTCTTCCACCTATTGCATTTACAGTGCAGAGCCCCACAGAGTGATGGTGGCTGCAGGATGAGTCCCCAGACCATAGCGGGCTGTCCAGTCTCCTGAAGTACACGACAGCAACAGCAGAGCAGCTCAGAAGAGAGGCAGCTCATTTGCACTACTTGGGAACATGGCGTACGTTTTTTAAAAAAATTAAAAAAAAAATAATAAAAATCCTGAAACTGCGATTAAAAGAGGCCAGAATGAGAGCAAGATGGCCTGTTACTGCGACCGGCCACTGTTTTAAATAACATGCCAAAGTACTGGCATTCACATACATTTCTCAGCACATTTCCCTTTGCTGTTGGCAATCTTTGACATTGATCCTGTGCCTCATGCTTCTCCAGTTACTAGCTACATTAGAGTGCACGCAAAACATTCAGCAAAGCCCAGTCTCCTGCCAGCTGCGTTACAATTGCCAGGAACAGCTTTCCTGTGCCGTGCATGGCACACCAAAAGACAGCCCACATCACATCGGTGAACATGACCAAGGCCACAGAAGAGAGCAGTGGCAGAGGCAGGTATGATGTCTGGGCTCTTGAGACTGCACTCCCTAGGATGTCCTGAAGCTATTGACCCAGTCCATAGGTAAGCGGCACAGGAGGAAGGCTGAAGCATTTTGCTGCAGAAAAGCACCAGCAGAGCTGAAAGCTGTATAAATGATGCTTTTATTTCTGTGAAGGAGGAAAAAAGCCTCTCCCCTCTGTTAGCAGTTTCACTGTGCCAATGCTCATGCTAACAACATGCTTCCCTGGATGCCTTCTTGGTGGGATGGAGGGACCAGCTTACCTCCACACTGCAGCACAGCAATGAATCCCCATCACATAAACCACAGACACCATCAAAGAAACTGGTCCATGGAGATCAGACAGCATCAGCTTATAGTTTGGGGCACAGAGGCCACGAAGGGCCATGGAGCCCAGGTCACGAACCAAGAGCAAGCAATAACAACATGATCTGTTTGTTAACATTCATCCCATGGTTCACATCAAAACCCTCACACCCACTTGAGAGCTCTGTCCTATTGCATTATTCCTTGCAATTTATTAAGACAAATTGTTCCTGCACCACAGTTGGAAAGTAACTGAAACCAGCGGTGCTGTCTCCATCTCGTGGGGAACTGAAACCCGGCCAACACTGTGTCACTGCTCGCTAAACAGATCTGTGGTTTTGCTACCTCCCCACTTCTTCCCTTGGCTTTTGGGTGGTTTGCCTCCCAGTTGCTCGCAACGTTCAGTTCCCTCTCCCGTCCTGGCACTGCAATCATCCCTGCAACCATCCCATGGCTCCACGCTCCCCAACCGCAGCAGGTGCTCCCCTGCCACAGGATGGCCACCCACAGGACAGGGGGAAGCCACCCAAAGCTGCTTATGGGAAACCTTTGTTGCCGGCAGTAGCAGCATCTGCAGGAGGAGCCCTGCCACAGCCATACCCACGGGTCTCTTCCAGCCCTAAACCCCCCAGCAGACCTCACACAACCTCTGTGCCTCTCCAGCCTCACACAGGGCTTTTAGGGCAGCGAGAGGGAGAGGGCACACATGCCGGGCAAGCAGCACGGCCTCTGACCTGGCTTTCATTTACCTTCACTTCTCCATGAAAAATCAGCAAAGCTGGGTGCCCTGCCAAGGCGCCATGTGTCTCGTGTGGGCATCACCTCCTCCGTCCCCTGGTGTGCTGCAAACTGGCACCTTGCAGGGGCATCCCGACACTTGTGACTGCTCAGATGTGGGACACACAAGCCACACTCACACCCAGGCACATACCAGGTGTTTCCAGCAAGCAAAGCGCTGTGAAGGTAAGTTGAGTTGCACAGGGAGATTTTTGGCAACTTCCTGGAAGAATAACACGGAGGATCATTGACAAGGACTTCTGCTGTCCCACAGCTACGCTGCTCCCACCAGAACATGTGAAAATCCACCCTGTGCCCACAATCCTCATGGCCCAAAGGCTGAAAAGCCCCAGATACCCATCACATCTGCTCACCCTCGCTTTTGCAAACCCTGTTAGATGATTACAAGAGCAATGTACTGACAAGAGCTACATGAATCTGCTCGTCTCGTGGCCACCGCAGCCGAAGAGCTGGGCAGTGTGCACCCCTTCTGCACACACACACGCGGGTGCGCGCGCACACACACACACACATACACACACAGGGCTCTGTGAGCCAAAAGCGGCTCCACTCCCCAAATACCAGCCGGGTGTGACACTTAGATGGGCCAACCTGTTGACACTAAAGCCAGAAAGGTCAGCGCAGAGGTTGAGCGCCGAGGTGAGTGTTTGATTAAAACGGGTGGGTAAGGGTTTTTCAGGGATCTGTTGGGGATGGAAGTGAAAGCTTTATGGAGTGCCGGTGGGTGCTCTGACAGCGCTGGAGATGACACAGGTTTGGCACCGGCTGCAGCAGCGTTTCTCCCTCCCCATCTGACTTCCAAGCTCCAAAAGCCTTGGGGTGACTGACAACATTTTTGCTTTTATGTTCCGTTATATCACAATGAGCTTTGAATTTCCTTCCTCGCAAGGGGCTGTTCACATTTATTCTTAACATTTTCCTAAAAGATTTTGCTCCCATCAATTCACCACCACCTTCCCAGATTTGATGGCCCGTACCAGAGTTATTAGCCACTAGCAGGTACTCCATAATGCAACTTTCAGTCATAGCCATCTTTTATGACCACGACTCATTCCTTAAACCATTTCTTTTCCTTCTATCTTGCTTCGATTTTGGCTTTTCTTATTAATTAAATGGCAAGTTTCAATAGCCTAAGATTGAATTATAAGGCTTGTTTAGAGCAAGCAGAATGATCAGAGCAAAGGGCAGAAGCTATATATGTAATATATACATATACTTAAGATACAGAACTTTGCTTCCAGACGTTTGGAACAAATTAAATAGAGGATCAAATTAACTAGTGATTGAATTAAGCGGAAAGCATCTCATTACCTAAAAGATGGAAACATGTGTCATTTTAAAACAGCTAAAAATAAAGCAAGAATGGGTTGAAATGAAAAGCAGGAACCTTGCAAATGTCAGCCAAATTTGGGCTCTGTTGAGCCCTCCAAATGTGAAGGTTGTAAATAAGGTGGGTTTTGCTGCATAGTGGGAGCTGCTGGGAAATGATGGGCTTGGAAAACAGATGTTGCAAAAAGGAGCTGCTACACATCGCATTTCATACGTTTGCAACCAAAGAAATGTGTGCAGGGGGAAGAGGTCTCATCTGCAGGCCACGGCTTCGCAGGGAGGGTTGGGATGCCCAGGACATCATCCTCACCCACAGGCAGGCACCCTGGGCTTTGGATCTACTACTCGGTTGAAAATCCAGAGTAACTTTGCTTACTCTGTCAACTCGATGAACACTTCACTGTCAGTCAATGACTTTCATTTGTTCCTGCTGCCTGCTGCCCGGGGAGTTACTCAGAGTTTCAGGTATTTCACAGAGAGGACCAAACCTGGTGACACAAATGTACCTTTTTAATCCAAGACTAAGGCAACTTGCTGCTGCTTTAATTCAGCCCCTTTATTCAAGGGCTCACTCTTCTGTTTTCCAGACACTTAATTTCCCTTGAAATAGATGGAAAAACCAGAGAGAGTGTTCAGATCCAGTCTTTTGTTTCACCATGAAAGAATCGAGATCATTTCACGTGTTTCTTCCCCCCTGTGATATCAACGCTCATCTTCCTTCCTGCTCATCTGGACCTTACAAATTCCAGTCACTTCCCATTCTGACACAACATTTCACTTAGTGATGCATCAGATGGAAATTGTACTGAGCTGCCACCGGGTGCAGGAAATCACTTTTTCACTCCACCAAACTCCAGTCCCAAATTCAGAATGAGGAATAAGGCCTTAGCCCTCTCCCATCTAATGTCATATTTTCCCCTTTTGTTCCTTTTATGTATCACATTTTGACAAATGCAAGTGGCACTTTTCCAAGATAAATAACGTTATCTTTGCAGAACCCTACGGCACCCCATGGCAACTCATTATTTTTCAATTAAATATACTGTTCATTGGCAGTTGCTCTGCTTTAATTTTCTGCCATTTGTTTACTGAAGAACGAAATGCATAACACAAAGCCCTATAAAAGTCAGACTAAGTTAATTAAATGTGAAACTGGGAAACCCTAACTTTGCCTCCAGAGCAATTTTATCATGACATCTCCTTAAAAATGTCACTTTCTGCAGGAATTTATTTAGACATATGCAACCACTACGAATTAAATGTGCGGTCCCTTCACAACTCTCTCCAACAGAGACTTAGCAGTATTTTGTAACCACTGATTGTAGAAACAAGAGTTTACAAGATGCATAAAGCCAGATGAAGAAAATACTTTGCAGTCAGACCAATATTTTTAGATTCCTTACAGGTTTCTGAGTTATTTCGGCTGAATGCAGGATACCTAAATACCAGTTTGAAAACAATGCACCGTATTATTTTCCTTCAATTGTCAAGAAGACCTGATGTCATTCCTTTATAGAACCACGGGTTTGATCGATTGCAAAGCTGTCAAGTACATAGGCTTTTATCAGCCGTTTTACATACTAACAAAAATACTCTGATTAGGGTCCGCCACTAGCTGCACACTGCACATCACACGGAGCAAGAAATGACTGCACAGTAGATGTCAAAAATTAATCAAGACACAAACCTTGGCTGATGATGCTCCTAGACAATGTCAGAAATAATTTTTAAGCAACAGTATTCGATATTGGCATGCCCCTCTCCATCTGAGCTAGACAGCCCAGATAAATCACACCTTACCAGTACCCATTTCTCTGCATGGGTTACAGAGACCTTGCTGTCTTCTCAGATATGGATGTCTACACCGTAAATCATCGTATCTGTTCAGCTGAAATCCACCCTTGCAGCCTCAAAGTGGGGCGTCTAACACAAACCCACCACCCAGACACCTCTGCCAGCCACAGAAACATGCATTTTCATCCAGCCCTAAAAGAGGTATGTGAAATAGGTGAGATGAATTGCCACTTGGAAGTGCCAACTTCCTACCACCATTTGCAGCAACAACCTGTAAATTTTCCTTAGATTAAGTCACCAAATTTTAGGTTGAAAGCTGGAGGCAACTTATTCCAATCTAAGAGTAGAATTTGACATGTCAGAAATAGTTTTCCAGTGCTAAAAGATTCCCAGCTTGAAATTTGAAATTCCAGATTTATTTCTAAAATCATCACTCATTCTGATGAGAAAAGGAAAAGAGCAGTCTTTGCTGAGACACACAAATTAGAAACGACATGAATAATTAACAGAGGACTATGAAGCTGGGTAAAAGTCTCCATTTAGGTACGCAAAAGTTAGTTGGAACAAAACTGAAGCCAAGGCTTCAACATTGTGTTGGGACAAATTACTTTGAAGGGGAGATGTACTGGTTGCACCCATAAAGGTTTGGCCCAGGTTCTTATTGCGGGAATTAGCAACCCAGACTCCAGCTTGATGGGAAGAAGGTTTGTCCTGGTAGGAGCAACACGTAGAGGTCTGGCCAGAGCATATTGCATGTGCGCTTGACCTGTGCTACTGATCTCCTGGGAGGCAAAGAGTGGTGCCTGAGGCAGCAGCACCTTGGGTCAGGTGCAAGTGAAAGGCAGCGTGGTGGTGTTGAGGTGAGCTTTACATCTCATGCAAGGTGAGAGAAGCACAGTGTCAGCAGCTAATAAGTTTATAACGGGGTTTCTTCCTCAAGCCAAATTCAGCCCAGATTTATAACTCCTCCATAACACTCTGAACCTTCTGACACTCCTCCTGAAACATTTCATTATTGCTCAATTACTGTCATGTTCTCTTAAGGACCTGGAGGCGGGGGGAGAAGGTCTCCATTTGGAGACCAGATGCCATTTCCATAGATACTCACAAAACTGCACTGCGCAATAAATAATCCATTCATCCTTCAGAAGAAGGCTTTGAGGATATGATAAATTAAAACAAAAAAAAGGAAAAAACTGTGACATGTTCTATGTGTAATGGAAACTAACCAGAAACTAAGATGCTGAGCTGGTGGCAGGGCACCTTTGGCTTGTAGCCGTGCCAGACTGTCTGACTTAGAGACAACAAAAGTAAAAACCCTCCATAACCTCTGCATAGCACTAGCACCGGTCTCACTGGAAGACACGTGTATTGGGTTTGCATGGAAGGTTTTGGTAGCAGGGGGCTACAGGGGGGGCTTCTGTGAGAAGCTGCCAGAAGCCTCCCCCGTGCCCGGCGGAGCCCAGGCCAGGTGGCTCCAAGAGGGACCGGCCACTGGCCACGGCCGAGCCCAGCAGCCATGGGGGCAGCACCTCGGGGTAACGGATTTGAGAAGGGGAGAAAAATCTGCGCAACAAACTGCAGCGGGAGAGAGGAGTGAGAAGGTGTGAGCAGCAGCCCTGCAGACACCCGGGGCAGGGCAGGGGGCTCCAGGCGCCGGAGCGAGACTACCCGGCAGCCCGTGGGCAGCCCCGGGGGAGGTGGGCTGTGCCCCCCAGCCCACAGAGGTACACGGGGGAACAGACCAACTGCAGCCTGGGCAGGACCTCACACTGGAGCAGAGAAAGACAGTGAGGGGGAAGGAGTGGCAGAGAAAATGTGTGATGGACTGACCGCAGCCCCATCCCCATCCCCTGCACCACTCAGCGGGAGGAGGGAGAGAAATTGGGAGTGAAGTTGAGCCTGGGAAGAAGGGAGGGGTGGGGAAAAGAAGTTTTTAAATTTTGAGTTTATATCTCATCATCCTACTCTGATTTGACAGGCAATAAATATTTTTTTCCCCAGGTTGAGTCTGTTTTGCTCGTGACGGTAACTGCTGAGCGATCCCCCTGTGCTCATCTCGACCCACAAGCCTGTCATTGTATTTTCTCTCCCCTGCCCGGCTGGGGAGGGCAGTGACAGAGCCGCTTTGGTGGGCGCCTGGCCCCCAGCCAAGGGTCAGCCCCCCCCCCCCCCCCGACACCAAACAGCAGCGCTGCCAACCCAGCATCAGGAGACGTGCCCAAAGCAGGGGCACAGCAACCAGGCACAGCAGCTTGTCTCAGGTACGGGCACTGGGCTGGCCCCAGCACGGGAACGATGCACCAGGCTAACAGCGAGGGCACGAACCTGAGCCCATCTCCAGGACGCACTTACCACCCACGCACAAGCAGGCACTCCGCACCCACCTAAGCTGAGCTCTGGAAACTGAGAAACAAAGCGTTTTGTAGATCTAAAAGCAGGTTTGACCTCTTGCTCATCATCTCTGGGCAGAGTGGACTTGAGGCGTTACAGCCCACTCCAGCACTGAGTGTCTTAAATTCCATATCCTTCACCAGGAGGCACAGGGTTCCTGGATCCTACTGGGCTTAAAAGCCACCCTTGAGCTTGTCTCTGTCTTAGGATTTGTGAATCAACTGAAGCTTTCATGCATTCACAGGTTAGGCACTTCCACAGCACATTATCATCCAAAACGCTCTTTCTGCTTTGATACTTGTAACAAGTCTCTGTTTGTACATATGGAAACCACATTATATATTCCAGATGGAAATTCATACTCTATTTCAGAGAAGGAAACGAGAGCTATTTCATACTAGATGCATAATTTGTTGTGTGAATATGAAATACGTGACTGCCTCACATGTTATGTTGTGAGCTAATCATAAAAAAAAATATAATGAAAAAGGTCCCATCTGTCTCTAAATCCTGTAATCCAACTGTTCTCAGCTAACTCCAGCTCTGCCAGTACCTGGTATACATACAGCAAGGAGAGTTTTCTGTGCCAGGGAAATACTGAAAACCAGAAGAGCATGCGCTGAGCTGCGGCTAAAGTTTCATCCGAGGCGGTGAGAGAATGTCTTGGAGAGAATAGAGACCTTATGACACCTCTTCAGCTGCCTGAAGTCATTCCCCAACTCTTCAAATTGTTCTTGACCTGCCTTTTTATCTGGGCTACCCTATCATTATCTTCTTAACATAATTTCCCCGCCATTCCCTGTAGAGCCTTAATGGGATCACTGGGAAAGATCCAGCTGCACATTAGAAAGTGCGGGGGCAAAGTGCCGTCCCCAACAGACGACGGGAACGCTGCCGCTCACGGCGGCCAGGCTGGGAACCCACGGCGGAGCTTGCTGGCGGCAGAAGCAGCTCTGCCAGGCAGGCAGTCGCTCCGTGGCAAACACAAGCCGGCAGGTCTGATGGGCTCTGCCGTCTTCTGTCGTGGTCTCGTTTATCTGCAACCAGATCCTGAGCCTGACCTTACAGTTCTACTGTGTCACCAAAGGAGCTCCCCCACCCCCAGCACCGAAGGGACCATTTGTGGAGAATTATTCCATAGGAAACAGCAATATTTGTCTGTGCCTTTGTCCTTCGCTTTCAGTGCGCTACTGCAATCTCTTCAGCTTGCTCACCTCCAAAAATAAAACGGATATGAAACAGCACTGGGAGGTGTTACCACATTCCCAGGGCTGTTAGGACATTTTCACCTAAAGGCGCCAAAAAGAAGACCCAACTCTCAGCTGGCATCTCACGGCAATTTTTCATGCTTTCAGTCTTCCACATTAACAATTTCAGTTTGTTAGTTGGGTTTGGGCCTGGTTTGGACCTAATGATGGGCAAGGGACATAAATGGGATGGCTACAGGCTCTCCTGTACTTAATGTCACGCAGTTCCTAGGAGTTAGGGGGTGCCAGACCTTTTGATAAACACAGTGGCTTCCGCTCCAGTCCACTAGCTACATCCCTTCTCCTCTCTGTGGGAGCCATAGCTACCCCTTCAGCACCTTCTGTGCCCTGCCAGATACTGTGCTACGGCCACAACAGCACAGTTGTGCTCAACCAGCCACAGAGGATTCACATCCCTCTTGGTGCTGGATGGGGACAGTGGCAAGGTGAAGGAGAACTGTCACCCATGAAGGACAGTGGCACTACACAGCTGCATCACTGGATCTCCATGCCCAGGACCCATGGATTTCAACATCAGATGGTACAGCTCACTGTAAAGGGCTCTTTTTTAACCTCAAAGAAGTTTTTGTTTTTTTCAAACAAGAGACCTTTTATTGCTATGCCAGTTTCAAGCCACGCTGAAGTTCTTAAACATCTGGGCCTGGGCCTTTTAAATTTAACCGGTCCATCAGCAATTGCATTCCAGCAGTATGAGCTGTGTCTGTCTCTCCCTAGGCCTGCACTCTATTTCCCCTTCAAACTAGGGGATATAAATAAATAAACCTTATTTACCGTCACCCCCTTACATCTCTTTTCCTATCTCTCACATGAAGTCTGGCAGAAATGGTGAGGCAGAAGCTCCCGTCCCTGAGGGCCCCTCCTCAGACCGAGGAAACACACGGAGGGCCTTAGCAGGGAATTCGTTAAATATGGCTCTTAGGGGAACATAGGAAGCAGGTCTTGTAATTTAGGCGGGCAAAACAAACATGATGAAACAACAAAAAAAAAAAGTATGAAAAAAATGCCATAACTACCAAGCAGCCCCCTGCAGCCCTTGCCAAATGAGCCTGAATGGAAAATCCCCTCTTGGCCCCAGGCCTGGGGACTTAGTGCAGCAGCCAGGCACCAAAGAGAATGTGATGCCACCAGAAGGTCTCATAGGAGCTGATTTACCCCCCGCCATTCCTCCTTGATCTCAAAGATGAATAGAAGAAGCCAGGGAACACTATTTATAGAAATATGGTACAAATAAAGAGTGATCTGATCTCTTTTCAAACCCATTGGAGATACCAACAGATTAGGTATGCTTTTCAAGACTTAGGAATTCTGTTGCTTTGTCATACAATCCCTTCCCTAAATTCATCAGATTTCCTCTTAAAACAATCACCCAAAGCAATCCAAGGGTACCTCGGCCCTTTTAATCACAGCAGTTCACCAGAATTCCTACTAACAGGGATGTCCACAATATTTCTCAGGTTCTTTCCAACTTCAGTCCCTGCAAGCTGCAGATCCAAGCTGTCCCCACCAAGCAACAGGCACCTCCCTCAGCTCTGCCTTCATCCAGAGAGGAAAGGCTGCTACCAAAGCAGTGAGACCACTAAAATCCAGATCATCCCCTGGTCATTCCTCCTTCCCTTTGCGCTGTTGAGGGTGATGACACTCCACCTGAGATGCCACAGCTAAGTCCTCACGTTTAATGGGATGAATCTTTGCCATCCTACAAGTTTAACTCATGAGATTACAAAAAAATAATTGCCTGGATTAACACGATTTTGCTGGCTTGAATCCATTTAACTAAGCAATGCAGGTCACTGTAACCTAACCTCTTCTCCTTGGGGATTTATCACCCCATCACCTCGGTCGAACCTGTATTTTACCACTACAGCACTTACACCCTCCATTTAGAGGGTTCCACATTAACAGTTACTTCATGGCTTGATTCAGAGCCTACTGCAGGGAATTAAAGACCTAACTACACTTCAACAGGTTTTAGATCTGATCCTTTAAGACCTTTTTCACTTACAAACCATGTAAATGTTTTAATCAAGAGGTCATGCACTAATGAATTAAAAATTACCCTGTAAGTGTCTTAGCCAACCAGCCCGCATGGACATGTTTCTGACAGGATCTGTCTTCCATCATATCACTGACCGACACCTATTAATTTTAGCATCTCTGTTGAGAGAAAGGCAAATTAGCAATGATGTTAATTTACACCTCTCTCAGCTCCCAGAGATCTCTCCAAGCCCATTTGCCTCATGCTTCCTGTACCTCCTTGCCTAGAAAACTCCCCACATTGGGATGTGTCTGCTTACTGCTGACAGTAAAAATGGGGTAAGAAAATACCCAGAACAACACGTAACATGGAAAGGAAGGGGAAGGGGGTGGTGGTGAAGGTTCAGGGCTGGCCTGATGTGTCACACACCACTGGGACACACCAGTCAGCTCTGGTCCTCAACTTTAGCTCAGTTTTTGAGATGCACAAGGGGACAGCTGCTGCCTCGTATTGTGTTTTCCAAGTCTCACCCCAACTGCACCAGCGCCCAGCGACAGCTGTTAGAAGCCAACAAAGCCAAAGCAGCCACAGGAGTGTTTGCTCAGGTGGGCTTTACTTCTGGCTCTGTCACCTTCCCTCTTGACTTAGCTGTAAATCCCTCCTGGATCCTTTCTAACATGAAAGGCAGGGAGAGGGATGAATCCCTTGGGTTAAAACAAAGCACCTTGTCCAAGAGCAGTTGTTTGCCTTGTGAAAAAAAGGCTGACTTTTTACAAACAGCAGACAGCGTCCTGGGGATTTGGGGTGACTGCTGCAATGTTTTCTAGCTGGATAGTAAACAGCTAGGTAACCACTGACACAGGCTTGACACAGGGTTTGTGGTTCCTCTCCTTTTCTCTAGGGACCATAAGCCATGATCCCACTAGAGAAATGAATGATTTATCATAGCAGGGGTGCCTCATTAGGATTTATTACAAACCCTTGTGATAGCCCAGGAAAACTGCTTCCAGGAGTCATCCAATATACCAGAATTAATAAGACAGCCCCTCAGATGGAACTACGCTATCCAAATCCCTTTACACTGACCTGCAGCCCCGAAACACTACGACAGCCACAGCAGCTGCCCAACATTAACAGATATCTGCAACTTTTAACAAGAATCAGGCACAGAGCCGTTCCAAGCCGCAGCTATAAAACTGATGAACTGAGAGAAAACAAAGAGAAAGAGGAAAAGCACAGCATCATACCATAACTATTTGATTGTGATTTATGTCCCGTTCCACCTTGCTTTATCATAGCTAAGCCTTTCAGGAGAAAAAAATGCTACATACGCCATATAGAAATGGCTTTTGGTCCTGGGTGTGCAGCTCTGCTGCTTCATACAGCTGCAAGGGGGACTGCGGACAGTCCTGCCACACAAACCCAACACTTGCTCCCACTGAGAAAGTGTTCATGCAACTGTTGGATGCATTGATGGCACCTGCCTCACCACACAGCAGCGCCCACACTCCTGAAGTTTCGCTACAGCCTTGGAAAGTGGGCGATATACAACATGGTATCAGCTCGCTTGGGAGCATGGGTGCCTCGGCTGCGCTGAGGTCTGCACCAGCAATCATCAGCAGACTTCAGCACAAAGACAGCTGGGAGAGAGAGAAGGTGATACCTGGCACAGAGCTGACAACCGGATCATTCTGCCAGTTTTCAGAACCAGACTTTTCACTGTTTTGTTTTAAAGTGACAGTTTTGTTTGCTTGTCTAAAAGCCAACCATGTTTTAAAGAAAAATGGTTGAACACACAAGTCAGAAATAACCCCAAAATGAAGCAAAATAGGGGGTTAAATGAAACAGTTCAGTTGTTCCAATAAGATTTTGTTTTCCGGGGGGGGGGGGGGAAGGCAATTTTTCTGTTTAGCATTATCACTCTTTCTTTACTTTGTGATTTCCTAGTTGGCCAGCCACACCACATCTGCATTTCCCACACCTATCCCCTAACATGTTGGAGAGGAGCTGAATGCATCTACTTTTATCACCAAATATCATCAAAAAGTGTCCTTGCAACAGGTAACCAGCTCTCTCCGTGTAAGGAGTGGAGACCCAGCCCTCAGCACTGCCATTAAAGTAACTTTAAAAAGGTGCAGAGCCCAGAGCAGCTACTGCCTTTCGATGGTGAAATAACTGTTTCTGCAGTAAGCTCAGTAACACAAGGGAAAGCTGCCCAGTGTGTGAAAAGATCCAGGACACCATTTTTCAGTTTGTTTTTCCCATCAGTATGTAATGTTATCCAGCTCACACACAGCTGAACTGGAGCATCCCTTCCAGGAAGATATCCAGGTTCAAGGTGAAGCATCCAAGCTAGAATGAATTTCCCCCTTGCCTTGGTCAGTGGCTACAATAGGTAATTACCATGTTGCTCCACAGTTGTCTCATTTCCAACCTAACTTCAACATCCATCCACTGGACCTTCTTATATCTTATTACACATCAGAAATCTTCTACTGGCACAGGGAATTATCTACCACGATCACATTGCCTCCAAACTTGCTTTTTGGCAAGCCAGACAGACTGAGCTGTTTAAGCCTGTCTCTTGTTCCAGACCTTGGCTCACCCCATTACAGCTGAGGTATCCTCCAACTCATATCCAAGAGAACAAAAGCCATCATGCCATTTGTAGGGTCATAAACTTTGGGCTTTGCCAATGAGCATCACCCACTGAAATCACCCCAGATGCAAACCCTGACCTGCTAGAAATCGGGTGTGTCGGAAGGAAGGAAATCACAGGCTCCGGAGTTCCTCAAAGGCTTTCATGAGCAGCCAGTTGCAAACATTTCCTGGTGTCAATTATCCATCAGCTCACGAATATCTGGCAACCTCTGCTCAGTTAGTGAACTTCAAAGTCTGTTCTTCACCATGGTGCTGTGCAACACCCATGAGAGCTATGTGTGCTGTTTGAGATGGTTTCACTCAAAATGGCACCTGTCCATGGGCAAGATGACAATTCCCCAAACAAACGGCTCATTCTTTTGGCACTTGTATGGGAGGGGTCCAAGGAATGGTTTTCATCAACAAAACTCTCTCTGGGTACCACTGACAGCCAGAGCTTCCAGTCCAGGCATGCTGAGGTGAAAGTCCAAAGAATGCCATTGGTTCCTAGAGCCGATTCCTCCGCTGTCAAATCATCATCCAAAGAAAACACATTAAAATCAATGCCCTTAAAAATGACAAGCTCTGAAAAAACGCACTCTGCAAACAGAGACGGTCAATCCAAAGCTGTTCGGGAGGCAATCTCCAGCTGCCAGGCTGCCTGTCACAATATTCACCCACAGTTTTTCCCCAGTGAAATATTGTCCACCTTGCTGGAGCCAGCAGGCTGCTGCTCGTTTGCTCAGGCAGCCCCAGCAGCGTGGCGCAGGTTGTGCCTCACCGTATTTGTTCAGTCCAGAGAAAGGCAAATCTATCCGCTGACTCACCGGTGCACTGCAAAAAGCACATCCCAACGCCGAAGGCGCTTGATGCTGGTGGTCTCCCAAAGTGTGCTTTGCTGTCTCAGCAGCAGCTGTTTTTATGGAGCCCAAGGAAGTAGATAAACAAGGAGTTGAATGATTTTGTGAGTGAATTTAGGGCTTGTGATAACAGAGACAGAAAAGCGCCGCAGCCAGGCAAGGCATGGGGCAGGACTGTAGTTTCTAGTTCAACCAAGGTGACCCAGCAGGAACTGGACACCGTGCACAGCTGAAGCAGCCATCAGCCATCCTCTGCAGAGCTCCAGCGATTCCCCCGGGACCTCAGCCAGCTCTGCCGACCCCCCTGCAATCCCCCTGGGACGGCAGCACTGATTCTGAGCCCACACCGAGCCACCGACAAACCCCAGCGCTAAGATACGGTCAGCCTCCCGAGAGCTGACCCTTACACCAGGCTGCCTACACACCATCCCCTCCACCCAAACCATCTCCCTCCCAACCAGGAGCAACCTTCCAGCCTAGTCCCGACCTTCACGTGCGCAGACTGCGAACGGCAGTGAACCACGGATCAGACACATGACAGCAGCAGGATAATTACTGCTTTAAATGGAGAGACAGTCTAGCCATTAAAAGAAACCGTTAAGGGAAATGGTGGATTACCCACCACATGGTCTTTTCAGACTCAGAGTGGAAGAGATGTTTTAGCCAGAAATGAGTTAATGGGCTCAGTGGTGAGGTTAATGGACAAAATTTTATAGTCTGCTATTCAGCAGGTCAGACTAGATAAGGCTTTAGATGTTTCCTGCACTCCTAAGTCTGTATCTCTGAACAAATGGACGAGGGAATAATAAAGAGTCTCTTCCAGGCCACTCTACTCGTACGTTCAATTATGGGGAAGCTGGGGAAAGTTTATAAAACAGCAGTATTTTCTCCTGTGTTTGACACAGCGGGAAGCCAGCACTGATCTCTGTATCAGGGTGTTCAACACCCTGTATCACATCTCAGCACTTTCTGGGTCAGGTAACCCGCGCTGGCCGCCCAGCCTCATTCTGCAGGGAACAAAACTGTCCACCAAGTGCATCCTCACTCAGGAGCACCAGCTGGTGCTCAGGGTGTCCTCAGATGGCCCAGGCTGTGCTCACAGGTCCCACACGACCGAAGAAAATACCAGCAGTGGAGAGGGGTGATGTGGGTGTGAGCAAACGCCCGCTGCTGGAGCCAGTGGGGTGCCCGGGGCCATGCTCCGGGCAGGCGGCAGCAGCGGCAGCAGCACCACGGCTGCAGCAATAACCAAAAGTGCCCAACGCTGCCGCTAGCAACTTGCAAAGAGTCAACATCTTCCTATCTGGGCACTGAGAACCCCTGTTTCAGCAACATTTCTCCAATGCCTGTGAAGTAATTAGCAATAGCTCTTACCACTGTCCTTTCACGGAAGATGGCCTCATTAATTACATTACACTGAGTCAGCTTAGCATGCTCAGAGATAATAAAAACACTGTTAGCCCTTCTTCCAAAATAAGCAGCAAACTCGCATTTTACAGACACTTACACAAAGATCCTGTGATAAAAATACGACACCTTGTGTTTAAATATTTTCCATCGTTCCTTAGACTACCCGAATCTCTAAATACTTCCTACAGGAATCAGCTCACCCACTCCTGAACCTCCAGCATCAGACAAAACACTACGTGGTGTTTCAGGGTATCCAGCAGAAATAGCAAAACGGCTCTCGTTAAGAGGATGAAATGAACCTGCTTAGACTTTAATCAAGCACTGGTATTAATACACACCTGCATCACCTTAAAAGCATCAAGAGCCCTTAACAGCATTATCATATTTCACAGTATGACCTCTCCTGCCTCCACCCAAGGTCACTGGTATGAGGCTCTCTCTGTGGAGGAACCTCCTCTGCTGGCTCATCAGCTTCATCTAAATGAATGTGGTTGTTAATATCAACTAATCTACATATTGTTCGTGATGTTAATGCCTTTCACTTATGAACCCCACTATCTCCCAGCGCCTCGGCTGGGTAACGCGATACATTTACCCCCTAAACCTGCACGTGAGCCTGTTCAAGCCCTTCACAATATACGCTGTGCCACAGCTACCAGCCCAGGTTCATCCCCTATGACCTTAAATATATGAAAGAACATAATTTAATAATTTAGGGAGTTATCCTTATTATCAGAGGCAGGCAGAAGGGTTGAATGACCTTCCACGGGCACCTCTTTGCTGATATTTTTAGGGAGCCTAGAGTAACTGGGGATGGGAAACATCCCATGGTAACTACTACACAGTAAGAAAGAGGCCATAACTTCTTTAAGGGAGAAAAAATGGGTATATTTGGGAAAAGACAAAATGTTTCTACTTAGCATTTTGAAGACGTTTTGAAATGTTTTCCTTCCTAAGTACATTTGTTTCAAAAAATCATCAGCATTTAATTTTTAAAGAGGGATTTAAATGGTTTCAGAGCATGCAGCTGAAGCAAGATGAATCAAACTAAACATTTAAGGTATTCTATTTTTTTTGCTGAATAATCTTCTTCTTAGTGTGATCAGAAAGAAATTAAGAAACATTTTTAACAACCAAAAGTAAAAAAAAAAACCAAGCAATTATTCAGACTTCTAGTTCTGAGCTGTTTTGAAAAATCTACCTTTTTGATATGCTTGAGATCATTTAAAGATATTAAGAAATACAGCTATATGTGCACCAAATTAAAGGAGGCATCAAAATACCAGATGCAAAATAAAGGCTTTAAAACAAATCTCCATAAAACTCAGTGAAAATATTTGAAAATTATTTATATTCCAAATAAAACAGGTGATTCTTCAATTAAAATGGAGATACAATCTTTCTTAAAAGTAATGAAAATGCAAATACTCAGTACCAGGTATATTAGGCTGGGAAACCACATTTATACAGAAAATAGGTCATGTTGCACTGAGTGAAAAAGGGAGGGAAAAGTGGAAAATTAAAGGCAAATTGAAGTCAAGTTCTTATTTTTCAACAGCGTCCTTTTAAAAAACTCACTCTTTAAGTTTTCTCTCCCAACACAGAATCAACAAGGAAGAGGGCACTGGGACCTGAGCTCCCTTTAATAATACGTTGGCAGTTTTTCCTTTGGAGGGAAAAACATTTTGTAAGAGGAAAGACAAATAATCCCAACTAGATTAATAAATTTGTTAACAGCAAGAGCTGAAAAAGGAAGTACAACAAATCAGGACAGACCCTCTGTTTTTATTTTAGCACCTTTTCTTTTAGCACCTTTTTTAAAAAAAAAAAAAAAAAGAAAAAAAAAAAGAAAGAAAAAGAAATGCATAGAATAATATTTGGAATACCACGGGGTGTTAGGGAAAACAGAGCCTATCCTGAGCTGCCAGGAGGAGCTCAGCCCCGCTGGGCAGCTGAAGAATGAAGTACTGGAGAGGCAGAGACGCACTGGGGAGAAAACCCACTCTCCTCATTTCATTCCTGTTTTCACTCCTGTCTTAGAGGTCACCAGTTTATTTAATTAGCCAAGTGGTGCCTCCCAGGACTGCAAGGCTGATCCTGCTCTCAAGTATCCCACAGGAGAAGAGTTTCAATGACATTCCCATGTTGCTGAAACCATGGTGTGTTGGTCCAAGTCCTTTGTTTCTCTCAAGGGCAGGACCACATTAAAGGACATCATCAAGGTTTCAGGAGCATCACCAACTGCAGGGGCAAAAATATTGGGGGGGGGGGGGGGGGGAGCGGAGAGTACAGGTCGAAAATGGGCATCACTGTCAGATATGTTAGATATGCCTGACACGGAGCAGTCCCTGGGGCAGTGCATACCAGAGCCCCCATCCCCACAGTTTTCCCACGTGAATAGGGCACGTTATTGTTCTGTACCCTGCGAGATCAATCACAGCAACAGTCCAAATGAGGCAACAGTCAAGACTTCCCTTAAAAATTCCCACTGCGCGCAAGGAGCTGGACTGTCCTTCAGCAGCAGATTCACTGCTCAGAGAGGGGTTTTGTCCCCAAAGTCCATCCTGACATACGCCAGAAGCAAGAGGAGAATCAAACCCTCCAAGTTCCAGGAAAAAGCCAAAGCCCCTGACATGAAACAGTTACTCTCTCTGAACCAGGCATAAACCCCAAGGGACGATGTTACGCCCTGGCCCCGGAAGAGCTCGTCTTGCCCTGAGCTGGAGGCTGGACCACCTCTGCCTGGACATCCCTTTTTCCCTCATCTTTCCATTTGTTTTGTACCCTTGCTCATCTCGTGGTTAAAAACAATACGTCCCCAAAACAACCAAAATGCAGAAACAAAGTCTTGCTAAAATTATTTTCATGATTACTGTGTAAATAATAATCCAGTAAAATGAGTGATACCAATCTCCTTTAATGACTCATTCACCAGATTTCTGTCCTTGCCTTTCAGACCTCAGCATCAGCAGTGTAGTGTTTCGTCTTCTACCCATCAATTGATACTTAAATAATGCATAAAACTGTCTTATTAAATGCGTGTTGAATATTTATTTGGAAGCTCATCACAAGTTGAAAGATAACCTTCATTTCCAATTCCCTTTGGGATAATCAGCTAATTGGGTATCAGCAGAAGCTCAGCCTCTTCAGTCTGCTGCTAGTCAGCAGCAGAGCCCCTTCTAACAACGCCTTCAACACACACCAAGGGGTTCAGGCCTTCGTGCTGCTTTGCCCAACCCAAGCTGATCCACAAGATGGACATCAAAGGACACTAAAAGTGGTCACGGACACCCACTACTTCTTCAGTGTCATTGTGCTCTTGGATTTGGGCCAGACACAGGGAGGGAAGAGCCAACCACCTCCCGGAGATATCTGCTTAAACTGAGTCCTGGCAGCTGCGGCTTTCACACAGACCCCGGAGCTACAAGGGACCTCCTGGCTGCAGTGCAGCAAGACCTCAGGCTTGCTTCTTCCTAACAGACTTCGCATTAAAGCATCCTGCGATAAATTCAGTTCTTAGAATTACAGGGTCTGTGATACAGCCTGGACCATATCTGACTCCGACCTGAAGAGTTGTTTCCTGTTCCCCGCAATTAGGTGGTTGTTAATGACACCCGTTAGGTAACCACGCCACGAAGGCAGATGTTGAAGAACCCCCTCTCCCCTCTTTGAAAAAGCATACTGGCTCAGTTTCAGAGGGCTGCTCCAGACCCCCAGCATGTAACAGCTCAGTTTGGAAGGTTGTTGGAAAATTGTCATTTATTCAGCACTGCTGACTAATTTAATTTCTTCATAAAGAAGCATGACTGCATCAATGAACTAAGGAGAGG
This sequence comes from Falco peregrinus, assembly GCF_023634155.1. Classification (NCBI taxonomy): domain Eukaryota; kingdom Metazoa; phylum Chordata; class Aves; order Falconiformes; family Falconidae; genus Falco; species Falco peregrinus. Next base: position 115,695,410 of record NC_073722.1, on the reverse strand, counting down.
GAGGTATATTATATCAACCCAGTAAAAAAATACAAAGGACTGGTCAAATGAGGGGCCAGCCCAGACATACCTCATTGCTGGGAGCAGCACATTAACAGCCTGCTGGCAGCGCAGGAGCCACCAAACCCTCGTGCAGATGGGCAGCTGCCAGGGTCTGACATGTTTTGCGGTACAAGACCTGACAAATCAGCACATGGAAGAAATTTACCCATGCCCAGAGCTCGTCGGGTCTTTGGCAGCTACTGCAACAAGCTGCACAGGGAGCAAACAGAAGCACTTGTGTGTAATACTGTCTTCCAGGCTTGTCAAATTCACTTGAAGAGGAAATTCAGTCAAACAATGTTGTATGGACGGCAAACACCTACTTATTTTCATATGCTTGATTATTGCAAGCTAACGTTGTTTCCCTCCTTCTCCCATCACTGTTTGCACTGAGGAGTACTCCGCCAGTACACAGTAAGGCATCCCACAGGATACAGGAATTGTGCTGCTCAGCATGAACCACTTCTACCTTTGCACTCAAGAATTATTTTCAGTCACCTCCCTCTTCTCCCTGAACACCTGCATCAGCTTCAGCTGGACATTTCTTACCTGAGATCAGCAAGGAAATGCAGAAAGAGCTTCAGAATCTCCTAACAAATGTAGCCTCAGATGTTCACCAGCTATGGGTCTCCTCCTGCACAGAAAGCAATAGCACACGTGAAAATCCCAGTGCGCATTCCCCAGACTTAGCAAGCTGTAAAGCACTGCACGGATTTTCAAGAATCTAAAGTAAAGTGACAAACTGGTTTGTGATTTAAAACTATTTGACAACCATGTCCTGTAAGAAAGATGTAATCTGTGGCATTTTTGTCCAAATTAAGTCTAACAATGACAAATGAGAGGCTTTACGCACTTATGGAATGAGACCCGAGCAGCGTGCAGAGCAGCCGAGGACTCAGCCTGCCCCGAAACCGAACCTCGTGGAATGATGGGGGGGGGGGGGGGGATCAACACACAGGGTACCTGACCACAGACACAGCCTCGAGGGGAAAAGGAGACATGAAACAGAGAAAAATAGGCACTTTCAGGGCCAATACCTTCTTGCTTTAGGAGGTACCTTAGGAGGTGAGGAACCACATGGAGGAACCACTCTGTCCGCAGGGAGCTGGGGCCCCTTCATCCACCTGGTGGCATCTACAATTAGGCAGCAGAGTCTGGCCCTGGTGAATGAGAAAAGATCCTTTTAGCCCTCATCAGGTAACTCTTACTCCACTCTCCACATTTCATTTCACAGCAGGATTCCCCCATCCCAACTCAAAAGGCAGTTTCTTTGCCCATCCACACATGACCGGCGGCAGAGACAGGGCTGCCAGTTGCTGGGACCCAAACCAGGGTGATTCAGACAAAAGGAGAGGAGCTGCCTCCCTCCACACAGCAGCTCTTCCCTCCTCCTAGCCACAAGGACACAGGCATCCAGCAAGATGGATAAACTGTGCCACGGAGCCAAAGGTCACTTCTTGCCTCTCTGCATGGATGAATAAAGGCTCTCACTGGAACCTTAAATATTTTCACAATCAATCATCTATATATTAACATCTGACTCGTGTGGGCAACAGACCAACTATGTTTTTTCTGAGAAAGCCAACACAACATCTGGCCGTCTCCCATGAAAAAGCGATGAAGAAACACAAGCGTCTCCGAGGTGCCTCCGATACCCGAGTCAGGCTCCTCCATCCTGTTAATCCAGCCTCTCTGTTGCATCCACCGCCAGGAAAGCAGGAGTTCTCTGGGCTTGTTGGGACTCAGGCTGGAAGCGCTGCACACAACGAAGTCCTTAGTTTCCAGATGTTTTGAATTTTCTGTATATTTGGAAAAAAAATAAAATTACTCCTTAACACTGAGAATAGTTAGTGATATTGGATTTGGAGCGGGGGGGGGGGGGGGGGGGGGGGGATTAGCCAAACTGAAATGCGTGGCAGATCTTTCACTGGTGTTTTACACGTGCAGAGAGAATTAAAAAAATAGTGGCCATTATTATTTTGGGGGATAATTAATTCCTCCAACTAATTTTGCATGAAACTGGCTTTAGTTTTCATTCCCTCCTTCTTTGTTTTATTTTTTCAAGTCTTCCCTTCCTTCTTGGAGAAAAGGAGGGGAAATAAGAAATTAAATGCTTGTCCTTCCCCATACTTTACCTATTTTCAAACTGCTTTGTCAATCTATAATCAACCTTTTCTCCAGGCAGGCCCCAGGTAGCCTTCAACACGTTTTAAAAACTCGATGCCTATAGCGAGATTCCTAATTCCATACTTCCAACACCAAAGCCATGAGCTGGTTTCGAATAATGCTGAGCATGCAGCAGCTCCCAATAAATTTCACACTCCTGCAAAAGTTCTGTTGTCGGGAACTGTTTTCATCCTTTCATTTGCAGGTTGCCTTCATTACTTCCTTCCCTTGGGTCACAAAAAGGCTGCTAGTGGCATCTTCCATTTCCCAGGTGCAGCAGTATAAACTCAGAGTAACTCCACTAAACTTAATGTGCTTAATGTCGATACTCTGGATTTGTGTGGCTGCAAATGAGATCAGAATTTGTCCCAGCCACAGGAGCCAGAAGGAGGTCAAATGCTTTACATACATTACCTCCTCTTCAGCATGCTAATGATGTGCAATTTTCAAATGCTTTTCCCCAGACACTGCAGTTCCAGGAAAGGCACTAAAAGCACTCAAAGGATACAATGCAGACTTCACCACTGGAGCGGGTGCATGACCAGCGAAGCTACCAGCCTGACTGAGGCAAACCTTATTTTTGTGAATTGGGGCTGGAAAAGATTTGGCAGTATCCAAAAGATAGCAACGAATCCACCCTTGCTGATGCTGCTGTTATAGAATCATAGAACAGTGTGGGTCAGAAGGGATTCTTAAAGGTCCTCTTGTCCACTCCCCTGCCATGAGCAGGGACATCTTCCACTAAATCAGGTTGCTCAGAGCCCCATCCAACCTGGCCTTGGATGTTTCCAGGGATGGGGCACCCACCACCTCTCTGGGCTATCCCACTTGCTGACCACTAACATTTTTCCCTGCTCCTAGAAAATTCAGTGCCGGCCACTCCAGCAGGCAGAAGCCACGTCGGCCATGAGCACCTTCCTCCACCAGCCAAGGACCCGAGCATGGCGAGAGGTCTGTGATGGAGCACAGACCCCTTCCGGGCCCACCGCCACCCCAGGGCACTGGGACACAGCCCGCTCAGCACCCTGAAATCCCAACTGCTGCTCTGACTTCTGCTTTGCTTGAGGCGGACAAACGCCTCGCCTGACTTTCGGTTCAGCCATGTCCTGCCATCTGTTCATGGTTTTCCTGAGGTTACCTGTGCAGCTCCAGCATCTGAACGCAGGCTGAAGCACATGTGGCTTTAAGCTGGATGTTAATCAGAAACATGAAGTGCGTCAACCCAATGACTAATGTACAGAGTTCCAACTGAAATGAGCCAGAGTCCCGCAGATCCACTCTCCTTCCCTCCTGCAAGACTCTGGGGGCAAAGAGCTTTTTTAAAGGAAAACAAAGTCAGAGGCTTGGCCAGTGTAAAGCAGCCTGTTTATATTGGCAATGAAGTCTATTTGCTTCATCTTAAAATCTGGCCTAAAACCTGTAGACTACATTAAAAACAATATGAAAAATGTCAGAATACTACTCCATTTTGCTTTCTTACTAACAAACATAGCTTCAAGGCGTGATTAAGGGTGCTCATCATTCCCATTGTAATTATGAGGTATTATTTGTAATACCATTTTAAATTTGCTTCTCAGTAATCCACTGAAGAAAATCTGATTTCAGTACACTTCATTATTATGTTTTTCGTGTCGGAATAATACAGAAATGCTTTGTTTTGACAGCGGAAAAGACCCAGTTTTCATGGGGCAAAAAGGATTGCAATGACTGCAAAAAAAAAGAGCAAGAAACAATGAAGTGTTTCAGAATTCATCAGGTCCAATATTAATTTCACAGTTTGCTCTTTTTAAAAAAGCACAGATGCTTTAGCAGACAAAAGCTGCCTCTCACCTCTGCTATTCTGAGCTTCCAGGACTTCACCAAAATGGGCAAGAAGTTTCTTCAGGTCAATTTTGGGACAGTTTTGCTTTGGCAGTGAATTGCAGAGCTCCAGATCTCCGAGGTCCAAAGCAAGTATGTTTTGAATTTTGCCATGTATCTGGCTTATTACATTCCTGATAAAGAGTCCCAAGATACTACTGTCAGTGAACTATGGAGTGTTCCTCAGGAGCAGCATAAACATCCGATAGCACATCCTTTACCCAGGCTATTCACCTCTTACACTGCAGGCTTGACAACATTCTGATAGGGTATCTGAAAAAAATAGTGGGTGACCATGAAATGAAAGGCAATCGTATCTACATTTACACAAGGAAGCGGCCTAAATTCTGGCCTATTCTAATAATAAATTTTCTTAATATTCTTTAAAACTTGTTTTTTTGATGTAATTGCCTATGAATATTTGCAGTACGCTATCATCCTTTAAAGCCACTGAATGTGTCTCACCCTCACTTGTTTATACGACTTTGCCAAACTTTAATGATTTGAGATGAGATTTTACAGGTGAACAATCTGCCTCCAGCAATATTTTCTCTTTGACTTATATCTAAAATGACCTGCCCCTTTCTGGGATGAGGAGAGAAGCAAAAATAACATTCTTCAGCTAAGTTAAACAGTTCAAGCAACTTTTTCCTTAAAAAAATCCCTCACCGCCCTTCCCACTTTGGAGCAGGCATGGTTTTTGTGGGATGTCCCTGCAATTGTCCTTGAGCAAGCATGGGGAATTTACAGGCTTTTTTAAAGTCAGAGTTTACACAAGCTCAGAAAAACCTACATTTGCAGAAACCTCAACCCGGCCAGGGCATGCGCCAGGCCGGAGCAGGATCGGAGCTGCCCTTTCCCCAGCTGCTCCGGTGACCAGAACGGGTCGGGCAGCTGGAGAGGGTGCTCGGGGTCTCCTGTTAGGAATCATTCTGTCTCATCTCGCTGTCTCTCAGTAGAGCTCAAAAACCCCTTTAGAGCCTGCTACCGCAGGATGCTGAACGGGAAACATTCAAGGTTTTTGTGAACGCTCCGAACGGCACCAAGATCAGGTGAGAGCAAAGTCAGTGCTGCACATCGCCACTCAGACGTGTGGAGGAAAGGTGCTTAGCCCCTACCAACAAACCCGATTCAAACTAACCTTCCTTATGGATTCTGATGGGAAAACGCAGGACGTGATCTCTGTTTGACTGGAACGGGACCCACCGCGCAGAGCTTCCAGGCTCAGCAGACAGATGCACCCAGGCACAGGTCTGCGAAAGTGATCTGTAACCCCCCTCTCCTGAGGGACCCACCTGAATCATTCAGGGGGTGGGGATGGGGTGGGGGGTGGGGATTAATAGCTTCAAGCCAGGCAAGGCTAGGCACCCCCTAAAAGTCAGCCCCCTTGATGGTATGGGGAGTTTGGCAGTAAGAAAGTCAGAGTGCCTGGCTCAGGACCATACAGCTCAGCACAGCCAAAAAGAACAGACCGACCCATTAAATCTTCTACAAACAGCACTGCAAGAGCCTTTATATTCTTTGAACCTTCGGCAACCTTGAGCAAGCATTCAATTCAGGCTGGTTTCTAGAAATGGCAAAATCGTGGGGCCTCTTTTCTGCTTTAAGATGGCAAGTTTCCTCCAACTGCACACACACTTTAAAGGACTTCTCACAGTATCTGAGACTGTGGTCACTAAAAATAAAGCAGCCAACAGGAGCTAGTGAACTGCAAATGCAAGCTGTTCTGGGTTGCAAGCAAAGGTACTGAAGCATTTTCCCTTTCTTCCTCTGCTTTCCTTCTGCTTTTTCTTTCCCCGATTCCCTCTTTTCTTAACACATATCCCTTAAACTCAGTGCTGATAATTGTAATCACTCTAATATGTAGCCATCTGAGCAGCTCAGAAATGTCCATCTTGGGCCAGTCCCTCTTGTGGTGAGGAAGAATAAATATTAAAAGCATATGAACTGCTCCAGAATTTTAAACAAATATGGAGTCAAGTGAGGATTAATCATATTTCCACCGAAGGCTGGCTTTTGTTGGGGGTTTCTGAATCCACATTGGTCTTTAATCAAAGGAAGAAAATAATGATGGGGGGCGGCATTTGGAAGAGCTGATGGAGATGGGCTGGACTTTCTCCAGACTCTACTGTTCTGACCCGGGACCAGAATTGTGGTTAACATATCAGAGAGATGATTCCCTCTTTTGGCTCCTGTTTGTTGGCAAAATATCCAAGGATCGTAGAGGGTCAGCACAGAAATATGCTACACAGCAAGTGCCTTTTCCAGGGACAAATGGCACACAAAGAGGCAGGCTGCCTGTGCGGCAGGGTGAAAGGTGAGAGCGGTGAGTGAACTTCTTCCCCAGGGCAGAAGAAAGCTATTTTACAAGCAGCAGAGTGACGGCAGGCCTTGGGGAAAGCTGAGGAGTTTGCTAATGCTTGCAGTGGGTCAAAACTTTGAAGGTAAGTCAGGATAGGAATTAGAAAGCAGTGATTGCAATCCGAGTTTGTACTGCTCTGCACCTCAGGTACACGGGATGTTGGCTTTCCAGTCATGTACCAAATCAGAGATTACAATTTCTAATTAGCTTCCTTAGCAGTTCTTGAAGGGCCATGAACTTACCTAACAAGACAGCCCACTTACGACACAGGCCAGAATGCTTTCAACATTGCAGATGTCCAGGGCTGGCTCCCTTTTCCTGTCTCCACATTGGCAGCTCTCGGCCCACCAAATGTAGGATAGGTGAGAGAGGTTTGACTAGAAATGTCAGCCCCGCAAGCGAATCTGGTCCATGATATAGCTGACTGCCTTTCAGGTGTGTGCACCAAGGCAGGGGAGCAGGCATCAATGGTATCTCACAGCAGCCGAGGCCAGGAGCAAGGTGCTGCACACCCGAGCACCCTCACCTCCCCCGGCACGTACCTCCACATGCCCCTGCCGCCAGCACCGGGGGCATCTAACCCAGCGCTGCAGCACGTGTAACAGCAAGAAGCAAGCCTGAATACAAACAAATGCTCTAATCTGAAGATCCGAAGCATAAGAAAATCTCTAGCCTAGGATGAGGACAAGGTGACCCACTCCAAGTACAAAGTGACCTGTTTTTTCCCCATTTCTGATGGTTCTGATCCTCCCAGTCCCCATGCAGCTGCACCGTGAAATCCATTTGAAACATCACAGAGCGACTGTGTATCGAACGAAAATAGACTCTTTACCCCCTCAGCACCTTCCCAGGCCAACAAAAGGCTCCCTCCTTTCTCTGCTACACCCATTTCACTGCCCTTCGGCTCGGCAGCTCAGGCACTTCATGGAAATCAAGCATGTATTCAGTTCCCTTGGAAATCCAAATTGAGGTGCTTGAGTTTATTTTATTCTATTTTCCTAAGCCCAAATAGAAAAATAGGTTTATACATATAAATAAAAAAATAATAACCTGCCATTTAAATCCTGTTCAGGTAATTAGCTCAGTGCCCAGCTCTGTGCTAATGCGATCTCCTTTCTTTGTTTGTTCCTATTTATACTGCTCTTTAAAGTTCATTAAAATCACTGCTGCTATCTCGCACAGAACAACTGTTCAAAACATCAGTGTCACCCAGTCAGGAAATTTATGCTTTGAAGTTCCCTCCTTTGTTCATTTTCATCAACCTTTTTTCTCCTTTTCTTTTTTTCTTTCTCCCCCCATCCCCTTAATGACTAAAACAGTTTTGTGCTCTTCACAGTTATTCCAAAATCTGTTCCTCCTGACATGGAACCGATACATGATTCCTTGCTCATAACCCTTTTTCTCATTTTCATCATTTCTCTCCTTGCTTGCTTTGGCTCTCTGCGAAGTCCATCAAGCTTTGTTTTTATATCCTCGTCGCTATATTTTATAGCCCAGTAAAACCTAGAAAGCTGCTTCAGAAAACACACATGCCAGCCCTTTGATGTGTGTGTTTGTGTGGCAGCTTGCTGGAACATGTCAGCACTCACACAGAGACAGAGCCCACCGACCCGCCGGCTGGGAGGCAGCCCTGCCAGACGGGCTGCAGGCAGCAGGCAGCACAGCAAAGGCAGGGACAATAACAAGGGAACAGGTGAATGCTTTCCACTCCAACCCCAATCAAGAGAAATTGCTTTTTTTGCCCCAGTCCTCCACATCACAGTGGATTGCTGCTGCTTTGCCAGTATTAGAAGCTCCGTGGGACAGAGGAGGACCTCCCCGAGGGGATCAGCCCTGGGGCCAGCATTGTGAAGATGCTCCTTGCCTTTGCTTTGAGCTGACTGCTCCTGCACGCTGCCAAAAAGCAAAAGGCTACAGCTAGAGACAGGGACCACTGCTCACTGACAAAGGACAGCCAGCACAGGTCCTTGGCAATGGCAGCGTCAGGCCCAGGAGCAGGTGGAGGATGCTTGTAGAAATAATGGGGATTTGGCCGTGCACTTGCTTGGGGAAGGAAGAGGGGCCAGCTTCTCTTCCCTGTATCTGAAGAATTCTGTTGGACGGCTTTGCAGCAAAACACCTGTCTTGCCCAGGAGGCAATGTCCTGCCCCTCTCCCCCGCTTCTGCAGGGAGCAGTGGGTCAGTATCTCCAGTGGCACCTACAGATTGCCTCCACCAGAGCCAGGGAGAACCTACGTAGCTGCCATCCATCCATCCTGACGGAGAGGAGGGGAGCCCATCAGCTACAAACCTCACCTCAGCTTGGAGCAGGGTCCCCCCGCGCCACGCCTGGGACAGAGACGTGCTGCCCCAAATGCAGACAAGTCAGGGGGTGCAGGCAAGAGCAGCACTGCAGGGGGCTGCCTGATCTAGGGTCCAAAAAGAGACTGGGTTTAATGAACAATAAAAAGCAAATTGTTTTCAGACTTGAGGTGTATCTGCCAGGTAACGCTGCCTCTCCTGGGTACACGCACAAAGCCCAGCTTGCAGAGGACTGGACTGGGAGGAGAAACACGGATTGATCCTGGATGCATCCATCAATAAAGTCCAGATCACGATCACCTGTTCTAACCAACAGCCCCACTCTCTTCTGCTGGTCTTCAACAGATTTTGGATTAGACATGGAAGCTTATAAAGACCAAATTACCTGTACGGTTATTCAGAAACAGATTTAGTTGCAAATACTTAAATTTCATTTTGAATAAGACAGTTGAAAATACTCTTCAAGCCGGATACAGGTTATATCACTGCATAATTTTGTACTTATGCCCTTTAGAAAGTGATATTTCCCTCTTACCCAGAAGAACTGGAGAAACTTATATGCTGAGAATGAGCAGAAGACCTCTGTCGGGAGCCAGAATAGTTTTTCAGCCTGCAGCAATTAACGAGTGCTGTAGACCATCACTTAATATGATACAACGAGCACTGCCAAATCGCAGGATTATATCTGGAGCTTTACTCTCAAGTCCCCTGTGCCTGGAAACATGTGATTTTAAGAAAATCTCAGCTTTAATTTTTTTTAAATGCTCTTCTAAATTTTACGGCTGCAGAGGAAAGCTCAAAAACATGAATAGTAAAGCTATCAAAAGCAGAACAAAGAGTTCAGTATTAATGTATTTATTTTTTTAACTTTTTCTTCTAAGCCGTCTCTTTAGCTGGGAGCCTGACTCACGGTATTTTGGCCACCAGCAGTTGGTAGCACTCAGTTTGTCATAGTAAATAATGAACACTCTGAGCAATCTCTCGGCAGCTTTAAACACAGTTCTGGCTCCCAGACACGAAGGGTCAGTCGATGGCTGGGACATGTTATCACCAATGTGTTAGCACCTTGCACAGAGGAGACACCACTCCATCTCTTCCAGGACTTTTGAAAGAGGAAAACACATTTTTTTGCTCCACTAAAAGATGAGTAATACTAGCTGTGTAATGAGATAGTAATACTATCTCATTTGGCTTAGCCAGACGTAGCAGAGTTAAGCAGGTCCTAGTTCCCTGGTTCAGCCCACAGCTCTTTCGGCTCATCCACCACCCAGGAATTTGAAGGGCAAATCTCCCTTACCAGCGAGCCAAGGAAACCCTGCCCAGCACCTGCAGAGCAGACACATACAGCGATGTCACGCTCAGCTCTCCCCACGGATCGCCATCGTCTTACTCTTCTGATGACAGCTCGGGAGCAGTAGAGAAATCTAATTTCTCAGCATCAGATTTACGACTGAAGTGAGCCTATCTGACAAGGGAGGGCATTGTGCTTATTCAAGCTGATCAAGAACCTGAGAGCAATTTCTATGGAAAAAAGGTCCGTTTTAATAGACAGATATTGAAAGCAAACTCACAAATTGTTTCAGGCTTCAGATGAACAAAACATGAGAAGGATTTGATTTTCAGCTGCTTCCCCTTTCTTCTTTCCCCAAACCCACACTGGTCTCAACAAGGATGTGGTGCCTAAACAGTCCCTAAGTACCCAGGAGGCTCTGCCCAGCCCGCTGTGCCCCTCATCTTCACACAACAGGGAAAGTTGGCAACAACCATCCACAGTTTGATCTAGCATGCATGCCCTCCAGGGAGCAGCAAGTGTCTCCAACATAATGCCCAATACAAACTCAATGCCATCTACTCTGCCACTACTACAACACACCCCCACAGCAACGAGGAGGTAATAAACCACATCTCCAGGAGCCCACGTGGACCAGCACAGCTGGCAGCACCCATTCTACCAGCACCCACCCTACCAGCACTGGAGGCCACGGACATTCAGAAAACCCTACAGCACGTGGTATGTTAAGCTCAGAGCTTGCACCCAGTACAGCATACCAAGGGTTAACATCAGTGTGCAATAAATGCACTATCAATTTAGTCCAGTTTTTACACAGCTAATTTGTCTGCCTTTTCGAGATATTCTCCACCAGGGTCTTGAATATGAGCCTGAGGTAGGAGGTGGACAGAGATGGAGTGAATAAGCAGGGTTTTATGGGGCAAAGTGAAGGGCCGTGAGCAGGCACTGCTCTCCCAAAAACCCTGGAGATAAATTCTCATTGAAATGACTAAACCAGGCTTGACCTGCAATGGGATGGAAAAGTTTCTGCTCTGGTTATTGTCATCTTGGGTTTGATGTTACCTAAATGTTTACCTCTCTGGTTGGAAGCCCAACGTTCAGACTCTCCGATGGTGTGGGTGATGATGAACATACAGAGAATTTCCAGACAGCGCTGTAATCCTGGCCACAGTGCAGCCCTCTTCAGATTTACTGAGCTGTGCCATGGGCAGGGACAGATGCCACCCCTTCCTCTGCTCGTGGCATCACCCCTTGCTAGCCTCCGATAATGTTGCATCTCACCCAGAGGCGCTGCTTCCAAACATATGGCGAAAATCCCAAGCTGACAGAACTGCCATCAGAGGTCTCCAGGTGCAAAAACTGATCCCAGTTCCCTGCCTCCTCCTACACTCTGCTCACCAGTGCAGGATGAGGTCTTTCCTGGGCTCACCCCACGCTGCTCCTGGCAGAGCTTAGCAACTGCAACACAAGGTGTCCTTTGGTGGATGCTCACAGGCTCTCCTGTGTCCTTCAAACCCCTCTGAAGGACACCCTCAGCAGCACTGCTCCTACAAAAGCCCATACTCCGGGACGTGGAGGGTTGCACCCAGTAGCAACACCCTCCAAACCAGGATTCTGGGACTGCCCCATCACACAGGTTAGACCCTGCTGGGCCACCAGCTCAGCAGCCTTTGGTACAGAGCCTGCACGTGAGCTGTGCAATGGAAAACCAGTAACCAGGGCAAACGCTGTGATAGTATCTCTGAGAATAATCATGCACTGAGCTCCTACCATGTTGTTTATAAAGCCAAAGCAGGCAGCAGTCCAGACAGAGCCACATGGGAATGGCGCAGGAATGAGCGCACGAGGCCCCTCACTTGCACAGTCAGGACATAAAACAGAAACACAGAATTTATTCCACTCCACACTGGGCTGGACTGGAGCTTCTCCTCCTCTGCTCTGTGGATTAGCAGCCACTAACAATGCCTCTCACGGCAACTCTCAGTTTTGTTTCCAAAAGGTTTATTCTGTTTGCAATTTCTCATACCTGCTAATCTCTCTCAGACATCCTCGGTTGCTCCAGAGCAAGGGTCATGCCGAGCCACGTGCCGCAAGGCTCGCCGAGGCTTTCCTCACCTTGCTGCCTGCCTGTCAGCCGGCTGCTGCTTATGGAAACAAGGCAAAGGCAACGGATGGGTTCTGGATGCTCAGCTCCAGTGCTGCTTTCTGCGGGAAAGAAAATCACTGGGAATTTTAAGAGCCTGCTAAATACAAGCTCAGATGGTAAGTCAGTGTCTGCTTGTCCAGAGGACCCGTGTGTGGCTACAGCCCTGCCTTAGGCATTTCCAAGGGCCCCAGCTGCTCATCTTTGCAGCTTCAAAGACCTTTCAAAGTCACTTTTGCAATCTCATGACTTCTTCCAGAGCCCATACGCTCCCCATCTTCCCAGCATAAAACTCCAGTGACCCTTTTAAACAACAAAACCAGCCAGGTAGCACTGAGAAGTACCCCTACCAAAACTAACAAGCTCTTGCACTCCAGCAGCCACAGGCACTTCCAGGGAAGAAGTCAGGATGTGGACACAAGGGGAGGGAATCACACAGCAGCTTCTGCAAAGAAAGAGACTCTTGCTTCCAGCTTAGAAAGGTTTCCTACGCACATAAATAAACCCTGTGGCCATATCTTTTTGGTCATGTTGATAATTTCCTCAGCTCCTGAGCCTTCTTGCAGTAGACAGGGTACCTCTTCCATATGAAGCTCGTCCCACCCCGTACTTCAGTTTGCTCCTCAGCCATGGAGCCAGTGACAGAAATTATGAAGCTGCACGGCTGCGTGGTTTCCAAGAGCAAAAAGCCATGCTCTGACGCACAGCAAGGATCTAGATGTTTTATGGCAGTCTGGAGTCAAAGAGCCTCCAAATGCTACTCATAAAAGGATAATGAAGAACTGCTTTTTAACACGAATCTCCTACTTTTCCCCCCTTTCCCTTTTTACACTCCAAAGGGTGAATGACTTTGGTTCTGATGGAAAAATGGAGAGAAGGACACCAGGAATTACTTACTTATTGCTGCCCTTTTTTCCATCACATTTTACTCCCTTTAGGACTTGGCCCTGGCTGGTTTCCCAAGCAAGAACTAAGAAAGACGACAGTTCATCCATCTCTATTTAAATTACTTTTGTACTGCATTGAATAATTGTGCCTCCATTTTACTCCAGGGCTAAAGGTGACTGACTTAAAGGTGATTATCTTTTGTTAATAGCCTGCATTACTAAGCAAGATCTTGGAATTACCTTTGTAATCCTTCTCCACACTTTAATGTTGCTATTATTATTAATATTGCTCTTTAAAACATACTTTTCTGCTGTCATGTGGAGGCAGCGACTGCTGCTTCTCAGGGAGATGGTGAAAAGGCTGCCCGGTAGTATCAGGCAGGAAGAATCCAGCACATCACACTCTTCCTTAAAGGGGGTGGGGTGGGGTGGGGGGCGTTGAGTCCAGCCATGAACAAGAGGCATATGATTCAATCGATACAGGATGGCTGCAGCCGGGCTTCCACAGTCACTGTGGGCAGCACAGATTTGGGAGCATATTTAACCATTCTTGTAGGATTTGTACAGTGTGTTTTATCTTTTAAGTAAACCTACTTTCACCCTGCTGCCCTACTGCAAGCTTTGGGGCTTGATGGGCACTGGCACCAGCAGCTTTTCTTTCCCTGGCTCTGGACCAGGATACCATCCCAAACACAGTGGATCCAAGTCCAACTTCAGGGGCAGCGTCAGTGACTTCAGACTTTTTCATCCGTCTCAGGATTTAGAGGAGCTCATCGACACTGCTTCAGGAAGGTCTCCAACCAAGGCAGCTCTCAAAGCACTCCTGAAATACCCCATCAGGAAATCCCAGCACACCATAAATAATCGGTATTAGGCTTATATTTTTCATGGCCCAGACTTTCTGCAGTTTCTGCTCTAACAAATCACATTTGTCAAGCTTTCCCCACATTGTCTGCTGAACACTGAGCACCAGCACTGTTTGACGGGTGTTTGCTGAGCACTCAAAGGATGGGCTCTGGAAGGACTCTGTGCCCAGCACCACCGCTATTGCTTAAATATACGACATTTCACAGATACTTGCACACTGTGCGCTACTTCCAATGTCTTCTATCTGTTCTGACTTCTCTTATTTCTGTACTTATATCATTGTTTGCTGTCTCACATACAGAGGAAACTAGCTGAAGCCTTGTGCAGAAGTGTGTAATTTGGTTCAAGCCAGGCTAACATCTTCTAACATCATCAGCGTTGCACTCAGGTGTGTAATGTAGAAGTTCACCAGCGTATTGCAGGCAAAGGTAAATGTCTTGCTATTAAAGATTAAATGTTATGAACTTTTAATGCTAACTATTATTATTAAACAGTTAAACATCCAGAGCTGGAGAGAATAAATATCCTTTCCATACTGAACTTTAAGCTGTCAGCCACATAAACAAATGATGCATTTCTTTCACATAACATGCATATTAGAATGCTGTTATTAAGCTCAAAACAAAACGTATTCAAAGGTAAAGAAATCAATTAACCCCATACTATTTTTCCTGCCACAATTGGTGCCAACTGCTGCTTATGTGACCCTAAAAGTTCAGCACTGCCTCAGAGCCGGTTCTCCGCACAGCAGCAGCCCCCTCCCACAAGCCCACCTCTTTCACTAGCATCACTGCTAGATTACCTGGGCACGCAAGGTGAGCAAGACTGCTTTTGTCAAAGACATCAAAATAGCATGTTTGGTAAAAATCTGAGGCCACATCTGCCCACTTGCATCAGACCTAGTGCACGCAACTTGAACGCAACCACATCGAAAAGAACAGAGCCAGGAGCTGCCACCCACCAAACCCCACGGCCAGTTCCTCAGATCAAGCCCTTTCCCGTGTAGACCAGCCTAATTAAACTGAGCCCTCCTGCAGAGACAGCCGGCTCCGTGGCCAGGCAACAGGTGATGAACGGCAGGAGAGCCCGTGTCTCCCTGCCCTCCAGCTGCTCACACTAGTGACATCCAGAGGCGGATGGGTCTGATCCAGACCCAGCTTCCAGTGCAACCAGAAACCTGCTGCTTTGTCCAGCTGAGGCTGGGAGGTGGGATCACGTGAGGCTACTGAAATGTAGTTTCCCTCCCCGCTCTGACTTGGATCTGGGCTGGGAACTAAACTGACAATCGGGAAATCCGAGAAGCCAGATCCGGGATGCAGATGTCCCACACCGGCACGCAGTCTGGCTCTGCCATCTCCCCTTCAGCCTTTCCTTCAGTGCACAAGATGCCAGCCCCAGTTTCTGCCAAAAAAAGGCTCCATAAGCAGCAGCTCGAGGGGGAAAGGTGCCAAGAGCAGCAGGGAACGACCCCCAGCCCACAGAGAGTGAACGTGGCAGCACTTCATGATGCCATTGCTGGAGAGACACAGTGTCCCCAGCCCACGGCAGCTCTCCAGGGAAGGGAAAGCCACACTTCAAGCTGGAAGCACCTTCCCGTACCTTACAAGTTATGCGGTTATTTAACAACTCATCGGCTGTCATTCCTTACAGCTTTCCACATAACCAGAGTTTCCCAACTGGCTGTGCACAGCACGGCCATCGCCGCCAGCAAATAAATGGCTGATGGCCTTATTTCTAGGCAGAAATTCCACCCTGGGAATGAATACAAAATATTTAAGGTTAATCATTGCATTTGTCAGATGATTAAATCCACACAGCATTTGGCCTCTCATCTGGTCATGCCCATTTAGATTAAAATCATCAGGGCTTGCCCTGCCCCATAGCACCTCACTGCTCAGCGGAGGCGAGGCTCAGGTGGATACAGTGCTGGTAGACATCTCCGGCCTGAAAAAAACCCTTTCAAATAGCTTCCACTGCAAATGTTGCATTTTTGTGGCTGCAATCAGTCCAGGCGCTTTCCAGCATGGTTGTTCAGCTGGCCCCAAACAGCGAGCTGGGTGACAGAGCCTGTAACACAAAGCTCCATTTCTCACATTGGTTTTCAAATAGAGTTAAGCAAGTCAAGGGAAATGGCCTGAGCAGCGAGAGGAAAGAAAAAGATATAAGAAAAAAAAAAAAAAAAAGTAGAAATGTCTGTTTGAGAAAACAGTACTTAACTTCTGAGAATAAAAAGCTTACTAGTCAGAATAGTCCTTCCCCAAAGCAGAAATTTTCCAGTGTTCCCGTAAAAATGAAAGCCATAAAAAAAGGATTTCCAATTCCAAAACATACACATTTTCAACTGAAAAGCTTTCAAATGTAAATAGTTTTGTTCAGCCATGATGTTCTGGCTTTGAGTTACCGATAAAGCACGGATGCTTTTAGAAAATAGCAGATACATTCCACAGAAATTTGTAGTTAATTAAAATCCTTTTTTTTTCTTTTCTTTTTTTTTTTTTTTTAAAAAAATCAAAGAACAGTCTTGGCAGGAAAGTTACAACAGGCTTAGCTGTGGTTAGGACTTTTGAATGTGGCCAGAACTGACTTAACCTTGCCTTGAATGACATCTGTCCTTTGACTTCGATAGGACATTGCCCTGCACCAGAGCTGACACACGGGGGGTTCTGACCTGTAAAAAAACTCCAACAGTCCCAAGTTTGATGCCCAAATATAGTATTAGTGCCAGGAAATCTTCAAGAAGTTCACTAATTCAATTCAGCATCCACATTTTGAGAACTTGTCTAAAGCTGCAAGATCTGGAAAACAAGACTGAAAATCCCCCAAAGCCAAGCCCTCAAGAAAGATCCTGTACGTCTTTCCCCGAAGCATGCAGAAAAACCACAAGAATAGCCTTTCCTCAAGGTATTTTGAAACGTCAGCTCCTGGTTGGATTGGAGAAGGGCAGAGGCAAGCGGAAATGAAAATCATCTGGGGAAATGTTCACAAGGCTGCTTAAGACCTTGTGGAAGCCTCTGTCTGGATGTGGATGAAAGATGGAGACAAGGGCTGCTTCAGGGAACGACGGAGATTAGAGGCAAAGAGGCTGCTTGCGTTTCAGCAGGAAACTTCAGCAATCTTGAATTTCAAAATGGCTGAGATCAGTAAAATTAGACCAGACACTCTCTCACCAGCAGCTCTGATGGTCCAAACTGGAAAAAGCTCTAATAGCAGCTGAATTGAGAGGTGCTAAATGAGACCCAGCTCTGTTCCCCAGTCTCACATCCAGCCTTTAACCTTCAGCACCACGAATATCTGGTCCACCTACTTTCAAACTGAACAACTAAGCAAAATTCATTCTAAAGAGGGTGAAGAAGATCTGAGTCTTTGCCCTTTTAAAAAAAAAGAACAACTCAAATGACTGCATGCATGCAAATCACATGTAAAGGAGGCCCGAGAACTAATCAGCCCCTTCCCTGGCACTAGGAAGCTGGTTGCCCAACATCCACGTGTTTCTGGGGGCTCTGGCAACTCCTCTCTATGCCACTGATGGGTACCAACACCTCCTTCCAAGCTTCTAGGGCTTCACACTTGGCTCACCATCAGCCCGCTGGCCAGAGATAACATGAACTATGGGCCAAAAATGCAGCAAATGTTTTGATTTACAGAATTCAGCTGTGGTAAAAGCACCTCTGCAGGTGGGGAGGAAGCAGTCTGAAAGGGGGGGTTTCCTTCCTCAGCTCCTTCCATCTGGCAAAAGGCCACGGAAGTCCTTCAGTGCCAGGAGGAGCAGGCTGGGAAGGACCCCACATCACCAGGAACAGCCACGGCTTTGTACAGCTGAACTGTGAACTCACAAGAGGAACCTCAACGACTTCAGCTCAGCCGCCAGCTCACAGGCAGTCAATGGCAAGAACAGCTCTAGATCTTGCCACATACCTCAAAACACACAACCCCCTTGCAGGAAGGACAGAAGACCAACGTCGTTACTCATATCTCCCAAAAATGATGGGAGGCAATGAGTTGCCCTCAGAAAGGCTGACAGACCATCATCTCCCATGGAACGACGCCAGAACTTTGCTCCCACACAAGACAGAGTAGAAAAATGTGAAAGCCTTGTTCATAAATCACTGTCCACCTGTGATGAGGGTTGCCCAAGCGACAACGAGATTAATTGCTCAAGTCATGATTCCCTCTCCATTCCCCTCCCTGCCTGCTCCAGAAGTTGGAGGATCTGGAAACCATAATCCAACAAACGTGGCTTTTCTTTTCTTTTAACCTGATGGGATTTCAGATGGATCAGCTGCAAAAACACTTCAAACCCATACACAATCTTTCAGAAAATCAGGAAAGGGCCACGGGGCTCCCCAGGCAAACAAGTGTCGAGTTATGCAGGCAAAGATGCCACGCAATGCTATCACCAACTGACTGTTAGGTGGCAGAAGCCCCTCACAAATCACTCCTGCTGCTTATTTTTATATTTGTCTAGTTGTCACAGGCAGCCTAAAGCAGATCAGCATGTAAAAAACTCACTGCTCTGCAGCAGCGCTGAGGAAGACTCTCCTCATCAAGGCAGGAACTCACACTGACAGTGGGGAAAATGCTGGAGAGCACATCAATAGCAAAATCACACTGCTACAATTATTATTAGACTTTAAATTACTTAAAATACACCTTAACATTTTAAAATCACATCCAGTTGTTGCAATAAGAAGGGAAGGGCTGAGATTTCTCCTCTGTGTAATACCACAGCTCCTTTTACTGCTCTCCAGAAGACAGGTAACCTGCACTGAGCTGCATCTGTGAGTGTCCTAGAACAACCAGTAAGGGACTAGGAAATGGATGCGACTCCTGTATCTCTGAGAGATACTGAGAAAGGTATTTATGGAGAGAGAATCTCATCGCAGGTGAATGCAACAAAGCTTTGGGTAGAAATCAAGGTGATGATTTAAACTGAAGATTATTATCTGGAAGATGTGCATTAGTGCTACTACAGGCATACTAACCTGTGCACAGTGCCACGGTCACACCTTAGCACAAGATACATCAGCTGCTAGACCAGAGCTGCCTTGCACTGGCCAAGCTCGGATCCCAAGTGTAACACACACTGGCTTGGCTGCAGCTGCTCCGAAACACTTATGGAGCATTTAAGGATGAAGAGGGTTTCTTTAGCCTGTGAACTTTTCAGGACAGATGATGTCTCTTCACTACCTGTGTGTACAGCATGAAGCACAATGGATCTCTCCTCCTGCTTGGAAATATTACGCAGGTGATGCCACAGAAGAATTTATTACCAGCATGGCTCAAGCTTTCCCATTCTCAGATGTGACCACTTTTTCTAAGCTTTCAGCCCTTCCCAAGACAGGAGGTGGCAGCAGGTCAGTGTGGTTCAGTGCTTTACTTGCTATTGACCTCCTCATCTGTTGTGAACACAAAAACTTCCCTCGTCCCACCTCAACGCTTACCGGAGCCCCCACCAGCCTCACGCTCTGCAACCCGAGCCCTTTCTGCAGGCCATCAGCTCAGCCTTTGCTGCTCTCAGTAGGAACCACATAGGCTCCATTAATCATGTTTTCTCCAAGTCTCCAGCTTTCCTCTCAGCCTCCCACCCAGTGCTCGAGCATCCTGCCCTCCACGCCACCCCTGGGCTGCGGCCAGCCCAGCCTCACACTCGCAGCCCAGCTCCGTTGCACCACGCACATCTGACACCGCTTACTCAGCCACACCATTTCCTAAGCCGTAACATGCTGAGCGGCACCGTATCTCTTTTCCTATTCAGACAGAATTGTAGGAACAATCTAGATGAGATCACATGGAGAGGAAATGACACTCCTTGCCTGTGCCGAGGACCAAATGGCAGCACCGCACAGTGAAGTGCCACAGGCGTTTGATACAGCTGTGTTTTTAGCCGTTCCCTCCCTTCCCAAAGCAAAACAGTAAGAGGGGGGGGGTTCTCTGTGACTTTTGCTAGACAGTGTCTGCTAGCCTGCAACTAGAAACATCTCATGAAACCAAAGGTTTGGAAAGCCCAGGTACAGACCGGCATGAATGGTATCAGCTGCGTTGGCATCACTCACCGTCCTCCTGGCAAACGGAGGAGACAGCAACAACTTCTCTCCATCGGGGAATGAGACCTCAGCCCCCCCAGGGACGCAGGTTTGTGAATGGTGCTTCACAGCTCCCCTGCATTTTCCACAGCCACGCAAAACTGTGGCAGGCAGGCAGACAAAACACCAAACCCAACAGAAAATGTGATCCTCTCTGGGGAAAAGTTCAACTTTTCAGCCAGAAGAGCAAACTGTGTCCCAAAGTGCTTTGAACTTAATGAGCCGTGTTATTTTTAGCTTTTATAGATGAAAATGTCATTAAAAGCAAACATATTTCTGGGGCGAAAAAAAAAGCTAGATTCCCTGCAGTCTGGTCTCTTTTGAAGGCAACCTCTACTTTCAACAGAAGATGATGGGTTATAATAATAATACAAATAAACACATTGGGCACCTTTTTCCTTTGCACACAGGGCACTGCAGTGTTCCTTCCAAATAGATAACAATATAATTTCCTGCCATTTTATAATCCATTTGTTACTACCATGTAACTGAGAACCTGGCCATCTCCTGCCAGAACGACCATCTGAAGTCTGGCTGAAGAGGCAGCATATGGAAACCTAACACAAGGCAGATGGCTCTGTACCCAGTCAGGCACAATAATAATCAGTCAAAATTCATACTCATAAATTGAACTAAACTGAAAGCTCTGTATGGGCAAGGAAGTTAGTTCGTTTTGGGGTTAGTTTTATTTGTCCTAAGGGCTACTGGCACAGATGATAAGTAGGAGGGTAACTTGAAATCAATCTTGCTAGAAAGCTTTCATCCCAGTGAAAACATCCATGAGCGAAGTAGTTTGCAGAAAACGATCATCTGGTGCCTGGGTTTGAGTTATAAGAGCACAAAGTTAGGCTCTGACTCCATCTCTGGACATTCAGGCACTCTGCACCAGAAGCACTTGCAATTCAAGGATGCAGTTTTTCAGTGCCAGCAGAAATCAGGCTTCTTTCAGTAGAGGCCCTAGAGCTGGATTTAGGAACCATTCTGGGAGCCACATTGTGAACATTCTTGCTTAAATCCTTGTCCCTCTGATAATCTTCCACCACTCCTCAAGAAGTATCTGCCATAGTAGCAATATAATGACTTTATCCATGCGGATCTTGCCACCTCCTTGCTCTCCCTAGCACCTTGCACTGGTAAATGTGGCTCCTCAGAACGCACGCTGTGAGGAATGCAGACTTTTCTCCAGGAAAAACATATCCCTCTCCCAGGTCAGGGAAATCTGACTCAGTTGTAACATTAACAAAGCCTGTCTTGGACAGATGTGAAGAAGGGGAACATAATCAACATTCTTCCTTAGGTCTAATCTGCTGTTGCACTGGTGCTGATCCTAGAATCCATCCCAGCAACATCACTGCAGTGCCTCCAAAGAGGCTGGAAGAAGGTGAGAGGCTCTAACTCTGCTTTACAAACCTTTCACCACAGAAGCAAACACCCACGCCGAAACTCTACACTTGCAAAAGCTTCCAGATAGCGCGTGCCCTCAGCCCCCATGTCACTGGGGTCACAGGGGTATCACACAGGGTTTGATTTACTGAAGGATTAAAAACATCATGGGGAAACATTCAAACCACACGCGCTCTGCATTCGCAGATGCTTACAGGGAGGACTCCACGATCTGTTTGCTGTGGAGCAAACTGTAACCCCGTCTGTGCTATCACCTCGGCAGCTGGAGGACACAGCAAGAGCCAAAGCATAGGTGGGAAAAGAGCAACGGACTTGGATAAGAGAGCACCCAAGGTCTGGCAGCATCCTGCACCTGCATGTGGGGCAGTGAGGACCATCCTGCGGAAAGGAGGTGCCTCTGGGATGCTCGGCCACCAGTCAGCCAGTAACCAGAACTGGATTCTCAGTCCCTGGACTCTCCAGGATCCGAACAGGATAAGACAAATAGAGGGCCTGGAAGGAACAGCAATTCCATAAATGTGTATTAAATACAGCACCTGTACATACGCGTGCTTAGGGAGCATGGAAGGCCTCAGGACATTTTTGGCTTTCTTCTTAAAAAGACATGCAGTGAAGTCTTGCTCAATAATAGCTCAGGAAAATGTAATTTCTGACATGGGTGGGCTCCAAACCAGAGCTTTAACGTTATTGACTTTAATCTCTTCCTCTCTGGAGTAAGTCTTGATGGATTTATTCTAAGCACCAGGTTAGACTCCCAAATGGTGCCAACCAGGGCAGTGGAGCTCTGCCAATCCACATTAACTCTGTATTTACAAGGATTTTCGATGGGTAGACTTCAGGGATTTTGAGAGGTCCAGATTATAAAAAGTAACACTAAATCAGGAGGGTGAAAAGGGGGGTGATGGGCAGACAGATTTCAAGAGACCATTCATGAGCCTTTGCTTTAGAAGGACACAGGATGCAGCCAGAACAGAACACACATATGGCCCCGCAGCCTAATTCCAGGAAACCAGAAAGTGAAGTGTTATCTGCTCTGTCACTACCGTAAGTAGATGAAAATCCAGCAAATGCTTCAAGAAACAAACGCCCCTGATGTTAAGAGGGAAGCTGTCCTCAACTCCTACCCACTTTGGATCAGGCTTAAAAAAAAAAAAGTACACGTCAATTCTTTAAAAGAACTGAGGTAAGGAGCAAATAGGTTGTCAGTTCAAGCATCTTTGCATCTGGAGGTTCAGTGGGCAGCTGGGAAAAATCCCTCCCCAGTACGTTACCAGGCAGCCAGTTCAGCCAGTACGGAGCCCCAGGGCACCCAGTTGTGCCCCCGCTGTAACTCAAGTACTCCACAAACCGCTGCGGCAAAGGCAGCGCCAGCTCTGCTCTTGAGCAGCTTTTTTGTCCATATGAATATGACATGAGAAATTTCAGTCCATAACTACCTTGTTAAATAGCATGTAATAGCTAGAAACAGTTCAACACACTTTTCAGTCTGCTTTCAGTGCGGATTAACTCACAAATTCTGTCTCTGAGCAACCCAGCACGTACCAAGCTTTACTCCAGGCAGAAGTGAGATCAGCTCTATGTTGTTTTTTTTTCAGAAGGAAAAGGGGAAAAAAACCCAAACCCAGACATTTGAAGGGTGGCATTCTTTTTGAAAAGGGGTCAACAATAGGTCAATAATACAAGAAAATAGGTCAAGTCATCTTAATTGGGAAATCATGAATTTGGGGCTGTCCCCATCCCGGTAACACAGCAAAGATCTTTGTTCCAAGCATTAGGGAAAAGCCAGCACCATTAGCCAAAATAATTTTTCAAGCAAACTCTCATTGAATAAATCTTTTACACTGAAGGGAACATTTTTCAGTACTCTGTTTTTTAACACCATTAACTTTAACTGTCAAGCCTGACAAGTATGGAAAACTGTTTTCTTACAAAAGTTAACATAAAAAACATTTTCCACTAAAAGGAGTTTTGCTCACTACACATTAACTCTCCATTTTGCCATTTAACTCTAATTGCTATTTTTCCCCATTCCAAATCTTTTTTCCTCTCCAAGATCTGGACTTTAAAGAGTCTGGGTAGACAGACGTTAACGATTGTTTATAGAAGTTCTGTAACATGGATGTATTGTAATGAACTAATTATATTTAAGAGAAAGATCTGGGAATAACCATGACCCGTTAATCACATTCATTCACATGCTCCTGTTCTTTTTCCCTACTGTTTCCAAGGGTCTAGGTCTAATTCTTGACAATATTCAGGAGTCTAAAAACATTTCGGGACTTTCAGAGCCAAATCATGACATGAAATAACAGCCACATGGGGCAGAAAGGGAAAGGGACTCTGGTCCTTTAGGACATCAGCTCACCAGTGGGGACAGGCTGGCCCAGCAACCTGCAGGCACACATCTCAGGAGGGATTCACCTCTCTGGACTTCACCTTCTGAGCATCGCATCCAGTCTCAGGTGTCTCCTGCATCGGTGGAAAGCATCAGCACCTCCTGGTGACAGCGTGGGTTGAAAGGGAGCAAACCTGCTCCGCACAGCCTGGCGTGAGCTGCCGGCTGGCTGTGCCGTGGGAGTCCCCGCCGCCCCCAGCACGCTGCAGCAGCGGGCTAGATTACACAAGGATAAATCCTGAAGTGATTTAAGACATGTAACTTGGTTTTAAAACGTCCGCACTAGTGGGACTTCCATCGATTTACCTCTGTATGTTTCTAAGCAGAGTTAAGTGGCTGCACAAATGGTCCAGAGCTGTCCCCTAAAATGGGGGTCCCATGAGATGCAGCGACGAGAGGAGCCTGTCGAGCCATTTTTCTGCTTGGATGTGCTTTCATCTCTGAGCAGTGAAGGAATCAATATGAAGCTAAGTGAATTAATCCGTATCTGGAACGCTTTAATAAATAACAAGGTTTTCAGAAAATTCACTCCCCGGTTCATTTGTTCTTCTGGAAATCCTCATCTAAGCTGGTAAGAAACAAATGAAACTCCTAATTTACTTCTATATCAGCCTATTTTTGTGAAACCATCTCTTGCGTTACACGGCAGCACACAGGCAGCTGAGCTGGTAGCTTACAGAGTGTCAGGGGTTGTTGGATTAATCGGCCACAAAACCAGACGAGACTACTGTGATTTTCACTTCTGACCCCCTGGATAACCCAAGCCATAAGACTTCCCAGAACTGATTCCTTCTAAAACTAGAGCAGGTATTTTAGGAAAAGAAAAACATGTAAAAATTTCCAATGAAACAGAAAGCTTTATGTTTCTTGGTGCACTGTTGTGAGCGGTTAATTGCCCTCACTACTGAAAATGTGTTTTATGTCAAGTCTGAGTTCACCTACCTTCAGTATCTCGCAACTGGTTTTTATTACATGTTTGTTTGCTGGACTGAAGTCAGCCTTTTTATTGTATTTATGTTTCTCTCCATCAGTGGTCAAATCTCCCCGTCACCTTCCTCTTTGTTAGATGATGCCAACCGTCTCCTTCGGTCTCCAGTGGCTAGATGTGCTTTCCAATCATTTAACAATTCTTAAAACCTTTCAGTTCACTCCAGTCATTGATAACATCTTCCTTGAACTACCAGTGTCACAACTGTGAACTGCAGAAAATTTCAAATATTCCGCTATTTATACACCCAGAGATGACATTCCCTCTTTGCCACACTCCCATGTAGGGATCTGAACTCAGCTGATGGTCCCCACAGCTTCACACATCTTTTTCAGAGTCAACAGTTCCCAGGGTATAGTCCAGCTCTACATGGGTCCTGTTAAAACATGTTGCTTGTTTTCATCCAGGTTACGAATGGGATCTGAATGACTCTGCACTGGTGATCTGTCTTTATTTCAGTTCTCTCTTCCCCAGGTTTTGACCTCATCACAAAGATAGAGCCATGATAACCCCAGGACTCCATTAGAAGCATGTGTATTCACTGATGAATTCCCATTAAAACCTGGAGACTACAAGTTTCTTATCCATTTCAGAGGTGCCTAATTGGTTTTCTATCATTCCAGCCTCGTGTGAGAAGTTATCCGTAGCCAAAGGCAATACTTCCACAGGACCACGGGGTGTTTCACGTTGGAAAGGGCCTTGGGAGGTCACCTAGTCGATCCTGCTCCTCAAAGCAGGGTCAGCCACAGGATCAGACCAGGACCCTCAGGCCTTCCCAGAAGTTTATCACATCAGTACTATTACATTTATCAACACAACTTGTAATGTTCCGGGGTGGGGGGGTGGGGGCAGGGTAAGAAAAAAAAATTAATTAGACCATATTCTATAAGCCCATGTTGATTGACACTACTTACATTAATCCCTTTAATTCTTTACTAATTACATGCCCTATCAGCAATTCCATTATTTTGTCTAGGATTAATGTCAAGCAGAAAAATCCGTAGTAATGTGAGCCACCTTGTTTATCCCTTATAAAATAATGGCACAAAACTAAATTTCTTCCACATAGCTGTAACTTGCTGGTATTTATTAGCTCTAATTAAGAGCCACTATACAATATTCTTTCAATATAAAAGGTGTTTTACTGTTAAAGGACATGATCACACAATCTGCCTTTTCCCCGTAAGAAAGAGAAATATTTTATTGAACACTTCAAAATTCTGTCCAATATTACTAAAAACACTATCATTTTCCCGTAGCACTGATCTATTGTAAACATAATTATATCACTCAAGAAAAAGAGCTGTATTTCTATGGGGATTTCATTTTGAAAGCCATATGTTGGAGCCTTGTGCTGCAAATACTAAAAATGTGCTCAGAATTCCTAAAATTATACTTGAAAATATCCAGACACAAAAACAATCGCATCTAACATAGGAGAAATTCTATATTAGGCCTCATTTTTACAGATCAAGGGGAACTGATGACAGAATGTAAAAATATAGTAGCAGCTTAGGTACAAGAGACTGATTTGATTACATTTGTTATGTGCAAATAGAATAAAGTCCAAACGAGTAATGTATCTACTTGATGATTTAAAATGCTAGCTTAACAAAGCTGAAAATAATTACAAAGCAAAACAATTGGGAGAAAGAACTTGAGCAGGAATCTGTGAATGATAATTGGGAACTGTTCAAGACCATTTTACTGCCTACGCAGAGGAACCACAATCCCACGGAACGGAAAGGCGGCTGCGCTGGCTCAAAGCTGCTCTGGCTTGCAGGGCAAGTGAAAGCCAAATCACAAAGTAATAAATAAATGGGGAATTCTTCCCCATGGAAGACAGGAAACATTAATGGCAATGAATATAAGCCAGCAGCAAGGAATTCCACCAAATCGGTAAGGGATGTCCTGCACGGATCAAAAGAAAATAAAGACACTGGGGACAAAAGAGGAAATGAAGGTTTTGTCTTCTGTGTGCAGAAGGTCAAAGATTCAGATCAGCAAACGCCAAACATGCTGCAACAAGTGAAACCTTCTGCTGGCATGCTCAGTTCTGCTGGTGCTGGATCAGATAGCCCCAGCAACCCTCTCCCACCCAGAGTCATCCCTGCCTGTGACACAGACATTATCTAAAAACACAAGAGGAGTGGCCGCTTGCCCCGAAGGGGGTTGAAGACCACGTGTTTCCTCAGGTGGCCACTTGCTTGGGCTGCAGTGGCATGGGGGAGGCAACAGGCTGGCAGGGACAGGACTGAAGGAGGAACGAGCTGTCACAGGAGGCTTTTCCAGACAGGCCACTTGGGTGGCTGTGCCACACACTGGGTGCCTCTGCTAGCAGCAGGACACTGGGTAGGGTTTTGCCCAGCCAGAGACTGCTAGGCATCTTCTAGAGTTAAAACCACCATTGTTGTCTTCAACACTTTCCAGCTAACCTTTGAGCTATGTCTGCACAAGTTCTGGGTAACACACAAGTCATCACATCAGCATCGTGCTGTGCTATGTTTGTCCATCCAAACCATGTCCAGAAAAAAAGAGGACCGAGAACAAGTGCCATGGAGCTAGTCCGTGGCTTCAGAACAGCAGCAGAGCCATTCTCAAAACTACCATTCCTGGCAGCATGCAAATGCTCCAAAGCCTCCCTGACCACCACATCTGCCAGGTTCCCCCTACCCAAATACCAAACTACACGATGGTGATGAGATCTCAGTATTGAGTATGTTTGGTGGTTGGGAAGCAGCAAAGACCTCTCTGACAATAACGGCAGTTACGAATGCCAGGAGTCAGTAGACAGTCCCATAGAAACCCAGAATGTTCAAGGGTCCAACACAAAACACCAAGGTGAATACCTGCGTTCAGTCAGTGTCTCCCAGCATCACATGTGGAGTCTGAGCCAGCTCCCAGCTAGTGAGGTCAGGAGAAAACTTTATGGGGCAGGTTGCCCCATTACTGCTGCTCTGCGGTCTCTTCTACCTTGTTCGTGGCACAGAAGACACTGGCTTAATCAAACCCTAAAGGCTTG
This sequence comes from Falco peregrinus, assembly GCF_023634155.1. Lineage (NCBI taxonomy): Eukaryota > Metazoa > Chordata > Aves > Falconiformes > Falconidae > Falco > Falco peregrinus. Next base: position 115,667,599 of record NC_073722.1, on the reverse strand, counting down.
CCCAAGAACACTACCATACAAAAAAAAAAAATAATAGGAGCCATGGTCCTAGTGAAGCAAACCCAATGCCATGTTAATCTTCTGCCAGATGCTCCCCCAGCGTTAAGGGTACTCCTGAGCACTGCAATAATAAGCAGATGATACACGACAAAACACTCAACCTGCTCAGGTTTGCATGACTGAGCCTAGAGAGGTCATGCAAACAATTTCCTGCATGCTCTCCCTCCAACCCAGAACACTCGGAATGATCTGCTTCAACACGGTGAAACAGGGAGATGCGAACAGCTCTTCCCCAAAAGCATGCCAGCTGCTCTCTACAGACCCAGCAAATAACTTGCTCCCGGTGAGGAGATGCTCCTGTGGCAATGACTGCTTTGAAAAGCCAGGTTTTCAAAGGAAGGCCATTAAGGGTTAATTTCCTTCTCTGTCTCTTTCTCTTCTCCACCCGCCTCCCTCCTCCCCACTCCACCAAAGGATCCTTGTGAAAGAATCTGTATTCGATATGCACCAAGAGAGACTGGTCTGGGCTTTTTAATAAAGAGCAATTCCTTTGCATTCTCAGGTGTCCCTTAAAATCAAGCTCTGATATTTCTGCTGCATTATTACCATGGTCTGTAGATGTCTTCAGACTCAGAAAAGCCATTTGCTCTGCAGGTATGCTTTGCCCCTGCAGTGCCGAACAGTTTCTCTCTGTTAAGAAAAGCCCCTCTAGAGAAATTGGTACTTGGAGCCAATTAATGGACCTCTTCCACCTTCTGTCTTGCCAGTTTTTCTTGGCAACAGCATCCAATCCCTGTGGCTGAGACACCGGTCGTTACAACATGCCATTAAAAAGTTAAACTGGGGAAATAGCGTGTGTAACCTCAGCAAAATGGAGGTGCCTGAAACATTGCTGGCCTTTACTATTTTCTAACCTGTGCGCCATTCTTAACAATGCACTTCATGATTCAGCTTTTGTGGCGCCACTAATTAACTCCGGAGAGCATAAGTGCTGCATGGCACAGAGATAAATATAACTCTAAAGATGAGCAAAATCCCCATAATTACAAGCAGGGGATAAAGGTGTTCCTGGAACCACAAGGCAACGGGGAGTGAATACCTGGCTTCCCAAGGTGCAACTGCTCAGCAACACCTCTGACCACAGGGCCAGCTCTAGGTACCACATAAAACTGGGACTTTAACAACCACCTGAGATCTGGACTGAGAAAGAGCCATTCTGTGCAGCTTAAAGTGAAGGTTCAAGCTCTTCAGCGTCTCGGCCAGAATCCCCATAGACCTTCGTGGGCTGAGAAGAAAAGGCTGCATTAAAATCTCCAAATTACTGCCTCAGAAAATCCCTTCCATTTCTCCAAGCAGACGGAATGGAGGGGGGTAATTTAGGACTGGATTAAGTTTAAATGCAGGGCTTGGAATCCAGGGATCGTGTTTGGGCTCAGATTCACAGATTCTTATCTCTTTAGATATGATAGGCTGACCTCCTGCATTGTCCAGGTCATGCAATTGCAACTCAAAACAAAAAAAAATAAAAAAAATGTATCGAGCCACTCAACTTCTGCTTGAGCTACAGAGTAGCTTTCTGAGGAAGACACGCATTCTTGATTTGAAGACATCAGACCATGGAGAATCCATCACATACCCTGGTAAACTGTTCCAGAGGTTAATTACTCTCACTGTTAAAAATTTGTACCTTATTTCCAATTTGAATTTTTCTGGCTTCAGTTTCCAGTGATTGGACCTTGTCATGCCTTTGAGTGCTCAATTAAAGAACTCTAAAGCATCAGATACCATTTCCATCTGTCAGTGCTTAAACACAGAAATCTCAGTAGCTTGTTCTCATGAGGTTTTTGGCAGGATCTGAACTACCAACAGCAACTTTTCTGTCTTCAGATCTGACTTGGGAGCCAAGTCAAAAGGGTGAATGTAATTAATTTCTAATAATTAGTGATTCTTGAGAGAGCTGGGCAATAAATAGATCTGCTTGGAAAAGAAAATCTAATGAATCTTGGTTTTATCAGAAGTCACCATCTTCTCCAGTGAAATGTTTCACTGGAAGAGCTCAGCTCCACAGGATGGGAGCAGAGGCTTCGTTGCACCTGTGAGCTGAGCAGGTTCTGCCGAGCCCAGGGCACCGCGGTGTCCGCACACAGCATCGTGCAGCGAGTGGCCACGAGACGTGGCCGTGACAGCACAGTGTTACGGGACAACAGAACAGCAGTTCAGCTGGCAGTTGGATCACAACCCAACCAACCACTCCTACTCTGACCGCAGTGGAAAGGAACCTGAATGCATCCTGAACAGCTCTGGAAATTAACCCAAACACATTCCACGAGACCGTTGGGGATCTTCCTCCTCCCACCTCCCTCCTTCCTCTCCCATGGAGAAAATCAAGTTTTTGACAAGCAACTGGCAAAAATAACCCACATGTTCACTCAAGTGACATCACACCCCAACGCTACAGGACAGGCACCCTCCTTGGAAACTGTCCCATACCTGATCAGTGTCTGCCCAAATGAAGATATGGTGGTGCTTCCACCAATGGGATTTCTTCTTTCCCTAAAGAGCCACAAACAGCTTTTAGAAAACAAAAACAGGCATCAAAGGAGACCTAGACAGGATTTACGGGTTCAGACTGCCTGAGTAATGGAGGAGCAGTCAGTGACTGTTTCCGATGAACTTTAGAAGGATGGGTGGGAAAATGGGAACTTGTGATGGAACCAGACTTGCAATCTCATTTCTGGAGCTCCTGCCACATCTCCTGCATGCAAGATGTTACTTCATTGCTACTCTGATACGCTGCTCACGAGCCAGCTATTAGGATGAACTATGCTTCCTGCAGAATGGCACTTGCCTGCTTGAGGCAATGGTGCCATATTCTGCCATTGAATTAATTTGCCATATGACAGGCAGACAGAGTACTCAAATACGCCTGGAGCCCAGTGATTTTGGCTCGCTTTCACAAGGGATATTTCCTCTATGCATGCCGCCTCCATTACGATCAGGGAAAAAAGGAACTAAGTTTATGTCCTAGATAAATATTTACTTGCTGGCCTACCAGCAATGGGTCACTTTGCGTTTTTATCTCTTCAACTATTACTTCCCCCATTGCTTTTCATATTCACTGCAAAAGCACAAGTTGCTACCACAAAGATCCGAACTCGCACGTGGGACTATATGCACGCCCTTACAGCCAAGAGCCATATGGACTTGGATAAATATTGCAGCAAATCCTTGAAGTCTGTCCAATTTATCTACAGACACTTCTTGTCACAGTTAAGTGTTCAGAAAATGGAAATAGGTAGCAAAGGTCTGTTCTCTCCTATAAAACACTGAACGCTCACCTGACAGAGGGCGATTCCCATGACTGACATTGGCTTCTATAAAGCCAGATCTAAAATGTTGCAAGGAAGAGGCTCAGTCAGGAACCCAGAAGCATTTCGGTGGATGATACTATCCATTAAGGGTTCTGATACAAAATCAGAGACAACTGTAAACAGAAAAGACCTCACAGGTCCCCTTCTGCCTTCCCTCCGGCCACCACAGGACTGTTCCCAAACCTTCAGCTGCCCACACCAGCTTAAGATGCCCTCAGGCAGGAAAACCCACCCTACAAGAGGCAGCTGTGTGACCCAAGGGAACGTGAATGCTCCCCTTCCCTGGCTGACCTCAGTGACAGCCCAGACCACCTTCGCCTGCTGCACGCTGGTACCTCTCCCCAAGTCAAATTTTCCAAGCCCGTGGGCAAGAAACCAGGCACCAGGAGGTTGGGCTCATTTCCCACAGTCTTCAGGTCACCTTTCCCAAAGATTCCTTTTACTGAGCCTATTTTTGACCCTGTAACCTTGGCCAACTTAATCTTCCTATTGTCAGGAGGAAATAGTGATAGTTTTTATTGTATCTACCTGTCTCAGATTTATTGTACCCAGATGGATGACTCTGGGCTGTGTTTTCTATTAAGAAGTATCTTTATTTTATCACATCAGTAAGAGTGGTATGCAGGTCCTGAAGGCTGTTCAGCCCAGCCATCAGACACGTAATATTTTTCTTCACTAAAGAAAACTGCAGGAGTTACCCAGGCCCTAAATTAGCAAAACTCCTAAGTATAAACGCAGCTTAAAAATACATGTTTAATTCCACTTTAGATCAGGGGAAATTACAGCTCAATTCCGGCAGGCACCTACAGTTTTTTATACATACATTTATAAATATATAATTACACGTTAGCTAAATAAGTACACCTCAAAGCACGTGCTTGAATATATTGCTGAATCAAAGCTCAGACACCCTCCATACTAGCCCTGCAGCAACACACGATAGCGTTATTGGAAATATCATTAGCAGCAACCACATCTTAATAAAATGCAGTTTTAATGCTAGGAAATGCCCTGTGTTATCTAACCTAATCAAAACACCAGTGGCTGCTAAATGACAAGACCTGCATTTGATCTCGCCTTTATACAGCAAACGCGGGAACGCAAGCTCATAAACAAGTGAGGAAACACATTTAACCAACAACCCACAACTTACTTTCAACACGCTTACCGATGTCAGCACATGCGATAAAATTAGCCTGTTGGAGTCTGCGATGTTGGCATGATTATCTGCTAATTACATGCTGTAAGCTGAGAGGGGAGGGCTTAGCAGCTCGCCGGGGGCTGCTGGCTGCTTGTCTTCCCACAAAACTTGCTCACAAGGCATCTAAAAATAACTTTATAGGCAAATCTTCTTCTGAAAGTAGAGGCAGGGCAAAACAAAAGAGTGTAGACAGCTTAACCTCTTCGTGCCCAAACACCCACACTTGCCGCAAGGTATCCAACATCCACACCAGCAGAACTGAATCCTTTGGTTCCTTTTCATCGAGGAGCTCAAGCCTAAACCCTGCTCTTTCCCTCATTCCTCCCAGTCCAGCTTTCTACACCTTCACTTCTGTCCCACTCCTTTAGTATCTAGCACATGGCCACTGCCTCTGTTCCGCACATTGGATGCTTTCAGTCCTGCATGGAGATTTTGGGCTCTGCTGCAACGTACCTGCTAATGGAGAAGAAGCCGGTTTCATGCACAGAGGTGACAGACATCCCTGTCTCTTCCAGCCCTGCGACTGAGAGCAGCACAGGTTACATGCTTGCGCACATAATACGAGTGGAGATCTACCCAACAGCTTTCCTGTGTCCAGTCTTCTCTGCTCTGCTCCCGTTTCCCCAGCAGCAGCTGCTGATTTCCACCCAACTCCACTTTTGTGCAGAGGACACACTCATCCCAGTTCTTTTCAAAGGATGCAAGTTACCCGTGTCTGGGAGTATGGATGGGAAAATAGGACGGTGTTCATTGTCACAGGCATACGACAAGCACGTGATCATTTTCAGTAGTTACCTTGATGGAGCAAATCTATCAAAAGACTGAATCAAGCTAAGCAGATGAAACACAAGCAAAATTTTATCCACTAAGCAATTCTATTAGGTTACAGACCAAAGGAGGTTATTGATTCAAGGAGCACAGTGTGAGTGAGATGCACTAAATACTTAGGAGCATCAAAGACCCACGGCAGTCAATTACGGCTCACAGCCAGCAGCTGGAGCTTCATGTTAGGAAAGGTTGTGTTGTTCCAACACCAGCGATTTGGTGAAGAACGATGCTGTTGGTGCTAAATAGGCTACAGCGTAAATAAGGACTACAGACAATTGATCTTACAGAGAATATTTAAGCTTCTCAATAAACTAATTATACTGATGATGATGAGCACACCAGGAAGAAGCACAGAAACTCAAATACAGACCACACACAAGACTGGCCTTTATGTGCAGGTTGACCTCATACTTTTTAACACAAAATTCAGAAGAGACCAAGCTTACCCCCTTCTTGGATAACCGATCATGTTTTTCGTCATGAGTTCATCTCCATATTCAATCTGATGAACTAAAGGGAACCAACAACATTAGCAACCGCTAATTAGCAACTGCTGAAGTCTCCCTGAGACAGCAGGTGGGCAGCTGGGTGGCATCTACAGAAAATATACAGGTAAAAGCATAATTACAAGAGGTAACAGAATGGCAACTTCAAAAAAATAAAGGCAAAGTCCTATGAGCAGCAGCAGACAAGCAGCGTTAGAGGCAAACGCTATAGCAAAACCTCATTAATGATTCTAAACTTTCCAAATTATTTCATATTGCCATGCAGACAAGATGTATTTTTTTAAAGGCTTAATTTGTAGAGGTTGCTGGAAAGGAGATGAAGACACTCACACATCTCGTACACCTCTTCTGTCATTCATCCAGAATGAAGCCATGAGCCAGGCCTGTTATGTATTAAACTGAAAAACAACCACGCTTGCACGTCTCCTGACGCTTGCTCGTCATTATGCTTCCACTTGTAGACAAGGCTAAGCTTGTTTCCCCAAACAAAACTCAGTATCTGCTGAGGGAAATACAAAATACTGCTGGCAGAAGGGAGGCATTTTGCACGACCATTTCCCTTTTTCTGCATTAATCCCCCCTCTGTGTATAGCTCCTATGTGGATAGAATTAAATTATTTTTAAAGCTAGTTTTTCTTCCAATAGTATCAGTGCCGCTTTCCACTAGAAGCAAATGCACATGAATAAAATACAAGTTCCACAAGTTCAAGCTGATTTAACAAATCCCCCTTTCTCTGATCCCATTGTTCCTTGGTGGGGCTGGCTAACATCAGCTTCCACCAGCCAGAGGAAGCTGCCCCCTCCCCACCGTGTGGAATCCACGGGGAGCTTTGGTTTCAAAGCGTGTGGTTTGTATTCTTTTTAATTCTCAAATGCTAAAAATGAATTGGGGAATGAGGACAGCTGCTGGAGGCTGTTGCGAGGTGGTAATTTAGAAGGGTTTATGAAGCCAGGCACCCTGCCTTTTACAGAAAACACTGTATTCCCCAGAGACATTTTAAAATAATAGGATAGGATATAGTTCTAGTATTTGCTCATGTAAATTGTTTTTTTTCACCCTTTTTCTTAATTCTGTTGGCTGATACAAGAAGGGATTAAAAGTATCAGTGTGTGGAAATCATGCAGACAAACCCTCAATAATCCATTTTTACCCAACCCACATATCATCAGGCCTTCAGTCTGAGAGCTCAGAGACCGAGACCAACAGGCACCCTGTGACCTGAACTGATTGCAACATAAAATGTCGCAAAAAAGAAGCCAGCCTCTGCATTTTATTCTCTGACTGATATTCAGACTGACGAATCTGGGCTCTTTCCTAGCCAGCTGGTTTGGGGCTGGGGTTGTTGTGTGGGGTATGTGGAAAGTCCAGTGCGGACACATGTGTGCAACCATGCAAAGTCCGTTCACATCCTCTGGAACATCCTCAGCACAGCTCCAGGCTGTGGATACACACGTGCCGCTCCGCGTGCGGTTTTGCGCAGGTGAGCAGGGACACAACTCATGCTATCACTTACATGCGCCTTGCATGGCTGCACATAACACGTCTCTGCCGCGGGAGGCTAAAGGGAGTTAATTTTCTGTGCAAACATCTCACTGGAAAAGGAAAACCTCCAGTGTATACAGCTGAGCTGCACTTTCGACTTCACCTCGCCCAGCCTTGCAGAGCTGCTGCCTCCCACCCCGCTCTGCCCGGGGTCCCAGCAACGGTCCGACGCTGTACCCGAGCGGCCAGAGAGGACAAGGCTGGCCCCAGCACCACCCCCTCACTGCTGGCCATTCCGCTGTCAGAGCAGCAGCACCGCAGGTTTGGTAGTGGCCATCTTCTAGCAACTCTCTTTAAAAAAAAAAAAAATAAAATAAAAAGAAGAGGCACGGAGTGTAAAGGCTCGGGTTTCTGCTAGGAGTGCTGAATCACTGACGCAGCTAATTAGAAAAAACATATTTTGTTGAGACCAAAATGTTTAATCTCAACGCTTGCTCTGAACCAGCCCGGGTTCAACTGGAGATTTGCCACAATCTAGGTAGGATTCCCACATTCTCCCCCAAGCTGTAGGTTTGGAGCAAAGCTATCCAGCAGGGTACTATGGGCTGGATGTTCTTACCATCCAGCAGTACACCATGTCCTAACTTCGAGTAACGCCCACCAAAGCAACAGGCCCAGGACTTGCCCAAGCCCAGGACACCACCACTCACGCTCTGTGGCTTTCAAGGCTGCCCATGAAGCAGGCAGCCCTGCAGCCGTGCCTCTGGAAGAACAGCTCAAGACAGACTGCCAAACAAAGAATCACCGAAACCAGGTTTGTCACATACACTGCTACTATTATCAAGGTCACCCTCCCTGAGAATCTCCAGGATCAAAGACAAATTTTGAGTCATAAATGTTTTGCCCAGAACAGACAAATTTGGATTGAAACGTTTAAGGACCTCCATAAACACCCTTCCCACAGGAGCTGGGTGATCATCAAGGATACAACTTGCACAGTCCTTCACTAACCTCCTAACACAGCTGTTGGTCCCAACTGGTTTGAAACTACCCCTTCCCATGAAAGCACATGCTTCCCTGCCACAATCTGACTGTGTACAACATGCATGACACATCCCATCATCACCAAAGCATTCTTCATCTGCACAGCGTTTCAGAAATCTGCAACGTGCCAGATCAATTGTCCATCTGTTGGCAATTTCACAACACGTAGAGCATGGACTGCACTTGATTTTCCTCACTACATCACTCACCTATCAATACCCAACGTCCTTCTTCCCTCAAAACAAGTGTTTCATTTCATTAAAAAAGACCAAGTCAACTTATTGATGGTTTGGTACCAATTCCACAGAACAATTCAATACATGTACGAATTTATACTTCCATTAATCAATACTTACTCATAGATGAAATGAAGTAGCAGCCTTCCGGGCACATATGTTTAGCGTCAATACATGACTACAAGCTAAATATACCTCCTATGGTTCCAAAAACCTCAAACAAAGAGCTCCTGTTCGCTTAAGATGCACAGCCAGGGTCAGGTAAAGGTTGTGAGTTATCCCTATCTCAAGGTTACTTACACAGTACATAAACTCCAGGATCAAGTTGCAGAGTCTGCAGCAATTGCTCACTCAAAGTCAATCATCTTCAGTGGAGACCAAGTAAAAGCAGAGGCCTTTGGGTCTTTGCTGTTTTATCAGCTTTTTGTCTCCAGGGAGCCTCCTTGGATGTCAGGGCTTCTACTGCCAGCCCTGTGACCCAGATCTGAAACAACATGACTGTTGCAATTTCTTGACATATTTTGGAGTGACTTAAAATTCAACACAGCAGAAGTGAGGTGAGGTCAGGGAGAGAGGTGTGAGCAGGCCCTGTGAAGGTCTGACTGCCTAGACATGAAACAAGTTGTTTTTTCACCTTGAGACGCATCCCTGCCCAAAGGTGCAGTAGGGCACCAGGACCACAGTTCTCAGGACTTCTCGGTGGTGGGCTGTCATCTCATTTGACAATCAGCAAGCACTGAAGTCTGCTCAGCTCATCCTTCACCCAAAGGTTCAGTGGTAAAGAACAATGTTGTCTCACAGAACAGCAGCCAGGAAAACAAAGAGCCCAAATTCTCCATGGTTTTCACCTGTATTGAAAAGCATTTACCCCCAAAAAAATACATAGCCTAATAATCAGCAAGGATAAAAGACATGAACCACAGTTACGCCTTAAATCTATGCACTCAGTAAGCAAATAACTGGGTCTTCAACTCGCAAGTACATTTTGCAAACACAACGTTTCTGTCTTCGGAGCATCCACCAAGATCTCATTTGCTTTAAAGAGATTTTTTTCTGAAGGATGGGCACGACTGCACTGCCCAGATTTGCAGTCTGAGCACCTGATGGGCTGACCAGTATTTTGAAGATGATAATCAGCCTTTACATTTAAAGACCAAAGTGCTCACTCCCTCACCAGAGAGCAAAGCACACATTTGGAAGAAGCCCCGTTCCCTTCCTGCTGCAGACTTCTTTTAGCAGCACTAAGTCCTGACGAATTTATAGCCTGTCTCACAGGGGAATTGCAAGGCTCAGGTCCATATTATTTGCAAAGTGCTTTGAAACCATTCTATGAAAGCTTTATATATATATGCAAAGTGTTATGATTGTATTACTTTAAATGAGCTTGCACCCAGGCTGTGGGGCACTTCACTTCTCACATGTGCATGTCAGAAGGAGAAATCTTTTCTCCTTTACCAAATGGCTTTAACTTTCTTGCTTGAACAAACACCCATCAGCTTTCACGTGGTTGTAGGAACTGCAGAACACTATCCCTGCTGCTACAGGTGGCCCAAAGCCCCCCAGCTGCTCCTGAGCCCCCTCCCGACGCCAGGGAGCAGAGTGGGGAAGCAGCTCCTGCTAACAGTGTTTGGTCCCACAGCAGCAAACAAAAGCGCGAAGCCCCCGTGCCAAACGCCCCCCCTGCCAGACCTCCCTGCGCCCCGGTGCGCGCGGCCATTCCCTGGCAAAGGCCGGTGGAGCTGCCACCGGGCAGGGATCAGCTGGCACTCGCGCCTGCCCCACCTAATGCATCTCCCTTTTATTCTTTCCCTCTCCTTTTACAGTGGTAGGTGGGAAAACAGAAGAGCAATCCCACATCGACATCAGAAGCCATCAATCATCCTCTAAAAACAGCTGAATAATAGAACAAAAAGAAGAAAGAGAGAGAGAAAAAGGGTCGGGGTGGGTCCTTGGGTATGGAAATGCCTGTCCTGGTGAAATATACTGTAAATTAGTCTGAGACGGGGGAATTCAGAGCCAGCAGGGTCCCCAAAGCTCACTTAATATCAACTCCAGAAACATTACACTAATGTATTTTTAAATATGATTTACAGGACGCTCTATCTGAGAGCATCGCGTGGATGGAAGAGAACGAAGAGCTGGCCTGGCATGAGTAATGTGCTGCAGGGCGGCGGGTGCTGCCTGCCTGCTGCGGGATGCAGAGCTGGGTGGGAGACAAAGAAAAGCACTTAAAGGGCAGCACAGCCTGAGGGTGGGCAGCCGCCCCTCGCACTTTGGAAATGCCTCTCAAAGTGCCCGATTTCCTTTGTAAATCGGAGCAGGGGAGATATAGGCACGTGTTTCCCATCACCGAAAGGAATTTGAACATTTCAAAACCTGCACCCCATAGAGTTTAAATGGCTTGGAGCCTACACATGGCCTAACCTCAAGGGACAAAGTCCCAAATCTCTTTTGGGGTGCATGAGGCTGAACCACGGCCACCTCTGTGTAGGGATGTGATTGCCCGTGTGCCTCTGTGCTGCCTGAAGAAAACTGCTTCTCCCCAGGACAAGTCCTCCTAAATACATTAAACAACTCTATCAGGATGAATCACAGCTGGTTCCAATGGGGGAGACAAAGCCCATCCCACAGGGACCCTTTGGTTGTACACTCCTTTGAAAATGCCCCTGTGATGGGCTGATCTCCACTCATCGGGATGGAGGAGAAACCCCCTCCCAGCAGCAAAAGCCGCTCCTTCCATCAGCATTAGCAGAGTTTTTTGCATGGAGAGCAAACAAGCTGCTCCCCGTGATAAGAGTCCAGCCAACTGTCATACCAGACTTGTCAGCAGAGCAGCACGGAGCCAGGGCGTCCAGCCCAGTGTCCCTCCATGCTAAGGACTAACAGATGGCTCCAGCTGCCGAGGGACAGGTTCAGCAAAGCGCTTAAGCATACTCTTAAGTTCCAGCATGTTGGGAACTGTCCCCTAGCCAGCACAGCACTTACACCTGGGAAGCAAAGGAGACTCTGGTAAGGGATTGGAATTAAGCATGGTTTGTTGAACTTGGTCACGATGCTGTCATTCCAGTAATTTTCACCTGCCTAGACTTTTTTTAATAGCTCGTTTTTAATTAAAATGTCCTTCAAGAAAAAAAATAAATACTTGCTCAGTTTAATGCTCTGTTTCTAATCTTGGTCGATTAGAGGATAACTGAATAAAACAAACACAAATAACTCCACTGTAACAATCTCCTATAGCATCCTCATGTGATTCTGACAATGTATTTCAAATTATTAACACTCGTTGCAGCTCTATTCATCATCATCTTCAATGTCAAGATACTTCAAGAGGCAAGTGAGCTTTTAATGAGCTCTCAGACCGAAACAGGAAAGGAAAAATATATCCAGTGCATACTACTTTAATGATCACCTAATTCACTTTATTGTATCTGCTGTTATGATTTATGAATTAGGCAGAAAGATCAGAGACATCAGAAAAACACTCATGTACGCAATATCCAAAATAAGACAAATATACATTTATATATATTGAATATATATACCTGGATTTTATATATAACATTGCATCTTCACACCGGCGTTCTTTTTTCCTTATAAACCGATGATGTTCTCACTGCACAAGTCGCTATGTAATTATGGATTTGTCATATTGATTTAAACTCCTACAGCCCATGGGTCTGCCTGCTCGCCTTTGTGTTTTATACCAACACAAAGAAAACAGCTCAGAAAGGTGGTTCTTTGGCCCCGGGGTATTAATGAGTTGTTCCTTACAGGTTCTGCTTCTCTCCCTTGCTGACCCCGGCTCACACCCCCCGAGCTAAAATGATTTCCATCTGTCAGCTGCGCAGGGGACAAGAGGCGCTGGACGTTTCACAAATGCAAGTGACCCCTCTAACCCTCTCACTCTAAGCACTTAAGACTTGCTCTCACTTTTTATTTATCCTGCAGCCATATTCCATGAATAAAGGAAAACAATTTCCTTTTCACAGCAATGACTACCTTTAGTTAGGTGGATATTCCCTGCAGATGCCTGTTGCAGGGTTTAAGAAGCGATTGGTGATTTTTCAGCATCCTTCTGGGGACCCTGCAAAGAGTCTGGAGCTGCAGTGCGACACCGCGTCAGGTCTCTGTACCACCACAGCTCAGGAATCCATCACAGGGAATAAAATAAAGGGCCAAAGTCTTAGCTCGGCTGGCACCCATCTGAGATAAATCTTCCCTTTTTAAGTATTAAAAAAAAAAAAAAAAAAGAAAAAAAAAAAAGCAGCTTGGTGGAGATGCTAGAATAGAGGGGATGGACATGTTGTGTTATACCTTGCCCATGTGGCAGCAGGAGCCGGGTGGAAGGGCAGGGAGCCACCCCCCCACCCCCCACCCCGTGGCCCGGGGCACACACACTGCAGGCAGCTCCAGCCCAGAGAGCTGGTCCCCCATGCCAGGAAACCTGCCCCTGTGTCCTCACGGCTCGCAGGCAGCAAAAAGCAGAGGAATGGACACCCCAGAGCTCTCTCTGAAAAGACCTCCCTCAACAAATGACCTTCTGTGACTCCTGAAAGCCTACAGTCAGATTTGTCATGCCAAACACTCACACGGGCTCCCTGCACCTTCAGCCGCTCACGCTCAGCACCACGCCAGCCTTCACAGCTGGGTAAGCCTCTCTGGCCACTAGCAGGGGTAACAGAACATCCGTGGCTTGCTTTGAAGCTCTCCCTCTCCTGGCTGTGTGCAGGGGTTAGTGCTCATACAGCGATGGGAAGCGGGGACAGGCACCCCAAGGTGAAGTCTCAGAAGTAGCTACCGAGGGAGAACGCTGCTCCGGACACATGGCTGTTGGCACGCATGGTGAGGGACAGCTCTGGGCTGCCCTGGTGCACCTTCCCCCTGACTTCCAGCATGTCCTTCTGCATCCCTTCCCCTCCCAGCACTCCTCGGTCACCCTTTGCTACTTCCAACAACCATTCCGGTTATCCTAGTGCAACCTAAAGCTGACAACACAAATACACGAGATTGAGGAACATTTCTATTTTGGAGAACAGTTCATGAGCACACCCAGCTCTGGGCAGCACCCAGGTAGCTACTGACCCAAGCACAAACCTCGGGCAGTGGCCCCCAGGCCCTTACCTTCTAAGCTGCTCATTTTGGGGTTGAAATTGTGACAACTGCAACCTACACTTTGGAAAGGCCACCACTCATCGCCAGAGCATGGTCAGCTCAGTTGGCTCTGTCCTTTGGCGTAACATCACACACTGAAGATGGTACTCAGTGGCAAGCAGGTGAACGCAGCAGCCAAGAAAACCTACAAAGCCCATCTCCATCATTTCAAAAACCAGACTATTGTTTGCCATCATCAAACCTTTAAGAGAGCTTATCCTTCCAGCTCTAATATTAAATTTCCCAATTAGAAAAACTGCTGGACAATTTAATTAACAAATGTTTCTTCATGCCACTGAAGGACTTTTTGACCACCAGCTGTTACAGGAGGGGCACAAAGTCTTTGTGATCACCATAGGGACCGGAGTCCTTCCAAGGCAGATTGTGGCAGTTCTCCCACAGACAGGATTCTCCCCGAGTGATCTCAGATGTTCGTTTGCAGATGATAAATGACATTGTCTCTCATCCCAAGTATCCAACTCCTGTCATACAAATTTAACCCAATTCTTCTATTACTATGTAAGCCACATCTACCTATAGTGCGCCTCTCTACTGGCCTAGACGTAACAGCAGGCATCCCTTCATCTTTACCTTCCAAATGCTAGCTCCAGCCATCTCCTCAGAAAGATTCACATGGCTTGTTGCTTTCCCACAAAGCACTACAATTCCCCCCAATTCAGTCTAACACCTTCATAAATATCCTTCTGACCAGGAAAGACCTGCCCACCGCTGTACTTTGTTGAATCTTCAGGCCTAGAAGTCCACTGCAAAGTGCTTTATGTGGGTCATTCCCACCTGAGCCCTGCTGCAGTACTTTGCCATGAGAGAGAGACAAAGAGGTTTCCCACTGCTGCCCATTTGTTCTTTTTCACTAGGTGTTTTTTTTTTTTCACAGCTCTCAGGTTCTTTGCTACAGACAGTCTCCTCCAACTGGAAGCAGTAAAAAATCAATAAAAATAGAACTTTGCTGAGGGTGCAGGAATCAAACACTACCTGAAATACCCATGAAATAATAGGTACATCCAGCAGTCCCAACCTGAAATGGAGATCTCTGAGACAGATACATAAGCTGGATGGAGGAAATTGTGTATGCTAGTTTGAACATGAACCCTGGGAAAGCACCAAGGCAAATCAGCAGAATTGTTCAAAGTGATCAGTGATCATGGTATTGCTCTCAGGTGAAAAATTTGGAAAGATATATTGATGCCTGGAAATAGGCCAGCCAATTTGATGAAAGGAATCTGTTCAGGAGAAGGGGCACGTGAAGTATTGTAACTATCACAGCATCCCTCTGATGGTCAAGCGTGGCACAGCATAATTCAAGACACGTGAAGTAAATGATAGAAGCAGAACTAATGCCACCATCAGCTGGTTCCTGAGATGGAAAAGGCACCTATGGGGAAATTAAAAACATCCTTCATGTCACTGAAAAAATAGAGTTTCAGCAGCCATTGGCTGTGCATTTCACAGGCTGCTCAAAATATCCAATACATCCCTCTCTGCCATCAGATAAAGGAACTCCAGAGCATCTCACCAAATTCACTGTGATTTTCTTATTGCAAACAGAAACCGTCACCATGAACGGCACCAGTGAACAAGTGGGTTTGCACTGGGTAGAAGTTCATCGAGTTTATTCTACAACAACCTAGCTGAAGTGGAAGCAGCTGGGAATTGCACTGACAGACACCTATTAACCTATACCACACACGACAATTGCAGACACAGCTCATTGTTACAACACCCAGATATACCAGAGCTAGTGTCAAAAAAACCCCCCAAAAAATCAACAACAAAACCCCAAAAGGTCATCTATGAGTATGGGCTACCCTCAAGCATGGTGAAACCAAAGCATGTGTGCATGTGATGTGGATGCAAGCTGTCAATATATTAAAAGAACTGATGACTTTGATTATACAGGACCACAGACATCAGACCAAAGAGGCAGTTCCCAAAAACCCAGAGATCACCAGGAATAGCTTCCTTGGCTGTGGCCTCCCTCCTGAAAGCCTGGAAGAACTGTGGAGTTTCAAAATATTTAAGGGTTTGATGAAAAGCTTAATTTTTCCCATAGCAATTTATGGATATGAATCATGGGGAAAGAATGCTGCTGACAGGGAAAAAAAACCCGAAGCCTTAGTGATGTGGTACTGACATATCTTTTAGATTGAAAGGAAGACAAATGCTGATGCTAGAAATATTAGTGGAGAACAAGCAGACTCTGCTGTCAGAAATCAATAGATACAGACTTATGTACTTTGGTCACATCAGGCACCAAGATGAAAATAAACCTCAGGAAAGTAATTATGGAAGGGAAAGCGGAGGATCATTGCAGAAGAAAACGAGCAGTGAGGAGATGGAGAGAACAGCTGCTGTGAGGTGGGCTGTCGACCACTTGGAGCTGATGGGAGCTCACAGCAGCAGCTAAACGCCACAGCCACAATGTCACCTGCACGTGGATAAAAGGGTTGTGCTTTGCTCAGGTACCACAGTACAGTGATGAGACAACCAGGAGAAAAGACAGTAGGGGCTGGGCAGGGAGAAAAGGAGAGCAGAGAGAGCAAGCAAGGTGAAAAGAGGAAAGGCTGCAGTACACTCTGTATCAACTTAGAGCAGATTTTTGGGCTTGATCTCACGCAAATTTGTTCTTCAACTGTTTCCAGAGGTCTGTTGTAACCCCCTTCCTTTCTATAGCTCTGCAAGAAGGAAAAGGGGAAAAATCAAAAGATTTTATTTGGTAAGAGTAGCCCTTCCCCCTACCCCTCCTATCCTCCCATCACCACCATGCGCTGATGCCAGCCACACAAGGTGATCACCAACACAAACCCAGCGTGCAGGAAGGACCAACCAGGCTATGCAGGATGCCCAAACCTGGGCTCTCCTTCAAAGAACGTCTTCAAAGAGCCTCTACCAATGCACAGGCAGGGCAGCAACACCACACCCAGACATCCTCCAGGAGCTCTGCACTCCAGAAGCTGTAAAGAAACAGCTGGGGCAAGTCTTCATCTGAAATAGGATCGCTGGATTGCTAGAGGGAGCACATTTTATGTGCATGTGTGTGTCCGTATGCATATGCTTGTCCGTGTGTGTGTGCAGACCCACCCAAGATGTACGACTGTTCATGCACATCCTTGTGCACAAATGGAGTGACACGTGGCACCCAAAGGCTCCACTGCTGCAAACAAGTACCCCCTGTTTTTCTTCCCCATCCCTTCCCCTGCCCGCTGGCCTCTCAGCACCACTGCAGGTCACTTTACCTTCATCTGAACCCAACCCTGCTTTTTCCCAGTTCAGCGGGTGCTGCTCAGCTCCTGCACCCACCTGTGGCTGTGGGGATGCGGAGACCCTGCCACGGCGTGGGGTCACCCCCGGGATGGTGCTCTGCAGCGGGGCTATCACAAAATCACACCTGCAGAAAAGGCAATGGCTCCTCATAAATTTCCAGAGATGAAATCTCTGGCACAAGCTCTTAAAATTGTGATTTAAAAGCATGGTCAAAAGCAGAAGTGGCAGCGTTAGGAACCTAATTCATCCAAGCCATCCGCCGCTTCCAGGAGTTACTGCTTGGGAGGGAACAGGAGCACATGAACCTCAACAGCATCTCCAGAGCTCTGCCACTTCCAGACCCCTGCTAGGAGCAGGTTTCTAGGAAGCACCAAGTACCCACTTGCCTAAAATCCACCCTTTTTGAGAACTCTCAAGCACCAAGATATTTTGACAACAGTCCAAATCCATTTCATGACAAAGGAAAACACGAAGCAATTTGCAAGACTGAGAGTGTCTAATTAGAAAACAAACATGCTGCAAACTGTTCCAGCTGGTCCCAGAGCTGATGTATCTCAAGCAATGGGTGATTCCTGGAGGTCTCATGATCTGCCCATGGAAAGATGAAGATTACTGATAATAGAGTGCATCTGAAATACTTTTTTTTTAATATATGTATCAGCTACTCATACCAGACAAGTCTAAAGAAGTCGACCTTAAGATTCATGCAGTCAAGGTATTTTTTTCTCTTTCCAAATACTTAAGGATTAACTCTGCAAGCACCAAGAATAGCTCTGACCATGGATGATGTCTCAAAGGTACACAGCTGAGCCTTAACATTCCTCTTCTGCACTAAAACCCATACAAAACTTTCTCACTGGGCTGTTGTTCCATTCAGCGTGCTGTCTTGCCTGTGAAACCCACCCTAAAACAGTACTCAAAACCTAATCAAATGGGAGACGATACCCCAGATTTCACTGGGATTAATTCTGATTTCCTCTGGCTAGAGTGTGTGCAAATAATACTAGTTTCTTAAATTAAGAAAATAATTCAAGGTAAGAGTGATCCTTCTCCCAAGCCAGCAGGTCAGGGAGGGGACACCTCTTTCCACTGGGCCTTTGATCTTTGCTGCTTGACCTTGCTTTTGGCAACCTTGGGAGGTCAGGGAAATTGTTTTCAGAGCCCCACAGCCTATTGATTTCTTTGCAAGGGGAAGGACATTGGCATTGTCATGATAATGGCCAACCCCCGAAGGCTTGTAAGGTACTACCCCTCCGAGATGGGAGGGCATGCCCGGTTCTTCAGAGGCAAACAACCTGCCAATCAGTTCCACCCCATGAAAGGGAAGATGAATGTGAGGAGACCTCACCACCTGTATTATAATCTACAGCTGTATTGAAATTTTCCTGGCAGAGCTGAAATTTTAATGTTTAATTTACTTGAACTAATGCGTCACAAAATTCCCATCTACACTGAAAATTCTTATGAACCTTTGGATGGACAGAGAGACCTCCAAGCTTTGATCCTTTTTATTGCTGTATTTCAAAACAAGCAGTTCCTTAAGAAGGTTAAGGAAGCAATAATAAAGAATTTTTAGTGTGCGTACATGATCATTCCATACTGATGCACTTCAGCTTTAATAATATTGTATTAAATTTTATTGTAACCTTGCTGACATTTACTGCAAGGAAAAGTGCGTAAGCTTAACAGCCTTATAAAATACAGCCCAGTAATGTACCTATAAAGCATAATATTTCTATACCAATGATGAGCTATTGCAATTGCATCCAATTTAGTGGCTCATTATTAACGAGCGCAATCACCTTCTCAGTCACATGCTCTGAAACGCAGCATAGTATATTGATGCCATTTCACATTTTACAAGGCAGCTGCTCCAATTTTGCTCGGCGGTACAATGATCTGACAGTGGAAATTCTCTTCTCGTTATGAATTAGCTGTAAAATGCACCTGATGATAAAGAGGTAAGTCCCCACGCACATCACCGTGGCTCTTGTATATTCAAAGCAGTGAAATCAGTTTACACTAGCTGAGATCAGGCCCATTAAAGCTGACTTGCCTCCCTCCACTCCTGAAGATAGCCTTTCACTAAGAAGTGGTACCATTCCATAAAATTGTGGCAAAGAGACAACTACTGAAGTCCTTTTATGGCCTAAAATGGCTCAACACACCTGGGTCTCCATATAACCTGTGCCAGTGTCCACAGGCTGCTCCAAAAGCCCTTGGCCACCCTTGGAGGCCAGCTTCCTGAGAGGCTTTTAGGAATCCCACCTGGTACCCAGCTGCACCGTTAAGTACCTAAGCATCTTGGTAAATCTGAGCTCAATGGTGCATGTGGGAAAAGCTCATTTGGTACCAAAAATTGGACTGTAGTGGAATTTAAGTGCCTCCTTTCACACGAGTACATCTGAGTGTCCCTGCATCCTCAACCACTTATTCCTAAAAGCCCTCAGAACTCTCTTGTGACCTCTCTGTGGCCCATTCATTTCTGAATAGAAGTTCCCAGGCTTTCCCAGACCATTCTGGCAGGCTGAAGACCTGTTGGGATCCAGAGACCTGGCAAAGAAATAGCTAAACTGTCCTTATAATCTCAAGAGGTCTCCTAGGAAGGTCTCTGGATCATTCCCAAAGGCACTAAGGACAAGGTGATGCTTGAAGTAATAATGGCCTTTCTTATTGAAGAGAAGGACAAGGATACAAATTTCAGCACAAGCAGCAGGCTCATTTGCCACCTCCAATAAACATACCTTTCCTTTTCCTCAACCCTTACTCAACACCACCTTCAAAGCTTAGCTCAACACGATGCTTTCACTGGCACAGCTGCAGATTAGCATCATTCAAAGACCAAATCCTGGCGTTTCTCGAAGCTTTAAAACCGGCAGAAGGGAAACTCATCCACACTTGAAAACTCCTACCTTTATGACCACGGATTCCACACCTCCTTCAGCTGCACTGAGACTAGGCACAACAAAAAGGTGATGGGGCAAGACCTTACAAGACGTGAGGGGTTCCCCTGGCATGAACCGAAGTTCAGGGTGTCTAAGGAACTCTACCACATGACAAAACCCCAGTGCAATGAAGCCCTCAAGTGCAGCTGGGGATTTTCTGAGCTGTCAAGGTGACAGAGCCTCAAAGCGATCGGTACCGCTCAGCACGATGAGACAAACACAGCTGGTACCTGGAAGAGATTAATTCAAAGAGTCATCTTGGCTGGAAGACAGGGAAAGATTCTGAGACACTGTGTATGTGGGGTAAAGAAAATAAGTAGTTCATTTTCTTAGAGCATTAAGCTGTAATGGCTGTCAAGGGGGATTACTGATATTGTTATGCCAGTGTCAGCACATGTTGTAGAACAGCTATATTTTGAATTTCCATACTTGCTTAATTTAATGTTCGGATAATCTGGCAAATGAAACAGGAGCCTCAAAGACTTTTTTCCTGTCTTCCTTAAAAAAAAAAAAAAAAACAAAAAAACCCCCCACACCAACTCATTCTATTAAGAATCTTAAATTCTTGGGAGCAAGAGCTGGTGTACAAGGAGGGCACATACTAATCTCATTTATGCTGAGATTTGCTTTCTGTTAAGCAACAGAAAAACAGCTAATCAAGCATAATTCAATAATACATCATCTGCAGATGCAAAGACTCAGAAGATTGGTATGGAGCTTTGCCTATTTACATGAACTGATGATCTAGGCCAGGTGCATTTAATTGCAGATAGGGTGTGGGTGCACACCTAAATAACTCCTCCGATAGCTCCTCCCCAGCTTTGGGCTAGCTGAAATCTGGGACAGCTTCCAGCACACGACCAAACAGCCTCCATGCTCCTCTACATGTGTCATCAGGCTGCAGCAGCCACGACAGCCTGCTTCCCTGGGCAGAGAACACCAGCCCAGCAGCCACCACTATTGCCCAGCACTGCCAGAAGCACAGGCCAGGGCTTGGGGATAACGGCACGGGGAAGCTTAGATCAGCTGGTGACACTGCCATGCCCTCTGTGTCACACCACAGAGCATTTCCAGACATCCTCAGAACAACTTTATGCTCCTCGCAGAAAAAACACAGATGGCAAACCACGGTCTGCTCAGACCCTGCGTTGCCATGGCTGGCCAGCGTGGTCTTCTCTGCTTTTCCCGATTTCCATATTCACAGCCACCACACAGCAGAAGCTCAGGAGAACTGACCTATGCATTCTCCACATGGGTCGTGTCATAAGAAAAAAGGCTCCTTGTGCCAACAGCCCAGCCTACCCGCCCCAGCAGCGCTCGGCAATAGTGGTGGCCGCTGGGCTGGTGTTCTCTGCTCAGGGAAGTGGGCTCTTGTGGCTGCTGCAGCCTGATGGCACATGTGGAGGAGCATGGAGGCTGTTTGGTCTGGCTGCCACGTGCCCTGGGGCTGCTACCGACCCCACACGGGGCAGGCCAGGGGCTCAGCTCTGCTGCAGCTGATGCAAGGGTGGCATTCCACACCAACAGCAAATCTTGCATCACATTACGCTTATCAGAGCTGTCCGGAAGAAAGCAACTGCATTTTGTGGAGGATTTTAATATTCCTTTTCTTTTTTTCATTCAGATTCAAGCCAGAATTTAAAGTCTTTGCAATTCCCTACCTAAGAGAACAGAGACGTGGCTCAGGGAGAGGTGCAGCCGTGGTCTCATGGAGCCCTGGGTACCTCGTGAGAGACACTGTGCCAAGGACCCACAAAGAGGTTCCTTCAAACCTCTGAAATAAAAAAACATCCTCACTAAACAGACTATTCGGCAAACTGGTGAATTCTATCCCCCAAATATTTTTTCAGTGTTACTATTATGCAACTTCAACAGACCATAATGTGATACAATAGGGTAAAGACCTCGTGTTTTTTACTAATTTAAAAGAACCCAGGCACCACCTCTTGCCAATGCTTCCTCTGGCTAATATCTGAGACATAAGAAAAAAGCCATTTGGGGAAGTTGGAGGCTTTGAGGTGCAAAACTCACCAATAGATGGACTAGCAGAGAGCTAGCACGATGCATCAGGACACGCAGACAGACACATAGATATGCATATAAACAGGAGGGAGGCCGAGAGACGTTTCTCTTTGTTCTCCATCTTCTGTTGTGTTGTTAGGGCTCAATGCTAATTTCCGTGGAATTACTACAGCACATTTGTAAACACACATGAAATGCAGACAGCTCTCTGCAATCACTGCTGTCTTGGGCTATTAAGTATAATATTTAGCTCAACCAGATGCCGCCAGAAGTTCGCCAAGCCCATAAAACAAGCTCAATCACATATTTTCGAAAACAAGAACATGAAGCCATTTTGGAATAGTTTACGTAAATGTTTGTGTATTTGTTTCCTTCCATCTGGCAAATTCCCTGCCACGACAGAGAGCTGAAGCCCAAGGGAGGAAGTATTTGAATTCAGTCACCTCTCAGCAACACCCTCCTGAAAAAGAATTGCCATCAGTCCCCCCTCAGCCAGAGCGCGCACAGCTTCCATCAGCACAGACCAGAGAAGATGCTGTTCCTTTGATGCCACACCAAGGGAGAACAGGCCCTCGGCTGTCCGGCCAAGGGCCAAATTTCAAGGGTGGCGGGTTCCACCATACTACGGGGACAGCTCTGCAGGTTTGCATGGTGCTAAAACCCCAACATCCAGCCACAGCCTGTTTCAAGCCTTTCTCTCCCCTTAGGGCAGCTCGAAGGAGCTCTGCAGAGGAAGGGTAACACACTACAGGCTCCAGACCCACAAACACAGGCACCCTTGCAGACCTGAGCACCGCAGCGAGGTGCCTGATGGGCTAGAGCCACCGCAAGCGCAGAGCCCGACGATTTCAGGAAGGCATCTCTACTGTCTGCATTTGCTTTGAGGCTCAGGACACCTTCAGACACCTGCTGTGGCTTTTTATGTTGAACCGAACTTAAGAGCTTGCACAGTCAGTTACTCCACAGCGAAACAGGGCAGGAACAGAAAGGCAAAGGATGTGAAATTATTAAATCTATTAAACTGCAGCCCTAGAGCATAATTATGTCCCGATGCAGAAAGTGTTGCAATGACTAGAAACTTGGAAAACCCCAGGAAGCACCCAGGAACAGCTACACCAGGAGCAGCTGGACAGACTGATAGTCAGGACACAGCGCAGCCCATGTGTCAGCTCCAGCAACCGCCACTGTCAGCACAGACAGCAAGAAACCCACAGGAGAGAGGTGTGAAACAGTCATCCTTTCAAGGAAAAAGGTCCTTAGCCCCAAGTGCCTGAGCCTGTCACTTATTCTGACATTACCCACCCCCTCCAGCACTCCCACTCCAGCACTGAGCACAGCAATGCTCATTCCCTTTCTTCTTGTATCTCACCTGTAGGATTTTTTAGCTGGTTCCACAAACGTTTAATGAAAATACTTTACGATCCAGCCACCTCCAAGCGGCACAAGCCCCTGCTGCAGCTACACATGCTTTAGTTTTGCCCTTGGTGCACTCGTCCTGAAGTGCCCCTGCGCCCCATGTCCTGCCCGAGGTCCCCAGGGGAGATGTTGTCTTCTCCCTGTGCGCTGGGCCCTGCCTGGTATAACAAAAAGCACCTCAGGTGCTATCACAATGCAAATAATGAAGTTCTAAGTCCAGTGACAGCAGATGCAAACAATCCAGGCAAATGAGCAGTTTTAAAATTAGCACAGCCCTAAAGAAAATTACAGTTTTATCTCATTCAGTGAGCTTCCTCTCTGCTTTGCGTGGCCACGTAACCAAACCAGAGGCTCCAATATCAAGAAAAAAACCAACCAAACAGGTAAAAAGCACAGCTCTCGGCAGATGGGCAGCACACAGGTCACACCGAACGCCTGCCCGCACCCTCCACTGCTCTCCCTTGTCCCAGCCCTGTTGCTCCCCCTCGATGCCACCCCACGTGAGGGATGCAGGGCAGTGCCCAGAAGCTTGCCCCTTCCCACAGCTGCGAGTGTGGGCACGTGGCTGGAAGCACCAGCTCCTTGTCCCCGGGCAGCCCCCACGCAGGGGAGCATCAGGGTGGACCTGGCCGGGGGCCAGCACCGCCCGCACGTGTTCCTCGCCCAGACTAACCAGGGGTTTGGTGCTAGGTCTCAAGTTTATCCACAAGGCTGTAAGTCTGGGATGCTTGGCCCTGCCCAGAGCCAGAACACATGTTTGCGGGATATACAAACTGCTTGAAATAGAGGCCACAGAGGACCCATTAGAAATTCAATATTAGCTTTGTAAAATTGCTAATAATTAGCTACAGCTCTTTTCTCCATCACAGCAGCTGGTGACATGAAAGTGATTAAGTTTCTAATGAATAGATTAGGGTTACTGAATATATTAAATAACAAGGGTTTTAATCAACTGTTTATTGATTCCAGCAAGACAGTTCTGACGGCAAAAAAAACACTGGGTAGCAGTGGAATTTATTTATGGGCTAGTGTTCTACATCAGAAATAATTAAAAATAGATTATTTTTCACCAAATCTAGAGCTTTTTTCTCTTTGAAGCAGCTCAATATGGATTAAATTAACTGCAAATAATAAATTAAGGGAGAATTGAAAGCTAAATTTAGAGTGGTGAGGTACTCACAGCCTGGCAGTCAATCTCTGTTTTCAGTTGTGGTAAAACCAGCCACATATTTATTGTCTGGTTTTAGCCAGGAGAGACAAAAGGTCGGGCATCTTGGGCAAGAGGCTGCTGAGGCACCATCCCTGTTGTCCAGCCTCATGGGAAGGATCCGTAAGGACCCCATCCCAAAAATCATTTGGGGACAGGACAGTGTTAACTAATCAGAAGAAAAACCTTTATTCACACAAGCTCCTTTGTACGGGAAGAACCAGAAGTGTTTTCCACAGAGGTGTAGCACACAGCTACTAACACTACAGGCAGTCCGAGGGCGGCTGGGGTCCACACCCCGGTGTCACAGCCTGTGCCCAGCACCGCAGGGAGCCACATGCCTCCGGCTGCGGGTGTAGAGGGGAGGTCTGGGCTACTGCCAGGGCAGGACATGGACACGGGTATTCTCTGAGCAGGGTCCCGTTAGAACACCCAGAGCACCGCAGCCCCCCATCCCTGTGACCCTCCGTGCCAGATGCAGCTGGCGAGTGGGGCTGGGGTGCCCCGCACCCCAAGAGGAGCAGGGTAAGGGCTATGAGATGGATCTCTGGAGCACCCACACCCACTGACCAGTACCACTGTTGCCCCACAGCTCTCCCCTTTTCCCTGCTTCATCTCCCCCTCACTCAACCCATTGACTCGTACCTATATGCAATTTCTTCCCTGCTATTCCTCTCCCTTCTCAGTTCGCTGGGTGCCACCGGGAGCAGGGCGAGTTCCTCCTCCCCAAGGAAATCCCTGCAGAGACAAACAACAGCCTGGAGCCCTGACCCCCCTTTTCAGATTAAGACAGCAGTCCCACCTCGAAGCCTAGTGCTCAGGTTATCGCCAACAAACCCCTGTGGCAAAACAGCTTTTCTGCTGGCTGCACCCCTCGCCCTCGCTGGGTGTCAGGGGTTACGTGCTGCAAGGCAAAGGATCAGCCCGGGGGTCATTCCCACAGCTGACAGGACCTCTCCAATGGGCAGCAAGAGCTTTGTGCTAAAAAGCTGTGAACCTGCTGGTGACATCTCACATCCCAGCTCTCGTAAACGAAGCTAAGAAACAATTTCGTTCTGCTCATCGGAGATCTTTCCAGTGTTGCTCATCGATCTCGAAGGCTGGGTAAGAGACAAGCTGCACATTTCACATTCTCTTTAAGCAGTTTCCCTTTCTGCTCCTGTCAGGTTCAGAGGACCACAACTACATCCCTTCATGCAATAGGATCCAGGATGTTCTGCGGTTTTAATTACCCACAGTGGACACCAGCCGGAGGAAAAAGAAGAAATGTTTAGGAGTGCTAACTTTTTCCATGGCTCCAAAGGGCTGAACAACTTTCTGCCAGTATATATAGCTACCTAGGGGTCTATTATTTTATTAAAGGATATTTGAAGTGCTCCATGACATAAGCAGATCCATAATATATATATACAGCGCATATGCATACGGAGCCATTTATAGAGCAAATCTTTCTAGCCCTGATAGTTTATAATGTAGAGGACCTTTAGTCTGGCATTGAACAAAAGCCAAACGCTGCATGTGCTCTTTAAATCAATGTAATGCAGAGAAGACATTTTTCTTTGGAGCCCCAGTGGAAGCAGGATTCCGTGGAAGGTTTTGCTCTCAAAATGGCAGCTGTCTGAAGCCGCAGCACAGGTTTGGGGCAGCATAGGCGATGACTGTCAAAAAGGTCTTGGCATACAGCAGGCCGTTGTGGCAATCGAGGGGCCATGATAAACCAGATTACTGTGTGTACATGGCGGGATACAGGGTTACCACTGCCGCACAGGTGACGTGGGCCGGCATACAGAGGCAGAGCATGCGAAAACAGGTTGGATCCACGTGACTTTCACCAGCCACACAACCGCACCATGTGAGGGCTGTGGTCCTCTCTTTCCTCCTGTTTTGTGTGTCTGTCTGTTGCTAAGTCCCCTTCCCCTCAAGAAAGTTAGCATACAGAGAAAAATAAACAACAGACCGCTGACAGTTACCTCCTAGGCTTTCCTTGCACTAACGTCACATTTTTCAGATCAGACACCAAGATATGAGCTGCAATATTAATATCTATATTTGACACCAACACTACAATTACACTTTTATGCCATGTAATGTGATAGGTAACCATGTATTTAGTCCCAGACAGTTAGACGTAAAGATCATCTGCATCCCCAAGCCCAAACGTAATTTGATCAAGTTTCTCCTTTTTTTCATTCTGCTGCATCTCAGTATCTCAGCTCTTAAATACAGGAGGGGTGACACAACCAAACACCAGCCACATCCCCGTTCAGCTGAACATACCCCGTAGTGCCTGCACATCTGGGACAGTCTCACACACACAGACTGCCTTGCTGCAGCTCCTCATCTCAGTGTTCCTTCCAAGGCTGCTCTGTCCGTGCATAAAAATAGATAAAACCAAACCATAATGCTCTGAGGACTGGTTATTTTAGGTCCGGTCACTTAAGTCTGTATTTACCTGCTAAAGGCATGTCTCTGTGTTTGGTGATGCTGGTTAAATTCAAGAAAAAGTCCCACTACAGGAGAGAACAACTGCAGCAAGAACTTTCCTTTTTGTATGCATGCAAGATTTTAATGTAATTCGGAGTTTTCCCAGGTTTTTGTTGATCATGACCTTCTGAGCAGGATACTTCAGGAAGAAACAGATCAATCTTTTGCCCCAGCCAGCTGCCACCCGAGCACTCACGCCTTGTAAGCATCAAAGGCAGCTTTTAGTTTGATTTTCCAGACAATTAACACAGAGACACCTGACCCCCGGATGGTGGAGAAACCCCACAGAGACATGATGGGGACTGACATGTAGGAGTTCATAGCCACATATCAAACCCAAATCAGATCTTTAAAGCTGTTTGCATTTACTACCACCCAATGGGGTCTGTGCTGTGCTGGCTTCTCATTTAAAGGGATGGTGACTCTGGTGCATGGTTACATGTTTTCCTTAACTTACTTTATATCTTTACCTTACAAGTTAAGTGCAGTTAGTTCCACGTGCTGTCTCGCTGTGTCTATACAGTGATTTTCCTTAGTTTCCAGGTTTCCACAGCCATCCACACACACCTCATTGGGACAGAATTACATTTACTTGCCCCTGAGGCTCTAATTCAGCAAAGTCTTTGGGCTTTTATGACACAAAGTTTCAGCAGGTTACCCTGGTCCTTCCTGGCTTTGGGGGGTAGGGGAAAGCCTGCAGCACAGTCCTGCCAACAAGGATTCTCCAGGGACATCTCTGGCTTGTGCTCCAATCTCAGATACACTCAGGACAGGGGAAGCTGGAGAGGTGATTTAGAGCATGCTTTCCACACCATGACCAAAGAGCACTCTGAACTGAACTACAGTTAAAATCTAGGTGCGGAGAGCAGAAAAACTTCAACAAAAAATAGAGCAAACCCCAGAGGAGGAGGCAGCATCTCCCCCATGCACCAGGACTGCTGTGGGAAGCAAGTCCCAGTTGGCATCACAAGTCCTAGTTGGCATCAGCAGCACTGTGAAATGAAGGTGCCTTCGAGGCATCCTTTTCTATCACAGCATCAGCCTTTTTTTTTTCCTCTTTCAATCCCAGAGACAAACCCCAGTGAAAGCACTAATAGAAGCAGTATTTCAACCCTGCTTCCCTCCCAAGCCCTGGAAGTTGGTCTTTTTTATGACAAAATCAAGAATGCTTCCTTACAGTCACCATCCCTATTGCTTGCACTTCTCCTGGTGTATAGAAAGTGTCACAGGTAAAGAAACATATTTCTTCCTAGTCTTTAAAATATGTTTTTGACTTGCTCCTATGCTGAACTGGCCAGAGGAAAGCCAGGCTCGCAGTCATAATTCAACACGTGAGATAAATTGTCCGAGCATAGGAACAGTGCCAGAACATTTAATAAGGAAGTGGAACACGGTCAAGGGCAGTGAAAAAGAGGGCTTGGGCTCTCTTGTTGCATCCCAAAGACAGCAATCCCTTCTCCTCCAAGCCTCACAAGACCAGATGAGAAGACCTATGACATTCTCAAGAGACACATGTCAATCAAAAGTTCATCATTCACGTCCAGGCTCCTCACCTAAAGCACACTGTGCTGGGGTGAGTCTTTGCCTTTGAGTCACGTTGATCAGCTTGAGAACAGAGCCTGAAATGTTGATCGGCTTGAGAGCACAGCCTCACACACCCTGCTGGCTCCGCACTGCGCACTGCGAGCTGGGCGGCAGCGCGGTGGGCTGAGAGCCGCATGCCCCCAGGCACCCAGCTTGCCCACTGTTCCTGCAGAAATCCTCTCTGTCCCTTCTTACCATCTGCAAATTCATGCCCCAAGCTTAGTTTATCTTCTGCTAGAGGGGCTGGTATCCAGAACATGCTGGCAGGAGCATGCAGCTTCTTGAGCTAAGCAGCCATCTGGGAGAGCCTCGTTTCCAAGAGGTGGCTGGAAAATTCAGCAGTGTGCAGCACCAGGAGAGGTATGTGGAGACCACACACCCAAGTCTGGAAACAGTTCCCAGCATGTTCCAGCAAGACCTAACCATGCTGGCAGCTGACTACACCTTCCTGTTAAGTCCCTAAACTGCTAGGTGTGTGGAGACCATACCACAGCAGATGGTGTGCATCCTGACATGAGGGCATGAGCTATGGATTCACTCTCTGAGGTTGTGGGGTCATTCCTAGAAACCACCAAGCATCCAGTTGAGCTCAGCAGGACAAAGTCAGATGTCAAAGATGCACCACAGGAATCATGATGAAAACCCTCTCCAAGTCATTAGCCCCTCTTCCTTTCTTTCACTGCTCCCATTTGATAAGTCCCTGGAAAGAGCAAGGTCAAAGATGAAGAAAGTAGTAAATACTTTCAGGGAGAGACGGCAGAGAAGTTGCATGGCAGAAAGACCACTAAGACCAAATCCACCCTGGCCATTTTCACCATCTGGAGCAGCATGCACTCAAATATGGTCCTTGCAGGGATGACCTCATCCCCTCCAAGCTCAGGTTGCAATTTATACTGCTGAAGCACCAGGAAAATCAAATGCCAAAGGTCTTCAGAGGAGGCATGCATCACTGGATTACCCTAGGATAACCTCCCACTCTGCTTTTTCCTCCCCTCTCTGCAGTAAGTGCAAGGTACCAGGCACATATCCACAGGCACATCCCACCACCGATGCACCCAGGTGCCCCTCCTCACTCCAAAGAGATGCGACTGCACGGAGCCAAGGAGGGGTGCTCGAGGCTGCCCTTATCACACTTCATCTGCACAAATGCCAGAGAGCCTCTGGGAATTTGAGATTTGTCAGTGTTTCCCATCTCACATTTCCTACTGGAAATCCCTCCAGCTGGTGAGATGCTGTAATAGGTACCATTTAGCGAGCTAATGAAATCCATATGTAATTGTCAGAAAGATAATTGACACATTAGGACTCCAAGATTTGTGTTTGGCCTTTTGCAGTTTACATCTCATGGCGTGGCAGCTGCAGGGATGGCAAACGGGCAGCATTTAACAGCACTGCATGCATGTCATCTTTTCTCCCCAGGTTAAAAGTTCTACCTGCCCAAAAGGCTGGTTTAATGTGGCACAGAGGCCACACACCTCTCCTCCCTTAATATTACACTGTTGTCTTGCATCTTCTTTTCTGGAAGATCTCCACTAGGAAAATGCTTGCAAGGAGCACGCTACCAACACGTGGCACTGCTACACAGAGATGAGTTAAACTGAAGTGAGGGTGGGCAGGCAGACGCCCTTCTTGCTTATCATTTCCACCTGCAACTTAAGTTTTGACTACCCTAATTGCTTTCATCACCTGCAAAATTTGTCAGTGAGTTAAACTGAAGTGAGGGTGGGCAGGCAGACGCCCTTCTTGCTTATCATTTCCACCTGCAACTTAAGTTTTGACTACCCTAATTGCTTTCATCACCTGCAAAATTTGTCAGTTCACCATGCACTTTGGCCATGGAGGACTCCATCAGTGACCCCTCTCCACTGGGAAAACCGACCATTTATTTGTATCCTTTAGCCAGACCCAGGCCCATGGAAGGACATGCCTTCATCTCCTACCATAACTTAGCGTAGGAGCCTCTGATGAGAAAACTCAACAACAGCGTTTTGAAAATCCAAGCACACTCTGCAACCTGGACCAAGCTTGTAGTGGAAAATGTCCAAACATGCAAATTCCACGCAGTCATCAAAACTACATTTTCCACAGGTTGAGCATGAACATCCCTTGGTTGAGGCAAAGCCAAACCTACCACATGGATCTGTACATCCAAGGCTCCTGGTTCAGGCCAAGGTATGACTTTAAAAGAGATCTTCTGATTTGCTGTGGAAGCTTCGCAACGTGTGAATCGTATCCAGACAGCCACAGCACTTCTGGGCTCGGATGCCATCTGGAAATCATTACAAAGCACAGACTCGCTCATGGGATTTCATGCACTTCCCGCCCGACATGGGAACAGCCTGTTCCTCATTGTTCGGCTGCTTCTGTTCCTTGACATATCAACTAGAGACAGAGCAAGTGTCTCCACACTGTGAGCTGCCTTTTTCTTCCTGCCCTTTCAAATCGTCCCTTTGTCCCCAGTTTGCAGGGTAGTGATCCTCCCTCGTGGCATTTCGCACTGCCCGTCGCTCCGCCAGCGCAGGGCCATGCTCCGTGCGCAGCCCCCGGCACTGGGGCAGGTTGCAAAGCTCTTGGCTGAGGCCTGAGGCCAACTGGAACGGGGAGGTTTGGGGTTTCAAGTCTTTTCGTCTTTTTTTTTTTTTTTTTTTTTCTCTTCTTCTTTTAAACACATTTTGCTAAGCACAGAACAATGCGGGAATAGCACAGAATATATACTTCTTTCCTTTTCTAATTAATTTCACAAACTAAGCAGGATCCGTAGCTTTCCTGAGCTACCTCAGGGACCCTCTGGAGTCTCTCAGATGTTCATATTTCAACCTCCTTTCTGTCTGCATTTTATGCATTCTTCCTCTAAAAATGTTGAACTCCCTCTCCCCTCTCTTCCCTGCTTTTAGGGAGATTTTTACAGGCATTGGGAGGCTTCAGATAAAACACAAAGAACCCAATTCTCCATTGCTACATAGTTTTTGCAGTCACTTCCACTACTGAAAAGCAAAATAAAATGTATGAATCAGAAGTGTTCTTAGTGATATACTTTCTGCTAACTAGAGAAGACTGAAAAATGCTATTTTGCTGCATATTCTGACTAGCTCTCCTGATCTGATGGTGCATGGTAAAGCAGCAGCAAGTGATACACGTTCAAACAGCTTTGGTAACGATCAGAAGACCTCCCAGTCCTGCTCTGGAAGGAAAGTCTGACAAAGCAGGAACATCTGGATGCAGCCAGAGCAGTTGGTGTGTATTTACTGAACCAGCTTATTTACCACTTAATTGTTTCCAAGCAGTTTCATGCTCTTAATGTTGTGTCAAGAGCAAAGGCAGAGCACTCAACATGTTTAATGACCAACTTAAAGCCCCGCTATAAGGAGTCACGCGATGGTGCAAGAAATAACGCTGCTCTAAGATTTCAGCCAAGCAGAAAATACCTCCAAAGAGCTTTATGCAAAGGGGTGGATGCGTAAGGAGCTTGGCAATGGAGACAGCAAGTGCCCAGAAAACTGAAGGCAAATGCCAGGAAGCCAGATTAAGCTTTTATGAGCCAATCGTTATTCAACTAAACTCAAGATTACGTTTTCATGAAGGAGGGCCCGACCTGTGCATAAACATTGGTGGAAGTGACTGCTCAGCCCCACACACCATGCAGCTGTAGCCAACTTGAGACCAGGACAGGCTGATGGATTGACTGATGGATGGATGGTGTGGCTGCTGAGCTGCCGATCCTGGAACAAATAGCCCAAACCTGCTAAAATCAGCAACACTTCAACATTTTTTCATTGACAGCCAATGTGTTGCAAAGGAAGGAGGAAAAAAAACCCAACCAGCATTGTTTTTATTGCCTCTTGAACGTCAGCTGGCATACTCTGCCTTGGGATAATGCACCCTAATTATACAGCCAGTCTTCCAAACACACTCTTCAAGTCTGTCGCATGTGGCATTTACAGTTGCTGTAATAATACAACAGACAGCCAAGAAGCATAGCATAAGCACACCTCTGACCTGCAAGTGACCCACTAATTAGTGGATGCACAAGGTTAACGAATGGAGCGCTTCATACAGGGAGGCGCGTTAGCAGCGTGAACTCCAACCTCAGTAAACTGGGAAATCTATGCCAGGAGGTGTTTACACATTCATTAGTGGCGTTGGCGAAACAAAACACAACAGAAAAGCCCCTTCCTGTTAATATTATGCTCAGAATAAAATGAGAGGTCTCTTTTTTCTGCACGCAACAATTACTGCAGAGGTTGAATCGTAACTATGGAATTAGGCGCTGCATTTGGAAACTGCAGGCGATTAGCTCCTGGTTGGCCCTAGATGCCTTGCCAGGGTTTGCCTACTATCGCTACCAAGTCACAGATGCCTTGTTTTATCCTTTGGTTGGTAGTGAAACGTTTCTAGATGCTCAAGATTACACTGGATTAATGCTTGCAGGGATCTGGAAGCATTTGGACCTGGGTTCAGAGGGCACATCTGGCCCAACACAAAGGTGCCAGACTTGGACAGCTCCAAGCTCTCCACTGGGGCAAGCAGAGCCATGCTGCTGGCCACAGTGTTGGCTGGAGCATCCCCCAGACCCAGGAGGCTGCATTTCCACCCTCACCCTTCCCCTCCTTCCCAAAGGAGAATTATACCACAATAATCCAGGAAAGGGGAATATCTGACTTATTCCCAGTGCTGACAGGTAGAGACAGCTAGGACTTGGGGTCAACCCCAGTCAAGTAGCTGTAAGCCAAGCCACCAAACCAGGAGCTTCAATGTAAATGGGGTCAGATCCCCCATTCTCCTGGCAGGTATTCGTATCAGGGCAGAAAGGGAAGGGGGCTGCTGTCTCCAGTCAGATCTTTCAAAGCAGCTCCCAGTTCTGCAGTTGCAGTGGCAAACCAATAGCAGGGTTGTTACTACAAACTGCTGATCCCAGCCTCCATCACAAAATGACACTGGCATGTCCCAAAATGTAGTCAATCCTCAGTTAAACCTCCTAAGGCATGATCTAGACCTGACAAGAAATAGAACAGGCAAAATTGCTGAGAAACTGATGGGAGCACAGGCACCCCAGGCAGGACCCAGAGCTGTGCAATCACAGCAGTGCACATGGTTGATGGATGGAGCATGAGCAGTTTGTTATTAAAAAAAAATGGAAACAGATATTTTTGTCAAAAGAGTAATTTTGGTGGGAAAGCCCTTTTTTGACAGAACACTAAAAATCTGGAAGCTGTTTTTATGTTTTCTTTTTAAAGGAAAGAAATTTAAACCCTTCCAGCTCAATCAGAACCCCAATGGGCTCTAAGGATCTCCCATCTGGGAAAGGGAGTGTCAGCTCCATTGCAAAACAGATAAACTTCAAATTCTACTAATATTTTTCCTATGGAAATGAGATATTTCTTGGGCAGCCCACCACTCCCAGAGCCACCTCAGTGCTGCTGGAGTGATGCTGCACAGCTAGGGACCAGCGCCACATGTTTCCTCCTGGAAGCACCAGCTGAAACCTGCACCCTCCATCACTCCCATAGCAAAGACAGAGGACCCAGGGAGCAAGATTTCATATCACATATCTCCCACTCAAGAATCCTCTCTCCTCTGGAAAACATCGACTTGTTAAGGGAGACAAAAAGAAAAGTCACATCAAATTCTTACGGGAGAGAAAAAGAAAGGTCTTGTCCTTCTGGCAAACCCGTGGACTGTACCCGTTAAGTTGATCGCTCTCTCTGTTGCTGCCAAAGCAAGGAAAGACTTCCCATATTTGCCTCCTGCTTTAAGGGAGGTGAAGAGCAGAGCACTGCATTTCAGGCAGGTATTTTTCAGCTACATTTGGGAGCAAAGATTTCCTTTGATCTGTAGTCCAAGCTGGGATTTTCAGTAAAGCTGCTCCCTCCAAGTTATTTGAGGTGAACATAATTGCCCTCCAGCTAACGCCCATATGGGAAGCAGCCCTCCCAACGGGCCCACTCCTGGAGGAACGGTCCACGAGGGAGTTTCCACATCACCCCCAGCCCACCTAAGCAATGTGAACAGCCAAAACAAAAGCAATAGTAGGAATTTGTTTAGCAGCAAACAAAACAAGTAGCCAGAGGCTGAGAAAAGAAAGAGCAGAGCAGTGCAGAAAGAGGGGTGACTGCCAGCACGAGAGGGGTTGGGCAGACATATCCTGGTCATTTGCTGCACTCCTGATGTGGGGCAAGGGGAATGCAGCAGGGTGGTTTTCCCTGCATCAGCTGCCACTGACTGGCTTGTTCACTCTACTCCAGCCTAGCAGGCACAAAGCAATCTCTAAAGAAAAAAAAAAGGAAAAAAAAAAAGAGAGAGGAAGAAAAAAAAGCT
The DNA here is from genome assembly GCF_023634155.1 of Falco peregrinus. Classification (NCBI taxonomy): domain Eukaryota; kingdom Metazoa; phylum Chordata; class Aves; order Falconiformes; family Falconidae; genus Falco; species Falco peregrinus. Next base: position 115,632,524 of record NC_073722.1, on the reverse strand, counting down.
TCCCTCCCCATTGGAAGGTGGAGGGGATTTTTGCTCTAATCCCTAAACAAACACATTTAATTCCATTAAACACTCGCTGGCATTACTGAAACATATCATTCTCCTGGTGCTGCATGCAGAGCACAGGCTGGGTTTCAGAGAGCTGGGCTCCTGCGATCACAACCTGCCCCAGTGGGAAAAACAACTCCTTTGTCACCGTTCACTAGGAACAGGAGGGAAGTGGTAAGTTAACTTCAGGAAAATTGATAATTTGGAAGATTTTATGGTCCAATATCTATAATCAATTCCAAAGAACCAGTGCAAATCTCAAAGTGAACTGGTTCTCTCTCCTTTCTCTTCCTGTTCTACAGTCTTTCTCTCCTTTATGCCAGTTTGTCTTTACCCTTCTTACTGACAATTAGTGCAGCTGACAGTAACAAGTATCTCACTTCTTGCAGAGCATCGGGGTAAGGCAATCAAAGGGAAAAGAAGGATGGCAGATGGGCAGGATTATTTCCCAGCTCCTGACACCCCAATACAAAATATTTTCTCCCTCCCATCATAAAACTGGAGAAGACACACACAGAGAAACAACCAAGAAAACCTCTATGAAGTTGCATGAGCCAACATCAGCTGAATTGAGCAGATGTCAATATTTTTTTTTCAACTGAAACCAAAACTGTTTGCTTCTTCTCTTTCCTTTTTTTTTTTAAATAAGGAAACACATTAACCTGGCTTTTGTTTTATTGCAGATTACTGATAATTCCAAAGTAACACAGCATTTGTATGAAAAAAGTCATTGCTGGAGCTGGAACTATTTAATTCTGTACCATCATAAAAGTCAAATTATCTCTTAAAACGAGCCCTTTCTCATTGAGGTCTATTTGAAAAACTGGATTTCTCAAGACTTACATTTCCCAGACATTCCTGACCAGCTTTTTTCTGGGTTACATGGATAGAGATGACGATGCGGTTAGGAATTCAAATCACCAACATGATGAGTTGGACAGGGGTGGCCCAGCTCCAGCACGTACTCAGAGCCTGCTACCACCTGATTGCTGCTCTGTGGCCTTAGGGCAAGACGAGCTCTGCAGATGCTCATCCTTTGCCCATCACTGTGGTAGGTCTTTTCCAGGCTCCAGGTGAACCAGATAATATTCAAAGCGATAAATACTTGCAAAAAAAACAGTTTTGGAAAGCATCTAAAAATCACATTTTTTTAGGCTGAATGCAATGCACAAAGGGTGTCTCCCACCCCAACTCTTCCCTTTACACCTTTCTCTGATGCACATGGCTGCACCAAGACATGGGTATGGATCCACCTGGCCAATTCACGGGTCTTCCCATGAAGCCTTACAGGACAAACAATGCAGTGCAACTACCCCGCCATGGAAACAGCAACAAGGATGGGATCAGCCAATGCTCATGAAGACTGCATCCATCTCACAGCCTCCTCCTGCTGCAGTCCTCCTTCCTCACAAGACAGAACCTCCAGCTGCTCAGCAGCGACTCTCCCCTCCCCAGTTTCAACAGTACAACCAGTATAAACCAGCAGTTCTTTCCTTGTCAGACTTGCTTTGACTGGGACATGTTAGGGAGCAATTACCAAAGCAGCTTTGCTGGTTGACTTGGGGGAGAGGATGGACAAACAGCTGGAAAAAATAACCATGGCAGCAAGCACAGCTGCAGCCTGAGGACAAGTCCCCAGCCCCATAAATACCCCTCTGGCTTAGGGCACAGACACTTTTAAGGAAATCAGCTAAATTCTGGCTCCATCTTCTCACCCAGCAACTGCTGCTGTACCCCGCACTCCCGCACAGGGACTCTCAGTGATGAAGGTGCTGCCAGCACCTTACTGTCACCTATAGCATCACTGCAACGCTTCTGCCATTTACTTGAGCAAAATAAAGCTGCAAGCATCCCTTTAAATGAGGGAGAAATTGGCTTTGTAGGACTATAATGATGATGAGGAGTTTAAATGTAACCACAAATATAAAACTTTAAAACTCTCATAAACAGATTTGAAAGGGAGCCAGAGGAACTGGTGCAAATGTGAGCTACTCCAGTGCAAAGTAATAATAAAGACACAACTATAAACCTGGGCAAGAAGGAAGAATGAGAATCGGTGAAGAGTTTTCCTTTTTTGTGTGTGTAGGAATCAGCGTTGAAAATAGGACCTTTTATAAGCGAGGCGAGCTTGATTTTATTTTTTATTTTATTTTATTTTTTGCACTCCTGGTTAATTGGCGAGTGTAGCCAGAACACAGACACATGCCAAACGCAGATGTGTCAGCCCAAAGAGGTTCTTCAGATGGCCCCGAGCCAGGTAAACATTTGACCAAAAAGCCCACCTAATTTTAGTGGGCTGAAGTCTGGAAAAGCGATTAACTACAGAAAGGCCAGTGTATTGCTTTGTACCTGGGGAATGCCGGAGCAAAGCAAAGGCTCTCAGGCCCTAATTAAGAAACTGCCTTTTCACTTGACGGAAAGCCGGAGCGCCATGAAACGAAGGAAGCTGGTGCTTTTCCAACAGTGCTCATAAAGCTGTCAATAAGTTGAGAAAGTGGCCTTGATGGTGTGAAAAGCCATCTCCAAGAAAAAAAAAAAGAAAAAAAAAATCTTTGCTGTTCAATAAGGCCTAACAAATCATCTAGGATCATATAAGTGGCAAATTTAACAGCAAATTAGCAGTGTTTATGAAATCTAGACAGTTAGCCAGCTAGAAAAGGCAAAAATCAAGAACAGGTAGTTATGAAATCAGATTCAGCGAATTGTTGTTTGTTTTTTTTAAATCATCCTGAGCCATCCTGATGCTCAGGACAGCAAGGGATTGTCTGTCTTTTGGAAGCAAGTTGTTCCTTTTGGAACCACGACGCCAAGAGCAGACAGAGCAGGCACGGCATGGCATGCTGCAGGCCAGGTGAACCACAGGATCCCACCACGGTGACCGTCCCCTGGCAGGACACAGGTTTGCCAGGCTTCCGACGGATCCACGGTGCAGAAGAACAGACCTGGCTTCCAGATGTAGCTCTTGCAGCTGGGAGAAAAGTCCATCACCTTATCTTTACAGACTCCAGAGCTTCCAGAGGACTAAAATGGCTACTTCTCTTCATAAAATTAATGGCGTGCTTTTTATGGGTTTCAGTACAGCTGGGAGCCTGATTCTGCTTAGAAGGGACTGTTAATACAATTACCAGGCTGGTTTTACACTGTAAATTCTCAGTTGTTTTCTTTGCACTGTTTAGGAGTTTCTCATTTAGACATGCCCTGGAAATCAGGTTGGGTTGTTACCGCAGCTGTACTGAAGGTGAATGCTGGCATTTGCTTTATAAAAAACATATTTTCAAGGTTTATAATAGCCATAAAAGTTTTCCCTTCTTGCCAAAACTTGGCATTGACACTTCAGCAGAGCTCCGAAGAACATTTTTTGGAAAATTTTGAAGAAAATTTACACACACCACATGAAGTTTTCAGGCCCAGAGGCTTTAGAGGGCAGACGGGGCTGGGGGTTGGTAAAAGGGGGGGGGGGGGGGGGGGTGTGCACATTTCTACAGCATCTGCACTGGGCCACTTACCCTCCCAGCTACATGCAAGCTCAAAGGAGGCTTTAATCTCTTGTCCTCCATTAGGAAGTGCTACCATATTAACTTAATTGCAGGCTGATAAACCTCCTGATGTGAATACAGTTATAAATGTTTATTTTTAGGTATTTTATAGCAGTGGACTTACCCCCTTATGGGGAATATAAGCTGCACCAGTGTAAGTCCTTATACAGTTATAACTATGCCAACACAGTTCTGAATGTGCAGTTATTAAAAAAAAAAAAAAAAAAAAAAAAACAAAACACACCAACAAACTCAGTTTTATCCACTGTGATCATATCAAGTATTAACCAGACTTAATCAAATCAGCAATGAAGGGGGAGAGAGGAAGCACAGCTCTATTTAAGCGTATTTATTTACCACTGGAAAAACAGTCAGGAAACAATTTTCCCTTCTCAGAATTTTGAGATTCCCACAGAAAATCACTGAAAAGTTAGTCTCAAAAATCTTCAGGTGTTGAAAGACAGGAAGGAGAGGGGAAACGTCACTGGATAATTAAAAAAAATGGAAGGATGTTTTGTTTTGATCTTTATGTGGTTTGTTTGTTCATCCTTTGGCAAGATGCAACTTTTAGGCAAACAAATTTTTTAAATCTATTTCAGAAAATCTTGACTCAGGCCATTTAGGAAACGAAGCAAATACAAGAGAAGAAGAAAAGTCCTTGCAAGGATAAAGGCTGGTTAAAAGCTAGGAAATTAAGAATGGTCAGATCTTGCAAGGGAGCAAGGTTGACATGGAGCCCTAGAGAGAACTGCGTCATTAAAAATGCATGTTCATAAATGACCTGGAAAAGGGCGTGAGCAGTGAGGTGGGAAAGTTTGCTGACAACACTAATTTTGAGAGCATTGTGATGAACTACAAAACAATTTTATGATACAGTGACAGGTAATTAAACGGCAGATGAAATTCAATGCAGATAAATGTAAAGGGACTTGCCCAGGAAAAAATAAAATCTAAACTTCCTGTATAAAATTATGGGCTCCAAGCTGACCATAACCACACAGGAGCAATACCTTGGGGTTAGGACGGATGGATCTGTAAAACATCAGCTCATTGCTCAGCAGCAATTAAAAAAATCCATTATTAGAAATTATTAGGAGTAAAGAACAAACCAAAGAGTACCATTATACCACTAAGTCTATGCTTCACCTGCAGCCTAATTACCACGTGCAGTTGTTCAGTCATCCCAGAAAGGATATTGTGGAATTGCAAAAGGCAGCAAGGCTGGGCAGAGTAACTATGGCTCCCATACGTAAGGGTCAAGCAAGCCAGGACTCCCCAGCCCAGGAAAGAGTTGACTTAGAAAGAAAGGACACAAGTCTACAAAACCACAAGTGACATGGAGAGGTGGATACTGATCACTCCCTCTTCCAGTACAAGGATTCGGAAAGAGCAAACGAAGCTGTTAAGAGCCAGGTTCCAATCCAGCGAAGCAGAGGACTCTACTGTGAATATATTAGCTCCCTCTGCAAAAGGACATTGTGGATGTTAAAGGTTTATCTTGGTTCAATAGAAAATGAGACAAGTACATGGAAGAAAAGTCCATCAAGTGCTACTGAATACACAAAATCCACATTTGTCACAGGACAACTCCTGAATAGAAAACTCCTGAAAATTTTTAGTGCTGGGAGGATTTATGATGTATGCCTGCCCTGTTCCTGCTCTTCCCAATGCCTGCACTTACAGCCACTGCTGCCGTCTGATACCGAGCAAGCTATGGCCATCGCCTGTCCCAGCACAGCCTTTCGTAGCTTCTTTTCCTCTACTTTGAAACATCTTACAAACTAAGAAAATTGTTAAAAATTGCTCTCCCACACAGGCAGTTTTGCTCTCAAACAGCATTTTATAAGAGAGGGGAAAGGTTCAGTAGAAACCAGATCCAATGCAGTGTGGTAGCCTGCCTGGAGCCCGCCAGCACGGGACCCACCACCAACAGCACAGCGGTCTCCTGCTGCCAGCACCACGGCATGGGATGTGCTCCTGTTCTGCTTACATGGGACTTATATCCAGCATCAGCAAGCAAGAAACAATCCCTTGCACTGTTACCTTTTTTTTTTTTTTTTTTAAACAGTTATAGAGCAGGTCAGAATTTCCCAAATACTAAGATCTCTTAAACTTCAGGTCAGAGATGAGGATAACAGATCTATAATCACTAACACTGTGTCAGCTCTCATTGCAACAAGTTCTGTCCAGGACATCAGCACTAAAGGCAGTGAAGAACATCTGGGCAGAGAACAGCTGGACAGCCAGCCTCCAGCGCTGTCTTTGAGGCACCAGTGACAAGCAAGACGTCAGAAAATGGGACCTGAGGGCTCTGTAAGGCAACAGGCAACAGCCATCTATGGTCATTCCTTTGCTTTCAATATTCATTTTTCCTTAGTGTGATTTTCCTTCTCATTTGCCTCAATCAATCTCTTCTCATTTCCAGACCAAAGGCAAGTCTTTAGGGATTTATTACAGTTGTTGTTATTTTCACAGGACAGCAGCTACGCTGAGTGCTAAATTAATTAGCCATCACCTTCCACTTTCTCTGCTTTAAGCAGACTGGAACAATTGCTCCTTTTTTAAGCCCATCGTCACCCCTGCCATCACCAACCTGCTCAGGAAAGACCCAGACAGTCTAGCAGGGAGTAAGAATGGACCCTGAAAAGCCCTTGCCGTGGTATTTTTAGGATCAAGGCCCCTACAACAAGGGTATGCTGCCACTGTGTGTCTGATGATGAATTTATAAGCTTTGGGGTATAAATTAGAGAATGACAGCCTTTGACAGCACTGATAGGGGGAACAAGGTAGGTATGATCTCCAAGGCTTATGAAGGACATTCTTTTCCTGTAGAACAGCTGACTGGGACCTTTCCGTTGGTGTTGTGGGGTTTTTATCCCTTAGAAATGAGTAAGAGAAGCATGCGGTTTGTACAGGCAGTTCCACGATGGAAAGGAGAGCCTCTGTAGGTCAGCCCTGAGGCTGGACAGCAGGCTTTGTTGAAACAGCAACAACAAGACCTCTGATCATTCACTGAACAAACTTTCTTCCTGTATCAAAACCTGGCATCAGTCTGAGTATCAGTATACGCAGAGATGCTTCACTGATGCGTTCTCCGTTTGGCTGTTCTGGCTTCCTGCACTGCAGTAAGTTTAGCCCTGGGCCAAGTTCTGGTATCATTCAGATCTCATCACCCAGATGACGTTAATTCAGGCATCCTGTTAGCCACATCTGTCAGCTCTCTTGCGATAAGTGTATTTCTGATCATTGCGGTTACCCTTTATCCACAGCCAAGAAAATGCCTCCAGCAACATCTCCAGCAAGCAAGTCTGGTCCATAGTTGTTTGGGGGTTTTCTTTTTTGTGTGTAGTAGCTGTTAATAGACCAAGGGAAAATTTGGGGCTGAAAAAGACCAGAGTGGCATTACAGAACTCATCTGCCGAGTATCAGTGACCACTTTGGACATAATTATGAGTATTATAGCTCATTTTTAGAGAAAAAAGATGTCTTATCTCTGATGATTTCCAACACTGAAAAGCATCTCTGCTACCTTCCCATCTCTCCTGGCAACAGCCCCAGGTACCTGCAAGCCTAGACAAACAGAAGCCATCAAAGATGCATTTATGTGTTACCAGAGGCAGCAGCAGCCACAGCCGTCCTCTGTTCCAGGGGAGCATGTAAGGCAGTGTCACCCACCGACACTGCTCCTTCTGCTCCCTCACGGGGAAGGTTCAAAGCGCGTCAGGGCATTCCTCTGCAGATCTGAAAGCAGATCTTCCAGGGCTGCTGTCTCTCTCCCAGGAACAGATTCCTGACCTGACCTTACCTTATGGCAGAGACCACCGCTGTGAAATAAAATATGACTTTTGAAGTTGTGTTTTTATGATCTATGAAATCACCCAGACCTCTTGGGTAAATAAATTCTGGATATGAAGCTGACCTCTTAGCTTTCAGCATATCAGTAAAGCCTTAAGGTTTTTCATTAAGCTTAAATAACATTTTAAAAGCCCTGTTTTCTAGTATTTCTTAAAAATCCCAAGGAGGTAAAGCTTCATGGTAAATTTTGCTTCTGGAGATACAAGTTCAATATGTGTAATATCTTAACTGCAGAATGCCAGAGGCAAGCCGTGCTATTCACACAAGGCTTTTGTAAGATTATTTCACTGTGCCACCTATGTTGCCTCTTAAATATTCCATCTAAGAGATTGGTTTCACGGCTCCATCTGATTTCAATCACCAAGCAAGTGAGGAACTATCAGCCTAGACCCAGAGATAAGCACTAAATTTAATTCCTTGGAGTTTTCTTCTGTCTGTCACCAAAGCCTTACTGGCATGACCAAACCCAAACTTGTCATCATGTGACTGAGGGCCACAAACAATCACAACTGGACTAACAACATGGAGGGGAAGGGTGGCAATTAGAAGCTGAAGCAGTCATCCAAAGAATAATGCCTTCCGTCAAAAGGAAAAGCAACGTATCCATTCCGCCACTTCTTACAGGCAATATTCCAGGACATCAGAAGCTGAGGAACTGAAATCCAAAGATGCAATTAAACTACAGAACTGATTAATGCAAAAAGTTCTTCAGCCTACACACTCAGCAGGAATCAAGACAATGTTTGATATTACTTATAAATATCAAAAAAATCACTTAAGAATACTACAGGAGATATCAAACCCTGCTATCACCTAGCCTTATTTTCTCAGGAAGCACGGGGTTCAACCCAGTCCCAGAGACCAGACACAAGACTGTACAGGTCTGACTGGTCCAACCTGACCAACTGGTGGCATGAGGTTTTCAAGAGAGAGATGAGTATAGCGAGAAGTTTAGTGACAGTCAAGACCAGAAAGAGCATTCCATGATCAGGGGACAGAAATTCCATACTCTCCACACCAATTTCTAGCACCTCTCCCCTATCTCCAGAAAATGGATAACATTACTTGGAGAGAAAAAAATCCAGCTGCTGCCAATTCCAGCACATCTGTCCCAAACAAATGTGGTTGAACATCTCACTGGTACAAATCATAACTTGCCTGAAGCCAATGCCAATTTGCCACTGCCCAGAAGTGACCTGAGCTGTGTTTTGGTGTGGTTGGACTATGGTAGGTGTTTCCCCTCTGCTCCTCAAGCACTTTGCAACTCAAACTCATTGACGTGAACAGAAGGTCTCCTATTGACTTCTCTTGTGTCTGAACCAGCCTCTACGCCCCCACCTCTAATGGAAGGGGATCTGATGGGGGGCAAACCCATTCCCCTTCCTACATGAGCCACTTGGTGCACATTAACTATAAAAGCCATGTGATTCATAGGGAAAGGCAGAGAAGAAGGAATAGCAGTTCCCATGCAGCAAAGTCTTTATTAGGAGACTGGAGGTGAGGAGGTCTCAGAATTTTCTGGAACGCACCCAGACCTTGCGGGATCAGTCTGTCTCGCAGTGTGATGTAACCAAACACACCCATATGCCAGCTGGTTTGTGTAAAGTCTCTCCTATCACCCTCCAGCTATTCCTTCGGCCCCTGGTATGACACTTTCCCAGCTTGCTGAGCTCACTTCCCCTTGTAAGAAGGTTTTTTTGATGAAGTGGAGCAATGGTAACCACATGGGCTTCTTCACCCTCACCCAAGTCAGCTGCTCCAGCAGGCTTGTGCTCAGGGTAGGCAGGATTTCACACATTGGCTCATAAGGATCCAGCAGTTCAGAAAAATAATACACACCCGGGATGGAATGCACCTTGCTGCCTGCATCATTTTGTTTAATATATACTTTTTTTTCAAAATATCTTCATAGTCAATTTTCCTTCTGTTTTCATTTGTTGACTCAGCTGCACTCGCAGCCTGAGGCGATGGATCTGGCATGGCGGGGCTCTCGTTCGGGCAGTTCGGTTGCTGGTAACAGCTGGGATCGCTGTGGGTCTGGGGGTCTTCAGTATATAGGTTCTGGCTTAAGCAGAGAAGAAAAAAAATCTGCCCAGGCTGCAGGCCAAAAAAACATCTCAGCCATGTAACGTTGCCATGTTTGGGATTTCCACTCGTCCTCCACCCAGCTCTCCTTTGAGGCACCGAAGGAGCCAGCAGACAGCTGGCAGCCTAACCAGAGCTAGTAATGTGGAACTGAGGCTCAGTTATTAGGGCTAAAGAACAATTTGTTATTAATGAACAGGTAACCTGCTGTCACCTGCCTGATCAATGACATACCCTGGACATTATTCTAGCCATACCTTACCGTCACTTTCTATTTTTGAGAAACACGCTCCCTCACAGTAAAACTCGACTGACGTTTGACTGAAGGTGTTGTGTGAAGATACTCTCAGTACTGTCCTTAGTTGCAAACTACTCCCACCCCGATCCATTGGAATGTCTATTATATTTCTAAGCTACCTGCAACATCCTCGGCATTTTATGGGATGGACCAATAGTCTAGGTTATATTCAGCAAAGATATTTTCACAGCCTTAATTTAAAAAGGGCTGCAAATTCCAGGTGTATTTTCTGCACCAATATGCTCCTGCTAGTCATGTCACTAAGGAGCCACCTGAGCCGTAACGGTGCCTCAGTAACCACAACTGATAGGCTGAAAAACACGACACACATTCAGGAAGATGGCTGAAATCCCCTCATTACGTGTGTTCTCCGGGCCTGATGAGATCCTTGACGTGCAGAAGAAACTTTGGCAAATGATACTTTCCAATGTGCACACACCATCACCGTATGACTGGTGTAACCCTCTGAGTCACTTCTGTTCAATCCCCTTCCACCACATGCAAAGAGCTCTGCAGGCAGGATGCACATCATTTATGGGTACGGAATAATTATTTATTGGTTGATATTCCCAGTAGATTTCTAGGAGTTACATGCTACTAGGTTAAGCATTAGGACACCCAGTGAGTCTCTGCTGGCCAAGCAATCATCAGTCAGGCAGGGATGTGTTAGCCTTCTTCAAACAGGCTGATTCTCAGTCTTCGTACTTGCTGTCTTCCAGTTCTCCTCACAGTCTTACAACTTCTCATGTCAATAGTTTCCTTCTTGAATCCTCAAATCATTATCTCAACAGTTAAACTCTGTTTTCCCTTTCCCTACCTCGCACGCCTTTAGCTGACGGACTTTCTCACAGCTCAGAAACAATTTTCTCAGCAGAACGGAGCCAAGGTCGCACAGCTGTGCTGCACCACATCTTGGGTCCAAGCGCGCTGAACTCCTGGGCTGGAGGTTACATTGGGTCATCTTGGCAACCCAGGGCTCGTTTTTCTGGCTTACAAAGATCTCCGCTGACTCCCAGGGCAGAAATCTTCAGGTTGTCATTTGAACACTCAGTTTGAAGCATCAGCTGCCAGGACAAAGCCCCAAGGGCCAGGCCAAGGCTGGGCTAAGTCACACGGCAGCGTGCGTGTGTTCTCCAGCCTGCCAAAGACCCCACCACCAGACCTGCACACGGTGCATGCACTATACCACATGGGCTGGGCTACATCAGCGTACGCCGCGTCCCACCACCACTCCATCACTAGCAAAACATTTCCAAAAGGAAAAATCGTCATTATTTCCTCAAGGCTTTAATGTGTTGAGTGGAGGAGGATGTGTTGTTGCCATTGATGAACAGCAACCACTGAACATCCACGAGGTCAGCAGCTGCTGCCTGAATGCATTTCTTTCAAGGAAAAAGGCAAAAAGAAAAGAGGGGCTGAGCTCTCACAGCACTCTGCCCTTCAAAACAACAGCTGGGATCTTGCCCCCAGGAGTGCTATACTGAGCCTAACCACACCACAAAGGCCATAATAACATCGGTGTAGGAAATTACTTCTCTAGCTGAAGGCCAGGGGATACCTACCCCAAAGCAGGATGGGCCTGAGCCAGGAACGAGCATCATTTTCACATCTAGCAGAGTGGAAAGATCTAGACAAAGGATGGGGAGAGCGGATTCCTGGGAAAACACTGATGGAAGTGAAATGAGTTTGGAAATCTCTAACCCTTCCCCATCAAAAAGGAACTTTTGCCAAAAATGCGTCAACCTTTTCCACAAAGGAAAAAAATGAGCTTTTGCAATAGCAAGCTAACATGTCTCAGCAAAATTTTAGTTTAACACAACCAACCTTCTACTGAGAAGCACTTTAATGGACCCTCAGTCAGCCCTATCTGACCATTTAAAACATCTGACAAAACGTAAGAGCAGTAGCTGGGTGAAACCAACTTTCTTCCTTCTCTTCACAAGCACCAACAGAACCAGCACAAAATAAACGCCATCATCATTTCTCACTTTATTCCTTAGATTAGTCAAACAATTAGCTGCGAGCAGCAGCCATTGTGGCTTCAATCTTCATCACCTGTGAACTAGTCCGTGAGTTTTTTGTGAGCCAGCCCATGACTTCATCACTCAAAGCTGCTCACCCCAGAGCTGCAATGAATCATTTTCATCCAATGGACCATTCACTCCAGCGTGTTTGCTCTTCATTACCCATGTGTGAGGCTGCTCGCACCAGTCACACAGTATCAGTTTTACTTTCTCAGTGGATAACAAACTTTCTAAAGGCAGAAGGGAGGAAACAATCCTTCTGTTCATGCAGAAGTACTCTTGTCCTTTCAGAGGACAAGAAGAAAGAACAGCCAGCTCCCAAACAAGGCACACAAGTAGGAAAGCATTCTTATGGCTGCTTGAATGGCCACAGATAATTAGAAGGATCAGCCCTAGGCAAGACAACTGATGTCACTACTGAAAGAGATGCAGTCATGGACACTGCCTTGTGACAGTGAGAAATTCACTTAAAGACAACTAAAATCACATCTAAAGAGACCAATACAGAATACCAAGGTGAAAGGACTCCAACACTGCTAAAGGCAGCTTAGATTATCATTAACAACAGGGTACCATCCAAGACACTTAACCATTACACAGTACATTTAACCAAACAAGTCTTTTTTTATTTCTCTGCTGCAATCCAAACAGCATCCTTTGGGCTCCCCCCATTGCAAGGCTTTCTGTGGCTCCTAGCACACATACTGTGTTTGCCATCAATGGCCATCTCCTACTGCACCTTCTGTCCTTGGAAAGGTTCATCTTTAGCAGCTTTCAGGTAGTAAAAGCTGTATCCCCATCCACCCAGAAGCATTCATGGCTGGAAGTTTGCCATTAAAATGTCACTCCTAGGGTCCTACAGCAGAGCTGGAAGAAAGCTGGGCCAGAAACTGGACTGTAACTCATGGGAATGACGAGTCATTTGAGATGAAACCAGCAGTCAATATTTGACAAATTAACCTTCTCAGAGAAAAGTAAGTTTCTAATACACCTGCTCCAGATGAGTGTCAAGATTTAAACAGGCACCAGATTTGCATAATACCCTTAAGATAAGCAGCATTATGCCAAAGCCCTGCAATGCATGAAGGATTTATTTCATGTCTTATACATTTCTGTGTTCCAGAAGAGGCCATTCATCATTGTGCCAATACTTCAGAGAATTCACTGAAAGCTCCAACAGCTCTAGATTATCGGGGAATTATATATTTTTCCCCACTCAATAATCATTCCCAGAAGCCTGCTAAGGAAAAGAAAAAAATTTCCCATTTTCATCACGTAGGCTAATGACACTGCAAGAGATGACATTGACTTTTAATGACTAGCCGAAGACATTGAAACCTCTTTTTTTGACCAGTTGAATGGATCTGTTCATTACCACTTAATTTCCGACTCTAGATACGCACTCAACATCTTACAGACAGATCTTTGTCAATGCCCTGGCTACACAGGATACCTACAAAAAGAAAAAATTCCAAGAGTTATTCCACTACCACTGTAATGAGAGATTCCTCCTGATTCAGGGACCATAAGATGGATATCCCCATTCCTGTGGCCTGTACATTCAGCCTCCTACTCACAGTCCTACCACCACCAGCAGGCAAACATACAACTTGCGCATCCGAGACCCACACCAACACAGCCACATCCTGGAAACTCCAGACCAAATCTTTTCCTGAATGAGGCACTCCGTGAAAACTCATCATTGCCTTCCTTGGCACTCAGGCTGCCCGACAAGGACAGGAATATGTCTAGCAGTTGGCAGCTGGACAGTGGCAACAAATTTAACCTAAGCATGACTATTTTGTTCAGCAGTACAACTTCTGAGGAATCCGGGAAAGCCAACACCAGCTCAAAGCTTGTAAACAGGTGGGATATTAGGAGAGGTAGATACTTGTATCACAGTGGCTTGAGGGCTTAACTCATTTAAGCTCCTCTTGAGACTGCCAGGCTCAGATATGATGGTGATGAGGCTATAAAACTCTCCTGTTGAGACTGACATATCGATCAATCCAGAAGCTAGATGAAGTTTGCCCCATCTGGAAAGAACTCTGCATGCAACATCTTATCTTCAGTATCCTGTGATAGCCTTTACACCTCCAGCCTCTGCTTTGATACACATGTGGTTTAATTCAATCTGTTTTCCTTAAATAGGAAAGTGATTTTCAGGGTGCAAGGATCATGTCAGACAGTGATGTTCAGAGTGGGAAAACCTTTTGATAAGGGGTAGGAGGCTACCATATATCAAAAGAACTGTACCGTCACTGTTGGAATCACTGGAAGTTATTGCTGTGTTATTCGTTTGCTCCGAATCTTCTGCTGCTTTTGCAATGAGGCCCTTGGAAGAGACTATTGGGGAAAGCATGTTTATACTTTAAAGGCATACTGTCATGGATCATGGACAGAAAGCATGCACAAATCTCAATGCAATGATCACTCTCACTTGCAATACCCGTTAACACTTGAAAACACCTTTGAAGACTAGTAACTAAATACACTCAGTCGCTGAAAGGAGGATGCCAGTGCAGGGAGTGGAGTTACTTCAGGCACTCCCTTGCTCTGCTGTTTTCAGCCCAAGTGCTAATCCCAGCCTTGCTAATGCAGGCCTTACAACCTTGCTGCAAGACCACAGGTCCGTCTCTGCCACCCAACCCAACGACTTCTGAGCCCAGTGGCGTGTTTCAGCCAGTTCCAACAGCAGCACAGAGCTTTTAAGAGCATCGCATGCATGAAGTGCTGAAAGACCCCATGAGACAGGTAGTAGCATAAACCCAACCTTTATCAACACCAAGGAATTCCAATGAAAGACAAACATTCTGAATATTCCCAACTGTGGGAAGTATTTCCTGCAATAGGCGCCAAAGAACCCAACCCCGAGACCTGGCTCTGCAGGAAGAGAGCATGCTGCTGCCCACAAATTGATTCTTTTTCTGTACTGCTTTTCTGTATACTCACACAAAGAGGACATGGCTAAACACCTCTGCATCCAACAGGGCCAGAGGGACAATAAGACCCTCCAAGCAGAGCCCTGTCTGCTCTGGTCCATCACTCATCCCCAGCTGCCCTGGAGGGCTGCAGTCCTCCCTCCCTCCCTCCCTTCAGCAGCTATAACCAGCCCTGCACACCTCCTTCCTCACGACACTGAGGATCCAAGAGCTAAAAATGTCTGGTAAAGTCTGCTTGCTGAAAAACACAGTACCCAGTTCATCAAAACTATTCACAAATCTGAGCCAAATGCAGAGAGCTGTTACCTCCCTCTCTGCAAACAGCAATCGAGGAACAGCAGTATTTCGCACAGTCACCTTCCACATGGAACCTGCCTGGTTTTGTCACAAGCTGAGATGCCTCTGAAAACACAGAGATGGAGCAAACAGACCCAACTGAGAGCAGCCCACAGCCAGGCACGGGCCAGGCTCCAGCTCCACAGCCCCCAGCCCAGCACCCCAAGCTGGATGACTTCATCTCCTCTCACGGCACTCACTGCTGCACCGATCCCAGCTGGGCTAGTTAGCAGGACAGCTGTGCACTGGTTTACAGTAGGAAGACTCTTTGGTAGAGCAACAACTAGAACTGTAATCATTTTTTAAATGAAAACTGATCCAAACCTGACAGGGATGCCAGCACAGTCTGAGAATCCCAGAGGACAGAGCTTACTTGGGAGATTTCTGGAATTTCCTGCTTCTGGACCAATTAGAAATAGTACAAGATCATAATGATATATTCTGATGACAATGGGCCATGTCAGTCATCATTTTGCTTTTGGCCTGAAACTTGGAATTTTAGACAAAATAATGGGAAGAAGAAATATTTTATTTTTTTTTTTTTTTTTGCACTTGTGAAGTTTTCTCAAAGACTCCTCAGGGAAACAGGAGCGTCGTTCTTCCATCTGTATTCTTTCACCCATCCCATCTTTATAGACCCTCACCTGGCAAATTACATATGTTTCTGGAACATGTTCTCAGGAATTTGAGTAAAGGATACTATAGTTATAAACGAGAACATCCGCACTGCCTGGCAGACAGTGCATTCACTGTGTTCAAAGGAGAATAAATCATATAAATTTCAGAAAACCTCAGGAAAAAAAAAAAAAAAAAGGAAAATTCAAGGGGACATTGATCCATACAGATTAGGTATTCTGCACTGTTAAAATTTCTGGGCACCTTGTAACCTTCCATACATCAACCCCACCAATAGCCCTGGGAGATAGGGAAGAACTGTTTTCCCCACAGTTCTGATGGGGAAACCAAGAGATGACGAGCATGGCCTCAACACAAACCAAGATCTCAAATGTTGACTTCATAAACTCTCGACGGATACCTTCACACTGGCCAAGGCTTCCTCTCCCTTTGACTTGTATTGAAACTTAATGAGTACTAAATCTGTCACTGCCTCAGTTTCCGAGCTGGAAGAGGTGGTTCGTGCTGACTAAGCTGCCGTTCCCCACCCATCCGATCCTGCACACCATAGGCGATTTCCAACTCTGACAACACTGTGGTTCCTATTGCTGTACTATCCAAGCAAGGCCTCCGGTCCCATGTGTTTGGGACTGCACACTCATGTAACAGAAGTAAGGCTGTTCTTACAATTAGGGAAGCAATGAAAAATTTAAGCTGGAAGGGACCCCTGAAGGCATCCAGTCAAAGCCCAGGCAGCTGTCTCCAAAGCCAAACTAGGTTACTCAGAGCCCTGCCCAGTCAAGTACTGAAAACATTCAAAAAGACAGATTTCAGAGCCTCCATGACCCTGCTGCATCACCCTTCTTGAGATGAACTTCTTATTTTGCTTTGCCATTATGTTTCAAACCACTGGTGGCCAACCCCTCTATCTACCACGGCAGGCTGCACAGCTTTGCTCCCATCTGCAGCAGTCACCCTGTACCTGCTGCAAACCCCTTGGGTGACCTCTCCCTTGGGGCTGTGTAGCTCTCCTTCCCACCAGCCCCATCAACTCACATCTTACACAGCAGGACCAGCAGGACGAGGGAGGAGATTCTACCCATCTCCTCTGCTCTGGTGAGACCCCACCTGCAGTACTGCCTCCAGCTCTGGGGTCCTCAGCACAGGACAGACATGGACCCACTGGGGAAGGTCCAAAGGAGGCCACAGAAATGGTCTGAGGGATGGGACACCTCTCCTGTCAGGGCAGGCTGTGAGTTGGGGTCATTTAGCCTGGGGAAGGGAAGGCTCCAGGGAGACCTTATAGCAGCCTGTCAATACTTAAAGAGGGCTTATAAGAAAGATGTGGACAGACTTTTTGATGGGCCTTTTGTGACAGGACAAGGGGTTTTAAACTAAAAGACAGTAGATTTAGACTAGACATAAGGAAGACACTTTTTACAACAAGGGTGGTGAAGGACTGGCACAGGTTGCCCAGAGAGGTGGTAGATCCCTCATCCCTGAAAACATTCAAGACCAGGTTGGATGGGGCTTGGAGCAGCCTGGTCTCTTGGAAGATGTCCCTGCTCATGGCAGGGAGTTGGACTAGATGGGCTTTAAAAGTCCCTTCCAACCCAAACCATTCTATAATCTAACCTCATGGTGGGAAAAAGGGATGATGCCCATAGGGAAGGTAGCTAAGAACCGGCTGAGGCTAGCGAGCATCATTGTTATAGCCCACTTGTGCCTGCACCCGAGAGGCCCTCAGAAAAGCAAGTGGCTGGGAACAGGCTCCAGGCCAGATGAATTGTCCTGGCAGGCCAGATGCAGCTCACGAGCCAGGTACCAGGCAGCCTAGCTTGGAACTGTTAAACAGCAAAATCCCATCACTGTTTATGGCCCAGTCCAGGCTCACATGCAAGCCCTGTATCCCAAGCTCCTGACCCAAAACACAGGCAGCAGGTTTTCAAAATCTGGACCCAAGCCCAGAGCACAATTTTCCAGCTCTGGCCACCTTATTTCACCGGTGCTTTTGCATTTCTGATGTCAATATCATTTTGGGTAATAATATGTTTCAAGTCAATTCACTGTCTGGCCTTCATGCACATACAAAGTCTGACAGGCAAATAAAGAAAAGGAACATATATTTGATAGATTTAAAAGCTGTTTCCATTTGGATTTCCTTTTAATGGAAACATTCTGTTGGTCTTTGGTTTTGTGGAAGTTGGGGGGTGCTGGATTTTTTAAATAGAACATAATTCAGGGGCCAAATCTGACTTAATGGGGTCCTGTCAATCCCTTGAAATACTGCCTCGGAAAACTGCAATTAAAAAAGTGTTTCAAAACAATAAGACAGACACTAAAGTGGATAGGGTAGCTCGTTGAAATGGCCTCCAGCTCATTGCCTGGCTTTTTGTAAATTCTGCATGATCTTTATATAAGCATGCTTCTAAAATGTGCAGTAAATTAAAGAAAATACAGAAGCTTCATATGCAGTTGTCATATGTTTCATAAACAACCCAGAAGTAGTTGCCACCGAGGACTTAGAAACAGCCCTGCCTACCTGGACTTGGAAGTTCAAACCCATAAGCACATGGTGATAAGCAACACAGGACACATAACCTAGCACTGATGGGCAAGTACAACAACATTCATGTGCACAATTCCACACTTCAAAGCAAGTCTGGAACAGTAACAGCAGCACGCTCATCGTGTCAGCAGCGATACAGTGAGCAACTTCTGATGGGAAAAAAAAATAAATCTCTAAGGATTAGAATATCACTTCTACTGTTCAAGGGCTTATAAATTACTAGTAGACATGGCAAAATGGGTTTACAGATAGAGAAAATTACTGGATTCATTTCTCCACTAGCATTTACCACAATTCTTACTGAAAAACTTTGATAGATCTATGTTATTACAAGTGTTTGGCACAGAGTAAAATGTCAGTGAAGTTGTTTCCCTTGCCCTTGCCCTCCCCTTTGAATGACAGAGCAGAAGCTTTGCTGCCCTAGAAGAAAGCAGAGCCAAAACCCCTCGGTGACAATCTGCCACCGAGAAACACTCAAGAAGGTCTCCTGCTGCCTGGCTACACACCCCCAGCCTCCGTGTTAGCTGCACGTCGGACAAGCCCATCAATTCGCAGCAACAAGCTTCTCAGGTGCCAGAGTCCAACAAATCCATGCAAGCAAAGAGACCGCCAAATTCTACCATGTGGGAAAATTTCCCAAACCTGCCCCAAGTTTTGTGTTATTCTTTGATTATACTGACATCTAAAGGTCATCAAATTAACTGTGTTACGCTTCCTGGCATGATTCTTTCTGCTTCTTCTTCCCTTATCTGATTTCATCTAAATCAATGAACACTTGCTATATTGTTAAGAAAAATGGAAAACTGGTAATACATTAAAGATCCTTCACTCCTTTGGTCTCTAAATAAAAGACTTATGGAAAAAATAAAAAGAAGTTAAAGTCTTAGTACAAACGTATCTGAAAGATCAGGAGGGTAATGTATGGTCTATCATACATCAAAACTGTGAACCTGATCCTAGATTTACCTCTGTGTTACACCACCAGCCTCTAAGAAGAAACTCCAGGTATTCAGCAATACAAGGAATAACAAATCTGGCCCATAAATGACAACTTTCAGCAGTAATTCTTCCTGTTACAACAATTCCTGAAGTCTGGCCTCACACAGACAGCCAAACCAGGATATTTCAAGAGGTCCAAAACCGACATCTGTACATCGTACCCTCAGAAGCCAAACCATGATGGAGATCCCTCCATGCCAGACAATACAAAACTTTTCCACAAAGCTCCTGGGGTGCCAGGTGAGGAGCTGAGCCGGGGATCCCATCCTGGTGGGATAAGAGGTGCCTTTCACAAGCATGATGGCTAACACAGACACAGCTCACCGGAAAACTTCAGAGGAAACGATGCAAACTGAGGTCTGAACCGCTACACTTCCCTCCACATCACAGGAGTAAAACACACATGATGCCCTGCCCTCACGGGGGGTGGCACATGTGTTTGTTACCAGCCACGAGTAGTTACTGTTCTCAGCAAGAGTCAGGCTCTGCCCTAAGACGGTGATTGGAGAGGGCAACTGCGGCACAAGAGGGGACAGAGGTTTGTCCCCACAAGCTGAAATCCCATCTCACATCCAAGTGACAGACCCTGGAGCACCCTGTCACCTCTCCTGATGCCCTACTCAGTGTTACCAGCCTGCAGGGGAAAGAACGGGGAATCAAAGAGCATTGACCTAACAGCCATGGCAGAGGCATGGGTGAGCTGAGCTTTGTGTGCACTCACAATATTATTTTTTTAATTTGCGTACACAGAAAATTGCCGCTTGGTACCACAGCAGCCCAAACACGACCAGCAGAGCCAGACCAACCCAGTGCCCACGGTAGGTAAAAAGCAGCTCCACCATCAACTGAATTCACAAAAACTTGCACCAGTGGGGCCAGGAACCAGCTCTCCAGAGAGGGAGGTAAGCGGATAAAGTCACAGCGCCCAGCCTTGATCAGCCCAGTGTCCCCCCCCACAAGCAAACAACCTGGAAAAGTCAGGGAAATCCCTGAGGACACTTCAAAAAGAAAGGCAGGTCTCAAAAAGGGTTAAACAGAGGGCAACAAACTTATTCACATATAATGTCTCCAAGGGGGGACATCCAAATGAAACAAGCCATTCACTCAGCCTTAACCCCCCCCGCCATATCTCCACCGAAGGAACACAACCCCCCGAGTTTCCCTTCTGCAGCCAAAGCAGAGCCAAGAGCTGACAAATCCATGCAGCCCAGGAGCCTCAGCCTCCACCTGCAAGTACTTTAAACCTGAATTATTTTTATTATTATTTATAATCCTGCACAAGTGGACACAAAGAAGCAGTCAGCTTCCTGGAGCCAGCCCCCTTGACAGGATGAGCACCCCGCACTCAAAGGGTAAACCCTGGCTTTTGCACCCCCCCAAACCAGGCTTGGGTAAGCAGACTGGCACTGAATTAGCTACTAATCAGATTAGGGTAAATTGCTTTAAACTGACATTCAGGAGTGAAAGGCCCCCACCACCTCTACAGGAGCAGAGCCCAGGGCTTTGGGCAAACCTGACCGCTGCAGCTTCTCAGCCAAAGCACGAAGCATTTGCCTGCTTCCAGCCAGCATGTTTAATATCTTAATTATGGATTAAACGAGTCATATTTAGGGGCTGAGGAAGGGGAAGGATTGGAGTTAACCAGGCGGAACAAGGGATGTTTCTCTCTCTCACAGGCGAAACACAGCATGGCTGGGGAAAATGCCCACAGTACCGAGGTGGCAGGAGGTGGAGGGTCCGAGGAAAGCCAGGCTGAGCAGTGGCGAGGATGCCCTTGGCCCTGAAACGCACATGTTGGAGTGGGCAGAGGAAGGCTGGGTCAGTGGCACACATGATGGGACCCCGTGGCTGCTCAGCAACACCTGGCAGGGAGAGCAGCCACCAGACGCCGCAAACCCCAGCAGAGGTACCCAAAGGACTGCACGTCCTGCTGCCGGGCTGCCTGAACCACCACCTCAGTCCCCTTGAACTTTGCCTCACACACACACACATTATTTGAGAACAAAACCAGCAAAGCCTGGTTTCCCTCAGTTCTGTTTTCCTCTGTATATTCTCTGATGCTTATGAAAGCCTTAACACACACTGTATTTCGTCCCCGCAGCTGCATCTTTGCGCTACCCCATCACCTGCCTTGGTCACAGAGCCACGAGCCCAACAGTGGTAGGGCATCCCTCCCTCCATCAAATCTTGCTGCAATCGGCCTGCGGTTCACAGGTTATTTTAGAGGGCTGCAGATAGGAGCAGACTTGCAAACACACAACAACATATACGTTGTCTCCTCAGGGGACAAACCAAAAAGAACTGCAAAAGATGAAAGCAGAGCGCACAGCTGCTTTGTCCCCAGTTACACTCAAACCCAGCACCGGTCCAGCAGTAACCCTGGGGAATTAAAGCCTCAATGCTGCAGAACTGTATGGGGTACTATAACCCCACAGGTATATCCACCCCAAACTCCAGGACCACTGCAGAGAGGCTGCCATGAGACAGGTACCTGTCACTCCCCCAAACCATTCACCCACACAGCTAAATAAGCATGTGACAAGCAAAGCCACCACATCCTTTTTATCTGCAAATGCCCATCCTGCAGAGACCGTGCCCTCCACAAAATACAGAGGCCCAATCCTGAAACAGTTCAGTCACTGGTAATCGGCCTAAACTTTTAGTGAGGATCACTGGGATTTTTGCCTGAGTAGCAGCTCCAGGATCGGGCTCCAGCTGTTTTGACTTCCCTGGCAGACTGATGTCATTGGTACGCTCAAACAAGGGCTTGAGTTGCTTTCCTCGCCACGACCTCCCTTCGCAGAATTAGAAGGTTTATTTGTTCTAAGATAAAGTATGGTGACACATTAAAGATGCCCCCATTTTCCCTCTTAGATCAGCTTGACATCTGGTTCAAAAATGTTATGAAACACTCTCTGAACCTGCTGTGGAACTGGATATTATGATATTTCATCAAGACGTGGTTGGAGCGAACTTTCACCTCCAAGTGAAAGTTTGAGTGTTGAAAGTGAAAACAGACCATTCAGAGCCTTTCACTGGGACAGACCTTTCAGTGACACTGGATGTAGGGAAATAATTGCAGATGGTATTATTGTGGGGGAAATATCACCTGCCATGAAATCTCACCCTGAGTGAACATTCAGTTGTTGTAAGATCATATCATTGCACTGCTTCGTGGTAACACATTCAGGCTGCAGACTTGAGCAAGGTCATTCCACAGGAAACCTGCACGCAACAACATGGTTTTGTTCACTGTGGTTAATGATACTAGAATGGGGCGTGGAAAAAAAAAAAAAAAAGCCTATAAAAATATTTTTGCTACAGATAAAACAGACTTCGATGAAAGGAATTACTTTTTTCATATCCATTGACAGGAAGAAATTTCAGATTTGCAAGGGAGAAACAAAAGGAGCAGAAATCTGATGTTCAGTGAAAACAAGAGAGGTGCTTTTTAACAAACAACTGGAAAAGTTGGTATATAATTAATAAAAAAAGGAGGATGCTTGTCGACTTCGTTGAATTTTCTCACACCTAACAACCCAACAATATCTATGTTCCTCACAAAAAACAGCTTGCTCAAATCCCCTGGCTGATGCAAGGTTTCCACATCTTCTGGAAAGGAATCTGGAAAGTATGTTTTATCCACATAGATGTGTTACAACAGAAGAGTGATGCTTGTGAAAAACCACACAGGTCTCTGCTCGGCAACCTGCTGCCTTTGCAGACCTTATAGCACTGAGAAGAAATCTTCACATAACTACAAGCCAAATCCTCCTTTCCCTCAGGTAAGGAAGCAACTTGACATGGGAAAATCAATATGGGGGGAAAATTAGAACCAGGCCATCTCCTAAGCCTTGCTTCTGCTACATGTGCATTTACAAGTCCTATTTTCATTACCCAAAAAGACTGTAGCCACCTGCTTTCCAGGTGCTAGTGGTAGAAACCTCAAGAGACAGGCACTTGTGAAGGATGCTGAGTGGCATTCCCTGCCGAGCTCACCGCCCTGGGACGCGGCACACGTGGCAGGGGCTGAGCAGCCTCTCCCCCTCCTGAGACCTGCCCACAGCTGGAAGAGCAGATAAGCCAGTGGTTATCTGAGCTGTGCTGTCAGCAGGGACCCAGACGCATGCTGGAGAGCAAGAGGATGCCAGGGATATTTTGGCAAGGGACTGGAGAAAGAGCAGAGCAAACTCATAGTGTGAAAGTGAGTGTGAAACAGAGGGTGCCCTGAGGCTCATCCACGATCAAAGCCACTGCATGCAAACTCCACTTTGGACTGAGATAAGCAGAACAGCAGCAAAGAGTCTGTTCAAGTCCTTACTTCCACAACCACTAAATCTTCCTTCAAATTTCTTTTTTTGATTAAAAAAAAAAAAGTGGTTTTTTTTTAAACAGCCTAAGTAGTAACACCCCCCAAAAAAAAAGAAACCATTAAAAATGTTTTACAACCTGTTAACAGCTAAAGAAACAGCCCAAAACAATGTCTCCACAAATGCAGACGACTGTGCTTTTAATTAAGATTCACAACTTTTTTTATTGAAGGCGGTGAACTATAATGAGTTCATTCATTCACAGGAGTCAGCTCAACCTGTGCTGCCTCCATCATCTACCCTCCCTGGGATCATAACAACACCGTTCACACCTCACCGCCTTCCGTGGCACAGCATCATGCAGCCCCGCAGCCAGGAGGGGTGAAGCCCTGGATGGCCTTGTACGAGCCAGCAGTGGAGCTGAGCAACACTGGTAAACATTCTTGTGACTTCAGCATCGTCCCCAAGTTTGAGTCTCTGGGAAACCATGCTCTGCATGGAAGCGTGAGAAATACCAAACTGCCCCCAAAGGTGTTGTAATATGTGATAACAAATCCTCCAACAGTCCCCATCTGCATCTTGGAAATGAGCAGGCACCCCGGGCACATCCCTCAGGGACAGTAGCACACATGAAAATGATGGCTAAGCTGAAAAAGTGCCCCTCCCTCTCACTCACTCTCACCGAGGAGACATTAAATGCCTCTTGCTATTGCTTTTTTAATTTGTGGGTGAGTTTAACAGCCACAGGAGGACACGGCTGGACAAAGGCACCTCCCCGACATCGCAGTGGTCCTCACTCCAGTGGCTCAGCTCATCCACGCCAACACCCTGCCCCTCTGAAGCATCCTGGAGTGCTCACATGGCTCTGAGAGATAAAACACCTTCAGACGAGCCCAGAAGCAGCAGACAAACAATTGCTGACATAGTACAGATGCTAAACAAGAAAACTGAGAACAAATGTGTTAATGTGGGGCTTACACATGACCCTCCTAAGCTGAGGATGGTCTTAGCTCCTCTGAACACTGTCTGCAAATTCAACCTATCAGTTATTGAGACTGGAGGCTCCTCAGCCCCTCTGAGTCCTTTCCAGGACTAAAACAACATGATTAAGTTGATGCACATTGACCTCTGCAGTCACGTGTCACTGGCTTTATAGAGATGTGTATCTCTTTCCTAATGCAGTGTAGTCGCAGCCATATGGCATAATGACACAAGGCAAGCACTAGGTCCGCAGGAGGGTCTGCAGGCATGAAAGCCTGTCTGTGTCTTCCAGTTATGCCAGGTGGACAAATAAAGCATTACCTTGTGCCTCCAGCCTGAGCCCGGCCTGACCAGTACGTCAGGAGTCTTCTCCCTGCCTACTTCTTCCACTGCCTTTTCCCTATAGCCATTGGAAAGCACCTTTGTACGTGGTGGTGCTCATACGGAACGGAAGAGTTTCAATTGAAAAAAAAACATACTAGACTCTTCTATAGCCAAAACCTCGAGGAGTCTGTGTATGAAGTGTCCTGACAAGCCTTGAAAAACTAGCCTTTACAGGAGCACATTCCACAGACAGCATCCTGATGAAGACTGAAATCTTCTTGAGTTTAAGCACATGAACAATAAAGCCTGTCTTAAAACTTCCTAGGTAAGGCTGTAATGGACCCAAAAATTCCCCTGAGCTCAGGTGAGCGGGATCTGCACCACCAAACAGGTTAGAGCTGCATTCCCATCCCAGAGCATCAGCCAAGCTGGCAGTAACCTACTGCTCCAGCTCCAGTATTCACTTAGGTCAAATACCTGAAGGAAGTTAAAACGGTTCCTGAAATGCCACCTACACAACAGCGACCTGCAAATCTCCCCATTTCCAACCAGAGCAAAAAAACAACTGCTAGCCATCAGAGATCCACAGAACATGGGCAAATCCTGAGGGAAAGAGCTGCTTGTAGGACACGGGAGCCTGTGTCGTAACAGCAAAGTTGGTGAGTCCTTTTCCTCAGGAAGGCCAGCACTGTGGCACCAGGGTTATAGTGTGCTTTATCAGGAATAAACCACTTGGACAGAGGAGGAGGAGAAAGGAAAAAAGACTCAGTGCCTGAACCTCCTGCAGGTGTGATTTGTGCCTAGGACGCCAAGCAAGAGGCACGCGGATTTGCTGTGTTATGTAGCCAAGGCAAACAAGACACATCAAGGTCCAATTCTGGCCCCCTCAGGATCCATAAACCGGCCTCTGGGAGCTGTGGGGGGCACGTTAGGCCTAATTGTGTCTTGTTTAACTT
This sequence comes from Falco peregrinus, assembly GCF_023634155.1. Taxonomy (NCBI): domain Eukaryota; kingdom Metazoa; phylum Chordata; class Aves; order Falconiformes; family Falconidae; genus Falco; species Falco peregrinus. The sequence continues at coordinate 115,606,646 of NC_073722.1, read as the reverse complement.
GGCTTTGCAAACAGCAAAGCTTTTGCTGTCTTGGCTAGAGTCACTAATCTCACACCTCGGTGGGACTTACCTCTTTTCCTGGATTGGCAATTAAAAAAAAAAATCCCTAATGTTGATATACGTTAAATGTTTTTGATCAAAACCCACTTATTTTTACAAGAAATAGTTAGAATGACGTGCTGAGAACCTCTGCCTAATGGATCAGGGAGAAGCACACTCAGAGGGCAAGATTCTCCCTTTCATACTCCTTTAAAGTTTTACCAACTGCCATCACCTTTCTCTGGATTGTCCCCTCCTAACTAGCAGCAAAACAGAGACTTATGCCCAGCGGAGGTGATGTACACAGCTCTGCAAACACAGGTATAAACCCTCATTCCTCGCTGATATGCAAAGTGAGCCAAGGGGAGCCCTTGTGAGGAAGAAGCACCCAGCACCCACATTGGGCTAGTCCAGTGATTTCCTTGACCTGCAAGAAGTGAACAACTGGTATTTTTCCTGCAGGCATAACCTTGCAGCACACACGCTGAAATGGCAGGGTCCGAGCCCACTCCGTGCGTGGTCCCACGCTGAACCCAGGAGGATCAGCCCCGCAGAACCACCGCTTGGCATTCACTTGGCACCACGCCAACAAGCGCAGGGATCCTGATGCCTCAAGACCAGACAGCCTCCACAGCAGCCTGGAAGCCTTGTGAAAGGACATGAAGCTCCTGGCCCTGGGTATCTTCCAGGTCAGCCTTTCTCTCTGGTTTCCCTCCACATTTCTTATTTTGACCCAGTGGGGAACACAACTGAGTTTGCTTGTGCAGAGCTGGTCCAAGCTTGAGAAACAGGGGATGAGGCGTGATATTGTCGAGCTTCCAAAAACCTTGAGGGATTTGTTAGCTTGGTACAGAGATGAAGAAAACTGAGGTGGAAAAGACAAACCAGTTGAGTCCTTCCTCCCACATGCTTAATGTTAAAACCACGGAATTCAAAAATAAGTTCATTTCATGACAACCTCCGGGCTGGGGCAGGATGGCTTTTGCTGGCCCGCCTCCAGTTCTGCTTGCTCTAGAAATGACTCCTGTGTCACTGCCCTGACCTGATGGGCTGGCTACAATGCTCACAAGCAGGCAGGGGCTAGAGATCTCTTTCAGCATCGCACCTCATCTATGTTTCAGTCTGTTACTGACAAAGTTAAAGATGCTTTGATGGCTCCCCTTCTCCCAGACCCTTAATGGCTGTGTAACCCTATTCTGCCCTCACCTGAAGGTTACCCAACAAAATCACACCCCTCCTGCCCGGGACAGCTCCTTCACTCATTCCTCTTTCTGTAGGAGCCAACTCTCCCAGCCTTCCACAATTTACCTTTGCTGTTGTCCCTAACACCTGCCTGTTTAGAAGACAGGAATTGGGGAGAAATGCTCCCTTTCCCTCCTCTAGCAAAAGGAACAGTCACCTGCTTGGTTCGTAGTGTGCTGCATGCAGAGGCAGTTCAAAAATGCACTGCTTTTCCCTAAAATAACAAACAACAGAAAACACACCACAAAACCCACCAGCTGCTTAGTGCATTGCACGTTCCTATCTGGTCTGCTCAACACTTTGTGAGCCCTGCCAACCCTCAAGCATCTTCCTCTGGCACGTGTGTCTTGGATTATCATTTCACAAAGGACTTCACTGCTTTTTTCTAGCTTCCACTCCCTTTGCTTATTTCTGTTCTGTATTTCCAGCACCTTTTGATCAGTTAATACACTGAGCACAAGAAATGGCAACTGGATAAATCAGCAGCACACCTTGTCCAGTTACCCCCCATTATAACCACATCCAGATGCTTCACTGGAAGTTGCAAGGCATCCATTGGGGATAGTTATAAAATTTAAAACATATCCATTCCATCCCCCCGTTATCAAGTTGTAATATTTCCCCATTTAGCATCAAATATGTATATAATTTGCAATACATAGCCCTCATCCCAAAACAGTAGCGAAGATTCAAAGTTGGACATTTACAGAATCTACAGACTAGATCAGACATGACACAAAGCTAGGGCCAAAACAAGAAAACCTGTGGCATGAGAGAATGCAAGACCTTGTTCACATAGAATAACCCTGTTCCTAATCTCTTCCAGCATCCACATTGCTCTGGACCTGCTCCACTAGGATTTTTTTTTCTTTTTGCAAAGTTTTCAAAGCACGCAGAACTACACATGGGATTCCCAGATCACAAGGCCACTCTGTACCATGACATTAGTGCTTCCTTATCGCCAATGCTGACAGCCTGCATACTGCATTTCTGATTATGTCGGTGTCTTGAAGGCATCTGTGATTGATTTACACAGACAGCTCCTTCACTTCTGTCATTGACAGCCAGCGAGCCTCCAATTTACAGCAAAAATTCCCAATCTTAATCCATAAATTCATCACCTTGCACTTAAACATCTAAGCACTTCTATCGCTCCACTTCTCCAACCCTTCTCCTCTGCTGATGCCTCCCAACAGTGCATCATCAGCATGCTCCTTCTCTCTGTAACAGCTTCACTAATGGAAATATTTAATAAAATCAGCCACAAAACCCACTTCACAAGACTCCACCTCACAACATCTTTTGTCCTGACAGCTCTCCTATCAACAAAATCTGTCACATGTCCTTTAAGCAGTTCCCTTTAGACCAACTTTAAAATCTTGCCTTAATCCCCATTTTCTATGGTTAGACTAATAATTACCCATATGGTGCAATAACAAATACTTGGGTAACGATGCATGAGATGCCTGCCTTTTCTAGATAGTGTAGCTTACAAAGATGCCATATTTAACCAATCCAAGGCAGCTAAAGTGAAGCTACATCCCCCATCCCACTTTCCCTGCCCCTGTGTCTTTAACAGTCTTTTCTCCAAGATTCATTGCAACATTTTTCCCTGCTATTCAGGTCAAACTCAAAGGTCTATAGTTACCCATTACCACTAAGTCTTTTGTTACAATCACTATAAAAACACAATTAAAACTGGATTATGGTACTCTTATGAGGAACAGTATCTTAATCCACAAATGGTCCTGTGGAAGCCACATTTGGAGTCAGATCCTAGCTGGTGCAAATAAGAAAACTGGAATTGAGCCCAGAGGAGATTAATACAATAGTACCTCACTAATTCACACGAAAGGCGAGGAAACCACATTGAGTATTTCAGACTAAAAGGAGGAAGAGAATTATAAATAGATGTATCACGAAACACTCTCCTTTTTGATTTCAAGTAGCTATCTCTGAGAAAACATCATGGTGCACTGAAATGAGAGGAGTATGCTATATATAGCTAATGAAATCTTGCTAACGTTAGACATAGCTACAGCATCTGTTACTAAATCTTTGCTGAGGAGTGTAGATAGACCACCAGGTTTCTAGAGAGCTTATGAGAAAAGCAATTTATTGAAGTGAAGCTTTGTCAGCTTCTATTGTACGTAAATACAACATTAAATTGAGGCTTAATATTTACTGCTGTGTCATCTCAGCAGGCAATTATCGTCAGTGCCTGAGGCCAGATCCTCAGGTGATGTAAAATACTAGAGCACCAGTGATTTCACTGACTGTCCTTATTACTCTTCAGAAAATTTTCAATCAACACAAAGGAAATTATGCCCGAGGCACAGCTCTGAGGCTCAGACCTGCTCTCGCGAACTCGATCTGCATCCAGAGGATGGCCTGGTCGCAGAGATTTTCACGTTAAAAACACTTCAGAATCTTCCGCACCCTCAGCATCAATCCCAGAGACCCAGCCTGCAGAAGCATCTCGCCGCACACGCCCCACACACTCGCTGCCCATGATCTAAAGCGAAGCTTTGCAGACACAGCAGAAAGGACCCTGCAGCCGGGCTGTAACTCTTCTGCAAAGTGTGGCAGCTTTCCTTGAGCTGTAGCTTCTCCAGGCCTGGTAATGCAGGGAGGACAGAGAAAAGCTGCCTGTTTGCCCATGACCGGCGGGGATCTGCTGGTTCTCAGCTGCTGTCACTTCGCTCTCCACACACTGCCGAGGACCTCACTCAGATATTCACCTTGGCCTCTGTTTAAGACTAAACCCCTGCCCAGCCCAGGCAGGCTCAGCCATTTGCCTTGTTTGGGTTCATTTCCCATGGGAGTTTACAGCTCCAGCAGGCAAGGAGGGGAGGAAAATATTTTGCCCCAAGGAGGCAGTTTGCCAGCCCTGCACCCTGCAGTGACAGCCAGACCCTGCAGATGAACCTGCGACAGGCTCTGACACCCGAGCGCCTGAACAGCTTTGCTGCACACCTGTGTCCCCTCCAGATCTGTAAACCCATCTTGTGACATCATGAGAGAAGGGAGGGGAGTAAGGTGAGAGAAAACAGGTCGCGGAGGATGGATGCTCTCTTGTCTTTCTAATGGGTAGCAAGTGCCTTTGAACAATGTATTATATGCTAAAAGGGACTGGACTACTATACATCAGCCTCTTTTCCCTCCTCCACGAGGCAGGGGGGAATAGCAGCGTGAGGGGGGTGGCGATCACTGGCACAGCTCTCTGGAAGCATCAGCATTTGGCCTGCAAAACCCCAGAGGTCACCAGGCCGGCGGGAGAGAGCCCGCCTTGACACGATTCACTCGCTGGCTCTGGGCTGAGCGCTCAAGCGGGCTCCCTGCCGGGGCGGAACATCTGAGCCCTCCCGCTGCTTAAACCCACCGCTGACCAAAATGAGCCATCAGCGCTGCAAAGTGGAGGGCAGACTCCTACTCCTGTGGTAGAAATAAGACCTTGAGCGACCACACTGCAGGGGGAAGAGATTGCTGGCTAGGAGGTGACTTGCTGGTCCCACCTTTGGGGCTTTGGGACCTCTCCACCCTGCGGATCCTGGTGCCCAGCCGGGCTAATTTAGGTCATAAGAGCCAGACAGCTGCGCTGGTTAGGCAGCCCTGATGGACAATCACATCACACAGTACAGCTGCGTTCCCTCCAACACCTCCCCCACAACAGCTGGGCTGAGCCCCAGCCTGCTCAGTGGATGCCCAGCTCACCCCAGGTCTCCAAACACTGCCTTACACTCCCCCTTGCAGGAGGAGCATTAACACCTGTGCTGTTCAGCATCAGCTGCAGTCATCAGGGATCCTCAACCCCCCATCAGCTTCCCAGTCCTCAGAGGCCCCCAGCAGCTATATTTCTGCCACAATAAAACCCTCAGACATCAAAGTTTCCACCAACAAACAAGCAAAAGTGCCCAGGTCTGGAAGCCAAGCAGCAGGGGTCAGACCAAACCCCATCCACAAAGAATTTTCATATAACAAACCTCCCCCAGAGAAAACCATAAAGCCACTGAGCTCCTCTGCAGCTGTAGGGTTTGGATACCCATGGAAGCAAGTCTGCTACAGCCCTGCTCCGCGTCTCTCACTACTGGTACAAACCCAGACCAAGAGGTCAGCCCAGGAGAGCAGCACTCCCCAGCACCACAGCAACAGGAAAGACACTGCATCATCCCAAGACATGATGGTCTGAGTTTAGAGTCTTTTGGGGACAGAGTAAGATGTTTGGGGAGGTTGTAAGATGACATGGAGCAGAGCTGGAGACCTGGAGACTTACCCCAACTATCCCAGCCCAAAGCAGCATAGGCGCCTTCCCAGCAGGAATCAGCCAGTCCCTCCTACCACAGGACTATCTTTGTGTAGCTAAGAGCACGAGCTCAAACTGAGCACACCATTCTTTTCTGAGGCTGGTTCTTGCCTCTTCTTATACAAGAGAAGCAAGAAATCCAAGGCCACAGGTAGGTTGTTGCATCCGTTCAGGCACAAAGCCAGCAGAGGTATTCACTTAAATACAGGAGGCCCACAGCAAAACATCCAGTCCCTGACAATACCTCCTAGGTACCTAACTATCCTTGATCATCATGGTGTTGAGCAGTAACAGTCAATAACTTCCTGGCATCTTGGAGAATATCCATCTGCACTTGGCTTTCTAGCGACTTATAGAATTTCTGCCTCGCAGGACCTCGTCCATTTCTTGTGCTGGTTCTCCCTTCAATTTCACACTTAATTAAGTCCCCGGATCAAGTCTCAGGATGGATTGCTCACTAGACCAGCAGTCAGAATTGATGTCGCATCTAAATGATGGGGCCTGAGGAAAAAAAAAAAAAATGAAAAGAAAAAAGCAGGAGCGATAACAAGAGAGAGGGAGGGAGAAGAGGGAAAGCTGCTTTTATTTCAGGGTTAAAAGCTTAATCTTCTACTAAAATGGTATCACATGAGAGGGAAAGAGTCTCTTATCCATGTGATACCGCTGACCCAGGCTTGGTTTAGAAGCTGTAATATCATTCCAAGAGAAAATTATGTCGGCAAGTAACTTTTCTTGAGAGACAATTAAAAAGAAACAGGGCTCAGAAAGAAGACAGCACAGAATGGAAAAGGGGGGCTGACCAGGGCTCATTTGTGGAGGAGACATGCTGAGCCTCTGATGAGGAACAGTGTATAACCAGGCATCACTAATGGGAGAGCCTACAAGGGCTCAGTGTGATGAAGTGCTCAAAAGCTTGGGTGTTTCCTCTGAACCTTCTCCAAACTCCTTGATTTAGGCTGAACAGGGCTGCAAACCTCATGAGCTAAACCCTTCTCAGGAGATTTCTGGAAGTTCCTGTTCTTCTTGGAAGTATCACAAGAGGGCTTAGTTTTATTGCTGTTATTTGGCAGTTCAATTTCCAGTATGGTCAAACCCAGGAAGGCCAAAGGCAATGAAAGAGCAGAGTTAACATTTTGTGAGCATCGTAAAAGGCTGAATTCAGGTTCACGCTATTAGTGTTTCAGGTCAGTCTTATTCTGGGCTCATACAAGCGGGTCTTCATAGCAAGAAAAAGATTAAGTGCCCTCTTAAGAGCAATTCAGGCAAATAATAAGGCATCTTCCAACATATCTCAAAGACCCTGGTAGTTTCTTGATGGATAAGGAAACAAGAGGGGACTGTATGGGTTTCCAAATCCCTTTGTTGATTGTATATACAAACTTACGTGTATGCACTGTCTGTCTGGGACAATTTAACATCAGGCCATCATTTATGTTCAGGTTAACTGGAATAAGTACCACAATAGTGACCGAAGAAGTTCCTCCACTACCAACTCACAACCCCCTTTCTGCATTTATTTACTCAGCTCCCCCCTAACATGCTAGATAACGTGGATGGGATAACACATGCTAGGTGCTGCAAATACCAATCACCGTCCATTACACATCACCTGCTTTTTCATCCTGTATTAGCCTTCACAGGCTAGCAAAAGTCTTATTCATTAAAAGTAATGAGGTGGATTTAAGCTAGCCACCTGCCCTGGAGCTGTAAAGGGGCTTTCAGTTTGGTATTTCTGAATTAACAAGCTGAGAAAGACAGGAAAGATTAGAAAACAGTTAGTGATAAATGTAACCCTTCCAACGGGTTTTACTATCAAGCATCTGCAGTGGCATCTTTTCTGTCTGGTCCTATAGTTATCTGTCCATCCTCAGACACAGAAAGAGGTGGCATCTCAGCATACAGGAAGGGTTAAGCCATGATCTTCTCAGTGTGGCCACCATGATGTACATACACCATGATGCTCTGCTGGAGCACAGCAGATTTCCAAAACAAGAATGCTGTGACGTGTCAACAGCAAAGCACCTATCCAATCCCAAAAACACTCGGTATTTGGGAGGGCTGGAAAAAGCCATGAAAACTCACTCATAATTACTTTGGGAATTAAAGGTTCATTTTCTTGGTTTTGAAGCAAATGCAATGACAAAGAACGTTTAACACCTAAAGCACACTTATCAGAATCCACTGGTTCAATGCAAATTCTGTTGAATCCAGGGAATCTTATTCTGCTCTTCGCTGAACTAAGGTGTCAGATGTGATGGCCTGAAGTGGCCATAATGGCACAAGTGGTCAGGGTGACCCATGGCCAGACTTCTTGCTCCCTTCTTTGCCCACCTATCTCCCTTCAAGCAGTTCCTACTTCCCACGGATAGGCACAGTCAGTCGGAGGTCTGCAGGCCACATACAGATGATTAGAAGAAAAGAGCTGTTTGCTTTCGCATACATTGAGACCAGCTGCCCAAAGCAAGTCCAGACCCAGACATCAGCTGGTGCAACGGCCACGCTCCATCGTCCCCTCTCCTCTGCCACAGCCCAGGCTCCTGCAGAAGCCATACACCGGAGCCATTTTATTACATGTCATAAAAGTCTTGGACAGCATCTAGATACTTGTCTGTCCTAAACCAGGGAAGTAGAAATACACCACAGAAAACCCACAAATCTGTCACCAAACAGGGGAAGATTAATATTCCTTGCAGTTTTCAGATGAAGACGACTGGTAGGAGTCCCCAGCACAGATTACACCCAGGGAATGATTCTAGCACTGAGCAAACCTCATCACAGCTATTATCCAGAAGAAATGCTCTGACCCCAGCAACACGAGTTATTTACACGACAGCTGAAGAACACAACATGAACTGTGCATGGTTCCTGTCTTAACACCACAGCATTTTGACTGGAATCTGTGGATAAATCCAGGTAATAACTCACCACAAAGCCACTACAATTCTTTGCAAGAGGCCCGAGTATGGCCTCACATCACCGCTCTGTCGGGGGCAAACAGGCATCAATTAGTGCCACACGGGCCAGACCCCCTGAAGCTACAGTAAGAATTTGATGCTGCATGAGACTTCCCTACAATATGCTGCACATTAGCTGCACTCACATATACAGGGAGCTGCGTGCTTATTTTGTTTGCTTGCACATTCCTAGAGGAAGGGGGAAGCTTCCCTGCAAGCTATTACCTTTATCCTGACATTTGGCTTTTGTGCAAGCAGTTTTGGATTGAGCCTCGAACAATGATTCTCACCGTTATGCTTGCTCCTTTCCTTTGTCTCCTTGGACACATTGGCAAATTCGCTTCAAGCTTAAGGCATGAATTTAGCAGGGTATGAAGGGAGCAGTTAGTGCAGCCAGACAGCTGGAGATAGAAAGCAGGCAGTGTGGCGCAGTTTTTAATTGTTTCTGCTGTCAGAAAACAGCAAGTACAGTAGTTCATAATTTCCCCTGCACAAAACCCTAATCACTGTCTGCATGGGATCCATCCACTGGCAAAGCAAAGACTTTCCCAAGTTCTGTGTTAGACTGAAAGTAGGCATCCATAGGATTTTGTTGTCCCACCCGTTGGCATGGAAAGCTTTCACTCAGCCACTCTGTTCTTTGTTCCCAACATTTCTAAGATCCCAAATAAGCTTTTTTTTTTTGTTTATGCTGTAGCACTTGGCAGTGCCATAGCAATTCAAACCAGAAGATGAGAGCATCTACTTTGTACTCTACAGAGCACTTTACATTTTCAGTGTAAATTACTGCAAGGACATCTGCCTACATCCTTGGGTAAGCACCTCTCTCTCTTAGGGATGAACCTAAATTTAAGAACATGTAAATAACACTTTCCATATTTTCTGAAAAACTTGAGCCCCATGCAGGCACCTAAATATTGTAGCAACAAGCTTGCTCCAGCTGTGGAAGAGATGGGCTTGAATCTCCTCTGGTAGAGAAAGACAGAACAGACCTCCCTGAACTCCACAGATGCTGCCAAGTAACAGAAAAGCCATAGTGAATCCATGGGGAGGCTGAGAGCAGATCATCAGCACAGATCTTCAAAAGGCAGATCTGGGCTGAAAAGATTATGCAGGACCCATCTGACCACAGGAACCAGTCCTGCCCAGGGGACCAGAAGCACTGACTCCATATATCTGATACCTAATGCTTTTGGTTCTGGGCAGCACTCAGAAGAAGTGAGAAGTCCCGATGCAGCTGCAAAGACCAAATCTTAGGCTCAGCATGGCTTACTGTCTTACACAGGCTCATTTCAACCCCAGGCTGTGCAGCAGCCTGTTGTGAAGCCAAGAGCAATACCAAAACCACCGATGGGCAACGGTGCAAACCTGCCCTAGGACAAGCCAAGTTCAGGCTGGGGCGAGGGCTGAGCCGCAGGACACGAGGCAGCTCTGGCTGCTCAGCCTACCTGCCCAGGAGCAGCACCGCTACAGGCAGAAATCTCGGCTGAACTTCAATCCAAGTGGAAGATTACAGGGGTCATTTTGGGTATATTAATCCAGTTGGTCTTTTGAGGACTACAAAAAATTCTGAGGAGAGCAAAGTATACATGCAAGGATCGATCGCAGTCACAAATCCAAGCATTTGAACTTATAACCAGTCTTTTTTGTGTTCATAAATCAAGCAGGGAGAGGTAAAAATCTTTGAAGGTGTTCACAGAAAAAACAAGGCAAATCTCATGGCTAGAATTGAACTTCTCGAACATATGCCGATGCAAAGGATGGGAGAAATTTTTCAGTTTTCATGATTTTACCCAGCCACTTCACAGAACTGGTGTGGGGGAATACAGAAGGTGGCCTGTGAGCTCAGAGGAATGAAGAATCATGGAAGGGTTTCAAGAAAGACTCTGCTTAGCGCAGACTGGGAAACAGCCATATCCTCCAGCTTCACAACTAAAAAGTAGGATTTTACAGTAAGGCCAACAGACATTTACCTAGGCGGTGCCCTCTCTCTCCAAACATTTGCTCCTGTCGCAATATACATTTGAATGCAAGGAACATGCTTGTTATTTAAGTACTTGGCTACCACATCCCATGGGAGAGGGCAGTGCCATGCTCAGCAAAAGCCACAGTGGTGGGTGGCCGAAGTCCAGAAAGCACCGGTGTCATGGGAGCACAAGACTCACGGCACTGCACAGGGAGCTGCTTGTCCACCACGATAACTACAGCTCCACAGTGTCAAGTGCTCCGCTTTCTGGTGAGGCTCCTCCACTGAGAGCCCCCTTCCCTGCTGAGTAATGGCAATAAAGCTAACAAGGAAATCTATTCCATATTTCAAAATATATTCACTTCGGTCAAGTTTTTTCCCTAGCAAGAAAAGACAACATCCTGGGGTTTGTTGCAACACCTTGAGAGAAGTGATTCAACACCCCGTATTTTCATGCTAATAGACTTTTTTTTGCTTCAAAAATGTTAATCTATTTAAAAGATCGCTTTTATTTTAAAAAAAAAATCTTTATGAAAGGTTTGAGAGTGCCTTTGACACTGGATTACATCATGTTTCCTCTGACATCTGAGTCACAAAATGCTCAGAGCAGGATTTCCAAGGCTTCCCTTTATTTTCTGTTCCCATGAATTCCACTCCCACTGTGATCAATAGGATTATTGCCACAGGCTTCAAGAGGAGAAGGGCTGGCAAATGCTGAACACATTTGAAGGCCCTAACCTCAAAGTCAATATTTTCCAGTCAAGAAAACAGCGCTTTGGTTATCAATGAATATGTCAAACAAGAGGCCCATTATGAACAAAGCAGGCTCGTAAGTGATCCCAAAAGAAAAGAGAAAAGAAATAATACTATAATGTAACATGTTCCTTACAGCCTATGGCAGTATTGTGATGAATTTGAGCTGGTTTGAGGTGCCTGTTAAGTGAACCAAGAATTAAAGCAGTATTTCTGAGTATCTATGCAAGAAGGATGAAAGGGATGCCATAAGGTTGTCAGTCTCGTACTTGTACCCCAAAACAGGATTGATTCTGCCTGTGTCGTTCCTGCTGGGTGTTCCCCAAGGAACTGTTAAACACCTTTGCTTGTTCCATGCCTCTTCTAAAAAACCTCCAGTGCTTTGCTACCTTCACAGTCGAACGCTCCTCTCCCAACACCTACAGGTTACAGCCCTCCCTTATATAACGCAGGCCTGGGGCACACGGTTAAAGTCCTCCTGATCCTCTTTACAATAGCTTTTGCACCCAGAAAGTCTGTTCCTCCTGTTTTCTCTCAGTCTCTTCAGCTCTAAATTAAAACACCAGAATTTGTTTTCTTTTATAAGCCATATTTTCCCAGGTCTTTCTAAGCACTTGCCTGCAGACTCTTCTGGATGACCAGGCCTTTCCTGAACCCCTGACCATCAACCTTGCTCGAAAAAACACTCCGGTGTTCAAAGCCAGCAAACTCCTTACACCAGTATTTCCCTTGATTGTCAGGGTTCAGCCCAATCTTTGAGCTAAAATCGTGGCATGACCCTTCTGGCAGTAATCTCAGTATTTTCTCCTTCAGTTTTTGCTACCATGAGGACATCTCCCCTTTGAACTGTTCCAAAGGAGATTAAGTCTGTCTAGAGCAGTACCTGCGGTTTCATGATTTCATCTAAAATAGCAAGGACATTTCTGATGCAATTGGGATGTTTCACATGATTGCATGAAACTTTTTGGTCAGCACGAAACCAGCCAGGCCTGGAAGGAGGCAGCAGCAGCAGAATTGGTGCTCCTGCAGCCCAGGGCCGTTTGCTGTTACTTAAACGGAAGATTCTTTCAGAGCAGTATTAACGCTTAGGACTTATAACTGAAGAGCCTTAATCCTTTCCAGTAGAGGCCAATGGTGCATGTAAGAGCATTAAACTTGGTATACGCTAAATCCTAAACATTTCCAAGTTGCAAGCAGAACTAGATCACAATCAAAGCCTGCAATTCAAATACACTTACTTCAAGGAGCTCAAAACCAGAGTCTGACTTCAGCAGAACTCTTCTCCATACACCATGAGCTCCAGATCTGGACTGAAGATAATTAATATCAGTCTCAGTCCTTATCTTCAGCCCATCTGAAGATCAAAGGGAACAGGAAACAAAAGCATTCCAGGGCACTGAAGTGAAACATTTGTAATGAGTTTCTCCTATTCTTCCACACAGTTGGGATTTTTTTTTGGGGGGGGGGGAGGAGCAGAGACAGGAGATTTGGCAGCCAGTTAAGAAGCGAGGATGGAAACACATTTTAATACTAATTTCCTTCCCTCTTCTCCCACTTCCTGCTCAACAAAACCACTGAACAGATCCATGAAATTACAGGAGATACAAATCCTTTATCCACAGTTTGCAGTTGTTGACATGTAAGACCCTTAATATGTAAATAAATTGGGCTGGGCTTTTTTTTTTTCCTTGCCAAAGCAGCATTGCTCAGCAGATAAACAGCAACAATGCAGCCTGTATGATGGCCCCCGTAATCAGTTCCTGCAACCAGGGCATCTTCTTGAAGCACCTCTTCAAGTTAACTCTGGTGGGGAGCAGGAGGGAAGGGGCTGCTCCTCAGCTGTAGGCAAGACAGTGACATGGCTGAGAACAGAATTCAACTTCAAATCTTCTGCCATTTTGAAAACGACGTCCCTTGATCATGAATTAGTGTCAAGGCACATGATGAGGGATGAAGCAAGGAATGAATGAGCAAAAGAGAGCAGAGAGAGGGAAAGAGAGAAACAAGGAGATTCTCCAGAGGCTTACGAGAATCATGCCAGTGAGGAGACTGTGCACACAAGCCATGTCCTTCTCAAAGCCTATGTTTTGCCAAAAAAATAAAAAGACCCTGATCCCTAGAAATGTTCCTGTCTGCTGGCTCCTAGAGATAAGGAAGCGATATTTCACAGTCTGACACTAATCATATTTGGGCATATTAAGTAAGGACAGTCCAGGGGCTTTCTTTGCAGCATGCATATTCCAAGTTCAAAGCGAGAGCTCGTTACTGTGCTTAAAAAATCCTCTTAACTCAGAAACACGAGACAAAGAGGGAATAGAAAAAAGAAAGGGAGGGAGGTGCTTGGGGGGGTGGGGTGGGGTGGGGTGGGGGGAGAGAAGTGTCATTATCTTTGTATTGTTCTCCCTACCCAGCCCCATCAGTGACGTCTGCTGCAATATTTTATGACACGGGGATGCTCCTCTCTTTTCCCCTCATCCATGAAAATGGAACAGGAGACTTGCTAATACAATCTTCCACGGCTGTGATTTACACATCCCAGACTTCACTTCATCTAAAGGTACAACAGCCGCTATAGAGCCAGCTCCTGGGTTGAAAACGGTGGAATTATCCTCATCGGAGACCCGGCCCTGTTTGCTCCTACAGCAGGGAACTGCTCACCTGGCTCTGCTGCTCCCCCCTGAGCAGAGGTCACTGCCTCCCTCTCTGGCTGCCTGTGCTGGTTTGGGCTGGGGTAGAGTTAATATTCCTCACAGTAGCTCGTAGGAGGCTGCGTTCTGGATTTGTGCTGGAAGCAGCGCTGATCCCCCAGGGGTGGTTTCGTTACTGCCGAGCAGCGCTCACACAGCGCCCAGGGCTTTGCTGCTCCTCAGCCACCCCACAGCGAGTGGGCTGGGGGCACAGGGAGCTGGGGGGGGACACTGGCCCAAGGGATGTCCCACACCATATGGCACCACGCTCAGCAGATAAAGCTGGGGGAAGAAGGAGGAAAGGGGGGACATTCAGAGTGATGGCGTTTCTCTTCCCAAGTCCCCGTTCCACGTGCTGGAGCCCTGCTCTCCTGGCGGTGGCCGAACCCCTCCTGCCCACGGGACGTGGTGGACGAATTCCCCATTTTCCTTTGCTTGTGTGAGCGGCTTTTGCTTTACCTATTAAACTGCCTTCACCTCAGCCCGTGGTTTTCTCACTTTCACCTTTCCAATCTTCTCCCCATCCCACCGAGAGGGCAGCGGGCGAGCAGCTGCGTGGGGCTGAGTTGCCAGCTGGGGTGAAACCACAACACCTCAGCTCCTCATTCTAGTCTGCTGCCCAAGGCAAAAAAAAAAAAAAAAAAAAAAAAAAAAAAAAACCCACAAAACTACATTAAAGCTTGAAACAGGTGGCCTCCTTCACAGTGACCTGGAGGCCAAAGCACAGCTCAAGGAAGACTGGGATGGACAGCCAGAAAACATGTCTCAGTGTGGACCAGCATTCGGGTCCCTCCATAGCACAGCACAGCCCATGATCGACCAGCCCTCAGCTTCTCCCTAGGCTGCTTCACTCCATCCAGTTCAGCTTTGGCTCACAGGGTATGAAGCTTACAAAAAAAACCCCCCACCTTTAACACCACCAGTTAGCAGAGAAAGGCTTTATCAAATGTAGCCGTCTCTAAAATAACAGTTCTTACAAAGCTCAGCCCATCAGTTTGTGCTACATCTCAGTGACAGGCAAAGTGCTTGGCGCAACCAGACCCCATCTGCAGGGCTCAGCAACGGATGGGACAGGGCAGACCAAAAAGATGAAATTTCAGCAAACACTATATTAAAAAAGCGAATCAGTTTGGAGAAGAGCCAAGAAGGTCACTATGTTGAATCTCAACATTATCCAGAATGAATGTTTCAACTCCCTTTTTGCCAAATCATATTTTTAGTTGGAGACTAACCTACTTTTAATGAGGAGCATGAAATAACCCTGATATGAACTTTGATTTGTTCCACCAATGACAATTCTCACATATTTAATTTTTTATTCTGCCATGCAAGCAAAAATTAAACCCAGATTATGCTTACAGCACGAGGTGAAGCTACCACAAGAAAAGGACTTGCCACAAGTCCTCCCCACACCTCCCAAGCTCTTCTGAATATCTCAGACCAGGTCCTGCAGGCTGAGCCATTTGTGTAATAGCTCTGCTACACTCATTGCTCCTCAAAGAACCTGTTCATTTCACTGAAACTAAACAGCTACAATTGACCACTTGAGGAGCAGCACAGTTGGTCTGGGATTCTCAAACAGCGGATTATTAAAGAAGAAAACTGATTGAAGCAAAACTAAAAATCCCAGTGGTCTCTGAGGAGCTACACAGGGAAATGGTGAAAGGTGGTTTGTTGTTTTTTTATTATTATTACAATTGCTGTCTTTGAAGCATTTACATGACACCACCCATCACAGTGTCATAGATGCAGAATAGAAGCAACAGAGTTTGCTTCCACGTGCTAAACATCAAGGGGGCTTCATCTGAACCACCACCCAGGAGCTGGCTCTGCTCACTAGGGCAGACTTGTACTGCACCCTCCATCCCGCTCCTAAATGAAAACCAACTTGGACATTAGCAGCTATACATCAAGAGTTAACATATCCCTCGGTCAAGCCTAAGCTAATCCAGCAACACAACATCCTCCCCAGAGCCCACACTGCTCATTCCCATAAATCTGGGTGTGTAGTAAAGCACTCTGAAAAGTACAAATTATACTTTTTCCCAATAGGTAACCCCCCCACTACCCTAGGCTTATTATAATTGTAGAGTGCCACTCATATGTGATCGCTGTCATTCGAAAGGTCAGCATTTCCCACACCAGCTTCCCCCATTCCAAAGATCTCAGAAGCTGGAAATTTTCAGGTTAGGGATGACTTTGGGTTTGTGTTTTTACTTCCTGGAGAAAAAGCCTTATGCCTTACCATGCTAAAATAAAATCGTCATCTACAGTCCTATTCCTCTACGGAAAACATGCCCTCAGCTGACTACTGATCAGTTCAAAAGTTATAGGAACAACAGGGAGCATTTCTACACTTGCTGGATTTTGAAAAATTGGGGGGGATTGCAGTTGCAGAAGACACCACCAATTTCACATGGCCACATACTAGAAGGCCACAAGTGGCCCCTTGGTCTAACTCCACAGGGAGAAGACTACTCCTGTTTCCTTTGGTTTAAAAACCTACCACCTGAAATTCGCTTCCTAGCAAGGTCAGCCTGGGCACAGCCGTTCCTGTACGCTGGACCTACACCAGCAGGCTGGACCCAGGCGACAGCCCTGCTCCTTGCCTCTTCCCAGTTCATGCAGCAAACACTGCAAGGCACCCGCTGTGCCCTATGGTGAGCTGTGAGCACCTTCTGAGCCCCTTCACAATTCCTCATCAGCTAGAAAATCAGTTTTACCGAAACCCAGCCTTACAGCTATACGGAATGCAAGGAATGAGATTAAAAGGGATTATGTGTTTCTTGCAAGCAATGAGGCTTGATAGCTCAGACAGGCATCGCCTTAACATGTCCTCCGCTTTGTTTGAATAGTTATTACCCCCCAGCTCTTTGAGTACGAAGGTTTGTAGGGATGAGCCATATGCCATGCAATTAGGTTTTCATCTCCGCTTATTGTTCACACGATTTAGAATGGTCTTTTGGATGTTTGCAGGTTGCTGACATTTTTCTGTATCTTCAGGCAAGGCTGCATGTTTAGTAGTAAACATCCTGGAGGGGGAAGGAAAGCCCTCAATCCGAGCAGAATGGATGCTGAATCCAAACCTCCCTCCAATTTAAGCAGGGAAAATTTTCAGAATTAGGTTATCCATTACTGTAACAGTTCCAGGCAAAGGCCATTCACCAGGTCCAGATGCCCTCAGAAATGGGACACAGGCTTTTGGTTCAGACTGTAGTCACTTTGGATTGAGTATTCATTTGCATTGCAACAGGATCCATGTGGCTAATAAATATAACCAGTTGTACCACATAAAACACATGTATTTTATGAGATGTCAGAGGACCAGGTCTTTTTCTGGGGGTTGTTTCAGCGACTCTTAGTCGAGCAGAGACTTGAGGAATCCACAGCCAGCCACTGCTTGACACAACACCAAGGTATCTGCACGACTTACTGCCCCACACCAGTTGAAAATGACTGGAAACACACACAAACACACAAGCCTTGAGAGGACCTGATCCCAGCACTGCTCCTCGACTGATGCGCATCTTATTCTAGATGTTTGGCTGGAAAGGATGCCTCTGCTCTCCCAGCCTGGGGAAGCAGCATTAACCCCCCTTACTGCTGGAAACACTTCTCATATCCTGGAGATACATGGTCATGATGTATGTTCTGGGATCCAAAACCAGAAATGTTACTTTTAAAAGCAATATTTGCAGTGGCAGCACCAGAGACACCAGAAGCCTTGGCACTTCAAACGCTGCAGAATATCTGTGCGCTCACAGGCACCCCCCCATCCCACCTTCTCGTGTTAGCTCCACCAGAGCAAGGCACCAAATCCAGCCAAAACTTCCTTTCCTTCCCTTCAGCGGAGGAATGCTGGAAAGGTACAATCCTCACGATGGATGGATTGACACAATCAGAAGTAATTTAATTCAAGTTTAATCTGCAGCTAATGACTGCAGGTTCCCTCCAACTCTCAGTCCCCTTCCAATTTTTCACTGGTAAATTGCTACAGTTTGCAGTTGAAGCTCTTCACAGTAGATTAGTTAACATTATGTTTTTATTAAAGCCGAAGTTAATATCCTTATTCTCTGAAGGAGACCACTGGGGTTGTTGGAATTATTTTTTTCCCCGTCAGTTTTTTACTAAGAGCCTTCACTGCTCAGTTAGAAACACAGAGCTTGCAGACCCCCAGCTGAAAGCTTAAGGGAGCCCCAAACAGTTACCTCTTAAATGATTATTTACCTTGGAATATAAAAATCACTCTGCTGGATTAGACCAGAGGCCTGTCTACCCAGTATCCTGTCTCTGATGGTGGCCAGCTGCTCTAGAGCAGGGCTGGTCATAAGTTTTCTGTCAAAGCTTTACTGATAGATACTTTTTTTTCATTACATGACATTCTTCACAAAAAAGCAGCCTGCTGCCTACAGAAAATGTTGACTTTGCAATGAAAAAAAAATCAGAGGTTTCTAAACCTGAATGATTCTGTATTTTGGACCTAAAGCTTTCCACTTCCTGATGAATGATAATTGCTTTTTCAGTAAAGAGTCAGAATTTTCTGGGGAAAAGATGTTATATGAAAATGTGTCCATATTAACCAGTATTTTCCATTTAAATATTCCCAATTTTTAAAATACTCCAAAAATCTCTTTAAAAAACTACCTTCAGCTCTGACCTGAAGAAGTCCTCAAGAACTGTCAGACAGAAAATGATGGTACAAGCTTCTCCACAGAAGCTTCTCCTAAACCTCACAAAGCCAATGGCTACAACGCAATAAAGAAAGATGTTTCCGTTTGTTACTGGCCGTTTCTCACCTGACTGAAAGTCCCTCAGGGATGTCACGGGACGCAGCGCAGTGCTGTTGGCCAAGTAGCAGAAGGTGGGGACACCTGACAGAGACAGCTGAGGAGGGGGTTAATGTCTTCGCCACAGGCCATCCCCTAAGCCAGCAGCTTTGAACTAGCCTGTGAATAACAGGGGCTAGCGTAGGTGAGCTCCCACAGCCAGCTCCAGGTGCCCATCCAGGACTAAAGCTCTGCTTCTTCTGTGCCGTTTTCAAAGCTTTCCCCCCCACCCCAGCTCCTCTCATGCTTTCCTTCCCCATCTCTGCTCGTGGCAGGACTGATGCTTCCAAGTCCCATGTCACACCCCGCTCTGCTCGCCCCTGTGCCGCAAACCAGCTCTGCAAACCACCAAGCAGCGTAGCTCAAATCCACAAATGCTGTTTTCCAGCCATTCTGCCTCTGGAGCATTTCCATCCCTCGCCAAGACCTCAAGAGCTTCCCACCTTCCCTTTCCATTTTTCACACACCACCTTTGTGACGTAAGAATTAGAATCACACTGTGCCAAACATCTCACGCGATTTACAGCGATGTAAATCACAAAGCGTCCCTATAGCATCAGCCACCCCACTCTGATGTGAGCCCCAAACCAAAATGTAACGTGTCCAGTCAAACCACCCCTCACAGCTGCTCAAGTTCCTTTACCCTTGGGCAAACGTCACCCAGATCAATGAATTGCCTCTGATAAACAGCAGCATGGATTTTATTAATCCCCAGCCCATCCCTGGCCAGCAGGAGGGGTGTCAGGACTTTCTGTCCTGGGATGCTGCACATGGTAACAGGTTAATGAACAGTCAGAGTCCATCCAGGAGAAGCAGCAAATGGCAACGCTGCTAGAAAACAAGGATTCCCTTGGAGCAAAGAGAGCAGAGCCATTATCATCTGGGGAGATTTAGGAGACAGCTCTAAATCCCACAGGGATCATATAATCACGTTCATCTCTTCAATCAGGAGAGCTAGAAATTGCCTTAAAAAAAAAAAAAAAAGAATGCTGAACTGTCAAATAGGCATGAGATGAGGTTTGAAGAAAAAGCCTAATTTCTCCGGGCTCTCTATGGAAGGAGGAGAAGCTGCCACACAGGACCAGAACCCTTGCGAGCATGCTACCTGCAGAGGCAGGGGTGTGTGCAGGGACAAGGGCTCTCACCAAGGTGGACTCTGACAGAGAAAATGGCTTTTTCAACCCTAAAGTTCATTTTTACAGAACATCTTTCTATTCAATCAAAGCAACTAGGGGGAACGGATCAGTTTTATAAATCCTTAAATGTTTGTGGTGGGGTTTTGTTGGAGTATTTTTCTCCTCCTGGTCCAATACTCAAACTCTGCGAGATGCTGAAACCTGAAAAACGTTTGTTCACCAGTAAAAACCACAGGAATGGCACAGAAAAGAGGCTGGTGGCAGGCTCAGATCTCAGCCCCCCTTCCCACCTCCACCAGCACAGCTACCAGCACAGGGGGGCTCTGCTTGGCCACCCAGGCTGACCACAGCTGCAGACCTGCCCTCACCCCCCCCAGCCCCACACCGTGGTGCCCACACCGTCCCAGCGCCGTCCCAGTGCCCAGCCCCAGGACCACTGGCAATGGGCTAATGGTAAATGGGTAAAACAGAGTTACACCAGCGCTACTTCAGCTTTCTGCCTCCGCGCCCACATGGGATGCAAATCACAGCACTAGCCAAACCCAGGATCTGCCTCTCTCCAACCTGACACTCTTGTGCATCGTGTTTTTTAATTAACCTTGGAACTCCAAAGGGTCTGTCTGTCTTTTTTTTTTTTTTTTCCTTTTTGCCAAACACAACCATATTTTACAGGGATGGTGACAAGCTAATTAACTTAATTCTTATGACACCTCTCTGTGAGATGAGGCTAGGGTTGGCTAGCTCTGCAATGCAGTGTTGGGCTAATTAAAAAATAATTACTACTTCACCAAGGACAAGAACAAGAAGTTAATTAAAAGAATGAGGCGTAGCTTTAATGAAACTCATCAGATTGTATTCATTCAGATGTCCCACAGCCAAGTTCCCGCCACTAGAATATAAATCCACACTGTCTCCACGAGTGTTTGCAAATGGGGTCCCCTCTCCCCCTCCTCCCTTTCGCCTTTCCCTGGAAGAAACAACATGGATTATTTCAGGAACAAGACAGTAAACTTGGCCTGAGATTCCACACACCCTCAAGGGGCTGGAGGGTAAGATACGGATCTCCAAACACTATCTGGGATTATCTGAAGTACCTCAAAACCCATGCGCTGCATGGGAACTATACCATTGCCTTCTATCAAAGTCCTGGGGATCATTTGGGAGCGCAGTGGCCCTCCACTGCTGCAGCCAGGCAGAGCATGCCTCCTTCCAAGGAGCAACCTGAAACACCAGGAGAATGGTGTAGAATAGGAGAGTTCCTTGGGGAAAATTAAGTTTTACCTGAGTAAAACTGACCCACAGTCCAGACTCATACCTCTTGCTCGATTACTGACCAGCTGGCATAGTAACCAAGCAAGCAAGCACGGGCTAGGGATGAAAACCTGCTCACGAACAGTTTGGTGTTTCAGGTTGACTTAAGCCCTTCACAAGTTCAAGTCACATACCTCTAATGCTTCCATCAAGGAAAAAACCTGAAATTAAATTGTGAATGGTAATTCACTTCTAAATGAGGGGCAGGTGCCCCAGAGTTGAACTATGGTAAATTTTCCAGAGGTAACTTTATTATTTCAACTATATTTTCTAAGCTAGAATATTTAGCCAGGAGCTAAATTAAAATGTGCTTGGCAGGAATATTTACTGTTTTGATAAGGATAAAAATAACACTAGGGGTCAGACCAAAACAAAGAGGGTTTTCCCTATATTTTGGGGCCATCACAAATACAAAAACAAATTTTGCAAATCACAAACCACAACCCCATCTATATACAAAGGCACTGTCCCTACATATGTGCCTTGTCTTAAGCATACATCAGCTCATGTCCCTTCTGGCATGTCAAACCCAGAGCCCCCCCTCCAGCACCCACCCCCAGTCCAGCTGAAGCCAGTGAAAGGTCCAAGCGATGCTCAGATTTCTCAGAGCTTGGTGCATCCCCTCAGAGGGTGACTGGTCACTGCTGGGAAACGGCAGTGATGTGAGTGATCCCAAGCATCAGCTAGATGCAGTGAAGCAGGTCTGCTCAAGCAGGATTTCAAGAGTTTGCTGGGCTTGAGAAAATTCAGAGTTTGGAAATTATGGCAGCACGGCAATAATGTTCCTTGACTGATCCCTGGGACAGCACAGAATATAGCAGCACAGGTGTCCTCACACATGCCACTGCCATCTGAAAAGAGTATCCAAGGCAGAGAAATTAATATATACATATATATGTATATAAAGAAGTGGAGAAAAGCCAAAGTTTCCTGGCCTTGTTCATTACACACCGATTAACAGCAGTGAGACTGGCTGCACTCACGATGCTGAGCACAGGGGTCACTTGCCCAAGGCACAGTGCTTTCTCCAGGATGGTTCCAGGAGCCCTCAGTAAAGGAGAATAAGACAAAGACACAGGCAGAGCAGCCCCGCTGCTTACTGAGGAGCTAGAAGGACCTTCAAACGACACAATAACAAATGAGACATGAGCCTGAGCAGACCAGCACATGAGGCGCTGACATGGAACAAGCCTGTTTGGGTGACAGTTCTCACTGCGAACCAGGGGAGAAATGTCATCAGCTGGTGGGACCTGTTACCTGAGCACATTTAATTGCTGAAACTCCCGAGGGAAGAAACAACAGGGCAAAAGGGAGAGGTGGAGGGGACGGAGAGGTCCTTACACTGACAGCAGCATCCTCCTGCACACAAGACACCGTGGCTGCAGCTGACAAGACGCTGCCCTGACCCAGCCCGTGCTGCTTCCCAGTTCACAACAAGCGCACGGAACACCCAGCAGGGCATGGGCATCGCTCTGCCCAGCACCCAGCAGGTATCCCCACCTTCCAAGCATTGCACCACATGCAAAAATAGCACCAAATGGGCAAGTTTTCAATGGGTCCAGCAAAACACTGAAGGAGAAAGAACCTGCTCAGAAACACAAAAGCAAAGAGGCCACACGAGGGAAGGAGAGAAACAGAGCCAAAATCAGGCTGCTCATCGCCATCCTGCCACAAACACCAACTCCCCCACTAAAGGGCTCACTGCTAACCACCACCACACTTCATAGATCAGCTCAGGACTTAAGGAGAGGTAACAAATTGTACTCTACCCTGGGCACATGGGAAACACAGGTTTTTAAGGTGCTAGCTCCGTTTTCTACTGCCTGGCATAGAGCAAACATGGCAATCCTTAAAAGCACGCTCCAGAGACAGCAGGGAGTTAATTTTCAGTGAAAGAAAGAAATAAGGAAAAAAAGTGATACATACATACATGGAAAGTTAGTATGATAAAGCATTTATAACCTTGTCTTTATATTATCTAGCGTATACATATGAAAGCCTAAAGTTCACATTGCTATTCATTAAATCTTTCCTCCTGGCACTCTCGTTGGCCTCCCTGCTGACAGTGCCAAGGCTGGCAGCACATGGGAAAATGAGCTCCTTTTGTGTACAGTTCATCTGCTCAGGTTATCTTAGCGGCTCACTCGCGTTGTAGAGAGGCTGTCATTACGCTCAGGTGTCCTGTATTGCATGTGGGCAACACAAACCTTGGAGCAGGGGAAAAATGTTTTGCCCGATGCATAAAAAAATGTGCTTCAGGATATTGCCTCCTTCACAGTACCAGGTGGGGAGAAATTCAGAGTTTCACGTTACCTTGTCAAAAACTAGCAAAAAAAAATTTTTCAAAAAAAAAAATCAGTGAGAGGTTTGTCTCAGCCTGGCTTGCATTTTGGTGTGGCAGTTTAGCAGACCAGCCTTTCAGTGTTTGTGCCTGGCATTTGGGCAGGATGCATCGCCATCCATTTTTACCATTGTTGATGATTCCACCAAAGGGCTCCGAAAATAGCAACTGCCAAATAAGGTTTTATATAAGACTCCAAATTGCCAGTCGCTGTCTTTATTCAGTCTGGAGCTGGCTTAGCTGTATACCTGTTATAGGGCAACTCAGTACAGAAAGCTTCCTGCATTTACGCTGGTTTTCTTTTAGTGGTTAATTCTCAACAGACCAATTAGAGACAGTCTTTATTTCTGGCATCTAAAGGTATTTCTTCTAAGTAGGCTAGCCTGGACTTTAGTGGAGCTGCAATTGCCATCTTGTAAGGCCATCATTAAACGGCACCTCTCAGTCATAGGCTTGGAAATTCAAAATGGCAAAAAGAAAACCCACAGTGCTAGTGCCGAGGAAACCTTTCATGCCTGGTGCTTTGGTGCTGTTTAGCTTCTCCTGAAATGCTTCTACTGGATTTGTATTACCTTTTAAATCAAATTTGAGATCCTGAAGGCTATCTACAGTATATTCCTCTGCAGCTCTGCAAGACTTTCATTCTTTATTCCCCCATGGCAATTTTTGCTTATCTAGTCATCAGCTTGCATTGCCTGCCTTCTTTTGCATCCTTGCAGCTTTCTTTTTTGTGACTACTAGCATCCTATGGTCCTTGCTGTGACATGCTCTACCACGAGCTCTTCATGTTGAACAAGCTTCCAAAATGTAAGGATGCACTTCATACTTAACTATTTTAATGCACTGGAACAGTCATGTGAAATGCTTTAAAAATAAGGGGGCTGTAAGTTGAGATGTACTTAAAAAAAAAAAAAAAAAAAAGTTAGGCATTTAAATTTTCTTATGCAACCCACAGTAACATAAGTACTTTCTTACCAATTTTAGCGAAAATGTGGCTGTAACTAATTAAAGGTGGGTTACGCATTTTGCCTAACAGAAAGACTTAGCTTTATGGAAAACCTTAGACTGATCAGTTACGTGACATTGCTAAATTTCCTGCTTTTGTCCTGAGTCTGTGTTGACTTTTTCAGTATTTTCCAAAAACAGAGTTGTTTTCCCAGGGTGCCAGCCACGTGTTCCTCCTCCTTTCAGTACGTTTTTGCTCCTTGCTCATGTGCATTTACACGGTTTATGTGTGGTTTTGTTTTGTTCAGTCTTACAGAAAATAAAAGCAGAACACTAGAAATTACCCAAGATTTTCTTTTTTCCTCTCTCTTTCCTTTCCTGGTGTGCCCTCGCACTTGTCACATGTTCCCTCCCTCTCCTCCCTCCCTTGCCATCTTCCCAAATCCTACTTTAAAGGGGTTGTGGGCAAAGGAACTGCAGTTCAATGGGGCCCTCTCTTGGCCTAATAGGGTAATTTAGCTCTGCAAAATTAGGGCAATTTAGCTCTGCAAAATGATCAGAGGTGGTTTTGTGAATGAATTCCAGATCAGCTGTCTAACTTGAAATTATGCTTCAATACGGACCAAAATCATTTCTGTTATCACTCATGTTGCTGGTATTACTGTGGCTGTTCTCTAACAAGTTTGTTGCCTTTATTTTGCACGTGTAGCTGGCGGCTGGATCTGGGTGCTGTGCAGGGGGCTGTACACAGACCCGTTCGAATCCAACACATTGCTGCAAGACTGTGTGCTGGTCCCTGGTTTGGGTTTGGGCCCCTCGCTGCAAGAGGGACATTGAGGTGCTGGAGCCTGTCCAGAGGTGGGCAATGAGGCTGGGGAAGGGGCTGGAGCCCAAGTCCTACAAGGTGCAGCAGAGGGAACTGGGGCTGTTTAGCCTGGAGAGACCTTCTGGCTCCCTACAGCTGCCTGACAGGGCTGTAGGTGGGGGGGTTGGTCTCTTCTCCCAAGGAAGAAGTGACAGGATGAGAGGGAACGGCCTCAAGTTGCACCAGGAGAGGCTTAGATTGAGAAGATGTCTTCACTGAAAGGGTCATCAGGCCCTGGAACAGGCTGCCCAGGGGAATGGTTGAGTCGCTGTCCCTGGGGGTATCTAAAAGCCGTGTAGATGTGGTGCTGAGGGACGGGGTTAGTGGTGGGCTTGGCAGGGCTGGGTTAACAGTTGGGCTTGATCTTAAAGGTCTTTTCTAACCTAAACGATTCTATGATCTGCAAGGCTCTCGCAAGGACCAGAGGGAGATTGGATGTAACTTCTTGCTGAAGACACTGAGCAACCTCACTAATTTACATCATTACAAAAGGCAATCTATTCCAATTCAGCTGATGCTATACCATCAGTGCTCTGTCTAGGCTTTCTGGACCTGCAGTGGCAGTATTCCCTGTGGTAACCCTGCTTCTTTCTTGTCTTTCCAGAGCTTTCCCTGAAGGCTGAATTTTCATATTCAAGCCACTTGACTCTCATACAAAACTGTCTGCTTCTTACCGCTTCTGCATTTCTCTCCCATCTAACACCCTTTGCTCCCTGGAAAGAACCCCAACTATAAAAGCAGCAATTTTGCAGCTACACACATGCAGGTGTCTGGACGTGCATCTGCATGATCTGACAGACATAAATGCATACAGCATGTGGATATGTGTTCAGATGCAGGTATGCATGCACCTGCACCATGAGGGGGGGTCTAAGTAACATCTTTCTGCTTTCAGCTGTACCACTCTGCTCCAAAGGAGGTCAGCTAAGCCTACCCTCTTCTTCAGGTGCCCCTCTGAGAAGGCTTTTTGCTAGAGGAAGCACCAGTCTCTAACACTGTTCCTTTCGGACACTGGCTGATCATTTATATTTCTTTAAAAGGGCTTTCACTTCAATAGCTCTGGAAACCTAGGAAGATGAAACGAGTTTCCCAAGGTCATTCAGCCAGTGTCCTCCAAACTGCAGGGCTGCTGAAACCCAGTTTAGGATGCTATCAAAGAGCTCAGACCCACAGGGGTCCTAGACTTTTTGAAAGGTTCATCCACAGATCTTTCCTCATTTCAGGCTGTTTCAATCTAACAGATTAACAGCTTCAGCAGATTTACCAGAGTTACAGGAGCACAAGTAGAAGCAAAATTATTTGCATCCCTCTGCTGCAACAGGCTCACAGGAGGCTGAGCACCTGCTGTCTGTGCGGTGTGGCCCAGTGAGTAGAGAATCAGGACATGGGAAGTCTCCTCCTCACCCTAAATACTCACTCCCTGGTCTCATGATCCTCTACAAAGTACCTCTCTGCGCCTCTAGCTAGTGTCTGTGAAATAGAGCCTACAGCATTTAATTCCCGAGCTCTCCAAGGAAAGTCTGCCCTGAAGGATCACTATCAGCACAAGCAAAACACAGCTTTGTGCAGCTTTGCCCTTCTATTGCCTTTGGTGTGAAGTTAAGAACTGCTCGAGCCTGCAAATTCAACAGGTCAAAAAACAGAGCCCATCTGCAGTCATGGCTTCAGCTGAGGAATAGGAAGCTCAAGTGCACAGAAGCCAGTACAGTTCAAGAAATTAATATTTTGTTGCATTTCAAGTGGGATGACAATGCAAGGAGAAATCAGCCAAACCACGTTGGAAAAGCCCAGTGGTGATTATGGTGGAGGGGGGGAGGCTGCGCTCCTTTCAGTCTGCTTTAGCACAGGGTGGGAAAATCCCCAATTAAACCAGAAACACAGTACCTGCAATCATCAGGGGAGAACAAAAATAGCCAGGAACGCAAGCAGAGGAAATTGACTCTTGTTGCAATCAAGTGTCTTCCTTCCTCTAATTCCCTGCTCAAATATGAATTATTTCTTTAATTCAAGTTCCTTGCAGCTTGTAAAAATCTCTCAGCAGACCTGGCTCCCACGACCTGGTTTGTACTGTCCCATTTGGATTGAGGACGCCAGCAAGAAAAATTAGTTCATAGAAGACAAAGAAAGAATCAGTTTGAAATCAAACCCTTCATCCTAAAAAGGAGCATCAAAGCAATTCAACATCAGAACACCAAAGCCTAAGCATCAGCTGCTAGATGAAGACTTTTCTATCCCATTTTACTCTGTGACAGTACCAAGGGGAAGAGCTGCTGTTGCTTTGGACAAGGTTGTTTTATCTCTGCTCTTCCAGCGAGCAGAGAGCAGCAGTGGCCCTGATCCCAGCAGAACAAGTCATCTGCAGGACCACTGCCCATCTGCTGCAGCTTACCAGGTCCCAGATGGACCAGCTCTCCACTTTGTTCTTTCTGGCCATCAGTATTTATCTCTGGAATGGGTGCAGAAAGGCCTGTATTACCTCCTAATCCCAATCCACCATGCTCTGAAGAACAAGGGTTTGTGCTGTTTATAACTGCTCAAGCTGGGAATACTTTTATTATCCACCCAGATGTGAAAACCATTGAACCAGGGCCCAGCCTGCCCATTAGCTGTGCGATCACCTGGGTACCAGGCAGGGTCACGGCATGCAGAGCTTTAAGGGGTTAATCCCAATGCAATATCAAGGTAAATACAAGGGCTTCAAATGAGGGAGTCAACTAAAATTATAAATAAAAATAATAATCCTCAAAAGCTGTTGCCAAAGAGGCTAAGCTTCTGCATCCAATTTGTCTCACATTCAGACGAGTGATGTTACAAAGCTGTGTCCATATATTATACAATTACAGGAATGTGGCTTTCATTACGTGATTAAAGCACTCCTTGTTATGACACAGCCCATACTATCAACAGATGTTGGGCCAGCACATACCGCGCTCCTCCGCGCTTTGGGTGCCACGTTGCTTCTGCTAATAGAGGCCACGCAAGGTCGGCAGGAAGCCCCCGTGGCCCCCGGCGCGGTGGTGATCAGGCTTCGCTTACACGGGGAACAGGGCTCGCGCAAGACCCTTCCCCAGACCTTCCGAGACGTTCTCCTCCTTATCGGCAGGAGCAAAGCAAACATAAACCAGATGGTCGAGCGGGCATTCCCAGCAGGGAAGGGAACACGCTCGCATATGGCGTGAGCGGAAGGAGCCATATCACATCGGCTCAGAGGTTGTTTCTGCCTTTTCAGGGAACACCCCACGGTCTGCAGAGACATCGCTCCTCTCCCAGCCACTGACCAAAGCCAGGGGGAACCCCACCAAAACCCACAGAAACTTGGGGGGTTGTAAAGCCACCTAGGGGAATAAGACATTGCAACTGAAGCTTCAGTTGCAGAAACAGGACCAAGCTTGGGAGCCCTAGCTCAAACGTTGACTTTTCCTTCCAAGAAAACAGGGTGGGACCAAAAGCATTCAGAAGTGAAATCCAAACTGCCCTCAAAATTGTTTTCATATCAGTATGTTTTAAGTCACACAATTTCACTTTCCCCCAGAAGTTCTCATCTAGTATGTATTAAAAATACCAAAAATATTTAAGAGGATTAAAGCCTGATTTATAGGTTACATTACAGTTGAATAGTCATTTCAAGATGGTTTAGATGATTCAGATACAATTTGATTTTTTTTTCTATTTTAAATAGTCATCACAAGTGAAAGTGGATGAAAAATACCGCTTACAAATACAAGTAAAAAGCCATTTTTCAACAGCCTGAAAGGTTGTTTGGTTTCTTCCCCCCACGCACTTCAAAACACTAATTGGGTATTATAGATGAAGGCGAGGTTCAGGACTGAGCGGAGGCAGAGGTTGGGGTTATGCAAACTCGGAGACAGCCTGTGCTTGCTGCGGTATCAGAGCAGTGCCACCAGGCTCCCGGGAAGTCCATGCAATGGGAACCATTTGGCGTCCTTCCGCAGCAAGCAGCAGTGAAGGACACGCCTGCATTTATACACATGCTAGCTGGGGCTCTAACAGATGCCACGGCCTGGAGCCACCGCCAGGCACTAACAGCCAGAGCTCCAAATATCGTATCCAACTATACTCGTAGCCCCCTTTGCTCCCCCCGGCATGCTTCAGGCCTTCCAACCCCCTCTAGCTCTTCCCCACTTATAGTCCTTTTACATCTCCCTGGCCCACACCATTCCAATCCCCGCGCTCCAGAGCTTTCTGCCTGCTAGCCTGCACCCCAAAGGCATCCCTGTAGGCTCCCACTAAATGCCAAGTCTTCTCTAAAGCAACGACAAGTTTTTAAGCCAGCACAGGAACCAATTTGCAAGTCATCATATCCTTCAGTTGTCATTTATGCCCCTCCCCAGCTGCTCCAGCAAACAGCCCTTGTTGGTTGTGGTTTATTTTTGTGTGCTCGTTTAGCAGCCGCATTCACTATCTTGCCCCAAAATTACACTCATTTAATTTCCCCAGTGAATCTGCCGACTGTTTGCAGGAGCTCAGGACAGCAGCACTCCCCACAGCTCAGCAGCACTTCGTAAGGCGTTTGTTGGGCGCTGATGGGCAAGCTGCATCTGAACCCCAGGCTCGTCAGGCTTCCAGGAGTTCACCTCATACCAAGAACTCGCTTTTTGTTGAAATCTGCTCTAAGGAGAAGGGCTGAAGAAAAGGAACAGGGTTGACCATTGCCAAAGTGCCCCACATGTTAACTACCAGCCCAAGTTAATCCCGAATCAAACAGCTCATTATATTTCTAACACAACCCCCTGACAGGCTCCATCCGTTTGGGCCACAAGAGTCCCAGCTCCTCACCACAGCTGGGCCCAGATCCAGCTCAGGTTCCCAGCTCCCGTTGAAATATTTGCATGATCCTGGGCTTTATTATTTTAGCTTAAGCAACACAGACGGTCAATCAGCTGTACAAGTCCCATTTTCAAATCCTATTCACCAGCACCTGAAACTGGCTCTCGATCAAAAGACAACCCAAGCCCAGGTCTCACTTTTATGCCGCCTTTCCCAGCAGACAGCCAGCACTCCCCCCTTCAAAAGCCATTTAATCCTTCTCCAATTCCAAGCTTACATAAGATTTCTTCACTTAAAAGAATTAAAGTAGTATAAAACTCCTACTAACTGAACAAGGATGTGCCTACCTCAAAACCATTCAAGCATCCAGCCTTGAACATGAGCTTAGCAAGCCTGGCAACGCTATCATGGAAATTCCTCTATTAAGACGTACCTGCAGGATATACACTAAAAGAAAAGGTATTTTATTCATTTGTCCAAGCAGTTATTGTCTCCAGGCCAACAAGCAAGCAGAATTTTGTAAGGATAGATTAGGTGGTACTTTTATCCTGTAACTGAAAAGAATAAACTCAGTACTTTATTTCCACCAGTGCTTTTAAAATAAGTATTTCTTTTCCCAAATAGCGATAAATATCTACAGACATATTTGTCTGGAGAGGGACAGAAGTAGGTTAGCACAGCACGATGTATGCTAAATGACAGCTATGTCCCATGAAAACAGGTGCGAATGTACAGGGTCTGCACTAACACAGATACAGAACTAAGGATGCGTACTGTAAGAAAAGGGAGGAGGAAGAGCACGTATAATTATTTAGCATTCCACCCATCCAAGGCATTTCCAGACACATGCTATTTGACAAGCTCCCTGCCAGAGCTTTAATCCAGGAGCTGACGGACCAGCACATTCCTCCGGTTCTGCCTGCCCAGCCAGACACCTGAAAGGGGCCCAGCTCCAAGGGCGAGAGCTCCGCGCTTCGCCATAAACAGCCCCGGCTAAAACGTGTTGAATGAGGCATCAAAGCTGAGGCGTGCAACATCACTAATTGCTTGTGAAAATCTAAGCTTCAGTGCCTGCAAACGCTTAAGCCCATGTATAATAGAGTCCTCCTGTTGACTCTGTGGTTGGCCTTGCTTGCATCCGCTGAGAAGTTGCTGCAGATGGACATGCTTGGGATGGGGGAGCGCTATTAATAACAATAATATTGAGATCTCACATAGCCTCGGGCACATCAGAGCTGGGTAATTACATAGGAAGGTGAGTCAGGAGAAAACAACCTCCCTCTTTCATAAAGAATAAATTTCACCCTGACAAATACAGTGCGGTGAAAAACAGAGGAAGTAAACGAGTCCTGAGCAAATTAGATATCAGAAAATCTCCAGTCATTGTAGGCAGCTCTGGGGGAAAAAAAAAAAAAAAATCACTGCCCAGTGGTCAAAATAAGCAAACTAAAGGCAAATGCTGTGAACTACAAATGAAAGCAGCACTATACCCTGTCCACACCATTTCAGCCAGAGCAGAAAGGGAACAGGTGGATTCTGAAACAACTCCCAGCTAAGAGCATGACTGATCTTAGTTCTGGTGAGATCATCACACAGAGAGGGAGCACAAAAATCATGATTCTTTCATCTCAAATTCCTTCAGTTATGAAACAAAAGCAGTACACAGAATGATGCACAGCAAAGGTGAATCCCATATCCTATTTGAATTTTCCCATTATACAAACATGGGCCTTTTGGAGGAACTGAGGTGTGACATCTACAAAAGCAGCTCTGAACCAAATTCACCAACTATCCCTGTGGCACAACCCCAGAAGCACAGCCAGGTTTGGATCTGGGATTAATCCTAAATTATACTGGGGAGAAGCCCTCTGAGCAGGGCAGAGGGGCCAGATGCAAGAGGAGCATTTCCCATCCTGCAAAACCATCATCAGAAAGAATTGTCTTGTTTGCAAACATTTTCATAACCTTGTAATAAACAGGAGGCAAGTTCCCAACTGCCTCGAAGCTATCAGATTTGCCTGAAATTGTAGAAGACAGTTGTTGTGTAAGAAAGAGGGCAACAGCCACTGGACCACTTCCCCTCCTGAGCTCCAAGCCCTCACAGTTAGATGAAATCATCTGGAGACAACTACATCCCTCTGTAGATAGAGACCTTTGCAGGATGCTATGACAGAAACATCCACCCTCATGGGCAGAAAAAAAGTCACTAAGATTCCTCATGCCTTAGCTCAGGCATTTATCTTTCAATGACGTTAAGGCTTTTTTCTAATCAAATCAATAACAAGCCTTAATCTATCTCAGAACAGGCTGAATTGCCTTCTGGGGGCTCCTGTGTCTCTCTCCACCAGAGAAGGAAGCCTGCAGGACCAGGCAGCAGTTCCTACATGGCTAAGATCAGGTGTATTGAAGTCCTTCCTAAATGAAGCAAAATTAAGTGTTCTCTACAGACACGTTACTGCAAACATTCCTCCACTAACAACTCTTCTTGGTCTTTTTCTCTACAGCATCTGGTTCTGGCCACCGCTAGCAGCAGAGTGCTAGACTCTGTGGAAATCAGATTTGACCAAGCATGGGAATTCCTGTGTACCAATAAGTTATCCTTTGATTCGTGGCATATTTCAGATTAAAGTTCCAAGGAGCTACAAGGGGAGAGGGAATTCTCCATTTCAGTCCTGAGGGCTGCACTGATTTATTATTTCTGGCACCATATAATGCATTGTTTGGTTGAGATTGGCTGTTAAAATCCATACTTAGGAAATGTAATATTCCTCTGGAAATGTCCCATTCTGACTTTTTTTTTTTTTAAATGGTATT
This sequence comes from Falco peregrinus, assembly GCF_023634155.1. Taxonomy (NCBI): domain Eukaryota; kingdom Metazoa; phylum Chordata; class Aves; order Falconiformes; family Falconidae; genus Falco; species Falco peregrinus. Next base: position 115,573,676 of record NC_073722.1, on the reverse strand, counting down.
TTTATTCAGAGGAAGAGGCAGGAACAGTGGAATTAACCTAGTAACGATATTCTAAACCATTTCAGCTGGTAAACTCAGGTAGACTGATATTTTATTGCCATTTGGCCACCTATTTCTTTAACCAAAACCAAGACCCTCGTGAGAATTCTGGCAGAATAATTAAGGAGAGATGGCTGTACCTCTTCCCAATAAATAAAAGGAAAAAATGCCAAAGGACTGGAGCATGGCTCACTCCTCGGTGTCTTCTCACATTAGCACTGCTCGGTGGCTGAACAAGGGTAGCTAAATGAGGGACAATCAGAGCCCAGTATGTGAGTGAGCCGGAGGTTCTCACCCACGGGCTCCTCCAGCAAGCGGATGAGCCGGGAGCCATCCCTCCACGGGCTCAGGAGAGACCTTGGCAAAGGGCCACCAAAAAGTAACCGCAGAGGCTGGCAGATGGCAGAATAGTGTAAACCCAAAGTTTTTCCCAAGCTGTGTGCCATACCTCCACCCTGGCTGATCACCTGCAAATCACGCTCATTGCTAAGTTTATTAATAAACTCCTTGATTTAATTCACAGAGGCCTGATCTGCGGCGCCGCTGATCGGTGTCACTTCACCGTGGCTCACAGAGGGGATCAAGCTTGCCACAGGTGAGATCCAACCCCCCGCTTGCCAACAGCAACCACTCCCTGGGAAATCCAGCCAGGACCCTGCAGGATGGGTAACAGACAGTTTTTAGGAACTGGCCCCCTCTCCCTCCAGGGGATTTACCCTCTGTTCCCCCAGAGTGACCAGCAGCCCCCACCCTCCCGCTGTGATGGAGCAGTCACTGGGGGAAGGATGCTAAGAACAGAAAGCAGCAATAGCCAGCTCTAAACCTGAGCTCGCTCTTTGCTCACCCAACATTACAGCCTCTACCAAAGTGTTTTCAGAGAGTAGAGAAACGCATCTCCTGCGAACAGAGCGCTGAGCCCACTCCCCACTCTGCTGCAGGCTGTGGGAAGCACTGGTGCTGCAGCCCCGGGGGGTAGTGACCGCTGGGAGCCACCAGCCTCCACAACCACCAGCCTCTTCTGACACCTAGTGCCCAGCGCTCAGGACCCGGGCAGCCCCCAGCCCCACCGGGCTGGGACACTGGCCCAGCACCCTGGCAGCCGCAGGCACTGGTGACACCAGCAAACCGTGTCAAGGCTGCTGGCTGGGTCAGGGCAGCACCAGGTTTGCAGGGCCCAACTTAAATCTGTGCTTCAGGCTACTCAAAAGAGCATCCCTACACGTTCTGGTTAAAACTTGCAACTCCACAGAAATTAACTTTTTTATTTCAGCAGGGTCCAGGAACGTACCTTTTGCTTGTCACTCTTACAGAATTCTCTGGGTGTAAACACTTAATGGAAATGTTCCTGGAATCATATTACCATGAAAAAGTGTGATACCAGAAACATTTGCATGAGACAATAGTCTGTAGCTTTGCAGCATCCAAATCCAGATGTTTCTGGTGAGAAAGAAATAGATGACCTGAGAATTAAACCCAGGCCCCTTGGCTCCCCTCCAGATGCTCTACCAGCTGCTCACACCAAGTCCCCTCTGGTCAATTACTTTACTTGATGCTTCTAATCAACAATATTATATATGTGATGCTATAAACTTTTGTATTTAATATTAGCTCATAACTCAGCATCCAAAACCAGATGTTTTTGGTGAGAAAGAAATTGATGACTTATCAGAGGACTGAACCCAGGCCCCTTGGCTCCCTTCCAGACAGCCTACCAGCTGAGCTGCAAAGCTAACCAGTTACCTCCCGCTCCCCCTACACCGCTTCTTTTCTTGGAAGGAAAAGGAAAAGGATTTCACGTCTCCCAGTGCAACGTGCAGGAATATGCAAAAGATGGTTTTATAAACACTTTTAAAACCATGTGTAACGCAATGTTGCTGTGAGTCAGGAGAACACACTTTTTCCCAGTGAAAGGCTTTGCAGACAAGCTCCTTTCTTTCCTAACAGCCAGTCCTCACTGAGGGCTCACGTAAGACTGCATGCAGAAGCGGCATAATAGACGACTAATTTAAATCTTCAGTTTCCCCATGCTCTGCTGAAGATGATTATGAGACACTCTCTGCAAAGCTGCCTCCAGGACAGCTTACTGGGTCATATGATGCAGCAAAACGTTACAGGACCTAAACCAGATTTCTGCAGGACTGAAAGGTGGAATGCAGTCATCTCTGATTTATAGAAATTTTATATGTTCCAACCATGCAAAGCAGTTAAGCAAGTGCTTTACTTCAAACCTGTAGTAGATGCATTGAATCCAGTGCAACTACTCATATATTTGAAGTTAAGCACATACTTAAGTGCTGTCCTGTACAAGGCTATACTTGGGGAACTCAGCACAGTACTGTTCCGCTGTTGCTTAACTGCACAGGATGCTCTATCACAGCATCACATATTTATTTATTAAAGGGTAGAACATCAATTTTCTAAGTATGTATTCACAGGGGTTTTCTCCTACATTATAGCTATAAGATACAATAAAAAGAAACTTCCATGAAAACCCAAAGTCTTAAGAACTTTGTTTAGGATTACAGACAACATCCATTACAGAGAGCGTACAGATCTACAAATATTTGCCCACAGTTGGCAGAAACAACTGTTAAAATATTATTGCAACTGGAAGGAATCTGAAAGTAAAACCAGCATGCTGCAAAAATCTATTAGAGAATATTTTCCAAAGACGCAATTCCAGCTTCCCTAACCAATGAAGATAGTATACCTTTTCTAAGGAGCAAGTGCTTTTTAAGAAAAGAAAATATGACTGCAAACATGCAGAGAATTGGCCGTAGTGTTCAGAGAATTCTTCTTGTGAATATGAGTAGATTTTAAGATCAATGTCTTGCCTAAGTTGAAGTAATTATAATAATGTTGTGATTTTGCATATTTCAGTAACAGCCAGTATTTGCTGTCTAGGGCATCTCACTGTACCCAGAAAATGAAATTAGGCAAAAGCTTGTATAGATCCTACAAATGCCACAGAAACAAATTCCATCCTCAGTGAAACAGATTTTCAAGTTTGGCTCCGTTCTACACTGACAACTCGGCATTATCTTGCCAAGATTTGCACTATAATCGAAGCAGCTAAAAATCAAAGCTCAAATAAAACATTGACTAAACTGCAAAGGCGTAGATAACTTTCTGTTCAAGAACTGATACCCGAAACAGTACAATTCCATCGAGTCATCTTTTACCAAAAATGTCTCATCTCTGGTCAAATGACTTCTTCAGATAGCTTCAAGCTAATTGGGAGGATATATTGTACCAAGGCTGTTCCGCATGAAGAGAAGGAAAAGAGAATCTGTAGGGTGGGAGGTGACAAAGAAAAGGAGAAACAAAGATGGAAAGAAAACCAGTCTTGAGAGCACTTAAAGGGCCAGGAGGGTAGGGAGAGACACAGGAGCAGGACCAGCAGGTCAGGGAGAAGTCCAGGGAGACCACGTCTGGAATCAACACACTCCGTCAGCATCTGGGGTTGACCAGACCACAGTACATGCAGAAGTGCTGAGAGCTGCAGAGCATCACAAACATTTCATTTTCAATAGCGGGTGCAAATCATGTTGGGCTTGACCCTGGTGAGACACCAAGACCTGCAGAAGCTGATGAGGAACAAGGGCACTCTATCTCCTTGGATGCTGTGCATTTAGCAGGATTGAGCCCACACAAAAGCAATGTCCAAACTATTAAACTAAAACCCCGTGACAAGAACACCATTAAAATATCTTAGTGCCTGGTGCACTGCTGGGGGCAGAAGCACTAACCACAGCATCGTGAGAAGAGGAGGAAGGTATGTGGCACAGGCAGAACACAGAAAGTGATGAGCAACTGAGATGGAGCCTGAAGGTCTCCAGGACCAGCCACACATCACAAAAAACACACATGGCCTCTGAAGACACAACGCACTCCTCCAGTCTTCTGCAGAGGAAGCAACACTTCAAAGCTCTCAGCATCTCAGCTCTCCTCACACTTACTTCACCAACAGTAGTTATCCAGCACACCTCACTGGCACAGGATGAATTTTAAGTCGGTAGCCTTCAGCTAAGCACTGCGGTGCCTTCATATTCTCTTGCACCTTCTAACACCTGACAGCTGTTCAGAAGCACTGGCATGACAGATTCTGACAGACTTAACCTGTCCTAAGCAATTCCAAAAATTATGCCACCTTTCCAGAATTTCCAACGTCTTATTTTAAGACAGATTAATAGACACAGATATATAAATATATATGTTTCAAAGGAGAATTACATCAATGTTATATCACAGTCTGTCCATCCTGGTTGAACGGCTGCTGCAAAGGGGAGGAGACTTTAAATGTTTGGCCCTCATTTGGTGGTCTGAGTGTTGCAGCACCCATCACCTGTGGGAACTGGGACACACATAACTGCAAGAAGCCTTTTGGGGGCCCTGAAACACCCAAGCATAGCTACCTGAGGAGCAAGCAAACTGATGGATTGTAAATGCTGTTTTCCACTGGTTGCTCCTGCAAGTTCTTCCTCTCATTCAACTGGCACAGCAACACACCATCTTGTACTCGGGCATCATCTTTCCCCTTCAGCCACATGCCAAAAGTCAAGACAGCCAAGGGGTGATAACCTGCATCCTGTGACAGCCCAAAGACACGCAAAACCACATGACTAGGTATCACCCAGACTATGCTGTTGACTTCCAAGTCCAAAAAAAATCAAAGACCAAATGGCAAGAAACACCGCTCTTTCTTAAGATCAAGCTTCAAGGAGTGTGGAGGAAGGGCTAATGAAGTGCAAAACAGAAACAAGCAGAGTCATCATCTAGTTGTTTCCCAGTTTCACATCAGGTGACTGCATTTTCAATATGAGTACAGGCTGCCTTTAATTAACCATGATTGCACCGAGCCAGAATTTGGAAGGTGTCAGTACCAGCACGCTTTCAGAGAAAAGCTACACTGCCCCCCACCTCTTTCACAAGCCTACCTTGACTCCCAGACCATCCAGGGCTCCAGAGAACAAATTCCAGGTCTTGAACCAGATCTGAAAGCAAAACGAAAATGTCTGGTTGTAAAAGCTGTAGCTTTCCAAGGGTATGGTGTTGTTGGTTTGGTTTTTTTTAATATAATAAACTGGTACACAACATTTTGCAACAGTGTACAAATATAACTCATTTTCATCTTTTCTATAGATCAGATTTTAGAGCATTGAAACATGCTCTAAAATACCTCCCTTATAACCTCCTCTCCTCCTCCCAGTCTGTTGTCTGCGGATACAACACAGACCAAGTGATCAGATTTGCTCGTTGCTTCATATATTTTTTTAATCATTCACAGAGAGGACACTGTCCAGGAAAGAGCAGCTGGAATCACAGCTGCAAAGCTCTCCCTAATGTGACACCACATAATCATACTTGATAGCAGAAGAGTTCTCTGGAGGAGAAAATCACTTGAGGAGATGGGCTGTAATCAAGTGGGGATCCACCAGCCTTCTGGCACTTGAGGGTTTTTGCACTTGGCAAGCTTTTGTTAACAAGATGCAAACTCTTCTACCCAGACAAACGAACTGAACTGACAAGAGATATTTTCAACAACAACAAAAAAAAAAAGAAACAAAATGCATACAGGTATAAAGCTGGGAGGCAGGCAGCACGTCATGAAAGAGTAAATTTGCTGCTAGCCCAACCACAGTAGCCGCGTGGGCTCCACAGGAAATACACCCCTTTTCACCCACTGTTCGGTTTGTGCAGCAGCCAGTTAGACACAAAACCCATCAAAACTGAGAGTTACTCCCATCCAGACCCGTGCCCAGACCTGGCTGCCTGCATCCTCAGCTTCCCTGGAAGGAAAACACGCATTTGCACACAGCTTACACCGTGCATTTACCCCCAGCAGACACAGTCTCTGTATTTACTTGCAACCAGCCTCCCCAGGACAGGAAAAAAACACCAGGAAAACCGGGCTGTCGGCAGAGCTGACCCCCGGCAGGGCGAGGAGGGGGCAGCCCCTCGCAGCTCTCACCAGCACCCTGGGAGCCCCAGCGTGGCGAAGGCTGCGGGCAGGGTCCCCCCGCCACCCCAGCCCTGCGCAGCCCCCAGGAAGCTCCGGAGCTCCCCCGTCCTCCTGGGAGGGGGCGAGGAGCTGCCCCCGCCCCTTTAAATCCCGAGAGCCCCGCGCTGGTCGAGCAGCACTTTAACCTCTTCCTGGCTGGTCCGCAGCCCTGCCAGCTCAGGTAGGGATGCTCCCAAGGGGCAAGTAAAGGCAGATCCTGCCTCGTTGCACTCCGTGGGGCAGGATGCTGGCTGGTGTAGCCCAGATTTCAGAGGTGCTGCGTGCTGCAACTTGAGGGGGTAAGCTGGATTCTCCCCAAAGCTGGGGCTGGCTGTGGTTATATGTGATCTGCCTAAAAGTGGGAGAGAGAGGATTCTAATGAATGAATGTCTGACGACCGCTCCCAGCCTAATGTTCCTAACAACATCTACAAAAATATAGGCAATTGCAAAATGGGGACCCAAGAACAAATCTGGGGCGTGGGCAGGCACATGATGTTTTTAGCACGATACACATAGGGAGCAACCAGAGTAACTCCTGGAGTACTGTCAGTCAGTCAGTGTGTGACACCCCACAGCCTGGGGCTAGGACAAGCAGGACCTGTTGGGTGCAACACAGCCAGAAAGTCACAGTGACCCTGAACACGAGATGGACAGACCCAGGATGTGTGACAAGGGGACAAAACAGCACTAAACTGGTACCTAAACCCACCCTTACCGAGGCAGGTGATAGCCTCCCCAGGAGACCACCACCCCGCTGCAGAGCGGTGGGAGCCGTGCACACCATTGGGGCCCCTTGTAGATGGGAGGCTGGGGAATGTATCTACAGAAGAGGGGGACGGGAAATGCAGACGTTTCATGTTGGTAGAAAAAGACTTACCCTTCGATGTCTGGCTCTTTTAAGTGCTTTTGAGGTGCCTGAATCAGATGCTTATAGGATGGGCTGTCTGAAGAAAGCTGTTGTTGCCTCCCTGCGAGACGAGCCCAGGCTGCAGTAAGAGCACCCAGGATGTTACGGGGGCACTGGCAGGACTGGGAGATGCACCTGCAATCAGCTTGTTTCCCTAATGCACAGCCACAGCCACACTGCAGCTTAATACCTGACAACCAGAACAGAAAACAGCAGATTAATTATGACATGATAAGAGGGATATGCTCCAGCTCACTGTTCCCCAAATCAAAAGAGCAAACACTGCTAAGATTATTGGTATTGCTTATCAAGACAACAAGGGGAACCAAGGTAAAAGTTAATCTACGTGGGAATAAAACCCTCCTCTGGCAGCCTGTCCTGAGTGCTGTATGTGGCATAGGAATGAAGGGAGGACAGGGAGAAGAGGAGGGAAGATGTGCAGTACAAGCCCTGAAGGGGGTTTCATCCCTGCTGTCCCAAAGGACTCTGGCTAACACATTTTTGTGAGGCTGTGGCCTCTTCTGCTTTCCCAGTGTCTGCACAGAGTTAGGACTTTAAAATAAAGTTATTCCACTCTCCGACAGGGATGATGCAGTCTACCTCAGCAAAGGTTTGTATCCAGCAAGGTGAAGTGCCCGTAAGCAGTGAGATGAGATGCCTGTAAGCTACTGTTTCTTTTGTTATTGCTTCTTCCAACTTGGGCTGAGAAGCTGAACCACAGACAGAAAGCGTGGAGCAAAGCGTGAGCGGGCGCAGGAGCAGAAGGAAGAACACTGACGCCTGTACAGCAGGCAGGATAATGCACCTTTCTCCATGATCCGTTACCTCAGCACACTCCTCAAAGCTACCTGGCTGCAAATGCCAGCTGATGGGCATGGAAAACGTGCACAGCAGGGCTGTCCCCATGGCCAAAGCGGGAAATGGAGCCTGGCTGCAGGCAGCACTGTGCTCACTGCATGTCCCTCGTCAGCCGGTGAGACAGCTCCCCGTGCTCTGCCACCACCGGTTTTTTCAACTTGTTTAAAAGCACATTTATTTCTTGGAAGCCTCTGAACATCAGATGGAACTAATTAAAAACCAGGAGGGCTCAGGGGAACTGGAGGAGGGGGGGTGGGGGGGAAGAGGGAGACATGCAATTTGGTTTCCACTTCAAAGTGGTTTAAGCAAAATAAAAGCACTCAGGCCCTCTAATGCAGGCTCGTGCCCATGGGGACGGGAGAGAAGGGGACACTCAGGGCTCTCAAGTGGCCACTTTCCTCCCTACTTTTGCTCACAAGGCTCAAAGGAGCCATTTGGATGCTGTGCCAGCTGATTAGTCAGGGCATCAGAGGTTAATTGCAGCTATTCTTCCTGTGCCCTCCCATCAGTTTTGCAGAGCTGGTGGCACTGCACTGGAGGAGGTGGTCACAGGCACCCACCCACCCAGTCCTCTTCCTTGTCCATAGGGGCTGTGGTCACCTTCACACAAGACAGTGACTGCCGTTGCGGGATTTCTGGGCCAGGTCAGGAGACACTGCCACGGGCAGGGCTGTCCGAGGGCAGAAGCCCCCTGGGACAGCCCTGTGCAGCCCCCATGTCCCAGCATGGAGAGGCACCTTACAGACAGCCCCACTGCCTCGCAGGTACCCCAGCTGCTCTCCACTGCAGCCTTCCCGCCATCCCTGTGGCACTGGGGTCCCCACTCTGGGGTCCCCACATGTGTGTCCCCGAAGCTCCCAGAGGCTGCACGGTCCCACAGCACTGACCCCCTGCCCAGCCCAGCCCCAAACCCCCACAGCACTGACCCGCTTCATGATGGCTTGAGCACCCCCATCCCTGAGACCTCAGCCCCAGTCCCGCACCGCGCAGGTCAGCAGGGAGACGGGGGGATGATGCCCAACACCCCCTCCAGCCCCAGTGCAGCCAGGGACCCAGCACGGCACATCGCATCCCGCTGCAGTCCCTTGAGCCAGCCAATGTCCCGTCCTCCTGCACCCGCTTCTGTTTGTCCTCCCCTCATTTTGTGTGGCTGGGGGAATGGAAGGGGAAGGAATCAATAAAAATTAATTCTGAAAATAAATAAGGAACGAATTGGTAGCTTGTGAGTGGCAGCGGATAAAGTGCCCCGTGATGGCCCCATAAAACATCTCTCCACACACCATTTATCACCAAGCCAGTATGTCTTAGCATCAAGCTTAATTTACTCAATATTAAAAGACATAAACCCGTCCTTGCAAATTTGGGAAGCGTAGTTTCAATGACAATTAAGGTTTTAATGCATCTGATGCCTGTGCTTGGGGTTCTCTGTCTCTGGGGGCTTGGGGGGTCCTTTGGCTGGGCTGTACTGTTGGGATGGGTCACTCGGGAGTTTAGGCTCCCCAGTACCTGACATTTGGTTGTAATACCTGAGAGGCTCTGCAGACCTGACCTGAAGAGCTCCCAGCTCACGCCTGGGAGACTGGGGACGAGCGATGAGACCCGCTGCCACATCCACCACCCTCAACAGCCCCCAGCCGCTGCCATTCCCCGCGATGCACTTGCCCGTGACCGGCTTGCTGTGGCCGTAGCGCGGCAGCCACTGCCGTGTGAAGAGAAGCTTTCCCCGTCCCCTGTCTGCCACAGAGAGCCATTGTGAGCAGCGAATTACAGCCCCATTGGAGCCTCCTTGGCTGCAGCACAAGAAGCGAGGATGCTGGTCCTTGAGCAAAGCTGACTGGGTTTTATTCAGTTGCTTTTCTTTTGAAAAGTTTGTAATACACTGCCCAAGACATAGTACGAGCTCTGTATGAGACATGAATAACATTCACTCATGTGACTGTTTGTACAATCAAGGGCATTACAGGTCAGGCTGAGAAGTGTTGTAAGAATGATGCAAGGCCCCCAGCCTAGACAAGCAGGGAGCATGGCGAACTAAGATAAAGAGGCATTCACAGGGCTGTGTGGGGTCCGACACACAGTAGCTGAAGGCCCAACAGGTCACAATTTCAATGCATGTTCCTGGGGCTACCCGTGGGGAAACGTGGCTCTTTTCTGGCTGCACATAATGTCATTATCAAACTCACCTTCGAGAGCCAGAGCAAGACCCCCATCAGCCCTGCAGAGACAATGAGTGTGACTTATGGAGAAGAAACCAAAAGAAAGCACACGACAGGCATGGCAGGGGAAAGAGCTGACCCTTCTCTGAAACGCTAGCTAGCCGTGGACGTGTCTCGTGCTTCCGTGTCTCTGCTGTAGCCCCTAGCACCCAGTGCCCCCGTGCCCACCTCCACAGCCTCCTGGCAGGGACTAGGCTCTGCTGCACCACCCGAGTCCATCCTCACAGCCTTCGGCTTGGCTCTCCAGGTCCTCAGCTGCTCCTGTCACCTCCTCGGCACCTCCTTCCTTGGCACCAAGCATCCTAGGGAGAAAAGGCCACCGAAGACAGATGTGAGGCTGTGTTTATTCCAGCTTTCAACAAAGAGCCTACATCAGGTAGCAGGTTTTTTTGCTTGTAACAGCAAGGAGAGGAGGAAGAAACGGCTTTTCCCTCCCTCTGCTGAAACATTGCAGTGCACATATTTTGGAGGTGGCATTTTGGCAAATAAAAAGCCCAGCAGCAGTACAGGCAGTGCACCACAGGGGCTGTTTTCCTTTAGTACTTGTTCCCGAGAGCCACTGCTGCTGGTTGGCAATTGTACAGACTCACAATTTGTATTTTTTCCCTCCCCAGCCCGGTCCCTCAGCCCCCACTGCCACCCCACACACCCAGCCTGCCCCTTTATACCCAGCCCCCCGCTCCCTGTTCCCTCTGCACTGCTGCACTGCGGTGGTGCTCCTGTAACCCAATCCACCCCAGCAAAAACAACCTGGCTCTGTGAGGGGTGGGGCTTCTCCTTAATTTATGTAGGGTCAACCTCATAATTGTACCCCTCTTTTTATCCCTTCCTCCATATAAATCATGTATGTGACATTTTAGCGGAACGGCAACAAATTGAGCACGATGTTCTTATCACCAGCTTAATAATTTAATTCAAAAGGGCTTTGCATCATTGCACGCCAGGATCAAGAGGAAGCAAAATCAGGCCATCCCTGTGCAGCCGAGCTCCTGCAAGCTGGGCCAGCATGTCACACAACTCTGCACTTCCCAGCTGTTTTTCTTTCATTTAAAGTTTTATCTAGACTCTGGGAAGAGCCAGCTGAGTGCCCCAGCAGAAGCGAAGGCTGTTCAGCCAAGAAGCAGAGCTAATGGGCTCTGCAGTGCTGGATGCTGCTGAAATGCCCATGAAAGTCAAGAAAAAGGCATTTTGAAGCAATACCTGCAGCTCAGAGGAGGAATGGCCTTTGCACACAATGCCCAGGCTTCGCCCGTTGCCTGGCCAAAGCTGTGCAGGTATGGAAGGCAACCAGCAGGGCAGGAGGAGAGAGTCAGCTTGTGTCTGCAAGTCCCTGGGTCCTTTCTCACATTGGCCAATGCCCATCCAACTCCAGCAATGCTTTACCTCCTGTTTGCAAGCACCTGGCTAACAGAAGGTCACAAAAAAACCCCAAAAAAACCCCAAATTAAAAAAAAAAAAAAACCACAAAAACCAAAACCAAAACACCCAAAACCCAGGGAATTTGTTTTCAGGGAATGAAAACTGTCCATCTTTGATCTCAAGGTCTTTTCCTGCGCTCACTATTTCTGGTGAGAGACTGAGGGAAAGAAACGACGCTAAAACCAGGAGAAGCGTTGGAACTGAGATGAGCAGAGCCATGTGTGGAGGCAGACGCAGAGCTGCACGGTGCACGGATCAGCACGGCCCACCTCACGCGTGGCAGTACGCGTCTCTGCAGGTGTTTGCCCCAGTACCCTGCGTGCCCCAGCCTGCCTCCCTGCCCCGGGACTGTGCCAGCTCCCAGCCCGCCGCAGACGCACACCACTCGTTTCCAGCTAAACAAGCCAGATTCAGTCTGTCACTGCTGGGGAACAGGCACGGGAGCAGCTCAGCAGCAGAAAGGGCATAACAAAGAGATGTGACTCCCCCCCGCATAGCTGCGGCTGGGAAAGGGCAGCATGTGTGTCTGTGCATGCTCCAAGGGATGCTCCAAGGGATGCTCCTTGCATCCTGCTTTCCCCAGGCATCGTTTCTGGAGGTGAAGTGACCTACAGATGGAAATGAGACAAATTTGATTGATTGCTTCGTAGGAGCTGAGCTATGAAAGTAGAAGCCCCACCAGCATGGCTGTTAGCAAAGCTGGATCTGCGCATCTGCTGGGTAAAATGGTCTAATCAACAAAAGTAAGACCATTTTTAAACTGCCTTCATAGCCTGCAAAGCAAATCGATGCTTGGGGAAAGCAGCAAACTCCAGCCAAAAGCCTTCACCAAACCCAGGCTCCGTTTGGGAGCCCCTGGCTCCCTCTCTATCTCCTCCCTACCTACAGCATGTGGAGCCAAAGCCCCCCAGGATACAGCCCATCGTCACTGCGTGGTGATTTTCCAGCCTGCCCTGAAGTCAGACATGCTCTGATGTATCTTCGTATCTCATGCAGGAGCTGAAAGCAGGCAGGGAAGAGAGCCCGTCTCAGGTCCAGGTTTTCATAGTTTACATTTCATGAGCCAGACGGCCTCCTGGACAGCACGTCATCTGCAGTGTGTGGGCTTGAGAGCTGCTCAGCTGTGATCTGCACCACTGATGGTCCATGAACATCAGCTGGTCCACAAAACAATCGCAGTTACAAACCCACATAGTTCCATTTCTGCACAATGGAAAGGGAGGGTCTGCTCCTAGTTGCTTTCTGTGCCCAGTTAAAGTGTTTGCAATTCTAAAAAGTAAACTATGATTTAATAGAACAATGGAAACATATTTACCTAAGTGTGAAGTACTTTAGCACCCCATTTCCAACCTGTCATTGGGGTTAGAAAGTAGATTTTCCTTTTTTTTTTTTTCTTTTTTTTCCTAAAGGGCTACGTGGTGATCCTTTAAAAAGCTGAGGCACTGCCTGGGGCAAAGACGTATGTGAAAGAGGGGTAAGGATAGGCCATGACAAAAAAAAAAAAAAAAAAAAAAAAGAAATAGATAATCCTGTTTCCTGCTTTGGTATTTCCTACCTCTGACCTGGAGAGCTTGTGTCGCAAAACAACTTGCCTATTGGTGTAAAGAAGACTTACCCTTTACTCCCAAACTGCCATTGTTGGTCATGTTAACGATTTCATCACACAACTATTTCAGAGTCCTTGGTTCTAAAAGCTGTTTGAGGAATATAGTCAGGCTTCCATCAAAAGGAGGGGTTTAAGTTGAATTTTTCAAAATGAAGAAAAGTTTCCATTGGCGGGGTGTCCTGACCAGGAGCGAGTTCTGCCTTTGTTTTACTGCTGCCAGGTCAGGCAATGTCAGGTCAGGCAATCCTGGTCCTTCTCAGTGGGCATCTCTGCTGCAGCCGCAGGGAGGTATCCCCCCCAGCAAGCCCCCACAGCTCCGGCTCCTCTGCACCCACACCCAGCCCAGCAGGGCTGGAGCTGCCTTGGACATCCTCTGTCCACTCACCACACTGCGGTTTGGTCAACTGTAGCCAGTTACTGTTCTACCTTTTTCTGATTATTTTTTTTTTCTGATGATCTAAACTGTGCATGTCTCCTACCACGCTTTCCTGCATCTGCACAAAATGGTCCTGCCCTCAGCAAGTTCCCTCCGCACATGGAAACTAACCCAAGCCAGGACACAGGCCTGAACATGAACTCGCAATCTGTAGAGTCTGATCATTCATGACATTCCTGACCACAGGTTTTGACCAGTGCCAACCAGCACCCTCCCAAACTGTGCCTGGGCACGGATCAGGGCAGAGCACAGGCCAGGAACTGTTCCCAGGCAGCCGTACAGGCAAGGCTGGATTAGGAGCAGATACACCAGCTGAGCCCCTGGGCTGGAAGAACCCTAAAATCAGGGAGCTTGCAGTCCACCGTGAATTTTTTATCTCAGACTGGTTTTGCAATCGAGAGGAAAAGGGGATCAAGGCCAGCACCTTCTTGGGTGGCTGCAGGAACTTGTTCTCAGCCTCCAAGCTGCTGATGCATCTGAGTCCTGCCAGTTCCCGGGCGTAACCACACACCTTGCCCATATGTTATTGCAGACATGTACCCATGTGCAAACTACATGGCAAGCAAGAGAGCAGCATGCATTACAAACGAGGTGAAAAAGAAACCAGAACCCACCACTGGATTCTCGTAGCCCTCTGCTAATTAGGTGAGACATGGTAAGACGAGCCCCTGCTATCAGCCAAGCCAAGGGAATGTAAATATTTGTAGGTCTAGGTCACCAGATCCATTATTTACTGCTCTGTCATATGACTTAAGGTTTGACATAAGACTTGAGGTTTTTGGGGTTTTTTGGGTTTGGGTTTTTTTTTTTTGTTGGGGTTTTTTTTTTTTTTTGCTCTGAGCGTCCCTTGATTTCTTGCCAGTTAGGTAACTGCAAAAAGGGAGGGCTGCCTTCAATATCCCACACATGCAAAACAATGATGCTACTGTGAACTTTGCCCATTAATTCCAGTTTACTGGGTGACACAAGGTGTTGGGTGCTATGAGCCAGAAAGGAACATGAGGCAGCGCTCGCAGCCTCCTGTCCTGCAGACACGGGTGCCATGGCAGCCCTGCGCAGCCGTGCAGGGTGAGTACTGGTTCCAGGGGGGGAAATACAGCCACAGCAACAGGGACATCTGCTACAAAACCAGGCAGCTCCCACCCAGGACTTGGCCGTGGGAGTCACAAACTCTCCTTTTCTCTGTTTCAGCAGGAACTTTCAGTGTGCACATTTACACTGGACCCTGTCCACAGTTTCCCATTCCCAATTTCTTTGCCAGAAAGTGGGGCAGGGAAATGGGTTTTTGTAGTTGAAAGGAATATTTCACATTTAAGGGGAAAAGCTGTATTCATCTACGCCTGTTCCCCAGTCCAGGTTTCAAAGCCTCCCACCAGTCAGTATCTCCCTGCCAGGGTGGTGCCTTTTCAGAGTTACTGATTAGATACAATTATTTTAAAGGTTTATTTTCCCTCTCCCCGGTAATCTGGTTTTTCCCACTGGGGGGGATTACACCCATCTTGGTGCAGGCATTTTCCACGGCGCGGCCCCCCGTTCCCCACCACTGCCCATGACGCTGGGCTTCCCCAAACCCCAAACCAGCAGTGTACTGGGAAGTCCCGCTCCCTGCTCTTCCCTTTCTGCTTCAGCCCATCTCTGGGGATACAACATCAGTCATGGCTGGACCAAGAAGAAACAGGACCCCTGTAGTCGGTGCATGGCAGAGGTAAAGCCACATACCCCAACCCAGGTTCTACAGACTTCCAGCAGCTTTGTGCGCCCGTCCAGCTTGGCTTGGGAGACTGTAAGAGAAACAGTGACCGTCTCCCTCCTTTGGGGCAAGTTCTAAAAACACCAACTATTTTCCATTTTCACTGGAAATGTTTTATTTTTCTTCCAGAATGCAAAAATGAACATTTCAGTTTCTGACGGGTAGGGGGGGAGAAGCAGACATTTCCTGCAAGCCTTTTGTTTCCAAGGATGTGGTTTGCTCCTGAAAAAGTGCTTCAAATTAAAATTTCCCACTGTTGCAGCCCCTGACACCCTCTGCTCCCCTCTCGCAGCGGCTGGAGGCTGCAGCTTGGCTCACTGTGAGTGGGTTGAGCTCTTCTGCCACCAGCGATAGGGAGGGGAGAAGGAGGAAGCAGCAGCTGAGTGGAAGCAATGGTGTAGGAGAGCAAAATGGTTGTCTTTGAAACTCTTTGTGCTCTGCCTGATCTTTTCCATGGATAAGAAGGGCAGATGTTTGTTTGGCTGCATTTGGTTTGTGTGGTTTCACGGGAGGAGTGGGAGTGCTGGTGTGCCCTTCCACTGTCCCCCACACTCAAAGCAGCTCACATTGCTGGGGCTTCTGTGCTCAGAAAATAACCTGAATCTCAAAGGAAGATCCTCTCCAAATCCCCCACCACTGGCAGCTCTCTGCAGGTTCCCTGGCTGAACCAGTAGGACCCATCACACGCCACCAGGCTCCAGCAGCCCCAGCCAGCTGGGGGACACAGTTATCGCCCACGGTTATCTTTGGCACACCAGGCACATCGTGGGGTCATCTTAGCACTGCTCACACCAAACAACATAGATACGCTGCTGACACCACACTGGGCTTCCCATCAAAGCTTTCGTGCCCTGGGGCAATGCTGATGGATGCCCTGAACCACAAGGGGTCCTTTGCAGACCCTCCGAAGGACCGTGCAACCCCCAGGCTCCACACAGCCCTGCACTAGGGTGGGCTGCCCTCGGCCGTGGCTTCCCGTGGGGTATCAGAGGGGTCACGCCGAACTGGAGACGCCTTAAAACAAGCTGCCACAAACATACAAAGCTGAGAGGACATGGCAGACAAGGGAGAGGAGATGGAGGAGTTTAATTTTATACAGTCTGTAAGAAAGGAGATTAAATGGGGAGTGTGATAATGCTATAAATACCTCCAGGGAAATACCATCAAAGGAGAAAGGGGGATTATTCAAATGATCTGGAAATGGTAAAACAAGGAGTGCTGGGGCCTGAAGCTACAAATGGAAATATTTCGGGCAAAGCATTAAGAAAAACTGTCTTAGAAGCGAGAGTAATTAGGTGCAGAAATCGGCTACCCCAGCAACGAGTCAGGGCCTTATCAGAGGTATTTGCAGATGGCGTAAGCATCAGTCGGGAGGAGATGCGGATGTGATCCAGGTGAAGAAGAGGGGTCAGAGCTAAGAAAGGCAGTTTGGAGCCCCTTCACCCGGGATGCTCCCGTCCCTGATGCCTCACCAGGAGCCCTGGCTGCGCAGCCTCATAGCAGAGCACCCGCCTGCAGAGAGCTGCACACCCAAAGGCACCCACATGTGCCAGAGCCAGCCATCCCAAACATATGCAGGAGCACATTCCCAGGCGCTCACCCTCCTCTTCCCATCCTATTTTCCAGTTTTTCTCCATTTTTTTGCATTCAGTTCCCTACCCTATGACCGGTGAAAACAAAGGCTGGTGGAGCCATATGCTGACTTTTCTAATCCAGGATAAAATGCCATATAAAATATTCCAGCCAGCTCGCCACTGTGTAACTTGGCAGAGTAGCGTAAGTAACTAATGAGTAAAGCTGAAGTTGGCTGTGTAATTAAAAGTGATATATTTTTATATATAAATGATGAGTTTTCCATCCCCAAAGCTGATAAATTTCTCAGGCTAAATTTCTCAAGCTAAGAGCCTTTTGTGGCCACATTTTTACACAGCACTATTTATTTTTCTCTGCTCCCCTCCAAAAAAAATGACCAGTTTTCCCATCTACTTAATGGGCTGTAAATACTTTTCTGCTAAGATGAAAAGTCCATTTGATTTGCATTAAATCTTCATCATTACAAGCTCTCAGCTGCAGCAAGGCCCGGATACTGACACAGAGTACTGCATCTCTTTCTGGAAACCTCCCCTTAAAGATCCTAAGGGGGAAGAAAAAAAAGGGGCAGTCAAAGGGAGAATGAAAACCTATGGCACTTCTTGGTATTGAGATACAAATACTTGCAGGTAAAGGTATTGCTGGTCCTGGGGTCTTCTTCACAGCCCTGGTGCTGCTGAATGGGATGCCGTCCTGTCCCAGAGCATCTTTGCTGCAGAAGTCCCCCAGAAAACAGCGCTGAGAACCAGGTAGGGTCAGGCCACAATGGCTGGTGCAACTGGACACCCAGGCCACGTGCAGGGCAGGGCTGTCACACAGTTGTTCCAACCCTTGGGAGCAGAGAGGACCAAGGAGAAGGGATCTACTACCACCCAAGGTAGCCCAGCAGGGACAGCCAGGGAGCTGCTGCTGCTGCGCTCCCCATCCTGACATGCTCTGCTTTACAGCAAACACCCAACACTCCTCTTTCACTCATTTCTTCTTAATGACTGAGGCTTTTGCATAGAAGCAGGTTCATCGCTGAGTGTTCAGAATTCAGGCTTTCCTGGTACCTTTTTTCTGACCCACCTTTAATGCCTGAAGTGGAACCAGACAGATTTGTTCACGACTTCCAACACTTTCGAGTCATTAAAATACGTTTTTTTTCAGGCAAGACTGGGGTCTTTCCAAAACACTTTGTTTCATTAAAACCTTCATGTGTTCCTGAATGTTTTTTACACACAGAGCAGTACAACAAGCAAAGTGTTTCCTTCCCTGTATCTTGTCCCAACATTCTACACCGTGTGTCACCTGCAGGCCAGCCCCTTTTAATTGAGATACATTAAAGTACCCTAGAAACAAGATCTCACGTGCAGAGGAGCCGGGTCTGCCCCGAGCAGTGCCGTGGAGCGGGATGGAAGGTCCTGTCTGCGCTGCGGCTGTCCCACACACCCGATATTGCTGCTGCTCATCTCTTTGTCTCAGTCCATGTCCTGGAGGTACTCAGCCTGCTGCTGCTTCCTTCAGCTTGAGAAGATCTGGCACCAGGTTCAAGTCCTTTTATTACTTCTCTCCGACTGCACAGGACCCAACATGTGCTGCTTCCCCAGGCAGAAGCAGGGTTTGAAGCCCCCCAGGATTTGCTCCCTAGGGCGTCCCCACAGAGCCACAGCCCGTCCTTGCTTCCCCCCAAAATCTGCCCCTACAAATCCAGAGGGCAATGCTGTCAGCAGTACAAACATGTTTATTAAGTGACAACAAGCCTGTTCCTTTCCAGCTCCACTTTGACTCCTTGTCTCCATTTCTCAGGTTCATTAGCTTTCTTATTCCTCCCTCCAGTCTTTCCCTCCCTCCTACAATCCCACTGCCTGGTGAAGTGACCAGCAGCAGCGAGAAGCCAAGTGCCCCATTTGCCGCTCGCCCAGGAGCGGTACCTGCTGCACGCTCACGGCACCGGCTCCTTCCAGCCCCGTGCTGGAGAAGGTTGAGTTTCACTACTAGCATCAGACTCAGATCAGGCAGAGGAAAGTAAAGATGAATGAAATGACACCAAATGATGCCTGATTTTTCCTAACGAGTCAATAAACTCACCGGGACACAGCAGAGCTGTCAGACTGAGTCCTTGCTAAGAGCCAGACAACGGGACTTTGACCAGGACTCACATCATAAGATTTTCAGAGCCATCTTCCTCTAACCCCAGCCCAACCAAGTCCCCATGCTCTATTTCTCTGTCTACCTGCATCACCCGCCAGCTGGACACGATCCCCACCACTGTCACTTCCCTCCAGAGGTCTGCTGGGACGTGCCCCTGCCTGGGTGTCAGAGCCCCTCCCAGTGAACTGCTGGACACAGATCATCAGAGAAAAACTATCCCCAAGCACAGGGCAGCCCTTGGTGCAAACAGCAGCTTTCACTGGGGATGGGATACCTGGGAGGTATTTCTGAATCCATCCGTCGGAGGAATCCGTCTGTCTGCGCTGCAAAGCTGCGCAGGTACAAGTGCTCAGCGCAGGCGCTAGTGCGAAGCAAGCAGGAGACATTCAATTCATGTCCACGCACAAGCATATAGACGTGTGCGTTACCTGTGCCTGCATTGCTGTCCTTCCGGCCCCTACACCCCACGCTAGGCAGTGGCATCTCCTTTGAACAGTCTCCCACTTGTATCAATCCCAGCTTAAACTCCCCTGAAAGACAGAAGAGGACAGAAGAAAGTTCGTTGCCAGCAGCTACACACAGGTCTGGAGAGAACAGTCCTGCCCAGCACCAAGGCTTTTGATCTGTCCTCTTAACGCAGGAACGCACACGCGGGGTCTTGAGCTGCCCTTCCAGCTTCATGCACGGCTGTCATCACTTCAGCCTGCGATCCCGCCAGCTCCCGGTGCCTGCAGACTGACCTGCATCAGTGCTTAAAAGCTGCCTGCTTTGCCTTTCTTCTCAGCACATTACAGATGATTTAGTACATTTTGCTGATTTTTGACAGTGATGAAGAGTAACGTCTCGGACCAGAGCACTCTCCATGAAGCTGGCGCTGAGCTCAGCACAGGGCTGTGCTCCAACCAGAAACCCTGTTCTGTCAGCTCTTGTCTTGCAATTGTCTTCAAATATTCTGTTCCTCTTCACCTCTTCTCCCGCACAGGCGGGACGTAAAGGCTTCCACAACCTGTTAAACTATTGTCTTGCTGTGAACCAAGAGAGGCCACCCTGCAGCTGTAAATAACACACGCCCAATGAATAAAGTAACCCATGTCATGACCCGGACCACAAGCGCTAAGTATTGCTTGATAAAGATCGTCTGCAATCACAGTACTGAAGAGCAGGCACAGGAGAAAACCAGCTATCAAGCGTGAGCTCCTGCAAACCAGAGCCCAGCGAGCTCCCCCGAGCCCCCGCACCGGGGAGGCTGACTCGGCTGCTCCACAGGGACCCTCCAGCAGCACCCGCTCTGGGGCCTCGGCACCTCAAAACCCATCACAAGGGTGCAAGAGGCTTCCAGACAGGACCTTCTAGTCTCGGTCTAGTGCTCCAAGGCAAAACAATGTGAGGAGGCCGGGGAGGTGGGCAGAGAAACCCCCTGCAGAAGCAGCTGATGCTCACCCTGGAAAGGGCTGACAGGCGAGTCCCTGAGCTGCCAGCATAGCATCCCCCCCCCAGCCACAGGGCGCACGAATGCTCCCACCAAGGCTATTTGTTGTCTATGCCATAAAAGAGTTTCAATCAAGCTGGGACAGTAAATTCTAGTTTAAATTAAACAACCCCATTTACTCACAACGAAGGCTGTTCACAACCGAAACCCTGTCTCGGACAAGTAGTGCTTCAGAGCACAGATTTGGCTTACAGCATTTAAAGCAGCTGTCTTCATAAAAGCTAATAAAATACAGTTGGATAATTAAAAGCTTTAATTAAAAATGCAAAGTCCAAATAGTTTCATATTAACAAGGAAACTTGTTTTGACATCTGAAATTGCTGCACAAGCTAAATTCCCATGTATTCTCTCCAGGCTATTTAGAGTTTGCTGCGTAGCTGGAAATGTCTCCTAACTCAGTCCAATCACCATGTGTTGCTGGGGATGTGCACCAAAAATTGATGCTGCTTGTTTTACAACTTCACTTTTAATTATCGCAGTCTGAGGCAGCAGTGGGCTTATTTGCATGCTAATCCCTGAATGCAGCCTGGGGATGGAGCAGCTTGGCACTCCGGGGATAAAATATGTAACTCCCGGGCATGGTCTGCCAAGCTAAAGTGGAAGCTGAGCAGAGCAGCAGAGCCAGCTTTGGGTGGAGGTTTCTCCAGCGCTGTCCTTAGCTGTGGCACAGGGACATGGGGCTGCACAGTGCCACCACCATGATCCCTGCCTGCAGCTGGGAGCACCCACTACATGGGTGTTGGGAAGTGGAATTTGGCGGAGCTGTGTTGGGGATGAAGAGGGGGTGGGGCTGAGCCTGGGCACAGGAGTTGTTTTTGCAGCTGAACGTGGGAGTTGGGTCCATGGCTGGTCCCATGGCTGCAACAGCTCAAGATGAGCAACTTTTGTGGCTGTTTCTCCTTTCTGTCCATGCCAGGGTGAACTGGAAGCACACTTCTCCTACACAAAATCTTTATTTCTGGCAGAACAAGTGCAGGCATGGACACAGCGAGAGGTGTTCCAGGTGTGGGTGCAGCTTGCTGCCAGGAGAAAGGAAGCTTCAGCCTGCACGGAGAGGAGAAGCAGCGCTCTGCCCTGTCGCTGGGGCTGCCGGAGGCTCAGTGAAGTCCGAGTGCTTCTTGTGTCCTCACTTCAAAGCCCCCTGAGGCCACACAGTCAGTCGGAAGCCTCTGCTTCAGCCACGCTGTCCCCTCTGGACCCTCTACAGCATCAGACACACTTCTGCCAGGGCTGATGCAGGGGTACAATTTACAGCCCCTTTGCTCTGGCTAGTGTCTTGGAACAAAATATTCTGGCAATGAATACGGGTAAAATGGCAGCAAATCCATCAGTGCACCCTTAGGATTACAGATCCATAAGGCTTAAAACCAACAGGGACTGATTTAATTGTGTAATCTGACATTTCTTGTAGCACAGACCGAAGAGCCTCTATAAGCAGCAGCTGTTCCACCCATCACCAGAGCAGCTTCTCTTTTGGTTGCCCACCCGCGCATACACCGGGCTTTGGCAGCGCAGGCAGTCCACCTGGATCTGCTAAGAGGACCTGGTTGTTCGTGCCCTGATTGTGGAAATGGGCATCTCCCGTCCAGGTGCCACTGTCCAGCTTCATCTCTGAGACACTGGATCTTGTTGGACCATTTTGTGAAACACTAACTCTTGACTTACTGGGTCATAAGAAAGCGGATTTCTTTTTCCATTTCACATGTTTTTTATAGAAGTTAAAAGAGAATAAACTTTAAACATTTGGATTTCAACAGCCAGTGGCTTTGGTTTGGCCTTGTTCAGTGTTTTATTTGTCTTTTTCTCCCCAGGAAAACTTTCAAAAATTAAAATCTGTCTTCAGGCCAGCCCTTTGGTGAGCAGTAGAAGAGCAGATTCTCATGCCTTGGTGACTTTTCTTTTCCTCTACCCTACCTTGCCACTTCTGGTTTTATTTTGTACAGCGAGCACAAGAAATGTTTATCCATCACAGCTCCAAGGCTGAAAGAACCTGGGGCAAAGGCAGTAACTCGGTACTAACACTGCCCTCGGCGTGGTGCTGACCAGACCCCCTGAGACCAAGATGCGTTCCTGTGCTAGGTGACCACAGGCAAATGGTTTTTTCAACCCCTGCCTCAGTTTTCCCACTTGCAGAATGGAGCAACAGTGGACTCACCATCTCTGCAAGGTGCTTTGTAGAAGTTTCTTTCTCTTTTTCTTCTGGCTCTGCTGACTTCTGGAGGGTGCAAGTTTTGAGCTTCTCAGCAGCCCGTGCAGCTCCACTGATTCCCCGCCTGCGGCTTGACCCATCCTGCCAAAAAGCAACGGTGTGTGCAGGGAATTTTCGCTGCTTCCCACCCATTTGTTCCCCAGCCCTGGGTGCAAGGGGGCTGCAAATGTCACTTTGTGTCCCCAAAGGTCATTTTGCAGCGTGCACCGCTAAGTTAGCCCACGATGGGACAGTCCCCTCTGCTACCATTGGACTTTGACAGCTGCGGTCAAGCCAAAAGCCACCAAGGGGAAGAGGAGCATGGGCAGGATGCGGGGGTGCTGGGGCAGGTAAGACACCACCCAACATGAGAGCACCCCTCGGTCACCCCCCTGTAACGTGGGACCTCTGTGGTGTCCCAACTTGTGGTCACTCATCTATAATTTGGGTCTTCTATGGGGTCCCAGCCCTCAGTCACCTCCCTGTAGCTGGGGTCCTCTGCGGGGACCCACCCCTCAGTCACCCCCTGTAACAGGGGGCCTCCGCGGGGTCCCAGCCCTCAGTCCACCCCCCATAATGGGGGTCCTCTGAGGGGTCCCAGCCCTCAGCCACCCCCTGTAACGCAGAACCTCCGCGGGGTCCCCCAGCAGCGAACGAGGCGCACACAGCGGCAGCGCTGGGGGTCTCCGGGGTGCGGGGGCTGCAGGGCGGAGGAGGAGGGGGCAGAGGGGGGGAGGGGAGGGGGGCGGAAGGCAGCAGCGCCAGCCGCGGGCTGAGGGCGCCCCCTTGTGGGCTGCGCGCCGCGGTCACTTCTGCCGCTGGGCAGCGCCCCCCGCCCGGCTGCCCCAGCCCCTGCCAGCCCCCCAGCTCACAGCACCTTGCTGGGGGCGCAGACCCGGGGGTGGGAGCCCGGCAGGGACCTTGCACCCCCCGTTGCCACCGCCTGCCACCCGCACCAGCACGGCAAGGGCAGCAGCGCAGTGGCACATCACTATCCCTGGCAGGGGTGGGGGAATAAAAAAAAAATTAAAAAAAAAATAAAGGTTTTAACTCCTACTAAACAGAACATTAATGGATCTACTGCTGGGAGCCGCACTGGCCACTGGACAAGCAACTGTGTGAACTAGCAAGCCTTGTCCACCTCTAAACCACGGGCTTCTCAGCACCACGTTTGCTTACGAGACCCTTTACGCAGACGTCGCTCCCTTCTTCCCCCAGCTACCTACGGCAACAGCGCTGGCATCAGCTGCAACCCAAGCACAGGCCAATTCTTCTGACTCAGATGCTTTCCAGGGAGCAGCTCCCCAAGGGAATGTGAGGAGGCTGGGATCTCCTCAGCGTCTCCCCCAGCCACCTTATCCTGACTATTCTCTTTCTTTAAAAGCCAAAAGTCGGGGTACAGAGGCTCAGCAAAATCATACTCAAACCGGTGCATCTAGGTCACACCATCACAGGTGACCCCATGAAAGGACAAGGTCCCACTGGGGTAGTTCGGGTAGACCCCTGTCCTACCAAACACATCCGTTTTGAGGGGCATCTCCACATCACTGTGCCATGCAGAAAACCCCTTCCGATTCTGCAGGGTGCTCCAGGTGAAGCTGCTCCTCAAGGTGCAGCTGCTGCTTTTGCAGTCGGTCTGATCAATGCTTCTGCACCTCTTGCCAAGGTATGCAGCAGCCCCAGGTAGCTCAGTCTCAGACCAGGAGCAGCTGAAGCACAGACTCTTGTCAGATATTTCAAACCTTCCAGGATGATCCGAGCACAGCTGTTCCCAGGGAGCAGTGCTGGTCACTTATTGGTTGTCTTCGGCTCTGCATCACATGCTAAAGGAAACAGAAAAATAGAAAAAAGTGGGTTTGAATCATAAGATAAACCTTTTTTACTATAAAGGTGGTCCAATACTGGAAACATTTGCGCAGAGTGGTTTTGGAGTCTCCATCCTTGCAGGTATTCAAACCCAACTGGACATGGCCCCGAGCAGCTTGCCCCCTGCCCCCCACCTCTGAGCAGAGGGGCTGGACTCAAGACCTCCAGAGGTCCCTGCTGACCACAGTGATTCTTTGTAATTGTTACAGGACCTACCCAGGAGCGTTCTCCATCCTACTTATCCAACACATGAGCTTTGTATTTAAAGTCTGCACATAGCCACAGAAGCATTTTCTGTGACTGATGGAAACTATGGTCATGCTAGGTCTCAGCCACGCACAGTAAAACTAATTAGCATCTGAAAAATCAAAGGCAAACTATGCAAGACACTCAAGAAAATTAATCTGAATTGATTTTTCAAGTGGATTAAGATAAGTCACATTAAACTTCTTTGTACCATTTTTAGCAGAATTAAAATGACCGTGACTCAGTTTAGTTCTCCTTAAATGAATGAAAGTAAACTGAATTTTTTGTAAGAGTCTCCTATCAAGGAGTTTAATCCATAAACCTTTATTTAATTTGGATTTCTTTTTCTTTAGGTTCCTAAGGACATTTATGAGCCTAAGCCAGTCTCCGAGGCTCTCTGCAGTCAGCGGCAGGACACAGACACCTGCAGAACGTGCTGCACCAGCACCGATGGAGGCGTGCATCCGAGACAGGCGAGATGGATGCTTCACTCAGTATCTCCAGGAATCTCTTACCAACCTCCACCTCCCCCCAAAAGGCAAGTCAGTATTAAAACCACCAAACCCAGGACCTACACTCCTTGCCTTTAGCCGTAGGGCAGAGGTGTGACAGTTGGGTGGTCCCGTTGCAGACACCATCATTTTGATCCGGACGATCTCTTCAGGAATAAAAAGAAGGAGATAAATGATTGTGCCCCCACACTAACCAGGGGTCATGGTCCCTGGGACTTGCGCACCATGGGGACAGGGGCAATGGTCCCCGGCTGTGCAGGACCAGCTCCTCACATTGTCCGCAGGATGAGAACCTGCCAGCCGGTGCTGTAGGGGTTCCATCCAAAGGGGGGGTTTGAGAGCCCAAGCAGATCTGGGGCCCGATTCCAGGCTCACGCTGGGCAACGCTTCATCAGCCTCTTGGCACTTTCAGACACAAGGTGGGGCGCGGGGAGCCACACAGCGCAATGGGAACGGTCAGGAGGGACTCCCTGGCTCCAGGATCTGCCAGTGGCTCATGCAAAGCCGGACAAGGAATGAGAGGCGGTGTGTCCCGCTGTGATCAGACACGCTCCCGTCCGCCTAGAGGCATCCCAGCTGTTGCAGGGCTGCCTCCACCGCTGGTTCTCTAAGAAATTATTCCTGCCTGAAAACAGGGGTGAGGCCAGTTCAGCATCACAGCCGCACTGCAGCGCTGGTGCTTGAGCTCCCACCTCTGCTGACACCTGGGGTGCAAATTGCTTTTCAGGCCTGACCACAGCCCTCCTCTTCATCACTGCTGGTACCTGGTAGTTTTGCCTTTGCTGAAGAAACGGGGCTGATATGTATAAACCGGTGGGATTTATGAGGCTCAGCTACATTACCTTTTGTGGGTACAAACTCAGCCGGTTTATATCTTGCTGCTCATGAGATTTCTACTGGAGACATAAAAGGAGTCAGGATAGGGATAGCGATAAAGCTCAGGCTTTCCACGTATTAAATCATTATCAGCTGACTGTTGCTGTTTATCATTTTAAGGAAAGACCAGGACAAAGCCAAAGGGGGAGGCATAAACCCCTGGTCTTTCTTGCCCTCTGCTCTAAGGTGGCGTTGGAGTGAGACCCAGCATCCCTCTTGGCCTGAGGAATCCCTGCCCTCTCCCTTTGATCATCCCACAACCTGCTAACGCCTCATCACAACCTGTCACTAAAGCCAGGCAAGAAACAGTGCTGTCAGCTCCGAAAACATCTCCTAATCACCACGGTTTTCCCATTCCCTGTCAAGATGGGACCTGAAATTATTCACCAGAAGATAAACTGAGTTAGCTCCTGGCCTGACCCCAGTCTCGAGGGACTCACTGGGATGGTGAGTTCATGCATCTTGTCTCGAGCACGATGAGCAGGGAGTTTGGTCTCTGTTGCTCACACTATGAGTTCATGCCCTTTTTATCTGGCTGTTTCTCATTCTTTCTAGGTCTGACAAGAAAGTCCCTCCTAGATTTGAAACATGTCCTTAAGGGAAGTTTTATCAGGACCTCTGAAAAGTTCCAGTTTCAGCAAATAAAAAAAAAAAAAAAATTGA
Source organism: Falco peregrinus (assembly GCF_023634155.1). NCBI lineage: Eukaryota > Metazoa > Chordata > Aves > Falconiformes > Falconidae > Falco > Falco peregrinus. The sequence continues at coordinate 115,546,879 of NC_073722.1, read as the reverse complement.
GAATTTGCTGGCCTGATGTGCTCGTTGTCACAGCAGCCAGCGTAACGCTGAAGCAATGACCTTGTCACAGAGAAAGGGCAGTATGGTGGGCTCCATCCTGGTCCACGTGCAATTTTCTGAGCCTTTGCTTTACCCCCTCAGTGACAGCACAGAGCTGTTTGTAAGCGAGTACATGCCCTCAGCTGCAGCTTTGCAAAGATAAGTACAAGCAGATACCAAGCTTCACGACAACCCACCTGAGTCGAGACAGTTTGTCCTTCAGACTGATGTAAATGCTGGGAAGAACATCCATCCCGGAGCTCTTCCTGAGTTCACAGCAATCCTAGCCACAAAAATAAATAAAGATTCACTTGGTTTAGGCTATGATACTACATGTTGTAGGCATTTTGCAAGGAGGTATGCACGCTGCCGCAGGCAGGGCTGGCACTGCTCCCCCAGCCCTGCAGACACCCCAAGCTATCCTGCCTTTACAAGGAGGCACTTGGTGCTGTGAGCAGGCATTTTCCCCAGTCTGAGCTTATTCTCAATGAAGGCTCGCCTGTGCTCTGAGCGGGTCCTTATCCTGTTGATGTGGTTCCCAGCCACGCTCACCTTCTCCTCCAGAAAGGCTGCTACCCCTGCTGGGCTGTCCCCACTACCACCAGCAGCAGCCTAAACCCTCCCACAAGGCTTTCCACATCCAGGACAGATGCCTATGGGACAAAAGTCCCCTGTTGGACCATCCTTCAAGTCGTCTCCTGCTATCGGGTCCTCTCCACCCCAGGGCACCTCCCCTGCAAACACTGGCATCTCCAACACCTTTTTGGAAAGGGAAAACTCAACAGCACAGAGGCAGCTGTGGCTGCAGTAGCTTTGAAACACGGGACTGGGATTGTTTTTCAGGAAAGTTTGTAACAAAGCTGGTCACAGTAGGCAACCACTGTGACTATTCTGGGTGTTATAAGCTCCATTATGGCTCACACTTTGCTGAAGATTACAAGTGACATTGTTTAGTCACACCTGGCACTTGGTGACACTGCTGTTTGAGTGGTTGATGCCCTTGGGAGTGATGGTTCACCAAAGATGCACCCAACAGGCAGCTGGATGATATAACCAAGGCTCGAGTTAAAGGGTAATTCTCCAGCAAAATCCTACGTACATAAGGGAGTTCCACCTTCCTGAGATGGAGAAATCTGAAACTGGGCAAGAGGGATCCCTGTCAGGGCAAGGTCACTGAGGTCTGTGAAGACCTCACCTTACATCTCAGGCCATTTGACCCTCACAGCAGAACTTTCCAGGCAGCCGGGGCAGATGCCCTTCGCACAGCACCAGCCACAGCATCTGGTAAATGCACAGGACCAAAAGTTTTATCAAACTTTCCATTCCAACACTGGCAATGACCATTTGTTTTGGAAGCAGAGCCCTCCTCCCAGGGGGAGAAAGTAAATCCATACAGATCCATACAGGACAAAGAGCACTGTTTTTCAACACTCTTTCCCACTTACTTATCAAACCTGCTTCTACGGTTCTACCTAAAAATATTTACCCATCCCTTACCCAGGCTGTTTACTCATGACCAAGTTTCTGGTTATGGGGTTAAGCGCTCTAACCTGCAGGGCAGCAGCTTGGTGTCCTCAGAGGGCTGCAGGTCTAACAGGATGCTGCAGGTCCAGTGGAGATGCTGCAGGTCCAGCAGGGATGCTGCAGGTCCAGTGGAGATGCTGCAGGTCTAACAGGATGCTGCAGGTCCAGTGGAGATGCTGCAGGTCCAGCAGGGATGCTGCAGGTCCAGTGGAGATGCTGCAGGTCTAACAGGATGCTGCAGGTCCAGTGGAGATGCTGCAGGTCCAGCGGAGATGCTGCAGGTCCAGCGGAGATGCTGCAGGTCCAGCAGGGATGCTGCAGGGCAGCCTGGTGATGCTCTGGGCAGGTGAGGCAGGATGTCACCACCTCCATCTTCTTGGCCAAGCAGCAGTCAGGTAAATCTCATCCTTTTTGCTCTCCTGAATGTTGGCTGCTTTCTCAGTGCCATTCAAAAACAGCCTGCACAGGGCAAATCTGTGTCCACCATCTGCTTCACCTTCGCCACTGATGATGTCCTCCAGCCAGATTTGCCCCCAAGAAAGGTGCTGCCCTCCTGGCCCCACACCGAAGGGATAGGACCGATGGCCCCAGGTATGGGGGCAGCTCTCCTGGAACAGGCATTTCCTAACATCTCCCTAAAGCCTGGCAAGCCAGTTCTGCAATCCTGGAGGGCAGGAAGGAAAGCAAAGCCACACCTAAGCTCCCCCAGCAATGCTGTGGCTTAGCTCTGTCCTCACCACGGTGGGGCAGCTCTGCCTGCTCAGCCCCATCTGCACACACACCCCCTCGAGCGGTCTCAGCCTTCCCTCTTCCACCTCCATCACTCTCTGTGCTTCCACCTGCCGCAGCCAGAGCATTTTTCTCCTGTTTTAACCTCATACAGAAAGTAGGAAACATAAGGGAATGATGGCTGGGAAGTACCAAAATGGGAAAAAATACCTGCCCTTTCCTATTGTTTTTTTGCTGACATGATGTTTGGCAAAAGCACATTTTGGCAAAAGTTCAGTTTTTAAGCAAAGCTCATTCCAGCTTTGCAAAAAGTAATTTTACCAGTATCAGTTACCCAGAGCAGCGCTCGTGGATGGGGCTGGTTGAACGCCCTGGTGTGCTCTGCCTCCGGACAGCCCTGTGCCTGGGTACGGCCTCAGCAAAGAATGAGGAGGAAGGTGAGATCTGGCTTCATAGTTACACTTAACACTTCTTTTTATTATTATTTTGTAAACCTGGGCTGGTTGTAGTTGAAAGTGAGCAGCAGGTGGTTTCAATGCAGAAATAAATTACACCCCACTCAGAGGATGTTTTTCTGCATAAATTATTGGGAAAAAAAATCTCTCTTCTTTTTTGAAAGCCAAGTCCTTCCATTGCCCAGGGTGCTCTAATGTGATCCCACGCAGTGATGCTTTTCATTTCCTATCCCATGCTCAGATCACCAACCCATCCTGAGCAGGGACTCGCTGCCCAGCTGAATTTCTCCTCTCATAAAGGCAAAGCTGAGCAAAACTGGTTCTTCTGCAAGCTCATGCAGCTAGAGAAGAGAGAAAAACATGCCGATAAGCATCTCTGATGGCTTCAGGATAAATTTATATCTGATCTTTTCCCTAAGACAAAGTATTTTGGTTCTTTTCTCTCCTCAGCAATTGTACATTAAAATGAAAGTTAATGAGATGAGGATTAAATACCCGTAGGATAGGGAAATAAACCTTGACTTCTGGCAAGATTTGAGAGGGATTTTTTACAAAATAAAGTCATGTGAACAGCAGTGTAAATGGTTCAGCATGAGATTTCCCACAGCACTTTTTATCCAAAGGCACATTTTACAGGCAAGGACAGAGGAGCACTTGCCCATCTCCATCCTGTGATGTGACACAACAGAGCCCCGAGGCCACTGGACATCCTGTAGCACTATTAGGAGGATTTACTGTGACCAGGCTGGAACGAGGGACCAGCACTCTCACGTGGGGCAGGGCCGGGTGCCCCAGGTGGGTACCAGTGTGCCCAGCCCCAGGGCTCTGCCACCTGTGGGTGCCATGCTCTGTGCCAGTGACTGTAGGGACAACACCAGTCACGACCCAGGGCAGTTCTGAGTAGTGGTCCCTTCTGTCCTCGATGATGCTTTGGGGTGTGCAGAGCTTCCCCATGTCATCCCACAGCAACAGCCTGAGTTTGGGTCATTTTGGGTGCTCAAGATCAGCCCATTGAACCCTGGAGAGGTCACAGAGTGATAACAACCCTCCACGCCAAGAGCTGGGATCCTATCATGACATAGAGGAGACACAACAAAATGAAAAAAAAAAAAAAAATTAAACTACCAGGGAGGGAAATGTACAAGGGGCAATGCTAAGGACAGCCAGCATCACCTGTCACCTCCAGAGGTTACCACCGTGCCCTGTGAGGAGACTCCTCCAGCTTGTGGATTCAGTGCAGCATCAGGGGACGAAGCCACCACCACAAACCCTACACCTGGGCCACCACCAGCACCCTGCAGCTCCCAGCACCCCTGTATCGGGGCAGGTGGCAAGGATACTAGGCCGGATGATAAGTTAACATTAAGAAGCATTATTCACCAGCAGACATTTAAAATGACTTAATTTAACAGGAGAACTCGCTGACCTGAGATAATGTTTGGAGACCAGACCACAAGCTCTGACCAAAAGCAGAATAAAGGGGAGAGAGAGAAACTCAGGGAGCTGCTGCTCCCTGTTCCCCCCCCCTCCTCCCATCCAGCACAGATGCACAGCACCGAACCTCCTGGCAGAGCTGCCACCCCAGAGGTGGACCCGAGTGGAGGGGACATCTCCCTGACAATGCAGCAGCTCCTTATTTCCACGACCACGTTCCCCACCCAACAAAAAAGGGGTGCATCGCATGAGAGGCTTGGAGAGCAACCCACTCCATTTTCCTACTCTGGTTAGGATTAATTGTCAGCAGCTCCACCTGAAAATACCAGTCTGCAGGATCCTGCCCTGCTGGTGGGCACCTGGGTCACTGAAGGTCCCATAGAGGAGCCAGGGGCAGATGCTGATGCCTATTTGGGGGTGAATAGGGCAAGAAACAGTCCAGTTTGTCCCGTATCCAAATTTTCCAACCTACCCAGCGCACTGTGTTACAGGTTCTCACACACTAGATGTCAGCAGAAGAATAAAAATAAGGCAGAGGACTGTCTGGTGAGCCAGCTTCAACCTGGCAGTGATATTCACTGGGTGGCTGAAGCTGCAGCCTGACACCAGTACATCCATTTGCTGCAGCTGGGCAGGGGGTGGCAGGGAAAAGCCACCCTGAGGAGACCCAGTGCCTCCCCACCAGACCTGGACTGGGCAAGCTGCAACCCTGGACTGACTCCTCTGCATCAGCAAAACCCTGAGACGCTCACAGACCAGCAAAACAGCATTTATTTTGCACATACATCTTCGGGGGGGCAGGGCAGGGGTATAGGCTGCTGGCCCAGCTGCCCCAGTCCAGCTGATCTCACGGACCAGCACCGCTCCCTGCTGCTCCTGCAGACCCCCTGTGAAGCCAGGGACTATTCAGCGTGGCCTGCAGGGAGGACCTGCCCCTCGCTCCACCAGCAGAACAACAAAGCACAGTAGAAAACCCCCTCCTGTACACCAAGAGAAACAGTCCCGTGCTGCCAGCTTTTCTGTCTTTATAGTTGTAGCCATAAAATCAGACTGCAGCCCTCACAGCAGAGGGGATTGAATCTGCCATGAGTGACCCCGAGGTTCTACCTGCCCTTCCTGAGCTGGGATTCCAGCGGCTTTTACCCACTTTTTGGACAGAACTGAGAGGTTTGAGGTCTATGCTGGCCTCTGTACAAGAGCAGAACGGATCACTGAGTCCTGGGAAAACCTCTGCCCCTGTGGGATCAGTGTGCCCATTCATTGCTCTCTTGACTTTGGGCCACCTGCCCAGCCTGGGCAGTGAGCATCTTACAGCAAATCCCGAAACATCCCTGTGGGGTTCCTAAACCCAGAGGTGGGTTGCAGCCAAGGAGTCGCCTTCAAGTTACACCAATGCTCTGAGGTCCCCAGTGCTTTGGGACCGGCATCGTTTTCCTTCTAGACCACACTCTTACCCACAGCAGCTAAACCAGCCAGAACGGCATTGCATGTAGGGTAAAGGCAGCCTTCCGAAAAGGGAACACCCCACCATCAGATGCTCTCCTCCTTCACCCCAAGCCACCTCCATCACTCTAGAAAACATGGGTCACTACTCGTCCCGGAATTCCTGCTCCTGGCTAATGCCCTGGAGATGGATGTGGGCTTTCCCACCCATACCTCTCCCAGGCAATCCATCTCCCCTTTCCCAGGGTCTAGGATTTCAGACCCTCCCCATCGGAGCCCGAGGTGTCTCCCCATTCGATGACCCTGCAGGACACAGTTCAAAGCCTCCAACAGGAAAAACAGGAAAAGCCACCCCGGCTCTCTCCGTTGACATAGTTTCGGTCTAGTTCTTGGTGTCAAAGGAGGTATTCACCTCCCCTTGACTCGGGGCCCTATGTGCTGCCTGGTCCCCACTTGGCAGATGCCGGGAGGCCTGGAGGGAGAACAACCGCTGGCACGTTCAGGTGCTGGAGCAGGTTTGAGGGCAATGACGCTCTGTCCTGCTCCGGGAGGCAAACCCCATGTTTTAATTGGGACATGCAGAGGGAGAGATTTCAGCTCCCCTCCATGACTCAGCACACCCCAGGGAGGCACTGGAGCCCATTAAGCATCTCCCAACTGCCAAGGTAGCAGTGAGCAAACATTGCAAGGCTGAAGGGTGTGAGATGAAACCATCTGCTGGGTTTACGTCCAGGAGGTGGTGACTCAGCCCACGCAGGGCAGCGATATTTGGGAAGCACGGAGCCTCAGTGTCTGCAGCACTGGGATGGCCTCCAAGCACCACCGTGTTGATGGGGCTGCGGCAGCCTGGTGAGCCCTGGCATTTGGGCAGGTCCCTGGCATGTGCATGGAGAGCATGGTCACACCACCACCAGCTTCTGCTCTGGTGAGGGCCAAGGAGGAACCCAAATCCAGGATCCTCCACTCTGCTCCATCCAGAATGTCAGGTACCGTGCTGCAGTGAAGCAGAAGTTTGGAAACTCCTGTGAGAGGTCTGTCACCACACACTGCACCACGACCATCAGTCTCACCTCCTGGATTCCTCACTGGCAGCAGTTACCAGCTATTAATCTCCCCCCAGCTCAGCCCTGACCTTCAGCCAAGAGGTGGGGAGCAGATTTCCCTGGCATAGAGGAGGCTGCGTTTCCTGTTGAGCAGGTTCGTGGCTCTGCTCACCCATGGGGCATTGGCTGGTGTGCCCAGGATGGAGCAGGGCAGCACCCAGGGAGGGGACCTGGCCCGTCTGTCATCCCTGGGTCAAGTGAAAGGGTGACACATTGGCCAAGTCAGGACCTGTAGGAAGGCACAGAGGGCACAGGTCTGAGCATCCCTATGAGTGTGGGGTCAGCACAGCATCCTGGCCAGCACCATAGCTCTGGTGATGGTGTCCCATTAAAAGGTGCCCCAGTGATGAACCACTGATCCCCTGGAGATGAGGAACTGTGCCACCTCCACCAGGGACACTGGGGATGAGCCACCCCCCCGTAGCACCTTGCCGGGCCACAGGCTCCCTGAACCAAAGCCTCAGCCTCTGCAGGCTGCACTAAACACCTTATTAATGCCCTCACTGAGATCCCAGCCCCACTTCCAATCCTTCACCTACCGATTTCCTCCAGCTGCTCCACATGTGATTTACATGAAGCAGCTCAGATCTGAGCAGCGCAGGCCTGGTTTGTGCTCACGAGAGGGAGATGCATGGGAGCGGGTGCAAGGCAGCCCATCTGCGGAGCAGGGCCGGCAGTGCTGCCTTTGAAAACCTCACTCTGACTTTTGGCTTCTCAAAAACACAACCACAGAAAAGAGTTTTTCTCTCCAGGCCTCATCTGGCGGGGTCCTTGCTCTGAGGTCTCAGCTTCCAGCATAAAAGCAAGAAATTCTTCCAGATCTAATGCCATAATTCCCAGGGGCAGATGTAGCATGAAGTAGGCACATACAAAGGTCCCCCCTGGCTCCATCTGCCATTACCCATCTGCCCAGATGGCACCAGTCCCACCTCCAGACACTTTCCTGACTGCAGTTGCAGAAGATGCTCCAGCTCTCCCATGCCTTTTGCATCCAACAGCTCTTTCCCACATCTCCTTCCCCCTCCTTACACCGCTGTTTGCTGGATCTGTCACCAACTCCATTGTCATCACACATGGATGCAGATTTCCTGTGGGTTACGGACATCCTATGGCTGGCCTCATGCTCAGCCTCCCCGTCCAAGCACGTGCTGTCCCAGCACTCAACAGCATCTGTCCTTCAGAAACTACTCACACAGAGCATAACCACCTGGGACCTTCTGCCATTCACCATACACTGATGCTGGCCAGTGTGTTCTCAGGTCAGTTGGTCCGTTGGCTTCATCACTACACCGTAATGGTGCCCAAGTCATGCCCGGACCAACAAGGCAGGCCAACGTCCTGTCCAAGGATGCTCTCAGCATCTGAGCACCCAAGGCAGCTGGTATTTCCCTCCCAGATGGGGGTAGCCAGCCCACCCCTTTCACTGGCTGCATTTCTCCAGGGCTGGTGGGACACAGAGCCATGGTACATCTCCCAGGCCTAAGTCAGGGCAATGCTACATAAACATCCTGGTTTGGGCCAGCTCAGACACCCTTTCCCAGATCAAAGCAGCTGTGAACAAGCTGGGGACAGCAAGAGCATGTCGGTGCCACTCCAGGATCACACAGGTGTGGCCAGAGGCAGGTCCTGCAGCCCCTTCCACCCCCCTGCCCTGCTCAGAGCTGCTGTCAGCAGCAGCTGGGGTGACACTAATTGTGCCTCCACTCCTGCCCGGCCCTGGCAGCATCAGAGTCCAGCGCCAGGTGCAGAGGAGCAGCCCTTTCCCCTTCCTCCCCCCACCACGGGGCAGCACAGCGATGGCTTCACGGCTTAATCTGAACCAGCTTTGGTAAATATAATGAAATCATAAAAAGAGGGGAAATCTTAGCACTCCCGCACCAAAAGCGCTGGAGACTCTCACGCGACTGTACTTTCCTCTCAGCTAAACTGACGTGAGAGGTGGATGGACCCTGATTCCCATGGGAACTTGTCCACTTGCTGTTTATCTTCAGTGCAATAAAAATGATATTAAAAATAGACTGTGGAGTAGAAGCAGCAGAAAAAAATGTGACACCTGATGCTGTTCCTCTCCGTTGTCTGAAATCCAATAGCTGAGCTCTGGGAACAGGCATGTCCGTGCAATTACGGCTCAGACACTCCCAGACCTTGTCTTGAACAGAAGCTGAGACAAAATCGTACTTCTAAAGGGCTGAAAATGTTTTTGTTAGGTGGTTGAAGCAGCAGGTATGGCACTGCCATCTGACCCTGGGACCACAGCCGCATCATTCCCTTCCCCACTCATCCAAAGGGGAGAACAGATGAAAATATCAAAACCCACAAGATATTAAGGTATCACAGTAAACAGCAGCCTTATAAAAACCTAAATGATGCAGAAAAGCCTAGTTTTGTAATATTCAAACACCATCCAAAGTATATAAAAGAGGGAAAGCTAAAAGGCTGAGCCCAAGTGCCAGGTGGAGGGGGCAGTGCCACGGCTCCCGTGCCCCTAGGCAGGCTGAGCTGTGCAGCGCGGACGTGCTTCCACCCTGGCTGGCTGAAAGAGAAGTTTTGAATTAAGACTGGAGGGGAAAAAAGCAGCTGCCTTGGAAATCACTGCAAATCAAAGGTGGGGAGGGAGCGAGGTGCTAGTTCATCCCCACACTGAGCCTCAGGTTCAGGTCTGGACCGAACGGCTCTCTGCAGCTTTGCCGGGCACCGTCTGGCTGGGCAGCCCCTTTGCTGTCACAAAAGTGAAGTTTTTTTAGTCATCATTCACTTTTACTCCTTTTTACAAGTTTTAGTAACACTCCCATAAACAGGTTTTTAATGCAATCCTTTTTCTCTGACATGCTGCATGTTAAAGATTAGCAGAGGCATTTTATTGCAGGTAATAAAGAACCCTGATGTCAAATATTTTAACAAGCCAAGTGCTCCATGGGAAAGGCCCAAGGGGCTCCAAACACATTTGTGCTCTGCAGCCTCTGTCAGTGGGAGAGAGGGGGAAGAGATACAGAGATTTCTGGGAAAATATGTCAGATTTTATCTATATTTTGGAAAAAAAGAACAAAACCACAGTGACTCCAACCACATTGGCCATTCAGTGCTGCTGAACTCAGGAGCAGTTACCGGCCACGCTTCCCAGCCAGGCACTTCCCACGCTCCATGCAGAACTAGCTGTTCCCCCTCTGTGTCTTCATGGATTTGTTCAAGTGAGACGCTATCTTTTAAGAAAAAAGTGAATTTAGGTTTGTCTTTTGGGAGCTGCAGTTTATTCTCCCCAACACATCCTCCTGGGCCAAGCAGGAGCCAGCAGCAGGTCTATGCTACAAACACCGCAGGACCCCACCAGGATAAACCCATGAGGGGGTTTCTGCCCCGAGGGATACTGCCAGCTGGAGGCATTGCATCCCCCTGGCTGCAGGCAGCTGGGAGGAGGAGGTGGTGAAACCCAGCAGCAGAACAGCAAGTCATCACACCAGCCTCATAAAATACAGCAGAGAAAGTGCCACTGGCCGGGGCACGGTGGGAGCTCAGCCCAGCGACAGCCGTGGAAAGGAGCCTCTGCTACTGTTCAGAGCATGTCGGGTTCCTAATCGGGGACAGCTGGGAGAAGCAGGGGTTGGCAGCCCTGCCCACTGCTCTCTGCAGCCTCAGCTTTTCCCTGGTTTGCCCGCTCATTTGTACCCCCAGGATCCCTAACGGGTACCACGTGCGGAGCAGCACCCGCACAGCATCCCCCACCTGGCCCCAGCCCAGGAGGGGGGACATGCTGCTGAGCGTCACTTTGGACTTACAGGGGAGAAAATGGGTGGCTGCCATCCCAAAAGCATTTGGGGACAGGCGCGCTGCCCCCGTGCAGGATTAGGTTTCCATGCCTCGGCTCACTTCCAGAGTGGGGCCACAGCCTGAGAAACCGGGAGGGGACACACACACATGAAAGCAGCCCACACCGTAAGCGGAGCAGCTGCCAGAATTATTGCTGCCCACGGATTGAAGGGGAAGAGCCTCGTGCAGTTCCCCAGGAGCCCAAACCCTTTTTCCTGTTCCCTTCCCGCCCCTTCCCCCACGAGTCCGACCCTTCCAGCCGAGAGAGCGCATTGTGCAAGCGCTCACCCACGCTGACCGGGGGGGTTTGCATGGCTGCTCTGCCGCCTCTCACGGGCAGGGGAAGGGGTCCTGTGGCACAGAATATACGTTTGCAAGCGAGCAATGGTCCTGCTGGTATCGCCTGCAAACCCAGGCCAGCCTTGGCTGCAGGACGGGCTTGCAGAGACCTGCAGAAGCAGCACCGCACGTGGACATCCCACCACAGAGCCACGAGACCCTGGTGCCCTCCCTCCTCCCGCAAGCCCCACTGAAATCAGCAGAGCTGTTTCTTCACTTTCCCATGACCGGATTCCCCTGAAAACAGCAGAAAATACATATGCTGATGGTAATTAATCTGACAAGAAGTCAGGAGACACCGATTATATGTCTCATATCACTGGGGATCACGGATAATTGTGAAGATAGACTCCTTTATAAAATTGGCAGACAGTCTCGGTGTGCGTTTAGAGGAGATCAAGGGAGAGATAACGACGCTTGTACCTTGGGATTCACCACAGTCTCACAGTGATTCCTCACCGCTGCAGAGCACACACAAACATGCCCGCACCCCGTGTTCTGTTGGCAGGGCTCCCCGGTGCGCTGGGATGGCAGGCAGGCTGGCAGACGTGCTGGACACGCTTTGGGCAGCCACCCCGGGGGGAATGTGCGGACATGGGCTCACTCGTGGGAAGGGGAAAGGCATTTCCAAAAGCTCAGCACTGGTCCATCCCTGGTCCCAGTGAGGTGAATGACCAGACAGGGACAGAGGAGTTATTTGGTTACTGCCCTCCTACAGCAATGGTCCCCTGTGGTCCAGGTTCCTCTCTCTGCCACCCCAGGGGTCTCCCAACTCAGCACATGACAGCACCTTCCTAAGGCCTCTGGAGGGTCATTTATCTCTTTCCACAGACTGATACAGGCACTTCTACTAGTGCCAAACGTACACATATACATATGGCTTGTAAAAATGCAACCACAGCCCAGCACCACTGCAGCCAAGTTTTTTTGGGGGTAAGTCAGCAGCCACCAGTTTCTCTGCCATCCAATCCTGCATCGCAGATCTCTACAGATGGCTCTGATTAAGCTGATTTCTCCCAGTGCCTAAACAGTAGTGAAAATGCTTGGAAGTTGTATTATGTGACACCTTTTATTAAGCCTTCAGCACCTGCTTCAAGCCAATCTGAGGGAGCTCAAAAAAATCCCTGCATTGTGATAGCAGAGCAATGCTTGCTGCTTTCCATGTTGGTGTTAGTAGCTAGGAGGTGCTCTGAAGTGGGACACTGAAGAGCTGAGCTGTTTGGCCACCTTGAAGAAGAGCAAACTCAAGATGATGGAGCATTTGCATAATGAATGTGAGCCGAATATAACAACTGACCCTCAAAGGAGCAGAAAATTTGAAAGCTTTGTCAGGAAAGAGTTTTCCAGCAGCATGAGGGAGTTGCACGCTGGAAGGCCATCATAAGCCAGGACAGGAAGGCAGAAGCAGGAATGCAGTGTGCCATCAGAGCTCATTGCAAGCCCAGGGAGCGTGGAGGAACCACAGCTGGAGCCTAGCACCATCACCAGACTCCATGAAGTTCTCGCTCCACATCTCCAACACGAAGTGCCCGAGACACCTGTTCTTGCAGCTCGAAGCCAGCAATGGCCGAGCTGCCGGGTTCAGACACAAGAGAAAGGTTGTCCTTTGGAAATCACCCTGCCCCTTCCTGCAGGACCTCGGAGCCTGACCTGTGCCACAGCCATGGTGCCACTGGCCTGCCTGAGCAGATGGCCCTGCATCCCACCACAGAGGCTGTGGCTGGCGATGCGACAGCTCATGTGGTCAAAAAGGACCCAGCCTGCTCAGACAAGCAAAACATCACTGCTCCTTACCCACCTTCACCCCCCTTTCTCATCATGTTCCTTTTTGCTGGGGCAAAGGCAGGATTCCCACCCTCAGTTCAAACCTGCTAAAGTAACCCCCAGAGCTCCCTTCCAGCTCCCAGCACCGCTCACCAAAACAGATCTTGCTGGTTGTTGGTAAACCCTTGCTAAATGTGTCAGAAGAAAAAATACCTTCCAGATGGGCCTGGAAAACAGGGGCTTTGGAATCTGAGCACTTTTTTTGCATACACACAAAATTTTACAATAAACACTGCCCCACTGCACAGATCTGTTCCTCAGCCCAGAAGCCTGGTATTGGGATTTGGGCAATAAGGCAATTTGAAGGATCCAGCATCATCCAGTCTCCTACTGGTGCTAGAAAGGGACATTTTTGTTTCCTTGGAATAAAACTACTGGCCAGATTTTTAATTGCCAGCAGATGGCAGGAGGAATGGTACACAAGCTTCCCACACAATGTAACTTGTTGCACTGAAGTAACTGGACCCAAACGAGTTTGCACTCGGTGACAGTCTCCCCAGCGGACCAGTGCTTCCAGTCTGCCACCGCCTTCGCAGCTGTGGAGCGCTGGGGTCTGTTGCACACATCAGCTACCGAGGACAGCCCTCTCCATGTCCCATGCCGTGCCCAAGTGAGAGACATACATGTCCCATGTACATGTTATGTCAGCTACCATGACTGCAGCATAACTACATTCTCCCCAGGATTCAAGCTAATACAAAATCCCATAAGGTGTGCGGGGGGTCAGAATCCAGACCCTGGATCCACTCAACTTCAGCAAAGCACTCAAGCGCATGCTGGGTTTTGGACACGTTCCTAATCCTCCACTAAGCAGAGGGGGCTCCAGCACCCTCTGTCTGTTGCTGAGTTGTGTCCCACTTCTCACCACATTTGATGGTTCAGTGCATCGCCAGGTTTGGGAGCGTGTGTGACGCTTCAGCCATCACTAGCAGCTACTGGAACAAAATCCAGGCTCAAGTGCCTGCCTGAGATTCAGTAGATACTCTGCTTTTAGCTGCCGGTACAACTTACTGTCTGATCTTTTTTTCTGGTAGCAGTAGATGTATGAAGTAGACACTTAGTAACCCATCTGCGACTGCACATCATCCCTGCAGGGTAACCTGTGCAGACGTCGCAGCCAGTATCCATAATCGCGCAGCCCATCCCCAGGTCCTGCATCACCACTGCCTTGGCTGCGCCTTTAGAAGACTTTTTTTTTTTTTTTTTTTTCCTCTTAAACATAAAAAGCTGAGCCTGGAGCTGAGATCAGAGGGGCTGTGCTTTAGCTGTGCAATCCCTAGGGTTTACCGAGGCTAAACAGGCCCTGACAGCAAAAACAGAGACGTGTCTTCAAACACACCAGCCCAGGCTGTGGCTCAGTCTCTGAGCACAGGGATGGTTATGGCTGGTTTGGGTTTTGGGATGGCTCCTCTCACCACAGCTCTCGGCTGCTGTTAAGCAGCACAGGGATAAGCTGACCTCACTGCAAACAGTCGGTGGCATTTTGATCTCAAGATTATGACAGGAGCCACCTATCAATCTTCTTTCTGCCAGGATTTCTCTTCCTCTCAGATCTGTGTCTGCAAAATGCAGAAATTGCCCTGTCAATGCATCTGAAAGGAAAACTTCAGGTGAAAGGGCTGAGTGGAGCTTACAGGTGGCAGTGGGTCCTCCATCCCTGCAGGCTGAAGCTGCCGGACAGGCATGTCCAACCCCCCAGGATGCAGGGAAATCTGCTCCTGTTCAATCCACAACTTCTCCCACCATCCCAAACACAGGATGAGCATCTGATCTAAAGCAGAAATTCGTAAAAGAACTGCAGAAGGATTTCGGAATGTTACACTTGAACACCAGAACATTTTTAGGGTTGTCAGTACCATTTTATAAAAAAAACTCACATTGGAAATCATGTCATTGAGAGTGAGCAGGAGATGAAATCCCTTCCCTTGAGCAAACACCTTCCCCTTTTCAATGATACCCTGGGGGAACAAGGGGTACCTGGCCTCACTCCGCCTCCCCTGGGCTGTGCCCCTGTGCCAGCAGAATCCCCCCAGTGATGCAATGCCAAGGACCACCATCACCCTTTCAGTGGGCGACCAGAAAAACCATCTTCCTGGCACAACCCGCTTGCAACATGCATCCCCAGAGACACGCGCTCCCTGAGTAGAAATTTAGACTCATGCTACCAGCAGCTTTGCCAGCATCACAAGGAGCAAGGAAACACCTGGTGCCTGCTTGGGCAGGAAGGTGTGAGCATCTGCCTCGCCGGGGATGAGAAGGGGTCGGCAGCACCCATGTCTGATATCTGGTAATTACACCCCTCCATCTAAATCACAGGCTAATTTGTTCATGCTGCAGGATAATCAGACAATGTGACTTTAAAGCTGCCTAGAAGGCAGAGTAAACCTTCCTGCTGGGCTGGGCTTTCTGAGGCCTTATTGTCTTCTCTTTTTTTTTTTTTTCTGTTCTGGTGCTTTATTGCTTTGGGCATGGGCCAGGCCTCCTGTCTGCATAGGGCTTCCCCCCCTTGAAGTTTTCTCTCCCCAAGCACTGAGATGGAGAGATCAACCAAGTTGGAAAATCAATTAAAACCAAAGGTCGGTGCTGTGCTCCGGGGACTCAAGTCTTCCAAGGGTTCAGCCACCACAGCCGGCAACCTGCAAAACCTGATGGTTGCAATTCCCAGAGGCATCCCCGAGCTGCGTTCTGTGCTGGGAGCACCTGTGCGGCTGCTGCCATGCTTTCATCACCCTGACTCACCCCCTCTGCCCGCAAAGGAGAAACTGTCCATTGTCACATGTCCAGTCTGGCAGCAGCACGCCCAGTGCCCACAGCATCACTGTCCCCTTCCTACCACTGAGAACAAGTTCCACCAGTAAAGCACCTTCACAACATTGGTGCCATCACCTTGCATGGGTTTGATTACAGCTGGGGCAAATGAAGAGACTAGAAGCAGTGCAAAACCAGCACAGAAAAGCCATGAGGACCAGCCCGCCCTTGCTCTGCATCCAGCCTCTGTCCCACCTTGCAGGGATTTACTGCTCTTTCACACGGGGGTGAGAAAACAAGAGTGAACCAGCCTTACCCAGGAGCACGACACACACCCAGCAGCCTCTCAGGGAGGCAGGAATGTTTTTCTGCTCCTTGTTTTTGGGAAAATACACTGAGAAAGCAGAAAACTGAGAATTCACCCAAGGATGTGCAGAATTTGCAATGGGCCAAGGAGGTGGAGATGCCAGCTCTCCAGCATCACCTTCTTCTTTAAGACCCAGCGTGGGAAGGAGGAAGACATGAGAAGGAGGAAGACAAACTCCAAAGCATCGTTAGAGACCTGACACTGATCTGGGAAGTATCCTGTCATTTGGATAGGATTTGGTGGGGGTGGCACAGGGATCGCAGGGTCGGTGCCTGTCCACAACTGTGCAGCCCATGAAATTTTCCCAGAAAGCTCTTTTCCAACCCGGCCAGTAGATGGGGATGGAAGAGCAGCCAAGGTCTGATCCATGGGCGACCGTGTCCCTCCAGCCTGGCTGTAACCTGATGGGTGCCAGGGCTGTGGTGGCACTGGCTGCTGCACTGGCCATGCCTGGGGCACGGCAGGGGCTCAAACAGGGGCTGGGTGTCTTGGAAGCAGGGAAAACACCCGAGAGCTTAAATCCCCATCCCTAGGGCAGCAAGCGTAGCTGATAAACCCTAAAATAACTCTGCCAGATGTCCCTGGGGTCTGCCTGTCCCCTGACAGGCCAGGGTGAGGAGACCTGTCCTCACCATCGAAGTCCCTGCTGTCTGCTGGGGAGGTTGAAGGGGACCAGAGAGCAGGTCCAAGACCTCATCCCATGTGCAGCACCACTACCCTGTGAGACTGTACCACCAAGTGCAGCCTCTGATGGGAAAGAGCCCCAAAAGCACATCGTGTGCCCCTGCTTGCCTGTACCTGCATGCTGGAACCCCCCAGAGTGCACTCAGCCCCCCACTTCCAGATCTGTTCTTGTTCAGCCAAGGCGCTGCATGGAGGGGAGGTGGCCTGGAGACCCCAGGAACAGCCCAGAGGCACAGGGGGAGCAGCGCCAGGGGGCTCAGCCCAGCCCCACGGAGGGGTGCCCAGCTGTGCTGAATCCCCAGCGGGTCACTGCCTTCAGGATTGCCTTCAACGGATGAAGGCAGCCCATGAGAAGGATGGGCAACAAGAAATGACCGGAGACATCCCAGCAGAGCGAGGGGACAGGAGGGTTTCTGCAGGATGCTGGTGCCGTCCAAGCCAGTGCCAGCACACGAGGCTTCCCCTCCCAGGCACCAGGCAGCCAGCTCCGAGCAAAGCCCGAAGCTGCCTGCTTTCACCCTCCAAAATAAAGAAACGGGAACAAACAAAGAGTGACACACAGTGCCCTGCCCCTGAGCTTTGCCGTGTCAGGAGCCATCATTATGTCAACGTGTAATTATACCATTAATTGCTGACCATAAAGCTCTAAAGAAAACAGACCTGAAACGAATATAGTGCTGGTGCAAAGTCCTAAGAGATAACTCTGTGGCTGCTAAGGTAATGCAGGCTGAGCTGCATTTTCTAAACCAAAAATTGAATTTGCAATTAGCTCTCCTTGTTGCCTAAATCCAACAAAAGACCTTCCTGCATTTAATACCCAAAAGGGATGTCTCTGAGCTGCCATCAGTCGACAGAGGCTTACAAAAAGCCAACTGGAGCAGAGCAGAGGGACCAGAATCCCAAATGTTTCTTTGGGCTGAGTGAAGCTCTTGTTTGAGTTTGGATTTGCTGCACACTCAATGTACATCTCCGAGCAAGCCACTTAATCTGACCCTGGCCCAAAGTTTAGCTGTCTGTCAAATGTTAGAAAAGGGCTTTGTCTCTCTCACAAGGACTTGGAGGTTTAATTACTGGCTGTGCCAAGATGCCCTTAGGTGGAAGCTGCAATGCAAATGCAAAGTATCATTATTAGAGCTTAGCAAATAACTCAAATGTTTTTCTGCAGCAACTCCCTCGAAAAGAAATTAGATTCCTTTCTGGTGTGTTTGGGCGCCTTTCCAGGCTCCCTTGTTGTGACACTCACGAGTGAGCGGAGAACTAAGAACGTGAAGGTAATTCACCAAAAGTCAATGCCCAGCTCCTAAACCTGAGCCTCCGCACGGAGCCTTGCTCCTGCCCCTGTCCGTACGCCTGAACCCGGCACCCAGAAAGGCACGTGATGGGGCTGCATCCAGGCAGAGCATCCTGTCGGCAGCCTGGGGATGGATCCAGCCCTCCAGAGAGACCAGGGTCCCTCGGGAATCACGGCCATGAGCCATTGCCTCCCCACATGGGGTCTAGTGTGAGTCCCCTGGGACGGCTACCACCCCAGGCAGCATCAGGGCCTTGCTGAGCAAGGTGGGCATCAAAGCTTAGAAGATGAGGGAGAGAGGCTTTGGTAAAAACATTGTCACAGGAAGCCACACATCCCAGTCAGCTCAGGCTATGCAAATCCCAATGATTTAAACCATTTCACACTCGCCTCCGAAAAGTCTGGGACGAATATTTGCATCATAAATTCTTTGGGCCGGTTATTCTCCCAGGGTGAGCAGCTGCCATAAAGCTCACAGTTTATGAGGCTCTGACAAAACCTCCCTGCTCCCACTGTAGCCACTCAGTACCTTGCTCAGCACCACGTGCCGGACGGCGGCTGCCCCAGCCCCATCCCAAGGATACACGGGAACATCACCACAACCACGACCCCCCCAACACTCTCGTGTGAGTGGGAACAGTGCGAAGGAATATTTTCAATTAGCTTTACAGAAAACATTTGCCTGAAACTGGATGCTGTGTGAAACTCCTGAACTCTCCTTCTGCTTTCGGAGCTGGGGCAAAGGAAGGGGCGGGGGGGACACTGGAAGAGGTTTGTATTTTTTCAGATCTGAGCTGCACGGCTTCAGAGCATGTGTGGTTTGGCCGGCCAGAGACAAAGTGTGAATCAGAAGTCGGCAGCTCCGGCTGCACGCTGCACCCAGGCTGCTCCGTGGGTCCGACCCGCAGGACAAAAGCAGAGCACCCATGGGTGCCCATGCAGGAGCCGCCTCACGGGGAGCCCTTGGGCTCAGACCATGCAGCACTTGCATGTCACACACAGGCCACCACCATGACGCACGTTACCTTGCTGGGTGTTGGTGCTGGGGTGCAAATGAAAAGCAAAAAGTGCAATGGGAGGAGGGGAGCTGGACCTACCAAATGCCAAACACCTCCTGCACCCCAACACTTTCTTGTTACCCCGAAGCTAAACCTGCCAGAGCTCAGCAGCACCTCAAAGCCCAGAATTTTCCCCTGGGCTCTGATAAGCATGTCCTTGGTGCCAGTGAGTCAGATCATCCTGACAGCCCCAGTCCTGTGCCAGCATGTCCAGACACGGATGCCCTACCCTCAGTGCTGCCCACAAAGGTGCTCTCCAGCCACTGCGGCTCTCCTGCACCAGCTTACCAGCAAGCCCCATAACACGATTTATTCCATCTAATTAACTTCTCCTTCCCACTGTGGCTGATTTCTGCACTAAGTCAGGACCCCATGGCTTCTCCAGCCCGCCGAGCCGGTAGCATAGCCTTTTGTTTCAGCACTTGCCTTTCCCTTTGTGGTGGGCAGCCTGATCTGCTTCAGTCCCCCCAAAGGGCACCGGCCGCAGTGAACAGCATCGCTGAAACCAGCCGGGGCTCAACACAGCAAAACTGAGCTCCTGTCCCACCCGCAACTCCTCTCAGGTTCTTTGTTTGTGGTGTTTTGGTTGGGGTTTGTTTTGGGGGTTTTTTTGGTTTTTTTTTTTCAACACCAGCAATTAGAAAAACAGAAAGAGCTTTTATTAATTTGTTTTCCCTCCTCTAGCTGGGCATTTCCTCCCCACATGCCCCCTTGGAAAGGTGCTTCAGTCTCCACAGCACCCTGTGGGCTCTGAGACATTTGCAGCCCCCACCACAGAGCAGAAACTCTCCTGGGGAGAGATAAAGACAGGGTTTTTCATCTGCAACTGACGACTCTGACTGCGTCATTTGTGACTACTTGGGTGTGATTTTTCAGTGGTATTGAGCTTCCATCCTCTCACTAAGAGCTCCACACACCACTTTTCTCTTTGGTGTTCCCAGCGCATGTCTGGTCCTATGCTTGCAGATGTCCTGATGCCTGTGTGGCCCGCGCCTGCGCTCCAGCTGAGCCACAGCCTTTACAAATCCCTCATGGCCTGGGTACATGGTTTCTGAAAGATGCATCTGCCACGCAGACTGCAATAATGGGAAAAAGTAAGAGCATCTATAATTAAAGAAACCCGTCACAAATTAGTTATCAGCACAGGCTTGCACCAAGGCCAAAGCTATTAACAGTCTGAAGCCATTCAGCCAAGCCACACTCAAGCCATAACAAGTCAAAAAAATAAAGTTAATAAAATATCCTTGAGATGAAACACAGGTCGTGTACTTGATCTGCATATTTATAAAAGCCTAGCCTAATCCAGCCAAACTTTCCAGAAAAAAGATCTTGCTGGTCTTTGATCCTGCCTGTGCTTCCTCAGGGAATATCAGTTTGCCTTCAGCAAAGTTAGACGGGATTGAAAGTCACCTTAAAGGGAGCAAGATCCGCACTGGGTAGTTCACTGGAAGTGCTCGCGAACTGCTGCTGTGGAGTCGCGCGATGCTGCCCATGCACAGCCCGCACCACTGGGAGCTCCCACAGCACTTGCAGGGCAGCCAGACTTTCCACCTCGGAAGCCTTCTGGCCAAGTTCTGGGCTATCGCAGCACCTGCCAGGCCAGCGCTCAAATCCACGCTCAGACCTTAGAACCACGGAGCAGCTCACACTGCTGACGCCCAGCCTAGAGCCTCATGGCAAAACCTTCTCTTGGCAATTCACTTGCCCAGCATTGGCTGCTGCGGTTTCTGCAAAAATCCCATCTCCCACCTTAACCTTAAGGAACCCCCCTCGCACCAGCAACAGGGGGAATGAGGGTGAGGAGCCTCCCTGGGACTTCACACCAGGATCAGTGCCACAGGTTGAAGGCAGCCGCCTCCCACACCACGTTATTCCCCACTGCTGCTAAACCCACGCTCAGCAATGCCACGAGGCTCCCTTCCCACAAAAAACTCGGCACAGGTATGGCTGGGGAAGGCTGCCCCCCCGGGTGATGTGGCTTGTGCCTTCTCCTCTGAGAGCCCTGAGGAGTGACACGAGCTGCAAAACCCCTCTGTGCCAGAGCACCTGGGAAGCCATAAACACTGCAAGTCGTCAGCGAGCTCCCTCCCAGCAAAGTGAGGGATTTGGCAGGGCGGGTGTGAAAGAGCGTGTCGCAGGCTGGGAGATTAACGGCTTCACCCAGGCTGAGCGTTCAGGGGGGGGAAAAGTCTCCGAGTCATCAGGGCTTGGACGTATAAGATGCTTCTCTGCAATACCAAGGGCTGAGAGCTCTTCTGTGTGTTTGCAGATAGAAGTACTTGTACAAATACAAGGGAAACCACAGGTATTATCCACCCAAAAAATTGCCCAGGAAATGGCTCTGGGGATTATCGTCTTGGGTACAGGGTAGTAGGAAAACATGGTTTCATGCCAACAGGACCGGTGGTCTCAGTGTGTTGAGGTCAAGTGGAGGGAATAAAAATGGACGAATGATTAAGATAAAACACAATAGTTGTAATAAAACCTCTTGTCTAGACTGGGTCCTGCATAGGGTGGCTTAAACCCTTCCTCTTCTTTCTGATCAGGAGCAGCAAACACCATTGCTGCTGAGGTCAGTGAGAACCAAAGCAGTGGTGCCAAGCCCCAGTCCAGCTCCTCAGTCTGGCCAGTGCACATCCCCAGTCTGAAACTGGTGTGACATTGCCGCCTGCTTGCTGCCACTGCCAGCCTGAGCAGCTGTCCCGCTCTGACCACCCTGCCTTGCATCTCCTACAGGAGCCAAGGCACACATGCCAGGTGATAACCAACTTCCAGGCAAGATCACCAGGGACATCGCGCTGTAGCAAACGCCACCTGAAAGCCTTTGCAGCCCTGCAGGTAAGGTCTGTTTGCAGGATTCAGGCTCTGGCTCTCCTCCTGACTTCAAAATCCCTCTCTCCCACCACCCAGTATCCCTGTGTGAGTCAGTGCCCACACGTATGATGATGAAAACAATCTTTCATCCCTCTGGCAAGTGCCTTTGTGCTCTGGAGACAGATGATTGCATGCTGTCACCACGCAAATATGCAGTTTCTCACTCTCTTGGCTGCAGAGAGAACGTGAAGTGAGCAAGTACCACTGAGGCTCAGAAATCAGAAGGTAAACCCAGGGCGATGAGCACACATGCTCCCCAGCCCGCGTGCACACCAGCTGGCATGCACGCAGGCATCTATGGGCTTTCTGAATTTTTGCTCAGCAGCACAGCGGTTCAGTCTGAATCTATGCTCTGCTCTCTGAACTTTTCCATCCCCTCCTCTCCTTTTTCATTCTCCATTTTAATACGTTGTCCACTTTAATATAGTACAGAGTAGGCTTTAGACGCCCAGATAAGCAGCCTAACCCACACCCATCCCTTGGTCCCTGCTCAGCCCTGGGGCTGGTGCATTGCAGAATGAAACATCAGGTCCAGCTCTGCTCACCGGGGAGAGGAGCAATGGAGCACTGCAAAGAGGGAATCAGACTTCTCCCCTCGCCAAACCTGGCCGAGGACAGAGGTGACCCAGAGCCACCGGGGCAGGAAGGAGTTTGGGGTGATGAAAGCATCCATAGCAAGGCTCAGGGCACTGAGCATCACTGCCAGCTGGCAACGAGGGACCTGTCAGGCAGAGCCAATCTCCAGCCAGGACTTTGGCCAGCCAGGACAGCAGTCAGGGGACACTGCATCCCTCTCCTCCATAGGAATGATGGCACGGGTACTCAGGTGCTTGGAAAGCATTGCAAGGGCAGGGAAGACCCACGCCAGGGCTGCAGTTCAGCCTTGTCACCCAGCACACGGCAGGGATAAACTAATGCAGACATGGAGAATTCTCCACCCAAAATGGGACTTTCAGAAGGCTCAGGTCCTGGTTTTATGGCCACAGCAGTAGGCCAGAAGGAAAGCAGGGATTTGCCTGCAGTTACACAAGAAGTTTGTGGAGAGGAAATGAGCCCAGTTTTTCCAAGTCCTCGATTAGCCTCCCAATAACGGGATGTACAGCACTTCCTCTGCAAGCCGCAGAGATGCTCGGAGGCGGGAGGTGCCAGGTCTCTCCCTCCAAGGTCAGGGAAATGCCGGAGAAGATGAACGCCTCCCCCTGCTTTCCCACCTCTCCTCACGGAGCGCAGGGAGCCGTGGGCAGGGGGCTGCCCCCGCTGCACCCCAGGGCCCCGCAAAACCCCATCCTGAGTCATGGAGCGCTCCAGCCCCAGTGCATTATATTGGGATGAATCACTCACTGACCTCTGCCTTCCGCAGTGTTCGGTTTCTAATTTTATGGGCTGTATCAACAGAGTTATTGAATCCAGATGTCTGCAAAATGCAACTGCAGCACACAGAAACCCACAAGGAAAGGAGCTGGTGGCAAGGACCAGGGCACGTGGTTCATTTTTCATAAGCAAGCCCTGGCTTAGGATGGAGAGGAAGGCTTCTCATCTCCCCTGCCTGCCTCGGGCTCTGTAGGAGCAAGTGGGAGACTGTTGTCCACAGGCCATCTCACATTTCTCTTGATAACGGCTCCTTGTGTTCCCTTTTTCTGAAAGCATCTTTTCCCCAAGGCAGTGGCTGCACAGTTGCATCAGGCTCAGATGGGTCCCACCTGGAGATGCTGCAGAAATGCGGGCCCTGTGCAGCCTCGGTGCCTTGACGAGGACACCAGTGGTACCATGGAAGAGCACTGGGCTGGAGCAGAGCTTCAGCTTTCCCAAACTGACCTCTCCATCACAGATCATGGCACGAGCTGGCCAGTGGCAGCAACACCTGACAGCAGTCTGCGATGGGCATCTGGTTTGCATAAAGCACAGCTGGCCCCGAAACAACAGGGGTGCATTTGTCCCACCAAGGCAAGAAGAACAAAAAAGGATAAATAAAAAGAATATCCAGACCTTGCCTAAATTTCAAACAGAAACCTGCTGAGTGACCTGCCTGCAACAGGGCTGTTCCCCCACTCTAAGTAATGCATGGCATCACCCCTGCTGCATGGGTGATCCTGAGCAGTGACAACATGGGATCAGAGGCACCAGAGGATGTAAAGGATTTAAAAAAAATAAAAAAATAAAAAAAAAAAAAAAGAAAGACCTTCCTGCCCCTTCCCTTCTCTGCAGCTCTAACATGGCAAATCTGACCTGAGTGTCTTTGAGCTGGGGGTTCTCAAGAGCTGCATGTGGATGCACCCCCCCCCCGGCGGGATGCTGCCCGGCCCCTCCATCACTGACAGCTTCCTGCAGCCGTGCAGACACTGATACTGTGTGAGAGTGAGCCTGGGTGTATGCAGGACCTCAGCTAACAGCAACAGACCACGACACAAATAACTGCACTTTCTGCTTAGCTCAGTTGTGCAGTGACCCCAAACAAATCATTCACTTCTAGGCTTTAGTTTTCCTGACATCTTGCAGTGACATATCTTCACCTTTACAGGAAACACTGACCTCCAGGTGGGATGTATCTAGTGGTGGCTTGCTTCATGCTAACTGGGGGGAAAAAAACCCAAACCCCAAACAAAACCCCAACCTATTTCGATTTTGCTAATCAAAAATAACTGCAAACTGTTGTCAGGAAATTAAAACCGTGGCCATCTTGTCCACACCTTGGCCTCTAGTCCTCCTGAATAACCCCAGGGGAACAT
Source organism: Falco peregrinus (assembly GCF_023634155.1). NCBI lineage: Eukaryota > Metazoa > Chordata > Aves > Falconiformes > Falconidae > Falco > Falco peregrinus. Next base: position 115,522,437 of record NC_073722.1, on the reverse strand, counting down.
CTGCCTTCTGCAGAGAGGCAGCGCTGGTCCTCTGCACGAGAGGTGGGAGATATGCCAGCTCTTCATGCTGAGCTTCTCCCTGGTGATGCCGGGGTGGCAGGGGGGAATTTTTCTGCACCCACGTTCTTTCCTACTGCTGTGGGGCACAGCACACTCAAACCTCCCCTTTTCCCTGCAGCTTCCACGTCTCACTGCTCAGGACAGATGGAAGTTGTTCAGGGAAGCAGAGATCCAGGAACACAGATGGGTTTTCTCATTTTCTACCTTGTCACCTTGGAAAGAGCAAAATATAACACAGAAAACAGAGGGAGACGGTAATAAAGACATTGACCTTCGCACTGGTATTCCAGCTCACCCTGCTGCACCTACACAGAACCGCTCCTGCCCTTGGCTGCCCTCAGGACCGTTCCTGCCTTGCAGCAAGGCTCTGCTGTCTATAACTCAGAAAGGAGCCTTCCAGGGCAGCCACGTGAAGCTGTGCTGATATTCCTCTTGTGCACAAGCCACGCACACGTACTTTGAGCGAGCTCGGAAGACCTGCAGGAGATGAGTTTAACGTACAGATGTCTCAGTGCCAAGTTTCAGCCTAATAGGAATCACAACAGCTGACTTACAACACCCCCCTTGAAAGCCAGAGTTTATGGGGAGAGACGCTCTGCCAGACCCCGAAACTATAGCAACTGCTGTAATAAAATAGCATTTCAGTGTAAAGCTATTTTTACAGCATATTGCCACGTTCATGGCATGGCAGTTTCCAGTGTTTTTTCAGATGTCTGCTGCCAGGAGATTTAGTTGGATTAGTTTCTTAGTACTTAAAGAGGGAAGGATCATATTGGGTTGTCAAATACACCCCTTTGCCTGCAATTATATCCCGAGAGGTGATTCATCAGGTATTGAATTCATACAACACTTGATCTTGACAGACTAAAAGGCTAAGATAGCCTCAGGGCCCAAACCTGGTCACACTGAAGTCAAGATGACTTTTGCAATTGGCTTCAGTAAGGCAACTGTGAACCAACTCATGATCAGACTCGCCTGAAGCCTAGAAACCCATATTCACGCTGCTCCCATTACAAGCAGCAAAGGGTTCTGATCTGTAACAGATTAAGGTTCATCTCAACTCAGCTGAAGCTGATGCAAATTTCACCACTCATTTGAATGGGCCAAAACTCCAAGCAAAGTCGTTGGACTTAATTTCTGGGTGGCACCATTTCTTCCTGTCCTTCCAGTCCAATGTTTGCCTCTTACAGAGCCCTTTGGTCTTTTCTGTCGTAGGGAAATTTATGTCAATGTTAATGAGGGTGGAAAAGACGGTCTTATGAGCAGAGGTCGAGTTTTACTGGTATCTAAAATTATAATTCTACCTGTGGACAGATAAATTGGTCCTGAAGCTTCACCACTGACAGCACAGGAGGAAAAAAAAGTTAATAAACATATTCAGATTCTGTTTCAAAAACGTTCTGATATCAAATCCAATGCTACATTAAACTGCGGTTTGGTGAATTGTTCATTCCTGCGAACTCAATGCAAGCAATCCTGGCACCTCCACGAACACGACAGACTGACCCCTGCATCACGAGTCAAGGCTCTGCTGGCTGATAACGCCAAGATGTCTCGGACCTGACCAGTAGCCCCCCCCCCCCCCCCCCCCCCCCGCCCCCAAGTCCCACGTCCTGTATTTAATCCATGGCTTTAACGATTGGAGACCCAACTCATTCACCCCGTTCTTGAGCCCAACCTCTCTCTGCCAAGGCAGCTTTTTAGTAATCCACACCTCCCCGCAGTTAGCTTTGATTTTTGTCATTTTATCAAGAAGTTTGGACTCCCACCACCCAGGTCTCCCCAGCCCTGTCTCATCTCCCCTCCTACCACTGGTGGAGAGGATCCTACCTCCTACTCTACTACTTTCTGCACTCATGGTAGCAGTGGGAGGTGTGCTCCACACCTACTGCCAGGATCCACCAGCACCACCTGATGCCAAGGTGGCTTAACCAGGGCTGAGGTTTCGCAGAGGACTGGCAGTTGTCTCTCTTCAAAACCCACCCGAAGCTGTGGCCCATGGTGGAACTGTAGCTACTCCCATTTCCACTTCTGCTAGTACAACACGGGTGTAAAGCCAAATGAAATCAGAAGTGACCATCCACAGGAGATGATAAACTTGGTGCAAACTTTTTGTTTCCCAAAAAAAGTTACCAACTTATGAGGCTTAAAGAGAGGAAGAGATTGCGTTGAGAACACGCCGTGTAAAACAGGACTTGGGTGCCCTGCCTGGTTTGGAGGGGCTCGTACCTGCAGATGAGCACACCTCAGGCAGCCTGAAGGGAACAGACCTCATTGACACCCTTCTCGTTATGTGGAAAATACATATCCTGCTCAGCCTCTTAAATAAACCCATGCCTCGTTAGGCTGCAGGACTGCGAGGGAGAGCTGCTGAGTGTTTACTGGAGTCTTTTCTGCATGACTTTCTGTTAGACTGCTTCCACAGATAGCGAAACTCTGTGGGAATGTGGGGAGGGAATGACCCATGGGTACGAAGCACATATTATCGGGATAAACTGTGCAGGAAGGTATGTTCATCTCAGCTCTCTGAACCAGACAATCCCAGCCCTCACCTTGTTTACCCATCTGGGGCACCTGTGAAATGTGAGTGGGAACCATTATACACCCACTCGGGACACGTAGGAACAGCAACACCAGGTGCAGAGCAATGGAGAAACAGGAGGGCAAACAGTCGGCCTCGCTGCCTGGGCAACAGTTCCTCACCTGATACCAGGAATTATAGTGAACAGCCCAAAAGGCAACGTCCAGTGTGAAAAAAAAATAATTAGGATCTCCAAATCTGGTCCTCTTGCCCCACTGGAGCTGGTAGGTCTGGGATGAGCTGGGAACCCACAGTGCAGCTGGACCATAAACTCGACAGCACCTGCATGGCCTGTGTGCATCCATCACCCAAACCGCCTTGGCTCCCTCAGCTTTGCCATCACCCTCCCACTTCTCAGCACGAGCTGCAGAACACACACTCAGCGAGCACCGTCTCATGACGGCAGCAAGGCTGACAGCACCCTCGGCACGCTGGAGGACGGGCATAAAACCTGAAGGCACCCACAGTTAGAGGCAGCTTTCCAAAATGCCAGCCCAGACCCCGGTGTTGGGGTCTGTTGCTGTGTAAAATGAGGCTCATAGAACTTGCTTGCTGCCTGGAGGGGATTTCAAGGCTTGATCAGGCAATCTTTAGAGACTGCTTTGAAAATGGAAAGTTTTATTAAGTGTTAAACTGGAACGTGATGTATCCACTGATCTGAAAGCTCGCTACACAGAGATTCAATTCATTTGAAAACTGTATTCATACTTCACAGAACGACCTGCCCATATGTAAAGCCGGAAAGGGGGTGTCTGGGGGCGCATCTCCAGCTGGTACAAAATTGCTTTGCTCTGACCAACTGTGACAAAACCATCCTGATTTACACCAGCCAGGAGCCTGACTGTTTCACAAAAGTGGGCCCATTCCTCTAAAATTCTTAATGAGGCTGATCACACAGATGTTGACCTACCTTGGAAGGGAGGAATCATTATTTTTATTATTTAACAGTTTTGGAAATGAGACCAGGAAAGAAGCAGCGAATTACCCAAGGTCATGTTAGATGCGGGGGGTTTGGAGCAGAAGGCTCCAGGGACATCAGCCACCTCGGCTGTCACCCTTCCCCTCCAGCCGCCTGTCGGCTGGTACCCCGGGCAGCCCCGGGTCAGCGCTCAGCACGGGCAGAGCAGAACACGACCAGTGTTTGCCCAGGCAATGCAACCAGCACTGGGGAAGCTGAAGAGGGAAACACATCAACTATGTAGAAGAGAGAACAAATAACACCTTAATATTGACATACAAGTAATATAAAGGGAAAGGAAAAACGCACCTACGTGGAATGAAGTGTCCCTGTGGTTGCAAAGCAACACCCATCCCCTCCCCTCAGCCATCTCCACTGTTTTTTGATGGAGAACCTTTTTGCATCTCACTGATGTTGCCTGATCTGGGTTTTGCCTGAGTTTTCCTCATTTTGCAGAGCCAGGAGCCCCATCCTGGCCTGGAGGCAGTGGCTGACAGTAAGGCCAAGGTGCCTTCCTCCCCATCCCAGGAAAAGCCCTCGGAGCCCAGGTCCCACAGAGTACCAGGACACAGCAAAATCCACACTGAGCTGAGAGCACGGGAGCCGCGGAGCTGGAGTGGGAAACGTGTGCTGGCCCAAGCCCAGCCCGTCCCCCTCGGCCATGGCTCCTCGCTCTTGGCTTTCCCTGCCATGAATTGCTTCACAGCCACACAAGAGGCCAAAGCAGCAAAGGCAGAGCTGGAATCGGCATGTCCAACACCTGCGATCCGCAGGGGAGGGAGACCCTGCCAAGAATTATTTTAACCTTCAATATTTCTGGCAGCAGAATATCAGTCAAATAGTTCCTACTGGTTTTTTGGGTTATGTCACTCTGACACAAGCTGGTCCAGACCAAAACGATCTGTGGGCTCAGAGAGAGCAGGGTTTGTTTTCCATGTTAATGGTCTTTCAGTAGCAGGGGGAAAGGATGCCTGAAATAATAATCCTTAATAAAATTCAGCAGTCTGAAGGAAAAATCATGCTAGATATAGCTAATATTATATCGTGCAGATGCAGAGTACATTTTTCTCCTCCAAACCACCAGTCAGGCCAGCAGTGGGGCACTTCCCTGCTGCATCCCAAGTCCTCTCCACAGAGCCAGGTGGAAAGTCTTGGCCAGGACCTCATCCCTAAAGCCACAGCAGAAGAGGCCGGAGGGCACAAGACAGCCCCGTCACCCAGCACAGCAGCACCCTGGCCCGCAAGGGACTCAGCTGCTCCAAAGGTGCACAGCAAGAGCCTGGTCCCCTTCAGATTGTCTTGGGAAGAAATTTTAGCATTCCCCAATTTTTCCATTTAACTTCTTTTTTTGAAACTGAAATTGGCAATTTTAGTGCAAGTTACTTACTAAGATAATTTCTCCCTGAAAAAGTAGGAATCCAAATAAAAGATTTCAATTGATGTGAACTACATTGTTTCTAGCTCACCATAAAAATAAAAGTAATTGTGAATGTTTGGACTCATTTGGAAAATCTTTGGGAACACCCACCATCAGGCAGGGGGAATACCAGCTGCATGCCATTTCTTGTGGTTTTCTGTGCGTTTGTCACTGCAGGTGAAGCCACATCTCACAACCTGGCACGTGCCTGTAGCAGGGGGGACCCACGCCAGGGGTCGGCATGGCTTGGTGGCCTTGGGCAGCTCCTTACCCCATGGCAACTTGGCAACATGTCTGTGCCCAGAAGCAGAACTAAACTGCCCCAGGGAGGTCGACAATAAATATCCCCAAACCCGTCCTACTCAGATGTGCCCACGCACCCTCGCTAAGTCCAGAGCAGACTTCGAGCTCTAACGGGTAGATGCAAATCCCACAACAGCAGAACCCAAGGCTTGCCCCAGCGTGATTTCCAAACCATTTTCTCTCTCCCCCCTTTTCACCCCTCTATTTCTGCGACTTTGGGTTAAGGTGAAAAATTATCAAGTGTAGCAAAACATCCATTCTGACAACAGCATGGATCATACTGACAGATGTGCGGGGCTTTTGTCCCGTTATAACCATATTTACGACTAATTCAACTCAGGTTTTCCAAAGTTTTGTTCAGGAAGCTGAAGAAGACGACAGGGGTGATTTTCCAGGTTATGTGAGTAGCATTCATCTTTAGAGAAAATTACTGCCCTGCTGGAGCATACTGGGAGCTGTACCTGAGTTAAGGAACTCTGTCTGGGCTGCCATGGGAGCAAGGGGCAGATGCTAATGCACTGAAATAACTTCAAAAAAAATCATGTGAAAAGGAACAAGAGTGGCCTTTTTCATCCCATTATTTGACTCCAGCTGCTGACCTTGGCTCTGGGAAAATAATTATTCTTGACTTCGAAGTGGGGAGATTTTTTGCACCAAAGGCAAATGTCTATAGATTTATACTATTTGGAAAAATCAAACGGCTGCAAGCCAAGCCATCCAGCTTATAAAACACAACCAAGTCTCCAGGGATAATTTAAAGCTGACCCTGCAGCACTGAAATTCCAACCATAGATGATGCAAAACATAACTCACACCATTTTCTTATCTGCTGGATGCTCCCATCAGCGTGGGCTTTGGGGACAAAGACCATCCAGAAGGAGACTGAAAGAAAAGAAAAAAAAAGCTCCAAAATAAGTTGTGCTAATGAAGGCAAAAAGGCCTGGCAGGCCAGAAGGCAAACTTTGTCATCCACACAGCCAAGAGTTGCAAAGGCAGCCACAGTCCATGCTTTTTCCATTGTGCTCCGCCAAAATAACCCTCAAAATTCTCCTGGGATGAAATGCAACCCGCCCTCCGCTGCTCAGGCAATCCAGGCTTAGATCCTACTTCTGACTGACAAAAGTGTGAGCTGTGATGGTTCATTCCTATATAATTAGGACTCATCTGCTGGTGATTGGTTTCATCTCCAGTCCCCGAGCCTTTTGGTACAGCTACCTGGCCAAGCACCACTACATCTGCAAGCTCTTTTGCGGCCAGAGGACCATGTGAAGCAGGGTGCAGCAGCACCTTGGCCCAGCACCACCACAGGTATTACTGCTGGCGCTGAGCCAGTTTGGCAAGACAGAAAAAGCTGTTCACTGGGGAAGAAGCTCTTGTGGAACAGAGCTGGGGGAGATTATCCCATCTGTGCTCCTCACAGGCAGGAGCATTATGAGGAACGTAGCCTGCTGGAGGGGCGCAGGGCTTTCCTGCAGCTTCGGTTCAGGCTACCACGACTACAGCATGCCCTGCCTGGTGACTCACTGCAACAGGTTCCTGCTCCAGTTCACCAGGACATGGTGGCTTCACTGCAAAACAATAGGTACAAGGCTGATCCAGAGAAAACATGCATAAGCCTGGCAGCCAAAAAAACCCCAAAAAACCAACAACCACATGCCAAGGCTTCAATAAAAAAAGAGCAATAATTTCTCCACTATCAAACTCTAAGGGCATGGTGATGAGACATCCAGACTGAGCCATCTCACCATTCAGTAAATCCCCTTTCCGAATCCACACATTCCTCTACCTGTCAGAAGAACCTGACCCATCATGTGTCAGATGGGAGTTTCGGTACTTTTTAATAAGAGAAACTTCACAAGCCCAAATCCACAAACACAACATCCACTTCCACCCATCTCTGACCCTAAAACAACCCGTTGCTGCTTGTGAGCCTCCCTGTGCGTGTGTACACACAAGGGTGCACATTCACACCTCCGGGATGACAAATTCCATAAGGGGTAAGTTTTAATTTCAGATTTCCAACTGGTTTTGGTCTCCAGCCACCAATAAAGCAGAGTGGCAGGCTTTAGCACTTCACAGCTGTAGACACTGGGGAGGAGTCACAAGCATCATCTTGCAGCACTTTAAGTTGCGATTGTTAAATTACCCTGTATGCTGCATGCAAAGTGCAAGCGGCTGAGATCACCTCTTTGCTAATCCCCCTCTTTTACCCAGAAGTCCTTCACAGATGTAAGAGCATACTTAGGTTTTGCTGATCACTCACAGTGGGAAATTCTGAGAGGCTGAGCTTGTGACTCAGAGATTTTTGCCAAGTAAAATATTGGCCTGCAACGATGTCCTAACAATACAAAGTAGTCGACACCATAAAATAAACAATTGCAGAGAGCATAGCAAAAGGGTATTTAGAACTGCCAAGGATCTTGCAGAGGTATTACTAAGCCAGACTGCAGTTAGCAAAAGCAGTTTTTATGACAAAAACAAGTGTCAGTCTTTCCAACACCCCAGTCCCCACATAGAAGGAGCATCTTTGCCTAGAACAGGCCACATTGTTGGCTTCTTTCTTCAAGTTTCGTAACTTTTACAGCATGCAAAAATAATAGAAAGAGTGAAAACATGATCAGGGCAGAGTACCCATGAAAGAGTGTGCATCTGGTCACACACCCCCACACTTGGATATACAGCTACGGATAGAAACGGCAAAAGGAGAACTAGAGGCTGCCATAATCACAAAAAAACCACTGTAATTGCAAGCAGAAACTTTCTTTGCAAGAATCAGCTGGGCTCGGTTAGTGGCAGCAGTGTAGCTGCCTCCTCATCACATTAAGAACATCAGCAAATAGATTCCAAAGAAGAAGAAAAAAAAAATTAAACACTTCATCTTTGTTTGTCAACGTAACCAGAAAAGCCCTTACCAGTTAGGATTTCCAACATCTCCTCTAATTTCTGCTCTTTGCTGCCACTGTGAAGAGTGCTCAAATGTTCACAGGCACTAGTCAGCCAACATCAACCACATCTGTAATTTCCCTTACTGAGCAGAAGGATGTGAGCATCCTCAGAGCATGCCCCCATAACCAGGTGCTTGTCCTAATCACAACTATTTTCAGAGGCAGATCAGACTTAAAATCCATCTAGCAGCATCCTAGCCCTGTCAGATGCTTCAGATCAGAATGGGGATTTCACAGCAGCTGGATGGTAGCAATATCTGCTCATCATCTCAGTCTCAGGCTTGAGCTGAGCTTGTTGGTAGAGGTGGACTAAAACCCTCCACTAAAACATCTCTTTTCGAGAAGCCACCGCTGTGGACCAGAACAACTTGAGCAGGGTTCACCTGCCCTTAATAGGGTTTCTTCATGTGAGGTGACCACATCCAAACAGGTCATCCTGGCCTCTGTTGTGGTCCATGACAAGAAGCAATCACCCCCAGAGGACGGGCCTCCACCTATCTTAAGGTGAGGGACCTCTGGGGAGAGGCTACTCTGGTTTTGTCTATTCCGATTATAAAAAGATCTTACAGAAAACACCTTTTTCAGAGGCAGATCACAAACCCATCTAGCAGCATCCTAACCCTGTCAGATGCTTCAGAGCACCTGCCTTGGACATCCTGCAGACAGCCGCGATTTGGTGAGATGAATCCCACCACTGCTACCATACGAAAGCCCGGTCCCTCCATGGGTCCTGAGTTATTACAGCCTCTATTTGCCCGCAGCACAGCACACCCAGGGGAACCAGCAGCAGCATGGCAGCAAGCAGAGTGGCTGAGGGTGAGGCTGGGGAGAGGTACCGGGGCAGCATGGCCGGGTGGCCACGTTAACCCCCCAGCTACACCCCTGCCACCCGAGAGGCTGCCCAGCACGCTGCTCCACGGTCGCACGCCTTGCTCCAGCACAGCCGCGACACCCTTCTCAGAAGAGCGCAGCCAGGACATGGTTTTAAAGGTCTTCTGTTGCCAAGTGAGGGATATTTCTGTGACCTTTCTCACCATTTCCTATAGCAATATAATCCTAATTTAAAATGTCACGCCCTGCGGCTTCCCCATAAAATAAAAAACACAAAACGCAAATAAACAAACAAACAGGCCAGATGAGTTTTTCTATAAGCAGCAGAAATAACACAGGGTAGTTTCCTGGGGATTTCTGCATTGTGGTTGGATTCTCTGGTGCACAATAAAGGATGTGCTGTGATTGAAATGCCTTCTGTGGTTGGAGCATTTACAGCATCCCCCCGCGTGGATTCTCTGCTGTCTACTAAGGACTGAGCTTAGATGTCAATCTTCTCCTCACTGCAGCTATTAATAAAAATGCTTTTCTGCTGAGCTGCTTATTTCCACACATTTTTAGAGATTTAACATCTTTGAAACCACTATCACAATGTCAGATTTTGCTGAAATTGGCCCAGGGGTTCAAAAACTGGAGTGAAAATGGATGGATAAACAAACACACGCAAACATACATACACATAGCTCCATATGAGCACGCCATCCTTTTCTCCTTAGGGAGCTAGGATTAAAATAAAATTAAAAAGCTATTTAGAACTTGAAATTCTGCCATGACAATCTACATAATTTCCTATTTTTAGCTAAGCTTTGTAAAGAAGCAAGTCTTCTGTGATCACACTCTCTGCAAGCCTCCACGCCCCCGAAGAGGTCTGTATGCAGTTGGCCAGGACCAGCCACATGCGAGGGCATGGGTAAAAGTCTTCAGGACAGAGTCCCCACATGTTATTTGAAAATCAGCACCTGGGAAAAAGGAAAAGAGACCTTGAACCCTGGCAGGAAAGGCAGACAAAGCTGGTCACCCTGCCCAGCCAGCACAGGCGTACAGGCTGACCAACAACTCCAAGCCCACTTCTACAAAGATGTTTCCAAAGGCAGACTTTACAGCTGGGATTTAAGAGGGCAGGATCCACAAGAGGGGCCAGATTTCCAAAGCATGCAGAACCCCCGACTTGTGCTTTGGTGGAATCCCCCAGAGACTTGCTCCTTCCCTCGGAGCAGGGGTGTACAGTTGCTCATTGTAGAAATGTTGAGACAGACAATTCTGCGTGCCTCTTTAGAGGTGGTAGATGCACAGCTCTGAATCCTGGTCTGTTCTCTCTACAGTAAAAGCAGTTTGTTGTCTTGCTTTCCTCACCAAAATGCATTTTAGCAGCCCTCAGGTATCTCTTTTCATGTTTGAAAAGCAGCCCGTTTTTTTTCATAGCTTGATAATGCATCCACTTCCCTTGCCTTGCTTGTCTGATGATCTGGTTTGCAGAGAAATGAGTTGTTTTCAAAAAATAGAAACTACTTCTGTAAATCATTCATCATGTCATTGTCATCAGCCATTTTCTAGAGACATCATCACATCAAACTCTACCTCCATTTCAGGCTTTGAATGATAAGACAGTCCCATTTAGCAGACAGAGAGCTATAAAGGAATGTTAAGTATGGTACACAAAAATTAGAGAAAGGCATCTTTTGAACACTTTTAGGTCGGCCAGAGTTTTCAGAAGATATCCCAGCTGTCAGGTCCTGGAGTGAAAGAAGAAAGCAAAGGTTTAAACAACTGCCATCTCTTCTTACTGACCCACAGCCCTGCTGAGCCAAAGCTGCAGGTACCCTCAACCTCATCACACAGAGACGAGCCAGCAATCAAACCATCAGCACAGACAAGGGCTCTGGCAATAACCACACTCCAGCTATTGAAAGGTGTCTTTGTTACTGATAAAATGGTAGAAGACCTCCATAGGACCAAGAGCCAGCACAGACCACACCTGCTGGGTGACTTCCCCAGCCTCCAGCTGGTCCCTTCAAAGCAGGTGTGAAGTTAGGCAGCGTGTGTCCAGATCTTCCTTGCCTGCTTGACACAGGAGGCTGGAGGCAAAGCCCGCTTCCACTGCACTATCAAGGCTGGGCTTCAATGCACATGAAACATTAGTTTCAAGAGTCTTCTTTAAAGTCACAGCGACAGCAGGCAAGTGGCAGGTGCTGAGCTGTTTGCTTTTGCTGGCACTGGATTAATTGCCGTTTGTGCATTTCAAGATGCTCAACATAAGCAAGAGTATGACACATGAATCATGGTGCATGAAAGAAGTAACTGAGGCTTAAGAGGGCCACGGCAGGAACAATTACAATGTCTCCCTTTCTGGGCTGAGCAGATGTTTAAAATTATGTCAGCGACCTCCAAACCATAAACATTTCTCAGGAAAATGTCGATGTGGTTTACAAAAAAAGGAGATGTGTCCGATGTAAAGCAGAGGTCCTTGCTAAGTGAGCCCCCTTTGAGCAGTGGGAATGTCAAACATGCTTGACCTCCAAATCAGCAAATAAGCACATTATAAACAATGTTATTAATGGTTCTGCTTTCACTACAACGAGGAGTCTCCCTGTTTGTTTAACATACAGCAAGCTGGTTAGAGTGTACATAGTTTTGTGGCCAAACCACATTAAAGCAGCACGGGGTATCTGCTCCTATTGTTTCTAGCTCCACTGCTGTGAGACTGCAAGTGGTGGGTGGCAGGAGAGGAGAGGCGCTCCTAATCTCAGCGCTGTCTGGATCACCGCCGTCATTTCATGTTTAGATACTGATACTGTGCCTGGAATCACCAAGTAATCACCACCCAGCAGTTAAGATAGATGTGAGAGGTCATCAGCTCCTCTGTGAAAACAGACGGTCTCCAAGTGCACCATGAGCGGACATCTCCATCCACACACAACGCCTGCTTAGGACTCAGCCATCCCGGGGAAAGCTGCTTTTGTCTTGGGTAGGAGGACAACAAAAAGTGAAATGTTCTGCCAGGACCTGATTCTCTTCTCCATGTATTCCTACACAAAACTATATGCTACAGCCAGTGTAACTGTACCACATTTATAGTAGAAACATCTCTGTGATCCTACAACCTTCCTGCAAACAAAGCTAAGCCTGGGCAGCCAGTATACATCCTTAACCATATCCCAAAGCGCACCGATTTGCCACCACACACTGCTCAGAGCCCCACTGAGCACCGCTCCAGCAGTAGGTACCACCCCAGACAGCTGCATGGCACAGCAGCAAATGAGGGGGGAAATTTCAGCTCAGGGTGAGGCAGGGGGGGTGCAGGGATGCAGAGGCTAATGCCACTTTGCTCAGACATCGGTTTCTGAGATCCTTCTTCACAGCAGCCAACATCAAGCCACAATGAGGCCAACGGGCACCTCTCCTAAAGAGCAGCTCTGGTAGCAGCAGAATTGTTGCAGGTTTTAGGTCACCAAGGAAATCCCTAACAGAAGTCACGCCGGTTTTAGTCGTGCCCAACCGAGTCCACGTGCCGCTCCTGCATCTGAATGGAGCTGGCTGTGATGGAAACAGGGAAGGGATGAGCCAGTTTTGCTGTGGTTCACGAGTCTGGATATTTCAAAGCTGATCCTCAAACCGCTAAACCTTGCCAAGTGACCATGCTGCGATGGCCAAAGATCTCGACGTAAGGAGTAAGGAATGCAGGCTCACACTGAAAATGCATTAGACCAAGGGTTAATGCAAACCTAGAGAGAAAATGCAGGATAAAAGGAAACAGAGTTGTCCAACGGCCTTCCTACCTGTGCAGACGAGTGATGATGTCCCGTGCACAGAGAAAAAGAGCAGAGACCCACCCAAGGAGCAAATCAGCATAACTGTGGTAAAGGGAAGGGGATGGAAGGGTGGTCCCTGGGGATGAGGTACTCCTACACCAAAAGTCTGCTTTTTGCGGTGGACATTCCTGCATGAGCTCGGGCAGGTCACAGAGGCTAAGCCAAAACTGTTGGACCCAGGGTGTCCCTGGGAGCCTGACCTGTCCCGCAGGGCAGGCAGGTGGCAATCTCCCCACTCCTCAGCTTTTTCCGCTGACACAGATAAGGAATTCTTTTCCTGTTTCAGAGGCACATTGAGAAGATGCACACCAGCATCAATGAGGCTCTCGGGGACTGTGGTAAGGAGACCACACTGACAGCCAGGCTCTGACAGCATCGCTCAAGTCCACAAGCATTTTGTTTTATGAAGCTGACATTATTTTTACCACTTAAGGACTCATCCACATCTAATGAGATTCCTACAGATCAGTCTGATTTTCTGCACTGATAAATCCCTTGCCTCCACCCCCAAGACATCATTTACTCTCTCATTTTCTAAGCACACAAAAAATCCACAGCAGACTAAACAGCTCCCTTGTCTTGGAGACTGTGCGGAGCAACAATTTGCCTTTAAGGACAAAACAAGCCGATAGCCCCGCAGCATCCAAGGAAATGAAAAGCAGATGAAGATACGGCCCCTATAAGCTCCAAGACATCCAGAGAGGCAGGGGAGAGGTGGCAGGGCATCATCACTGTGCAAGGGGACAACTCTCAAGGACCCCAGAGGCAAAGCTCACAACTGTGATTTATATCGAACAGGTACTGGGCTAAACCACCACGTCTCCATCCTTTCCCGTTAGCGACAGCATGTGCTCGCAGAAAGCTCCTCTCTGCCTCCAGCTTTGGCCGCGCTATGGAGGAAATTGCAGGGACTGAGGAATGTGCACCAGGGAGAGCAAATAAACAGAGGTGTGCAAATCTGTTAAAAATAACCCAGGAATTGCAGCTCTTGGAGGGGAACACAGATACTCAGTTGTTCGCCACCGTCTACCACAATCAAGGCCTTGTCTGAACAGGTGGGTGGCTTTCCTGGCAAGTCCTATCTTAAAAAAAAACACCACACGGAAAAATCCCTCCTCAATCATTCCTGCAGCCCCTCTGTTTTCATCTAGAGTCTTGCCAGAGGTTGTCAAAACAAGAAAGAAAAATAAAGCTTCAACATGATTTTTGCTGTTTTCCCACTGCTTTCCAGGGCATTGCCATGTTATTCCAGGCAGCCCAGAAATGCCAGCGAGCTGGTGACAAGGGGCAAGGCTGGCAGGGGACACGGCCACCAGCGGTGCCCAAAACGTGGAGCAACCTGTTTGAGACACGCTTGAGAGAAGCCCTTGAGGGAAATAGCCTCAAGGAACCCAGTAAGAACTGGAAATGGGATTGAATTATAGAACCCTGTGTGCTTGAGGTCTCAAAATTGAGTAACACCGGTATCAGCCGCAGCAGGAGGAGGACGGGAGCAGGGGACTACGTGTGATGGAAAGCTCAGCAGAGGCCCTGGAAAGATCGGGTTGTGTAAGACCAGTAAAACGCATCTTCTGCTAAACATGGGGGCTGCAAACCAAACCCCCTGGTAAGAAACCCGAACACCATGGGGGCTGCAAACCAAACGCCCTGGTAAGAAACCCGAACACCCTGCTGGTTTTTCCAGTTCTGGCCTCTAAGCTAAGTATGGGTAAATGTCCTAAAATTAGGAGTGATCTGTGTGTGTTAAGAAATCGTCTTGCATCACAATGCCCTGATGACGTCTTCTGTTTCTTTGACTTCTCCCTTAGTTTAAAGGTTCCAAACCCAGATAACCCCAAGTGTCTCAAAGCAGAATCTCAAAGCAAATATTTCTCTTCCCCCCCCCCCCCCCCTTTTTTTTTTTTCCCTCTTTTTGGCTGTGTTTCTCGGAAGTCTCCTTTTGTCTTGCTCAAGTCTGAAATTTGCTGAAAGGCTCCTTAAAGGGTAAGTCTCCAGTGCTGAGCATGTTTCCCAATGCCAGAGAGCACACACAGCAACAGGAGCACAATTTTTTTTTCCAGCTTTCACTTTCCAGAGCGTAGACCCAAGCTTAGACCCAGACTCACTGATCTCCACTTGGTGCAGATGGGCACAACAGCCCCAGCCATTATCTTTGCTCTGCTCCAGCCTTCACTGGAGATGGAGGCAGCTTATCTCCTGCACTTTTACACCCTTGTTTCTGAGGCAGACACGATGGACGGCAGGAGCCCAGCTCCAACGAGAGCAGTGGAGCTCACTGGAAAGGATGGCACAGCTGACCAGGGCATGGGTACACACACACGGAGCATGGCACCAAAGTCAGAGGGACGTGTGACACCAGGGCTGTTAATCACCCTGGGAACACAGCACTGGTGCCTCCCCATCACTAGTGGGTGTCAAACACCATCCTGTACAGCTTTTTATGCTATTGCATATCTGGCCCACAGGAACTGGTTATTACAGCCTGTGTTGTCAGCAGAGAACCAGGTAACCCCAACGTGCTCACAGCCTGCCTCCCACCAAACACGCCCAGGTAAACACAGCAAGGTCTGGGGGGTCTCTCAGGGCTCTAATTGTGCCACAGCCCAGTGCTTGCTTGAAAGTAGTTGGGTGCCACTGCTGCGGTGGTCTGGGACAGGGGCAACCCCTGCTCAGGCACACGCTGCAGCCAGCCCAGGAGCAATTTGGCTCCCTGTGTTGGGGCACTGAGGGGGCTCCAGGCACCCAGGGGCCAGTTCAGTGGAGCTGAGCAGGCTGGACAAGGATCAAGAGATTCCTCCACTTCATCCTGAAGACAAAAACCTGCACCTAAAGATGCTAAAGGAAAAAGCAGACCATGCATACATAACACTATGCCCCAGGGAGGCTGCATCATGCTCTGTGGTACCCCACCCCGGACACACGCACCCAGCAGATGGGGGTCCACCCTCATGATGCAGATGTGCCTGGTAAACTCAGTGTAGCTCCCCCGAGCCTTCCCATTCTTGGCTGCTGATAAAGTCAAACACAGCAGTATCAGTCCAGCTGCTTTCTGACTTGTTTCATGTAACCTCAGCTCGAGCGCCTGATAAAGATAATCTGTGCTCGTGGCTTCCTCTGGGTCACTGGGAATCCTGCAGACCCTGATCAAAGGGCCCACGAGCTGGGCTTCAGAGCTGGCTGCTCCTCCACTGCTTCAGGGGTACCAGCAGCAGGAGAACAAGTCTGGCCTGTGCCAGGCTGATACTAACTGTAAAAATAATCTTCAGACTGTATAGACATAAGAAAATCTTTGAAGGGAATAAATAACTAACTTCACTTGCAGAGGCACATATTTGACCATATTACCTCATCTTAACTGCAAAATATCCAGCTCACAGCTGGTCCTCCTGATTTCTTCCCCTTGCAAAACTGCATCCAGCTCCCCCTGAAGCTGATTTAATAGCCTGCTTAACCGGTGATGTCCTTGGCCATTTGCTCCCTATTTTAGGGTGAAGAAAGTGAGCCTGAAATTTTTTATGTACCACTCAACCACTTTTTTCCTTGCTCAAGCCACCTGGTTATACCATTGTGATTTCATAAATGCTATAGAGTAACACCTCTTTATAGCAGTCAGAGCAGTATTTTTTTGCTTACTTAGACTAGTTTTCAGTCTGGTTAAGCTCCAATGACTCCAGCAGTTACTTTTATTTGCAATGCTGTGTCTAAGTCGGCTCAGAAGCTGGCCTTATGCTAGTTATACAGTTTCCAGGCACTTGGCCTCCACATTTCACAAAGTTATGGATAGGAATGGTATTCAGAGAGGGTTTCTGGAGAAAGAAGGAGAAAAAAAAAAAAAAAAAAAAAAAAAAAAAACGGGCAGCAAAGAGAGGATGGAATAACACATCTTTCAACTCAGCAGTTAACGTCTGGGGTTTTGAGTTTTCCACCAATGCAGGAAACTTTGGGAAGGTTCAGGGTAATGAGGATACAAGTCAGCAGTCTTCCCTACCTTTTGTCAGAAACCGGCCCAAAATTCACTGCTTTTATGCACACCAGGGAGTGCTCTAGGAGAAAACCCCCTCCCCTGCTGCATGCCCTGCAGGAAACAACCCTCCTATAGCAACCACGAGCACTGGTGGGGAACGGTCCCTGGGACGAACAGGGATTGCTGGAACATATCATCACCCAGCAAGAACAAACTGCTGCAATGCTTGGCTTTGGGGGCTTCTGCCAGCACAGCTATAGCTTCCCGTGCCTGAGGGATGGGGGCTGCCTGTGGAAAACCCTGAAAACCCTGGCTATTGGCATAGGAAGACAGAGGCTTGTCACTTGGATTGCTCTTTCTTAACTGCACTGCAAAAAACAGATGGCATTAATGCGGCATTCAAATCTACTGTCAGGTACATGGTTAGAGTTCTCAGGACAATTTATATCCTCCAGTAAATCCATCCATGGTGTCAATGCTGTAAGCTACACATCAAACCAGATACTCTGCTGTGAAGAGGTAATTTTGCAAGTACACTGGGCAGAAGGTCAGCCTTGTGCCATGGTTTAAAATAAGACACTTGCAAAAAAGCCTAACCTAACTTAGCTTAAAAATCAAGGCTGTTTCATCTTAAGTAACAGAGTTCAAGTTCTTTTTATTTGCCTTCTGGTATTTAGTCTGCGGGGTGAGAGAGATTCATGTTTTCCAGGATTTCTCTACAAATCCAAAAGGTAAAACAAATTTCTCACATGACTTTTTAAACCAGAGCCCAGATTCTCCCTGAATCAGAGGCGGGAAGAAGGGGTGTTAAGGAAATCATTAAAGTTGCCAGGCCTTTGATAAGGACATGGAAGGGGACACAGCCATCCTGGCATCACGGATGAGAGAAGCGAAGCAGAGCAGGGACTAATAACACATCCAGCAAACGCAACCCAAAGTAATTCAGGTCAAAAGTGCGATGTTTTCCTCTTTCATTTAAAAAACAAGACAGGAAATGTATAAAAGCTGACAGGATCATTAGGGATTTTATAAATGCTGCTTCCTGTGGTACAGAAAAAGGAAAGAAGAGAGGCACTGTGCCAAATTATGTGCTAGAGTAGATGCATGTAACTGCGATGCGAAGCAGCACACTGCAGAGCTGGTGGACCTGTACCCAGGAGAATAAGGGGATCGGGGGTCCAGGATGGGTTCTGCAGTGACAGCGGGGGCACAGCCTGCACCCCATCCCCGAGGGCCAGCAGCGAGTGGTGCTCCCCGCGGGGAAGGCTCCCGGCACCTGCGCATCTGATGAGTCAGCAGCCCTGGCCCCAACCTGAAACCGAGTGAGGCCCCGGGACAGGAGGGGAGGTTGGTTTTGTTTTATTTTCTCCAAGGCTTTCTCTATGAAAACAACCTCCTACCAACATCAGACCGTTTTACTGAGCCGACAAAGCTAAATAATGAATTTGGCACTTTCTTTTGGTGTCCGCTACCCTGCTCAGAGTCACGCGCTGGGAATCTGGAGGGCGGGAGAAGGGCTAGCAGGGAAGCAGGCTTGTGTTTGTCTTGGAAAGCTGCACACACGCCCAACTCTAAGCATCACTGGACCACTCTTCGTTTTGCTTCCACCCTCGGCAGCAGGCAGAGCCCCCAGCTGCTGATCCCTGCTCTGAAAGACCTGTGCCTTCGGTACCTGTGTCCAGCACGCTCAGAAAAACAAAGTGGAAAGGAAGGGGGTGGCAGATGGATTTGCTTAAGAAAGAAAAGAGCAAGGAAACACCACTCGACGCAGGATGGCATAGTTTTGCTAGCTGCTGTGGAGCTGGAGGGGTTCCTGTTGGGCATGGGAAGAGACCACCGGCCAGCCCAAGCCTCCCAGTCAAGGCAGGCATGGGAGCTCTGCATTTACCAAGCAGCTACTTCCCAACCAAGTTCAATATTGCCAAGACAAGGAGCTCCTGAGCATGCCAGCAGCAAAACTTCAGCTTCAGAAGAACTTCAGTGCTGGATATAGAGTACCGACACACCAGCAGTGTCTCTGGGCTTCAGGAGTTTTGGGCCAGAGCATCTCAGCCCTCCATCAACCCCTTTGTAGGTGTAGCCAAGAGCAATTAAAGCAGAGAGTGGGTGAGGCGTGTGTAAATCAGGCTGAATCATGGCCGGTGGCCTGGGCGAGCAGTAGGGATGCACAGCACCTCATCGGGGCCCTCTGCACCCAGGTGTACTTGCCTGCCTGTTAGGACAGATGGAGATGAGATTAAGCCAGAGGAGCCACCAGCTGCAACTCTGACACGGCTTTGAAACAAATGCAGATAAATCCACATGTGCAGTGGAGCCAAAGCTCTCGGTGGAGTGTTTAGATTGTTTGGCAGCCAAAGCAAATACATTTGCTCTGCAGGTTATAGAAGGCTGTTAAACCAGCCGTGCAACCAGCTCCTCCAAGCCAAAAACTATACTGAAGGCTAATGCCTACACTGACCCTGTTACAGTTTACTGATTCTCCTGCTGCTCTCAAAGGATGCACTTGATAAATAAAAAGGTGGATACTTCAAGCAGCAACACACTCCATACTCAGCCCAAGATTTCCCCACCTTTCTTTTAAATTGTTGGCCTTTTTCTACCTGCAATTGAGCTCAGTCTTGCCCAAAACAGAGGTGAGAACAGCAAGGGGTCTCCCTTAAACCTCTGTCACTGAAGTCTGATATACCACTACAGCAGAAGACAGGGGCCAGAATAAAGAGTAGAAGTGGTCTCTGGGATCCATTTAGGATATTGTCCTGCAAACACCTGCTGCTCAGCACTGCACTTGCTTTCCCAAGGAGCTCCTTTGGGACCTTGCCTCCCGAAGGCTGGTAGGACAGCCTCTGCACTGGCCTGCCCGAAAGGTGGTGCCAGAAAGTCCCTGTGGGCTTGTGGCAGGAGGAAGGGAAGAGGAACCCCTGGGTGCCCTAGCTCCTCTCTTTGCACAGATAAGAGGTCAGTTGCAGGTGGCAAGGACCACAGGCCCAACACTGCCCATGCTGCTGCTGCCGCAGAAGAGGTGGCACATGGGCAAAGCACGTCCTTGAGGCAGCAGCCTGGTAAAGGCACTTCTGAGGCACCAGCTGGGTTGATAACAAGAGAAACTTGGAGGAACACTAATTTCAGAGTACCTATCTCATGAGGTTTTAATCTCTGGTGTACTTTGTGACTAATAAGTCACGTTTAACTTGTAGCACCAACCTCTGCCCTAACTCCATCAGCACTAAATTACTGCTTTGTTGCAGAGCCCCAATCCAGCCCAGTGTTCCCTGGCTGAGGTGCTCTGCAAACACATTTGGCTCATGGGAAAAAACATCCCCGCTCCTTCTCTAAAACAATTTGCAAAAAGTACAAGTAACTGCTCCAAAAAACATCACATCTACCACTGTGGAACGCCTGCTGTAGGAGTGTTGTTTACGTGGACAAAGAGCTCTTATGCCATACCGTGTTGCAATTCCCACCTATCTCATCGCGATCTTCACTTCTGTCAGCAAACAAGTCCTAAACACCACTTAGCATCCACAGGGCGTCCTGCTTGCTGCCACATCTTCTTACACAGCTCCTTACACAACAACCAGACAATCTGGATTACTCACTGGCACATGGCTTTCTCAAGATTCATTGCTTATCGGAAATCAAAGGAGAATTTTTTTATGTTTGTCAGGACAATGGCACCTAACGTTACTCCAGGTAGGCTTACGTTTGTCAGAGTTAGAAAGCCTTCAGCCTTCAAGCCATAAACCAACCTTTAAGAGATTAAGAAAAATCTTTCCCCTATGTATAGGTTACTCAGCACTTGCTGCCAAGAGATTTCTTTCGTCTTCCTCAGAAATGTACAGCCAGTCAATGTAGGAGCATGGCGACTGACGGCTGTGGGACTGTGCGCTGCCTTACTCAGAGGCTTGGGGGAGCCAACCATTCAAACAACAACAAAAAACATAACCAAAAAAAACCCCTGAGCAAAACCCACTTTCATTTATTTTCCCTTCACTGGCAGCATAAACACACTGCAACTGCTCCACAGCAGCACACTGTACACCCAAATTATTTCTGTGGTTGTTTATTTACCGAGATTATAGTCATGCCTCAAGGCCTTATCTTTGATGTCTGAAACTCTGGGCAAAATTTTCTGAAGGAAAATAATGACTTCCAGTATTCCCCATCCAGCCCCGTGACTTGCCCAAAGTCACACAGATGGCCAGTGGCAGAGTGGGGACAGCACATCTCTGCACGGGGCAGTCCTGGGGCAACCTCCCAGCACCCCCTTTCCGATTCCAGTTGCACAGGCGCTAAGGACCATGTCATCAGGGTGAAATCAATGATAAATTAGGCAGCTAAACCCTGCGTGGGATCTTGGCTCACATCAGAAAAAAACCTGGAAATAGAGTCAACTTCACTGGGAGTAAACTATTTGCTCTACAGCTAAGAAAGTGTGTAAATGGGAAAATCAAAAAATCCCAACAAGAAACTGTACAGCCAGGGAGAAGAGGACAGGAACATTTGCACAGCGAAGGACAGAGCTACCTACAGTAACTGAACTTATTTTCACACCAGAGGAATAGGCTAGATTAACAGATATAGCAGACAATTTCTTCAGTGAGTACAAAAATTAAGAAGTAGCAATGCACACCAAAACCCCTTACTACAGGTTAATGAACCCTCAAGCTCCACCAGGCAGTAGGTCAGGAGAACATACACGCGATTCCCCTACAGGAAGGCGAGATGCTGAAACAGGAGATGCCTTTGCAAGCTGGAGGGAGCCCCCAAAGGACTGAGCATAGCCCACATCCCCCTGGCTTAACAAGGTCCAGGGATGCAGCAATTTATAGAAGAGCAATTTCGACACAAGCTGCAGGGCAAGGAGAGAGATTTCACACCAATTAGGAAATGCTGTGAAGAGGAGCCTAGGCAGAGGGAGTAAAGTTTCAAAAAGCCATGCTATGCCAAGTCACTGATTACATCTAACAGGAATATTTTAGACAAATGAAAGCAGAAACGCTAGCGGGAATTTCTGCATGTATAGCGAGTGGGGAGAATATCGTGTATTCCATCTGAAGGGGTAGCAAAGGAGAGACAGTCAAGAGCAGTTTTCCAAATGGAAAGCCAGACAAAATAATATATTAGACCCACTTTTTGGCAGCAGGAGCCAGACTTCAAGGGTCTCAATACAGACCCAGAGAATCTTTCACCTTTCCAAAGCCCCCAGTCCAATCTCCATTTAATGCTGTCTAAAACTCGGTGATTCAGCTGAATCCCCAGTTACAACGTGAAGACACCACATGATTTCCCATGGACAGATGCCAGCTTCGTTGTCAGAAGTCAAAAGCAAGGAGGACACAGGCTGCGCTCAGGTTTAGGCTCACAGTTTCACACTGACATTTTCTCAGTTCCTGCTTGTCTGGGTGAGATCAAAAAAACAGAAAAGTTTGGTCAAGAGCTTACAGTTATACCGGGTTTCTACTTAAAACCAAATGGCCCACACCAAACTGATTCCAGATTTTCTCTGAGGACTTGCAGCCTTTAAGGCATCAGCCAGGGAATCTGTATGAAAATCAAACTTGAGCCTGAGTCTGGCAATGGAAACATGGCCCAAAGCGTTCAGCAAAGCCTCGTTAGCCTCCTTCAGCCTCTCTCCATCCCATTCCAGCGCCTGTGCTGCTGGGAAGCACTGCAGCACATGTGGTCCAGCATGGACATGGACAGACTGCCGTGCATGGCTCAAAAGCTACCATAAACCCATGGACTGTGGATTTCTTCCCACTAACTTCTCCTTGGAATGTCCTACATAAAAACAAGGAGAGCAAGGAAGACAGCAGAGACTGACTAGATCCCAGCAACTGCTGCACTGGCTGCTGGACTCTTGCAAGGCAAATAAACCCCCAGGAGCATCACCTCTGCAAACACGCAGTGTTCACAAGCACAAAGGGTGCAGATGAAGCAAAGAATTTGGAAATGAAGAGTGGGCATTCTTCTGAAGCATCTTGGTGATGCAGAGAATGGAGATTAACAGCATGTTACACTACTCAAAAGCTATGCTGAATTTCTCCAAGGGCCATCCTAGATCCAGCTCTGTTATGATACATTGCTTTTTAGGACTCACGACTGCATTCCTAAAAAAAAGACTCTTAAATCCTCTGAAGATATACCAGCACTGTGAGTACAAGGGTAAGTTATTAATATGTAGCAGAAGTGTGTGAATTGAAGGGGCAGGATGAGCTGCCTGAAAAATAAACAGAATTGTAATGTTCTATTTTGAGGCACAAGTGTGAACAGATTGCAGCGCTGGGGAGGACCCTGTCAGACCCTTGGATACAGCCCAGTTCAATGCAAGAAGTCAGAGCAAAGATATCTAATAGTTTATATTTGGGGCACGTGGAATGAGGAGATGGATTGAAAGTTTGTTCTTCAGTGATCTAAAGTCCCCAGCACAACGTTCCCATCTTCCCTACAAGAATGTGAAGAACCACAGAGTGAACTGCTGTGATTTCATACTGGCTCCATTGGCACAGGGTTCGGATTTTGGTGAAAGTGCCTTGGAGTGGCACTGAACTGATCTTTAACTTTGGGGGAAAAGAAAGCCAAAGGAATTTGCTTTCTCACAGGATTTGTCCCTGTAGGATAAAGTTGTCTCAATATTTGCCTGCCCAGTAGCTGAAATTATGATTCTTTTCTCTTGTGCAAAGTCATAAAACAAAGGGCGACAGGCAACAGGTTGCACTCCGAGCTTCTGCAAGAGAACACATCTGATACTTGCCCAAACATCAGACTTAAATAGATATTTTCTGCATTTCTAATTAGATTTGTTCAACCCTTGCACAACCAGAGAGTCCTGATGCTTTTTTTTTTTTTTAAGACAACATTGGGCTTTGTGTACAAATGGGTAGTTCCTGGAGGTATTCCCCTTGGTTTGTTAAGTTCGTTGTGGGTCTTGGGACCCCATAAAGGGAAAGCAGACTCCCTTCTGCCAGAGAGTTAATAGCCAGCACAGAAAGCAGACTTGCTGCTGACAGACATTGTTTCTATAACCTACAGACAGAGAGGGCAGAGGGGACGGGGGAGATCAATAGACCTGGAGTGTGTGTATAAGTCAGCGTGTCTCTGATCAGGTTTCCTCCAGGGGCTGGATTGCAATTTTTTTTCCTTAACAGAAAAAAAAAAAAAAATAACTCCCAGCCTGGAAGAGTAAGTTTGGACATAGACCCCCAGCAATACAGAAAAAGAGAAGGAAAAAAAAAATAAAATAAAATAAACCCCCCCATATTCTTCTCCCATTTACACTGGTGTGAAACCAAGTGATCGGTTTACAGTACTGTGACTGGGAGTACAGATTATCTTATCATTTTACATGTTTTCATCAAGATTAATGAAGCTTTCATGCTCAGAGCATTTTGGTCAACACCTAACATTAACATCCCATGTTTAAGTGCTTGTAAAAGCATTTGTAAAACGATGAGTAGGATTGTTATTTTTACAGCCAGGATTCCAAAGAAAATTAGTCATTTGCAGCACCACTGCCTATTTCTTTGTCCTTTCCTCTCCACAACTCCTCCCCCTGAAGCTGTTAAACCTCACAGCCCGTTTCAACCACATTTGATAAAGGAATAGAACTCAGGAAGATATTCAGACCCTCCCAGTTCCGTAGTTTCCAGAGCATGTCCAACCCTCCAAATTGCAGAAAGGTTTCCTCAACCCTCACCAGACCCGAGAGCCCAGGCAGGCATCCTCCCAGCTGCGCTGCTCCAGCCCTGAACTGAGCACCTTTCCATACCTACCCACGGGTGGTAAAGGAAACCTTGGAGCCGCCTTCTGCCATGGTTTGTCTAAGCCCTTCTCTTGCCTCTGAAGCAGACCCAGCTGCTTTTCTTGCTCAGACTGGTGCAAGGACGCCCTAACACGTGCTTTTTGGTGTAGCATCTTCAACTGACTGATGCTTATACCCCTCACCACATCCATCCTATCCCCAAAAGCAAGCTTTTAAGACTCCTGCTCTCATCTTTTCCTGAACCTTGCTGTGAACGTTTGGTCCCCAACGTTTTTTGCACATCTGGCATGTGGTTCCTGCTTCCACGAGGCTGCCCTGATCCCCCCAGCTGCACTGGAGCTGCGAGGCTCAGCCGTCACCACACTGCTCGACGGAAAGGGGGTGTCAGGTTCTGTGTGCTGCAAAGGGCTCTTCCTCACCAGCAAAATGCTCTTATTCATGCAAGGCTTAAACGCTGGACATACAGATGCCAGCCACAGACCCTCAGACCTGACATTTAACATCCCAAAGCTATTTATCACTCAGCACCCTTATCCCAATTTTAAATCCCCAAATCACAAGGCAAACAACTTAGTGGTTCATTTTTCTGTGCTTTTGTACGTTTCTGACTGCCTTTCTCCTTCCGTCTATTCAACTGCTTCAATTAGCTTCCCCAGCGATCCCAATCTCTGCCGCTCTCCTCAGTGCCACCATTGTGTACCCACAATACCTTTGGGGCTGCCCCATCCAAGCATGTCCGTACTAGTTTCCCCATCAATTCCTCCACAATTTAGCAGTGCCATCTGATTCACAGCTTTTATACATTCCCCGATAGCAGAGACCCCAGTGAGCCGCTCTGGCTGCCTTAGCATTTTAAACAGCTTTACCCTGAACTGGTCAGCTGAAAAGCGCTTATTTCTACAGAAAAGGAGATGACATCAGCTGATGTGGGATAACCATGACAACCTCCCCAGATCAGCAGGGCCACATGCTATTTGAATAAGTAAGCAAAGTTTAACTCTCAAGAACTTTCTAAGCAGGATCCCCAGTTTTATTTGGCAGACTGAGTGCATGTATGCCTTTGCATGCATATTACCTGTGCTCCCACCTGCATTTTTATGAATTAAGGGCTCCTAAGATCAGGAGATGGCAATGGTACTGGTAAAAGGAAATCTTTCCAAAATAGCATTTTGCATTCCTACGTGAGACAGAGCTGACAAGCAGATAAAGAGGACATTAGCTCCAAAACCCCCTTTCAATTTGGTTTTTTGACAGGCTTGCACCAACATTAAGCAATTGATAGTTTTGCCTAAGGAATGCACTTCGGGATTTGACACATGACCGAACTTCATGAATCAGGCTCCTCACCCTTAATCATCTGCTAAGAAAGCAGAGAACTGAAAGTATTCCAAAGCTTAGATTCGGATCCAAAACCACAACCTACTCATCTTCTAAATGCCACCTTCCTACAGGAAGGGGTCCATACCTGATCGGTATTTTCTTGCTTGAAATAGGGTGGAAACCTTTTTTAATAGGCTGGTGTGCAGAATCAAGAAGTAACACGCTGGATCCAGAGCGGTTAATTCTTCACTGCCACAGTTTTGAAGCATGGTTGCATTCTGGAAAGCCCCACACTTATTTTCTACACTGTTTCTTTCCAACATATAAACTCTTTATTAAAATAAATAAGTGTAGGAGGATTAGCCTTCTGGATCCAGAACCTCTTACTCCCCAATTCTTCATAATGGTATATTTATAAAACACATGTGTCCCATTTTGGGGCAATTTAAAGTTTGCCTAGTACATAAAAGCTTCATTAAAACAGCTGCTCACAATCTGTTAGCATAAATATTTTCCACCCCTTTCTGATCATCATGAAAGGAGGCCAAGGCTAAGGCCGTGGATCCAAACAGCCTGCGCATTGGAGGTGTTCACAATTTACATTCACATGCATATTTTAAGGCTTGAGCCTACTATCCATGGCTCCCTTCCAGGCTCTGGGAACAGCTATTTTGCACCACTGGGGTCTTTCCAGCTAAAGAAACCTCCGAGACGTGAGGGCAAAAGGGAATCCAGCTGCGTTTGCTGAAGCCCTCCTGAGCATTTAGGACTTCACCAGGTGCAGTTACAGGGGTGCTCCAGTCCAACACTGACGTGGCTGCTGCTAAAAAGTGACAGTCCCTTCCCCACCGCATGCCCCTGCCCGTCTGCTCCTGCTGCAGCCCTTGCACCAGCCCCAGTGCTCGCGCAGCCCCACATCAGGCTGGGTCAGGAAACTGTTTCAGCTGAAAAATAAATAAATAAAATTGCCCCCGCCTTTTTCTCATCCCTGCTTCAAATATTTCCTGCAAGTTAAAAAACTGCCTCTGAGCAGAACAAAAAAAAAAAAAAAAAAAAAAGAAACAAACCCCAAACATGAAGGAAACAGCCCAGATTGTGCAGCTCCAACCCCAATAAACACTCCCAGCCTGAAGCCAGCAGGTCGAACACCACTCACACACACAATGAACATCTCGTCACCTATAAACGACATCCTAATTTGAGACCAGCAGGCCCCAAGAGGTCTAGCCTGGAGCAGGGAAGTCTCCTCCTCCTAACACGTCCCTGCCAGCACTGAACAAAGACTTGTTCACTGGCCCAAAAGATCTGTTTGACTTGGAAAAATTAATCATGCCCAGAAAGCCAGTCTCCTTGAGATCAGGAGGCTCAATTCCACCTTTCATTAAACCCCTGACCTTCTGGAATAACTGCAACCAAGTCAGCAGGGTCACATCTGATTCATACTGCGACTGGGGATGAAACCCGAACCGCAGGCTCAGATCATTAATCCTGTTATCTGCTGCCTCCCTGCATCAATCCAGAGAGGAGGAAGCCTCTTTATCGCGGTTCTATGCCTCACGATGAAATAATTCAACTGGATTAAATCAGCTCTTTGGGGCATCAATCATGCTATTGTCCCCAGAGCAGGAAGTTTCCTCCTCAGTCTTCAGCCACCTCTGCCCTGACCCATATTCCAAGGACTTCCCTGCACATTTCACTCATGCCTGTATTTTGCATTTACTTACACAAGCAGCTGTGTCCTGTGATCAAGAGCAATAAGAAAAAAAAGAGCTAATAAACAATAAAGTCAATAATCTTTAAGTCATAAGCAGACAGTGATGCTTAGCGAGATTTTTCAATAGAAGTACCTCACAACTCGCTACAAATTTCACCAAGTAGGGTCCTTTGGAACTTTGAGACTACCACTGAGCACCTGCCTGAATTGAAGCCTCGCCCAGGGACCCACATCTTCAAAAACATTGGCTCCCAATAAGACTTAGGCAGTGTCAGGTGCTGAATATCTCCGAAGGCAGCGTCAGAGCAAGGCACCAGGCAGATATACTGACCGTGAGACTACCCAGTTAGAGTCTAGATGTAAGAGCTGGGAAACCCAGCAAGTACAGCTACTAGATTGGGCACCAGCAACTGTACTTTGCTAAAGCTCACCAGAAACATTGCATTCTCCAAAAGGAGAAGCTTTTTCTCCTAAAACTGCTCCTTGCTGTGGAGATGATAGCAAAATCCATTTCCCGCTGCTTGGCTCAGTTGCTGTGTTTTGAGAGATAGAAGAACAGACTCATAGGAACAATTTTTCTCCCAGCTTGTAACTTGAGGGGATGCTGCAGGGCTCACAGGAGGAGGCTGAGGGCGTCGATGGTGCTGCTCAGCGCTTGTTCAGCAGTGCAGTTAGAGGTTGGGAAAAAGCACGGGAGCGGCATTTCCTTGGGGATCTTTGCACCCAAAAGCACTTACGTTCTCTGAGCAGGAAATATCTCCTCCTTCACAAAATGAGCCCAGAGCTACCAAGGAACCCTCTCTGCTCCTCACTAACCCCCATCTGAACTCGCATCAGGGAATTAATTTGCTTCTGTTTAGTGGAGGCACAGCGCAAAGGGACTCTGGGGGAGGCAAGCAAAAGTGAAAAGAAAGGATCAGTCAGTAGGCTACGTGGGATTTGGAATCTGGACATGTGAACTTCACAGGAACAAAATGGGCTTTCCATAGTGTTATTTACTCTCCTGATACAGCGATAAACCATCACTTCCTTGCATTACCCTCTTCCAAGTAAAAGCAGTGAGAAACATGACAAAAGAGCATTCCCATTTAAATTCATGCTCTTTTTCCATCCCCCACTCCCTCTCAAACACACATTTGCTTTGAGCCTCAGGTTAATAAAAACCACAAAGCCCCACTTAGCCAAAACCACAACATTTTCCTTGATTTGGGGTCAAAACTGACAAGTTCTGCCTGTTTTACTCCTGCAACCATCAAACTTCTCAGGTTCACTCTCAGAGCACCTCAGTTATACCGAAAAGTTCACAGACCTGGCACAAGTTTGGGATTTATTATTAAACCTGCCAGATTTCAGGTTTGATTTATGACTCTTTCATACAGCCACGTTATCGAGTAGAGACAGGCCCTGCAGTGCATGCTGAGAGGCGTTCGTAAAGCTATAAACTCTGAAGCCAAAAGGGACCACTTAGATCTGGTCTGACCCCCAGTATAAACACAGAGCAGCCACCCACCAGGAACAGGGCCATAGCTTTTAACAATACTTTTATATTTTCTGTTTCCACACCTCTCTGCAGTTTCTAGAGGCTGCTTGCTGCAGAAAGGACCCTGTGGAGCAAAGCAAGAGGGGAGGGATGACTCGCTGTGCCCTCAGTTCTGCGGCTTGGCCGTGCTCCGTGGCAATGCCAAGTGCCACAGGAGCGCAGGGAGGCAAAGCTGCTCCTCTCGTCAGGCTGCGAGTTACAGACCTTCTCCCCCAGACAGAGCATCTCAGCTCTACATGTGCTGAGGACACTGCTTTTTCCACTTCAGTTCGGAAGGATGACAGCCTTTCTGCCTTCAGCCCCATGCCGAGGCATTCAGCAACAAGCCTCTTTCTTTCCCCCAGCTCGCCCCGGCACAGCCCAAAGGCAGTGCGGAGATTGCTGCTGCGTTACGTTGGGCATCTCCCTTCCAGCCCCTGGAGCCATGACAGCCAGGGTTACAGAGGCAGGCAAGGGCTGTACACACACAGCCCTGTCCTCAGAGACCTGTTTGCAGAGGAAAGAAAAAAAAAAAAAAAAAAAAAAAAAAAAGTAGTCCTGCACAAAAAAACCCAAGACCCAATAAACAAACAAAAAAACCCCCAACACACCAAAAAACCAAATCTCTGAGTTCTTGCCAATATGACCCACAGCAGAAATAAAAATTGGGACCCACTGACATTGACCCAGGAGGCAAACCCCCATTTACATGAGCTTCCCGAGGCCTTGGAGAGATCACAGCAAGTGCAGAGAGGAAATAGTGAAACACACACAGGAAACCCTGACACCTCGCCGCTGAGCTCTATGTCCAGCACAAACCGGCTAATACTTTTTTCTTGGATTTTCAATGTGACATTCATATTTTTATATTTTATGTGTGTGCATATATAAATATAATGACTCTAATGTATTTATTTCACATTTTGAACTCCAAGGATGTCAAAGGCAATCTGCAGAGATGAAGGGCAATTCACTGCCAAGGTTTCGGGACCCGTCCCAGGGGCCCCCGCGCAGTTACAACAACACGTTTTATCTCCCGCGCAGGCAGGAAGGGGGGTGTAGCAAGACAGAGGGACGGAAGCGAGCTCTGGCAGTGAATCAGATGATGTGTATTAGGGAGATAATAAGCAGAGATTACACGCTTGGCAACTGTTTTGCACTGTGCCCTCAGTTTATAAAGCTCAGGTTCCCCCTCTGGGATTACTTGCCATCCCATAATGCCTCAGGTAGTTTAGTCTAACAGCACATCCCGCTGGGAAGACGCAGTGCGGCTGGGCCTGTGCTCTCCCCTTTCAGTTTCGGCGAAACTCTCGCCTTCAGCAGAGGTGCAGCACAAGGCCAGCGAGGCACTCTGGTCCCAGCCCTCCGCAGCTTCCCCGGACGCCAAACACCGCGCATCCGGCATCCAAGTGGGTGGTATGCCCAACTGCCAAGTTCTCAGCTTCAATAGAATCATTCCAGTACTACTTTTGGGGTTTGTTGTGTTTTTGGTTTTTTTGGTTTTTTTTTAAAGGCAAACAGCTGCATGGCAGATCCCCACGGGAGCTCAGCAGGAGGCATCACCTTGCACCAGAGAGCTCCCGGCCAGGGCGCCTGGCAGCCCGCTCAGGTCACAGCGCTGCTTGTGACAGTGCCAACGATTCTTTTGGACAGGGTCTTAACTCACCCGCATCTTTGCTTTAAAATGCCTGGAAGCCCAGCAGAATACCATTTCTGATTCAAAGTTGCTGACACCAAGAAATGCTTGATTTGACAGTGTGGCTTAGTAGAAAAGCAAAAACATGACCCATTCAAAGGTTTTTTCCTACGGTTCCTTGTTCACCTAAAGACAAGATGGCCAAACCTTTTTAAGTTACCCAAGTGAGCTCTGAGTATTGTATTTAATTTCCCAGTATAGCGAATCTCAGCCCTGGCTCTCTGCAAAACTTTAAAAGCTCCAAAGGAACAGCACTTGACTCTAAAAAAGTTTGTCTTACCACAGTGACTCACTATTTTTACCCCAGTAATTGGTCACAAAGCTGTTTGTTTTTGCAGATGCTCTCTGGCTTCTCACAAGCATCACTCTGTCCTTTTCCTTCGGCACCTGAAGGTTTTCTTGCAGTAAACCACGGTGCCATCTGCTCACGAGGCAACAGCTAAATTTGTCAGCGGTAACAGACCTGCGGTAACCGTGGGACCAAGGAAAATATTGTCCCTCCTCTGCTGTGGGGTTTGTCCACCTGGTTGCCTACACTAGAACCTTAATTAAAATTCAGGTACAGCCACAGGAGAAAAACTAATGAATCAGCAACTTCCCTGCACCACCAAACAACTCAAGGCACAGAGCAACAGAAGTGGGAGGCAGGGAGGGTTTAGGTGGTGTGACCCCAACTGCCCAAAACAGGAAAGTAATCAACAACAGCATCTCCAGCAACCAAAGCTGGGTCGCTCTAATGTACATGCTAAAGCTTCAGTAGGAGATTCTAAAACCAGGAGGTGGATTTCTTTGGCCAGTGCTGGGAGGAAATATAATTAGATGACTGGAATAGGCACTTTTGGACCTACATTTGGTAAAACCATGAAAATGCTGAAGCATTCACTCAAGCATGTGCTGAAATACTTTGCTCGATAGATCTAATTTAGTTAGATACAGGACTAACCCTATTTATATATTAAAATCCTTCAGCCATTACTCATTTCTTTTTAGTTCTTTAGCTGCACAGCTTAATGAATGAGTTTTGTCCCAGATACGTCCACATTCTCATCTGTTCTGTGCATTAATTCTCAAAAGCAGCTTCAGTAGAGGATTTCTTATCTATGCATTCATCAGTTCAAACTCCCTAGTGAGGTCATTTCCGAAGTTTTTAATAAAGAAAGACTTTTGATTCTGGGGGTCATGTTGCAAATTATATCTTCACTAATCTAGCAGAGGTCAAAAAAGAAGTTGGAGTCAAAGAGCATCTTTGACTCCTCAGCACACGTGTGTCTCTAGGCTTTTAAAAATATACAGTCCTGCTGTTATAAATAGAGCATTCTTCTCTAAGGTCAAAAGCTTTCAAAGTCCGGGAAAACATCCCTTTATTTCTTTTTATAATTATTATAGGTTTTCTCTGCTCTGAATAAGGGTGCACTAAACTGGGACAAGAGTTACTCTCAGGGGCAGGGCTTCACCCCAGCTATTTTTACATTGTCAGAGTGTTAACATGAACATCAGTGTCATTTCCTTTGTCAGACACTTCAACAGCACGCCACCAGGACGGCGGCTAGCTATTTACTCAAGAAGAGAGTAAGAGCATGGACGTCAAAGGAGTGAAGATGAACAGTTTTCTGTTGAGCCCTTTTCATAGACATAAGCAGAGGAAGGCACCATGGTAGGGTAAGTCCCGTGTTTGGGGCTGCGATCTTACACTGAACAGTGCTCAGACACGTAGGGAACAGCCACTGCCTCGCACAGACGAGGCTCTTCCACATCCACAAGCACAGCCAGGCTGACCGAGCAGAACATGCAAAAGCAAAAGAGCTGTTCAAATCGTGAGAAAGCACTATTCAGAAGTACTCTTATTTTCTCACATCCCTACTCAGTCAACACAGGCTTTCAAGTGAACTTATGCTCAAGCTGTCCTTCAAAGGACAGGAAGTTTCACCTATTTTAGCAGGACAGCAGCATTTTTCCAAGGGGTTTGCTGAATCAGGGTGCCAGCTTGCACATTCTACTCTACGTTCTGGACCATGCAGCCCAACAGGACCACAGCCCTACCACAAGCCCTTCGTTTGCCATCAATCTGCAAACAATCATGCAAGCCGGCAGCAGCCCACCCTCTAGCTGTTGCACTGCTCACGTGAGTATTAAGAAGTAATGTCTACTGAGTAACTACACAAAGACAACAAGCCAAACACTACATGGAAAGAAAACTATGAGGTCCATCAATAGTTGAGACGCAACAAACCTAAGGGATCCTTTGAAAAGGATATTTCTTCACGTAATGGGCACTTATTGCTAGTTGTCTTGGTTCTCTGGGTGCAGGTCTCTTTTCTATCTCCAATGCTTCGTGATTTCCTTGGACCTCAGCCAGCTCTCTAACTAGCCTTACCCTGGAGGGGTCTTGCACAGCAGCTCATGCCCCTACATGCAGGATCTCTCCTTTCTGGTGAGCTGAAACTTTGCACGGGGGCAACTTCTGTGAACATGTCCCCAGGTTCTGCTTGGATGGCTGTAGAAAGGAAAGTACACTTGCATTGTACACAAATCCAGGGTTTATAAAGAAAATTTGGTTCTTCCAGGGATCATCAGACCTGCAAACAGAACCTGCAGCATCCAGGAACTGTTTTAGCTCCTACTCTTGAACAGTCAGGTTACAAAGCCTGGTTTATTTTGAAACAAACCAGTTCATAGGGGTCCGTCACTTGGTTTAGCCTAAAATAAGGGAATACAAATCAGATATAAGATGCCATCTCCTTTTATCTTACTGTCACTTATGTGTCACACTAAGCTTGTCAATCACTGATAGAGACATGGTGGAATCTTTGAAATAAGTAAAGCACCCTTCCAGAAGAGAAGTAACAAGACACCATAGGTTAACTGACTTGCACATTACTGTGCTGACCTACTAGTTAACTTGAGGTTTAAAAAAAAAATAATTACTTTTGAACAGCACAGGGAAGGCTTAAATGTTTTAAAAGAGCTCAGATTTTGAAGAGCTGCTCTACAACGTGATAATGTACATGCTTTCTCCAAGCTCTTCTGTTCCTGTATTGACGCCAGGAGATTAAAAGGGTGTTGAGTGGTGCTGAGACTCTTGAGGGGTCATTAACATCACGTGCAGTACTGGAGTTATTTTCACTGGCTCAAACCACCCTCGCCTGCTGATGAGCAGGCAGGGATCAGAGGAAGCTGCTGTGGTCACAGAAACACATCCCTCCAGGTCTATCTCCAGGACATCTTGGGGCTCCAAGGCCCTGGGCAACATGTCCTCCCAGTTGCGCTGCCCACCATCATGACTGCTTTGGAACTGCAGTAGCAGTGCAAGGACTGCATTTGGGGAGCTATCTTAGCAGAGCCCTTGGCAATACACACCACGTGTGAATTTTACCAGTCCCAAGACCAGTATTCGTTATTCATAAACACGCCACCTCACATGCTCAGACAGCTTCCCCCTGAAAGCACTCTCAGCTTTACACAACCCCAGCAGCTCAGTTGTTCTACAAAAGTTAACACCCAAGGGCAATATGAACCTAACAACTTGTACATTAGGCAAGCGTGGAAGTGAGGTGCTTTTCCCTACCCTCCTCCTGCACCAGTTCTGCCCTGGCCAGTCCCTCCAGTGTTACACCAACTCAAGCAGCAAGAACGGCTCCTGGGTTTACAGACAGTCCCTGTACTGGAAACAGTGGGATCCATCGCCACCATGGTTTTTGCTAAGAGTCACTTCAGTGAAGTCTTCCCAAGTTACATTCCTGCACTATGCACAACAGCAGCGGTAGCTATGCCACCACCAGTACCATCATGGATGGGAGAGGGAGGAGGTGGCACCTTCCCATTGAGAGCCTCAGGCAGGAAAAACCATGAACAGCAACCATGAACAGGCACGGGGGTAGAAGAAGAAGAAAAGCCAAGACATGCAGTAAGAGCAGGGCTCCAAAGAACCTGCCAGAGCAGAGCAAGAGCTGTTGCCACAGCATCCCCACAAGCAGCTCAGCATATCCCATAGGATAAGTTTCAGTGTAAGGGCAGGGTGAGAGTACCACCCTGGGGATGGCGGCGTCCGTTCCCCACCACCCACAAACTACAGCCTGGGCTCTTTCCAAGCCTCATTCACCTTCTCTGCTAAGCACTGGCAGCACCTGTGTCAGTGCTGTGGCACCCTGCTGACAAGGATGGGTGGCACTGTGGCGTGGAGCTGGATAAAAGCTATTCAGCAATTAGTCTTTCCTTGAGATTTCAACTCAACATATCTAAAGTGTTTTCTCTACCAGAAGACTTCAAAAACCTCACAGTCTTTCCCTGGCATTTTATCTCCTTCCATTGCCTGACCTTTCTGCATAAGCAGATGGAAAAAAAAAAAAAATAAAAAAAGCCAACCTTTTCCCCCCTTTCTGGGCAGTGAGTCTGACACGAGATCAAAGCACATAGTAATGTAGCCCATGGAATAATAAAAGTCAATGAGAACAATGTGCTGCTGACAGGGGAGCTGTGCCATGCCGCGGTGGGGAGGAGGGACAGGCAAGCAGAGCTGTTCACTGGAGCTGAGGAGACCAGGCAGAGAGCAGGGAAAGAGGGAGCTCCTGTTTAAAAAAAAAAGTTCTTATTTTTACAGGAAGGCCCATAGATTAAACCACAAAACCAACCATATGAATATTTGCAGGGCCAAACTCTGCAATCCCATACCCAAGAAAGTTTTCCACTGGCTTTAATAGGTCAGCACCCCCACACCACTCCGCACTGCTCAGCGCGGTTGCTTTCTCCACTGCATGGACACTTGGCCTTGCATCTGGAGCTGCTTTGCCTTTTTGTGAATCAGCTCCCCTTCCTGGGTTTCCCTCAGACAGGGCTTGTGTAGATGGAAAAGTCTTTTGTAATCTCCAAATGGAGAGCAAGAGGAAAATGGTGTTGACTGTGGAAGGTGGCAGGTCCAAGCTGATGTTCCTTCTGTCCTTCACCCCCCTGTTTGCTTAGGGAAACCTTGGCCCTTTCTAGACTGGG
This sequence comes from Falco peregrinus, assembly GCF_023634155.1. Classification (NCBI taxonomy): domain Eukaryota; kingdom Metazoa; phylum Chordata; class Aves; order Falconiformes; family Falconidae; genus Falco; species Falco peregrinus. The sequence continues at coordinate 115,486,575 of NC_073722.1, read as the reverse complement.
AATGATTGACCATCACCTGAAAAGCAACTGCATAAGAATAGCTACATAGACCCAAACCCCTCCCACCATTAACTAGGAAAGAAAAATCAAATCGCAGGACAGAGTCAAAAGTAACTTCCCATTTAGCAAACATAACAGCCCAGTCCCCACCTCCAGCAAAATGCATCCTCCCAGCCACACGTGCTTAATTCCACATGGATTTCTCATCTCACGGAGGGGAGGAACTGACAGCTCCACAGCTTGCAGCCAAAGCCAAGGGCTAACGGGTTAATGATCTGCTTCCAATATGGCACATGGAACGGACACAAGCTTTTCCTTGGCCTCTGCAGTCCCCTGGAGATCCACTGCACCAAAGAGAGCCCTTCACCTTCCTCCTGCAACCTCTGCTACCATCATGCCAAGCACATGGGGAACAGAGCAAGTGAGCAGAAACACTGGAATGACAACCCCTGGCCAAAGGATGATAATTAGATCAAGTGCTCACCAGCACACATTCCTCAGTTACAGAAACAGCTGGGGCTTTTGGAAAGCCCAGGCTGCCCCCACAGCCATCCCATTTGGCCAAAGCAAGTATGGCTGGCGTGACAGTTCACTGCTGCCATGAAGGCTAACCAGTGGGTTAAAAAGACCCCAGAGACCCAACAGAACCACTTCATGTGCTCCAAGGAGGAGCCCAGCCCACCTCTGTTGCTCTGACAGAAGGTTGGAAGCAGAAACACCCAAACAAAACAAACTCCAAGTTTGGGTCTGACCTTTTGATTTGGACAGAATTCAAGCAATCTCCTGTCCCTCCCTCGCAGGAGCAACACAAGGTCCTCAACAAGCTCCAGAGGCTCCACCGCTGCTCACAGTGGCCACACCATGGTCAGGGTTTGGTTCCTGGCATCCACCAGGACCTCTGGTCTTGGATTCAGCAGATGAAGCAAGAAGCCCAAAGCTGAACCAGCCAGACTCAAGCCAACCCTTTACCGAGGTTTGAAAACATTAAGCTAACTTTTTTTTGCCATGCTTTATTTTAGCATTTTCGCACATCTCTGCATTTTGTTGGCTTTGGCATGTACCTGAAGCCATAATACCACAAGAGAAGCTGATGTCTTCATGCCTCCACTGTGGCAAAACCAAGGAGCAATGGAAACCTCATACAAGTTGCTTCTAATTTTGTGAAGTTTCCAGATCTTAGTCCAGACCAAAAGCTTCTAATGAGTTTGGGTAAACTCTGGATAATCCTCTGAACTTTCATGTACCTCAGGAAAACAATGAAATACAGTACCTAGGAATTCCAAAGGTGCTTCAGAGGTGGATGCTCCTGGAACAGCACAAGTAGTAGAGATTCAATACCTTTGCATCCCCATGACTGCACCCCAGCCTTTCATTAAAGTTAAAAAAAAACCAAAAAAAAAAACCAAAAAAACAGAAACACACACACACACTTTGTTACTAAGCTGATGGGAAAGAAAGGTAACCCAAATTCTCTCATTATATACCAGCCTAAACCTGCAGAGAAGTTCACTGAGGCACACCAGAAAAGTCAGAACAGATTTATCTATCAGGTTTAAAGAAGGGAAAGGATGAATGACAGCTCCTTTCTTGAAAGGGAAAGAAAAGAAACATTAACTCCTGGTGTTAAAATGCTGTAAAACTGGCTTTTGACTCAGCACAGCATAATGCTGCTTGTAAATGAGGTAATTGGTTTGTGTGAGGTCATGAAATCAAGCATGCCTACACTCGCCCATCCCCTGGAGCTCAGTCAGCTGCAAGAGAACACAATAAGTGTACAGCACAGGTGAAAGTAAGACGACTCATGTTTCATGCAACTCATTAATCAGGGTTAAAATGTATTAATAAATTTAAACGTGGAGAGCCAAGTATCTGATAACTTGCAATCCCTATACACTTGGGGGTGACATCATGCCCATTCACTCCATCTTTCTTCAAAAGTGCAGTGATCAGCAAGTGCTCATGGTTCCCTCCTGCTTTGCAGCCACCTTCCCTGGTTAGGAGTACTTCACAGACCCAGAACTGAGCGTGCAGAGCGCCATGCTGCACTGCAAATAAAAGACAAGCAGATGCTGGAAGGGTGGCAAGGGATGGAGCACGGAGCACGCAATGTGGTTCAAACATTTAGACACTGTGAGAACTGCTGGAATCCCTTCTGTTTATGTTTCCAGACATCTCCATCAAGTAGGGGGTAATTAAACACTACAGCAATTGGGTGATAGAATGATTTATTTCTAAAGCACCCTCACAGCCTGAGGCTTTGGGAAGCACATGGAGACACGAACCTTACTCAAAGGAGGAAAGAGAAGAGCACTACATGCAACCCCCGCTGAGGAAGGAGCAGCGAGCAACAGCCTGGCACAGCAAGGTGACTTAGTTCTTTGTTTCCCTGTCAGCTCAGGCTCTTTAATCTTTGCAGAGATTGCTTATGAGTTCAGGGAGAGATGGGAGTGGTGCCAAGAATATTTTTTTTTAAATTAAAAATTATGTATTCCAATAAGAAGTGTCCCACTGGGGAAGAGGAGTCCAGCACACAGAGAGGGAATACTGGGCAACGTGACCACTGGTAATTGGATAAAAATGAAAGAGCCAAACCGAGATGGAAGAACTTGCCTAGGGTCACCACAGCAGGTCTGGAGTAGACATGACAGGGGTTTTTCCAAACTTCTGTCCATTTAACTGCTGCACTTCCCAAAAAGTGACTGCTCCCTGGGTTCCCTGGTTGTGAGAGAAGACACCAAAGGGAGACGTAGTGGTGCTCGGGCATAAAAGAGCTGTGACAAGAGGCTGCAGACTTATCCCAGGAGAGGCAAGCAGCAGGGGCAAAGACTGCAGCAAGGGAGGTTGAGGATGGATGTTAAGAAAGGCATTTCCACCACCAGGATGTTGAGGCCTCGGTGTCCAAAACCATAAATGACATGGGACCTTTTGGCTTCAGGACCTAACCGCTCCCTGGAAGTCTTTCTAGGTCTTGCTTGTCCTGAACCCTTTCTCTATAAAATCATGGAAGTGGGAAAATGACAGCAGCCTGTCCATCTGAAAGACACAGAGAAGCAAAGGCATCCTGCCCTGCCACACTGGAGGTCAGGAGACCAGATGCTCGAAGCCAAGGACCATGGGAATTCAGCTTTGCATTCAGTCCTGCTTCACAATCTGTTTATTTTACATGTTTATTTAACATCTACATGAATCAAGGCAATATTATTTCATAAAAAACAGAAAACTTGGCTTCACTTATTCAAACATTTGGACAAGGAAGGAAGAAAGCCCAGCTCGGGATTTGGCTGGTTTAGGGGATAGGAATATGCAGTTATTACCCTGCTGTCAGTGGTTCAAAACTGGCCGGATCGGCGGAACTGAATGCGATTGCCATCTGGCAGTTGTTTGGGGAACCTCCCTAAAAGAAGTCATGGCCTCAGCTCAGATCCAAGTAGATAAGAGTCCTGCAAGGCCAGGGAGCAAGGCAGCGCCTTAATTTTTCCTGGAGAAGAAGAGAAACCACAGACCTTCTGGAGGTGCAAGTGTCCCAGCGCGAACGTGTTTATGCAACTCTTGCGGTGCCCATCGCTTGTGACTAGAAAAGAAGTCAGACCTCTGCCGAACCCTTCCAGACCCACCACCATCCCACCGACTGACATCTCCCAAAACGTGTGAGTGCCCAGAATAACAAACACCCAGAGCAAGGGCTGGTCAGGAAAGTGCTGTTAAATGCTGAAGGATAATACCAACAGCACAAGGTCATAAACCGGAGCTGCCGAGACATTAAAACAAGCTAGGGTTGTTGTTTCCCCCCCCCTCCCTTGAGAATAACATTCAACACCAAGGCAGCTGCAGAAGCCTTATTTTTCTAGCAATTCCCAAGGCAGCTACCACGTCTTGCCTTTTAAATCAAGGCTGGATGGGTTTTTGGAAGACATGCTTTTGTCAAATGCAAGTTATTGGGTTCAATAAGGGTTGAAATTCTCTGGCCTGTGCTGTACAGGAGGTCACAGCCTGGATGATTTAAAGTTGCTTTTGGTCCCAATATCTATGGAAAAAACTACGAAGCCTCCTATATTAGAAATGAAAGAACAAATAGCAGAAATAATAAAATTGTCAGATACAGACAGCCTTTGCCCACAGAATAGCTGTGAGCAAAATGAAGGCTCTCTGGCTTTGCTCATTAATCACAAGGATTCACATTCATTACTAAGGTCTTTTATCCTACTTTCCAAATGAAACAAGGTTTATGGAGTCACGCTGTACACATGTTTCATCATATCTAGCATCTGAGCCTGTTATCCACTTTTGACAGGGACTACAGATCTGAGATATTAGCTTACTTCAAGTTTGGCAAAAGAAAGTCAGTAGAAAGGAGCTCAATTACCATTCCCAGGGAAGGCAGGCAGTAGCATAAAAAACAGTCTTTTGCACACCAGAAAATCTCTTCTTGAGGCAGGGGAAAGGGGTTAGGCAAGCCCCCCACCACAAGGAGGAAAAAAACCCACCACTGTCATACCCTGAGGAACCTACTCTGCAACATTTCTTATTACTCCGGATTTTCTAGCATCTAAGAAGGATGGAGCTCATGCTGCAGTTTTAATACAATTAATAAAACTTGAACGAGCCACCAGACACCAATCAACAGTAAACTGAGCCCTAGCAGTTTCAGGACTCACAGAATTACTTTTATTTATGGTTAATAAGCCACAGCACGGATGGCAGAGCTTCAGAGCAGCTCACAAGCCTCCCCATCACATGGCCTATAGTACGGATACCACTGGGAGTACCGATAGGCTGGGGCCAGGGCCTTTGCAGCCCCTTATATACACACTCCTAATGAGCAACAGAGCTGTTCGCAGGACTTTATATAGTCTCCATCAAGACAGAACCTAATTTAACAGTTCATTCTCTCCATATTCTGCTGGGGAAGGGGGTCAGGGGTAGAAAAAAAAACCAGACCCGGTGCCATTTAGAACTTCCCATTTGTTGGTTATTGTTATAGTTTTACTCTCGTTGCTTGGGCACCCTATGCAGAAAACAGAATGTAAAGAATTCCTGCAATGACCTCATCCTCCGGGTTGGCAGGCACTGCTCGCACTGTGTCCTCGGGTGGAATTCATCGTGAATATGGCTTTTACTTATGTCCTTGTATATGCAACATGAGTGACATCAGCGTAGCTGTGGGAGCAGGATTGCTCACTAGCCAGGACTGCAGAAGCCCAAGAATGCCAAGTGGTGATTTATATAAGGTCCTATATAAATTTCACCCCCATCCCTGTACCATTTAGCACCAAAAATGAAAATACCTGTTTTCATACAAAATCAGATATAGCTTTGTTGTAGTTTTATTGGTTTTAATCAAGGATGACACCACAGTACATAAAAATTAGCTCCATGTCCCTAGATTCATCACTGCCTTGACTGGAAACCCCAGTGAAATCAAAGGATTAAATACATCTTTCTGGCATCAATCCAGAGTTAACCTAGGGAGCCTGTAGGAAAGGGCTATGTTTGGGTTTGACATGCAGATCACCTGGGATAAATAGGTGCCAGTGGGCACAGGTTCACTCCAGGGCTCTGCTGTAGTTAGCACAGGACAGCATGTTTCAAGAATGAAAACAAAGAGCTCTTAAAAAAGACAAATTTTTTTTAAAAAAAAGTATTAAAACTCATGCCTGACCTGTGCCCCATTACTCCAGCGGAAGCTACATTTATTTTCCAGAGATAACATTGCTCTGCATCCAACATAAACTTAGTATTTGAGCACCTCTGAAATCCCAATAAGTTAGGGTGTTTATTCGAATGGAAGTGATTTAATGAATCTGGCTGTGACTGCTGATACTTGCCATTTCTGCAGGTTTGCTCTATCAACGTATAATACCATTTGCTCTGAACTGGGGCAAAATCCAGTTTCCTGCACACCGAGTCACCTGGACCAGCCTTCAGAAAAGCCCTTCTGGCCAGCTACTACGGAAAACACTGGGTTCACCTGGAACTAATGAATAAAACTGTGAATGGGACAGTCAGCAGTAACTGTTTCCATGGAAAAATCCAGATTTTTAACAACCAGGTGCCAGAATCAGCCCATAACCCTCCTCCAGGCTGGACACCAGGCTGAATCAACCACTGCAACGGCACAGTCCTTCCATATTCCAAAGTTTGCCCTTACCTACCCTAAGCCAAGTAATATTTCTTTTTTCCTCTTTCTGATGTTTCTCTCATCTGGGCTCTCATTCCTGCATCTGTGAAGTCCAGTAGGAGAATTATACCAAGGGCATTATATCTAGATGCTGGATACGAGATTTCCTTACCCGAGCTCCTCCACATGCAGAGCTCTGCTGCGCTGAACACTGCTTTATACAGCCCATGGGCTGGCAAGTGCCATCCTCTGAGGCTGGCACATTTTTCCCTATAATTTATTCTTTTACTAGGTTTCAAAAAATATTTAAAATCCTGCTGACATGACTAAATTATTGATTCTACATCAATATGTAGATTTATGGCTTGTTTGGAGAGCTGCAGAGTCTGATTTTAAATGTGTTCCCTGTGCACTTATATAGAAAATCAGAAACTTTGGGGAAAAAAGAACAATTAAAAGAAAAATTAAATGGAAAATTAAAAAGACAGTTTTACATTGGTTCTAGCATTGCTGAGAAATAATCCCTTCACCATTACGCGATTCTTGCAGCACAGATCAGGGTTATCATCCTCATCTTGCCTTACACCTTGGCCACTGAAGAGCAGCTCATCTACGCAGGATACCCATGGCAGAGCCAAGACCACATAACAAAATCTGGTCTGCCAGTCCCTGGCCACTCTAGCTCAGCCATCTCACTAGACACGTGCCTTCCTTACTCCAGGTGCAGAGCCACAATCAGCAGATGAAACGCCAAACACTCGCTCTGCAGACCTCCAGCCAGGGCCAAGGTCCCGTCTGGCTGGCACACACCGGGCTGCACATGGGCAGACCGCTGCACTAGCCCGGGAACCAGGGCTTGGATTCAAATTAGAAAACAGCAAGACACTTTGAAGCCAAGAACAACAGTACAGCTGGGAACAGTGCGATGCTTTACACTGAACAAACACAAGCTGATTTATCAGCGCATTGACTGCAGCTCCATTCCGAGATAGCACTGGCGGCACCTCTGAGCAAAGGCAGACAGAAACAGCAGAGGGTAGGTAGGGCATGGAGGGGGAATTCAGCCAAAAGAGCCTTTTAGAATAAATTAGACTAAGCCAAAACAAGAACAGAGGGCAAATGCTTAGAGCTCCCTTTCAGCTTTGTCATTGACTGCAGACACAGGGCACTTCACCCAACGGATCGAGGTGCAAGGCAGCCACTAGAATAGAGCGAGCGCAAAAAAGACTTGGCTATATAGAGACACACACTGCCCTACCCAGCTGTGCCAGGGTGCTGGACACACCTGTCCTTTAAGAAAAGTGCAACTCAAAGTCATTTCTGCTTGCTGAAAGGTCACTCTTACGTTTAATTTTATCTCTGTTTTAGTTTGTCGTGGTACCATCGATGCACACAAGTTGGCTTGAATATAGAAGGACTCCACACAAATCTCCGACCTACCGAGGGCATTTACAAGTGAAGAGGGAAATGCAAACAGAGCTGTCGGAGGTTTCCAGTGTCACAACCCCTGGCCTTTCCTAGCAGCAGTCAGAGCAGCAGCACAAGGCAGCAGAAACCTTCAGAGATGGCCCGTTTCCTGCCAAACTTCTTTTGCCAGCTCTAACATTCCTGTAAGGATCAGGAAATTTGGGTACTTACCCAAGCCACATCTCCAAGTCCCTTGGTCCATTCAGTGGTGATTTCAATGGGATTACAAGGCTGTCAGTCAACAACTGAGTGATTGGGGGGACTTGTCCACATGCCAGCATGCCCGGGCTCAGCTCAGTGCCGCCTGTGCCACCTTCTCTCTCTGTCACGAGCCCCTCTGAACACTGCAGGGACACATCGCTTACTGCTAGGCTTGCATTTGGGCTTTGTGAAAACAGAATGGAATTTTAAAAAAAAATAAAATAATAAACCCTTTACTTATTCTCTCTACTTGGGAATTTTTGCTTCTTTAACAGCTCCTTTATTATTTCACCAAGTCACCCATATCTCTTAAAAAGTAAAAAGTCTTTTGTTTCCATGAGTGGGGTAGGGGAAGAAGGGACACTGTTTTCTCTCTGCACTATCAGTTTTCAGCGTGACACACAGTTCACTGCAAAAAACAAACAGCCCTAATGAGCACGGTTATGCTGTTACTGCACCCGGTGTCAGTTACTCGGCTCCTGCCGGCAGCCCCAAGCCCTTTGCAGGGTCAGCGCTGGAGGGAGCGGGGAGCAGGATGTGTCCCCTGTCCCCTGCAGCTCCCACCATCGCCCCCAGCAGATCCTCCGCACTGGGGGGGGGCAGTACACAGGAGCTCCGTGCAGACCCTGCTGGGACTCACTGCAGCCAAGCCAGGGTCACTGCACCCGCTGCTGTGTTTACACCACATCAATGGGTGGAAAAATGATGCTGTATAGCTTTACACCCAGAGCGGTGGTGTGTCAGGGACCCAGATAAAACAGTTTTCTAAATTTGGGTGGTGTTTGGATGGGAGGAGAGGCCACAGGGGATTTTATGAAATGCCTCAGGCTGGGGTCAGCCCTTGCAAGGGCAGTTCGGATGTCCCCACACTGGGGTCAATGTGTCCTAAGGAAGCTGTAAGAGTAGCAACCTAAAAGCACTTTATTCACAGAGCCAGGCAAGCAAGCCCTACAGCTGTCTGGCACATCTCCTCTAATCCCCTTGCAGTTGTGGCACCTGCATCCCGCAGACCCTGCTGGGCACCGGAGAACTTGCCCAAAGCATCACGTTTCCCTGCTTCCCAGAGGCAGGTCTAAGCAGGCACCTTCATGTGCTGCTGCAGGAGGATCCCAAGGAGGAACCCACTTGGAAGGAGCAGCCAGTAGGTTGCATTCAGTCCTGCCCATCAGCCTCTGGGACCCCCACAGACCCTGGCAGGGGACAGGGCCGCCCACCACCTCCCTTTCCCCTCTCAGCTGGAGGGTCAGAGTTCATCCCATCTGTTTGCTCCCAGTGGCCTTTTCTCAGGCTGCGGTTTTCTTTTCACTTTTGACCAACAAACCCCTTTTTAATTAGGCCCCAGTCCCATCACAATTATTTCCTTATACATCCTTGCCTTTTATCTGCCTATCAGAGAGCTGTCCATCAGATTTAGGACACCCCACAAAGCTGCTCCTCAGGCTTTGAGTGTCCCCATTGACTCAGGACAGGATCCCTGGCTGGGGAAACTGCCATCAGATCCTCATTCTTCACCCAGCTTTAATTTACTCCCGACACCAGGAGTCCTAAGCTTCTCCTCTTTACCTTCATTGTGGTCTCCAGCCACTGCAACAGCCCTGCTCGGCACCAGGGGCTGAGGAGGAATGGCACCCGAGGAGCCGTTGCCATGGGCACAGACGGTGGTCCCTCTGGGTTCCCATGGTGCCGGGTGAGACACGCACTGGGGTGATGAGGGGGAAGAATACGCACCAGCCAAGCTATTTGTAGCCCATCTAAGCATCTCGCAAGTTAAACAGTTTGCCTTTCTTCCCCCTGCTCCCAGCACCCAGCAAGCTCGGGGGGCTCCCCCACCCACCAGGGCAGCACTCACAGTGCACAAAAGGTTAAATAATTGTCCTGACCGACCTGGAGACAAAAATAAAATTCACCCCGGGTGCTCAAGCATGGCCGAGGGCAGAATTTGGCTCCAATGAGCCTGTCGGCTCATTGCATTTTGCAATTTTTGGCGTGAAGTCCTCGCCTGGGCTCCTGCTGCAGGCTGGGGTAAGGCAGGGGACTGTGCCCCAGGGCTGGAGGGCAGCAGGCTCCTCAAACACATTTGGGTATGGGGCTGGGGGTTTTCCCCCCCAGAAAGCACGTAACACAAGAGTATTGCGGGATGGATGGAAGGAAAATTGCCCCAGATCTCACTGCACCAGCCAGGGGAAGGACGTGGCAATGGAGACTCATTCCTCCAGCCAGGTACAAAGACATAGAGGACCACTCCCAAGTCACCCTACTCAAGCCTGCCTACAAGGGAGAGAAGAGGTCATTTGCCCAACCTGGGGTGGTGTTCACAGATGGAGAATCTTCACTCAGCCCTTCTCCAAGCCTATGGAAAGGTTTCGGCTGGTTCCCTAGGCTGTGCCTGCAGACCACTGGTCACCCTGCCAGAGATGAGGCTTCATCATCTGCCAGCACCCCAGCACCATACCATTTAAAATTCGCTCTGATGTCCCATTTTACTGGTGATGTCAGCCAAAAGATATTTCAGCAGAGCAGGGTTGGGGAAAGCCCAGCATAAGCACAGGGTGTGACCAAATCCGGAATAAGCTTTGCCTGCAAATTAAGCATCTTCTTTCTTTAAACTGATCCCCTCCTTCTCCAGGCCTTCAAACTCATATCACCCCTCAGATCTCCCAAAGCAGGGGACATCAGCAGCAAGCCAGTCAGCTGGACGTGGTGGTGAGAGCAAGAGGAATTAGTCCCCATAGTATATGAAAAGAATTAGGACTATTTAATCTCCTTTTCCCCTTATCAGCCGTCTCAAATGTCACTTTGAGAGGGAAATGCAGTGGAAATTCCTGCAAATCTTTCCTATAATTAAGGAATTGACAAGATTTTTCAGCTTTTTCTCTTTGTGTTTGAAAAATTACTACATAAAGGAAACAATCTTGGCAGAGCATATAACTCACAATAGGCTGAAACATTATCTTAAACTATTTGTCTGCTTCCTGCTTAAGTAAACATATTAGGACTGTGTGTATATTTTTAAGCTGCCCACGAAATATAGAAAGAGAGGTGTATATAGTCACTCCTGCTTTTGAGTAGCATGTTGTTTATGTTGTTACAAGCACAGATCATATTTATAGCTGAACACTACGTGAAAGCACAGGCAAGCTGGGAAACATTTGTCAGGTTTAATGGTCTTTTATTTAACTGGTGCAGAAAAATGCATCCCTTTGGATTGATTCATGACACGAGTTGTATAGAAACCTTCTTCCTCAAGTAAAGAAAAAACTCAAAAGGTCAATCTGACATTTCAGCCGTCTCAAACATCCAGGAAAGATGTTCACAGGGCACATTCCCCAGCCCAACAAGCTGGAGGGGGTTAGAACAGGGAAAGGATAAGCCACAGCTAGAGACACATTTCAAGACAAAAAGCAGATCCGTTCAAATCACCTGGGCTGAAAGGGACCCATCCTGCGCCACAGGAGCCCCTCGCCACAGCTTGTGAAATGCATTGCAAATGCACTCTGCAACACATCCCGAGCCAGAGGCTTTGCAGGCTGCAAGCACGGGGTGACGAAGCCTTTTGGTTACACGGCATCACCCCCATCAACCAGCAGACTAACCAGGGGCCAGGCACCAAGTCAAAACTAGAGCTGAGGAGAGCTTTTCTCAACTCTCAGTTGCCCGAGCTGGCTGCAGCAAGCATCTGCTGTAGAGAGCAAGCCCACACAGGTGGGGAAGCAGCTCCTCCTGCAAGCCCTCAGTCAGGTAGTCACGGGTTTTTAATGTTTGACACCTCTCGCCTTGCTAAGGGCGTTGCATCTCTGCACTGTTGCAGAATTAGCTCAACCCTGGACCAGCCTTTCCTGAGCAGAGCAGTGATCCATCACAGGGCTTTGCAGCCTGCACTCAGCTTCCAGCATTCCTCCAGGGCAGAGCGTGCATGTACACATGTACGTACTAGTATTTACTGCCATAGGGGTTAAGGGCTGTCTGAGAACTGCTTTTGTGGTCACAGAGAGGGAATAACACGCAGAGACATGCACCAGAGCATCCTCATGAAGCCTACTGCAGAGCCAAGCAAGCCCAAGGGACCTGGTACTGCAGTGGCTCCCTGGGAGCTCATCCCCATCCTATGGGATGGCCACCCTGGTGGCTACTGGGAACAGTCAAGTACATCCCTCTGCCTGCAATTTTTCATAAGCACCCACCAGTCCCACACAGACCACTTCCACTTCAGGGCTGAACACTGATCGCTCACAAGGCAATGTCCAGGTCAGCAACCCCAGCCATCCCCTAGTTTTTCCCCGTACAGTTGGGTGCTTTATGGAGGGGGTGCCCAAAACCTAGGGCAGCAACCGCCACCTGTCTTTCCCTTTAAAATCTTATATTTGTTTAGGTTCAAAGAGACCCTTAAGATCATCAAGTCCAGCCAGAAACCTAACACTGCCAAGTCCATCACTAAACCTTGTCCTTAAGCCCCACATCTACACAGCTTTTACACACCTCAGGGATGGTGACTCCACCACCTCCCTGGGCAGCCTGCCCCAGTGCCTGACCACTCTTCCAGTGAAGTTTTTCCCTACTATCCAGTCTAAACCTCCCCGGCACAACCTGAGGCTGTTTCTTCTCATCCTGTCACTTGTTACCTGGGAGAAGAGACCGACCCCGCCACCCCCCACCCCCTACAGCCTCCTTTCATGTAGCTGTAGAGTGATGTCTTTCTGAACCATCTCCTCTTCAGGCTAAACAGCCCCAGTTCCTTCAGCTGCTCCACACAGGAGCATGTTCTCTAGACCCTTCACTAGCTTTGTTGTCTTTCTCTGGACGCACAAAATCCATACTGCAGGTGCCTCAGGTCACCATTGGTTTCCCAAAAGAAAGACAGAACACGTTTGGTACTTGTTAAAAATGCTTTCAGGGGCAGGAAGAGAGGATTTGCTTCCAGAGATCACCCAGGAGAGCTGCAAAATATGTCCCCTATCATTGTCTAGGAGGGACCAAATGCTCATCTCTTCTGTTCTTTCCTTCACAAGTACAGCTGTAGATCTCCAAGCCTCTGAAGTTAGCTTTGCACCCCATAAGGGTTTTGGTGGTCTATAGCACATGTGGACGAGCACTTCCATACGGCCAGCAAAGGGAGGCTGCTGCCTCACAAAACTGAATGCCCTCACCCATGTGCTCCCCTCCAGCCCTAGACCAGGTACAAGATGACCATGGACCTTTACTTGCAGCTCCTGCCTCTTCCAGTTACCCACAATAGTGCTCAGGAGAGAGGAAAGGCAGGACAGCAAGAGCCGCTTCACGCTAGCCACGTTCTAGGGAACCCTCGGGTTTTTCAATACTCAGCAAGTCACAAACCAGCAAATAAACAAAACTTAAAAACCAAAACAAAGCGCTCATCCCAGCTATGCTGTCCTTATCTGCCTAAATGTTCCTTTTTATCCCACAGCCTCAGGGGAAACAAGCCCACAGGCAAAGGGAAGCTATTCCAAGGTGCCAGCTTCACACTCAGCATCACACAAGCAGCTCTCACACGGATTAAACAACATCTTTCAAAACCAGTATTCTCCAAGAAGGCAACCCCAGGGCTCCTGCCCTAGGCCCAACTGCTTTCAAGACAAGTAAACTTGATGATTCCTGTTAATTACAGCTATGCTATTTCTCCTCTGAAAACTGTATCAGCTTCTCTTACCCCAAGCTACATACCCACCACCAGGTGCCCAAGCAAACACCCCACCCCCCACCAGACACACAGTCCCCAGGCACTTACCTCTATGAAACAAGGACCAAGCAGGGATGAACTTGCAGGTAAAGTGGCTTGATTGATTTAATAGACCTGAAGGGGAGGAGCAGGCTGCCACCTCATTCCCAGGTTCATACCCCCCACCTGCCCCACTCCCACAAGTGAATGGCAGCACAGCCTGGGGCAGCAGCGATCTCAGCCAGCAGCACCTTCACACCACCTCACAGGTGACCACAGAGGAACATATGGCAGGACCACTGTGAAAAGCTTAGGCTGAAATTTTCTCCCAGAAAGAGCTTGCTGGGTCTACCTACAGTTATAGCAGCTCAGCAGACTAAATAAACTCCTCTGGGAAAGTTCTCTGTGACAGTTTAGCTGGAGCATTTAAACTCTTACTCATTTGCACTGACCCAACAGATGCAGTGACTTCAGGTGCAAAAACGTGTACCTGCTCTGCCACCACTCCCCAACCTGGAGACATCTGCCCCCGAAGCAGAGGGGGCTTGTGCTTGCCCCTGAGCTGCTCCTGCTCACGCTGGGTACCGCAGCACCAGCCAGCCTCCCTGCAGGGGAGTTACCTGCTGGAGGTGAGGAGCAGGAGGAGCCAAGGGACAGAAATCCTGCTGGAGGGGTGGGATGAGATGGGTCCTTATGGAAAGCAGAGTCCGAGGCTGTCTGCCAGAGCTCTTAGTCCATCTGGAAATGTCACCGAAGGAACCCAAGGCTCCACACCCCAACTGACATCACTGTGCTGGCAAAAGTTCCCGAGGTGCAGTTTGCCCAAGTCATCGATTTTCATGCTTGAATTTGGTGAGCTAAAAAGATGATGTGTGATTTGTTGCAACCAAACCCAACACAGCAAGCTCTGTCTGTCCTTCCAGGCAATTTCATGGTGCCCAGCGACTGGACAAGGGGCAAGGGGCACAAACTGCAGCACAAGAAGCTCCAGCTGAATATGGGGAAGAACTTCTTCACCTTGAGGGTGGCAGAGCCCTGGCACAGGCTGCCCAGAGAGGCTGTGGGGTCTCCTTCGCTGGAGACATTCAAAACCCAGCTGGACACGATCCTGTGCAACCTGCTTTAGGAGAGCCTGCTTCAGCAGGACGTTGGGCTAGATGATCTCCAGAGGTCCCTTCCAACCCTGAGCATTCATGATTCCATGATTCTCTGGAAGGGCAAGGTTTATCTGCATAGTGCAGCTGTCAATGAGCCATTAATTATTAATTGTATAAACCAAGCAAATCTCACAACAGATTTTCCTGGTGTTTGTCAAGTGGCCTCCCCTGAAACTGGAAAAGGGCCCCAGGAGAGTTTGGCTCTTGCAGGGAGACCACCCCACCATGCCCCTCTCTGCTGTGATGGGCAATCCCTGTTTGCCAGGAGGATTGCAGACCAGCACCTCTGGAGGTTTGCACGGATGAGCCTCTGCTCCTTTCACCACCAGAAAACAAGATCATGTTCCCACCCTCACATTTTGCAGCAAAGCCTCTGCCAGGATTTACTTGGGCATCCAAATCCCTGATGCAATCATCTTTCCCAGCCCGTGTGGCACACCTCTGAGGAGGTGCTGGAGATCTGCATGGCCCTGATGGGGTGCTGGGGCAGCAGAAGCTTTACAAAATGCCTTTCACCAGCAGAGCTCAGACCACTGAGATGTGACACACTGGTGCTGAGGGACATCCCCTTCATGGGGATGCCGCTGGGCAGGCTTGGAGGCTGGGACTGGCAGTGCGATATGCTCCAAGGAGTTTGTTTTCCAAGAATCTAAGAAACAGAATGAATGCCTTAAAATTCATACCAGCAACATTTCTACAAGGATTTTTATTTACCCCCCATTAGGCAGGGTGCAGAGAGCTCTTTGTGTTGGCCCTACTACCCGCTGTGTAGTTGGAGCATTTGCAGATTTTGCTTGGACACGTTCTCCTTTAGTTCTTACAGGAACCAGGTTCGCAGTGCCAGATCCATATGCTTATTGACTGCTGCGTCCCCTAAGCCTTATTTTTGGTGCCTCTTTCCATAGACTGGGGGTAAAGACACTTTTTCCACAGCAGACAATGGAGAAAGGTCCCAAAGGGAGCTCCATGGAGCACCACATCATGTCACTGTGAAAATGTGGTCAGGATGAAATTTTGCTGCCTACACAGCAGCATCCAGCCAAGGGCAAATGCTGCAGGAAAAAATTGAAGGTTATACCAGAGACATGAGGGCCACTGAGCTCAGTGGGACAATCGTTCATTTGTCCTTAGGATGAAAGAAGGAATTCAGTTTGGGCTGTGGCAAAGCCCAGAAAGCACAGTGGGGAGATTTAATGGGAATTTAATCACCAATTTTAATGGGATTTGCTAGAAGTCCCACAGGGCATAGGAATCATAGAATCATAGAGCCATTTAGGTTGGAAAAGACCCTTAAGATCATCGAGCCCAACCGTTAACCCAGCACTGCCAAGGTCACCACTAAACCACGTCCCTCAGCACCACATCTACACGGCTTCTAAATGCCTCCAGGGATGGTGACCCCACCGCCTCCCTGGGCAGCCTGTTCCAATGCTTGACTACCCTTTCAGTGAAGAAATTTTTCCTAACATCCAGCCTAACCTCCCCCCCTCCCCGGCACAACTTGAAGCTTGTTACCTGGAAAAAGAGACCGACCACAGCTCCCTGTTTTCACCACTCTGGTTGTGCACCGTGGCAGCAGCTGCCTCGCCCTACAGCTCCCCGTGCCCCCCAGTGCTGCCTCCCTCCTGCAAGGGAAGATTTTCCCACTGCCAGGGCAGAGTGATTGCTAAGGGGGAGGATCTGCTCTGGGGCCAGGGATGACAGGGGACTCCTTGCATAGGAGGAAGGCAGAGGATGTGTTTCCACACCCTTGCTTCCCTCAAAACTACAGGGATGTGGTGTTACAAAGCGCACGTTTTCCAGCCTGCACACCCCAGAGGTTGCATCCAGGTTCAGGTAACCCCAAGACCTGTCCTGACTTGCTCCCCCTCCCTCGCAGGCTGTCAGATCTGCAAAAAGAGCAAACCATGCTGCACAGCTCCACAGCCCTGCTGCGGCTGCAGGATGGGAGGAACCAGATCCACAGCCCTGCTACCACCGCTGGTGAGCCCCAGCAGACCTATGCTCTGGTTTGCACCGAGGGTTGAAAAAGCAGCACCTTGTCGGCACTCTTCAGCCGGCTAGTGCCCGCCTGTGCTGCTCCCGCTGTGGGTCAGGGCACTAGCCACGTGGTCCTGGGCTCAAGGGGCTACTGTTTGCCTCCCACCTTTCACGACTTGATGCCACATCTCTGCCAGCAAATTCAGTTCACAGGATAAGCATCCTATTTCAGAGGTAGAAAGGTGAAGCTGTGTCCACTTTGGTTACAGGGATTATTTAGGCATCAATGGGAGCTACCAGCTGTAACTCCATCCAAACAATGGCTCCAGTTCAGGTAAAGCTCTGTCGTGTCTGTACCAGGGCTTTACTGGTGGATAGCAAACGCTTAAAGAAAGCCCGTAGGAATCAAGTGAAGCATGGAACCCAACAGCACCCTAGAGACTTGTGGGCTGATGTTTGTAGCAGCCACAGAAGGACCATCCACCAGCATCTTTTAACTCACTGTGTGTAACCCAGCCACGCTCACACACCCTCCATTGCAGCCCAACGTGAGACGAGGTGGGTTTAAACTGGCAATAATGTCCCTGCATGGGGTTGCATCAGCTTAATTAATGTTTGAAACACGCTGTCAAGGAACCGGTGCTGCTTTGCACTGAGCAGAAGTAGGGCAAATGCAGGTTTGGGTGCAGGGAGATGCCACATGGCAACAGGGTCACTGAATCGGCTTTGCTGGAGATGCAGGGTGGGACAGCACTCTGCACACGGGCAAAAGTGAAGCAATGACCTCTCGTCCGGAGCTCTTGCTTTAAGGTCGGTGTTGGTGAATGCTGACAGCCTCAGAAAAACAGAAGTCCTATGAGCAGCCACGGGGCAAGCATCAGCAAGAACTGTGCAGGGGAAAGTAGCGCTTGAAAAACACAGCGGGGTGGAAAAAATAAATTTTATGGAGCATAGTGCTAGGAACAGAGTGTCTGGCAGTTACAGCAAAAAAATAATAGACATCAACACTTCTGAGCCCTCTCCCCAGCTGTAGGGAAGAAGGCAGGTTGGTGGCTGGGGTAAAGAGACCGAGGCACCCACACTGTGCTCCTCCGACATGGAGCAGCCTTAGGCTCCCACTGCACTTCTGTGCCTCCGCTGACCACCTGACAGTGGTGACCCTTCCCAGATGTGCTGTGGGAACAGTGAGGCTTTGGGACAGCTTGCAAGAGCCTGTGAGGGTGAAGGTGTTTTGGAAACCAAAATGGCTATTGTTTTTCCCCATGAAAAATGAACAAATTACAACATTAAAGGGTCAGCTCGGTCCACGTGAAGACCAGGCTATTGTAACCTCTGCTGCTTCTTTGAGCAAATTTTCCTCTGCAGAAGGAGCTGCCAGGCCAGTTCAGAGGGAGTGCTCCTTCTGAAGGTGGAAAATGCCTGGCATTGTGTCCAGCCTGTGTTTGAAGTGGGAGAAAAGCAACTTTGAATAAGCTTTTTAGGGGCCCCATGGCTCTGCTTGACCATAATGTCAGCTTGTAATTAGCAACAGATACCACTTCTGTCACTCCCGATGTTATCATCAGCCGTCTTGCGTTTCAAAGTGAGGAGAGGCATGTAAATTATGGGCAATTTGGTCTCTGAAATGGGCTTTATGGTTTTTCTTCTGCAGGGTGACCAGGAAGCCTGGAGTTTGTTACAGAGATAACGGTTGAGCTGGCAGAGAGGAGCAGAAGAGCAATGTGCATGGCAGAGCTGCTCCAGCAGATCCCTGGAGGAAACATGTATGTGCCAGCTCTCCAGTGAAGGCAGGGCTGAGTGGTAGGTGTCACAGGGGCTGTATATCTTGAGAAAAGAGGAGAGCAAGTTTGGAGGCAGCCAGTGACCTGCATCTGAGAGGGAGGGCTCTGCAAGGCTTCCTTCACACACCGATGCGGAGAGCTGGAAGGGGAAGAGGATGGCTCCAGCCTGGGCAGCCACCGCAGCGTTGTTTCCTACTCAAGGTATTGCAAGTACTTGGGCTGACTCGCTGTTAGATGGCCCAAGAACAACTGAGACAATAATTTCCCCTTTACCAATACAAAAACGTTGCCTTCAACTAAAATACAATCTTCAGAGTGAAGACTTGCATTTCCCAAAACAGATTTGATGTTTTGTAAGAAAAACAAACCCTCAAACTCACATCATTTCCAATTTTGAGCAAAAGCAATTTTAAATTCTGTTTTTAAAAATGGAGCAATTATTTTTTTTTTGGGGGGGGGTGGGGTTGTTTGTTTGTTGTTGTGGGGTTTTTTTGGGGGGTGTTGTCTATTTCTTGCAGCAAGCCCAGAAAGTTTCCCACATCCCTTGGCACTGCTCTGCAGCCCAGCAGATCCCGCTGCCAGGGCACTGGGCTGAATATTTGATTTCACCTATTGCTGTACAAATCACCGAGTGCCTTGTTTCTGCCTTGCTTTGGCCTCCTGCAGAAGGAGTCACGCTGGAGCTTCTCTTTGCAAGGGCTCCCCAGGAAATGGGCTAAAGCAGAATTTGGCCCCACATTGACTCTGTGGTGTCAAGTTCTCCCCTTCATTTGCTGGAGGAATTCAAGCATCACTCTACTGCTCTAATCTTTCTATCTACCACTGGCAAATAACACAGCCAAAAAGGTTATCTGCCTTCAAACAGAAATAGCTTATGTTTAGAAAAGAATTAAATTTTGTTCCCTTTAGATTTGCAACCACATCCTCAAAGCTGTTAACCTGAAAGTGAACTTCAGATAATAAAACTCTAACCTCACCCCTCCAGAAGGGCTAGCAGTCAGCTACCTTGTGTACTCTCCTGCTATCTGCCCCATCGATTGCTTGATAGCGCAGCTTGTTTTCTTTTTCGGGGGAAGACAGCTACTAAATCCATGCTCCCCATTCCTCTCCTCAGCACTCTTGGGCTTCCCCACAGCTGCAATGCTTTTCCATCGTCCCTGCTCTCAGTTAAATAAACATTATGACACATACTGATTGCTTTAACAAACTTTACTGTTCCACGTCCTCGGCAAAGCACAGTTATCTTTTTACAGGGAACATTCCTTTCCTGTTGCTATGCCTACTTCAGCGCCATCCAGCACGATAGCCAAGACTGCTGAACTAACCCACAATTTCCAACGACTCCGTTTTGCTCATCTTGAAATAGCTCGGATGGGGTGTGGGGCCAGACCGCCAGCAGATGTGAGCTGTCAGAGCTCCTCCGCCTGCAGCCCGGCTCCCACAGCGTATCCCAGCCACCGCTGTCAGAGGGTGAATGTTGTCTTCTGAAAATGCCCCGGAGCTAAAAATGGCTGGGTGGAGTGAGATGGGTGAAGGAAAAGGGAAAAGAGGGGTATGACCGCCAGCATGGCCGGGGAAGGTTGGTTTTATCCTCCCCAGAAGGCTGCATTTGGAGTTCTGTAATTTGCAACTAAATTGCAGAATCCAGAAATATTTCTGGCAAATGGTATTTCACAACCATTCATCATCGTCAGGCACAATTTCCTTCACATGACAACCTATGTTTTAAAACTTGCAAAGAGAGGGGAAACTGCCATTTGTTTTGGCCAAGCCAAAATAGCACTTGGCGCAGGGACTCGGGGCGCCGGGGCTGCTCCCATCGATAAGCCCGGCAGGCCGGCCCCGGCCAGGCGGACACGGGCACCTCCTGTTTCACCCATGCCACATAAAGCTTTCAAGAAATGAGTGTGTTTCAATTTCCCCCAGCCAGCTTGTGTTTCACACCCAACACAGCAGTGCCTGTTGTCCATGCAGTTATGCCACTGTTCAGTCCTGCAGGGCAATGTTTAGTGATGAACTTTCCTGAAGTCAGTGATTTCACCTCTTTCCATGTTGTTTTCACTTCCCCTTGTGCAAACATTTTCTTCTCGATAAGGACAGGTTGGCTTTTCGGATACCTGAATTCTCAAAGGCCTGATTAGTTCAACCTAGTGCAGATGCACCCACATGCAGTAGCTCCAAGATGTATCTAATGTGCAGGATGACACAGAGGCCAGCAAAGCCAAAAAGGATTCCTGGCAGCTGTTCAGTTGTAAAAGACAGTTCTTCCTCTAGGCATCAGCCGGAGTATTTTTGGGTTGTCAGGATGTGTGCGTGCACTGCCCTCACAGCTCTCAGTTTGCATATTCCTGCACCTTCATGCTCCCCAAACCCAAAGTGTTTTCTCCTTGTTCTAAGGATATTAAGCAATATACAGGATCTAATCAAGATTTCTCCCTTTTATCTTTCTGTTTAGGCTGTTTCATGACCAAGCCACAATACATGGGACTAGCTGTGCATGGTGGGGAAGTACAAGGGTGTGAGCAGAGGAAAGGACTGGAAAGGAAGCAGATAATTCCCAGCCTGAGTCCCTCCTAGCCCGTACCCAGCAGCAAGCGCATTTCCAGCCACGCGAGGGCTCGGGGCCACCGTGCAAGGGCTGGGGGCAGCCCCCTTTCCTGGGCCAGGCCAGCACTCACCCTTGGCTGGGGAAGTCACCACCTTGCTCCCATCTTTCTCCCTCCTTCCAAGCTCTGCACCCAGAGCTGTCTCCATCCCATGGGTGTGGGAGCAGCGGGAGGAGGTATCCCAGGGGTAAGGAGGTCCTGGGGTCACCCCAGGATAAACCCAGCAGTGGGCAAAGAGATTTCTGTCCGTTCTCCTCCCAAATGGGGTTGTGCATGACGGCTCCTCAGAGACCCTCCACCTACCCTGCCCCAGGAGATACAGCAATGGCAGCCAGCTTCTCCCGCAGCTGAACCCAGCAGCGCCAAGGGATGCTTCTGCTGACAGCCCACCAAAGACTCACCTCCGACCATCCCCAGAAACACAGCCAGGGCAGCACGCAAAGCTGCACAGCTCAGGAAGAGAAGACACCAGAGCGCTGGAGCCCAAACCCAGATGGAGAGAGATGGCTGCGTGCGTGGAGGATATGATTCAGAATCTGGAAATGTGACCAGCACAGGCCGCGTGCACCTTGGGTCTTGAATTGGCCTCTCTCGACACAGAGTAGTTGGGGTTTTTTCTTTTTGGGACTCAGACAGGGATTCTTGGAAGCGTGTCAGGAACAGGCTGGGTGCGTGCGCCAGATCCATGTGGAGAAAACCTCCTGGCCTGGAACATCAGCCGAGTGTTTACCCTTTCCACTTTTTGCAGGTTATACAAGCTGAAGATTAAATGGACGCATTCCTTGTGGTCATTTGCTTTTATTAAAGGAGTAATATATACACATTACCAGCAAGCCCTACACCTAGGAGATGTGCTGTGGGTTATAATAGGCTCAAACTGGCCTTCCATGGAAAAAGCATGTCCAAAGGCTTTTCTGGTCCATCAGGAAAACTTCTTTGTTGTAATTCTGCGGCTCATTCCCATTGAACTGCAAACAGGTCAAGGCCAGCAGCACAAGAAGGGTCTCTTTCCCAGTGTACCCAGTCAACATGCCCTCTGCCCTGCTCCGGAGTGCAGCCCCCTGCCCCAGACCCTACAGAGCTCCCTTTTGAAGCCCATCCCCAGCTCCCATGCCAGACCCCCTTCACCACCACACGTTGGAGCTCACCTTTGCCTAACAAGGCTGCACTGCCGGTCCCCCCTTCAGCTTGTCCAGGCCGCTTATAGGCACAAGCTCCGGTTTCTGTCTCTCCACAGAAATGGGATTGCACAGTCTAATTATTCTGGCCTTTCAGTAAAAAAGGACCCCCAAAATACCCCCAGTGACTTCCACACCAACTTGCCCGGTTTTCCAGCTCAACTGCTTGAGGCCAGCAGACCCTCCTTTTGGCTTCAGCTCCTTTTTGGCCCCACTAGGCAAATTGCTACAGGAGCACCTAAGCCACCTTGGCTGCTTTTGCAAAGGGTTCCCCAGATCACTCTCACCTCCGCTGCCATCCCACCTCAGCCCCTATCAGCTCCTTCCAGCCTTTGTCCTCTCACCATCCCGACAAGCTGTTTATTTTCCTAAAATCACCTCTTGTCCTGCTCGTTCAGCCTGTAGAGGTGGAACAAGTTCACTGTTCCTGCTGCCTCCAGCATGGCTTCTGCCAATTTACATCCCAGCTGGGTAACAAAAGATCAAAGACAGCGGTGGGGCTTGGGTCCCTGCGTGCTTGGATGATCTCAGATGCTGCTGCAGGAGTTGTGACAGTCACAGGAGAAGATCCAGGAAGGTCTGTCCCAGATATCATCATGTTTAATTTCACTTCATTAAATTGAAATGGGTTTGAATTACATCCCGGGCAGTCTTTGAGAAATGCATCCATGAGAGGCTGGTGACAGGGTCCACTGCTCGGACGCCCCTGGATGCGTCGTGTGAAGCATACAGGACCACAAATCATTCCCCACAGGACAACCAGATGAAATTTCTGAATTCTGCCCTGAGCTGGCTTTGAATTTGACACACAGGAAGGGCTAGATCTGCCCACCTGGGAAATTAGTCTCTCCCAGATCAGTCTCAAACCTGGTTGTGGGGCAAACACACCTCCCTGCCCCTGTGTCCTCTGGCCATGAACTGGAAACACCACCTAAATCAGTGGGAAGGGAGTCTGCTTTCCTGTTTGTGTAAGAACTCGCTTCTCTGAAGATTTGCCAGTGGTGGAGCTGGCTTTGAGGAGAGCAAAATACTGGTGAGATGAAGGGGAGCATCAGTGAAGGTCAGTGAGCACTTTGGATTAAAATTTCTCCCCAGATTCATGTGAGGTTTGCATTGTCTAGCTTTCTGTTGCTGGGTGTTTTCTTGCATTCCTGTGGCACAAGAAGCCAAATTCATCCTTGCTCTAAATCCATTTATTTCTCTCCTGAAATTAATTTTGCTCCTGCACTTCAAAGAGCAATGATGGCAGAACAGCTACTAAGCTCTGTGAGACACAAAGGAGTTGTTCCCGCTGCAACAGCATAGCCTTAAACACAGTTTATACCCTCTGAGGGTGGGCTGTGGACGTTTTATCTTTGGCTTCCAGCAACCCCAGCTTGCTCCGAGCCTGCCTCATAGTTCTTTTCTTTTAGGGAAAATGGGAAAAAAAATAAAATATCAAAATCAGACCCACATTTCCAAATGCACCTATTCCCTACCATCTTTTTAGGAAAAAAATCATGGTGAGTCGTTATGGGTCTCCCAACAATACATGCAGAATATGAATGGTTTGGTAAGGAAGTGGAGAAAAAAACCAGCAACCTTCCACCAAGGCTGAGCAACAGATGAGATTCTGTCTGTGAAGAGATGACATTATGAGTCTGATGAGGAGAAGGAACAGACTGTTTGTTGGCTTCTCTATCTAGGAAGCAGCAGGCTGCCAGAAGTCTCCTGTAAATGAAAGTCCTGGAAGAGAGTAGCAGGATCTGTCAGACGGAAGAGTTGGTGCTAACCAACACCATCAACAATTGTTGACAGAAGAAGCTTCCCTAGACCGCTGGGTCTGGAGAATTCCTGAGAAGTGAACAACTTCTGTCCATTACAGAGGCTCTTGCAAAATCCCTACAAAATCCCAGCTCAGACTCAGCTATTCCAGAAACAATTGAATAACTTCAGAATAACAAGCAAATATGTGAATAATCCCTCTTGATCCTGGGCCCAACAAGGGGTCGGTGGGAGGATGCTGAGAACCCAGATGTGCAGAGGGTGGGCAGAAAGCATGCTGCTTCAGCCCCTTCTGCACCCATTGCTCTCCTGGAATGATTCCCTTCCCCTTGGCCAACCCCAGCATCAACGTCCCACCAGATCCACTATGGCCACAAGGCCAGGGTCACCATCCTGTCCTTTCCCCTGTAGCAGCTGCTCTCCTGGGTCTGAGTCAGGGAGCTAAACTGCTCTGCAGCCCGCAGATGGCTTCAGTCTTTGGTGAAGAAATTTATTTCATTCCTATGGAGCTGCAATGGTAGGAACAGGGCTCAAGAATTCTTGCACACCAGCACCTGGAGCCATATACCCTTTTGGGGTGCCAGGTCTGTGAGTGCTCCCCTCAGCCTGTTCCAGCTGCAGAAGTCACTGCCCCCTCTAATGCATCACCTCTCCTCGTTTGTGTCATCACCCCTTCCTCAACTTACGAAGCGTGTTTCCATTATTTCCTGTTTCTAATAATTTCCTACAGCTAACCTGGAATGGGGGAGGGGAAAATGGAACAAACCGGTTGGTACCGAGGTGGTGACTCCCAGAGGTGGCTGTGGCCCGCAGATGGGCTGGGCTGGTCAAACCTTCTGCCAGGGCCGAGCAATGGCACAGGGACATGGACCAGCTGGGGAATGCGGCTTTGCAGGGACAGAAACTGCCCAGCAGGACGACAGTGGCAGTGCCACTCCTGTGGGATGACCTTGGCCACAGCAAACATCCTTGCGAGAGGACCAGAACGTTCAGAAAACACCCAGGTCCTGCTCTGGCCCACGTCCCCTTGCTCTGCAGGGCAGGTCACAGATCCCGGCGCTCCTGATGAGTCTGGCACCTCCACACTCCACACACCCCAGGGCCGTGCTCCTGAAGCACAGGCTGGTCCCAGCAACATCCCAGGTCATGCCAGGTGGGACGGTGGCCAGGGCTGGCTCAGGTGCCTCAGGAGGCACAGCATTAAACAAGTGCATTCATCTACCTGTGAACGACAGGTGCCCCCCCCCCTCCCCCCCCTTTTTTTTTTTTCCACTCCAGCCCATAACCACTGCACCAGTACACCCAGTAGCCATTTGCTGTGGCCACTCCGTAGCAAAGGGACATATCCTGGGCAGCTGGAAGGACCACAATGGATTGTCCTATCTGCGCTTCCTTCCCCTGCTTCTTCCCTAGTCCATGGTCACCCAAACGAGATTTTAATGACTTACTTTCTAAGGGGAGAGATTTGTACTTCAGGCAGGAGGCACAGAACACACAAATGCCCGTACCTTTTCCAAAACCGGTATGGATTTTGCAGGGAAGCTGCCCTCCTTAGAAGCTTTCTGTTTTAAATCATCTATCACAAGAAAGCTGTCATTCAGTTACTAGGCATTTTTATAAGTAAACAACTGCTGCTCAGAAATCAGCTGAAGTCCATCTGCAAAAGCCTGAAAAATGCCAAATTCATGACTCCAGGAGATCATTATGTCTCAGGGCTCCCACCACCTGATCCAGTAGCAGATCTGGATTCATTTTCCAGCACGTTCGATTTAACTCTGGACTCTCATAGCTGTAGATCGCTTAGCCCTGGAGCAGCAAGTTTAATATCCCTTTCAGAACATCATTAGCATTAACTATTTTTACTGCATATTCTTGTTATTCATGTAAGCAGATCCCCCTTCGGGCCTTGCTCCAGGCAATCCAAGCATTGGCTCCGGCGCCCTCGATGCACTCCGAGCCGCAACAAAGGGCTGCTCCTACATCGTGGTGCTCCCTTAGCATGTGCTGCACAGCTGGACCACTGTGCACCCCTGAGCACGTCCACAGGGGCACCGGGCACAGCCTCAGAGCAGAACTGCACCACATTCTCCTGAGCTGGAGATCACAGTGGGCACTGGCACCAGCGGGCGGGAGCGGAGCATCGCCCACCGAGGCAGCCCCTCAGGTCCCCGCGCAGGGTGAGGCACAGCCACCCAGCCTGCAGCTGCAGCAGGGCCCCGTCCGCTCCAGCCATGCACATCACTCTGGGAGAGAAAAACCTCCTCTGATGGTATTTTTTTTTTTTTTGCTGTTGTTGTCATAAGGCAGCTTGCCAGCCTCTTTGTAACACTTCAGAAGTGCAAAACAGCCTGATCTGGATCTCAGGTTTACACCTAGCTTTTGAATTATATTTTTGGACTGAGCCAGGTCCTTAATTTGCAAAGATGTTACCTGGTGGCTCTAGAGTGAGGATCAATGCTAAAGCATCATTTCCTCCCATTAGACTTTTCCCATTTGTTTTGCATTAGAAGCAATCCTAAGACCTACACTGCCGATAGGAGAAAAACCTTCTCCCAGGAAGAGCCTTTCGCTCTGATAAGGGCATTTTCCCTCATCTGCTGTGAATGTCATTGCTGCAACGTTCCCTTTTAGCGCTCGGGGCTGTAGCTCTATATTAGGCCAACAAAAATAATAAGTCCTAAAATGAAAACCTCCAGACAATCTTGGCAGAAACAGCACGTCCATCACAAATGGAAATCACATTTGATACTCCACAATGGCAGGAAACTCACCTGGTTCTATTTAGTCTCCACACAGCTATGTGCTATTGGCACCCCTCCAGTGTATCTCTTTGCAGAGGGACTTCTTTTTTTTTTTTTTTTTTTTGTAAACTGTTAGTGCTGTCCTTTCTTATCTAAAACACCCTTCGCGTTTGATTTTCATTGAGACCCTTTGCTGATTTTTTTTGTTTGTTTGTTTGTCTGCTGTAAAAAAGTATAAGGGAACTCAGCAATTCATGCATTTACAGCTCTGTTCCCACAACAAGGTGCTTAAAATAAAGAAATTGGCTCAGGGTAATTGCTTGATACGAGAAAGATTATAGAGGCAATGAACATCTGTATCACAGCTATGGTTGATGGCTCTGAGTGCTGTATCATGTGCCAGGAGTTCTCTGCCAAAAAAAATACTAAAAAAAAAAAAAATTTCCAACCCAACATATGCTTGTATAAGACTTAACCAGTATGCAAAGAAGCTCATAAAAAAAAAAAAAAAGAAAAGAAAAGAAAAAAAAAAAAAGGAAAAAAAGACTAGAGTGCTGAAATAACACAGGAAATTATGCAACTGATACCTGAACCTCAGCACTGCAGAACCTATGCAGAAACCTCACTATCTCACCCAGCTTTGGTAAAATAAAACAAGTTATCCTTCTTTTCAAAACTGAACTTGTTGATACAGAGTCAGATGGAGGTTTTGCATCAACACAGCCACTGCAGGCCAAAGCAGCTGCACCACGGGCCAAGTTTTGTGTCATCCCCAGCATCTGGGCAGGGTAAATCCCCCCTCGCCCTCCCCTCGGCTGCGCCCCGCACCCCATGGAAACCCCCAGGGCTCAGCACACTTCCCAGGGGCACATGGGCACTGGCTGCTCCTTTCCATGGGGTTGAATCTCCTCCACAGCTTTTAGCATGGAAGCTGCATGGATAAAAGGGAATGAAGAAACAAGTTTGGAATAAAATCAGCCCTGAGTTTTTGCCAGAAATTTAAGCTGACCCAAAGAAAGCTTGTTTCTGAGATAAGTTCAAGAATGTTTCCCACCTTATTATTTCCATGTTTACATTTGACATGCAGGAGGGCCACACCCCTCCCCCTCTTCTGCAGGAACCTCTGCTTTAGGGGCTCTGCGATCCCCACTCATCCTCTGCACAGGAATTCACCTGCAACTCCCAGAAACTCACTTGGGAACCCGAGGTGAAGCCTCTGAGCCCACAGCCCCCTCGGTTAACAGGTGAGGGTTACGTGAGCTGCAAGTTCACTCTCAGCACATGACAGGGGAGCGCAGCCAGGACTTGCCCAGGCACAGCACCGGGAGCTCAACACCACAGCTTCAGACTTGTCATGGGAGATCCCCTTCCCATCTAGCAAAAAAAAAAAAAAGTAAAAGTTCTCAGGCTCAGATAAGCTTATCTGCCCTTTTCCTCATGCTCCAGGAGGGCTGATGGGCAGGGAAGCTCTGGTTCCAAGTCTTGGTTCGGTAGCGAGCTCATCCATCCTGTGACTCACAGCCCTTGCTAATGGTTTGTGCTGGCACTGAGGATCCGGACACCAGCTGGCAGCTGCAGCAGGAGGAAGAGAGAAGGACCAGACATCTTCATCTCACCAAGCAGCCACACAGCCAGGGGAAGGGAAGGCAGAGGCAGGACAGGACCAGAACAGTCTCTCCCTGAGCAAAACACTCATATGGATCTCCTGGAAGAAGACATCTGCCTACAAAATCCTTTGATGGGAGAGTCCTCCAGTAACTTGGTGTGAAGAAACCTTACAGGCTTGGCCTGGAAAGGTTTGATTTGATGTTTGGTGGATCTGACAGGAGCTTTCATGCTGGCTTCAACAAGCCAGAAGCTCACCATTTTCCTTGTTTAGCCTTTAGTAAGCAATACATTTAGGGGTACACATGGCCCTGCCTTCACCTACCTACCTACCTGTCAGGTTGCCCTCTCCCAGTGGTCCAAAATCACAACCCGCTCTCCTCCCCACAGCATGGCTGCCTCCCTATCACCTTGGGTGGTGAGCACATTCTCAGAGCCTGGAAGGAAACTACCCTCCTCCTGGGCTGCAGAGCCCCAGAACTGCCTAAAAACAAATTAATAGCTTAATGTCAGGGAAAGAAATATGTCCCCAGTGCTACCTTCCCAGGCCCAAACCCATAGCACCTCATAGACAGCCCCACTGCAGGATGTGGCCATGTCCCCCGGCATGGTGGGACCTGAGCCCTGTAATCATGAAGGAGCCCTTTGTACCTTTGAATTGCTGTCAGATTGTGAAACAAAGCTCCAATGAGCCCAAACTCCTTGATGCCCGAGAAAATGAGCGAGCAGAGGGGCTGGGAATGTTCCTGAGCACGTCTCAGTGGGCAGGAGGAAGACTATCTAATCAGATGTGGATGGAGAACAAATAAAAACCAGCTGCTTTTCACCAGATCTTCTCCCAACTGGAAAAAAATATGCATACACATACAAGAACAAGGGAAGAGGCACTGATGAGCTGTTATCTGAATTTATTGCCAGCATCTGACCCACAGTGGGGTCTATTTTATTTTTTTTTCTTCCTTTAATTTATGACCCAGTTTCTCGTCGTGTCATGACATCACCCAGGGAGATAGATTTCATAAACATGCACACAGATCGCACTGGAAACAGGATAAACCCCTGGGCCATCCCGGGCTCCATGCAGCATCACCCCGGCAGTGGTCCCCAGGCACCCTCTCTTCCAAGAAATCACTTGACATGGCCATGACAAAGCCACCCACCTCCCAAGTTTTACTGGGCTGAAGGCAGCTTGGAGGGGATTTGTACCAGAGCAGCACAAAAGCAGTGTTGCACCCTTGTGTCCTCTTGCCCCGCCCTGACTGCACTTTCCCTCCAAGGGAGCCAGACAGCTCCGCACTCAGAGATGATTTATGCTGTTTTGTTTTGGCAGTAAAATCTATCAAATCCTTCAGAGACTGGGTGGAACCAGAACTGCCTTCTCCATCACTCGCTCCGGGCTCAGACCAGTGAAACCAGTGGCCAGCACATGCGTGACTGATGCGTTCCCCGGTCCAGCATCCGCCCGAGACCAGCAGCACCCGCGCCGCTGGCCCAGGAAGGAGGTCCTGGCTTTCCCTCACCTCACGTAGGCAAACTGACGGTGGATCTCCTTGTTCCGAGCAGCTGCAAGAGCCGTTTGCTGGCCTGCAGCTTCCCTTGGTGAGGAAACAGGAACCACCCATCCTCACGGTGGAAACCTC
This sequence comes from Falco peregrinus, assembly GCF_023634155.1. NCBI lineage: Eukaryota > Metazoa > Chordata > Aves > Falconiformes > Falconidae > Falco > Falco peregrinus. The sequence continues at coordinate 115,456,663 of NC_073722.1, read as the reverse complement.
AGCAGAAAGGTCAGGGCCAGGCGAGCACGGGGCTCGAGTTCCCCCTGCTTTGGGGGGTGGCGGTGCTGGCTGAAGCTCGGGGCCGGGGGGCACAGTTAAGCACTAACACCGCTGGCACAAGGGCACGCTGCCTCCAGACCACTGTTAAAGCCAGTTCAGCCAAACTGGTGTGAGAACGGAAGGAAACCAGCCTGGAGACCAGCAGCAGCAGCACAGGCAGGTATTCTGTGGATTCAGTGTGGATGATTCAGGCTGCGGTTGCCTGAGCTGGATTACTTGTAAAATGGATTAAAAGTAATGGAATGGGGAGGAAAATTAACATCCCTGGTCTGGGAGGGCAGGGAGAGAAATACAGAAACCCGGCCTTACTATTTTTGAGAAAGTATTTAACCAAGGAAGGAAGAAACTTGTTTTCTGGTTTCACAAATACATGTCCAGTACAGATGGTGGAATGATAGCAATAAGCATGTCAGCCCCCAAACATACATGGGCCATCAGGAAACCCAGACAAGCAAACTAATTATAGCAATTGTTCTCAACACTCATATCACCCTCTTCATCTTCACAAGGTATCATGACACCATGGTATAAAGGAAAATAACGAAGCTAAAGAGTCAGCCTGTAGTAGCAGGAGATGCAGGGCAGGCAGGGGATTAGAGCTAAGATTCCCTGGGTGCTCCAGCTTCTCCTGATTCCTGGAACCTCAAGCTGAGGCCCACAGAATGGGTGCAACCTCACTTCAGGTCAACTCAAAAAATGCTTTTGTGCCATTAGGCTTTAAAAGACCACCAACATTAAATAATGGAAGTGCATGTGACTCTAAACCATCCTTTCGTAAGGTTTATGAAGAGCCCCAAATCTCAAATATCAGGTCTGGCGGTGGTACCTGCTCTGAAAACACGTTGCAGCCATGGCTGCATGTACCTCCTCCAGCACATGAAAGCTCTTAATAACAGCAGCTAAAGAGCAGATGAACAGACCAGTGGGACTTGGACTATTTTCTGAGGTGTCTTCCTTGGGGCTTTTAGCTTTCACTTGATTTTCTCATGCTTGGGACAGAAGTCATCTTTAACAGATATTTTACATGACCTCATCATTAAAATATACTGCCATCACGACTGGAACTTCCCCCATTTGTTAGCATTGGGTTTAAGCTCAATCTGAACCCCTGACCTCCTGGGTCCACAATTAGATGCCTGGCAAGCCACCGCAGTTAAGGATGCTACGTAATGAGCCAAATCGTCCCTCCCGCAACTCCAGCGCAGCCACCGGAGCTGGGCTAGAGGTTATTCTGCTTCAATGACTTCAGCAGCCTGTCAGAAGTGCTCGTTATGTGTAATCCTTACACAAATAGTTGTGAGGGGGTGGAAGGACATCACAATTAGAAAGTCCTGTCCTCAAGGGTTACAATGCAGAAGGTGGAAAACTCTCTGTTTATGGATCTGCACACAAGCTGCAGAATCTCCCACCCAGCAGGTGCCACACAGCCCACGTCCAGGCAGAGAGCAGGCGCAGGAAATCTAGGGAGGGAAGACTTCCAAGACTCTTCTTGCCATAAACTGAAAGCAAGCAGGCTCACCCCCTTCCAGCCGATTCTCTTCTAAAATAGGATCATCTCGTGCCTTCCTCCCATCAGATCAGCATCTAACCACACAAGTGACCACGTCTCGCAGCGTGCTGACGGTAAAGTCCTTCCTTGCACCTACCATTTACAGCACCTAAACTAAAACACCCCGACAGAGATCGGGAGACATCGGGAGACAGAGACAGGAGAGCATCAGGAGACCAGGGAACTGACCGACTTGTCCATACAGATTCCCAGCTGTGCTTGCACTGGTGGGTCTTGTCCTGGGGAGGGACATCAGCAGGGCCAGGTGACCCCACAGGGCTGCTCAGGAATCCAAGTCTTGACATCTAGTTGCTTCACCCTTTTCTGTGCACACAACCTAAAATTCACCTACCCAGCCGCTCGGCTTCAGACCAACATTCTCAGAAATCCACCAGCTGTCCACTGGCAGATTTAAGCCAGGAGATCTTGGATAATCTCCCGGCAGAGAGGGAGCAGCCTCCTCCAGCCTGTTTGCTGGTTAGGATAATTCTTTGACTGATGATCAATAAGCTATTATGTGCTGAGAGAGGAGGGATTTGTTCTGTAACGCTCATGGCATTGCTTCAGCGCTTGGCGATTCTGCCTTGTTATCACTGGTGGAGAATTTTACAGGCCACTGACAGACCTTCAAACGCAGCCATCGCTGTGTGGAAAATCCAATTTGCTTTGGAAGTCTCCTGACACAAGGCCTTGTCTTCATGGTCCCTCAGCTAAACCACTTTCAGCACATGCACTAGTTCATGACCCTGTGATTTAACGGACATCATTAAATTTTAGCAGAAGAATCCATCACTTTGAAGGGACCCCTAACAAGTGTGTGACCTAAAAGTGAGACCTAATACACTGGCATCTCTGCACAAAGGGCTCCTTTTCTCTTAACATTTGGCTTATCTCCATGCCACTCCAAGGTCAAGTTCAGCAGTAAGCCCCAGCAGTCAATGCACCATTGAGCTGCTCCAGGAAAAGCAAACAGAATCAATGCAAAAAATGTAAATGCACATTTCTTTGCAGCATCCCCTGCTGCCAAACAGATAACAAGTTTATGTAGGCACAGAGAAAAATTCCTATTTGAATAATTATTGTTTGCTTATAAATTAACCCACAGAACTGTGCCACATGCCGTAAAACAATTTTACATTACATGGGCTTAAACGGTAGGACTGGTATAATAAACTCTATGTTGAGTCACCAAATTCCTCACATTCTTTGACTTCCCATTCTGTCTCAAATGTCAGATATCTCACTGGGTAACACAGGCGGTAGCGAGGGCCGGGGGTTTGCGTGGGTTTTAATTGTAAAAGCAACATTCTCACGGAGAACGACAAGGTTCACAACCCCACTCCACGGCGCGGGCAGAGCCGGGGAACTTCAAAGGCTTCTTGTCACCCCACCGGGTGTTTTGGGGTTTAAGGCCCCTCAGGTCTGGCTGAGGGTCTCAAAGCTCTACAGCGCCGTAACCCCGGGTCACCGGGCCCCCGCAGCCTGCTGCCTTCTCACAGGAAAACCTGTGCGAGTGGGTCTGAGTGCGGCAGCCAGCTTGGGGAGGTTCCAGAATTTGGGCTACAAACCTCCAAATCGTTGCCATAGCCTGACAGCCACCCTGCACTCCTGTCGTACCAGCCCAAAGCAAAGGCAGAGCGAGTCTTCACCGCTTGGAGATTGCTCAGTGACGTTTTAAACACTTCAGTATTTAAAAATGTTAAGATCTTGTGGATTCTCCTCCTTTGTATTCTGGTGCAGAGGAATCCAGAGCTGTGCTTGGTTGCGTGGAGATCATTTATGCTTTGTAGCTTTTTTTTTTGGTTGCTTCTCTGTCTGCAGCTGAGCACCAGTGAGGCTGATGCACCTTCTCCAGGGAGCCAAGAAAAGCCTGGAGGCAGTTTTGACATAATCTTTCTCCCAAAAACACAAGCGATGCTTAGACTTTGTCCAAGCCCTTAAGCTTAGATGCTTAGAGCCTGCAGGAGTTCAGCAAAAGCTTGGGAGCCCAGAAATATCCCATCATGTTCCAAGATGTGTGTATGTGCCTATATTAAGAGAGAAATTACCCAGAGCCAGCTCAAAGAGCTGGATCTCCCTTCTCTTTCTGGCGCACAGGTTTGGCCTGTGTCTAACAACTCGCTGATCCAGGGGTAAAGCGGAGCTCAAGGCTGCGGCAGCAGACGTGCAGATTTGACACTTGCAAAGAAAGCAGAAGCACAGGCAGCGCTGCCCGGCGGCCGCAGCCCCGCTCCATCCAGCCCCCAGCGCCGCAGGCAGCCCGTGGGAGGATGGTGGGCACCTGCGAGCCTTTTCATCTCGCCACCTGGCCCCGTGCCAGCAGTTTTCCAACGCTGACAGAAAGAGGTTGAGGGTGAAAAGCGAGCTGGGTGGTTACAACCGGATCCATTTCATTCCTCCCAGGACCTCTCTGGCATGATCCCGCTGTGCTTGTCTGAGCGCTCTGTGCTTCAGCCGATCTGGCAGGAGCTGGGATGAGGAGGGAAGGGACCCAGCACCCTGCAGCCGCAGACAATTCAAAAACTGTTGGTGGGGGGAACTGGCCACTGAGATTCACTTTTCTCTACCTCCTCTTTTGTGCAGGCAGGAGGGGCGGGAGGGCTGCACTCCCCAGAGCCACCTAAGGGACCCCCGCTGCTGTCCACCCCACGTGCCCCAACAGCAGGAACATCCAGAGCCGAGCAAGCGCTGTGCCCCACGCTGATTTAAACAAGCCTAGAAAACCCACAAATTAAATACATGGATTTAGCATCTAAGGTCTCTTCCCAACTATGACCAACAGAAAACATCTGTAGGGGGAAGGAACTGCTCATTTACTATCTGAAATGTCAGTGAAACCCAAGAGAAAAGGAACCAAATGCAGCAATTACCCAGGGCTCCTAAAGCCCCCTGCAATAATCAAATATAGCTAATTTGCTCTGACTCCTTTTTGAGCTGACTCCAGGCACGGAACAGAAAGTTCACCGAGGAAAACCACCCCCAACCCCCTGTCTGTTTTTTTATTTTTCTTTAAAATTGGGAACTGAGGCTAACTAACCCTTCGGAGGAAAACATCCAGCCAGAAGAGCAGGAGCTTTCAAAACTTAATCCTTTCAGGCAAATGCAAAATACTTGTGTTTCAGCTGGAGAACGAATCAGAGATGTTTCCAGCAATCCCTGATTTAGTAACAGTGAGAGCTGGATGCTGTGGATGCAGCTTTCTCCTCTACCGGCTGAATCCATCTCCAGTTTTTGAGATTGATTCAGGGCCAGTCGGTACAGCGTTTACTCAGACCTGAACAGCCTGCTCCCATCACTGACAGGGAGCCACGGGGTCAACTGGAAACCAGAGAAAATCTGTTTAGTCATTTCTGAAGGCAAAGCAAACCATGATATCACTTACTCACGCAGACACTTGGTCGGCAGTTTGCTGCCGAAGCACCTGGTCCCACTGCCTCAATAAAGCAATCAGAGACACTTTGGTGAGCTGTAAGAGAGCCCCTTACACTTTATTAGCCAAAACCATGGGTTTCTTTTTTGAAAATGCAGCAAAACCGATGTGCAGGGCCATTGGTACAAGCGAGACTACATCAGGCTGGGCTCAGCCCCAACATGGTGGAGCTCAGGCCTCCTTCACCCCATGGGGTGTTTTGGGGAGCTGCTCACACCCATCCCAAGAAAAACACCCCCACCCCCCACCCCCACCACTACCACCACTGCATCAGGGGCTTTTGCAATAGAGGAACAGCCTTGTCCTCTCATCAAGGCTGGTGAGCTCCCCTGGGTACATGGCCAGCACCAGCCTGGCCGCCCCCACTCCAGGCAGACTGCCGGAGCAATGACCGCCCTGCAACGGCGGCACTGGGGTGCGGGGGAGGGGGGGGGGGGGATGACATGGCCCCCGGCAGCTCCTGTGGAGCTTTGGGTGGCCACCAGTGGGCCAAGGAGGTCAGGAAACCTCACACTATGAAAGGGCTGCATCCTGCTGCCCGAGGGCTTGCTGCCCCTTGATGGAGAACCATCCTAAACCCACGGTCCTGAGGAGACCTGGCCTTCTGGCAAAAGAGTTCATCTACTCCTCACAGGCAAGGGCAGGGTGGGAAAGTGTGGAACAGCATTGGGGGGGTGAGGGGACATGGCCAGAGCCAGCACTTGGCTGCCTGGGGTGCCCGCCAGAAATGGCATGATGCTCCACTCTGTAAAACAAATAGCTCACGGCTTTTGCAACTTCCGAGCAGTGAGGGGAAAGCTGCTGGCACCAGGAAGCTGCCTGCCTGCCTCTTCCCTGGCGGGTTTACTGACTGAGGAGGCAACAATTAAAACCAATCTAGAGCAAAGCCATCCCCTGCTTGAGCCGAGGGGCAAGACCTGAATGTCACCAGCACCGTGAGCACAGCGTGCAACATGGAATTGCAATCAGGTCTGGCACGTTGGTTGCACCTGCAGGTGGGAGCCGGGCTGAGGACCCCGGTGCAGCATGCACACGGCCAGCAGCACCGCTCTCAATTGCTTTTGCACTAAATAAACAGGATAAATAGAGGGGAAGGGAGGCTCAGAGAGAGGAAGCAACTTGTCCCTGACTCACCGACAGCTAGAAACAGATTGCAGGTCTCCTCCTCCAGACCTGCTCTGCTTCTCTGCCTGGGAATGTTATTCTAGGGCTGGATCACCTTCTCCCAGCCTCTCCCCCCAGCACTGTTTCGCTCCCCTCCTCCTCCCTAGTACTGAAGTATTTAAGCAGTAAGCCCAGAGTTGGTGGTCCAGTAAGAAATGCAAGCAGGGAGGCAATCCCTCTCCTGGGACCAGACTAGGTGGCCTTTTTTTAGTTCATGAGGAATTCAAGGGGGAAAAAAGAAAATAAAAAGAAGAAAAAAAAACCATGTCCAAAGCTCTTCTTTTTTTCCAGCAACTGCAATTGTTTCTGTTTCCTAATAAATCATGTAGGCCAGGGACAACCAATCTGCACAGCATTATTATTGTCTCAATACATTTGTTGAAAGAAAAATAACGCTGTGGCTTTGCTGGAGCAGACAGGATCTGCTTTTCCAAAAGGTTTGTTGATATTAGCCCACAATCTTGTCGGGCTCCATGTATACTCTGGACTGAAAGAGCTTTGCTGCATTCCCATCTCTAAGATACGGAGAGTCACCAAACCCAAATATTACTCTGAGCAGCTGAGACCTCAAAAGGTCTTTCTTTATTTTCCTCCACACTCTGTTTCCAATTAACTCTTCAGCGGCATTTGTATGCATTAAACTTCTAGAGCCCGGTGGCTGAACTCAGCTCCAGGCTGAACTATCTCACATCCATCTAAACAACAGCAACGGTTTGCAATGCGCCAGATTTACTCAGAGATTTTCCGCAGGACGTGAGCAGGGCAAGTCTCTCCTGCTCAGGGGCCAACCAGGGCAGCCCAGGCTCCATTCTGTGGATAAGCACCCAATTTTTGGGACATGCTGGCCCATGTATCAAGCAGTGACTGCCATCGTACTCCCCCAGACAGCCAGTCTCAGCCTTCCCCAGCCCAGGCAGCACCAAGGCACTGTGGGCTCTGCTCCCCACCAGCCCGGTCCTTCTCAGCTCCCCAGAGCCACAAGCAGCATCAGCACCCCAGGGACAATATGGACAGGCCATGTGCTTAAAGTCTCAGGGTTTAAGCAGACCCACAGTGTATGTCAGGCCAGAGCAAGGGCCACCAGCACCCCTATGCTGGTGCTTGGTGTCCCCGAGAGAAGCAGCCGGCTGGACTGGGTGCAGAGAGCAATGCTGTCGGCTTGGGGGTCTGCCCATGCACCCATCTGTCCATGCTCCACTTGTGTCATCACTTACCTCTGCATGAGTATTAGAGAGTCTGGATCTTTCTGACTCTTTTTCCTCTTTCCATAGCACATGGACACCAGGAGAGCTCTCCAGCATGTCCAGGAGGCTCTGGCCTGGACATATCAAGGGCAGCTGCAGCTCACAGGGGACAAGGACACTCACCCCATCGTGAACAGTGTCCCAGCACCAAGGCTGCGGGATGCCACAACACAGACCCTCCGTGCTGAGCTCATGGTGGTTTTGAGTCAGATTGCCTGACCCACAGGGGTCCCATAAGCAAAAGTGAGTCATTCTCATGCCCATCCCAGCCCCATCTGCTAAGAACGGCCACACTGCCCGGCAAGCCAGGGCAAAGGAGGCAAAGGCAGCCCTGGAAGGCTTTGGGTAAGCACCCATGGGGAGCCCAGGCATGGCACAGCAGCTCGGTTGCACCCTTTCACACCCGTGACAGACTAATCCCAGCCTGCAGCCAAAGCCACGGAGAGAAGGGGAACAGCCAGACAAGAGCTGGCAACAGGGAACGCTGCCCAGCGGGAGGCAGAGCCCGAGCGCATCGCCCATCAGCTCTGCAAATCGGAGCAGCCACCCACCACCTCTACAGCCAATAACCGATGTCACAGCAGATAACATTTACCCCCTGATATTTCCAAGAGTCACATATTCTGACACCGCAGGCTTTGTGGGAAATGGTAGTTTCGTTTTAGGTGCTAAGCCAAGGCCACGTCGCGTTTGGAAGTTCAACAACAAGCGCCAAAGGGTTTTTCCACCCGGCTTCACTTCTGCTGCCTCTGCAGCAGTTCCCCAAACACAGGGCTTGCTTAACCCCATCGCCCGTGCCCTGCTTGCAGAGGGGCCTGTGTCACGAAGGGGGAAGCAAAGGGCACGTGTAATCAGAGGGGAGAGAAGGCAGAAAGCCAAACCAAACCTGCGCAGGTGGGCAGACATGGCTGGCCTGGCTCACGGGCTGAACCTGTCCCTCCTGATGGCCTTCAGAAACAGTGGAAAAAAAGTGAAATAAAGGCCAAGGTTTAGCTTCTGGTTTAGCTACCTTTAAAGGTCTCTCATGCACAATTAATATGCATACTAGATCCTCTCCACCCCAGGAGCCACTCCTGCAGTGTTTACAACCATGGCGTAAGGAGGCGTTTGCATCCATGAGTCAGCAGAAGGCACTTGGGCTTCTTTCATTGCTAAGGGGCAACTGAACTAGAGCAGCCCAGGCAGGGACACGTCCCCATGGACCACGGCACTCACTGGCTGAAGTTACTCACTGCTTGAGCCAGACTGGCTGGCCCAGGTCTTCCTTGTCCAAAATCCACCACTCACACCCAGCTGCTCAGCATCCATCAGCATTCAGGGCTGGGATGTCCCTGCATCCCACATACACACCAACAAATGTTCAGCGCTGTGTTACTAGCAAAAAACAGCCACAGATTAAAACATCCCCTGGAGGATTAAAGAAAACCATTGCAGGGCAGCAGCATTTGGGGTGGATTCTGAAAGCATTTTTCTGCCCTGGGAAAGACACAAAACCTTTTTGCATTTGGGGCACAATAATAGGCAAATAGGATTTCTCTGGAATAAGCAGACTAAGAACAACCCAAAGAAGAGCGGTAAGATGGCACAGTCAGAAGGAAAAAGCCCCGGGGCAAGACAAGCTTGGCTGCCCCAGTCATCGCAACACAGGGCTCGGGCTGCTGCTGATGAGCTGCTACCACAGCTGCTACCAGCAGCAGCAGCCCGAGCCCTGTGTGACGATGTCCATGCTGAAAGCTGTCCCTGGGACATGCCTGTGCCTGAATTTCATCCTCCCATCAGCCGACGATGCACAGGCAAATGGTGTTACTGGCACGCCGTCGTCTCCACCCGACAAACGGCTCCCGTGCAAAGCATTGACACATCTCCAAGAAACTCCACCATCCAGATCGTAATGAAAGATGTTTGTTTGTGTCTCATTCGAGTCCTTGTTTGTCGTCTCTTAAAAACCACACTGTAATTCAGCTCCCGGGCAGGCTCCAGCATGGTGACAACACCAGAGCAGTATGGGGGGTGCCCAAGACCCCCCCTGCACTGCTCCCTTTAAAAACACAACTCCAGGCTGAGGCAACTGAACTGATTTTTTGTAAGGTTGGTTGTTTGGGTTTTTTTCATCTTCAGGCAAATAAAACCTCTGCACAAACCAGTCTGACTCTGGCTGGATTTGGTGCTTCCCGAAGGAACCGGAGAAACCGGTTGGTGATGGGACAACCCCTCCACAACAACCATGGTCCTGGATGGGCACCTGCCCCGGCTCCCCACTCCCCAGAGGTGGCAGTGGCATCCACACTGCTTCATCCACCCCTTCCTCATCTCTTCCTTTTTAATAAGGAACTTCAGCAGGTTTCTATGCAGGACAACAAAGCCCTCACCACTGTACGTGGCAGCAGGGCTCTCCTTGAAGCTTGGCCCAAAGCCCTTCTCCCTCAGCTCATTTAGTGTAGAATAAACATGTTTATTGCAGGAGTGGTCAGGACTAAGTAGCATTCGATCTCAGGGCTCCAGGCTCCCACCCAGAGAAGAGCCCATAGAGCTGATGGAAGGAGCATCAGGAAAGACCCGTCAACCTTTCAGGGCAACCGGGAATTGGCAGCAAAGCTGCTGGGATCAGCATCCCTTCGGCCATGAGCAGGGTCCTGCATCATCCCAAACTCCATACTAAGAAATGTCCTCCTTCACAAAGGTGGTCTCTCCAGGAGCCGTGTGAGAGGTGGCAGCCTCAAGGGGGACCCTCACTTACACATCCCCCAACTGACTTACGCCGCAGGATGGGACCGTGGAGCAGAACTGGCTCTGCGCTCCCCGACGCACACGGCACACGCCACTGCCTGTGAGCAACACGCTGCTGCCAGCCCCAGAGGTGCAACCTGCTGCAATGAGACGGAGCAGGGAGCCTCACCCAGCACCCCACGCACTGCTATTACTGGGAGATCCCTCCAGTAGATTAGATGTGCAGGTAGATCTTCATTACACGCACAAGATACTCCACACATGGCGGCTCAGCGCTTAAAACTACGTGGCCACAAGCTGCGGAGGGCAAAGCCAAGGCTCAGGGGTCCCAGGTGCTGTACGCCCAGCACAGCCCCGCTCCCAGTGGGATACAACAACTCTGTGGGGTGTTTTTCCATCCAGCAGCTCATCACCACCTCACCCAGCCTCCTCCATAGTAGTTTTGTTCTGACACATGTGTGAGTAATACCATGAAAAAACAGTGAGACTCTGCCAGCCAGAGGATAAGCTGCCGTGCCCCAATTCACCCCCGCGGGGGGGACACAGCAGCAAAGCAGCATTGCTGCAATGCACATTTGCTCCAGAAATGAGTCCCGGCTGGAAAGTACATGTTCCCCTGGTGGAGTGCAGAATGTATACCCAGAAGCAACCTTGAAGCAACTTCTTGGCTGTCACTCCAAAAAATCCAAGACGTGACTCTCCCAAACCCAACGAGCCACTCACTCCTGCTGCACTGCCATGGCCTCGGAGCCCCAGGAGATGCCCCTGGTTGCTGCAGAGAACAGTAAAAGGCAAAGCAGCCGAGTCAGCACGCGGCCCTGGGGAGAAAACCCTGAGTCAGCCCCGCTGTGAGCACCAGCCGACACTCCTCTCCCCTCCTTTCCGCACTCCTGGCAGCCCCATCTGTGCCCTGGCAGCACGTGGGTGAGGCTGTGCAGGCTGCGGACCCCGAACACAGGAACAGCCCCTCACCACCCACAGCTCAGGGCCGGCTGAATCCATGCAAGGACCATGGGGTCACCCACAAACCTTCTGGAAAAGCTCACAGCAACATGCCCTGTCACTAGCACAGCTGGGGTGAGCTGTGAGCCGGGTTACACTGCGCCCACGTCCGACAGCAGCCTCAGCTCAACATGCTCCAGCTGGGGAAGGAGACCCCAGCCGCCCCAGCGCCCTGCAGCCCCTCCTGCAGTTCTTGCTGCTGGGTTTCACGGCCACCAACGGGCAGGGTCAACCACCCTCGGAGCTGCCGGTCTCCTCAAAACCTCTCCTACGATCTGGGCCCCGTTGAGGTGTTGCACATCCCCATGCATGCAAAAGCTGCTCGCCACAGCTTCCTCCACATTATTATATTTGGAAGTTCTGCATCTCCCCTGCAGGGAGAGGAATTAAATATGAGACGCATTTCTTTAAACTAGGCGAGATAACTATTGAAAATTACCCTTTCTCTTGTCTTCCCCTGTCCCCTCTGCTCTCACTTAGATCCAGCTGGATGGCCCCACGGATGCTCCTATCCCAGAGGCCAAAAGGAAGGTGCTCCCTCAGAAACTGCTGCTCGGCCTCAGCCCAGCTACACGATGTACATCCCGCAGTGCGCGGAAGGGAGAACCAGGTGCTGGCTGCAGCCATGACCACGTACCGGTGCCAGTACCTGCTGCCAGCACTGGTGTGCTCCCAGTCTCCCTGGGCATCCCAACTGCCCATGCTCGGCTCCAGCATGCAGCCTGGGAGAGCTGCCGGGAAGGGACACAAGGGAGCAGTTATATGTAGCCCTGTTCCATATTTTCTGCCCCCAGATTTCCAAATGCTGCTTGGGGCAAGAGGTGGAGGTGACACCCCAAAATGAACTTCACAGGACCATTCTGTTTTCACTGCTGCTAAGCATTTTGCTGTTGGTAGGGCAGGAGGAAAGGGGGAAGAGGAGGAGGAGGAGGAAAGTGCTCACAGTTACTTATAGGGTCTGTCCCTCGGTGACTCTTGGTGAGGCTCAGAGGCAAAGACTGATGGTGAAGGAGGAGGCATGGCCCAGAGAAGGCGCTTTCTTTGCTCCAGCACCTGGAATCACGCCACACTCCTGCCCACCCACAGCCAGCCAGAGGAAGGTTGGCTCATCGCACTAAAAGGAGGATCAAAGTCAGCTGAAGAAAGAGAGGGCTGGCTCTGCAGCAGAAAGGGGAATCGCTTCTGTCAAGCTGGAAAGGAGAAAATTTATTTCTCCTTCCTCACCACAGCAGCTCCTCTCCTCCAACCCTGAATCTTGCTGCTGTCAAAACATTTCTGCACATTGGTTTGGCTCTGTATTGCTCCTAACCCTTCTCAGAGGCTTGCATGTCTCCCTCCCAATATTTCTTCTGTTTTACTAACAACCAATTTGGTTTTCAATTTGGAACAGCTGGTCCTAATATTGCTTAACCTGATTTACCATTCAACCAGCATCTCTGACAAGCATCACTAAGAGACTTTTCCAGTTCCAGAAATAAGTATCATTTAATTAAGTTTGTGATGAGGAGGAGAGCTCATATCTCCTTTGGAGGTGTTGCACCACATCAGCTGGTCAGGCTGAGCTCATTCAAGTCCCATTACACTTCAAAGGCAAAGTATGCAGGAAACACCTGCTGCATTGCACCACAGCAGGTCCTTGGGTGCACAGCCACCTCCCCAGCCTGTGGACACTCAGGGGAACTTGATGCAAGAGCTAGATCACATCTTCTGCCAGGGTGACTCACTTCAAATCACATCTTTCCCCCTCTCATTTCAAGCAGTACAGGACCAAGCAGGTCTCTGTCTGTACTGAAGACACTGATGCTGGTGTGCAGGGTGCCAACAGTTTGGTGCTGTTTCACTTGAGCATGGCCATGGTGTCCTCCCCCACAGCCCGACTGTCAAGAGTACGAGAAGCTGTGGCACAGAGGACCAGACCACAATGTGCCCTGGCACAATAGATACATCAGGGCAGCTCCCTGCCCTGCAGAGCACAGGCTGAGCCACACTGATGACAAGGTGCTTCTCCCTTAAGGGGAGAAGACAGCAGCAGATTGGTGCTAAAGCAACATCTGATGCTTCCGAGCACGGAAACTGGGATGGCCAGCAGGAGTGGGACAACAGAGCTGAGAGAAGGTGGCAGGAACAGGAAAGAGCTTGGTAAAAAGCTGCCTACAAACGTCTCCGACCTCAGCAGCCAGCTGGGCTGAGGGTGGGATGGGACACGGCCCGGTGGGGGTCTGTGGGGCACGCACCCCCTGCAGCATGGCCACGGCTACATGCAAGAGGCAAAGCCTGTTGGCACAGCTTCGAGAAAAAGGGCTGCTCCTCCTGATCCGGAATCAACAGGTGGCTTAATCAGGATCTCCTGGTCCGGCTGTAGGTGAACCAAGCACAGCCACCTCGCTGTCGTCCATGCTGGGTGCTGAGGTCATGGTGTTTGGAGGAGATGATCCCGTCTCTCCACAGGATGAAAGACAGCAAAAAGACAGCAAACCTTCCCCCAGGCAGGCAGCATCTGATAGACTTCAAAAAGACCCGTGCAGACACCCACGCAAGTTTCTCAGCCTCCCTATTTGTCACTGCAGTAAGCTCTGGGTGGCTCTTACCTAGGAGGTGACTGAGCTCGCCAGTGGGCTCGCTAATGACGCTTTATGGAAAAATCAGAGAAGCAGAGTTACGATGGAAAGTGTTTTCACTAACAACCCGAACCACACGCTCACCAGAGTTCAGATGCAAAAAGCACAGCCGACACCTTGTGCCCGTTTACAGGTTGCCCAACTGAGGGGGGCTCTGACAAAGAGAATTCAAGTTCATTAGTTCTGCTTTCTTAGGAACAGATAAGTCAGTCTGTTGCTTTTAAGAGGAATTCAATTATGTTAATTAGGTATCAAGAGGAAGCCCTTCATCTTCAGAGAGCTGCAGTGGTAAGAGAAGCAACGCCTTGCAAGCACCTGCTCCACCTCTGTCTCAAGTCACCTTCAGCCAAGATTTTTCATTAGGTGACAACACGCATGTCCTCACACAATGCTGCATCAGTATGTCACTTGCTTCTCATCACAGAGTGGAGTCGGCACAAGTAAGCAAAGACAGTAATTTTTAACCCATCCTTTCCATCCCCGACTCTGCTGCCAGATAGGTCAAGCTGTGATCATGTTCCCAAGACTTAAGGGTGAGCGTTTGGGAACTGGATTTTAGGGCAGTGGGTGGAATCCCTCCATTCACCTCCCACCGCCCAAAGCGCACATGCAGCCAGCCACTGAGAGATGTGGCACCAGGGCTGCGGCTGGGAGCCCGTCCTGCAGTTACTGGTGACTTGCTGGGGTTGATGCACATCAGCCAACCTGTGATGCTGCAGGGACAAAGGCTCAAGACAGGGACAAGGGCTGGAGGGGGACGGGGGTGCAGAGAAAATGTTGCAGAGCAAGATCTTAATGCCACTTTGATTAAAGAACTGGGCTCTGAGCAAAGTTATTGCTCATCCAGCCACTCCCTCCAACACTCGGTAATTGTAGGCGTGCGAGCACCATCAGCGTGATGGACGCGTAGCAGCGACAGAGCACTCCGACACTGCAGCTCGACAGGCTGTTGCAGAGCAAAAATCGCAGGGCAATACTCTCTCTCCTGCCAAGGATTTCCAGGGAGCTCACAGGATACAGGCAGCTTGCCGGGGGAGAGCACTTCAGCAGGGAACGGGGCCAGTACTGCTGGAGGTGGGGGAAGGCACAGCCCTGCTCCTCCTCGGGTAGGCAAACAAGACACCGGAGTAAAGAAAGGCACCAATTCACTGCTTGGCTCCAAGTGTGGTTCAAAGGGCATTTAAAAAAAAAAAAAAAAAGTCTACAAACAATTTAAACTGCCATAAAAAAATCAAACTGCAGCCAAAGCTGGAAGTCCAGGGCCAAAGCCTCCCTGACTGTTTTGCTAGCACCGTCCTCATGAACACTGGCTGAACACTTAATTCGGCCTCTTCCCCTCGCTCCCGCAGCCTCTCATAGGAAGAGGAGAGTGGGCAGGTTGGAGACAATTCCAGGAACATGTTGTTCTCTCCTCCTCATCCTGCCAGCAGCCACTCTGCGCTGGAAAAGGCTCATGAAACACAACAGGAGAGGAGAGGTTAGGTACAGGGCTTCTGAAATGCCCCCTCAGATGGACTCAGGAGTTATCTTGGTGCTAAATCACAGAAGCGTTTTTAAAAACCAACAGAAAGCTGGGCTGAGACCCCGGGAAGTGGAAGCGATGCTGCAGGAGAGGGGTTGGGACCTCTACCTGTCCTGGCCCATCGATCTTAAAACTCAAAAGCAGCGTGGGTGGAACCTCGAACCCCACAGACCAGGGTGCTGGGTTTGTGCTTTGCTTCCAGGAGGCTGGAAGGCAGCCAGGGTGAAGGCAGCAGATAGGTGGGTGCTAAATGGGGTTTAGGGTCTTTGCAGAAGTAGTCGGTCTCTCAGAGCCTCTTAGGATCATCTTAACACAGCTAAAAGAAACTCTGCTTCTCCAGCAGGTCCACGGAACGGATCTTGCTGAGAGAAGTCTACAGAAATACTTTCAGAAGGATTTTGGTCCCACTTCACACCAATATTTTGGTACAACCTTGTGGGTTTTACCCTCAGTAAGTCTCGTGGAACATCTCTGTCCCACCCATCTCAGACCTTCCTGCATCCACCTGAGAAGACCATCCTCCCAGTCGCTCCAGACGCCCTCTCTGAGCCTCAGAAACAACAGTTACACAAAAGGGATATGAGGGATGAGGCAAAGTCACTAAGTGGAAACTTTTTATTTAAAGAACTTCTTGTCCTAAAATAAAAGTTGGAGCAGTAGAAGGCGCTGAAGAATGAACATGGGCAAGAGGTTAAAAATCCTTGTGAAGGTACCATTAAAGTGATGCATTGCTGGTTACAGAGAACGACGGGATTGAACAAGGGGGGAGAGCTCCTGTACCTTCCATGGGACGCTGTCTGCAAAAGTGCCCCCCCCTTGATTAAAGTGCTTATTTTTCACAAGGTGGCCTGGTCACATCCCCCAGGACTCACAGGCAGGCACAAATGTCCGCCTTGTGCCGAGCTACCAGCCAGCACAATTAAAAGCTTCAAGCTGAACACGAAGGGGCAGCCTGCTCTTTGGAGCTGTTCCCAAAATAACCCCATAGGCATCAGAGAGAAGAACACTTAGAGCCTTGCCTGGACACGTGTCTACAAATCTCCAAAAATAGCTACCGCTTCCCCTTTGAAAAACACTGCGGTTCCCGAAGCCTCACAGGAACTGTTTCTGCTCAGAGAAGCCACAAAATAAGTGAGGAGCAGCCCAGAATTGATCTATGAGCACATCTGGACTAGCTGAGATCAGCCTTATGGAGAAGAAAAAAACCCAAGATTTTAAACAGCATGTGTCAAATCCAGGGACCTTTATTTCTCTGGAATGGAAAGAATTTACCAGCCTGGACAAAAAATTGCAGGCAGTGACTGTACATTCTTTCAAATAAAATAAAAAAAAAAAAAAAAAAAAAGCACACACACACACAAGAGTTTGGCTCCATAAATTTCTGTCATAAGAAACAACTTTGAATTGTACACCAAGCTTTTTACAAAGCATCAATGTTAAGATGTTTTACCATGCTCTATCACATTCTCGGCCATTTATACAGAATACGCCATACCAAATGCTACATCAGCTTAAGACATTTTTAAAAATTAGTATTAAAAAGATACAAAGGCATGTTGGCTTTCATTTGGGTTTTTTATTAAGACATGAGAGTTTTCTTTGTTTTCCTAAGGAAGTCACTAAAAAAATATAATAACTTAATTCATAAGGACAAGATTGGTTAAAAACCCAGCCTTGCTCACTTGGCAGCCTTCTGAGCTCGTACCTCTGTTGCTTCCATTAGTCTAACAGCGCCGCAGGCTGCAGACGTGTCCTGCGGGGTCTCAGCCTGTGCTCCAGATCTGTCCATGCTCTCAGTTAACATTTTTGTTCAGTTTTCACCGCAGCCAGGAAATATTCCCGGCCAAACGCTAAAAGCAATCTTCAGCCAGACAGGGGATTTCAATCTGGGCCAATTTCACATGGGTTCAGCCCTTTGTCTTTTGCCTCTTTGTACATCCTTTGGAAGTCTTTAAAACGAGGGGCACAGCCTAACCTGGCCTCCCCAAAGTGCATGCGTCCCGTGAAAAGGAAGTCTCCATCTCCTGGTTTCACCCCACACTCCAGCAGGGTCTTTATTTGTCCTCGCCAGTTCCCACTCTCCCCAGTGAGCTGAAAGACTTTGCTCTTCTGCCTGTACAGTTTGTTGACACCAACGTGAATGATGGATTCTTGCTCTTCTGCCTCGTTCGTTACATCTTGAATGGAGCCTCTGATCACTGGGAACAGAAAAAGGACGTAAGGACGAATTACCCCAAACCCCTCTGAAGAACCAGGTCCCAACTCAGCCCCCTGCAGCCAGGCAGTTCAGGGGGCACCGGTGTCACTACACCAGCCCCAGTTTTGGCCCTTTGTTATTTTCAGAGTTAACTTTATGTATCAGTAACCTCCCGTATGTACTTGCGTTTTTTACAGTTTATATTTGTAACCTGTCCAGCAAAGGACACCCATGTATTAAATTTAAACACAAAAATAATTACATCAGAAAAACAGCATCAATCATGATGAAGAGTTCTAATGAGAATGTTATGAACGTGCTTCATGTTCCTTGACAATGTGCTTTCTGTTCTTCTGCCATTACAGATACCAACTAATATCAATTTCCCCTTTAAAAGGGGAAGCATGGAGAATTATTGAAACTTTTGGTCTTTCATCAACTGTTCATTTTAGGGCAGCAAGTGAAGATCCCTCCTAGATGCATGCAAGTCTTTGGACTTGTGGTTGCTGGGTCATTCTCTGTCCACCCTGGGGAAGTGCCTGCTGGGCACAGGGGTTTGGTCCTTCACACCGTGTCCTCCTCCCCCAGTCACACACACAGCCCCTTCAGGCTACATCTACTGCTGGTGGAAGTTGCCAAGTGTAAGTAGTGTCCATCAGTGTTGTGTTTATGGATGTCACATTCAAGTGAGCTACCGGGGGGAGAAGAGACGGGGGAAGCAAAGCAACAACTCACCAAAATCACTAGTGCAGACAGCCAAGAGGACCTCTGTGTCACTGCATGGTCGGCAGGGAGCTGGAGAGAAAGGGTCAGAATTAGCGAAGGACCAGACAAGAGTAAATAAACACAGCAGTATCAGAATTAACCAAACGCACGCGTACGCATGGTCCAAAGACCTGTCAGGCATCAATAAGGCTACCAGACGTGGAGGCTAACCTAGTCCCCACGAGATGTTTGTACTGAAGGAGGAATATGGATCTCTTTAACACTCCTGCTGGGATATATTATCTAGCACACACCCCACACACTCGCTGCGCTTACGCAAAATATATTTTGATACTGGGTGCATTTGCAGAGTGCTCTGCTGTAAATTCAAAGCTCTCTAAGGCTTTGAAGATCATGTGCCTTTTCAACTCTGATGGCAAAGCTTCTTTCTTACAATTTCTATCAAGTGTTGTCGGGCTATTTCACAGCCATTTAGTCTATCACCACATCAAAGATCCAGGAGGTTACAGAGTGGGAGAGGCAAAGAGGGGAGGAAAAAAAACCCAGCGCATGTGTTTGAGGGCGTCAAGGCAAAGCGGAAAGTGGAGCTGGTATCTGTTAGAGCTCAAGCAGCACAAAGACCATTTCCTGTACTGCTGGAAACGTTTGGGTATCTGCACTAATCTAATCAATGCAAGAATGTGGCTCCTCTTTGTACTCAGCCAGCTATTTCTGAGGAGAAGGTATTGTAGTTGCCGTACAGATGTTTCTATAATACCCTGTTGAGCTCAGGAATTTGCTTACTGTCAGGGTCTGCCCTGCCCAGCGATGCTATGCCTGTCCACTGGCAGCTGAGGATCAGAGCCCGCATCCTTCACTCGATGCCATCTGGAAGCGGCTCTTTCACATCAGTCAGAAAAAACGAGAACCCATCAGGTGTGCTGCGCTGCCTGGACTCACGCAGAGGCTACAGCAGAGCAGGGCTCACGCCAGAGACACAGCGAAGCACTGGAGCTACAGCATCCTCACCACACAGCCCACGACCAAACCCCAAGCTGAAGCTACTCCACTCCTCCCCACCCCAAAACATTTAGTTTTTGAACCTCAACATCTGAAAACACTTGGTTACCAGATTCCCAAATAGTCACACCCTTCCTCTCACCCCCACCCGCTGCCCGGAGAAGTTTATCCATTGCACCAAGAAGTAGATTTAAACTAAACAACGCGTAGCTCGTGCCTCCAGTGTGCAGCTATTAGCCTTCCTCCGTCAGACAGCACAAGCCATTCTTTAACATAAGACATGGCAAATCTCTTATTTTTTCCAAGGTCCCAGAAAGGCAGTGATCCAGAAAGGAGGATTATTGAACCAAATCCACCAGATTTGCTCCAGTCAGATGATTAATACACAGTGTAACACGCTGTTTAATAGGATTAAAGAGAATGTAAAATGCACATTTCTGGGTAGGGATGTTTGAAGGAATCATTCAAGAAGGTTAAAAAGCTCCAAAAGAAGACACAAGGAACAGGCAAAATAGTTTTGTTAAAGCATCTGGAATAGTCGGGCATTTCTCTTTAGGCGAGTCTGAATGCCTCCAGGGCCCTCAGAAAGGAGTCAGCCTCTACTGCCCTTCTTCCCCCCACGTACCATTTCAGCTCTCTTTTTTGGGGAAAGTTTGGAAACTGTTTAATGTCATGAGAAACACAGAGCCAGCCAAAGCTTGGACGTAACTGGAGTACTATAATAAATTCAATCTAAGGATATTTTAATTTTTAGACTCAAGAGATTTTGATTAGTGGCTAGACCAAACATCCAAGTTTCATCTGACAAAATTACAATAGTCACGTAACATCCTACAACGGAGTCATTTCATTCATGGCACCTACCACACTCCCGCAGGGCAGGTGCCCCTCTGCCCCAGCCCCTCTCTGCCCACATCAGCACCTGAGTCAGATCAACCGAACGGGGGGAACCTGCAAACCTGCGTGAATGCTACAGCATCTTCACGGGGACAGCAGCTCTACAGTGCAGCACAGCTAATGGGCAGCCTCAAAATCCACAGCTGGATTTCAGACACTGGATTTCAGATATTTTGCTCTGCAAAAATCTAATAATAAAAAGGCATCTCAGCCTCTTCAAGTCTGAGTGAAAACAGTCTTGGTTTAGACCAGACATCTCTGTAGTTCATCCAACCCCATCAGAAAATTGAAATAAACCAAAATGACTAAGCCATTTTTGCTCTTGAAAGGAGTGCAACACAAGCAGCAGCATTAAAGATGAAAAACAAAATACTTTAAAAGTGGTTCCTTCCATTTAAATACACTGACACTATAATAAATCAAATGAACAAATCTCCATGTATACACGGAATGAAATAAATTTAATTGTGGACTCTTGGCAAAATCCTGCATCCTTTTTAAACTCAAAAGGAAATTAAAAGCGCTCAGCATTGCTCACACTAGATCATTACTTAAAGCCTACTTCAGATCCATGCTGACTCACAGCAGTTTGGTGGCATGCAAGCTTATTTAACAACCATTTACCACCACCCATCCCTGCAATACCAGACATATGAAGAACAGAAATCCTCTTCTGTGGAACAACTCCCACATCTGCATTCACAGAGTATCAAATACATCTTGCAAGTGGCAAAAACAAGGTATGCCAGCACAGATGGAAAGCGAGTCGTGAAGGATTACTGCCGAGGTAAATGGACCATTACAAAGCAAATAACATTCGCTCGCTACAACCAAAGCTTCATTCCTATACCGTCTCATAAAAGAAAAGAAATCCTTAGGAGGAGGCAATGCCTACACTTTCTTTTGAGCCAGAGCCATTGAGGAATGTGCGTGTTTATGCCGCACGTTAGTGATTTTAGCTGCCCAGCGCTCATTCCCTGCGGGAGTGGGCGGCAGGTGTTCTCCTCCGGACACCTCAGGCTAAAATGTGAAGCATCCTTCTAACTAAAAAAAGAAAACCAAAGCAAGCACTTCACTCAGGCACAGCAGGTGAAGATGTTCATTTTCTGGGCCCAGCTACTAAACAAGCTGGCTGTGTTTGCCGGCCGCCCGGCTCCCTGGGGATGTCTCGAGGGCTGCCCAGGTTCTTGCTTCCAAAAGCAAGTCTATGAACTTGCATCAACAACAATATCAACGTCAGCTGCTCTAATTCCTTTAAACTCGATAAGCCAAAGAGCCTTAATTCACACAGCAGCAGGGGAAGGGTGAAAAAAAAAAAAAAAAAAAAAAAAGGAGAAAAAAGCAACGTTTTATTGAAGCCCTCTAAAGCCCAGATGCCTATAACTCAACTCCACCGCCGGTGGCATAAAGCCTGCATTGTGCATGTCGGCTGCCGACTCTCCTGGGAATGCCTTTGATGGATTTTGACAGTATCCTGACCTGAAGTAACCTGAGGCAGCCCTCTCCCTCCACCCCCCCAGCCCAGTGCCTCCCAAGGCCTCTCTATTCACCTCCCCGCAGAGGGAGATGTAATTACATCATTCCTCACAAGCCAGCAGTCATGTCCCAGCTGCTTTGAGCGATTTGCCCTCTGAACCTGATGTTACCGAGGAGGACGTGGGGATACTAACAATAGACTGCACTTGTTGGCCAACAGCTTTGTCAAACACGTTGCTGGTCCTCTCCGCGGGGAGGCAGAAATGCTCAGGGAGAGAGGGACGTGCCCCAAGGAGGTGCCATGAGCTCCAGAAGGTCCCCAGCCCAGCCAGCACCAGGGAGTGAGCTGTCTGGTGAGGATCCCCTCCTGCACTGGAGATGGATCTCAGCGCACCTTCAGTGCCGCGATGGATGGTGAGTCTCTCCTGCCTCCAGTAGGTGCGGGCAGGTGTTGCCACCCTTTCTCAGCACTCACACTCCTCCAGTCCTTCCTCCTTTGGTCTGAGACTTTTGCACACAACCCTTCTATCCTCTGAAAATAGGAGACGGGAGACATCTGAAGAGCCACCACCACGGTTTAGGATGGTGGCTCTCGGCAGGACGCATCCAAAGGGAGACGTGCTGCCTCCAGCTGCGGGTGGCACAGAAACCACCTGAATGGGCCTGACCTTCTTCTGAAATATTTGTGTTTCAACAGCCACCTGTGGGTCCCACTGACCTTCCCTTACCCCAAAACCAGCCTCCAACCTATATGTAAGAAGTCTCTTCTGGCTGCCCCAAATCTTCTCAACCCACTCCACCACCTCACAGCTATCACAAAGACCAGATGAAGCAGGCTGCAGGTCTCTACCCACTGTTGGTCCCAAAGTTCCTCTTGCTGAGCCCAGAAGACCTTCCCCGTCCACCCCACAGCTCGGGGCAGGCTCTGCTGAGCACACATCGCTGCTCCGGCAGCACGCACAGGAAAAGAAACACCCTTTAAGCAGAAGTGAAAACGTTTAACACAAAGTAATTGCAGAAAACCGCTTTACCGAGGAATACCCTTTGGTTTTATTAAGAAGCTTGTATACGCGTGCAGTGCGGTAGAGGTGTGGATGGCGGGGGAGGGAAACATCGAGCTGGTTGATCTACTCTTCCAGTTTCCGTGGCACACATCACCCACACGTCAGTATTTCTGAATAAGCCTTTGAAGAGCAATCAGACCTTTTAAGTATCAAAAGCTCCCGAGGAGGCCCAGGCAGGGTTGGAGCATTATTTTCTGTTAGTTCTAGGTTTAAATCTTTTGATTAAAACCAGTAGCCTTTCCTCTTGCACGTTCAGCAGAAGACATTCAAACGGGTCTTGCTGCAGCCCAGGTTGGTTTAAGCTAAGCCCGTACTGCAGCACCTCAGGCTGGACCAGTGTAGGGGCCCCAGCAGAGCATCCCCCAGATGAAAGCTCTCAGCCTGACATCAACATCAGTTCATATGGAACAAAAAAACCACCCACACCCTTCAAATTCTTGCTGGCAGCTCTGTAATTGCAACTGTACTGGAAAGGGCATCATAGGATGAGTGTCCTTCCTGGAAACAGGGAGTACAGACTTCCGAGAGCAGGTTATAAAAATAGATGCGGTTTCTCCAATGACTGTGCATTTCTCAGTCATTTTTCTGAATCCTAAGCAGAAATGACTACTTCTCAACTGATGATGGTATCAGTGATTTAGCTGGGAGACAAGAGGTTGAGGGCTAACATCCTATGAGCAAGAAAAAAAAATAATCTTGCCCTGATCTTGCTTTGACTAATTAAAAAGTAGAATTGTTGTAATTACTTCTTCCTGAGTTTGCCTAGGCTTCCTCTCTGAAGAGGCAATGCTTCTGCCATGGAACAAACCTCTCACAGCTCAAGTCCCAAACAAAAAGACCTGCTGCTTTGCCATGGAGGCAACAACCACCCTGGTTTACCAGGCTCTGACTAGTCATCTCCTTTCTAGATACATCTTCAACTTTCCTCACCCCCTCAGAAAGCTCTTCCTGAGCACGCCAAAATAACATTCAACCTCAAAACACTCACAACCCCCACACCAAAACACCATCTAAACTACATCAATGCATCTGCACGCCAGCACATCTCAAGTGTAAAATGCACACGCTAGCTGGGAGCTCAGGCCAGCAGCGCTGCATCCAGCACACCTGCATTTAACTCTGCAGCCACGCAGAGAGGGAAAACGTGGCCAGATGACACAGAGCATCTCCACAGCTGGGCTAGAAGTTATGACACCGAGTCACAACACACAGAGGAGCTCTCTCATCACTCTTTTGTTTTACAAGGTTTTCCTGTCTTTGGATGGGATAGAGTTACAAGGTTTTCTGCAAGCACTGCACTTTTTCCAGTATGTAGGAAAACACCAAGTCAGGGAACAAACACAAGCGCTGGACTGGTGCTGCTCCCAGCCACTTGGTGCAATAAGCCTTGGACACAGGATCCAAAGGGATTGTGCTGCTTCGATGAATAGGTTAGTGCTACGAGTAACATACTGAGAGAGTTTCTGAAGGCAGAAGAATTCATCCCCATATTTGCTAGAAAGTTAATCTGAGCCCCTGTGCTGAGCAGAAAAGGCAGCTCAGAACAAGGATCATGAGCAAAGACACAAAACTCAAAGACTCCCTTCATCTGTAGCCAAAACACAGCCAAGATTTGGTACAGGGCAAGATGGTGATTCAGCAGCTGGACCAAAACCATGATGTTGCAATGGAGATTCTCCTCTGACTTCTTTACATAAAGCAGGGATACTTGTGATTTTACCTCCTCAGAAAAAGACGTGTCACCTCCAGTTCCTTGCCTTAGCTCGTTTCTAACATTCAGTTCAACTCGCACATATGCACAAGTTTCCAGAAGTAATTTGGAAAATACAGACACTGGCCAAGAACAATTTAAACCTGCAAATAAGTTTAATGAGATGCAGACTCTCATATGCTGTGGCATGGGTCGTGCCAAGAGAGTTGAGCTAATACCACTTCCTTCCTGCAAAGAAAGAATAAAAAAAGCATATTGTAAACCTCACCATTAGAGATGTGATGACCTTTGTGTTCTGAGAAATGTTAAGACAAGAAACCACGAACCAGAAATGTATCTTTTCACAGAAATGTCTTCCAAGAGGGTATTAAAGTCCTTCAGAACCAAAGAATACTATTTATGTAAACAGGACGAGAAAGAGATTTGGTACTAGGCAAGCTCCATTTGCAACAGCTTTCAAAATGAAACTTGGCTCAGCAGCTACAGAGCACGTAAGGATCCTCTGGGATTGCAGAGTCAATGCCTTTTTGCTGTTCCAAGATGCAGCACCCATTCTAACAAATGAGCTGAAAGGTCAGCTTGAAACACAAACAGCCATTTGTTTGAAAACTAAAAAAAAAAAAAAAAAGGAATGAAAAAAAAAACCCCCACAGAGCAGTTTTTATTCAAGCAGTATTAAACACTGTTAAACTCTATATCCAGGCCAATGCACAAGTTGCATCAATCCAGGAGAAATTATGAGAAGCGTCGTATCTTTCAGACACTTCTTTCTGTCCCACCTCCTCTGGGCTGTCAATTGCTCCTCGGGAAAAAATAATGCCTGTCCCAAACACCATCTCCCTCCCTTCCCTGACCCCCCCTGCTGTATGCGGCCAAGGGGCGCAGTTCAGCCTCCATCACTCCCCAACCCTCTGCACCCTCAGACCGCGGGGCAGTGCTCGGGGCACGGGGCTGGGCTCGGGGCTCCCACACTGCCGTGGCAAACCCTGGCGCTGGGGTGCACGGTGACGTAATGGTAACAGGATGGGTGCCAGCTCCCAGCCCAGCTCCTACACTTACCCGTTGCATCACCAGCGCTATAAAAGTCCTCAGTTACAATCAAGTCTGCAATTTATCGTGTCCAAAAAGCCCTCCCCAGCAGATCAGATTTTCAGTTAGATTCCTTCTGTCTGAACTGCAGCCAAAGAGAGATGAGCCCAGCAAACAAGAAGCATCTCTGGAACTGCACTAGCCCACATTTCCGTGCGAGCAGCATTTGCCATCACCTGCCATTCCTTTGCTTTCTCCCTCCCCTTCCTAACTGCAATTAAAGAGAAAAGCAGGCCGCAAGGTAACTGCCAGGGATTCCTCCTGCTGTATACGCACAAGACACCAATATAAACCCATTAAAAATATATAGCTATTTGTTTATCTCACAGAAAATACCTCCCTCCTTCCTCAAACCTACCGCTGTTGCCCAAGGGAGATTAGGAACGAGGAGCACTGGGCAGGTGCGATGATGGCCAAGTTGCTGGGAGGCAGAGGTGTCCCCGGACGGATGAGGGGCTCCCCCAATCTGACCCTGCAGCTGGGGCAGGACCTCTCTCCTGGCTGCCCCACCAGAGCAGCTGCAGCATCACACCTCCACGCTGCCCAGCCACCACCCGGCAGCACAGGACCAAAACAAATATTTCTACTGACTCAAAACCCACAAAGATTTATAGCTTGGCTCATCCCCTTCTAAAATATCTTTTTTTTCTAAAGAAAATGTCATTCCAAAGCCTTGTAAAAGCACGCACTGATCAGCTCTAGGAAAACATGAAGTTATAAAGAAAGTTTTGATGTCTTGTTTGGTTTTGTCCCTGACAGCTAACGAAACACTCAGCTGACATATCATACAGTGCTTGCAAGGCAGAAAATGAAAAAGTCAGGTGGTTTTTCCTCCTGTGCCCTGGGGAAGCTGCGCAGCCGGGCGTGCAGCCCTGGTGCCACAGCCCCCCCTGCTTCCTTGCCAAGGCCGTAGGGAAGGTGGGAGCCAGCACCCACCACCAGGCTGGAAACCCACCAGGAGCACAACACAGAGCCTTCCCTCCCGCCCGCCACCCTCCTCCTCGGCCGGTCCATCAATGCCTCCCGTGGAGCAGGGCAATAGAATTAAGTAACAAGTGGCTGGTTAAAGTTAAACCCTAAGAGTGGAGTAATGACAGATCAAAGATTAAGTGAGCCTTAAAAAAAAAAAAAAAGGGGGGGGGGGGGGGGCGCGAAGAAAAAAAAGAAAAAAAGGTAGCATATGTGCACTCACATCCACACAGTCCTTCTTCAAGAAGAAATCAAATTCTTTTTGTATGTGGGAGAGCTTTGAAGGAACAAGGCCACTTTTCATTTTAAAACCATGTTTATTTGATCAGCCTGTTCTTGAGGAGGACTGTGGAAGGGCTAAATCCCATGCAGTCAGATCCTCAATGCCATAACATTGCCCAGTTAACCCAAGAAAAAGTTACTTAAGGTTTTCCATTTGTAACAGGAAAAGCTTTAAGATACATACACCCTTTCTTACCTAGCAACACACATTTATTTGTCATATTAAGGTCATTCACCTGGTTCTACATAAGCTTGGACTTTTCCTTTTTTTTTTTTTTCCCCCTTAAATTTCTCACATCCACTTACACATAGATGAAGCTGGTGTAAAGCTACTAATAGCTCTGGTGGGGTAGAGGTGCATTCTCTATGAACAGGAATTACTCGGCAGGGGGGGTTAAGGCAGTGGAAAGACAGGCCAGGCTCCACGTGCATCTCCCAGCACTAAGGATCCCTACAGATCTCCCAGCAGCAGGGCTTCGCTCCAGAACAGACACGGGCAAACACCAGAGTTAATACCTGTTGCAGGATCGATGGCCAAACCCCACACAGGGGTCAGAGCAGTGCAAAAAGATACCCAAGGAGATGCCCACACAACCCATACCAAAAAACATCCTTCCACAAATTCCAACTAGCAGCAGAAGCTAATGCTGGATCCGAGCTGCGCATCACATGGTGGCAGCTTTTCTGACCCAGAATTAAGCCTCCCAAGGTCAGATTTCACGTATCACAGCTTTGGATCCAGGGGTAACTTCCAAGTATCTGTGCAATATTACATATTCCCTGGCTTCTCCAGCAGATTAAGGCCAAAGAGATTCTCTGTTGTGCAAATCAAGGCCCTAACACAGGAAAAATTTGGCCCATGTTTCAGTAAGTTCCTTACTCCTTCGGGAAGGTGGGGGGTGGGAAGAGGAATGCGATTCCCCCACCCTCCCATCCCTTCTTTAACTACAGCCTCTGGAATTAGCAACCTAAACAGTTTTGCAGAGCAAGCACAGAGCATTATTAAGGACTGCCAAGCAACTCGGCTGGATTGCAGCTCTGTTTGGGGACGAGCTGCCGCGGTACACAGAGGTCAGCGCAGAGCAGAGCCCCAGCTGCCCGGACAATACACCTGACTGCTTATTGGTTTTGACTGCCCACTGAGTTGGGAAATAAACTAACGGCATTTGTGGCCAGTCTAGCAAAAATAAGCTATTTTCTTACCCCCTCTCCCCTGCAGCTGTGTATTTATCATTGCAGCTCCATTGTCACCTCCCTTGCCCACCGCAAAACCAACTACTGTCCTGGCAACATCAAAGGACAAGCAGGGCCAGAGGAGACTGCTATCAAACTCATTTTCTTCGGGGAAGGAGAGATTAAATTAGGGCGTCCCTCCAATTTTGGTTTGGGTTTGGGGTTTTTTTTAGGTGAAGACTTCTCAATTCAACATGTTTCACCTTACTCAGGCTCAGATCCCCGAAAGATCACCCTTGCTCAATTTAAGAACACTAAGAGCCTGTGCACGCCCCGAGCATCAGGACTGCACTTTGGAATCATTTCACACACGGGAAGAAACTCAAAAACTTTGCTCTCAAACTCTCACTCCCCATCAATCACCCATTGCAAATCTGACCACTCCAGGCACGTGAATAATTAGAGCAGGTTTCTAGCTCCCCAAAACGAACACCACTCCAGGCTCTGTTACACAGCAGCCAGCCTGATCAATTCAGATGTTGACCCATGACACCCAGTTCAGTGATGTGCCCTCAAAAACCACCTTAAGATGCGTTTGTTCAAATACATACCAAGTTACTTGTATCTAGTTTTGTGTGATCGTTTACTATGGGGAAAAGATGTGAAAGTGCCTATGGAAGACCTCCCTGCAAGGAAGGTGAGCACACAAAAAACTACTCAGAAAACAACATATCCTAAAGCAGCAGCGTCAAAATGGTCCTTTATAAGGCCAATAACTGATGTGCATTTGGAACAACAGCATTAAAGGTTGTTTTCTGGTGGTTTTCTCTTAAAACTTGCTGCTGACCTTTTAGAGAGTGAAAAAGTATACCGAACAGCAGCAAAGCTTCAGCTGCAGCAGTGAGCCTCCCTCACGGGGCACCCAGACAACGTGTACTTGGACTTACAGAGCAGACCCCTCGACTTTGCCACTTGCTGTGCATTTCGCCAGCAAGCCCTGATGGCAGAAGTGCGATACCAGTTCTGAGCAAATCAAACCAGATCACACTTGCTTTTTTTCCCCTAACACAGCTTAAGCCTAAGAGGTATGAGGCTTTTATCCTGTGCAAAAAGCGGGAGGAAGGACTACAAAGCAAGCCATTTTCCTGATCTCATGGGGTGTTTTGGGATACAGACCCCTGCCAGCCTGCGGCACACAGCTGTGCTCTCCCCCAACCACGCAGCAGGGTGCCAGCATCTCGGATGGTCACAACGACTCAAGCAGAACCTGCACTAAGTATAAAAGTCATGGGGACTTTCAGTTTAAGTGTTCCAAGTGCCTCCTTCCATCACCTCTTCTGCCAACGGCAGCGATGAGATGAGTGCTGCGGGGACTGACCCCCATCTCCACATCGCAAAGCCCTTGGCCGAGGGCGGACATGCCAGCCACAGCCTCCTGCCCTCCGGCCTCTGGGACACAAAGCAAGAATGCTTCCACTCCAACAAGACATGAAAAATACACCAGCATATCCCCTGCTCCAGCATATTCAGTCTCCAAGAAAGAAAAAGAAAATAAATTGTATGTTTGGGAGCAACCAGAGGAAAGCTTGAGATCAGGAGCCTACGAGCTGCAATGACACCTGGCAGAATACCTGCAGGTATGGCAGATTAGTGCCCCACCTCTGCCAAACCCAAACTGCATTAAAGATCAAAAGTTAAGAGGGGTGCTTCAAAAAGCCATTATGTTAGTAGAAACACCGGCATAGCCCAAATACTTATGAGCTCTCTTAATTTCCAAGCTCTTTTTCTCAGGCCAATGAATTAACAGCATACAGGAAATAGCTGAACACTGTTCTTAATTAGTTAACTAGATTTATCCAGTTTTGCCTTGTTTTTCAGACACCCACTTGAGTGCCGTACCTCCTATCTATTAATATTCTCAGCCAGGTACCCAGCATTAATAAAGAAAACGTATAAAAGAACCTGCACTAACTTGGTAGATGCCATCAAGATAAAGGGACATTTGTGTTAAAGTTTGACTTCTTTACTACACAAAAGCGGGTGGGTAATGAAAGGGCTTTCAATTTACCTTCTGAGCTCTAACAACCACATTACAGGCATCCCTATGAATGAATGTGCAATGGGAAAAGCAAACTACCCAGCTTACATAAAGCACGATCCAGAGCTCTGATGCGACACTCTTGAAACAGTCTTTAGGTAACACAATAAAGGTCATTTGGCGGGAGGGGGGAAGAGGATAGAAGTTCCTCTCCAAAACGTTGGGTCGAACCCACAGATTCTTGTTTCAAACTAGTTGAGCAGAAGCTGAAGAACTTCAAAATCAAATGACTCTCAAGGGCCTTTCACACTTTTCCTAGGAATTTAACCCAAGCAGCTTGCTGCGGTGCAAGGCAGACCTAGGCCAGGAACACACTCCACTAGAGCCAAGAAGCTCATGTGGATCATCACCTTCAGACAACTTCTTAGAAACTATATGGCCAAAACCCACTTTTGCCAAAATCTCCACCTATTTGACAGCACAGGCAGTACAGCCGATACCCAGGGTGCTTTCTTTCAGCACAAGCAGAAAAGATATTTTCTTCCAGCACAAGCAGAAAAGATTAGAATCAACAGAATTCAACAACTTAAACAAGTTCTGCTGCTTCCCAAATGGCCTTGGGCCAAAATGTCACAGTGCCTCAGTTCTTCAGCTGGGCAAACACCACACCAAGGCTTCAGAGCCCTACTGCAAGCCTGAGCTGAAGGTAATGGACCATCAGTGTGGATGGGAACTGTGTAGGGGTCCAGCCCAAAACCTAATCTGAAATCAAAAGCACTGTCACCCATCACTTGGGGTACCAAGAGGAGAACACACCCATCAAGATGTCTGGATTGTCAAGGTGACCCTTCTTAGGGACTACTCAGATAAGATGGTGACAAGCACTTGCGGCATGCTTGCCTTTGCTCCCCTTCCCAGCTTAAGAAACTACAAACCTCCAGAAACGTGGTTTTTTGCTTGTCACTATCACAGTAAAAACCTTCCCATACAAATTTCAGCAATCTGAATGAAACCTATCAGTATGCTACCAATACTTCCTACAGTTAGGGAAGTCTTAAGAGAATGCGATAAGGCAGACTCGGAGCCAAGAAAAGGGTTAAACCCCCAAAATCTGGAAAACTGAAAAGACTGCAGTGTGCCATTCAATCTTCCCAAAGGGAAAGGCCAATTCAGAACCTGTGTGTTTTCTACTGAATTATTTGCTAGACTCTGATTAAGTGGGAAAGAATGACTGTAAACTAATAAAACTTGAGGTTTTCTAATTAAACCACAGGCACCCTGCCAAGCATTGTTGATTTGTTGATGCACCCTGCAATGTCAGGACTCTGAGGACACAACAGGTCATTAAAGTATTAAACAGATGACTTACACTCTTTAATCAGAGCTGGGATGCCAGGTCAGGATGAGAGAGTAAACTCAAGGGTAGAGTACAATAATTATCACCAGGAAACAAACACCATTTAGGGAAAGTGAAGAGAAGTTGTTAGCGAGCAGTTATTGCACAAGGAAAGGGCTGGATTGCTGAGCCCCACACCTGGGTCTTTAATGATAGTCATCTCCCCCACTCCGCAGCGGTAAGAAAGCATCGCAATATTTGTGCTTGTCAGATGAAGCGTTGGGTGCGAAGCGAGACCAGGAAGCTCACGCTTCCTCTGCCCAGCTCTGCCAGCACATCTCTGCCCCCTGCGCAGCAGCAGCTCACAGCTTTGTCACCTCTTCACAGCACTGCCCACTCGGCTGAACTCCGTCAAACTGCAACCAAGATTGAGCAAGCTCGTTTTTCCAGTGTGCAACAGCCAAAAAACGCCATAAGCCACGTTCGTAACCAAGGGACAGAAGTGTGGTTGGAGAGAAATGCAGAACCTTAAATCCATTTTTCAGCTCCTTTAAGGTCAGCACTTGCCTCCGGCCTGAGCCTCCTCTCGGAGGCAGAAGTCACCAGTGAGTTCAGTCAATGGGTTGTAAACTTCCCCTCCAAATAAACAGCTCAGTAAAGGGCATTTCTTTGGAGGTTTCACAGCAAAACTAGAAGCAGCTCCAGAAGAAAGGAGGTCCACGAACTGCAGAGAGCCCCAAATATATTGCTCTATAGAAGCCTCACAAGGCAGCTACTTGGCAGTTTCCCCAGACATATAGATATTTATAGGAGAATAAAAGTGCTCATCTGACTGAGTAGTGGAAAGAGTCATGTATGGCATTTTCATCATGTTTTCACCCCCCGACGCCCCTCCCCGGAGTCTGAGGATCCAAAAAAAGGCAAGAGAAATAATTTAAAATACAATAGAGATTCCTAGTTTGCCCTGAAGGCTCTGCTGATGAACTATTAAAAAGCTGCTTCTGTCCAAACAAGACACTGGGAGCTTGAGGCTGATAGCCTACCACATTGTTTCAGAAGACAGCACTGAAATTCAACCAGTGTCTGTTACAGCTGAAAATACAGCAGTCACAGAAAAAGTGATTTAATATGCCTATCAAAGAGGAAGGCTGTAATTGGATTCAGTCCTCAGTTTGACTTCTGAAAGTCTCTGAAAAAAACTCCCATCAGCTTTAAAAATCTCCAAGATTTTATGTGGAACGAAGAGCACTTAGTTCTAAAAACACAGCAGTTTGTGCTGGCTTGTGATGTTAAAGTATGCTAGCAGTGAGTCCTCTTGATTTTAGAAAAGCTCAGGAGAAACCATATCTGTGTGCAAACTGAAAGCAGCAGCGATAAGCAGTATTTCTTGCATATTGCTTTACTATTTGCAAAAGCAATTTCAACTTTATTTGTGGAGGGGGGGGAAGTATAGGAGTTTTCTTGGTAAGTTTAAGTGACTTATCACTAGCCTGCCTGTGCCTCCATCCTCACAGCTTGTCAAAGAAAGAAGCACTGAATCTGGGAACATTCTCAAAATAACTGATTAAACAATGTATTTAATGTTTTCTGCAATGGAATTTTACTACATAGCTAACATTCTGCACAGCATGTTCATCTTTGCAGAAACGATCTTACTGGGAGAACAGCTCTGCAGCAGGCACTCTTTTTGCAGCAAAATGCAGAAGCAGAGAAGTCTGCTTAAAACGCAGAACCCTCGATACTAAGCTACAAGCTGCACACACGGGAAGAGTAAAGAAGGCAACGTAAATATTTGAATATTTGTGTTTATAGGTTTTTTGTTTTAATGGCAAACACGCCATCTATCAGCTAGCGGGGTCACTGCATTAGCCCTCAGCCAGCTACCACCTCGCTGAGCTCAGAACTGTTCATCTCAGCCCAACTAAGATCTGTACTGAAGAAAAAAAAAAAAAGCCACATCTGAATTGGTCTGCCGACATCTAAACGCTAGCAGGGCGGCGAGTATGCACAAATATACGAACGTATAAATCCACAGTCCTGTTGTGGAAGGCAGCCAGGGGTGGGGAGAGGCTGGGACTCAAGTTCTGCAACCGCTTATCCCAAAAAAGGACAAGGGATGCAATGCCCAGATGATACAGCAGTTTAATTAGCCACACCACTGCTTATCAAGTAGCATCTCAGGCAAAGCATATGGCATCACTGCTGCAGAACCTACACAGCCTGCGCCCCGCGCCAGAGGCTGGCTTTACACCGGCTTTTACCCTGCGCCATCTCAAGGGTGCGGTGAGGGCTCTTCACCCTGCTGCAGGGCTGCCTGCGCTCTTCCACTTCAAAGGAGAAATCTGGTTGTCACCATGGCCTCCCCACTTCAAATACCTGAACCTTGAAACCTCCCTAGTCATCTGGGACAAACTACCCTGGATCTGCTATTCCTCAGGCTGTTCTGGAAATCTCCCTTGGTTTGGGGGATAAAAGCTAGAGGCAATTCTGCAGGGACGAGATGCCCAAACCAGATACCGCCTATCTAAAGAGAATTACCCCTTCCCCCGTCATCCTTTACAAATGCTAGTTTTTCTTCTTCTCAAACTAATTGATTTGCACAATTAGGTTACACCTAGAGCTATTGTTCCCAAATGGTATTTAGCTGACTATTTAGAACCAGACTTTACAGGCTTGTAAACTCTTTCAGTTTGTCCACTCCCCCTTCCTACAAGGTCTTCCTTGGTGTAAAACTCCTCCCTACAAAACTTGCTTTTCATAATGGTTGAGAGAGAAGACAACACCGCCACTGTGAAAGTATTGTCATGGTGCTGAAGAGCTCTGCCATGGCACAGTAATGCTCGAGGGAGTGTAATAAGCAGAGCTGAGGAAGGAACACACCATTTTCCTTGTTTAAAAAAAAAAGGAATAATTAGGTCAGCAAGTAGCAGTAGTTGCAGAGGGGAAAAAGAAACCCACGAAAAAGGAGTTCCTCCTTGTTTAAATGTTTATTATTCAAAACATGCAGCGGGGTCTTAAAAACCGAGTTAAAAAGTAGTTAGAAAACTGTTACAGCAAGGCTCAGAAGCCCAGTTCACACTGGAGTTCACTGCAGGGTAAAGCCAGCTCCTGTGATTCACCCCATGCCTGCAAGAGGAGAATCGTCCACAATGCAGCCCTTAACAAATCATCTGGAATTCAGCCTATGCTACCAGCTTCCAAAAAACAACAACAACAACAAAAAAGAAAACAGAAAAAAAAAAACTTCTTCCGCAATAGCCTGTTTATAAAACATGTCCTTAAAAGCACATGAAATTCAGACCCAACCACTTTCCCATTCGCTCATTCTGCCATCTGTTATGCATCCAATACAGTACGTGAAAATATGACCAATATCCCAGAACTCACCAGAAACTGTGTGCAAATCCGATGCTATCCCCTTGCTCATCAGTTCGTACTGGAAGCCTGTAATCTTCCTGCTAATGTCCTGCTGAGGAGTGGCCTCAACAAACAGCCCCCCCTGATCATAGCTGAAGCAATACACTTTACTGGGGCTGCGATCTCCATCTCGGACCAAGAGTTTCAGTTCTCCAGTTTTTTCCAAATAAATATTTGCTCCTGCAGAGTCCTTGAAGGGCTTTATGCAAACAGTCAAATGTTTGTAAGAGGCAGGTGAAGTATTGGGTCGCAGGTTGACTATGAGTGCTCCCGTGGGATACATCCACTCTATTGACCCTTCAGAACAGCGGAGGTAGACCTGTTCAACATCCTTCTTGTGAGACTCGTGAGTTAAGCCGCTGGGGGAAGAAAGAAAGAGAAAGTTAGAGAAATGACAGAGCTAGTAACGTGACTGTCATAACCTCAAACCTTCAAAGACCCACATCAACAAATGCAGGAAACCTAAGGCAGTATTGAGTATTAGCCCATCCAGTTCAACGGTGGTCAGAAGTGCTTGTCTCTTAATATGATGTGACAATTTCAAATCATCTCCCGAAAGAAAAAGTCAAACCACTAGCAATTGACTTTAAAATTAAATAAGATATAAGCACATGATCAAAAGCAATTAAATTACTACAGCCTCGGTTACTGCCCATCACCTGAGCTGTAGCAAATGACTTGGCACATACAGAGTAAAACACGTACGCTTGAACTCCCTTCCTGGTGGCTTAAACCAGCACGTTCTCCAGCTTCACAGATCAGACTCCACCTTTTTCAGAGTACTTTGTTCCCCTTCCAAGTCTATATTCCCAATGGATCTGAAACTGGGAGGGATGCCAAGCTCGCCCTGTGACCTGGAGCAAAGGGATGCTCTGGATGCTACCAATACCCCCTGCCCAGCTGGGCAGCCCTGATCTCCAAACTGGGAGGTACAGAGAGGAGAGAAGACAGTACACTCCCCAGTCACAGCTGGGGAAGCACTGAACTATGCTGCTTTCTTTGCTATGTACCTGTTCCCCCACTTCTCCCCAGTATGAGGTTTAAGCTTGACTTAGCACTTTACTGCCCAGCTCCAATGGGCTACAAGCATTCACACAGCCATGGGTGTTCAGCAAAAAAGAGAGCCCGTGGCCAGTTACTATTGCTAGGGCACAGGGTCACCGTCAGTCCTGTCCCCTTACCAAGCACAAAATTTACCCAAAAATTAACACCCCAACAGCCACTTTGAGAGGCAGTGATCAGAGATGGGAAAGGGGATCCCAGGGCCAACTGCTGGTGAAAGGAGAGCAAACTGCCATGCTAAAGCAGGATGACTAGTAAATCCCTGTGACTTGCTTGCCCACGTCCTAAACTGAGGACAGCTTTAAACAGCTCTTGCTGCCTGTCACTGATGCTGGACCAGCCCCACAAGTTCTTTACCCAGAGTGACTCAAAGCACTAATATTACCTGTGTGCTGTAGGCACTCCAGTTAAAAGAAAAAGTTGTGGGAAGCCTGGTTTATTGGTTGCAATATTTGGGCCATTAGGCAAAAATCCTCTGGTCTCAGTCCCTGTCCTGTCACAAACCTATTATGCATGTATGAGCAAATCACTTCACCACCAAGCTTGTTCCTCCTCCTACGCTTTGCGTACCTAGCTCCCAAACATAAGCATCTTTTACTCTATGCCTGTAGAGCACCACCCAAAAATGAGACCCTTCAACACAGCTCGTGGGTCTGCTTTACCACACTGTAGAGAAGCTGCACAACATTCCCACTTGCAGGCAGATGAACCAAGACAGGGAGAAAATAACAGAAAACGATTAAGTGATTCGTCTGAGGTTACACAGGAAATCTGTGGCAAAAAACATATTTTAATGTAGTACAATGACATGAAGTTCTGGTTTCTCAACAGAAACCTCCAAATACACAGCTACCCACCCTAAAGCTATATTCAGGTGCTGAACAGGGTCTAAATTCAAGTCAGCATTAGAAAGTAACAAGAAGCCATGTGCAAAAGAAGGGGGGAGGGGGAAACCCCAAACATATGGTTTGCATTTACTGTTGACGTGACTCATTATTGTGAGTGTCAGTGTGACCCACTTGATAGAGGTTACATGAGGAAGCTCAGAAAAAAAAAAGTCATATTTAATAACAATAGTGCCTCCAAACATGTGCTTTTGAATAATCTTGAAAGCCACATCAAGAACACAGATGAGGAGAAGAGAGGGACAAGTTTTTGACCTTTAGTCTCTTGTTCTCAAACTCAGTAGTACTTAACACATCCAGGAAACTTAACTTGCAATGGGATATTTTAAGTTGACTGTAAATCCACATCTGGCCCACAAAATCAGTTTTCACCACAGCATGCACATGATGCCACTCAACAGAAAACACAGAAGTCTGTTTATGTGCAAGCAGTGAATAAGTAACATTAAAGAGTGTAAAGCTTATCCCTCAGCTAAGGGGCAAAAACCTACCCTCAACACATCACTTGTTCCTATTCAAGACATCAAAACAAGCTGCAGAGGTTTCGCAGGACTTACACTGGCAAATTCCACCCTGGATCCTGAGTGCTTAAACAGAGGGAAGACACCAGGGGCAAAACTCTGAACTCATGCAGTGAAACTGCTGTTGCAAGTGATCACCACAACACCGAGGCAGTGAATTTCTGCCAGAGAAAAAAGCCTTAACATTCATTTTGTTCAAACGTTTATGCTGTTCAAACAAAAAACAGGGTGGACTCTGAAATTATCTTCTGAAAGCCAATTATATCCCACAGGCAAGAGTGATGCCATTAGACAGATACATCAAGCACAAGTACCTGTACACATTAAGCCTTATAATAAAGGATGACTCAAAAGTTAAGCAGATTTCAAAATACATGCTCACATTACTTAACAGCAACCACCTTCATCCAGTAAAACCTGTCACTTTGCTTTCTGTCAAAATGACATGTCACCACATTGAGAGATTGTTTAGTTCTCACTAGCCAGTCATCAGACACACCACGTCTGTAAAATAATGGAGGTCCAGAAGCCTTTTGTGTTTTTTTTCCCTCAAGCTCATTTGAGTTTTGGTTTTGTTTTTTTAAGTATACGGCAAGAAGATAGGGCAGCTGTTTCATAGTTACAGTGACGGAGGAGCCATCCATCCTCCCTTTCAAATCTGTGCTGTTTATTGGGACTACTTTACAACAAGTACTACTTCCTCATACCAGTCCATGAGGACATCCTGAATCACTGCGTTTGTCTCCTCACTCTTCTCCCTTTCTGGTTTCAGCCATCCCCCTATGCCTGCCCTGAAAGATCCATTACGGTATCACTGCAGTAAGCTTTTATGCTGCAACGTGCAACAGGTGTTATTTAAAGAAAAAGGGAGTGGGAGGAATATTCACGCTATCTACTTTAGCTGTTCACTTTATTCTATTACAGGTGCTCTGAAGAGCCCTGGAAGTACCCCATGTCCTCCCAGCACCCCTCAGCCAAGACAGGGAACTTCTGCTCCTAACTTGGAGTTCTTAATTAAAGATGACAAACTTTAGAGAGCATCGAGACTTCTCCATAGCATCCACTGGTACAGAGGACAAGATCAATGGACATAAGCAGCCACATCAGAGCTGAATTCTCGCTCCTACAGCCTACAGCCAAAACCAGCAGACTAGCATATTCTCAGCATGTCACTGAGGCACTTTTGCCCAAAGCATCAAGGTCATTGCAGCACGAAGCCCGAAGTTACAGCAAGACTAATAACCAAACACACATCAGAGTGAATTTTCTGCTTTCTTATGGACAAAGCATTCCTGGAAGCTCTTTGCCAAGCTATTTATTAAGATGCTGC
The DNA here is from genome assembly GCF_023634155.1 of Falco peregrinus. Taxonomy (NCBI): domain Eukaryota; kingdom Metazoa; phylum Chordata; class Aves; order Falconiformes; family Falconidae; genus Falco; species Falco peregrinus. Next base: position 115,418,155 of record NC_073722.1, on the reverse strand, counting down.
TATGGACTACTGAGTATACTTAAATTGCAGGTGTCAAGCTGTGCATTGCATCAGATTTCCCTGGAAGCATGAAGGGTATCTACAGGAACCCTACTGAAGCTCTTCACCCTACTGAGGGATATAAGCTTGTCACTTCTCTACAAGCTAATGAAAAGAAAAAAGTCATACCCAAAATATTCTTCCTCTAAGATTGTTGCATTTTAATATGGACATGTAGATAAAGGTGAGAAAATATCTTCAGGTTTACTGTAGGAGATGACTGGACTCTCAAATCTGCCAGCACAAGACAACCTAGAACTTCATTGTGGGAAGAAAGACTATTTGGCAGCTAAGTTCATAGGTTTTTACAAATAGTTAGTTAGGGTAAAAAACATCACATGACTTCAAAACCTTATATTCCATATTCCACATACAATATCCTTTCTGACCCATACAGCTATTAGTATCCACACTGCAATATTTAATTAGATGGTGTTTACTGGTACATCAAATTACTTTTCTTTCCTTCTTAACTGCTAGTCTTTTAGGACAAAGCAGATGATATTTAACAGCCTTAGGACTGTCAGCATTTTTGCTGACAACTGTTTGCTACCAGTAAGGCCACAGTCAGCCTGGATTACTTCATCTCCTCTCAAGCCTCCTGTCCACCTGGACTCTGGGAGTCGCACACAGCGAAGGCACCTAAGCTGAGCAGTGTGCGCAAGAAGGCATCTCTTCCTTCCCTGTGCCCCTGACAGCATCATCACAAAGCTCACCAGAGCAACAACAGGCAAGAGAGTCCAAGCTTGCATCACCAGTTCACCCCAAACTCAGTTACAGGAAATGATATTTCACTTCCCCCCCACCCCACCCTCCCAAGCATCACCCCCTTAGTGCATACTCAAGGCACTGCTTATTCCAGCCCTGCTCAGGTGACATGGGTGGTCACTGCTTGCTCTAACAGGACAAAAATAAGAGCCAAACAGGATGGAATTACTGGGGTTTGTCAGTCATGTTTTAAAAAGCATGTTACCATACCATGCAGTAAGGTCCATGCAGCCTGCAGCTTGGATGCTGAGGGATGAAAGCAGGTACAGCTTTGGGGGCTGGGGGTGTTGATAAAGCAAAATGATGTAATTAGGAGTTTGCCACAAAACTCATACGTTTGGTCCCTATCAGGCAGACTCTCCTTCAAGGGGATTCACTGCAATTAACTACGCATCAATAGCCAAGAAAGTTCAGAAAAAAGTAAATCCCAAGCATCTGCGTGTTTCAGACAGTAACAGCTAAGAAATTATGATGTTGAGAGTCAGTCCAGCTGTTTCCGCACCCTGAATTCTCCCTCCTCCAAAATACCCTACTGACAGAAGCTGGCCAACGTTTTATTTTAAAGAACATCAGACCTGAGCTGAACGTTAGAGTCAAAACGTTTTACTCTGCAGGTTCACAAAGCCTGACACAGCAACGCTTGCTCGCGAGCAGTCGCTTTTTTAAAACGACGAGCAGCCAGCGGAGGAGGTCACAGACCCAACCACACACGTTAAACTTATTATAAGCAATTAAAGGGAAGATAATTTGGGAGATAAACACTTGAGAATGGAGAGGTTTCACAACCGGTGCAATTACAATAAATCAGGAGCGAGGGCGCCGGGCCAGCCCCTACCCCCGGGGCTCATCGCCACCACCTCAGGGGTGCCCGGGGAGGGCGGGAGGGCGCCCCGCAGGTGCATCGTACCCGCAGCGCATCCACCCGGGCCGCGGCGGCGGGAGAGGCCGGGGGCGGCCCCGCGGCTGCCCCGAGCCTGCCCGGTCCGACGGGCGGCTCGCGCCGGGAACGGGGCGCCGGGGGCCGCGGGGAAGACAGTCGCAGGGAGAAACTTCTCCGCGGCGGACACGGCACCGCCCTCCTCCTCCTCCTTCTCCCCAGCCCACCGACCGCGCTGCCGGGCAGGGGGAGCCGGACCCGCCCTGGCCCCTCCATCCCTCGCCGCCCCGGGGCCGCTGCCCCGCGGTGAGCCCGCCGAGAGGGGCCGGCTCCGCCGGGAGTGAGGCAGAGCCCCCCGCCCTGTGCCGTCCCGCAGCCGGAGGGCTCGCCCTTTTGTTTTCGGCACCAACTTCTTCCCCCGACAGGACGGGGGTGGGTGGGGGCGGCGGTGGCATCTCCCGCTCCCCCCCGCCCCAGCCCGGTGGGGTCTCTCCTCACCTCCCCTTCCAGTTGCACAGGTCGCTGGAGTACTGAGCCGCGGCACCGCCGCCCAGCAGCAGCCGCAGCCCCAGGAGCAGCGGCAGGAGCCCGGCGGCCGGGGCGCTCCGCATGGTCCCCCCACGCCGCGACCCCCCGGCCCGGTGCGAACGCGGTGCAGGCGGCGCGGAGCGATGCGCGCAGCGCCCGGGGCTCGCTACATGGCGGGCGGCGCGGCTACCCCATGCCCGGCTGCGCGCTGCGCCGCTCCGGCTCGGCTCTGCAGCTCGCACCGGCTGGCTGCGGCTCCCAGCTGAGGGGCGGGAGCGGCCCGGCCTCCCCGAGCCGCCCGCGGGGACCGGCTCCTCCCCGTCCCCCGCCCTCCCCCGCCGGGCCGGCACTTGCTGCGCCAGCAAAACGCGGCGCCGGATCGGGGACCGCCGCTGCCCAGCGGGCACGGCACGGCACGGCCCACTGCTGCCTGCCCGGGCCCTGGCAGGTGGCCCGGGGCCTCAGCCCCCTGCCCTGCCGGCTCCCGCCTCGGGCTGGCCCCGGGCTTGCCGGGGGGCGCAGGGAAGGACGATGCCCCCCGAGCGCGGGGGAGGAAAGGTTTTGTCTGGCCGGGAAAGGCGCTGGGGGTGCCCGCGGTGCCCTGCCACCCGTCCCCGGGCGAAGTGGGTGCCCGCGGTGCCCTGCCACCAGTCCCCAAGCCAAGTGGGTGCCAGCGGTGCCCTGCCACCGGTCCCCAGGCCAGTTGGGTGCCAGCGGTGCCCTGCCACCGGTCCCCGGGCCAAGTGGGTGCCAGCGGTGCCCTGCCACCACTCTCCAGGCCAGTTGGGTGCCAGCAGTGCCCTGCCACCGGTCCCGGAGCCAAGTGGGTGCCAGCGGTGCCCTGCCACCACTCTCCAGGCCAGCTGGGTGCCAGCAGTGCCCTGCCACCGGTCCCCAGGCTAGTTGGGTGCCAGCAGTGCCCTGCCACCGGTCCCCGGGCCAGGTGGGTGCCAGCAGCACAGCTCACTGCAGCAGGTTACTCTGCCACAGCCGAATCTCCACCTGGGCGTGGTTCCTGAATGGATGGAGATTGACAATTTAGCTGGAACCTTCTTGTGTTTCCACTTACCAGGAAGCACTTGGGACTCTCCAACACTTAATGAACACTCCAGATAACTCTTTGTCTTAATGTCCCTGGTTATCCCATAGTTGACTTTAGATACTTAACCCTTGGTGGCAGAGACCCTTCTGCAAGAAACCAGAAGCAAAGAAATGCTTTTGAGGATGTGAGGGAAGTGCAGGGTGTGAATCGGCCCCAAACCCAAACTACCCGGGCTAAGATAAACAGAAAAAAAACCCGGGATGGGGGCAGGGGGTAGAGGATCCAGCTGCTAGCAGACTGCGCTCTGATATGCCAGGCGCCACGTATTCCTTTCAAAGAAGTAACAAGGGGGTCGAGATTGATATTGTACATCCGCAGATAGGAGAGGGGTTAAAATATTTCCAGATCACTGAGTTTCTCAGTCTCCTGTTGTCCTTTCAAGTGTCTGTCAGGCAGCTTTGTTGAAAGCACTGCACTGATTTTTCTAGGTGAGAGTTCACAGATGAGCATTAAACATTTACACCCCGTTCACAGTTTGGTGTGTTACCCTCGTTAGTACCTTTTAAAACACATTGCAAAGTGCCCCAGTGCTGTCTGGGAGGATCCAATGGCTAAACCAGGATATTCCAGTTCTGAGTGCTTCCTGCCTGCTTCTGCACTGAGGATTAAATCCTTCACAGTGTATCCCCTTCCATTTGTGGGTTTAGCTTTTCATGTCGGTTTTGTTTGGTAAATTACAGGTACTGTTCTGTTGATTATGAAGTATTAACATAATTACAGTAATTATGTCAAATGATGCAATGCATGTAAACATGTAATTAGCATGCAGGGACAACACTGAGCAAAGTGATGACAACATGCAATAATGCAAAATGCCTCATTCTCCTGGTCATGTGCAGTGACACAGGCTTTAGAGCTCAGTGCCTTGATTATTTCTTTAGAAGGAGGTTTTCTTAGAATGTTTTGCTTCCTTCCCTCATACTGGAAAGAAAAGCATACAGGGAAAACACCGTATTGCTTTATTCCTCCGTGTGTTTGTATGTGCAACCCTCTGCATGCCCCCCAACTTACTGTATCTGATTTCCTTTGCAATATTCTGACTCTGCATTTGATAAAACAAACAAGTGCCCAGGCAGCTGCTCACGTTACGCTTTGGAACTTTTGAAACTGCCTGAAAACTGGGAACTTTTAAGACACAGAACAGTGTGTGCTATTTTGCAGTAGCTACTACCTCTGCCTTTCATTCTCCCCCGCTGAACTCAGAAAAGGCAGCGGCATTTAGTTCTGGGGACCCAGAAAAGTGACGGCAATGTGGGGGCTTTAAAAGCCCCTCCTGTCCGCAGTGCCTTCATGATGGTGATACAGCTCTTCATCTGGCCCAGGCTGACGAGTCTTACAAAGGAGCAAAGCCGGGGGTTGCGGCCGTAGAGCCAGGGTTTCTGGCTGCAGAGCCATGGCCAGGTTAAGCCCCCCCAGTTCAAAAGTGAGGGGCAGAGGGAGATAGGGAACCTCTGCGGCGAAGGGGGCTGCTCGGTTCGCTCATTTGCATCTCAATCCCCACAATGCTCTTCCGGCTACTCACAGCTATTCCATAGTAGTGCTCTTGGCTGGGATCTGGGAACACGCTCAAAGGGTGAGGCAGCTTTTGGATGCACTGAGCTGTTTTCTGTTTGAGCTGTGAAAAGCAAACATCTTTTCAAGAGAGAACATTCTGAACAGTAATTTTTTTGCATTTACAATTCAGAAAGGGTAGAACTTCACTGAAATCTGGGAGGAAAATATTGTATAATGGCAAAAGGAAACATAAATCCTCTGCAGCAAAGGCTTCACACTGCTCTGAAAACAGAAGCCACTGAGTTACTACGCTGGCCTAATGTGGCAGGACTGGAGATACAGGTTCTGGAAACAGCTTCGTACACTCAAGACACTTGAACCCCAATAAAGCTCCACTGCCTTCCTCAAGGAGTAACTCAAAGATGAAGATCTACAGCTTCAATTCAGATGCTTGCTTCTAAATTACTTTAAATATTTACTTGTCACGGCTACCAACCCAGGCACAAACAGCACAGGCAGCTGCACGAGGAGAACCTGTTGAAGGAGAGATGACTAATTTGCTTCAGTGCTCAAATGTGCAGATCTGGAGAAAACAAAATCAAGCGGTGATTAGAGATGGGCTCAAGCTCAGGTCTGGATTTACATTTTCTTCAAAGCTGCATTTAGATCCTAGATATTAGGGACAAAACTCTCCTGCCAAGCCGGGACCCAGCCCGAAGGCATAGTAAGGGCACTTTCAGATGCAGGATTTCGGGTTAAGCACATCTCAGCTGAACACGCAAAGCTGGTTTAAACAGTGTGGCAGAGCTAATCTGTTGAAGGGTCTCACTCAGCCCTGCTGTCCCCAAGGGAATATGTATGGGAGAACTGCAAACTCTTTGAGAGTCTTGCTGGTCATTACCCAGCCCATGTGTGGGTTTCACCATGTGTCCCTGTGTTTTGCAACTCCCAACCAGCTCCTTCTCAGCTGATTTATTTTCACGCTACTCAGCTTGCAGGAGGTGAATCAGGTCCTGTGGTTACAGAGCAGACCCAACGGCTAGTGCCTGGTGTGCAGCCCCTCGCTGGCTGCCAGGAAGGGAAATCTGAAACTTCACAGGAGGAGGAGGAAGGAGGAGAAGCAGGGTATTTTCTGGAAAGGCAAAGCCATAGCTAAACAGCATGCATGTCAAAACAGGAGGGAAAAGAGAGCAGTCTAAGAATTCCAACAAGCGACAGAGGGGACAATAGAAAATTAATAGAGGAGCAATAAGAAATAAATAGTATTTGAAAGGTACATCCAGCGGACAGGCAGGAGTAAGCAAAATAACAAAACAGGGAGAGGT